>NC_084483.1:56025533-57275533 GCF_030035675.1 Rhineura floridana
AGGATCCACTCTCCCCCCCCCGAATGTCAGCAATTAGGGAAGGATAGCTATATGGAACCTTCATTTTATTTATTTATTTATTTATTTATTGCATTTGTATATTGCCCCATAGCCGAAGCTCTCTGGGCGGTTTACAACAATTAAAAACATTAAAAACAAATATACAAATTTAAAAACACATTTTTTTAAAAAAGCAATTTAAAAACACATGCTAAAATGCCTGGGAGAAGAGGAAAGTCTTGACCTGGTGCTGAAAAGATAACAGTGTTGGCGCCAGGGGCACCTCGTTAAAAAGATCATTCCATAATTTGGGGGCACTACTGAGAAGGCCCTCTCCCTTGTTGCCAGACACCCAGCTTCCCTCACAGTAGGCACCCGCAGGAGGCCCTTAGATGTGGAGCGTAGTGTATGGGTGGGTTCATGTCGGGAGTGGTGTTCCATCAGGTATTGTGGTCCTAAGCCGTGTAAGGCTTTATAGGTTAAAACCAGCACCTTGAATCGAGCTTGAAAACATACAGGCAGCCAATGCAAGCGGGCCAGAATCGGTTTTATATGTTCAAACTGTCTGGTCCCTGGCAGCAATCTGGCTGCTGCATTTTGCACAAGCTGCAGTTTCCGAACCATCTTCAAAGGCAGCCCCACGTAAAGCGCATTGCAGTAATCTAACTTGGAAGTTACCAGAGCATGGACAACTGAAGCCAGGTTATCCTTGTCCAGATAGGGGTGTAGCTGGGCCACCAACCGAAGTTGGTAGAAGGCACTCCATGCCACCGAGGCTACCTGAGCCTCAAGTGACAGATATGGTTCTAGGAGAACCCCCAAGCTATGAACCTGCTCCTTCAGGGGGAGTGCAACCTCATCCAGGACAGGTTGGACATCCACCATCCAGTCAGAAGAACCACCCACTAGCAGCATCTCAGTTTTGTCTGGATTAAGCCTCAGTTTATTAGCCCTCATCCAGTCCATTGTCGCAGCCAGGCACTGGTTCATCACATTGACAGCCTCACCTGAAGGAGATGAAAAGTAGAAATGGAGCTGCATGTCATCAGCATACTGATGGCAACGCACTCCAAAGCTCCGGATGACCGCACCCAACAGTTTCATGTAGATGTTGAACAGCATGGGGGACAGAACTGATCCCTGCAAAACCCCATACTGGAGAGACCAGGGTGCCCAGCAATGCTCCCCAAACACCACCTTCTGGAGCCAACCTGCCAAGTAGGAGCAGAACCACCACAATGCAGTTCCTCCCACTCCCAACTCAGCCAGTCTTCCCAGAAGGATATCATGGTCGGTATCAAAAGCTGCTGAGAGATCAAGGAGAATCAACAGAGTCACACTCCCCCTGTCTCTCTCCCGACAGAGGTCATCATACAGGGCGACCAAGGCTGTTTCTTTGCCAAAACCAGGCCTGAAACCGGACTGAAATGGATCCAGAAAATCAGTCTCATCCAAGAGTGTCTGGAGCTGGCCTGCCACCACTCGTTCAAGGACTTTGCCCAGGAATGGAACACTTGCTACAAGCCTATAGTTATTAAGATTTTCTGGGTCCAGGGAGGGTCTCTTCAGGAGTGGTCTCACTACTGCCTCTTTCAGGCAGCCAGAGACCACCCCCTCTCGCAGAGAGGCATTAATCACTTCCCTGGCCCAGCCAGCTGTTCCATCCCTGCTAGCTTATCCCACTTAGTATAATTGGGAGGGAGGGAAAGTAGTTGTGAAGATCTGTTACCTTCAAACACTGCTTGTGGGTCTTTCAGAGTCATCTGGCTAGCTGCTATTGGTTATGCATAGTATTAGATATTATGATGAGAAGGTCAGAGAGTGAAGTGGGGGCTTCCAAGGAAAGGATCATTCCAACAGTAGCACCTTGGCTATGGAATGCCCTCCCCAGGATGATTTGCCTGACACCTTCTCTATGCACACTTTAGCACTACATGAAGACCTTTTTATTCACCCGGGCTTTTTAATTATGTTTGAAACCAACCTTGGGCTGTTGTGGCCTAGTATAGATTAATATAATATTAAAATGTTTGTGTTGTCTCTTTTGCAAAGAAAAAGTGTTTTGGATTTTTTTTTTGCTGTCTTTAATTGCTTATTGTTGATTTTAATTATGATATATTTTATTTTTAATATTGTCTTATTTATAAGACACCAAGGGAATATTTATTGGTGGATACAAACATTTAATAGTAACAGACACACATGTAGTAGTAGTAGTAGCAGAAGAAGAAGAAATAATCATAATCAACATGGCTTCTAGAAAATAAGACATGCAGCAGACTGCTGCAGGCAACACCAAACTGAAACTTAAAGCACTGTCTCTGAATTCTGATCCAGGCATTTCCCGGTATGGAAAGCCAGAGGGCCAATAAACTACACCAACCGTATTTCCCTGTCTTAGTTTTTCGGAAACCCTAGAGCTTAAGGGCTGCAGTAGCAATCACCATGGTGCCACCATGTCAAGCTCCAGATAGGGCATTGAAATAGATGCCATGAAATATATCCATCAACCACTCAACATTTGGCTAGACCGAGCCCACAGAATTTGTGATCCACTAAGTGGAATATAATTACCAGCCATACATGGTGGCCAATCAGGGGTTCAAAAGATTTCCTGTTTAGTTTTCTGCATGGCTGATGAAACAGCCAATACAGAGATGTTGGTGAAGCACCTGGTAGACTCTGTGTTGTTGTCGTGTAGGGCTGTCTTCCTTAGAAACAAACTCCAAGCACTTCAAGCAAATTCAAATGAGAACAACTTTATTTTAAGTATCTGTACCCAGGGAGCCAAGCTGACTCCTTCCCTCTAGGCCCTTTCCCCTCTCTCCTCCTCCCCTCAAAAAACCCTCCCTTCAGGTCTTTCTCCTTGACCCAGGAATGAACTGTCTACATAGACCTCAGTCTGATGGGCTGCATTTGGGTTGGTGGTTCACTAGTTGTACTGGCTTTTCCTTTGTTGTTCTTATGTGCCTTCAAGTCGATTACAACTTATGGCAACCCTATGAATCAGCGACCTCCAATAGCATCTGTCGTGAACCACCCTGTTCAGATCTTGTAAGTTCAGGTCTGTGGCTTCCTTTATGGAATCAATCCATCTCTTGTTTTGTCTTCCTCTTTTTCTACTCCCTTGTTTTTCCCAGCATTATTGTCTTTTCTAGTGAATCATGTCTTCTCATTATGTGTCCAAAGTATGATAACCTCAGTTTCATCACTTTAGCTTCTAGTGATAGTTCTGGTTTAATTTGTTCTAACACCCAGTTATTTGTCTTTTTTGCAGTCCATGGTATGTGCAAAGCTCTCCTTCAACACCACATTTCAATTAGTTGATTTTTTCTTTTACCTGCTTTTTCACTGTCCAACTTTCACATCCATACATAGAGGTTGGGAATACCATGGTCTGAATGATCCTGACTTTAGTGTTCAGTGATACATCTTTGCATTTCAGGACCTTTTCTAGTTCTCTCATAGCTGCCCTCGCCAGTCCTAGCCTTCTTTTGATTTCTTAACTATTGTCTCCATTTTTGTTAATGACTGTGCCAAGGTACTGATAGTTCTTAACAACTTCAATGTCCTCATTGTCAATGTTAAAGTTACATAAATCTTCTGTTGTCATTACTTTAGTCTTCTTGACGTTCAGCTGTAGTCCTGCTCTTGTGCTTTCCTATTTTGGCACAAGTACTTTCAAAAATAAAAAACATCTGCTGTATGTTCACAGGTAAGAGATCAATTATTTGTTTAATGATGACTGAAAGTAGCTACATTCTATATAGGTTCTTTTAAATAGCAAACCTTGCATTTCAGATAGGGATAGAAAGCAAGTAACCAATTTATCTTAAAATCAACAGTTAAAATAATAAAATAAAAAGGAAAAAGGCAAATATTTAAGATTGTCTTTGAGCATATGCTTTCAAGGAGGTTTTCTTGCAAGATTTTAAGCACATCTTCATACTGTTGAGGCTTGAAATAAGTACAAAAGGACCTATTTCTGGGTCTGTCAGAACTCTGTTTTCAATTCCTGACTGAAGTAAGAAGCAATGCAGCATGTAAAAATTAAAAACAGCAGGGGCTAAAAAGTTCCAGGCACCTGATTTTAATTCCTCAAAAATGAGTACATTCTCATTATGTGCAAAGGCTCATGAATTGCATCCGTCAAAGAAGGGCAGCTCCTGCCCTGAAGCAGGAGATATAAGGGCCTGCCCTTGCAGTGAGGGAAGACAAGGACAGACTTACTGTGCAGCGTGGCATAGCTGGGAGCAGCTTACACACAATTCTCCATCCTGGTTGCCCAACTGCTGAACTGATAGCTGGTTTTGCTTTCTTGTCTGAGATGGGAGGCAAACTGGAGGGAGATGCTCAAGCTATAAAAGCATGAGATGCTCAGGTTGTATGGATCAGATGATGGTGTCAGGAGGAAGGGTTTAGATTTGTTAGGCACTGGGGAACGTGTTTGGACAAGCTGGGCCTGTATAAAAGGGACAGGCTCCACTTGAACTGGGATGGAACTAGACTGTTGAGGATATGACAATTCAGCAAATTTAAACACCCTGTGAGCTTCAAGGTCAGCTTTAAAGGGTCTAAGGGATGTAGGGCACTCAAACTGATTTGGTGACTGGGATGGCTTAAAATAGGGGTTGTCAATGTGGTGCTCTTTGCTCTTCCTGCTCATTCCAGATTGCATTGGCTTGCCCTGTCCTACATTGAACACATCTTCTTAAACATGCCCACATTTCACTGGATGCTAGGATTGGATGCCCCACTTTTGTGGGGGAGAAGTGGAAAGAGTTGCTCCCTGTGAGTGAGCGTGGCAGAGCTTAATGTAGGTGCCTTTCCCACCACTGATGGGATCTATGAAGGGGAAACATACCTGCACCATTTTGTGGCCCCATATCTTATTCTACTCTTTTAGATGTGACAGCCATTTTGGTGTTGTGCCGTACCCCACAGCAGCCATTTTTTGTTATGTTGTTATGCCATGCTCCCCAGCAGCCATTTTGTGACTGGCATCCATGGCACTTTCTCAAAATTCCAAATGAGTCCACTAGCCCAAAAAGTCTGGTGCATCATGGTGTAAAAGTTATACCCTTCCCTCAAAGAAATGGAAAGTACCTGCACTATCCTCTGTTTTATGGTATTTGTCCTACCGTGATCTACCAGATTAGCTGGGTGGTTTGGTGCTGGGTTCCTGCTACACTTTTTGAAAGATAGTTATTCAATGAAATTCTAGCCTGTTGTTCTCCCAGCTTGGTGTATTGGTTCTGCTAACTCTTCCCTGCTCCCACTGTGGAGAGGGAGGGCACTGACTCAGTGAGGAAAAAACCTCCCACCCATACAGTTGGGATCCTCATATCCATGTAGAAAAGTTTCCTATGTCTGTGTGAGAGAGTGAGTGCAGGGGAGAGATTATTGGAGTCTTCACAGAAGTGGTAACTTGAATATCAAGGAAAGTTCTAATTTCATCAGTATATCAGGAAGAAATAATTATTGCTTTTTTAAGCATAAAAGTTTGATCCCTGAGACTAGGTTGATCATAAGACATATTCCACAAGAGAGATATGAGAAGCTGTCTTCTGAGTTGATCTAGCATAATATATACTCAAACAAACCCAGTTCCCAGCAACTCCCTCAGGTAGCAGATTTTCCCAAGCCTATTTACTTGAAAGACTTCAGCTGCCAATGTCAGAACTGAAAAAAGAGAGAAATAAAATTAGTATGTTGGTTTAAATCCGTGGCTGTAGTTCATGCAAAGACAAAGTTACAAATATCTTGCTAAATTTGTAATTATCTGGATCAAGTCAGAGAAATCCTGGGGTAGAAAAAATAAATGAGATCCTTGAGGGTTTTTTTTTGTAATATTTAAATATTTTAATTTTACACATGCACGTTGATAGTAATAATCCATTACATACTTCTATATGGATTTTCCCAGGAAGGCGTGGGAAACCTTTGGCTCTCCAAAGGTTGTTGAACTACAACTCCCATCATTCCTAGCCATTGGCCATGCTTGCTGGGGCTGGAGGGCCAAAGGTTCCCCACATTTGTTCCAAATGATCAAAGGGAGTTATCATGTATATAGAGATGGAGATTATGATGTTGATGTAGGTATAATGCATATACCTGAAGTAGCGAAATTAGGAAGCAGGGCTGGGCCCAGTGGCAAACCATTGGCAAAAAATATCTCACCACAGTCCCGCCCAGCCCCATACTATCCTGGTAAGTGGCAGGGGTCCCAATGTAGGAGGGTTGCTCTGCAGCAACCGCCCATTATGCCAGCCACTCCTGGACAGCTCTTGAGTTTGATCTGTGACATGTCTGCAGCACACCTATTAGTCACCATTCGATGTTGCAGCTTTAAAGTTATATTAAGTTCTAGCACACATGCTTGTGTGAAAATGTACCAAGAACTCAAATTCTGTTTTTCACAAACCCATAAACACTGAAAAGAATAAATGATCTTGAAGGGAGTTCCAAGATGAAATGTGTCTTTCCCTGCCTCTTCCACTGTTGCTTTAATGGTGCAGAGATTTACAATAAATTCACCAACATTTAAAGGCAGATCAATTTTTTCATAGTCAAAATAATTCCTGTGTACTTTATGCATTTTCTGGCTAGCTAGATTCTTGACAACCTTTTTATTGTTATTTGTATTCGTAAAAAGAAACGGGAATATTTCCATACATTTTAGGCAGCTCCAACAAACAAGTACACAAAATACATTTTAATATTTAATTTTTAAAAAAAGAACTGAGGTTTGCTTTCTGAGACACAAGGTTACATGACTGCACATGAACATAGAAAGCCATCTTATACTAGGACAGACCATTGGTCCATCTAGTCAGTATTTCCTACTTTGACTAGCAGTAGCTCTCTGGGGTTTCAGACAGGGGGCATTTCCAGCCTGACCTGATGATGCCAGAAAATGAACTTGGGACTTTCTTTATGCACAGCAGATGCTCTGCCACTGAGCTCTGACCTTTCCCCAAAAGATGCTACACTAACTGGCAAACTGCTTGATATTATTTCAGTCTGAGATTATTTCAGTGAATTATAGAACCACATCCAATATACAATGAAGGGGCAAGATCCCCATGTATGTTAAGCTGGTGAGGAAAGCAAAGTGATATGAATTACAACTAGTAAGTAATTTTCATGTATATCTATTAGAATGAGAGGCAGATTTGGTCCACATTGTCTGTGCCTTTACATAAACAAGGTACATATTAAACCCCATAAACAAATGAATAGGGTGGCAATCAAATAGATGCTGACATTTCTCAGAACACAAAAGAACAAAACATGCCAAAGTGAAAAATAAATAAGCCAGATCCAGAATTCATCTTAATATTCAGAGTCGAAGCTTGTTTACAAACAAAAAAACTGTTGCTCAGCTTTTCAATAATTTATGATGATATACAGCCGGCTGGTCTTTTTGGAACAGTTAATACATAAATATTGTATTGAAAATATTATGTAGGTGTCTGAGTGCAACATATTAACTAATCAGTCCAGACTTTCTTTACCCCCCCCCAAAAAGCTTTCTGCATGCTACGGATGCAACAAATGACAGATACCAGCCCCTGTAAAGTTAATTTGTTCTTTTAAGAAAGAGAGAGCGAGAGCAATTTAGTCTATTATGCTTGTTGGTTAGATCAGGGGTAGCCAATGTGCTGTCCTCCAGAAGCTGTTGGACTACAACTCCCATCATCCCTGACCACTGGCCATGCTGGCTGGGTCTGATGGATACTGTAGTCCAACAACTTCTGAAGTACAAGACATTGCCTCTCTCTGGGTTAGGCATCGCCTCTTTGACCCTCTGGGCGGCCATTACAATACAGCTCCTTTCTGTTTTGCTAGAATAATGTGAAGAACTTTAGGTCACAGAGAAGGATCTTACACTGCAGTTTTTACCAAGCCAGCATCAGTCCTTGGGAAACTGCGTTAACAGTGGCATGCAAAGCAGTAGTGCTGCAACAAAAATTATCCTTTGTTTTCCTCCCTGACCATTCTCTATCAATTAATGAGAAAATAAATTTGCATCCAAAAATTATCAAAGGAGAGGGAAATATTTGGAGAAATTCTCATGGGTGGGGTGCAGGATTTTTAAAGTCTTTGTTTTACTTTTAAAGAACCCTGTGTGTGTGGTGTGTCCTTCCTTTTCTTTTTACCCTAAATTAAAATTACCCTAAAAAAAAATCAGCAAGCACACTGATCTCAGATGCTTAGTAGCCAACCTCCCAGCTCTCCACAAGTCAGTTAAAGACTGGGGGAAAACATCATGAGGTTAATATCTCTCCTGGAGCTTTTTTAGATCAGGAAGTGTGGGCAGCTGGGGATGCAGAGTGCTGAAGAGATGTTTACTGGGAAAAACAGCTGTACCAAGATACCACTCTTGGCCACCTCAAAACAGTAAGGTAAACTCAACCACACATCCACCATAATTCCAAATAAATTCTAAAAAATTCTTAGAATGAAACAAAAAAACAATTGCTTCTTTTGCAGGGGAAGAAAACGTTTGAGAAATTCGAAAACAGGTTTTAGCACTGCTGCTAGGTGTCTCCTATTACACTGAAGCAGGAGAAAAAGAGACTGCTTACATATTCCATGCCACCAGAGACATATAAGAACCCAGGGTTAATTTGGGGGTGGGAGCATCTCTCCCTTCATAATTTTGGAGAGCTTGGAACTGTAGAAAAAGGTAATATTGTGATGTCCCTGTATTTTAATATCTGTAAATATGGTAAGTGTGGGTTTATTAAACGATATATGGTAAGTGACTTAGTGAGAGGGGAGAGTACATGGGCTAGAATGCTGGAGAATGCTGTATGATGATTGGCTGAGTGTTTGAATGGCTGAAGGTATAAATGAGAGGATGACAGTTGTGTCAGGGGGGAGTTGTTGAGGGTCGGTTGGTTGATGAGAGGGATTTTGGAGGAGTTGGTTGGCAGAGTTCTGAGGGAGGCTTGGATTGTATTTGGCTGATATTTAGGCAATATATATATAACCAGAAACATAAAGAGTGACACTATATGAAACCATACGCTTGTTAAACATACCTTACATAATCTTGTTATTTCCTGGTTTTATAAATAAATATTTTATTGGTTTACCAAAAACCTGATCCTTGGCTGGGGCTTTCACAGACCAGAAGGGTGGGCAGGGTATTTACCAAGGTGGAGAAACAGTATCGAATGGTGGCAGCGGTGAAGAGATAGTGTATCATCAAGTATCCAAGGCAACCCATGGCTGTATGCTTTATTGGCACAAAGATACAGGGGGGTTGTGGCCTGCAAGTGCACCCAGACACAAAGTAACAATAAGCCAGAAGGGAGACTAAGGCGAAGTCTCTAGCAGTATTGTTTACAGGAAGTGACTGGTGGTGCTGCTTAGCAGTGGGATCTTGTGAGATCTGTACTAGGGAGAGCTAAATAAAAATAAAAACTATGTTTCTCCCTGGTGGTAGCCACGGGTGGGAGCCTGACAGGTGGTGCCAGGGGAGGAACATTACAGTTGTACCTTCTGTGAGCAATAGAAATTACTCTGTTTGAATTAGAACCACTAGATGACAAACGTTAGGATGATAAAATGCACAGGCACAGATTAAAGGAGAACTGAGTTGTAAAAAAGGTTATAAAACTTACACATTAAATTACCTGGTAGATCATTTCTAACCATCAGGAGTGAGATATACATTGCTTGAATTAAACTGGGCTAGAGGAGAAAAAGAGAAAGAGTATAAGCCTCATATATGAGCAGCAGATTTGTCTTGCTCTGTCTTTCCATTCATGTAATATACTGACCAAACAGATCCAATCAAGATGTTGCTGTTTTTTCCTTCATCATAAGCATCAGCAGTGATTGCTGCTGGGAGTGGCTTAGACCCAGTAGATACCAATGGGGAAGCCTGATTTATTTATTTTTTAACCTCCATCTCTGTCACCAGGAAACCACTCTGTCTTGGAGCTGGCTGTGAGAGCGTGCACCTGGTGTTGGGCCAAAGACACAGTAAACTAGGGTTGCTACTGGTGTACCGTCCACCCTGCTGCCCAGCAGCTTCTCTGACCGAACTGGTGGAGGTCATCTCGGCTGTGGCGCTGGAGGAGCCCAGAACAATAGTGCTGGGTGATTTCAATGTCCATGCTGAGGCTGCCTCTAGTGTTCCAGCTCGGGACTTCATGGCCTCCATGACGACCATGGGGCTGTCTCAACTTGTTACTGGTCCAACACATAGGGCAGGATACACCCTCGACTTGGTTTTTGCTGCAGATGAAGGAAGGGGTGGTCTGGAGATAACGGGGGTGGATGTCACCCCATTGTCATGGTCAGATCACTTCCTGGTGTAGTTTAGACTTATGGCTCTGATCCTTCCTTGCAGGTGTGGTGGACAGATTTAAATGGTCCGCTCCCGGAGCCTAATGGAATCCACTGGATTCCTGAATGCCCTGGGGGAGTTCCCAGTAGATAGAGCAGGTGATCCTGTTGAAGCCCTTGTCACACTGTGGAACAGCGAGGTGCATCAGGCTCTCGACACAGTTGCCTCTGAGCGCCTCTCCAGCACTGTGGAGCCCGGCTTACACCTTGGTATACCAGTCAGCTAAGGGCAATGAAACAGGCTGGACAGGGCGAGGAGGCCAGGGCCCCCCACTCTGCCCGTCTGTTCCCTGACCTCAACTAAACCACAGTCTCCAACCCATTGACATAATACACCTTAAACAAAACTATGCACGTAAGAAGCCAGCAGGGGTGTGGGGGCTTTCCAGTGTTTTGCACCGCCTGCAGCATGTACGACTATCTGCCTGTTGGACAGAAGTCGTGGGTGTGCTCTCGGTGCAATGAGCTCCTGGCTCTCCGGGAACGACTTCATTTCCTTGAGGCCAAGGTGGCGGACCTGGAAAAGCTGAGAGGAAGAGGCCTTCAGGGACGTTATAGCTGTGTCCCACTCCAACGATGATAGCTCTCCTGCTATCATGGAGAACGATGGTCTCGGGGAAGGAGAGCATCCAGCTGAGGAAGAGGGAAACGATCCCTTAGAAGGGACCCATTCCTTGGGGGATGAGCAGCTATCCTCTCGTGCCGAGGATATATCTCCAGGGGGTGGAGGGATCCTTGTAGTGGGTGATTCGATCATTAGGAGCATAGACAGTGGGGTGTGTGATGGGCGTTTAGACCGCAAGGTGTTTTGCCTGCCTGGTGCAAAGGTTGCGGATATCGCCCATCGTCTAGATAGTTTGGTAGACAGTGCTGGGGAGGAGTCAGTGGTCGTGGTGCACGTTGGCACCAACGACATGGGGATATGCAGCCGTGAGGTCCTGGAAGCAAAATTTAGGTTGCTAGGTAGAATGCTGAAAGCCAGGACCTCCAAGGTGGCTTTCTCTGAAATGCTACCAGTTCCACGCGCAGGACCAGCCAGACAGGCCCAGCTTTGCAGTCTCAATCCGTGGATGAGAAGATGGTGTCGGGTGGAAAGGTTTGTATTTGTTAGGCACTGGGGAACATTTTGGGACAAGCCGGGCCTGTACAAAAGGGACGGGCTCCACTTGAACCAGAATGGAACCAGACTGCTGGCACTTAAAATTAAAAAGGTGGCAGAGCAGCTTTTAAACTGACTGAGGGGGGAAACCCGACAGGAGCTGAGGAAGGTCCGGTTTGGAATAAACTTCCCCCCTGGGATAAAAACCAAAGAAATGATGAAATTTTAAAAGGGGTAGGCCTAGAAGTAGGCATTGTGAGAGCAGGGGCACAGGATATAAATTCAGAAGAGCAAAATTACCACAGGCCAAACCACAAGTGCCAAAGACACTTGAAGAGAGACACTGCTTACAAGTGCCTGTACGCTAATGCTAGGAGCCTCCGAACCAAGATGGGAGAATTGGAGTGCTTGGTCTTAGAGAAGAGCATTGATATAGTGAGCATAACCGAGACCTGGTGGAATGGAGAAAACCAGTGGGATACGGTTATCCCTGGATATAAACTATATGGGAAGGACAGGGAAGGACGTATTGGTGGCGGAGTCGCTCTATACATGAAAGAAGACATTGAATCCAGCAAGCTCGAAACCCCAAAAGAGGCAGACTCCTCCACAGAATCGTTGTGGGTGGTGATACCATGCCCCAGGAGGGACTTAATACTGGGAACGATCTATCATCCCCCTGATCAAAATGCTCAGGGAGACCTTGAGATGAGATATGAAATTGAGGAAGCATCCAAACTAGGAAATGTGGTAGTAATGGGTGACTTCAACTACCCGGACATAGACTGGCTGCATATGTGTTTCAATCATGACAAAGAAGCAAAGTTTCTAGATATTCTAAATGACTATTCCCTAGACCAGTTGGTCATGGAACCAACCAGAGGGACGGCAACCCTGGACTTAATCCTCAGTGGGGACCGGGACCTGGTGCGAGATGTAAGTGTTGTTGAACCGATTGGGAGCAGTGACCACAGTGCTATTAAATTAAACATACATGTAAATGGCCAATTGCCAAGAAAATCCAACACGGTCACATTTGACTTCAAAAGAGGAAACTTCAAAAAAATGAGGGGATTGGTAAAAAGAAAGCTGAAAAGCAAAGTCCAGAGGGTCACATCACTCGAAAATGCTTGGAAGTTGTTTAAAAACACTATGGAGGGCTGTAGAAAGTGGAGTCCCTCAAGGATCGGTATTGGGACCTGTACTTTTCAACTTGTTCATTAATGACCTAGAATTAGGAGTGAGCAGTGAAGTGGCCAAGTTTGCTGACGACACTAAATTGTTCAGGGTTGTTAAAACAAAAAGGGATTGCGAAGAGCTCCAAAAAGACCTCTCCAAACTGAGTGAATGGGCGGAAAAATGGCAAATGCAATTCAATATAAACAAGTGTAAAATTATGCATATTGGAGCAAAAAATCTGAATTTCACATATACGCTCATGGGGTCTGAACTGGCGGTGACCGACCAGGAGAGAGACCTCGGGGTTGTAGTGGACAGCACGATGAAAATGTCGACCCAGTGTGCGGCAGCTGTGAAAAAGGCAAATTCCATGCTAGCGATAATTAGGAAAGGTATTGAAAATAAAACAGCTGATATCATAATGCCGTTGTATAAATCTATGGTGCGGCCGCATTTGGAATACTGTGTACAGTTTTGGTCGCCTCATCTCAAAAAGGATATTATAGAGTTGGAAAAGGTTCAGAGGAGGGCAACCAGAATGATCAAGGGGATGGAATGACTCCCTAACGAGGAAAGGTTGCAGCATTTGGGGCTTTTTAGTTTAGAGAAAAGGCGGGTCCGAGGAGACATGATAGAAGTGTATAAAATTATGCATGGCATTGAAAAGTGGATAGAGAAAAGTTCTTCTCCCTCTCTCATAATACTAGAACTCGTGGACATTCAAAGAAGCTGAATGTTGGAAGATTCAGGACAGACAAAAGGAAGTACTTCTTTACTCAGCGCATAGTTAAACTATGGAATTTGCTCCCGCAAGATGCAGTAATGGCCACCAGCTTGGATGGCTTTAAAAGAAGATTAGACAAATTCATGGAGGACAGGGCTATCAATGGCTACTAGCCGTGATGGCTGTGCTCTGCCACCCTAGTCAGAGGCAGCATGCTTCTGAAAACCAGTTGCCGGAAGCCTCAGGAGGGGAGAGTGTTCTTGCACTCGGGTCCTACTTGCGGGCTTCCCCCAGGCACCTGGTTGGCCACTGTGAGAACAGGATGCTGGACTAGATGGGCCACTGGCCTGATCCAGCAGACTCTTCTTATGTTCTTATGTTCTTATCACAACGGCTAGAGCGCAACTGGCGAAACACGTGCTGTGATGCTGATTGGGCATGAGTAAAACATCATAACCGTGCCTACTGTGTGGTGGTGAGGGCGGCGAAGAAGGCCCACTTCTCTGCCTCCATCGCATCCTCAAGTAGCCGTCCGGTGGAGCTTTTCCGTATTGTAAGGTGTCTATTGACATCAACTCCAGGAAATGGAGTCTTAGACCCTTTGGAGGCCCACTGTGAATTGTTTGCAAGGCACTTTGAGGGTAAAGTTGCTCACCTCCGTAGCAGTCTTAATGCCCCATCCACATCTACTGTAGTCCCCAATGAGGTGTACAGTTCAACATCTGCTGCAATGTCTTGGGAATGGCTTCAGTTGATGCAGCCTGATGACACGGACAAGGTGCTTGCGATGATGCGGCCAGCAATGTGTCATCTTGACCCCTGCCCTTCTTGGGTTATTAAAGCTTGCCAAAGGGGTCTGACCAAGTGGATCCAGGGTGTGGTCAATGCATCATTGCAAGAGGGAGTGGTTCCAGCCACCTTGAAAGAGGCGGTGATTTGACCACTCCTGAAAAAGCCCACCCTGGACCCATTGGTTTGTGACAACTACCGACCGGTTGCAAATACCCCTTTCTTAGGGAAGGTGATTGAGAGGGTTGTGGCACAGCAACTGCAAGTACTCTTGGATGAAACAGATTATCTTGACCCATCCCAGTCTGGGTTCAGACCTGGTTATGGGACTGAATCAGCCTTGGTCGCCCTGATGGATGACCTTTATCGGGACAAGGACAGGGGGAGTGCGACCCTGTTGTTCTTACTTGATCTCTCAGCACCTTTTGATGCCATTGACCATGGTATCCTTCTGGGCCAACTTGGTGAGATGAGTATTGGAGGCACTGCTTTACTGTGGTTCCAATCCTATCTCCAGGGTCGTTCTCAGAGAATAGTATTGTGTGACTGTCTTTCGGACCCATGGCAGCTGTGCTGTGGGGTGCCGCAGGGTACCATCTTGTCCCCCATGTTGTTTAACATCTATATGGAACCCTTGGGAGCAGTCATCAGGAGCTTTGGGGCGAGGTGTCAGCAGTATGCTGATGATACCCAGCTCTATTTCTCGGTAACATCTGAATCAGGAGAGTCCGTTTAGGCCCTGGACTGCTGCCTGGATTCGGTGGTGGGCTGGATGAGGGCCAATAAACTGAGTCTGAATCCTAGCAAGACGGAGGCGCTGTGAGTTGGTGGTTGCCGAGTTCGGATAATTGGTCAGTTGCCTGCTTTGGATGGGGTCGTACTCCCTCTGAAAGAGCAGGTCTGTAGTCTGAGGGTGCTCCTGGATCCACGGTTGTCGCTAGAGGCCCAGGTGACCTCAGTGGCTAGGAGTGCTTTTTACCAGCTTCTGCTGGTGAGACAGCTGCGGCTGTTTCTGGACCGGGATAGCCTGACCACTGTTGTCCACGCACTGGTAACCCCTAGGCTGGATTACTGTAATGCACTTACGTGGGGCTGCCCTTGAGGTTTGTCCTGAAGGTGCAGCTGGTGCAAACTGTGGCGGCGAGACTGCTCACTGGAGCAGGGTATCACCAACATGTCACCCACCGCTGAAAATTGCACTGGCTGCCCATTTGCTACCGGGCCAAGTTCAAGGTTCTAGTTTTGGCGTACAAAGCCCTATACAGCTCGGGACCAGGATACCTGAAAGACCGTCTTACCCCTTATATGCCCAGTCGATCACTGAGCTCTGCAGGTGAGGGCCTCCTGCAGATACCATGTTATCAGGAGGTTCGTTCTGCACAATATAGGAAACAGACCTTTAGTGTGGCGTCACCTACCATGTGGAATTCCCTCCCTTAGAATATTAGGCAGGCACCATCTCTGCTATCTTTTTGGCGCCTTTTGAAGGCTTTCCTCTTTCAACAATCCTTTTAAGTTGAGACCTATCCCAGTCTGCATCTGTGTCAGAATTGTTTAATATGTTTTTTTAATAATGTTTTTAACCCTTTTTAAAGGTTTTTTTTAAAATGTTTTTAATGCTGTTTTGTTTTAATGTATTTTAATATCTGTGTTTATGATGTTTTAAAGTGTTTTAGTGCTTTGTTTGCCACCCTGGCTCCTGCTGGGAGGAAGGGCGGGATACAAATTAAATAAATAAATAAAATAACCTAATCCTGTTCCCATCTTTGGGACCTGCCAAAGGATATTTGATGGCTATTTGTGGAGATTTGTACGAAGCCATTTTTTCTCTGATAAAATGCCGAGACTTTTAAACCTTCCTAAACGGTTGTTAGCTTTTGTTTAAAGGTGCTTGGGGGATATCCTGATCCAACAGTGCCACTGGTGGTTCAAGTGGCATCAGTGGCTAGGAGTGCCTATTTCCGAC
This sequence comes from Rhineura floridana, assembly GCF_030035675.1. Classification (NCBI taxonomy): domain Eukaryota; kingdom Metazoa; phylum Chordata; class Lepidosauria; order Squamata; family Rhineuridae; genus Rhineura; species Rhineura floridana. Next base: position 56,041,656 of record NC_084483.1, read on the forward strand.
TATGGCTGGTTTGCCAGCTACAGCCCCTTTTGGACAGAGATGACTTGGCCACTGTACCACATTCTCTGTAACTTCCAGATTGGAATATTGCAATGCTTTCTACATTGGACTATTTAGAAACCTCAACTGGTCCAAAATGCTGCAGCCAGGTTACTAGCTGGGGTTCTCTTTAAAACTCACACAACCTTCATTGAAAAACAGCTGCACTGCCTGCCAGATCATTTTCAGGTCAACTTCAATCTGCTCACATTATAGGGTTTAGAGTCCTAAACAACTTAGGCCCCACATTCCTATGAGACAGTCTCCTTCCCTATAGACCTTCTTGATGGTTAAGATCAACAGAAGAGGTCCTCTTGGTAGTTCCACCACTCTCAGACGTTCATGAAGTGGCAGCACAGGAGAGGGCATTCTCTTGCAGCCTCTAAGAGGTAGAATTCCCTCCCCACAGAGGTGCATCTAGCATCTTCATTGTATAGCTTCTACAGCATGCTTAAGATACACCTCTTTACCCTGGCCTTTGACGCCTGAGATTTTTTTTTTAGGACCAAACCTATTCTTCTGACATAAATTGTTTGAACTGATTTTAACGTTGTATTTTTATATTGTCGTAACCCACCCTGGGATGCCGATAAGAAATCTTATAAAGATTTTAATTATTGTTAATTGACATCTGTAGCATATCTTGATGGAGGACACAGGTTGCTGCTACTAACTGGTTGATTTTTAAAAACCTTTTCCCTTATTTCCAGAGCTTGGAAAAGTTACTTTTTTGAACTACAACTCCCATCAGCCCCAGGCAGCATGGCCACTGGATTGGGCTGATGGGAGTTGTAGTTCAAAAAAGTAACTTTTCCAAGCTCTGCTTATTTCTCATTTGGTTGATGTACAAAATGGGGGGTGGGATGAAACTGTGAGCAGTCTTGCCCTTCAAAACAAAGTTGTTGTATGTTATATCCCTGTGAAGAAGAATGCCTTATTCCTAGACCTTTTCTCATTAAATCTGCATTTTGCCTGCACCATTTCACATATGTTCTCCCTTCATGTACAGAGCATCCCACATGCTACCCCAAGTCAGGAAATTTGTCCAATCATTATTTTGCACAGGGAGATAAGTAATACCTTTCCCACATCCTTTAGCCCCCTCTGCCTTTTGCACCCTTTTTTAAAAAGAGGAAAGGATGAAAAGCGGAAAGCTCTAGCTTTAGATCCAAGCCAGGCTGGGATCCACCATATAGAGAGGGGAATTGCCCTAAGTGATACCTTCCTCAGTGTGTGTTGATGCAGATACAGTTTTAGGGCTACAATGGAGGGGCTGAGCCCCTGTACCACTTTATTGATTCTGTAATAAATGCATGGCCCACTCAACTTTAGACTCCTCCCTTTCTTCCAAAATCGAATTATCTGAAGTGCCTTCTGTAGATAGCCATGGTCTTCCTATTTCCCAGTGAGTTTTGCTATAATTACATAGTGGATACTATTTGACACAGGGATATCTGGGCCAGGACCCCCATGCAGCCATAAAGCTCAGTCACTGCTCTTAACCTAACCTACCTCACAGTGTTGCTGTGAGGATAAAATGAGGAGGAGGAGGACCCAGTGTGCCACCTTGAGTGTCTTATTTATTTTTTATTTATTATTTCAATTTATATACCGCCTTTAGCAGAATAGCTCTCAGGGCAGTGAACAAACAAGATAAAATACAATATATCATAATAAAAATTAGAGGAAAGGTGGGATATAAATGTATTAAGAAAGAAAGATTGTCGGTATTTTAGGAATTTATCCGTTTTGGTTTCTCATTTTCCAATCTTAAATTTAGTTCTCCACATTTCCACATCTGTCTGTGACTTTTTTAAAAAAAGTCCTTATGAAAATTCATCAGCCTTTAAGTGTGAATTTATCCTAATACATACATTTTGGTATGCATGTTTACCTAATATACAATTTTTGCAAGCAGTTTTCCCTAATAATAATAATGCATTTTTGTAAGTTATTTTCAATTATGTAATTATATACATATTTTACCTTTGTATATACATTTTTGTACATATTATCTGGCTGCATTGCCAGGTTGGAGAAGTACAAATTTTGATGGATGACTATGTTTTGGTTTGTTTCTTGTTTGAGAAACTGTGAATTAGGTAAGTACATGTGATGATCAAGCTCATGGCTTACTTTAATTACTTTTACAAAGTCAAATAGTCTGACATTATCTAATATCTACAGAATGCAGCATACACAGAAATATTATATTTTTTGCAAGAGAAACTCCAAATAGGTAGTCTGGTAAAAACAGAAGTTTGTGGTTTTTTTCTGCATTTATCAAATTGTTAAAGCATTGTTTACTACTTGCTGAATAGGTGGATGAATTATAAAGACAAGCAGGGACAATTTCTGAGTTAGATATATTCTGTGTTGGGTTTGAAATCCAAATAAATCACTTGTAATCCTCAACATGGCAGGAACAAGCAATGCTAACATAAATTGCAGGCATAACTGCAGATCAGAAAAACCACTACTCAAGAGACATCGGATGTCCCTGAAAATCAATAAACCTGGACACAAAAATCAGAAGACACATGTGGCATAATTGAACTGATCAATGTGTTTATTTATGGTTGTATATAAAACACTGAAAATGTATCAGCATTCATTTTTAAAATTTTATTTTCTTACATTTATATCCTGCCTTTCTTCCTTCAGTGCAGCCAAAGGTGTTCATCACATTGCTGAGTGTATATGACATAGGGAGCAATCCAAACCCAAGATCCACCAAGATGAGCAGAGTTTGGAATAGGTGTATCTCCATTGAGCCTGGGCTCAGCTGGTGTTTAGCCAGCTGAAGTCCCTCATCAGCTAGAGATATGTCGATGTATACCTTCCCTGCTTAGCCGAAGCAGGCTAGCCTGACATATGTCCTGAAAAAAAGGTGTTCCAGGGGTGGGGGGGCGTGGCAGGTGTGAGACTTCCCCTTATTCCAAACTCCATTCAGTTTGGTTACACTAGAAAAAAATGTGGTTTAAGTAAAACTCTATTTTAAAGGATTGTTTTCCCTCTGCCACTCCCGGACTGGTTCAGCCGGCAGTAGCTATGCTCCTGAATGGAATTTGGAATAGGGGTAAATTACACTAGCATAATTTACCCGTGCACAAATTACACTGGCTTTCTATAATTTGGATTGTGCTGTTCCAGTGTATACTGACGTTAAGTTAGTATGACTTACAGATTCTTTGTTTGCTAAAGTATTTGCTTAAAATGCCTTCATGCCCTAATTATGGGCTTCCCTGTGTGTTTCTGGCTGACTGCTGTGGACAACAGGATGCTGCACTAGGTAGATATTTGTTCTGATCCCAGGGCTCTTCTTATGTTCAATGGTATTCTATTTTTTTTTTTAAATGGGACATATGAATTAGCTCCATGCCTTGATTTGGAACAGCCCTCCACTGAGTAACAACGGATTGATTGATTGATTGATTGCACTTTTCAGTGGCCTCATAACCTATGTTCTTTACATCATATGCAGTGAGCAACTGAAATAATTTCAAACAAAAATAACATAAATAAGAAATACTAAAATTAATAAAATAAACAGCCAAAAATCAGAAGGAAGGGAGAGCATAATACCAGTCACTATTATCCAAGAGTTAAAACAACCTTATAGGGCAAAGTGCAACATAACTACCAGAAAAGCAGAGATTAAAATATTAACAGCAATACTAAATAATGTTAAAGCTCATATTACAATGAGGTTAAAATGTGATTAACAGGTCTTGGAGAATAAAGATTTTGCTGGATGCCAAAGAGACAGTAATGTAGGCATCAGGTGAATCTCCCTGCAGAGATCATTCCACAGGACTCCTCAACCTCAGCCTTGTAGTCAGCCTCCATACTTCAGGATGAAAGGGTACCTAGAGGACGCCCTCTGTAAATGATCTAATATAACTTTCTCCAGCTTAGTGTCCTTCAGATGATTGGACTGCAGCTCCCATATCCCTGACCATTGGCCATGCTGACTGGATCTAATGGGAGTTGTAGTTCAACAACATCAGGGGGGCATCAGGTGGACATCAGGTTAGGAAAAACTAATATAGGTACCATGTCCCACAATGCATCTTCCTTGCGAGGAGAAAAAACTTGATGCAAATTTCAAGAGAATATCCCAGGTTGTTGTTAATGCATTTTTATATTTTGTATAAAACATTACATGTAATACCTTCCATAATAATGCTTTATGCAGCTATACTTTTGTCAGCTTCAGGGAACCTTCGGTATAACATCACTAGCAATTGCACTAATAGCTGTTCTCAGCTTTGCCAAGTTGCTAACACAGAACACAAGGAAAGGGACAAGCAAAAACTGCCATTCTTAGCTAACTTTGTAGCAAAAGACCAAGAACAACTGTGGCCATACAGAAATGAGCAACATTATGCACAGGTACTGTCTAGAAATACCATTGAGTGATCTAAGGGTGTGGAATGAAGGGAGGGGCACATTCATCAAGGTTTGGGACAAATAAAACAACAGTGTTTATATAACACATACGGTTATCTGAGGAAAAAGTTACTTTACCTACAAGCATCTTCTTAAAGTGATGAATATTTGCATAGCATAAGCATGGAAAATGATGATGAATAAACTCATATCAATATGCATTTTTCTCAATGTGCAGACTTAAAAAAATCATTATTTGCCATTTGTTTCTCATAGCATAATATCTTTTAGGCCTAAAGTAACATACAGTTGGCTGGCACACAAAATAACTCCTACTTAAAGGCCTGCTCTTGGCTCTAAGTAGTTATGAGAACGCCTGCACATACTTGGCACTTATATTACACTGAAGACAAACATTCTAAAATGAGGTAGCCAATGTGGTGCCCTCCAGATGCTGTTGGACTCCATCTCCCATAATCCCTGATTGGTGGCTATGCTTGCTGGGGTTAATGGGAGTTGAACATCAACTGGCTGGCTAACACCATGTTGCTTACCTTTGTTCTAACATCTGGTGGACAAAGCATCAACAGAGATTTGCTGCATGTTTGAAGCTTCAGGGCAGAGAATGTGTTGAAGCCACTTCCAGCACCCCTAGAATGTATGTTGCCCTTTACTCTTAGTTTCAGTTATGTCAAAAGATCCTCAATTTAGCCAAATGTTTAATTCCCCAATGATGCTGAATGGTGAGAGATTCAGAACAGACAACAGTACTTCTTTACACACAGCACATGGTTAAACGTTGGAATTTAGTACCATAAGATGTGATGGCCACCAACTTAGATGGCTTTAAAAGGGGATTAGACAAACTATGGAAGATAAGGCTATCAATGGATACTAGACATGATGGCTATACTACTTCCAGTATGCCTCTGGGGACATGAGCGGAAGAGTGCTGTAGTACTCAAGTCCTGCTTGGGAGCTTCTCAAAGGTATCTCATTGGTCACTCTGAGAACAGAATGCTGGACTAGATTGGCTTTTGTTCTGATCCAACAGGACTGTTCGTATGTTCTTAGGCTATGGCCCAATTTAACTCCAACCCTGATCTGTTGTATTTTTTCTCAAATAGGAATCAATGATTTCATGGCATAATCGTTCATCTCAATTAAAGTTGGCGGAAAATTTTGATTCAGTTCACATTTAAAGCCAAATCTATTAAATTTGCCCTTTCCAAAACAATGTGAGAACCAAAACACAGTCATCCTTCAAAATTCTCACTAATCTTAATTTTCTCCAACCAACTAACACTTTCAAAAACTCATGTTATTAGGGCAGGGGTGGGGAACTTTTTCACCCTAAAGGTCACATTCCTTTCTGGGTAACCTCATGAGGACCACATGCCAGTGGTAAGTGGGACTAGAGACAAAAGTGCGTTGAGCAATTAATGCACATTTTACCTTTGCCCATTAGGCTAGTTTCTACATACACTCACACACCCCTGTGTATATTCTCCATCCAAACAAGTCATTATCAGAGTTCACGGACACACTTCAGATAGGCCAAAACACTTGGGGCCATTGAGGGGTGTGTCCTGTGGAGAACTCCAAGGGCCAAACAGAGGCCTGGGGGGCCACATTTGGCCCCTGGGCCTGAGGTTCTGCACTCCTGTATTAGGGGAAAATGTACATAAAAATAAATATATTAGTGAAAATAACATATAAAGATAACACAGGAGAAATTGCTTGCAAAAATGTGTATATTAGTCAAACTGCAAATGAGGTTTTTTATATATGGAACAAATGCAAATTGCAAAAATGTGGACAACTGAATGAGATTGGAAAAATGAGAAATGGAGAGAACAAAAACAGACAGATTCTTCCATCCCTAATCTTAACTGTAGTTGAAACCAGGTGCATTAAAATGAAATGTGAATTGCATCCAATACTGAATATATCTATTCAGAAATGCAGTCCTGGATTTGGGTCCATGGAGAATGCATTTACATTGCAAATTTGTGTTTATATGCCTTTGTGTGTGTATCCACAGATGATTATTAAGCAGCATTTGTGATATGGTTGGAAACCTCTGAGGTGCAAAGAACTTAAGTAAACAGGAGATATCCCTGTAAGATGAGAAAACCCCTCCCCCAAATGTAGATTTCTTTAAAAAGACATGAAAGTATTTTCCATATCACTGATGCCTTTTACCTGCCCTATCATAACAGAAGAGGCTGCCTTGGAAAGGAGTGATCAATAACTTAGAAAAAACACCCAACAGGTAGATTTAAATAACGTGAAAATATTTGAAGGAAGCATTTGCAGAAACTCGTTTGCTTAGAAATCAGATATTTTCAAAATCCTTATAAGTCTCCCTACACCATCTAATTGCCTCCCCCTTTTGGCAGCTTGCATGCACTTAGGAAGTCAATCAAAAGCACAGTATCTTGGATTTAAGAAATCGTCAATCTGCTGTTTTCCATTTCTCCTGTCAATTATAACATTTTAGAGACTAGTCATGCCTTGAAGCATGCCCTAGACATCAAAGAATAGATTTTCAATGCCAAACATGTGGGATACCGTGCCATGATTCTCATTAACAATAATAGGAGTTGCTGATCTAATTACCCCATTCACCACTCTCAAAAAATTCCCCCTTTAGAGCCTTGAAAGCCTTGAAACTTACCATGAAAGTGAAACTCTTATAATAGACTACTTAACTAGATTTTGATACCTGGAGAGAAAAGGAAAATGAAAATTTCAGGGACTGTTTTTAACAGATACCACACCGCATTCCAAAGGAACCTGTGTGAAAATAAGGTTAGAAATAGGGGCTAGAGGTAGCAGTTCAGGAAGATTTAAGAAAATAAAATAAGAGCAGGTTGTCCCATCACACTTGCCCTAGGATTGGAAAGGGGGGAAAAACATGCAGCTGCTGTAAACCTAGAGCCAAGTCAGTTTGGCACTAAGTTTTCCCTAAAGTTTCTCTTGCAAGATTGCAATTGAGCATTTAGGAAAGATGACAGAGGCCAGACCATCTCATATCCCTGCTTAGATAAACTGAAAAACAGAGTACAGGGGAACCTATGGAAAGAAGGGATGGCATCAGTTTTACACTTTGTTTCCTTTTGCCTATGTTCCCCCTTTTGCTCTATGTCCCCAAACCTTACCTCAGAGGAAAGGCAGGAAATGTAAAATACTAAATTATTACCCTTTTGATCTCTTGGGATGTTTCTTTATCTCATTTATCCTTGTAATGACCTCTTGAGGGTAGCCATTAATTATTCCCCATTTGAGACAGAAGGAAATGAGTCAGAAAGGAAAGGAAGTGATTTGCCCAAAGGCTACCTGGCAAGCTAAAAGATGAAGAAGAATTGGAATCCAGGTCTGTCTCTAGATCTCATCATGTGCATTACAAGATTCCTCCCTCCCCTCAGTTTTGGAACCAGTGAAAGCGACAAAACAATCAGGAAGCATGCAGGTAACTGGCATCATGTCACTCAAAAGCTCAGGAAAAAAGTTTGCTGTTTTCACGTAATATGATATAGTGGGGCAACTGTGAGTAAGTTTAGGATGGATTAGTTTATTTCCAGTGCATGTCACTTTAACATTCATTCAAAAGTCTGTCCCATCCTGATTCTGTATTAATTTGCATATTTTGAAGAAAAAACAGCTGCATGAAAATTCACATTTAAATATATATATTTGAATGTCTTTTTCTCACAATATATATATTAATCATATTTTATCTTGAAATACACATTTTATATGCAGTTCAGAACATTTTGTTTAGTTGAGAACTGCATCACAAAATTCAGAGAAATGCAAAATTTAAAGGATAATTACGTTCCAATTCCCCTATTAGCCTAGATGCTTCAGGTCAGTTCAGTTCATATCAATATTCACAAATTCCTCAAACATCCCTAGAAGGAATTAGGGTCTCATAAAAACATAGTAAGAGCCACTGAAGGTCCTTCTTGTCCTGTTTCTCAGGATAGCTAGATAGATGCTTCCAGGAAATCTGCAAATGAGGGAAGCAACCTTCTCTTGTTAGCTGCTATTGCTTTCGAACTGACTTGTAGCCATTAAAAGACCTATATATTTCATGGATTTGTCTAGTTTCTTTTATAATCCATCTAACAGCGCAATCTTAAACATGCCTACTCAGAAGTAACTCCCACTGAGGTCAATCGCTTACTCCCAGGTAAATGAGGTCAGGATTGAAACCAGTAGCGAGCTTGTGGCAACAAATCTCACAATTCAGTAATGCACTGTATGAAAGTATCGTTCCTGCACTTGTCATGGGAGTGTATTTGCCCGTACCCCTCCCTTCCACAAAGAGATGGTAATGTTTGTAATCTGATCTTAGTTATGCAGTTTTTAGATTGTGAAATTTGATTTTAGATTGTGATGCTTTTGTATTTTCCTGTATTTTATTGTATTTATGTTCACCGCCCAGAGAGCTATTGCTAGTCGGGCGGTATATAAGTTTTAAAAATAAATAAAATAAATAAACTCAGGAGGTTTGACTCTTGTGGGGAGGGTTTGAGGAGAAGGCCACGTGGTGTCCCAGTTGGCCAACCAGAAGGGGGCAGGAGCTTGGTGTACAAGCCAGCTCTTCCCTATAGCTCTTCCTCCTTGCATTTTAGATGCACCCTCCCTCCCTTAAGTGTGGGCTTTGCTAGTTGCCTGGTGACAGAGCTAAGTAGGATTTTTTTTCTGGTGGGATTCCATGGTGGCCTTAGTATTCCTCTTGTTTTTGCCTATTGGGATGATTGGCTTTTGGAAATGGTGTGGTTCAGTTGTTCTTTGGGGCACTGAGTCTGAACAGGTGAGGAAGTTGGGGAGAAAATCATCATTAGGTTAAGGGCCTTTAGTGATCGACCAATGCACTAACGCCTGGTGGGACTTGAGGGTGCCCTTTAGGCTTGACATGCACATTTTGGGTGAATGCTGGACAGTGGAGCCCAGGTACATGTTTTAGGTTCACACCCAAGGCTCACTGAGCAAGGAGGGAGTAACTTCCTCCCCATCCTTTGCTAGGGAGCCACAGCCTAATACTATATCACATGCCAAGGAGTCTGGAGTGATGCTTCTGTAGACAGTACCAGGTTAACGGAATGCTGGAAACTTGGGATGTTGGGGTAGGAGTTGCTATGCTATGCAATGTTGGCATCACAAACAGGATCTGAGAGAGGCTGGTTAGGGATCCAGCAGATGTGGAAGCAGGGGAAGCGCAAAATATTCCAAGGCAGAATCACATGGCATTTCTCATGACATCTTGTCATGCTGGGCTCCCTGGTTTCCTTCATATTCAGGAAAACCAGGGCCAAGGTAGTACTTTGGAGGATTTCCCAGAGAAAATGGACAGGGTGCTGACACCCTATCAAATACCAGAAGGACATAAAGTGGAAATTGTCCTGGGGCAGTTAGAGGAACCAGCCAAGAGAGAGGCAAGGGCTTGGACACCAGAGCAGAAGACAACATCAACACTGATTTTAAAAACTGTGAGGAGTGTTCTCTCATAAAACTGTCGTTGAATTGCAAGGCCAGTTTTTCTCTTCTACGCAGGGACTGGAGGAGTCTCTGCATCACTTTATTCATAGGCTGGAAGGGCAAGCTGAAGCCATTGAAAAACTGGAGGCTGACAACTTAGGAAATGTAGAGGAAAAATTAAAAGATATTATCATGGAAGGAATGAGGGCTAGTACGCTTAGCAGGGAATTATGGTTACATGAGAATCAACATCCAGAGAAAAGCTTCTGGGATTTTAGACTGTTGGCTTTATGGCTGTGGGAACAAGAATCCAGGTGCAGTATGGCAGGTTGGGAAAATGGGGGTCCAGTATTGTGGGCTTGTGCTCAGACTCAGAGTAGAGAAAGGAGAGAAAAGATTGAAATGAGGATTTCAGATGTGATGGAGTTAGTTGAAAAGAAATTCAAGGAATTGGCAGTAAAGCTACAGGAGGAGATCCAGCAGCAAAGAGGAGGTGAATATAGGGCAGGCTTTAGAAGAAAGTGGTTTCCATCCAACTATGAATGGGATGAAGATGGGCAACCCATTTGTGGGCAATGTAAACAGGCAGAGCATATGGCACAGCAGTGCAGCAAACAGTTAAACTACCCAGCCCAAGTTCAAGGGGGGGGACACTGGTGCAGAAACAATGTTATGGTCCCCAGGGAAATTAAAGGAAAAGTTGATAGGGAAACAACCAGTAGTGCTAGTAAAATTTGCGGGAATTTTATTGCCTGCCTTATTGGACACTGGTACTCATCTGATCACATTAGAGTTTGAGAAGTTCTTGCAGCATTGGTATAGAACTGAATTAAGATGTTTTCCAGACGGGCTTCTTTAATTGGGAGAAATAATGAAGAGATTTCACAGATAGGATATTTCGAGAAGGAAATGGAGTGCTTGGGGAAACTAATGGTTGAGGATGTGTGGTAGTAGCAGTGGAAAGTAAAGAGCTTCCTCCCTTGATAGTGAGCATGAATGATCTGCAAGATTGCAATGTGGAGCTAGCAGAGAAGCTTGGAGAACACGGGAAAACCAGACCAAACAGTATGGAAACATATGTGGCAAGGAGTACAGAATGACTTGGGGTACGCAGATGGGAAAGTGGGAGTAGTCACTTGTGCCCCTTGAACAGTGATGGAGATTCCAGCTAGGATTGAAAAATAGTGATGGGTAAAATAAAACTCCCCCTCCGAGGTCATCAATATACTATTTTGATTGAAGATTCAGTAAGATACCCTAACTGGAGAGTGGGAAGGAGTTTGGTGGAGACAGGCCATGCCCTTGTTCCAGTGGCGCTATGTAATTTCACTAATAGTAAACTTAAGATCCATCCTTGACAACCAATAGGAGTAGCAACACAAAATAGAAATGCCAGAGCAGCTGTGGATGTGCAGTCAGATGACCTTGGAGAATGACCTAAGAGAACAGGATCAATAGATCAGAGATGTGAATATTTCTTGGACAAGATATAGTCCAGGGGGCAGGAAGCCATTGTGGGACTCTTATATGGGCATAGCTCGGTGTTTTCTCAACATGTTAGGGATTTTGGAAAAGCAATAAGCATTGAATAGAAAATAATTACTACACATCCTCCAATTAAGGAAGCATTTCGAAGTATCCCTCCAAAATGGTATTAAAGAAATGCTGTGACAAATGAAGGATGAAAGGGTAATTAAAGAAAGTGTTGGCCTCTGGGCTGCACCCATTGTCATAGTTAAGAAGAAAGATGGAAATCTGCACTTCTGTATAGATTACCGGAAGTTGAACAAGGTCACCCTTTTTTTTATGCACACCCACTTCCAAAAATAGAAGATGATCTAGGAGCCTTGCACTCTGCTCAATGGTTTTCCACATTGGATCTGGCAAGTAGTTATTGGCAAATACCTATGGCAGCAGAAGATCAGAAGAAAACAGCATTTACTATTCTTTGAGGGATATATGAGTTCCTTCAGATGCCCTTAGGTTTGGTAAATGTGCCAGCCACTTTTTCTAGAATGATGGAAGGGTGTTTAGGAGATTTACATGTTGAATCTGTACTTCTGTATTTGGATAACATCATAGTATTCTCAAGAAATTTCATGGAACGTTTGAAATATCTGGATGCAGTAGTCACTTGGCTGGGCCAGAGGGAATTGTAGATGAAGCCTGTGAAATGTTTCCTCTTTCAAGAGGCGGTGAAATATTTAGGGCATCAAGTGTCAGCAGAAGGGGAGGCACCAGATCCTGAAAAGGTGCAAGCAGTCAAGGAATGGAAAGCTCCAGAGACTGTACGGCAAGTGAGGCAATTTTGGGGATTTGCAGGTTGTTATTGGGAATTTGTTAAAAACTTCTAAAAAAAAAAAGGATTTTTGACTGATTGCTTACAGGGAGTTAAAAGTGAAGGACAGGATGGGGCCATTCAGTGGACTGCAGAGTGCCAGGTAGTGTTTGAAAAAATTAATTCAGAATTGGCCTCTATACCAATTCTGGCTTATCCTGACTATCAGCTGCCATTCAAACTTTATACAGATGCTAGCTTGGATGGACTGAGAGCTGTATTGGCACAGGAGCAAAAAGGGCGAGAATGGATAATCACTAACTCTAGCCAGAGTCTGAAACAGATTGAAAAAAATATGGAAAATTATAGTTCCTTCAAATTGGAGCTATTGGCTCTGGCATGGGCAATTACTGAAAAATTTAGACATTATCTGACTGGAGTGGTCTTGGAAGTGATTACTGATAACAATCTTCTTGCTTATTTAGGTTCAGCAAAACTGGGTGTGTTGGAACAGCGGTGGATGTCCAGCCTAGCAAACTTTAACTTCACTATAAAATTCAGATCAGAAAATCATAATGTGAATGCAAATGTTTTATCCTGGATAGGAAGACGACCAGAGAAAGAGGGGACAGATGTGAATGAAGATATAGAGATGCCAGACTGGAAGCAGGTATCCACTGAAGTTGTGAGGGCATGCTGGAACAACAATAACAAAAATAATGTTGTGGTCACTGCGCCTCAGGGATTAAAACTGGAGAATAAAGGAGAAAACTGGGCAGACACACAGAATCAGGACAAAAACATTTCATGGATGAAGAAATTTACACTATTGAAGGGAAACCATAGAAAACTGGACAAGAAACAATTAAATAGAGAGAAGCATGGCTTGCTGAAACAGCTGCAGAGACTGGTAGTGTACAATGGGCAGCTATTTCAAGTAATTATTCATAAAAAATTGCAGGGAAGGTATATCAGCTGGCAGTTCCAACAGAGGCAATTGCATCATTATTGGAACGTTATCATGATCAGTCAGGACACTGGAGAATAGAAAAGATGGAGGCTACTTTGAGGACTCAGTTCTATTGGCCAGATCTGCAAAGAGATGTTAAGGTCTAGATTGGCAAATGTCAAACATGCACATTGAAAAAGAAAAATTCCCAAAGGGAGAAAGCACCCCGCTGAGGCCTATTGTCACTAGTCAACCACTGGAGTTGAGGTCCTTGGATCATTTAAAACTACCCACATGCACCAAGGGCTATCGATATCTATTGACTATAATAGATCATTTTGCAAGGTTTGTTGTTGCTGTCCCGGTAAAAGAAAGCAGTGCTGGAGTGACTGCTTGGGAGTTTATTGAAAAGCCTGTGCAAGTTTTTGGTTATCCAGAAAAGGTGTTGATTGACAGAGGAACACCATTTGAGTCATAATTATTTAAGGAATTGTGCCAGCTCTATAGGATGAAGAAACTACATACCAGCTATCATCCTCACGGGAATGGGATGTGTCAGAGAATGAATCAGATAATACTGAACTTGTTGACTGACAGAGGAAGAGAGGTAACACTGGTCAGAGGATATAGCTGAAATTACATTTCTGCATAACAACACTATTCAAAGCTCCACCAGATTTGTGCCTATGTATTTGATATTTGGAAGGAGAGAAAAGTTGCCTGTTGATCTCCCTATGCTGGGGACAAAAGAGATTGTAAGCTTTAGTGGCCATCCTAAGACTGGATGAAACACTGTCACAAGGAATTATAGGGTCTATATTCACTAACAGGCAAAAAAACTTGGGGTTTAAGAATGTACCTATAGCCCACAGATATTTCTACCAAACTTTAAAAAGCAGGGAAATTGGGCAGCTATAGTGAATGCACCAGGGGAGCAGGAGACCTGAACTCCTCTCTGCGATATTGTACTGCCCTACAAAGTTGTCAAAATGCAAACACAATTTGGGTTGGTCTTTCACAGTCCAATCCACTTGCTGGGTAGCCGGGAAGAATTTGGTAACATGTACCTCTCAGCATATGGTGAGTGGTGGCAACACCTGCCATCTCCAAAGATGGAGAATTATATTTTTGTATGTTTGTTGGTATTCTTCTTACTTTGCTTCTTTCCTGTGTTACTAATGTTTCTACAGAGGATCTAAACTAGAAAATGTTATTTCCCTCATTATTCATCCTAGAAATCTGTGTCAAATTTATTTTTATTAATTTCAAAGCCTTTTTATTGGTCAGTGTCATATGATGGTGAAGATAGCCTTTTTTGTTTCAAACTGGAGGTTATGGTCTATTTCTATTTTGGGTGCATTAACAGTTGGACCTGAAACTGCAGTTTAATGTAAAATCAGACTGATTCCAATATGCTGCTACTTTAGCAATGACTCTAGTTGTTGGGAAAAAGAGAATGCATGTTTTCAGCCTGCTATGTTTAAACCACTTTATTTAAGGCAAGGTGTTCATGATCAATTAAAAATATAGAGCATACCTAGAATTTTTCTAGAATATATTTCACCTCCCACTGTTTTATCTTGTGCAAATTGAGACACTTCTGAGGTCCACTGGAGACTATTTTGCAGAAGTCAGTGCCATTATTCCACAATTATGTTTGGAGTTTTTTTAGTATAAATTTTGCAAAGTGTTGCTGTACTTCACATATTCATAGAAACAAAAGCAAAAGAAAATGATTTCCTATAGAAAACTTCACTAAAATTGCAAAGTAAATCAGACATATTTAAAGTGACCATCTGAACTATATCAACTGTCTTAATAATGTTGCTTCCTCCCGGCTAAAACAAGATCAGCACAGGACATACCTTCTTTCTATTATTTGGGCTGATTACAGGTGTTGCCACCACTCACCATATGCTCAGAGGTACATGTTACCAAATTCTTCCAAGCTACACAGCAAGTGGATTGGACTGTGAAAGACCAACCCAAATTGTGTTTGCATTTTGACAACTTTGTAGGGCAGTACAATATCGCAGAGAGGAGGTCAGGTCTCCTGCTCCCCTGGTGCATTCACTATAGCTGCCCAATTTTCCTGCTTTTTAAAGTTTGGTACAAATATCTGTGGGCTATAGGTACATTCTTAAACCGCAAGGTTTTTTGCCTATTAGTGAATTTCCCTGCTTTTTAATCCGGGAGGTAAGAAATGGGATCCTGTGCAAGTTTGCTGAGAATGGATTGATCATTTGCATGCTTATTGAGTTAAGTGGGATTTACACACACACACACCAGGCAATCATGCTTAGGATAGGTGAAACTGACCACAGGGGATAGGGAAGGGAGGAGGGGGAGGAGGGAGGGGTAGAAAGGCAGAGGGGAGGACTGGGATGGGAGCAGGCAGGAGGGGGAGGGGAGAAGGACAGATGTGGTCGTTTGCATGTTTATTGAGTTCAGTGGGATTTACTCCCGTGCAATCATGCTTAGGATAGGTAAAACTGACTGGGGGGGAGGGATGGAGGGCTGGAGTGGGCAGGGAAGGCAGAAGAAGAAAGAGGGGGGAGAAAGGGAGAGGAAAGGGGAAGGAGGGAAAAGGCAGGTCTGATCATTTGTATGATTATTGAGTTGAATTGGATATACTCCTATGCAATCATGATTAGGATAGGTAAAACTGACCAGGCTGGGCCTGCCAACCAAGACTTCTTCTGTATCTTTCACAGTTGGGCAGGGGGAAGGGAGAAATCCATCTTGTGGTTTTTCCCATTACATTGTTGCAAGAACATCGGCACTTGGCTGACTTTCTCTTCTCCTAAAGATACAGGATCAGTCTCAGGCCCTGAACCTGGCAACCCTACCTCCCACCCAAATTAAAAACAAAGCTGTCCCTGGCCACATCCACACCAGGCCTCTATTACACTTTGGACAATCATTATTTATTTATCTATTTATTTAGTCTATTTATATACCACCCCATAGCGGAAGCTCTCTGGGCGGTTTACAATAACTAAAAACATTAAAAACAAATATACAAATTTAAAAACACATCTTTTAAAAACAATTTAAAACAATTCATCATGGCTTCTCTCAAAGCCATGGCTCAAAGCCAATCGTGGCTTTTCTCAAAGAATCCTGGGAAGTGTAGTTAGTGAAGGGTGCTGAGAGTTGCTAGGAGACGCCCTGTTTCTCTCACAGACCTTCAATCAGAGTGGTTGACTGTTAAACCATTCTCTCAGGGGAATAGGAGTCTCCACTCACTACCCTTCACAAACTACACTTCCCAGGATTCTTTGAGGGAAGCCATGACTGTCTCAAGTGAAATCAAGTCTGGTGTGGGTGTGGCAAGCCCAGCAGCTGTGAGGCTTTTAGAACACTGACAGTTGGTCCTTACTGAGCATGCCCTGCATTATAATAGGCTTCCAGCCAAAATTTCTTAGATTAATTAAAAATCAACCAGGCATTTTTTTAACTTTTAAACTTCAGTAAATGAAGGTCAGAGTATGGGGCAAGGTCAGTATTAGGATTACAGGTACTCTGTGAACATGGCTGGTTTTTAATGAATTTCATCAGATTATGAGAACTCGCAGAAAAAAATCCAAAGGGCTCTGAGTTTTTTTCTCTCTTTTTAGACTTTGAACTCTCGATTCTCTCTGACTGTTTTGTGTATCTCCATGAAAATTGACAGGGTTGTTAAGCAAGCATTTCTGAGTTCAGAACTATAAGATTTGTAAGGTTTTGTTTTGAAATGAGCTTATGGGAAGCCTCAGAATGGCATGGGGGATATTTTCCATTTAACATTGCGGAATGTGAAAAATCCCCGCTGACTATCCCCGCTGACTATAGTATACAGCCACTGTTGTGGCTGTATAATAGACAAGTGAGATGGAACATAGAAAGGGAACAGGAGAGACAAAAGTAAACCTATGATAGAGGGTTAGAGGTGCCAGAAATTAAAACGGGATTGTGTGTTACTAAAGAAGGATAGGAGAGATGAATTAGAAGATTATTGGGAGAATATTTAAAAGGTAGTAAAAACACCATTTGATAATTCACCAGTGTTTGTCATAGGGGATATTTCTAGGGGAATAAGTAAGACACTTCATAGAAATAAGTTAAAGCCATGTACACAAGGGGAAGAGTGGGGGGAGGGGGAAATGGGAACCAGGAGGGGCATATAGAGGAAGGCAGTGAGATGATCTCAGAAGCATTTCAAGAGAGTGAACAGAGTTCCAGTGTGGAGGCAGAAATAACCCCTTGGGGTTGATGGGAAGATGCTACTCAATGGGCAACAATCGGCATGCAACAAAGGCAGGATATAAGTTGGGAACAACAAGGAAGTGAAATGATGGATTGGGGAGCAGAACAAGATCCCATCCAAAGTCCAGATAAACAAGAGTTTTCCCAGAGACAAAAGAAGGCTAGGCCTCCATGAAGGTGGATAGAAGAATGCTAGAATGATATGTTTATTGGAAATGTACATGTTATTTTGTCATTGTTAGTCCGAGGATGGACTAATAAAAAAGTAGGGAGGGAAATGTAGTCAGTGCCAAGTTAATGGAATGGTGGGAACTTGGAATGTTGGGGTAGGAGTTGCTATGCAACGGTCGCCTAAGGAGAGAATTATGGACAGTGGGGAAGGGATAGTTGAAAAAGAACAATTGAGATGAACTACAGGAGAGGGGGCTGTGCTGGATGAATGGCAATGAAGAGCAGGCAAATTGGAAGACCAAGGCACCGAGATACCACTGTTGCTTCCTGTTCATCATGACAGCTCCTTGCTGTGGGAAAGAAGTCCAAAGAAGAAGAAGTTGTTTACTGTCTTTGTTCTCTCAAGCATCAGCTGCTTTTTTTGCTCTGCTCTTCCTCCTCCCTGATTACAAAAGAAGTTGTTGCCACAGGGAGAAAAGAAGAAGGAAACAGCTGGGACTTGTTCCATCTAGCAGGAGAAATCAAGGCCATTTCTCAATTCTATCAAATGAAGGTGCCCTCCTGGTATAGACATTTAGGGTCAAAGTATATGTAATTTCCCCCCAGTCTCTCTCTCTCTCCCTCTCTCTCTCTCTCTCTCTCTCTCTCACACACACACACACACACACACACAGAGAGAGAGAGGGAGAGAGGGAGGGGGAGAGGGAGAGGGAGGGAGAGAGGGGGAGGGAGAGGGGGAGGGGGAGAGGGAGAGGGAGGGGAAGAGGGAGAGGTTGTTAAAAACAAAATGACTATTGGAAGCTGCAATTTGGTGTATACATTCACATGGGGAAAAAGAGCTCTCACCTCTTTCTCTGTAGGTTATTTTTCTTATCAAAATCATTCCATTCTTTAGGGAAAAAAAGATATGTGAACTGATCCTGATTACTGCTTACCATCATTAAGGAAAAGGGGGGAATGGGGGGGATTCACATGACTGAGTGTCACACTCTCACAGTGTGTTTATTTATCGCAGAAAGTCACCATAATATATCCTCTGTATGCTTCATGTCATAGTCTTTTATTGGATATGCATTCCTGTGTAGTCAAACAGACATATTTAATCACAATCCAGGATATCCTGGGTTAGGCCCAGTGCATAGGTGCCAAAGGTCCCGTTGCATTCCTATGGATGAAGAATTGCATTAGTGCATGGTACTGCAGAGCTTCCAGACAAGGATTCACAGGAGCACAGGAGATAAAAACAATCATTCGCCGCATAGTCACAAACTTTGTTCTTGGGAAGCCATGTGGTCCTGTTGACTCATACGCTGCTTTCTCCAAATGCCTGTAGCCACGCGAGTGCTTAATGTGAGCATTATTGTAGCACCTGCTACACTATTGTTTGTTTAATTGTTTGTTGTTTCAGACTATGGTTAATTATATCTCAGCTCACTTTTATAAGAATGTATATACAATACTATATACATATTATATAAGAAGAGCCTGCTGAATCAGTCCAAAGGCCTATCATAGTGCTCTCAAGGTGGCCAAGCAGATGCCTACGGGAAGCCTACAAGCAGGACCTGAGTGCAATAGCACTCTCCCCTCTTGTGGTTTCCAGCAACTGGTATTTAGAAAAATACTGCCTCTGACCATGGGGACAGAGCACGGCTAGTATCCATATATGAAGCATTATCATGGGAGCTTGAGAGAGACAAAGGGTATGCAAAATACATTGTTCATGATTCCTCTTTCCCGTTTCTCTGTTTGGTGGGTATTAAGGAAGGGTCTCTCTCTCTCTCTCTCTCTCTCTCTCTCTCTCTGTGTGTGTGTGTGTGTGTGTGTGTGTGTGTGTGTGTAAAAATGGGCTGAATTCAGATCAGATCCCTACCCCCTTCCTTCCTGAACAACTGGGCAGTGGAGCTTCTTTTGCTTAAAAGAGCAGGAAGCACACAGCTCCAGAGGTTGGAATGGGAATAGGATTATGAGTACTGTGCCCCTCATATATGCATATGGTTCTCCATCAAGAGACAAGCAGGTGGAGGAGGTCGATGTTTCTTGCTATAATGATTGTGAAAAATCAAGTTTATATTGTGCATAAGCTGATTTAACTCTTTGCAGATTCTTTTTTTTAAAAAAACTCTTGGGACATCTATTTTAGTGCAGTAGTCTGAAGCCCCAGGAGTGGCTCTGTATGCCGCTTTCACCTCTTGCTACCAGCTGCCGCTGTGCCTGTGCTCCCTCTCTAGCTTCTGCCATGTGCTACCCCTGTCATGACCATTCGGTCTTCGCAGGCAATGCCACTTCAGCTACAACTGCTAGGGTGCATGCTGCATTTTTTTTAACTATATTGAATTTTTATTTATTATCTATTTGTATATCCCTCTTTTCACCATCTAGGTCTGAAAGCAGTTTACAATGTTAAGAATTTAAAATATATAAAATATTGTGGGAGCAGGAGGCAGAGCCAGAGGCAGGGCAAAGAATCAGGATCTGCTGCCTTGCATGTGGTTCTTGCTTCTGCCCCGTCTGCTGCAGCAATAAAGTAGTGGTGCTGTTGTCACATGAAGGATAATTTAAGTCTTTCACCTCCTAATAAGGTGCCTGGTTTAGTCCTGTCGCCTTTTTAGACTCATGACCCACTTTTCCCAAACATGCCTTTGGGAACCCATTTCTTATTTTTAACTATGTATTTGCATGGTGGTACTGCTGAAGTTGTGACCCACCTTGGATGAGGCTGCAACCTGCTAGTGAGTCCCAAACCACCAGCTGAAGACCAATGCTCTGGACCACCAGACAGGCAAAATATAAGAACATAAAAAGAGCCCTGCTGAATCTGGCTAGTGGCCCATCTAGTCCAGCATCCTGTTCTCACAGTGGCCAACCAGATGCCCAAGGGAAGCCTACAACCAGGACCTGAGTGCAAGAGCACTCTCCCCTCCTGTGGTTTCAGCAACTGGTATTTGGAAGCATGCTGCCTCTGACTGTGGAGGCAGAGAATAGCTATCATGGCTAGCAGCCACAGTAGAAATTCACTGTATGTATGATGGTGATGGTAAAGAGAAATGTTCATTATGCCTTTAACATTGATACTGCACTGCTTTCAAAGGTCTTTTATGTTGCTGTACACTGCCCTGATGTCTTGGGAGAGAGAAAAAGAATGAAAACATGTGGAGAAATAATAAATGTCTTTAAGGGGTTTTCCTTCACACATAATTGCAATTCAGTAACATACAAGTAATCCCATGACCGACACCATCAAGGGTTCCAACCTTTGTATGTCATTACAGATGCTCATTTTATATTTTTTATTTTTTAAATATATGATCAGGATTGCCAATGCTTTGTTGTTGTTGATTGTAAGAGTAAGTCAGCAATGTGGTTATGTAGCGAATGGGGGGAAGTAATGAGAGAGAAATGTTTATTATCTGCTCGTCACAACTGAAATAATACATGTTGAGTGTGTGTGTGTGCTGTAAGACCATCAAGTTCAGGGTCTAAAATTACCTTGCTGAATCAATCTATATACATCCACATACTGTAGGTATGTGTTCCTGTGTGTCTCACACGTGTAATGCAATATGTTATTGTGTATGTGTGTGTGTATTATATCACTCTAAAAATGATTACGAAGATATAAAAGCACAGTCTCCAGAAATATACAATTTGCCTGACTAGACCATAGTCTATTAATTGTTTTCCTTGCCCCACATCCAACTTCATCTGTTACCCAATATTGAACATGCTCTGCTTTTGTCTTAAATATCAGGATTGATAGAGATTGTTTGGGGAATTGTTTCCTATTTTGTCACGGAAAAGGCAAACTGCCTTTATGTCTATTAAATTAATGTAGAAATATCACTCAGGTTGGATAATTAAGATGTGAAGCTAGATACCATTGCCTCGTTTTAAGGCAATCCATAAAATGAAAGCGATTATAAACCTTGCCAGCACAATGTATTCCCGTGAGTCTCTGATAATTGGGATGATCATTTAATTGGCACATTCTTTTTCCACTAGGGTGTGCCAATTAAGCAGATTCTAGTATACAGTGCTGTAATAGGGCATTTTATATTAGCTCCTCAGCTAAAATTGCTTGCATTGAAAGAATCATGAAAAAATAGGATGGATTCTTTTTCTTTTTGAAAAAAAGCCTTACTTGCCCAGAGTATTATAAATGAATCAAGAGTGAGTTCTCATCCTGAGCAAGATTGGTGGTGTAACAATTATACTGGTAGAAAGCAAAAATATTAAATGTACATTTTGAGCCACTCTTTAAAGCAATCTTATGAGTTCACAGAACTGTGTCCAGAAAATTCAGCATTACCAGCAACACAACTAATAAAATGTTGCTTGGATGTATCCTAAGATAACACTAACTTCAGGAAGTACATAGGAGGACAAATAATCAAGACTCTTGTGGCATTTTAAAGGATAACTATTAACTAACTAACTAACCATGGAAGGAATGTGTCCTATCCTTTCCTCCACCTGTCACCCTCCTTCACTGACAAAAAAACCTTCTCCTTCGTGGGCTCTTCTGAACGATGCAGGATGGTTCATGGAGGGCTCCTGAGGGTGAAGGGGGGTCACCATTAATAGGGTCTACCACTGAACTGCAGTTCCTCAGTGATTAGTGCTATGATCAGAACATTACTTGGAAAAGTATGAGGGCAGCCATTTATATATATTTGAAGAATAAGCAGCCAAATAGTATCTACCCTCAAACATGATTGATCAAGGATGTTTCCAGAATGTTATGGGGAAATTATCTGTCAGCATCAATAGCTGTTCACTAGAGTGCCTAGATAAACTCATCGACTGGAGCCATCAATTAAATTACTCTTAGGTGCTCTTACAGATTGTTAACTTATCTGGGTGATGGCTAGAATGCAAGTGGCAAAACATTGAGTCAAGTCCTATGGAACAGAGAACATGTTGATTACAGAGAGGGTAGCAAAGAAAACTGACTTTGCTGTCATGATTTCATCTGCATCAGGCTGCCTGGTACAGCTTTTCCATGTAGCAAAGGGAAATTTATTATCTAATCCTGTACACTAGGTTCTGGAACTCATTGCCTGCTGTGATGAATTTGCTCAGCATTTGGCAGATAAAAGAATACTTGCATTTGCTCCAATATGGATGACATGATTGTAGTAGTATCCAAGCCATGTTTAGTCCCATTTAGACTAGATGGTAAGTGGAAAGAGTTGAGAGAATTGCCCTGCAAAATTAATTTTTCATTCATAAAGATCTCCATTTTGGAAACACGAGTTACTCCCAAAGGATTATAGACTTCTTCCATTAATGGGCACTCCGATTTTTTTTATCATCTCTCTTTATCTCTTCAGCTAATACCTATTATCTTCAGTCCAAAAAGTCTGCATGGCTTGTTTAATGAAATTGGTTCACTCTATGAATGTTTTTACTGTAGTCAGTGTTGTACTTCACTGATAGACTTGAAGGAAGTGTTGGCAGCTGCAACTGCGTAATATGTTGCATGCTTGTCCAAATCCTTATCATTTTGCACCTGCCATCACATTTCTTTTAACAGACACAGCTCAGCAACTCTCTTAGGATCTGTGGGTCTCCTTGCTGAAATGAGTAATGAACTGACTGGGTGGTGATGGGGAGGGGGGAGAACAGCATCACAAACATTTTTCTGCATGGATCATTCTTACAAGCTGCTCACATTTCTAAAGGCAGTGGGGGTTGAGTTTAAAAAGCCAAAGCTCTAAAGGACAGAAGGTTGCTAGGTTTCAAAAGTTAGCCACTCTAGTATTGGTGTGCACAACTCCACTATGTGCAGTACCCCGTAAGTGCACAGGCAAAGTGGTACACAACTGAAAGAACAGGGAAAGGAAGTTCACATTGTCAAATGAATGTAAAAAAAAAAGTCAGATTAGACAGCTGCTTTGTTCATTGTTCAGTGCCCAACACTGAAAGCTGGCAAGAGTTCTGTTAAACACTAATGCTGGCAATGCAGTAATTAAAGACTGTGCCATGCTGCAGTACTCTCTCACACACAAGAAGGGGACAGAGCATTTACTGCAAGGGCAGCCTGTCTTCAGTCATCTTGCATCAATAACTTGGCTTTGAATTCCTTCACGAAACATTATTGAATCCATGTATAAAGTCAATCCTATTCAACAAATATGCATTGATTGGTAGTTCCTAGGTTTGCTAGCCGGGCCAGCAATGTGATCTGTAGGTGCTATCAGCAGGCTTTTGCTTTTCCATTGTCTTCTTACATTTTATCCCACACCATACTTACTGCTGGTGGCTCTTTCTCATCCCCATTTCTGACTGTTTTTGGTTAAGTTGCTAAAAAGAACAAAAAGATTTTAAAAAATTATGGTTCTTGGGTATAATATTTGCAAGTGTTGAAATGAACTCCAAACACTGTGTAGAAGGAACAAACTTTATTGAACAGTCTGTTGCTGCAGAACCAAGAGCGCTACTTTCCTTTTCCTACTGGTCCCACCCCCAACTGATTCCCCATACAACTACTTCTAATTCACTTGAGTTCCTACTCACATTACATCTCCCATTTTATTTTTAAGAAACAGATAGAAACTACTGTCTATATCGAATTGGTTTTCTGATCATTCTGCCTTTTGATGTAGTAACAGGTAACTCAGAGTCCAAAATCTTCTCTGGTATATCACTTGCACTTTGTGCTACAGCTGTTCCACTTTTGTTGTCTTGAGACTCTGATAGGTCTACCTCTGATGGAGGTGCAGTTGCAGTCTCAGTAGTCTCATCCATTTTTTGTTCACAACTTGGAGTGCTTTGAAGATCTCTTCTGTTCCTTCTGTAGACAGCTAAATCATCAGTCTGAACCAAATATGATCTTGGAGTCATGTTTTGTCCAGTCACTCTCGCTGGTTTCCACACTTCATCTTGCCGAACATTAACAGAATCACCAACCTGCAAAGGTGGTAAAGGCTTTGAACCTTTGTCAAAGTA
Source organism: Rhineura floridana (assembly GCF_030035675.1). Taxonomy (NCBI): domain Eukaryota; kingdom Metazoa; phylum Chordata; class Lepidosauria; order Squamata; family Rhineuridae; genus Rhineura; species Rhineura floridana. The sequence continues at coordinate 56,066,174 of NC_084483.1, forward strand.
AAGCTTCTGTTTTTCTTGTCTTCTCTTCAGATGTGTCTGTATGTCACCTTTTACCTGCTGAGGTAGTAACAACGGAGCTGAGGTAGGCAACCTGGTTCTTAAACGTCTCCCCATTAAAAGTTTTGCAGGTGAGGCTGTATCTACTGTAGGCATATTTCTGTAATCCAATAAACTAAGATAAGGATCTGTGTTATTCAGACTAGATTTCTTAAGAATCCTCTTTACTGTTTGGATAGCCCTTTCTGCCATTCCATTTGATTTAGGAAATAGTGGACTGGATGTTGTGTGAAAAAAGTCCCAATCTTTGGCAAACATTTTAAAGTCTCTAGAGCAAAATTGAGGGCCATTATCACTGACAACCTCTTCAGGTATACCATGTCTTGCAAATATAGATTTGCAGTGTAAAATTACTGATCTACTTGTAGTGTCTTCAAGCAAACATACTTACACATATTTTGAATAATAATCAACCAAAAGTAGATAGTCCTTTCTTTGAAATTCAAACAAGTCCATTCCTAGCTTCTGCCAAGGTCTTCTTGGAATTTCATGAGGTAACATTGGTTCTTTTTGGTTTTTATTTCTGAAGGTGTGACTTGTGGTACAGGACAGTACCAATTCTTCAATTTGGGCACACATACCTGGTCAATATACAGCTTCTCATGCCCGCTTTTTACATAATTCAACACCCAGATGACTCTCATGTATAATATTCAATATCTCTTTCCTCAAAACTTGTGGTACTACGATTCTGTCACTTTTAAAAATGAGTCCATCATGAACACTTAATTCCTCTCTGTAATTCCAATAAACACGTATACACTCTGGAACTTCTACTCTTCTATCTGGCTACCCCTGCAAAATGGCATTTTTCAGGATTTGCAAAATGCTATCATTTTCAGTAGCCACCTGAAATTCTTTCAGTTTTGATTCAGAGATTGGTAAATAAGATAACATGAGGTTAACAGCAACCTCGGCTTCTTCAGAACTTATTCCTTCACCCTGTTCAAGATATGCCCTGGACAGGGTATCAGCAATTATTAATTCTTTGCCTGGTCTATAGTGCACTTGTAATTGATATTTCTACAGTGTTAACTGCCATCTTTGGATTCTTGGAGGTGCAGTATGCAAAGGTTTTCTGAAAATTGCCTCCAATGGTTTGTGGTCCATTTCCACAGTCACTGTTTTGCCATAGAGAAATTGATGGAATCCTGTGCATCCAAACACTATTGCCAACATTTCCTTTTCTATTTCGGCATAGTTCTGTTGGGCCGCAGTCATTGCTTTAGAAGCATATGCAACAGGTGCACCTCTTTGCAACAGTACAGCACCTAAGCCTATAGAACTAGCATCCACTGACAGAGTTACAGGTTCTTTCACATTATAATATTTCAAAACAGGAGCTTTTGTTAATAGTTCTTTCAACTGTGTGAATGCTGTTTCATGAACTGACATCCAGCAAAATTCAACATCTTGGGCCAACAGCTGTCTTAAAGGGGTTGTTACTGTTGACAAATTTGGAATAAACTTTGCTAGGTATGTCACCATTCCTAGAAATCTTTGAAGATCAGCTTTGTTACTTGGACTGGGCATATCAGTGATGGCCTCTATTTTAGATGAATCAGGTTTTAGTCCTTCTTTGGTTAAGATGTGTCCTAGATATTTTATTTCAGTCATGGCAAATTTGCATTTCACTTTGTTCAATTTCAGATTCCTCTCTTGGCACCTGTCCAGAACTCTCTTCAGTCTCTCATTATGTTCCTGTTTGGTCTTCCCCCAAACCAGGATATCATCTATGTAGCATGTGACCCCATCAATACCCTCAAATGTCTGTTGGATCATCCTCTGATAGACCTCAGGAGCTGAAGAGATACCAAATGGCATTCTTGTAAATCAGTACCTGCCAAAAGGTGTATTAAATGTGCATAGCCTGGAACTGTTGTCATCTAGCTGAATTTGCCACAATCCACTACTGGCATCAAGAACCGTAAACAATTCTGCTTCTGCTAGGTTACTGGTAATTTCTTCTACGTAGGCAATTGAAAATGTTCTCTTAAAATTGCTCTGTTCATATCTCTTGGATCTAATCATATTCTTATCTGGTCCCAGCCACGCTTGTCTACAACCACAACTGAATTCACCACTCTGTAGGTTCTTTTACCTTAACTATGACTTTTAATTGCTCCATACAAGTCAGTTCCGTTTGGACTTTATCCCTTAGTGCCACTGGAACCTTCCGAGGTGCATGAATTACAGGTGGAACCTGTGGGTTGATTTTGATGGCGTATTTCTCTGGTAAGCAACCTAAGCCTTCAAATACATCTTTGTATTCAACTGCAACATCCCATTGATCTACTGGAGCTCTTTTCATTGAATTAACTCTTTGCACCAAATTTAAATTAGTCACAGCCCAGAGACCAAGTACAGCTTGTGCATCAAAGTCTACTATGTGAAATTCCAACTCAGCTCTTTGATCTTTATATTTGCAATCCAGGTTACATTTACCAGTCTTTCTCCAGAGTATGTTATTAAACTGGTATTTGGATGCTGAAGTGGTTCAGCTTGCAAGGCTTTGTATGTTTTTAAAGACATTGCATTAGCCTGTGCTCCTGTGTCAATCTTAAAGGTCACATACTTGTGATCATTTATTTATTTAATTAAGCTTATATACCGCCCGACTAGCAACAGCTCTCTGGGCGGTGAACATTAAAAATACAATAAAAATAACACAATACAGTATATCACAATACAAAACTGTACAAAAAACTGTACAGTCTAAAATCAAAATATAATAATTTAGAATTAACAGGAATTAAAATGCCTCAGAGAAGAGAAAGGTTTTAACCTGGTGCCGAAAAGATGATAGTGTTGGTGCCAGGCGCACCTCCTCTGGGAGACCATTCCATAGTTTGGTGGCCACCACTGAGAAGGCCCTAGATCTTGTCACCACTCTCCGGGCTTCCCTATGAGTCAGAACCCGGAGGAGGGCCTTCGTAGTAGACCGTAGTGTACGGGCCGGTTCATATCGGGAGAGGCGTTCTGACAGATATCGTGGTCCCGCGCCGTATAAGGCTTTATAGGTAAGTACCAACACTTTGAATCTGGCCCGGAAGCATATTGGAAGCCAGTGCAAACGGGCTAGCACAGGTGTTATATGCTCAGACCACTTAGTTCTTGTTAGCAGTCTGGCCGCCGCATTTTGCACTAGCTGTAGCTTCTGAATCGTCTTCAAAGGTAGCCCTACGTAAAGCGCATTGCAGTAGTCCAGACGCGAGGTTACCATAGCATGTACCACTGATGTGAGGTCCTCCTTACTCAGATAAGGACGTAGCTGGGCTACCAACCGAAGTTGGTAGAACGCATTCCGGGCCACCGAGGCTACATGAGCCTCAAGTGTGAGGGAAGAGTCTAAGATGACTCCCAGACTACACACCTGTTCCTTTAGGGGGAGTGTAACCCCATCCAGGACAGGGTATTGAGGCTGGCTTACTTTTGGCTTTTCAAAGGTACTTTTGCCCTGTAAGGCATCCATTTGTTTTTCTGTTGCCCCAAAATCTTTCATCTGTTTTGCAGCCACTTCTTCTGCCCTGCATATATTCACTGCACACTCAAGGGTTAAATCACACTCTCTCAGTAACTTGGCTCTCAATCTGTCTGTCCGAATGCCACACACTATGCGATCCTTAATAAGAGAATCACACAGCTCCCCAAATTCACAGGTCTGAGCCAAAAGCTTCAACTCAGTCACATATTGGTCTATACTTTCTCCTTCATTGTTTGTTAGCATAATTTATACTGTTACACTGTATTTTTGTATTCTATTTTGTTGTAATTTATTGTATGTACGTCGCCTAGAGTGGCCACTGGCCAGATAGGCGACACATAAATTAAATTTTATTATTATTATTATTCACTCTGTATTCTAGTGAAGAACCTGTGCCTTTCATAAGTAACATTTCTTCTGAGCACAGAGTATGCTTCAAATTTATTCATCAAAACTGGAATGTTATATTTATCTGCATCATCATCAAACTGGAAAGTATTAAATACCTCTCTTGCTTCTTCACCTGCCACATGCAGAAATAATGCTGACTGGAGTCTCTCATCTTATCTGCTCCACTTGCAATGCAGTACAATTCAAACCCTTGCTTCCATCTTCTCCAATTCTCTGCTGCATTTACTTCAAACACCAACTTTCCTGGAGGCTTCAACTGGTCCGTTTTTCACTGCCTTATGTTTTTAGGTAGTCTTCTGACACCATGTAATATTTGCAAGTGTTGAAATGAACTCCAAACACTGTGTAGAAGGAATAAACTTTATTGAACAGTTTGTTGCTGCAGAACCAAGAGCTCTACTTTCCTTTTCCTACTGGTCCCACCCCCAACTGATTCCTGATACAACTACTTCTAATTCATTGAGTTCCTACTCACATTACATTGGGAAATTATGCTTATTATTTTAGTTGCTACTCTGACAGCATTTTGAGAACTCTATTTTTACCCCTACAGAATTATTCAAAAGGTGCCCTTTTCATGCATTTGTATTTTTGTGCTGATGCTGTATTTTACCTCCTTTAATTATTCCACTGCATCATTTGATTTGTGTTTTGATTTTTGTTGACAGGCGTGTGTCACTTAGAGGCTTAGGTTGTTAGGTGGCTGATAAATGGAATGAAAGAATAAATAAGAATGTCCTTGGGAGAAACACTCTCTGGGTCATGGTGTGACAGAGAATATGAATGTTGGCTTCTGTGTGTCTGTGTCTGTACACAGGAATTGTGATTGCCTCAGATTTGAATTGAAATCTCTGTGTCTGAACAGTTTTACTGTTCTGTCTGGCTCTCTTTAATAATAACAGTCACAGAAGAAGAAAAGTTGAATGTTCAAAGTTGGTTTTCAGCATACATGAAAAAAGAGGCCGAAAGGATAGAGATGTCAGACTGTTGCCCTGCTTAGGCTGAAAAAAGGTCAAGCATGGGGAGTCAAGGCTATTTTTCAACCCACAATATCAACTTCTTTCTTACCCTGGTAAGCACAACGCACCCTTTGGAAATACATTAAAGAGTGTAAAGTGCATTGTTTAAAAAATATCCTGACATCCCATTAGTATTTTAACCTATACTTGGAGGCCTTGTGGAAATTCCAAAATATTAATAGGGTTCAGAACTTTCAAAGGGGTTGCTTAGCTCACATTTTCAGCTTTGTCTGCAGAACCAGCAATCCCTGGACTATGCTATGTAATACTCAACAAGCAATCACATTCATTTCCTCCTCATTTCAGCAAGTAATTTATCATATTACTGCCCTTAAATGACAGAACATGATTAACTGTGAGCCACCATGTGCTGTTGATGGTTAACTCCTTCACATAATTCCTATATAAAACAAGAGATGTAATATATATTTATCAAACGGAAATGTCTTTGTACTTATGGTTGACATAAGTGGTAGCCTTATAACACCTTCAGGGACTCACATACATACAGTGAGTGAGTGTGTGTGTGGAGGGGTGTGGGTTAGGGTGATGGAAGTATCATGTCCATTCCCATCTCCTGACTGACACACATTCAGCTGAAGACTGAACAGTGCATATATGCTTTCAGGTTGTGCATACTCTCTGTGCATGGTTAGGAGCCCTGCAAAAGGCAGGGTCGCTGATTGTTTGTACAGAGCCTATGTGTGAGATCAGAGCACAAGGCTTGCAAGGGATTGTGGGGGAGGAGTTCTGATACACTGTGAGACCTATAATATCATTGGTAGTATGAATATTTCCAAATTTTATAGCTGACCTTTTTGTGGGGTATGAGTTATATAATTATCTGGAAAATGACACAATTGATGAAACCCAGTTCCAATAAAACCAAGGGGAGTTTGCCCATCACTAGTATTGTGTGCACCCAAATGTTTCGTCATACACACTGGCACTTTTCCTCCTGGCTGTGCTTATGCTGCATAGCCTCCTGCTGCAGAAGGTCCCTCAACTTTCAGAAGTAGCTATGGTGAAAATCTATGGTAAAGTCTGAAGTCATCAGTTGTGTTTAGACTAAATGGAAGGATATTAGAGGAAGTGGAACCAGTGACTTGTGTGACACTGAAGTGCAGCTCCTTCCTGCTCCACCAGGCAAATATGAGATGAGAGGCCCCCAATGAACCATGGAAGGAGGGCATGGAAGGGGGTTTCCTGATTCATTGTCATATTTCCCAAAAATCAAAGGAATACTGGTACAGGTTGAGCCACAGTCTGGGCTCCTCCCTCGTGGCCCTGGATTTTGACTTTGTTTCAGCAGATCTGACACCACTAGTGCAACATAAGAAAAGGCCCTGCAAGAGGACCTAACTAATCAGCTAGGGGCATTGTATTCACTGGTCAGTCTCTTCACCTCAAAGCAAAAGCCATGAGCCATAGCGGAGGAAGAACAAGGGATAGGACTATGGTTCTGTGCCCTAAGAACAGCCAACCTAATCCATGCTCCTTTCCCTACTAATCTCCCTTGTAGAATGCTCTCCCCTGGGAGGCATGGCTTGTGCTAGCTTTATTTTTAGGCACCAGGCAAAGGTTTTCCTCTTCACCCAAGTTTTGCCCGTTAATGTGTGAGACCTTTGCTACTGGTGGCCTCTTTTGGAATGAGACCTGCACCCCTGTCCTTTATTTTGTACTGATGTGTTTTTCGGGTTGATTGATTGTGTTTGTTTTGCTTTGGGTCACTTTTGCAAGAAAAGTGACATCAGAAGAAGAAGAAGAAGAATCTGCCAGTACATTCCGCTGCCAAATGATGTCATGCACACAATATGTAGCTGTGATGAGCTCATTCACCAAAAAGCCTCATTCTATCACCTTGATGTATTCTTCCTCAGATTGGCAGGAAAACATCTGAAATACAGATGATCCAAACCATAACCTCTCTTCAATGGAGGAGATATGTTTTCCAATCTGGTGTTATGTTTTAGCCCTGGTAAATTACTTTTATTGGAAAGAACTTCATGTTTGTCATTAAAGTCCATTTTCTGCTGTCTCGTTCTTGCCACTTAATAGTGATGGAAGTGTTTATAGGAATGTGCAGCCTGGATTGGTGCATGGCTGTCTAAACTGTCATGGCTGCGAAGGCTACTATAAGACCATTGGCATGGCTGTATTTCATGGTTGCTCAAATATAAGTCCAGTGCAGCTATATTTAGAGCCCCTCCAGACATTCTTTTTGTTGTGCATTCATGATTATTTGTGCTTGCGATGCTAATGAGGTGGTCAAACACAATCCTGCTTTCAATACTGTTTGTGCCTGCAAAGGTTTTGGGATGGCTACACTGCTTCATTTAAACCAGTGCATATCCTATAACTTCCTGATGTAATCCTGTAACTTTTTATGCCACACATATTCTGGTTTATTTTTGTTCCAGCTCATTACACTATCGCCTTTCCAGACATCAATAATGTAGTAGCATTGGAGAAGCATTACAAAGCAAACTAAAGTAGAATGAATCCACCACGAATGCACTATTACTATGTCAAGAATATGCTGCACCAGTAAAACACCAGTCTGGATGCTATAGTAAGGAGGAATGCCTTTCCTTTTATAAGAAAGATAAAAAGATACTATTGAACTAAGCAGGGCCGGCTCCAGGCATGCCGGGGCCTTGGGCATCAGCTTCCCCTGGGCCTGGGCATGAGAGCGCGAGCGCAAATGCGAGCAACTCGCACACGCCCCCACCTACCCGTCTCCTGTCTTTTACCATTGTCCTTAATGAAGATGGCAGCCGCGGTTTCCCTAAGGGGATGAAGCCTCCATCGCCATCTTTGTTGATGGCACGTGTGCGTGTTACGTGCACGCATCTCTGCCATCAACTAAGATGGCAGCTTCAGTACCTTAGGGAAACGACGGCTGCCATCTTAATTAAGGGCAATGGTAAAAGACAGGAGACAGGTAGGTGAGGCAAGGGAATGGTGGGCAGGCAGATGGTGCAGTGGATCGCGGAAGGGGAGCGGGGGGCCTCTCAGAGGCTCCTGTAGCTTCGGGGCCCTCGGTCCAGTGCCTCACCTGGCCGCCCTTTAGAACCTGCCCTGGAACTAAGTTTTAGGGAAGCAGCATAACCAAAATTATACTGTGAATGGAATTTCAGCTGTAAAACCTGTCTCTTGAAATGAAGGTCAGTTGTGGTGAGCTTCAGGAAGATAAAATTGTGTCTTGTTTCTGCAGTAGTTTTACAAAAAGGAAAATGGGGAGTAAACATCAAGAGAATTTCATTTGTGACTTGCTGGTTTTGGTGCATTGATGTCACCACACTCAGCACAAAGCCATGAGACAATTTATACTTTTGGGAACAGTGCCAAGTTATTATTTTTGTTGTTGTTGTTCTGTCTGCAGGCTATTCATCTGTGCTTTTAAAAAAATAGCAGAGGATGAAGGGAAAAAAACCCTTGAGCCATGTGAGATGGCTGGATGCACTTTCATAAAAAACAAGATTCATTCCCATCCCCAATCTAATTTACTTGCTATTGTTGAAGGCTAAGTGGGTGGACCACTCATTGAATTAATCAAAGTAAAATGTCTTTAGGTATACCAAGACTAGCTTCCTACCAAACAGCAAACCTGTAATTGGACGGCTGAGCTCTTTCTTGCCAGCCTGCCCATGCATTCAGATCTTCAGACAAGGCTCTTCTCTGAGTACTGCCAACTGGGGAAGTCCACTATGTACATACAAAGGAGAGGTCCTTTTCCGTAGTGGTTCCCTAACTTTTATTTATTTATTACTATTTATCATTATAGTCTCCCAAATTGGTTCACAAAGGGGGGGAGGGACGGAGATGGCCCTTACAAATTAAAAGGAGAAGGCACAGAAGAAAAGGGGAGCATAAGGAATACATAGAGAAGGGAGATCACTTATTCAAGGACGTAACACAAAAGTGAGCTGTTAAATTGCAATTTGACTGGCACTGGTGTTACATTCTTTTTGGCACCAGGTCATAACATTTTTATTTGCTCAGTCTTTTCCAGCTGTATTGATGGCCTCTGTCTGCTTTTTAGTTTTATAATCAGTTGACTGTAAATGTTGCTGCTTTTATTATATTGCCTTTGATATGTTGTATCATTATTGCACATTGCCCTGGAATCTGTCAGGATGAAGGGTGGTTTAGAATTACTATTTTTCATTTTAAAAACTCTGTAGAATAAGGTTGAAAAATACTACCCCTCTGTTCTCCTTAACTCTTTCAATTAAAATCCAGTGTAATTTCCAGGGATCATACCCAAGTGTCTAGGGCAGTGTTTCCCAAACTTTCTTTATTTTTTTGGTGCTGGACTACAACTCCCATCAGCCCCAGCCAGCATGGCCAATGATCAGGAATTATGGGAACTGTAGTCCAGCAACAAAAAAATAAAAAAGTTTGGGAAACACTGGTCTAGGGGAAACATGCTGGCCATGACTTAGGAATATTTCAAAGCTGAAGCATCATGGTTAGGAGCCATAAAGCCAAACCTAGCCACAGGCTCTGGAACACAGCAGAGGGAGGCATTCAGTTCATCAGGAGCAGTGAGGGTGAACTGAGAACACCTGGTTCCCAAGGAACTCCAACCCACACAAAGACAAATGCTGACAGGTGCAAAAACTGAAGGAGGAGTGGCAACACAACTGAGCTGGAAGACTCCTGATTGCACAGTCACAGCTTCCAGGGCTGGACTGCCCAGCACAGGCATTGTGGTCAGGTGTGCTGGCACTGTGTTGGGACAGCCCAAGGAAGAGAAACCAAAGGTTTTGGGATCCCCTTGTTTCTCCCCTCCTACTGGGGTAAGACCCTGGTGGGATGAAGGGTTTGGGGACATCCACAGTGAGCAGTTGAGTAGGGCCGGGATTAGTTCTCTGCTCCCCCTTCCTAAGTGAGAGGCAGGTTGGAAAGGTGCAAGGGTTTTGTTGTTGTTGGGTCTGCTGTAGTTAACCAGTTGTGAGGTAACCAGATGGATGGTAACTTTCAATGTCAATAGCACTTAGGGAATATTGCTGCTAGTAGATTTTGTCTTTCATAGGCATGATATTGCACTTCATGGTGTGTATGGAACACCTTATTGATGGCATTATATATTCTATAATCAAAAAACCTCTGGTTGAGGCATGGCCTTATAGGTGCACATATATCCCTATCAAACTCTAAAAAACAGGGAAATTGGGCAGCTATAGTGAATGTGCCAGGGGTGCAGGGGACCACGTCTCCTCTGTAAGATGTTGTACTGGCCCACAAATTTGTGAAAATGCAAACAATTTGGGTTAGTCTTCTACAGTGCAATGTACTTCCACAGTCCTATGCACTTGGAAGAATTTGGTAGCATGTGCCTCTGAACATATGGTGAGTACTGGCAACATCTGCAATCAGCACAGATAATAGAAACAAGTCATGTGAGACAGGAAGTAGATTGTACTGTGAAACACCAATGGAAATTATGTTTGGTTTTCACATTTACTTTGGTCAACTTTATGTTGTTGCTTTCTCCCTGCTAAAATGGGACCAGCACATGTTACCAAAATCACATGCAAAAAGCACAAGTTAACATTACATGTCCAGATAGTGGTCCCAGAATAAAAAAAAACCTTTTTAAAACACAAAAAACGATATGGTGAAAATCCCTGCCCAGTACTAACAGATATGGAAATTTAACACCTTACACTGTGTTATCACCAGTCAGTCAAAGCATAACTTTGCTGCAGACATACAACTAAAGGCATTAAAGTAAACAATGTTCAGAGCAAGCAAAGTAAGTGCTCCTTTGGGATATTTCACTTTTTTCTGATTTATCTTGTTGACTATAGGTGATGAGGTAAAATGTGTTCCACCACGATGAATTATTTAAAATTGTCTTGTTTTGGGAAACTTTTGCGGATAGTGAACATGTACAGAAATTTCTGCGAGTTCAGAATTCTGTACGTGTACAAGAGCTCTGTGAAGGACATATGTTTATGTTTCATGCTTAATTGTTCTATTTTTCACCAGTGAAGGGCGGGTCCCACTGGCAGGTCCCTAAGAGCAGGTGTTCCCCAGCTAGGCCACAGGTTGGTGACCAGCATGGGGTGCTTAAAATTTTAACCCCTTGATATCCTCATTCAGAGACCTTCTCAAAAGCTGAAACATACTGGTTTTCTTAGACAAACCATGGTCTGGGTGAGGCAGTCACTGCAATGACAATGCTATTGCTTCAGAATACACAGTTTGAATTCAGACTGCACACTCTGATCTGCCCCCCAAAGCCTCAGTACTGGGGGGAAACATGGCCTTAAATTGGTTGTTTAGGTTGTCCTTTTTGCTTGCAAGCAAACACCCACTACCTTTGTTCTTTGAGATTGATTTACCAGGGGTCAGAAGGCTAAGGAATGGGATTAGTTTAGGAGATGTGTCTGGGCAAGAGAATCAAGAATATCACATTTGGCTGAATAATGAGCAGAGGGAGGAATTGTGTTGAGGGAACTGTCAAGCCATGTAAGGAGGAGGGGCTACAGATACCTGGAGAGTCACTAGTCCAATAAGATTTGGGTTGTCATACCAACCAGTCCTCCCATCTCATGGTGCTGTTGGTGCCTGCCAGGTTGGTACGTAATAAAGCATCTCTCATCCATGACTTAATCATTCATAATGGAGATGATCTGGCATACATCACTTAGATTTGGTGGATGAGCTGGACAGGATACACCTGAACCAGATGTGTCTGCCTGGGTACCTGATACAATACCAGTAGTGATTAGAGGAGGGGGAAAGTACTGTCCACCACAGAGATTCCATCTGCTTCACTAGAAAGCTGACCTGCTTAGGAGCTGGGTTTGAGGGATTGGTGCTGGGCCAGTGAGACAGAATAGGGATCATGTTGGTGTACTGCTCATTCCACTGCTCAACAGCCATCCTGCCTGAGCTGGCAGAGGGAGTCTTGGAAGTGGTATTGTAGAACCCACAGACAGTGGTTCAAAATGATATTGTTTTAGTACATGGCACTGAGAACCTCCAGACTGGCAATGTTGCCCCTGTACAACCATCTTGCTCTGATATAGGAAATGTGAGCAAGTCCTTTGACATTAAGGGAAGACAATGAACGTAAGACAAGATATCTATGCATTCTAAAGAAAAGGCAGTGTATAGAAAGAGGTGGCTAAAACTGATTTCATATTATCATTTATGACAGGAAGAAAGAAAAAACACTGGGACATAATAACTCAAGGGAAATTCACTGTGTACCAAAACACTCTATCTAAATAAAATAAAATTCTGGTAAGGAGTCTGACAATTATTTAACCAACCTTCCTTTAGTCGATATAAATGAGCATGGTTTTTGCAAATATGATCCAATCTACTCTGATGTTTTGACTTCAAGTTTTACTTGAAGTTAATGTCTTTTGTTTGCTTTGAAGTTAATATACTTTTCCTTTTTGCCCTTTGTATCAGCAGTGTATTTTGTGTGTAGATAGATAAATAGATAGATGGATATATATGTCGGCATGAGGCCTAGTAGTTTTCCATCAAGTCTGCAAAACTGTAACTAGGGGGGAGTTATGTCTTTGCCAGTCTGGGAACGGACAGTGAAGGCCGTTGTTATGCTAACCATCAAGATATAGACTGGGAAAGTTCTAACAGAGTCTGTGAGTTGTGTCCTTCTGCATCATGCCTCTGACCTGAGAGGCTGTCTTACTTTTGCTTTTGGAGAGAGATGTGCTGTAGAGCTAGAGGGGGGGGAGAAACTGCTGAAAAGCCTTAATGTCTTAATAAAGACTCTTAACATGCTCTATTGCTCTGAAGAAGTTTCTTGCTCAACTTAACTCCAACGTAATGTATGCTGTTTCACGCAACAACGCACACACGCCAACAGGGGTTATGGGCCCAGATCCACAGCGCATTACACAGGAGTAAGTTGCTGGTCTGAATGGCAGATGGAGTTCCAGAGAGGGCAGCTTGATTGATTGTACCAGATGGAGGTGAGCAACATGGCTGTAAACCTGTCTGGGGGAGGCTTGCCGATGGAACGGCTTAATGAAAAGAATTATGGCAGCTGGAAGCCGAGAATGCGGGCTTTGCTAGTAAAAGAAGATTTATGGGAAGCTATTGATGGAACAACCCCTGCACCCCTTACAGCGGCTTGGACTAGGAACGATGAGCGAGCTCAAGCATTTATACTTCTGGCTCTATCAGACTCTCAACTGCTACATGTGAGGGATGTTACAAACGCTAAACAGATGTGGGACGTGTTGGAGGCTATTCATGTGCAACAGACTGCGGGATCTAGATTGTGTTTGGCACGGAAGCTTTATCAAATGCGATTCACGGGTGAGTGCGACATGTGTGAGCATCTCACGGAATTCAGACGCCTGTTTGCTGAGCTGACAGACCGAGGCATCGAACACTCTGAACTTCAGAAGACCTATCTGATCCTGGCTTCACTCGATGGGACTTGGAATAATATGGTCATGGCTTTCGAAGCCATGCCTGATGGAGGTTTGAACGTTGCGTTTATTGAGGAAAAGCTGACCCAAGAATGGCAGCGGAGACAAGAGGCGAAAAGAGCCGAGTCGATGGAAGTTGTCAGGAGGCAAGAGGTGAAAAATGCTGTGCCGAAGGATTATAAACAGGAGCAGCAACAGAGGCTGAAGGCTTGTTTTATTTGCGGAGATCGATGGCATCTACAGCGGGAATGTCCAGTCAAGCGCAACTCCAGGGACGGAGGCTTGAAGCAGGGAAGTGTGAACTTTGTTTGTAAACAGAAGTCTCAAGATTTACGACCTATTAACTGGCTGCTTGACAGCGGAGCAAGCCATATATTAATTAAAGACAGACGTTTGTTTTACACTTCAGAAAATGTGCAAGATTTTGTGCACCTTGCTGATGGATCACGGAAATCTGTGGAAGCCTGTGGACCGGTGAAGTTTGACAAGCTTGGAATAATGTCAGATTGTTTGTTTGTTCCTGAATTGGCTCATAATATTTTGTCAGTGAGCAAACTGGTGAGTTGTAATTATTTAATTTTGTTCCACAAAGACCAATGTTTTGTAATGAGGGGAGATAAAGTATGCATACAGGGAAGCCTTAATGATTCACAGTTTGTAATAAAGAGCAGTCAAGCAGGGTGTGCTGTGTTAAATGCTGAGGCACAGGTACATCAGGGCTGCGTCCATGAATGGCATCAGAGGCTGGGGCATGCAAACCTTGACACGATAAAGAAAACCCCTTTGCACAGTGAAAACATGCGTTTAAAGGATTGTGGACAGTTAATGGATTGTGATGCATGTAATAAAGCTAAAATGACTATTGCACCAATAAACCGGGAGGCTGAGAGAACCACAACAGCTCCCTACCAGCTAGTTCATGTTGATTTATCAGGGCCAATAAATGCTTCACGAGGAGGTGAGAAATTCTTCATGGTACTGGTAGATGATTTTTCAAGATTTTGTCATGTTTTTCTGTTAAAGCATAAAAGTGAAGCTGATCAGAAGCTGAAACTGTTCATTAAGAGAATCGAAACTCAACACGCCGTCACAGTGGGGGCTATACGCTCAGATCAAGGGGGGGAATTCACGAGCAAAGCGTTAAGTGACTTCCTTGAGAGTAAGGGAATAAACCAGAATTTCACTGCTCCATTTAGCCCGTTTTCCAATGGAACTGCTGAGAGAAAAAATAGGGTGCTTGGGGAAGCAATGAGAGCCATGCTGATGGATTGCAGTTTAGGGAATTCTTTCTGGGCAGAAGCAATTCTTTATGCGAATTACATTCACAACAGGTTGTTACACAGTGCTATTGGAATGTCTGCTTATGAGAAACTTACTGGCAGAAAGCCTAAAATAGAACACATTCAAAAATTCGGGGCAAGGTGCTGGATCCACATTCCACAGGGAAAAAGGAGGGGCAAGCTTGCGCCCAGAGCACAGCAAGGTTTTGTTTTGGGATTTCAGAATGCATATTTCAGAGTTTGGTGTCCAGAAACACAGCAGTTAATTCTGAGCAGAAGCATTAAAGTCTCAGAAAAGCCTTGGGATCAAAGGCAGACAGTCATTCTTACAGGGTCACATGACACACAAACACGAACACAATCACAGACATTTAAGCCAGATCTTGACATTAAAGTGGAAGGTACACAAATTCCTCTCAGAGATGCTTTGAATGAGCTCATTTGTGGAAAACGCAGATCAAAGAAACGAAAAGCTGAAGAAATGGAAGATCCTGGGCACGCGGTGCCAAGCACAAGCACAAATGGGGGGGCAGAGAGAGCCGAAGCTCTGGTTCCTTTAAGACGCTCTACAAGAGCAAATTTAGGCAAACCGCCTGAAAGATTTACCGTGGGGTTAGTATCCAGTCCTGGAATGCATAAACTGGTGGAAATGGATGCTGACACTTTGTATTTGACATGCGTTCAACCAAAGTTTGAGTGAATAAAGTTTTGAACTGTACTGAGATGTAATTTTGAACTATACTGAACTGAAAATGTATGATGCAATGTACTGAAATGTATTGCAAGAGGTATTGTAGAAATGTATTACTGTATGACTATGTATTGTGGAGATGTATTGTTGAGATTTCTTTGTAATTGACAGACATGATGAGAAAAAGGGGGGCTTGTTGGCATGAGGCCTAGTAGTTTTCCATCAAGTCTGCAAAACTGTAACTAGGGGGGAGTTATGTCTTTGCCAGTCTGGGAACGGACAGTGAAGGCCGTTGTTATGCTAACCATCAAGATATAGACTGGGAAAGTTCTAACAGAGTCTGTGAGTTGTGTCCTTCTGCATCATGCCTCTGACCTGAGAGGCTGTCTTACTTTTGCTTTTGGAGAGAGATGTGCTGTAGAGCTGGGGGGGGGGGGAGAAACTGCTGAAAAGCCTTAATGTCTTAATAAAGACTCTTAACATGCTCTATTGCTCTGAAGAAGTTTCTTGCTCAACTTAACTCCAACGTAATGTATGCTGTTTCACGCAACAATGCACACACGCCAACAATATACTGGTAACTTTTCCATGTCATTCTTCCACATAAATTTGTCTTGCCAATTAGGGATGCGCTAGAATTCCGCCCAATTTGGATTTGGTGCCACATTTTCCATTAATTCACTTATTGTCAATAGTTGTGGATCAGATTTTAATGTAGTGAATTTCCGAGGTTATTTTTGAAAATGGACTTTAAAAAAAAATCCGCCTCTAAAGCATTGATTGTAAGAGTGATAATTTATATCACTATTTCCTTTTAAAATATCAATATTTCCTTCAAAATATCAATTTTAAAGGAAATATCAATATTTCCTTCAAAATATCAATATTTCCTTTAAAAATATTGATACTAATATCAACATTTTTTCCAAGTGAAAAAAACCTGAATAGGTAAAAGCAGCGGCTAGCAGAAAATGAACTCAAATTGATGCCAGCCTGTTAGGTCAACAGAACGCTTTTGAACCAGCTCTGGCCAACAGATCCTAACAGATCCCATCCCTGTTGCTAATGCACCTTGTGTGGTTAGATCGATATTTAACCAAGTCCTAGTCTAGGGTCTCTTTCATCATTCTGGTTGCTCAGGACATAGTATAAATCTGACCAATTGTGTAGAACATTCAGAAGAAAGCTTTGACATGGGAGAGTTGAATGAAAAAGCTTAACACACAGTGATGTTTTGCTGTCAAAATGAGTATTGTTAAGAGGGGTAAATCCATTATTACTGTCTTTTATGTTCTCAAACAACGTCAGTGGGTTCTTTAAAGTAAAAGTATAATGGACAAAGTATTTTTAGATTAAAAAATTACAGCCCATCTCTAGCCTGATAATGGTGCTTTGGGGGCTGAAATGCAATCATACTCTTTAGAAACGGCACACACACAGAGTCAATTATACAGCTGGACATAGGATAGGCGATTGATTCCCCCCCCTTTATAATGCCATAGGGGATTGCTTTGTATGTCATCCAGCAAGAATGGCAAGTAGTAAAGAAGTCAGTATAAGCAGCCAGGTTTTTTCTTTTAATATGGTACAATATGTAAAGGTGAAGTCATCAAATGGGTTGTTTTAATGTAGTTTATAGCTGTATGACTCCAATCCACAGAAAGTGTTATTATTCCAGAGGACCTGTTGATATATTTCATGGAGAGCTGATATGGGATTGTAGGTTTATATATGGTTGTATTTTTTACATCACAGAAAGTGTGTGTGTATGTGTGTGTGTTCACACTCTCTGGGCTGGATCCAGAGTTTGTTCCTGTTAACAGTAACATCCTCTGCATGGAGTTCCATCGGTGAAAAGGGGAGAATTGATCTCCACCACCACTTCCCACACTGTTCTGGAGGGTTACCCAACCCTCCTTCACAGATTTATGGGAGGCCTAGAAGGCTGCAGGGAATCATTTTTTAAAAATACCTTTCCCCCTTCCTGCATTCTGTCAGTAAGTTTCATTGGATCAGAAGCCTTCCATGGATATAGGAGGCTCTTCTGTTCAGTCTGGATCCAACCCCCTGTGTTTTCCCTCACAGAACACTTGTAATGTAGGACACATGGCCACCCCAAGGAGCATTATTTTTCCTCCATTATCAATTCATTATGGAACATAAATATCTCCTGATGAGATGTTGATGTGCCATGTGTGTGGAGTTTATGCATCTCACAGCAGGGGAGATGCATGGCTAGTGCTTTGGACATGACATAGGAACCACTTGCATGTGCCATGAGAAATTGAAAACTGATGTGGAGAGGTGGAGAATTGAATTTAAGATTGGAAGAAAGAGAAACTGAAATTGACAGATTCACCCATCCCTAATACACATACCTCTTCTGCTGTCTTTGAACACCCAGCAGCAATCATTAACCTCATTTTAAAGCCTCTTCATCTTTCCTTTCTATTTTGCCTGTAGTCTCTTTGCAGGCTGAAAAGGTTGTCTGTTTATAAAAAGCTTTCTCAGCATCAGTGTACAAAGGATTTCTGTATGTTTCCCTGGAAAGGAGTCATGTTATCAACGGGAGGGTAATGGTTTTTAACTTGTGTATTTGTCCCAAGAGTCTTTTCCATCATGGTGGAGCCAGTGATCCATCTACTAAGGTGTCCAGAAATAAAAATACTCATTGACTTTTCTGATACCCAGAGTTCGGCAGAGTCTAGACAGATCATTAGTCTGCATATTTCAGACACTTTTCACTTGCAGAGAGACTGCTGTATATTTGACACACACACACACCCCAGTAAATACAGAAAAATCTATTGAACTAGCTTTTAGTTGTATGCTTTGTGGGATTTCATAGACACCTCTGTCTCTTGATGAATTTAATATGTAAGAATAATTGTCATCAACTCTCTAGTTCATTCATAAATCATGCTCATTGTTCAGCCCTCTGATCAAGATGGTCCTGGCAATAGTTAAAGAATATGAAGAAAACAAAAAGGATTTTGTACAAGTACTTCTACTTCTATGTGTTTTAAATAAAACAATTATAAACAAATGCATTACAAGTCATGTTTTAGTAAGACTAGAGGCATTTCTTGAGGCAGGGGCTCACTGCTTTTTCCTGGTAATTTCGCTGAAGTAATTCTGATTGCATGAGCATTACATAAGTGCCACATATCATCAACTAGTGACAGAGAAATAATTCGGTTCAATGGGGATTGTTTTCTCCCCCTCTCAGCCATTACATATTGTCATCAGGAATTCATTGAGTTACATTAGAAATTACACTGGACAGGATTGAAATATCCTAATAGCAATGAATGAAAGTATTGGTGTTTATATCATGTTTGCTATAACTTTAGGCCTTTGCTAACTTGTCATATGCAATTCAATAATGTGTTAGCTTTCATCCCAAATGGCTATGCAGACTGAAACATTTCTAAATTTGGGGGGCCCATGGGGATGTTTAAATGTTCAGTAATCAATAGGTGAAGAAGACATATCAGTGTTATCTTTAGTCCTGAAGATAGAACCTCCATTAATTGTTATTAGAGATCTTCATAAGTTGTGGGTTTCAAGCACTGTGTGTGTGTGCGTTTCCTGCAATCTAGTAGATATCTTAAGCATGCATCCTGCCTGGATGGAGATACGTATCTATCCTACCTGGATGCTCCATTTATCCATGCCCTGATAGCCTCCCCACTGGAATACAGCATTGTGTTGTATGTGTGACTCCCTTTGATAACACTTCAGAAAATCCAATTAGTACAAAATGCAATGCAAAACAGTTAATGGGTCTGAAAGAGTTGGTTCTATTATGCCAGTGCTCTGTCATCTACAATAGTTTCCAGTCCATTTCCAGGCCCAGTTCTAAGTGTTGGTTGTGATCTTTAAAACTCTAAGTGGCTAGGCACAAGATTATCTAATGGACTGCTTTCTTCCACATGTGACTCCTCAGTCCTCATAGAATTGTAGAGTTGGAAGGGGACTCTAAGGCCATTGAATCCAACCCCCTGCTCAATGCAGGAATCCAAATTAAAGCATACCCAACAGGTAGCTGTCCAACTGCCCCCTGAAGGCCTCCAGTGTTGGAGAGCCCACCACCTCTCTAGGTAATTGGTTCCATAGTTGTACTGCTCTAACAGGATATTTTTTCCTGACGATCAGTTGAAATCTGGCTTCCTGTAACTTCAGCCCATTATTCCGTGTCCTGCACTGTGGGATGATCGAGAAACGATCCTGGCCCTCCTCTGTGTTTCAACCTTTCAAGTATTTGAACAGTGCTATCGTATCTATCTTATCTATTGTATCGTATTTCGTATATTGAAACAAATGCTGATGAGAGTTAGAGGAAAGCACAAAAACAGGACTACAGCTGAACGTCAAAAAGACTGAAGTAATAACAGAAGATTTATGTAACTTTAAAGTTGACAATGAGGACATTGAACTTGCAAGGATTATCAATACCTTGGCATAGTCATTAACCAAAATGGAGACAATAGTCGAGGAATCAGAAGAAGGCTAGGACTGGGGAGGACAGCTGTGAGAGGAGTAGAAATGGTCCTCAAATGCAAAGATGTATGACTGAACACTAAAATCAGGATCATTCAGACCATGGTATTCCTGATCTCTATGTGTGGATGTGAATGTTGGACAGTGAAAAAAGCGGGTAAGAGAAAAATCAACTCATCTGAAGTGTGGTGTTGGAGGAGAGCTTTGTGCATACCATGGACTGCGAAAAAGAAAAATAATTGGGTGTTAGAACCAATTAAACCAGAACTATCATTAGAAGCTAAAATGATGAAACAGAGGTTATCATGCTTTGGAGACATCATGAGAAGACCTGATTCACTAGAAAAGACAATAATGCTGGGAAAAACAGACGGGAGTATAAAAAGAGGAAGGCCAAACAAGAGATTCCATAAAGGAAGCCACAGAGCTGAACTTACAAGATCTGAACAGGGTGGTTCATGACAGATGCTGTTGGAGGTCACTGATTCTTAGGGTCTCCATAAGTTGTAGTCAACTTGAAGGCACATAACAACAATCGTAACTCCCCTCACAGCCTTCTCTTCTCAAGGCTAAACAAGCCCAGTTCTTTCAGTCTCTTCTCATAGGGCTTTGTTTCCATTCCCCTGATCATCCTTGTTGCCCTCCTCTGAACCCGTTCCAGTTTGTCTGCATCTTTCTTAAAGTGTGGCATCCAGAACTGGACGCAGTACTCACGATGAGGCCTAACCAGTGCTGAATAGAGGAGAACTAATACCTCGCACGATTTGGAAACTATACTTCTGTTAATGCAGCCTAAAATAGCATTTGTCTTTTTTGCAGCCGCATCACTCTGTTCATTCATATTCAGCTTGTGATGAACAACAAGCCCAAGGTCCTTCTTGCATGTAGTATTGCTGAGCCAAGTATCCCCCATCTTATAACTGCATTTGGTTTTTTCCTAAGTGTATTTATTTATTTATTTATTGTACTTATATACCACCCCATACCCAAAGCTCTCTGGGAGGTTTACAGTAACTAAAAACATTAAAACAAATATACAAATTTAAAAACACATATTTTAAAAATAATTTAAAATATAATTTAAAAATTTAAAACAATTTAAAACACATGCTAAAATGTAGAGCTTTGCACTTATCCCTGTTAAATTTCATTCTGTTGTTGTCAGCCCAATACTCCAGCCTATCAAGATTCCTTTGAATTTTGTTTCTGTCTTTCAAGTTGTTATTACCTATTCCTCCCAATCTTGTATCATCTGCAAAATTGATAAGCATTCCCTGCACCTCCTCATCCAATTAATTAATAAAGAAGTGAAAGAGCGCTGGGCCCAGGACCAAGCCCTGTGGTACCTCACTCGTTACCTCCCCCCAGTCTGAGAAGGAACTATTGATCAGCACTCTTTGAGTATGATTCTGTAGTCAACTGTGGATCCACCTGATAGTTGTTCCATCCAGCCCACATTTAGCTAGCTTGATAATCAAAATATCATGGGGCACTTGTCAAAAGCTTTGCTGATGTCAAGATATATTATGTCCACAGCATTCCCACAGTCTATCAATAAAAAATGAGATAAGTTTAGTTCAGCAGGATTTGTTCTTGATAAATCCATGTAGGCTTCTAGTAATCACTGCATTGTTTTCAAGGTGTTTACAGACTGACTGCTTTATATTGCAGTCGAGGTGTGAAATAAAACACAGACACATCAGCTTGGGTTGAACAAGGGCCACTTTATTAAATTATATTAAAATAAACCCAATTTAAAGTGACCTGCAGAAGGAAACCTAGGTGCGGAACTGACTCTAAGCAAGTATCTTGCCATACAGCTCTTGGGCGACCAGCCCCTGCCGGAGGAAGGGCAAGCCCATGTGCTTACCCTTACCCAGGCCACACCTTGTAGGTGAGTAGGGGGGCCTTCCTACGTCATCCCCACTGGGGGCTGGATAACCCCTGGGTAGATGAGATAAGTTGGCCCCAGAGGCAGCCCATATCCTGCCTTCAAGCTGGAAAGCTCTGACAGGCAGGCCTCCGAAACCGCCAATCACCTCCTAAGGTGCCTAAGGGGGCCACCTAGCTGTCCTTACCTATCTCCCTTCCCGCACCAGTGCTAATGAGCTGCCCAACGGGGCATTAACTGCAATGCAAATTAGCCGAATTAGCCAAAACAATCTATTGATCACAACGCCCCCTAACCCGATTCCCTCCCACTCCCATAGTGTGGAGCAGGCAAAAAACCTGCCCGCCAACTCGGGTGGGCAGGATAAAAATTCCTACTCGGCCCCAAAGCGACCCCTAGGCACATCATGAAAGAGGGAGGGCGGGGTGGGCATCGCTTGAGCAAGGAGGAGGTTGGAAGGGGCGGCTGGGCTTAAATAGGCCCATTAAGCCCCGCCCCTTCACGCTGTGTGTCGCGTGTGCGTAATAGCCGCAACGCGTGACTCTGCCCCAACAAGATATGGAGGCAGCAGCTTCACTCCCGGCTGCAACTAGGCCCCACCCACCAGCTGCGCAGTAAGTGAGGCCCCATTTGCAGTCGAGGTGTGAAATAAAACACAGACACATCAGCTTGGGTTGAACAAGGGCCACTTTATTAAATTATATTAAAATAAACCCAATTTAAAGTGACCTGCAGAAGGAAACCTAGGTGCGGAACTGACTCTAAGCAAGTATCTTGCCATACAGCTCTTGGGCGACCAGCCCCTGCCGGAGGAAGGGCAAGCCCATGTGCTTACCCTTACCCAGGCCACACCTTGTAGGTGAGTAGGGGGGCCTTCCTACGTCATCCCCACCCGGGGCTGGATAACCCCTGGGTAGATGAGATAAGTTGGCCCCAGAGGCAGTCCATATCCTGCCTTCAAGCTGGAAAGCTCTGACAGGCAGGCCTCCGAAACCGCCAATCACCTCCAAAGGTGCCTAAGGGGGCCACCTAGCTGTCCTTACCTATCTCCCTTCCCGCACCTTCCCGCCACAAAAGGGGGACAAATCTCTATTTAGATTTAACATCTGAAATCACTCTTGCATGCATTTATGTGTATAATTGAAATGCGTACAATGTAGCATGAATCCCCAACCTTTTTTTTTGTTCAGGGGCACATTTGGAAAGCTAAGAAATAGCCTTGGGTACCAGAAAATACACATTTCAAAGAAAAATTGATGATGCTCAGATCCCCTCCACCAACAACAGAGAAAACACTGATATCTCCCCCAAAGTAAAACACAGACAAAAAAGCAGCTGGCCCACCCCTTTTAAAAAAAAGGCAATAACTACCCAACCAATTAAATTAACCTTTAACTTTAAAAAATCCTCCACTACAATGTTTTAACAAAAAACTGTCCTGAGCTTTTCTGTGTTCCACAGGCAACTCTGTGGGCAGCCTCATTTTCTGCAAAGCCCAGGGACCTAGAAAAGCATTGAGGTATAGGAAAACATGGAGCTATAAAAGGCAGAAAAGTATAGAAACAACAAAACAGAGTAGCACAAGGTTTTGTGGTGGCCCTGGTCTGATTTGGGAAAGTATATTGACATTGTGCTTTGGCTTACAAGGGAGGGAAGGGAGACCCTGAATCACCCCAATTAGTTTTGTTATTCAGCCCACACTCAGAACCAATACATTCTCCAAACCAAAAGCCTCAACATTTTTAAAAAAAAATTGGGAGGGACAGGGCACCGGGTGGAAGTCTGAGGGCATCTTGTTGCCTACAGGAACCATGTTGGTGACAACAGTGCTAGAGCCTCTCATGCACTTTTTCTGCCATGTATGATTGCTGTTATTCCACGAGAGACACTAGAAGCAAAACTAGTGCTTACTCAGAAGTAATCCCCATGGTATCCATTAGGATTTACTCCAATGTATGCATGCATAACCTCAGTGTACTCCCCAGGCAGGGTAGGTTGGAATTCACATTGGGATCTGATTTCAGCCCTGTGTGTAAAAAATAACCTACATTTATATAGTAATATCTCGGTTAACAAAGTAGATGTGTTCCTTCCTGGACATTACTTCTTTAACAGAAATGTTGGTGCCAGAGGAAGGAATAACATGGAAAGAATAGAGATAGGTTTCTACACTCATAGATGATGGGGCAACTTCAACAGGGGCATTAAAGGGTGCCTCCCCAGCACCCTCCCCCTCCGAATCATATTGGATCCTTTCCTCCTCAGCCCTGGAGAAAGCAAGAGATCTCTTTAATGCAAACCAAACTCACAGGCTTGTCAGTTTCACCCAAGTAAGCAAAGGCACAGGTTTATCAGTTTATTGATAGCAAAGCAAAGTCCTAGGCTAGTCAGATTCACCTTAAAGCAAAGCCACAGGCTTGCACGTTTATCCATAGCATAGCAAAGCTGGTCAGTTTCACCTTTTAAAAAGCCTTCCTTAAAAGGATCATTGTTCCTGAAGGATTCATTAACTAAGATATTACTGTAATCCTATCTAATGGCTGTGCATGTTGTAATTTCTATGGATTATCTCTGACTTTAAGTGGGGGTTGTTGTTATTTTGTCCTGTTTGCACTCTTGATACACTTTTTTAATATGTCAGTCTGTGCTAAGATGTATTCAAAACTCAAACTAATATGATAGGATATTTTTAAAACCCGGGTCAGTTCCAACCAAATACAAAGTGTGTGAAGCTCAAGGATCTGTTCTTAAGAGCAAAATGGATGCACAGGGTGGGGGGCGCTGCTAGCCTTCATCTACAGTTACTTCCCTGCTCTATGAGCCTTTATTTCACTTTTCCTTTAGCTGCGTTCTGGAAACTGGGACAGCTGGGAGAGAAAAATAATTTTAAAAGAGGTAATGAATTATACAAAAAGGAAAACAAATGGTCACATCTCAGATTCAAAAGCAAATGTGTGGCATGCCATGTTTTTTAAAACAGGAAATTGCTGGGTCTAGAAATAAATAGTAATGTTCCTTTTTGGTGTTTTTCCATCTGCATAAAATATCTCCTCACTCTACGCCATAATTCCTTCTATTGACTCTTAGATTATTTGGAATAATTTGGAAAACCTTGCCCTTAACCCTAGATTAAGGCAAGTATGGCTGTATTAGAGTTCTTGTCAGTGTCATTATGTTCTCTCATCCATGGGTCGTTCCCTTCATTTGCGGTGTTCTTAATCAGGAGTGAGGAATTGGATTCAGTTGGAAATCAGCTGAATGTCAGCACCTGCAAACCCCAGCACACATGGCTTTGCAGGCACCATCAATCAACTGATTGGTCTTGCCTGCAAATCTGTTTCATCCAAGCCTCCTCTTTAACTGCCCCAAACCTGGTGTCAGCTGTAGCCCAAATGGAAGTGGCTTGGCCAAAATGGTTTCACAGGCCACATGGGGAGCTCTGGGGAGCCCAATTAAGTCTGCAGGTCAAAGGTTCCCCACAGCTGGTCTATTTATTTATTTATTTATTTGATTTTTATCCCGCCCTTTCTACCAGTAGGAGGTCTTAAATCTTAAGCTTAAAGGGAACATGCTGATAAAGCCATTTATTGATAAATTAACAGTGATTGCTTTGTATGGAACGTGAGCCAGGCTACATTTGGAGAAAAAAAAACCTGACTTTTTTGGTCAACTCCCCCTCCCATCTTTCTCTAGTGAAAGCACACTCTTTTTAAGAAAACAGACACACCTTTAGTTTGTTTAACTAGCATTTTGTTTTCTCCGCCTCCATTGTCCATATATATATTCTCTTCTTTATCAGTCTTTGGGATTTCACCTTAACAGCGAAGTAATGTGACACCTTCCAGATCATCGTATTTGGAAACTTACCTGTGTGTCACTTGATGATTGATCCTTCAGCTAAAAAGGGATGTAGATTAGATCGGCTTTTTGAACTTGGGGTTAGTCCATTTTCCTTATCATTGAAAGGTGGGTCAATGGACAGTGCCACTAAATTAATCAGTATGGATTCTTGTGTATGTTCTCTGAAAAAGGGTTATCACTAGGCAGAGCCTTAAGTGAAGGGCAAGGACTTAGCAGAACTCCCCTTTGCTCCAGTGTTAGCCTGGCATCCATTTCACTTTTTTAAAAAAAGAAAGAAAACCTGATCCATTATGCTACATCTGACAGCTGCTTCTGCCCACTACTAGACATGCTGAAATCTACCGCATAATTTGAATGTTGCAACAGTGGCACTGTTGTCTATTAAAAGGCCCTCCAAAGAGAAAACCTCAATCGTCTTGTAAATTATTTAGATACACTTAATTAATTATATAGCACTTCTGAAGGTGAAAGCATGTCGACCTAATTGATGTGTAGATGAGAAACCACTAAGTGCACCATGTAAACCTATATGAGTTTCTCAATCATTATTGTCATCTGTCTCCAGATCCCCCCTTTTTTAATCTCTTTCTCAACCAGGATAAGGAGTACAGATTTGGCAGTGCAGAAGTGCAGTGGTGGTTGACTGGGGCTGTTAAAAATGGAACTACAGGGAAGAATTGATCATCATATAATATGGTGCTTCATGTAAGGCATCAGAGCTCTGTGTGGGTGTGTTGGAGAGACTGCACAACAGAGAAAAGATGAAAGAATGGCATCTACTTCACAAACTATCATTTTATATGAAAAGTAAATTTAGTGCTTTTGAAAATGAAAAAGAGAGAGATAGAAATCTATCCTTTTATTTGCCCCATAAGTCTTTTTTTAATGTACTTCAGACTGAGGAAAGGTTCCCTTTTATGCTTTAGAATTTTAGAATCTTTTTCATCAGACCATTAGTACAGCATCGAAGTTTTTAGCTAAGATTTTCATCCTAAATTCCTCTGATATCCAGCCTTAAAAGCATTCATTTAAAAGTTCCTGCAGTTCTGAATGACATTTGCGAATTCCCTCTAAAAATGAAATGCCTTAGCGGGACAAAAGAGGGAGAAAATGATACATAATTGACTTTCTATAACTGCTTACTGCTGAAGTAGTCCCATAATTTTCAGTGGAGGCATCTGTGAAATAATACATCTAGCACTATAAATAATGAAGTACAAACATTTATTTCATTGTATAGATTTAGCACCTGTGAACTGTAATCCATAGTTCCTGGAACTGTCAATTACTGCTGATTCAGATGTATCTTGCCAATCACAAGCATAGTATGCCTTAGAGCAGTGGTTCCCAACCTGGGGGTAGTGATCCCCAGGGGGGCCAGAAGAAATCTGGGGGGTATGAACAGTAAATAAATGAATTATTCATTTTTTAAAAGAAAATATTGTCTGCTCCCCATTGCTGCTGAAGGTGACACCTCGCCCTTGTTCTAAACAAGAGGGGAGGACTTTTGCTGAAGTGGCAGTGTGTCTTTCAGGTATGCCGAGAGCAGGTGTCTAAAACATATGGCAGACGCCAAAGGAGGCTGAGGGCGGAGCTACCAGGAAGAAGAGGGGATTACTATCAACAACTCCTGTCTCCTTGCACTGCCACTGCTGATGACGTCCTTGCTCAGAACGACAGGAGAGGGCTTTTCGTGAAGCAAAAAAGAAGCACAGCTGCAAGGAACAGCTGTTTCCCCCTTCCTTCCTGACAGCCTGCCTGCCCTCCTTTCTTGGCTCCTGATTCGCTGCCACCTCCTTTTACAAATTATTCTTTTGCAAGGCCACCCAGATCTTGCTTTCAGCCCAGACAGAGCCAAGAAGCAGTGAGGAAGCACAGGACTTGCTCACCCTCCATTTCTGAGGCTGTGTGTGCCACTGTCCCTCCTTTCTTCCACCTACGCTCCGCCTCCCCAGTCTCTCTCTCCATGATGCTGCAGCAGTTGAGGGCTTCCCCTCGCCCACGTGCCTGAATGTATGCATGCCTGCAGATGCTTGCAGGAAGGGCAGATGTGTTTGTGGGTGGGAGTGCGCTGATCTGCTTCTGCTCCACATTCATTCTCCAAGTGCACGCTAATCAGGTCATCAGTTCTGATGATCATCCCAAGGCCTAAAAGCACTAACCCCCCCTCCTCAGTCTGTGCACCTTGTTGTCCGCAGTGCACAATCTAGCATCCCCATCACCAACGCATTGCTGCTTCTTGATTATTATTTTAAAAAGAAAATAAGCTCAGCAGGTTGGCTGAAGCTGGGTTCCTGGTATTGCAGCAGAAATGTATTTATTTATTTAATTATTATTGCATTTATATCCCAGCTTTCCTCCAAGTTGCTCAAGGTGATGAACATGCCCCCCCTTTCCATTTTATTCCTACACCAGCCCTGTGAGATAGGTCAGACTGAGAGACTGTGTTTGGTCCAAGGTCACCAGTGGGCTTTATGCCTGGGTGGGGATTTGAACCTGGTTCTTAGTCCAACACTGTAACCACCTGGGGTTGGGAGACAGGACTGTACATTTTCAGAATGTGTGTGTGTGGAGGGGAGAGGGATACCAATTTGATTGGATCTTTGCATTAATAAAAGAAAGCAACACCTGCCTGTCTGTAGAGAGCTTTTTAATGGAAAGGGATATTTGGAGATACAATATTGCCACGCACCATTTTTTTCAATTAATGGAGACTAAAATTACAGTTAGCATGGGAGATGGCTCATGAAATTTTTTGAGCTTACAAAGGGGGTCCCATACTCATAAAGGTTGGGAATCACTGCCTTAGAGTGTTCATCAGCACTGGCATGGATAATGAGTGTTGTAGAACCACAGGTTCCCCATCCCTGTCCTAAAATGAGAACTTTGAGCCCAAGTCCTACTTAAAGTCTTTTCTGTCTGACATGGATGCCCTGGTTCCTAATCTCAAATGTATGGGTAGCCTGATCGTAGCTGTACAATATTGGGAAAATATTACAGTTACTAAACATTTTGGGGAAATGTGGTCTTGCCAGATTTTTATGGACATTTATTTTATTTTTACATTCATATCCTACTCTGTTCTAGGGACTCAGGGCATAGGAACATAGAAAGCTGCTTTATACTGAGTCAGACTATTGGTCTATCCAGTTTAGTATTGTCTACACTGACTGGCAGCAGCTGTCCAGGTTTTCAGGCAGGAGACTCTCCCAGGCCTACCTGGAGATGCCAGGGATTGAACTTGAGACCTTCTGCATGCAGGGCACATGCTCTACCACTGAGCTGTAGCCCTTCTCCTTTATTAATTGCCATGTGTGTCTCTAAAGGGCTCCCAATCTCATATTAAATATGAATGACTTGAGGAAACAGAGGAGGGCAAACCAAGTGTCATAAATTCTTTCCACTCATGAACATTGTTTCCATTGTTACTTCCTCTCTCTTATCCAAGCTATAGCTCTCTCACAATTAGGGTTACCAGGTGTCTGGTTTTTGGCCAGATCCTCTGTTTTTTCGGGGTCCCCTCTGAGTCTCTGGGTAGCTCACCTTAATCTCTGGACTTTCAACTTCAATTTAAAAAAATTAAGTTTCGGGGTGGTCTGGTTCCTGAGATATACACCAAAACGTCAGCCGCCCCCCCGTGACTGTTCAATCTTTTTAACAGATCTGTTCTAGCAGCTCCAAGCTCTAACCTGGGCTCCTGCTGGGAGGAAGGGTGGGATACAAATTAAATAATAAAATAAATAAATAAATAACCCCGCCCTTTCAAGATTGTAGCCAAGAGTGAAGTCAGGGTTGTGATTTGTTGACCCAGGCAGTGCCTAGACTTCATTGCAACATCAGAAAATGGTGGTTTTCAGATTTTCAGTTTGTTTGAGTAAGTAAGAATATGGCTTAAAGTTTTTTCTCTCTCTTGTGTGCAAGAGCCAGATCCTGGGCTGTTGAAGAGGGCAGTGCTTTGAAAACCTTGGCAATATCAAAGTATTTAATCCAATACTTGCTTTTCTGGGAGTATAATCATAGAGTCATAGAATAGTAGAGTTGGAAGGGGCCTACAAGGCCATCGAGTCCAACCCCCTGCTCAATGCAGAAATCCAAATCAAAGCATTCCCGACAGATGGCTGTCCAGCTGCCTCTTGAATGCCTCCAGTGTCGGAGAGCCCACTACCTCTCTAGGTAATTGGTTTCATTGTTGTATGGCTCTAACAGTTAGGAAGTTTTTCCTGACATCCAGTCGAAATTTGGCTTCCTGCAACTTGAGCCCCTTATTCCGTCTCCTGCACTCTGGGACGATCGAGAAGAGATCCCAGCCCTCCTCTATGTAACCACCTTTCATGTACTTGAAGAGTGCTATCATATCTTCCCTCAGTCTTCTTTTCTCCAGGCTAAACATGCCCAGTTCTTTCAGTCTCTCCTCATAGGGCTTTGATTCCAGTCCCCTGATGATGTTTGTTGCCCTCCTCTGAACCCGTTCTAGTTTGTCTGTATCCTTCTTGAAGTGCGAAGACGAGAACTGGACACAGTACTCAAGATGAGACCTAACCAGTGCTGAATAGTAAAGCAATGCTAGTCCCATATACCTGGAGTAAACTCCATTGAATTCATTGGGACTCCCTTTAGAGTAGACATGGTTAGGATTGTGCTGTAAATTAACGGGACATTTGAGTAAACATAACAAAGAATTATATTTGTGTTGTAAATCTTTCTCTCTCCCCAATCCTATTTTTAAAGCAATTAGGCAGGGTTTACCTAGGCATCACAGTTTTTATTATGTAGGAAACTAATACTGATTTTTTTAAATGTTCTGCAATGACCAACTGGTTTGACAATAAACTATTATATGGGGTGTATTCTTACACCTGTGTGTGTGTGTGTGTGTGTGTGTGTGTGTGTGTGTGTGTGTGTGTGTGTGTGTGTGGAGTCTTTCCAACAACCCTGTGAGGTAGTGTTGGTGATTGGAAACCAAGGCAGCTCACAATAAGAAATAAATCCCTTTAAAAACCAATAACTATAAAATAAATATAAACAGTTGCAAAACAGCTTAAAGTGGCATGATTCTGAATTTTGGGTTGGTTGAATGAAGTTTATTTATTTATCTTTATTTATTTATTTTATTTATATCCCACCCTTTCTCCCAGTAGGAGCCCAGGTCAGCAAACAAAAGCACTAAAAACACTTTTAAAATCATAAAAACAGACTTTAAAATATATTAAAACAAAACATCTTTAAAAACATTTTTAAAGCTTTAAAAACTTTTTTTTAAAAAAAGAAAAGGTTTTAAAATGTATTAAAAAGCAATTCCAACACAGACACAGACTGGCATAAGGTCTCAACTTAAAAGGCTTGTTAAAAGAACAAGTTCCTTATCACTTGAGGCTGCAGTTTTCCCTGGGTGAGTAAGCCCCATTGAATACACTGGGACTTGCTTCTGAGTAGACAAACATAGGATTGCACTATAAATATCTTTACAGGTTGTGTAAATAATAAACATATTTGATAGTCATGCTTATATAAATATTTCTTCATATTGTGTCCCAATAAGTATCCAATTTCACCCTATGGTTGTACAATACTTCCTCTACATTTTAATTGTGCCCTTCTTCCTTGGGGTGGTCATGGTTCTCCATAGTTTTCATCCTGAGGGGCAGATAGGCTGAGAGATGGTGAGTAGCCCATGGTCACCCACTACACTTTATAGCTCATTTGCATTTTGAAAAATTAATTAAAACAATTTACATGCAGGCAAAATTTATTAAGTGGATCCACACAATACATTTAAAGCACATCCAACTTGCATTTAAAGCACATGACTTCCCCTAAAGAATCCTGGGAAGTGTCACTTCCCCCTCACAGTTATAGTTCTCACCACTCTTAACTGCCGTTCCCATGATTCTGTGGTGGGATTCTTGTGCTTCAAATGGGTGTTGAATGTGCTTTAAATGAATGGTGTGGATCTGCCCTAGGTATGATGTGCATTCAAGAGTAAATTGAAAAGAACAATTTTAAAAGATACTTTTTTAAACAGGGGAAGGGTTGTAGCTCATTGGTTGGGCATATGCTTGCATGGAAAGGTCCAGAATTCAATTTCTGGAAAAGAGTATTGCCTGGAATCCTGGAGAGCCAATGCTAGTCCATGTCATCAGTACTAAGCTATGTGGTACCAAATGGCCTGAGTCAGTATAAGGCAGATTCCTTTGTTCCTAAAAGTGGGAAGAGACTCAAGGGCCACAGTGACTCCAAATTTTATTTATGTATTTTATTTGCAACAGTTATATACTGCTTTATTGTAAAAAAATCTCAAAGCGGTGTATAGAAAGAATTAAAACAAAATTATTGACAAAAACAGTTAAAGGCATGTATTTAAAAACATTCAAAATAATAAAACCAACAATGAGTTAAAAACAGATTTAAAAACACAATAGCTTCTACCTGCGTGGATAGGCTTGCCTAAACAAAAATGATTTTAGCAGGTGCTGAACAGAGGCGTCTGCCTATTGTAAATAGGCAAGGAGTTCCAAAGCGTAGGTGTTGCCACTTCATTGTTGTTGTTTTTGTTGTTGTTATGTTCCTTCAAGATGATTTTGACTTAAGGCAACCCTATGAATCAGTGACCTCCAATAGCATCTGTCACGAACCACCCTGTTCAGTTCTTGTAAGTTCAGGTCTGTGGCTTCCTTTATGGAATCAATCCCTCTCCTGTTTGGCCTTCCTCTTGTTTTACTCCCTTCTGTTTTTCCCAGCATTATTGTCTTTTCTAGTGAATCATGTCTTCTCATTATGTGTCCAAAGTATAATATGTGTCCAAAGTCAGAGGAAGGCAATGGTAAACCACCTCTGAATACCTCTTACCACGAAAACCCTATGAACAGTGTATCCAAAATGCTGCCACTTTACAGGACTGATTTCTTACAAGAGCAGAACAAGTACTATGTGGCACCCATAACATGGAAAGCACAGCTTGAACTTGGCGTGGTAGCAAATCAACAACCAATGCAGATCTCAGAGCAGAGGTATTATGTGCTCATAGGATCTCACTCATGTCAGCAATCATGCTGCAGCATTCTGCATTAACTGACTGTCTGCCAAAAAAAAAATAAGTTTTGGTTTTTGGTTATGAATCCTGACTGGTTATGAGATGCTAAGTTGTCTGCCTTACTCATAGGAATCTTGGTGTCATTAGTATGGTATTGCATTCAGGAAAGCATCACTGAATTTTGTTTTTCATTTTCTGTTTGCATTTCATTTATCTTTAACCTCACTCCCTTACATCCATAGAAGCAACAGCAGTGGTTGCATGTGCTCAGCTCAAGCCCCTAAAACCCACTGATGATGCACCTTGTTGGTTGCATGGCAGTTTGTTTCTTGCCCAATAGCAGTAAAAGAGAATTCACATATTGAGAAGTGTGGCTGGAACTGTTGTTGCTCCCAAGCTGCTGCCTGTGAAGGTAGACCAAACCATGTGTGTTTCTCTCTGTCAATTATTACTCACTGGAATTGGGTTGGCTGTCAAAGTGAGCCCAAGGGGTAGACAGAAAGGGTAGAGAATCTTCTTTCTCTTACTCATTTGTCAGACCTCTTTCTGAAGTGAAGGGTCAAATCTGTAAAGAAGTTTGGAGAAGCCACATTAAAAGATACGGGCAGGGCATTCCAGGCAGGGCATTGCCAACCCTGCTTAGATGTCTTTGCAGAGGATCCTTAGTCAAACTTTACACACAGCACAATCCAAACTATATCTACTCAGAAGTAAGTCCTGTTGAGTTCTATGGGGCTTAGTCCCTTAGTACGTGTGTTTAGAATAGCAGCCTTCAGGGGCATCCATCTTTACTCCTGAATGCTCCCATCTAACACCTCCACAACACTAGGCTCCTTTCTTCCTACAATGGCCTTCTGGTGACTGGCCTGGCCTGAAGGCACTTAAACCCTTCTTGCCGAAAGCAAGTAGGTTAGATTAAATGTTCCCTCCCAAGGCTCCATCTTTTAGCTAAGATTTCTGTCTTAATTTCCAATCAGATTTTTTTAATTGTATGCTTCAAACAACTGTGGTTGATGCTTAATGTATCATGCTTAATGACTTCACTTGGGCCCGCCCCTGTGACATCACTTGGGCCCACCCCTGAAATCTCAGGTTTTGGGATGCTTCTGACCTGGCAACCCTACTTGCAACACACTTTATTCTAGCATTCTTTATCTTCTTCTCCCTATACTCATATCGCAAATACACAACTAGGAGTGAAATAAGAAATAGCTGACCCTACTATTAAGTAGAGTGAGGCAGCTACCTCAGGCAGCATATGCTGGGGAGGCGGAGAAGGTAACAACATTGAGGTATTAGGGGACAGAACTGTGTGCCATGCAGCCTACCCTGAGCTCTCTAAATTAGCTTTCTGCCTTCAAGTGCAGTGGAAGACACTGTCTCATCACCAATATCCAAGCAAGATTCAGCTGCCAGTCTGGTTGGTTTCTGTATGTGGGATGGTGCCATCTTGTCCTTCACCTCAGGCAACCAAGTGTCTTTGGTCAGTCCTGTAGATAATAATGCACACAGAGCAAACTTTCTATTTCTCAGCCACAGCACTAGCGCACCTTTCCATCTCATGGATCACCTTTCCACGTACAAACCTGCCCAGATCCTAAGATCATCATCTCTGCATGCCATCTCGGGAGGAGGTCTGGAGGGTGGCAAGGAGAGAATGGGCCTTCCCTGTAGTAGCCCCCATTTATGGAATGTTCTCCCCAGGAAGACCCACCTGGCACCAACTTTGTCATCATTTTGGCACCAGGAAAGTATATTTGGGGAGTAGAAATGATATTGTGTTGCTAAATTTGTTTTTATATGCTTATGTGGTTTTATCATTTTAATTGGTTATAACTCAGTTCAGAACTTTTTCTAATGGCAAGCAATATATACATTTATTAAACCTAAACCTAATCATTTAAATGAATCACCACGCCAATAGGAAAAAAAATATAAAGAAGGCATTCATTTTTGGGAGCAGAAAAAGAAAGCATATTGCGTTCCAAGCCCAAATCAAATTGCTCCCAAATGGAACCCTCTATATATGCACATTATGACTTTTTATATGCACAAGCAAAATGATACATAGCATTTTTACTAATTATCCCTATATAAACCTCTGTGGGTAATACAGACTTCTGATGAAAAGCTTTCTCTAAAATTTAACGTTTCATGACATGTTCCAAGAGAGATAGCATCTTTATTTTTTTAAGAAACAATCTTCTTGATTAACAAAAATATATTTGCTACTATTTAAATATATTTTCTAATTATTGTTAATTACCCTAATGTTCAATTAACAAAATCACAGAACAGCAATTCAGCAAACCTAGTGAAGTAGAAGTTGTATCGTGATAAAATGGAGATGTTTTTATTAGTTGTTAACAGTGTGAGAAGCATGGAGCCTTCATTTCTTATTTATTTATTTTATTTTATTTATTAAATTTATATACCGCCCGACTAGCAATAGCTCTCTGGGCGGTGAACATAAAACAGCAACATTCACATTAGAGGCATGTATTTCTACTTTTTGAACTTCTTAACACACACATTTGTGTTCATCAGATGCTGAATCGCATGGTATACCCTTCACAATGGGAGACATGAATTAACTATAGATTTTAGAATATTCAGTTGCTCCCAGTATGCCCATTATGCAGAGCTTGGAAGTAACTAGTTACAAGTAACAAATTACTTGTAATTCATTACTTTTTTGAGTAACGAGTGGGTAATTCCTTTACATTTTGTTTGTAATAAAACTAGGAGTAATTTTACTGCTTTTGTGGAGTAATTGTAACGTTTCCAGAATTACTTCTGGGCAGGGGGAACAGGGGAAGTCATCTGCTCCTCTGATTTGTGGATGAAAATCATGTGCCTCAAACTGGGCTTCTGTGCAGCATCGCTCTTTCCTCATGCTCTGTGGATGGGCAGGAGGCGACGAGGGAGGAGGCGGAGAGTGAGACGGGGTGGAGTGGAGAAAACAATTATTTAAAAAAACAGATAGTGGTGGTGAAGAATGGAGTGGAGGGGGAAAGGATCCAGAGGTCAAGAACATGGATAAAGGAGGAGAAGGAAGCAGCAGCAGAACGGACATATAGAACTGTGGAGGTGAAAGATGACAACATGTGTGTGTGTGTGTGAATACTGTGTTTGCACTTGGCACACAAAGTCGCCTCCATTGTGTGTGTTTGTGTGTGTGAACACTGTGTTTGCACTTGGCACACAAAGTGGCCTCCACCACCCTCTCTGGCTACTGTGCTGCATTTGCAGTGTTTTAAGTTTTTTGCATCTCAGGGGGAAATGTTTGCTTGAGTGAGTGTCCCTTAGTTGGTGGCAGGGCAGGGTCTGGGAGGTGGTTAAGTGAGAGAGATTATGCTTGCTGGCTGAATGGGGGGGTTGCACTTGGTTTGGCATGCAAAGATCTGAGCAGTGACCTCAGCCTCCCTCCCCACCACCCTTACCAGCAGAGTGATCACCATTGCTATCTTATGAATAAAAATAATTATTCTACTACCTCTGTATGTGTTTGTTTATTTTTAATGTTGTTTTAGGCTACTTAGATGTGCAGCAGCCAAGGCCAGCACCTTTTAGGCGGTTTTTTTTTAAAAAAAACTAACTGAAATGTAATTGTAGTGATTACTTTGGAGGAAAAGTAAAGTAATCAGTTACTTTCAGAGCAATTGTAATTGTAATGGTAATTACTACTTTTTTGGGCCATGTAACTGTAACTGTAATTTATTACTTTTAAAAAGTAATCTTCCAAGCTCTGCCATTATGGCACCTTGTATACTAATTCTGGGGAGGGGGTATCATTGTAGATTACTGACCCTTTAATCAGACTGAATTTATGTGAAAACAGAACATGGAAGGAAATGACTGGTGAGTATTTGCATTTCTTCTGTGCAGATATAGTCAGGAGTGTAGCAACAGGGAGGGCAAATGAGGCCATTGCCTGCCCCAATGAAATTTTCCTTCAGTTCCCAAATTTCTAGCATTGCAGTAACTTAAAACTTCGGTTGAGCTTTCAGAAATACAGTTTAGGCATCCAAAGAGAGGGGCAGGGCAAAGTTACCAAGGGAATGTGAACACAGCAAGTATAAGGGTTAAAGGTGTGAATGAAGTAAACACAAATCTTGACAAATGGGGGAGGGAGTTGTCAAACCTAAGGGTTTGCAATAGGAGGAAGGAAAGGCAGGGGTGACACTATTGTTATGCACTGCAGAGCATCTCCCCCTCTCCTGTAATGCTCAGCCACCCTCTGTAGGTGGTGGGTGTTATTAGTATATCTAGTGGGTGTGCCAAGGCTTTTGAGCCTAGACTGTGCAGCAGCCTAGCCTAGTCCAAGGCAGGACCTGGGAAGAAGCAGAGAGGTGAGTGAGCTGGCTCTCCAAGGCCCAGGAATCCTAATGAGACCTTACTAACTTAGCCCAGGCAATGAAGACCTAGAATATTGTATGTGAGTGAGTGTGTGGAAGACATTTCTTTCCTGGTTTGTTAAAAAAGTTGAAAAATATCCTTTCAATCTTTCCAAACTGGTTCCATTTCAAAATGGTTTTGAAAAATATAATGTGGCTAGAGCCTTAGGGCTTGTCTACATGGGAGCCTAACTTCATACTAAAGATGCTGCTTTTAGAATCATAATAGATTTTCAAGGTCCACACTTCTTGCTCAATAGTAGCTTCCAATCCACAGTTTTCCATTCACACAAGTAGGGAAGAATTAGTGTTGCTGTTTCCTTGTGGCCCTGCCCTTTAATTTTACATGTTTACTCCCTCCAGTTCAAGGCTGAAGCTGGGAGAGTGCCTAAGTGTGTAATTAACAAGAAAAAAAAGAAACTGACTAGACCTCCCCTCCCCTTCTCCATTGTCCAAGCCTGAGTGAAAGGCAGACGTGGGGGAGGAGTGAGTGAAAGGCAAAGTAGGCTGTGTCTGCGGCAGCTTGTGCAGGCAGCAGAGGGAGAGGAATTGGGTTATGAGAGCCCGCCCACTAAAAAAAATGGAGCAAAGCACTTACAAGGAGGAGCGCAGTGCGGCTGAGACAGTTTTTCCTTTTTCGCATTATCAATAGATTAGGTTAATACAGATTTAAAGGGGAAACCTGTGTGATAGCTTCTGCTTGCCTGCAACATCATGTGAACCATACAAATTACATGGGGATGCAAGTAGCACCAGAGACACACTAAATTGGCATGTGGATGAGCCCTTAGTTGCAACCATTTTAGGCCTCAACCCAGCTGTGCAAATGATCATTATAAATAATTCACCTTATTTAACTTTTCTCATGCATACTACCAAAGTAGGGTGTGCGAGATTTGCTGGTAGAGCAATTGGAAGCCGTGCTAGTTGGCTGGCCCAGGGCCTTCCTGTGGAATAGAGATTGTGTACATGTACAGTTGATTCTAGCACCTGTAATTTGGAGATATGTATAGTTCCTATGTGACATGCTGTCACATGTCAAGCATTTCCTCATAAAAAGTGATTTTTTAGGTATAAATTTAATTTTTAAAGTGAAACGTTTCTTAATTGCTTTGCTGGCATGACATAGGAGAATGGAACTCACAGTTCAAAAGCTTACTAAAACATTGTACCTGTACAAGGAAGCCTTTCCATGCATGTACACTTTATATGCTGCAGGCCTTGCCTTAGGTGCATCTACAGCTGTGTGTGAAAAATCATTCTCAACTTTGACACATATGTTGACACCATACAGACATTCAATGTTTCATCAGAGAAAAGCAAACTTAGTAATCTTGGCTTTTGAAAGTAATATTTGAAGGAATTTCAAGTGAACAGTCCAATTTTGCAGAGAAATCACATCATATTAGACTTTATTAACCGTTCAGAACATTATGGTAGCATGACTTATGCAATATACATTTACTTCTTAGTCACTGTTATTTAGTTTACATAACTATTTTGCATGTGGAAAATATTGTATTTTAAATTGATTTGCTTTTTGATGTCCACAAGTTGTAGTTTCTAATTAAAATGCATAAATTAGGGTTTATTTTTGATGTTACCTATTAAAACATTTCTCCCAAAAAAACTTTTGGACCAATGGCCCAACCCTTCTGACTCCCCCACCAATTTTTGTCTCTGAATGAAAATTGTCTTGCTACACTCCTAGTTATAAATATGATCATTTGGCAATGTTAGCCTACTGAGACCTTAGATCACATACAGTAGGGTCCTGCTTCACGGCGCTTCGCTTTACGGTGCTTCGCTAATGCAGCGGTCTCAATTAGATGCAATTAGACTAAAGCCCCACTCATACAGCGCTTGTTCCGCTTTTACGGCAGTTTTTGGGTGTCGGGTGCCATTCTATTCAATGAGTTCCGCTTTTCAGCAGTTTTTGCTTTTCAGTGGGGGTCTGGAACGTAACCCGCCGTATGAGTGGGGCCCTACTGTATTGATTCCTAAAGAAAATACATACTCTGTTAAGTTCACATGCTGTCTGTGGAAAGACCAGATGATTTCTGGGTGATCATTAAGACTGATATTACTTACCTGAAAAGTTAGCTTCTCAAAAATCACTATCTGGTCTTTACAACAATGAACTTTGAAAAATTAATACATGAGGTTTTTCTAGTTGTCTTCAATTTGTCAGAACTGATACATTTTAAAAAAATAGTGGAAATGTTTAACTCTCCTTTCAGTCCTAAAACCAAACACCCAAAGTGATTTACAAATATTTCAGTCAAAGTAAAATGTTCACTGATTTGAAGCTTGTGTGTGTGTGCGCACGCGCTTCCTACGCTTCCAACAGATTCTCATAGTATATAAATGCTTAGGAAGCGCAATGATCAAGGCAAGATTAGTGCATTTGGTTTCTTAAACCTTACAGTTTATTTAGTTAAATTAGCAGTTTAATCCTATGCCTGTCTATTGAAATGTAAATCCTATTGAATTCAATGGAGTTTACTCCCAAGTACGTGGGTATATAGAAGTCAAAATTGCCTTTCTGATTCAAATTGCATTATATATGTTTTATTTTGGATATTTTTATTGTCCTTGTTCTTTATTGTGAAATCAATTTGAGATGCTTGAGAGCAAGCAATTCATAAATGAAATAATAAATAAATAAATATTTTTTCAAACCAGTTTTGTTATCATACTTCCAAGAGACTATGGGTTGTATCTAATGATGTTTTTCAGCTGACAGAAAGGATTCCATCAGAAAACAAAGCCATTTTTGGCTATTCCTCACCCCCTTGCAGCCCCACAGTACCACCAAATCTGCTCCAGAGGTTTGGGGGTTGCTCCAGAACTGATTTATGGGGGCCTCATGGAGGGGGAATCACCACTGGATACAACCCTACACAGGGGAAACACCTTCTAAGAAGTTCCAGTTCACTGGTTACCTTATTAGTAGCTCCAGTTTTACAAAAGCCTATAGAATTACTTTAAAATATATGCATATGTTTCTCCATGTTACAGTAAAGGTCCAGATGTTTATTGATGTATATAAGTGACTACTTCATTCCTCTGATGAAAATTCAATCGTTTAGTATATTTCCATGTAGTTCCTGACCCAGTTTTATCAATAAAGATCTCAGTGGTATTTGTAACGATGTGAACTAAACTCTCATATTTATTGATTCAGGCTGCTTTGTTTCTGCAAATCTTTTACTGCATTTGCTGCTAGAGTTTGCAAAGCTGTTAGCACTGGTTATCTTCTGAACAATATTCATAGAATCATAAAATAGTAGAGTTGGAAGGGGTCTATAAGGCCATCAAGTCCAACCCCCTGCTCAATGCAGGAATACAAATCGAAGCATTCCCGACAGATGGCTGTCCAGCTGCCTCTTGAATGCCTCCAGTGGCAGAGAGCCCCCCACCTCTCTAGACTAGAACTGGATGCAGTATTCAAGATGAGGCCTAACCAGTGCTGAATAGAGGAAAACTAATACTTCACGCAATTTGGAAACTATACTTCTGTTAATGCAGCCTAATATAGCATTTGCCTTTTTTGCAGCCACATCGCACTGTTGCCTCATATTCAGCTTGTGATCAATGACAATTCCAAGATCCTTCTCACATGTATTGCTGAGCCAACTATCCCCCATCTTAGTACTGTGCATTTGGTTTCTTTTTTCTAAGTGTAGAACTTTGCATTTATCCCTGTTGAATTTCATTCTGCTGTTTTCAACCCAATGCTCCAGCCTATCAAGGTCCCTTTGAATTTGTCTCCCAACAGATATCAGTATAATTGAAGTCCCCCATTACTACTACAATATTCTAGCAGTTACTCATGTTATCCATGGAGAAAATGCCCATTTTGGAAAACCAAAAGGCTTGCTTCTTGGCCTTTAAGAGTATGACAAGCTGCTTGTGGCAGCCCACCACTTTAATTGTTTGCATTAAATTGTTTGTTTGCATTTAAATTGTTTGCATTGTTAGCAGTAAAAATGCTGGCAATTGCTGTGGCCTGTATATGGTCGCTTATAAAGGTCTGCCAATTTCCGAATTCCTGTTATCCTCCTTCTGTGCCTAAGAAAGATTTTACTGTTTAAATCTACTATTGCTATATTAATTCCACACTTTATAGGCTTTTCTGAGATTTATCATTTTCTTACTGGACAATTGCAGGTAAACTGGAAGGTGTGAGCTAATTTTAGAAGAATACAAAATGAAGCTTAAACTTATCCCCATTAAAATGGGTTGGAGCTAATCTGCCTTTGAAGAATTTTGCAGAACTATCATACTACCTTTTTGTATTATACTATCTACTGAATGTGATTGTTATTTGAACTCTCTTCATATCTTTTCTGCTTGTACAATGAACACTTGAAGTAGGAAGTAGAGCTGTGTCACCGGCCCCACCCCGATGTCACATGTGCTACTGATTCCACCCCTTGACATATGTACATTCAGCACAATGCCTGAAAAAAGGGTGCCTACATACATGTGCACTCTGGCACCCCATTGCAAAATTCACACTGAACATGCATACATCAAAAGGGAAGTGCCAGCATTGCAATCCCACTTGTCCCTACTCTTCACATTTCGTCTACCCACAGAGTGAATCTGAAGTGGCCTTTAGCCTTTATGCAAAGCAGTCTTATTTATTTTATTTATTTATTTATTTATTTAATTACATTTCTAGACCGCCCTATAGCAGAAAGCTCTCAGGGCGGTGTACAACAAATAAAATCACAGTCTTGCTAACAAACCTCTCCTCATTTGAAAGCTCCCTTGCTTTTTGTTCCAAATCCAGGGGTGTAGTCATCCAGGGCCTCAGGGAGTCTTAGAACCCTTACAGATTTGGAAGCAGGGTCCCTATGTCTCCAGTATCCTATGAGCCAATCATCATGAAAGGGGAGTGTGCTAACCACTGGGAAT
This sequence comes from Rhineura floridana, assembly GCF_030035675.1. Taxonomy (NCBI): domain Eukaryota; kingdom Metazoa; phylum Chordata; class Lepidosauria; order Squamata; family Rhineuridae; genus Rhineura; species Rhineura floridana. Next base: position 56,108,153 of record NC_084483.1, read on the forward strand.
AGTGTACAAACATGCTTCCTTGTCCTTTCCTGCTGATTGGAGCCAATCAGAGTGAAAGGAGGTATGTCAGCCACTGAGAAGACTCTTCTCAGTAGATAACACACTCTCCTTTCATGCTGATTAGCTCCCAGGGATGTCTGTTGAGAAGATATTAACAAAGATAGAGAAGCAGAAAGCAGTAGTCAAACCTGGCCAGATTATTGTAAAATCTTAGAAGGCTATATAATCTTAGAAGGGGCTTGGCTGTGACTTTCAGACGAGATCCTGCACTTCTGAATTTGCCACTACACTACTGTACAAATCACCTGATCATGTTTGCAGGGCAGCACTGATACATTAGTGATCTATCTTTTTTTTCCCTCCTGGCTTTGTTCAGATTGTTGCACATGCAGAAATTGCAGGAGTTTTTCAGTCTATACCTTTTTCTGTTTTCAGTGTGGTGTAGTGGTTAAGGTGGTGGACTACGACCTGGGAGACCAGGGTTCAAATCCCCACATAGCCATGAAGCTCACTGGGTGACCTTGGGGCAGTCACTGCCTCTCGGCCTCATGAAAACCGCCATAAGTCAGAATCGACTTGAAGGCAGTACATTGACATATTTTTTTACTGATGCACACAAATACTTATATGCATTAAATTGCAAAAGGCAATCCTGATCACAGAAAGGCTCCAAAATTCTTTTTGCCTGGTGTGTTTTAATTAATTATTATTAGTAACATGTCTAGCAGAAGAGGAATGAATTCAAAACTGTGAGAAAGCTGCACTAGTTTTAGAAATTATCAATGGCATGAGGAGCAGAAAGTAAGGCAGAGCCAACCTGTAGAACAATGGCAAAATGGAACAGGGGAATTTCTTCTCCCTAATGCTAAGAAATGAAATACTACATAATGACATAAGTTATTCTGAGCTCATTATGTGCTCTTATATGCACATGGGGTTCCAGTATGACTAGGGTTTTACTATTCATTTCATTCATGCACATCTGCCTTTTTTTTGTTTAAAGTGAACATAGAAGGCAATAAAAGGGTGGGGAAACTCCAATTGCACTTTGGCATTCCTGCACCCTTAAGGAACTATTAGATTGGTGTGGACAATGTTCACAGAATCAGACATGGGATTAAAAAAAAATCTCATGCAATTTTGAAGCTTTATAAAAAAAGTTATATCTATCTATCTATCTATCTATCTATCTATCTATCTATCTATCTATCTATCTATCTATCTATCTATCTATCTATCTATCTATCTATCTATTAAAGAAGCCTCCAGAATTTCTTTGCACCTTTCAATTACTGTCATACATATTAAGCTAACATTTAAAAGAGTGGTTAAGGGGAATTGCTTCTTAACACTTTTTCAATACTAGGGATAGAGAAGGAATTTGTTTAGTCCAGTTTTTGCGATCGACCAATCCAATTCAGTACTACTGGACTGCCGTGCTAAGTCGAATGCAATTCCAAATTGCATCATGCACTTCTCCAGATTTTGCAATGTAGTTCTGGTGCACAAACAGATGTATTTTATGTAAACAAAATGAGTATTTTACAGAAACATTCATTGAAAAGCATTGAAAATGTGTAATGTATATTAAGAAATGTACAAAATGCATACAGAATACATATTATTTACATGCAGACTTTTTGTGCATTCTTTCAAAGAATCTGCACAAAATGTGATGTAATAGACCTGTGATTAAGCATGAGTGAAACTGAAGTGGGGTGAAATTAGGCTACTCAGCCCATCCCTGTTCAATACCTATATAGTAGGGATGTGCATCAACACTATGGGCTTATCCACACAGGAGCATATATTTATACTAAATATGCTGCTTTTACCATCATGATAGATTTGCAAGGTCCACACTTGGTAGCTTCAAATCTACTGTCTTCCAGTCACACTAGTATGCATTCCTCTGTGAAGGATCAATGTCACTGTTTTCTTTTGGCTCTGCCCTCTAATTTTACATGTTTACTCCCTCCAGCTCAAGGCTGAAGCCAGGAGAGCTTCTTGGTGTGAAATTGACAAAAAAAAATGGAACCTACAAAAAAAACCCTTCTCCATTGTCCCAGCCTAGGTGGAGGGGGGGAGTGAGTGAAAAGGCAAAGTAGGCAGTGGCTGTGGCAGTTGTTGCAGATGGCAGAGAGAGAGGGAGCGGGCAATGGGGCATTAAAAGAGAGCCCACCCACTAAAAAAACATTGAAGCAAAGCACCTACAAGGAGGTGCTCTGCTCAGCTGAGATGGTTTTACATTTCTTTTTGCATTATAGAGTGGCCACTGGCTAGATAGGCGGCCTATAAATTAAAGTTGTTTATTATTATTATTATTATTATTATTATTGGATTGGGTTAATACGGATTTAAAGTGGAAAACTGTGTTATAGCTTCTCCTTGCCTGCAACATCATGTGAACCATGTGGATTACAAGGGAATGCAAGTATCACTAGACACACACTAAATTGCCGTGTGGATGAACCCTATGTGTGGCCTGAATATCAAGCAAATTGGAGTGACTGAGGGGTCCTTCCCCTCTTCCAAAACAAAGCACAATGTCAATATATTCTCCCAAGACTGATCAGGGTCCCCACAAAACCTTGTGTCACTTTGTTGCTCTATTTTAATACTTTTCTATTTTTCTTTTCTATTTTTCTTATACCTCTATGTGTTTCAAGGTCCATGGGCTTTGCAAGAAGTGAGGCTGCCCACAATGTTGCCTGCAGAGCACAGAAGAGCTCTGAAATTTTTGTTAAAAAACAGTAGAGAATTATTATTTTTAAAGTGAAAAGCTTAATTTAAATTTACATGGCTCTGCTTTAACAACAGCAAACCTCCCAGAGCTCTTTAGAACTTTGCAGTCAACATTTTGTACAACCACAATGGCCAATTGTAGGATCCAAGTACAAAAAACGAAAGGCCTACTCAGAGAGAAGCCCGGAAGGTGACAACGAGAAAACGGGCTTTCTCAGTGGTGGCCCCCAAATTATAGAATTCTCTCCCTGATGAGGTACGCCTGGTGCCAACATTGTTATCTTTTCGGCGCCAGGTAAAAACCTTCCTCTTCTCTCAGGCATTTTAACATTTTAATATTTAATATTTTTAACATTTTGATATTGATATCTTAACTTGTTAACATCTTAATATTTCAATCAATTTAATACTTTTTTAACATTTAACATTTAGTATTGAGTTTTATAGTTGTTTATGTGTTTGATTAGGTTTAGTTTTTAACTTGTTTATATATGTTTTAATTGTATATTGGATGTTTATCTGTTGTGAACCGCCCAGAGAGCTTCGGCTATGGGGCGGGATATAAATTAAATAAATAAATAAATAAATAAGTTGCAATTAAAATAATAAAAAAGTACAAACAAGAATACACTCCTTTCAGTCACTGCTTAATTGTTTTAAGGTCAGAAAGGGCAAGAGACAAATCCTTGCACCCCCATAAGGGATTATGGAGAAAAGAAGACCAGCCAGGCTCAGTACCTAACCATCTCTGTAATGCATAGCCGTATGTGGGTGAGTTTATATTTAGCTAGAAGTAGCGGCTATTAAGGAATTTTATCTTTGCAAATTCTGATATGAACTGACCTGACTCTTATCTCCTGGACTAAAGTGCAGATTTGGTCTGCAGGCATCCATCAGATTTTGCACATCTCTAATTCTTGGCTCAAAAAAATAATTATTATTGAGTCATGGTTCTTGGTTAAAAAAGAAAGGCAAAATGTGTTTTAATTTGCAAATGAATATGTTTAGACATTCATGTTTTGTGCAAAAATATATTAATATATAAATATATATATATATTTGAGAGCAAATATGTTAAATTCATATTTAAATGTGAAATTGCATGCATGTGTTTTAAAGGAATCTACATTAATGTGGAAATTAATGGAACTTACTTATGATAGTAAGCATTGTGAAAGAGACATTGACCAGAAATAAATAATAAAGCATAACAAAGATTCATCCTTCCTTATCTAGAAGGCTGTTTATCAGTGTAGTCATTCTACCACACATTACACATTACATTGTCCCATTTGTGCAAGGACCTCCACTTGTGCAATGAAACCCCTCCCTCTCCTCCCCCATGTGCCCCCAAATCTGTTCTAGATGGTTGGGGGGAAACCCAGAGCAGATTGGGGGAGCATGCTGGAGAAGGAGGGGAAGTTCCATTGCCCAAATGCAAGTCCTTGCACAAATGGGACAACTTTGTTGTATACAACCCTCTGGCGTATTGAATGTGAAGCTCAAGTACATGATATTGTGAATGTAGTACATATAAGCCCGGCACAGTCTTCCTCTAGGATACCAGCCTTATCTGTGGGATGGCTTCTACTGTTGTACATCCTTTTGTTTACTAAATGGGAAAGTTGTCTGACAACTCTTGAGTGACTGAGACAATATGGGTTCTGATCTTAGGAATATAGTTCATTAGACACAGTTGGAAGCTCATGAGCTGATCATCTCTGAGGCTACTTTCTGTGAGCCCTTTTATACAGGTTGATCCATAGATACTGGCTCTGCTTTTCTGCTTATGTGTTGAGGAGCAAATAATGCAAACGATTTCATTGATTTCTCCAAGACTTAAAACTGCTGCTATGTATTGATATTGTCTTGGCATCTGCAGTTTGAAGATTGTTCTAATTATGTCATTCAAAGTCAGCCAAGATTAATAATGACTATTAGGTAGCAAATTGTTATATATGTGTATGTAGGAATGGGTACCTTTTGAACTATCTTACTATTTATGACATTAATAAAGTCATCCCAAGGTCTTTTGTGGGAAATGCGTTTGCTTACTCAGTGTTCTTTTGGCTAAATCAGGTCCATTGTTTTAACCTGTAAGTATTGTATAGCCTTCATTCTTCATAGTGCACTGACTTCTTAATGTCTCCAGAGCCTGTAGAGGCAAATCTAACTTCCCCAAGGTTTGCCAATTAGCCTGAAGTGGTAATAGATTTTACTGATATTATGCTAGCCAATGAAACAATCTTGGTTATGCGTTTTTGTTCATGAAACTCAACTTTCTGGAAATAAAGGTTAAAAGTTCACAATCTTTTCATTATGCTTGTATTAAAGTTGTGCTGCCACATCACACATCAAGATTAGACAGTCTAATATTGTTTTATAGCTCTGTAAAGTGCCCTGTCATGTATAACAATGGAAAGTGCTACAGAATTTCTTTCGGGGGGAAGAGAATGGGGGGGGGAATGCTTTAAACAAAAAAGGTCCTAAAAGTGGGGAGTATTGGTAACACTTCTGCTAAAGTCCTTGCTGATTGTCAGTAAAGTTTAACAGAACCAGTTATAAAGCTTCATGGGCTTATTAGCGTATTTACAGTAAAATTAGCAAAGTGCTACGAATCATTCCTTGCTCCTTTTTTAGAGTCCATGTGAATACGAGGTTTTGGATCACTAATGTATTGGAAGAGATGGGCTATATTCTGGCACCAAAGAGATACAAGCAAGTAATAGTCTACCATTATGGGTCTAGGATTACCTTGGCTTTTTCAGGGAAGAAGCTTTAATTCAATAGTAGAGCACAAGTTTTACCTTTGGAATACTGAAAACTAGTAACACATTCGCAGGGTGGTGCTTGAAAACTAGGGATGGAATGATCAATCAATTTCAGTTCTCCTAATTTCTCATTTTTCGACTCTTACATTCGGTTCTGCACATTTTGGGAGCAATTTGCATTTGATCGTTTCTTCAGCATTTTAATGAGATTTCCCCCCCTAATAAATACCTTTTTGTGTGCAGTTTTGGCTAATTACACTTTTTTGCAAGCAATGTATCCTAACATAATGCATTTTTTGTAAATTATTTTTACCCATATATTCATTTCGTGCACTTTCCCCTAATATGCATTTTTGTAAACTTTGGTTGTTTGGAGAACTGCATCATAAAATTCACTATGCACTGGGCTTCACAAGCTCTGTGACAATCAGCTGATAGTCAGGATTTGCAGAGCACTGCACTGGGCTTTGCAAGATCCAATAATCAGCTAATGATTGTATCTTATAAAGTTCCATGCATAGTCCCGTGCATAGCGCTTCGCAAGACCTGATGATCAGGTGATGCTCAGTCTTTGCTGCCTGTGTATTTGCCCACAGAATTTGATCTCAAACTGTGCAGGGGGAAATGGGTCACCTGATATCATTGTGGAGTCAGGTGATTCACCCACAGGTGGTTCCACCCATCTGTCAATCTTGGGATGGGAGATAATGATCTGGCCCACTGGCCGGATCCAATTGCTTTCCTTTGATGTAGCCAATGTACATGAAATGAAGAAAGGTAGAAAAACACAATTACTCAGTTGGCATAAAACTAGTCTACGAAATCCAGTAGCAACACAAGGGAGGACGCACATCATGAGACTGCAAGAAGCAACAATATTTGTTAAAAAGAAAAAAAAGTCCTGTAGATTGGCCCTGTGTCACTGGTACACTCCATCTCTTTATCAGCTGCAAATTATCCCCTGCTCAAAACAATTCAACAGCCTTAAAGCATATAGTACTCTACATTTAATCATGTTCTTTAAATACAGAATCATTATAGAAAAAAGACAGTGTTTCAATGGTCAGAAAGATGAGGGCAATATTGCCAACTTCAGCATCTCACAACGCTTCTTTTCCCTTGACTTTCCCCTCTGCATTGGAGGCTGTGGAGAAAAACTAGAGGCTTATTGGGATGGAATAATATCTGTCAAAATCATTCTACCTCATTGATAGATAGCCAGGCTAAGGCTATGCTGGAACCACAGCCACAGTTCTACTGCTACTGGGGGGACAGGGACTGCAGGACTGTCAACATTATTCTGGTACTTGTATCAAGGTACACAATGGCTGCCTGTTAGAGAGCACATAATGGTATGTGACAGAGCACGAGAGTAGTTCCCTCAAATCATGCATGCTTCTGAAGTGAGTCATGTGCAGGCTACAACTGTCCCGCCATAATTTTATTTTCGTTTTCTGTTTTTTTGGTGTTTTTGTTTGTTTTTTGTCTAGACAATGTCGTTCCTGTTAAGGGGCATTTTTGCCTCCACCCAAAATGTATGAGAAGGCTCGGGAATGATCTCGAAGCTTTTCAAGTGTGCCACGTGAGATCAAGGGGCCAATTAGGTTTGGGATTGAGCGGAGTATTTAAAGCCGCTCCTTCCCTCAGCGTTTGCCTTTTTTGCCTCACTGCACATCTTGTGGTTTGTGCTGGCAAAGGGCTCCGTTGGGTGGCCATTTCGGATTGCTTCTCAACAATTCTCCTCGTCGCTGCGGGCTCCCGCCCTCCGTTTCTATTCATTCGCTTTGCTGGGGTTTGTTTACCGCTGATCAGCTGGCCGGCGGGCGTCTCCCCACGTGCCTGGTGGCTTTTTGCCGCTTCACAGCTGATCGTTCTCTCCGGAGCCCCAGCACTTCTGCGTTTGATTTCCTTAAGTTGGGGTAGTTTCCTTCGGGGTTCTGTGGTCGAGAACTTTTTTAGTTGGGGCTTTTAGTTTTGTGGTTTCTAAGGAATTTTTCCATTTGCTTAACCCCCCCCCCTTTTTTTTCTTGTTCCCATTCGGTTGCGCTGCATTTTATCTCCCTGTTCGTTCCTATTTTTAATTCTTTTTGTGTTTGCAATTAATATTCTAGCTTCCCTGTATTTATTGTTTTTTCATAGTCAATTTGTTTGTTGTGGTAGTTGTTTAGCATTGTTTATAAGTTTCGGTTTTCATTTTGTTTGTTTAATACTTATATTAAGTATTATATAAATAATATATATATATATATATTAGGAAATAAATCAATAGTTTAATATAATTTATTGATAGTTGATATATTATTTCCTTTTATTCCCCCCCTTCATATTTATTCTGACCCCCCTCTTTTTAAAAAAAAAAGGAAAGGAAAGGAAAGGAAAAGAACAACTTAATCCAGTTGCTGAGTTGATTGCTGTTTTCTTTGAGGTTTTTTGTTGTTTGTTAATTGTTATTTGTTGTTTCTGCTGTTATATTGCTTGTACTGGTGAAGAGACATGCCGCCTAGGAAGGTGCAACAGAAGAAAGGCGTTCGCGTAGTGAAGCAGGCTTCTAAGTGCCCCTCAGCTCAGCATCACTGGTCATCTGACGAAGAGGACGATATGGGCACCATTCGTGCGTTGGTGGCGCGCGTGGATGTGCTGGAAAGGGAGCGTTTGCAGCCTTGTGACGCAGGGGCGGGGCCCAGTACCGCTCCTACAGGTAAGAAATCCGCCCGCCTCGCAGAGAGGAGCACTAAGTCAAGTATTCTTGCTTCTTTGGTATCTAGGATTGGCATTCTTGAGGCTGCCGCGCCTGTACAGGAGCCTGCGGTTCTCCCGTCTCCGGTAGCTTCGTCTGTGGTTCCGTTCACATCTTCCTCTCCCGTGCTTGCACGTCCAGCTGTTGATGTGTTGTTTCAGTGACAGATTCAGTCTCCTCAGTCCAGTGTCTTGCCTGGGTCGTCTGAGACCTCTGCTTTGGTGACTTCTCCGCTTGTTGCTTCTCCGGCTGCTTATGCAGGTGAGCCACTCGCACCACATCCTCCTGTTACACAGAGTATTGCTGCTGGTGTTAGTCCTTTAGATTCATCTTTGGCTGGTTCTCAGCTGCCGAGTGGCTCCCAACCATTGGTGTTTATGGGGGGGGTTAGTTCCGCACCAACCACAGCTCCCTTGGCCTGCTGCTGCTGTGACTCCTTGGCAGCCGTCTGCGGCTGCCTTGGGTCTTCCTTCCTCTTCTTTGCCTCTCCCTCAGGGTGTTTATCCTCAGGGTGATACCTCTCTTCCTTTGGGTGACCATTTATTGGTCACAATGAAGGAAAGAATCTGGCGGGGAGAGTACATTGATTTATTTACTCTCCTTTTTCGTGAGAACGAGGTTAAAACTAAGGAGGGTCAGGATGGCAAGGAACGTGAGGTGGCCACAAAAAAGAGAGTCGATCATGTATGGCCTAACTGGCTGAACGCTTACACGATTTATATGGGAGTTATGATGCAGGCTTATCCATCGAGGGTCCTATCTATGATAAAATATCAGGATATCATTCATCGGGCTTTTCGAGAATTTTCTGGCACCGCGTGGCTGCGGTACGATGAAAATTTCAGGCAAAGGGCGGCATTGGATCCCACTCTTCGTTGGGACATGGAGCATGCCGGTTTGTGGCTTCGCTCCATGACTTCTGCCAGGCCTACTTTTGGTGATAGGGCTGATAGTGGACACTTGTTAGCGCGAGCACAGACTTCCGCCGCTGGCTCTGGTCAGGACGGACAGTGGGTTCATTCCCAGCAGGTCTGTTGGACGTTTAATGCAGTGGCCGATGCCTCAGGCGTCCATGTCAGTTTTGACATGCTTGCGGACTGTGTGGTGGCAACCACCCCAGTTCTTCCTGTCAGCGTGCCCGGCAGGCTCGCCAGGGTACAGGGGAACAACAGCAGCCCAAACGTGGGTCTGGCAATAGCGGCGGTACATCACAAGGCCAGTAGCCCTGTTAAATTAATTCCCCTGGCTCGCTTGTTGGCAGGTTACCCCAATAGGTCTGCTGCTAGTTTTCTGCTGGCGGGTTTTACTGAAGGTTTTCGTATACCCTTTCAGGGCCCCAGGGTTAATATTTCGTCAAAGAATCAGCCCTCTCTCATGCATATGGCCAAACTCAGTAAGGAGATAAGTGCCGATCGTATTTCAGGTCCCTTTACTTCTCCTCCTTTGGAGAATTTGAGAATTTCTCCTTTGGGTATTGTTCCCAAGAAACAGCCGGGCGAATATCGCCTAATACACAATTTGTCATTCCCCAAAGGTGCTTCTGTTAACGATGGCATTTCCCCAAGTCATGCATCAGTTAGGTATACATCCTTTGATGAGGCTGTGCGAGTAGTCCGCAGGGCTGGTAAGGGCGCTTTATTAGCGAAATGCGATATAAAATCTGTGTTTCGTCTCTTAGCAGTGCATCCCGATGATGTTGACTTATTGGGTTTTAAATTTCAAGGCCAGTTTTACATTGATAGGGCCATGCCGATGGGTTGTTCTGTGTCTTGTGCTGCTTTTGAAGCATTTAGCACATTTTTAGAGTGGGCGCTGCGAAGGAGGACTTCTTCTTCCCTCTCAGTTCATTATCTCGATGATTTTTTGTTTGTAGGGCCAGCAGGGTCTTCCCATTGCCTATATTTAATGCACTCCTTCGAGGTCCTAACCACTGAATTGGGTGTTCCCTTAGCTCCCGAAAAGTCAGAGGGCCCTTCTTCTTCACTTACCTTTTTAGGTATCAAATTAGATATGATTGCCCAGTCGTCCTGTTTGCCACAGGACAAGTTGCTTGCTTTGCGGCAGCGTCTCCGGGATGTACTTGTATTAAAAAAGATTACATTAGCTCAATTGCAGGAACTTGTAGGACACCTGGTGTTTGCCTCTAAAGTCATTTCCCCAGGGCATGCATTTCTCAGGCGTCTGTGTGACGCCATGAGAGGTGTGCGCTCTCGATCCTATTTCATTTGAGTTTCTGCTGGTATGAGAGCAGATTTATGTATGTGGCTTACGTTTTTGGAGGACTTTAATGGTCTTTCCTTCTGGCGCGAAGAATTGCTTTTGGAAGCCGAATTACAGGTGCATTCTGATGCTGCCAGGGGTATAGGTTTTGGTGTCATATTCCGGTCGCAGTGGTGCGCTGATAGGTGGCCTAACACATGGCAGGCCTCTGGGACCACTGGAGATATGACTTTTTTGGAATTTTTCCCAATAGTTGTGGCAGTTCATATCTGGCCGCAGGCATTCAAAAACCGTACAGTACATTTTTGGTGCGATAATCTGTCCACAGTGGGTGTTATCAATGCCCAGACTTCCAAATCTCCTCGTGTCATGCAACTAGTGCGCACTTTTGTATTGCAATGTTTGCGATTTAATATCCTGTTCGTTGCTTGGCATGTTCCAGGTTTGCAAAACAGCATTGCTGATGCTCTTTCCTGATTACAGATGGCGTGTTTTCAGGAGCTTGCACCTGGAGCGGCTCTGGACCCTGTCCCGGTCCCGCCTTTCTTATGGAACCTTGGCGCTTAGAAGTTGGGGCCGCTATTGCATCTGCTCTTGCTCCCAGTACTCAAAAAGCGTATCAGCGTTCCTTTGCGAAGTTCCAGGCTTTCAGAATCAGTGCTCATTTACCTATGGCGTGGCCTATTTCTGTGGATCAATTGTTACAGTACATGTTGCATTTGAAAGGGCAAGGCTCTTCTGTTTCCACTATCGCTGGGCACCTCTCTGCGCTTGCCTTTATCTCTAAGGCACGGGGACTGCCGGATCATTCTGTAGATTTTAGGGTCAGAAAGGTCCTTGAGGGTTGGTCGCGTTCCGCTCCCAGGCCTGCTGACCGGAGGAGGCCAATCACGCCCGATGTCCTTCTCCAGATCCTGGCATTGTTTCGTTCTTTATGCTCATCCCAGTATGAGGCGCACCTTTTCGCCGCAGTAAGTCTGACAATGTTTTATGGTGCTTTTTGCCCTAGTGAAGTGTTAGTCCTCTCTAAGCGCGATGTGTCAAGAATAGATCTTTCCAAAGAGAGAGGGGAAAGTAGCCAAGATATTTTAGAACTTCCTGTTCTTTACAGATTGAGTCATAATAACCCAAATCCTATTTTCTCCCCTCTTATCCACTCAGATATCCAGAGTACTAAGTTATGTGTACAGCCTCTTTTATTGTAACCCATTGTTTTCATTTCTAATGTCACAGGACAAATTATGGATGGATGGACCTATGAATTCTTCCTCACATAATGATCATTAGTGTTCCATTGATGAAAACAGTTATCTGGAGAAAAATTGATTTATTTCCATATCACTAAACCACGAAAGTAATTAAAAAATAACATGAAATATTCTGTTTCAGGGATGAGGAGAAAATCTACAAAATGTGGATGAATGGTTTCAGAAAGTACTGTGCAAATTGATAAGTTATATGTTACCACAGGCTGAAAATGATTCAATAGTCACTCTTGCTGGGGAAGGAGGATGGCTGCAGCAATGCAACTACTCTGCATACCTTTGTGCAGCTTTCAAATATACATTTTGAAATGGCAGATGGATTATGTTAAAGATGTTCATGTTCGATAGCATTTATGACCTTATGATATCCAATAAACTAAAACCCTGGTGTTGCCTACAAATCCCTGTTGCCATTTGCTGAATGCCATGATGTCATGGAATGTTTATAATAATTCTGGGGAAAACTGGGTAATTTTATATCAGGGTGTGTGTGTGTTTGGAAGGACTCTGTATGCTGTTGCAGCTGTTGCCCACAACTTTGCCATATTCTCTTCTGCTGCTCCAGGTATATAAAGGGGAGGGGCTCCCTGAGGCAGCACCTCAGCACATGCCTTGGTGTCACGCTAAGTGTGATGCTAAGTGTGCACTTAGCATTGCACTTGGAGTCGTCTTGGGGTCTGGAATCCATCACCCGCCAAGAGAAATCATTGCTGGAAATGCTGGAGAGATAAGGCAAACCAACAAGCTGTTGTGATTGAAAGCCTGCCGTTCTTTAGGGTGAAAGCTTGAGCCTGGAATAGTTTTTGTTCCTCAGCTGAGAGATGATGGAAGTGTCATTGCCTACTCTGTTGGAAAAAGTGGTTTCTATACCCCCAGAGTGAGAGCCTGGTGGGCATAGTTTAGGCCCCCTTGAGTGAGAGACAAGGGGGAGTGTGTTTGGTATGAATATTGTACTTAGAATATGTATGTGCGTTATTTGGCTGTATATAGATTTGAGTGGTTGTCATGGTGATTTTCATGGTATGTACATGTGAGTATGCTGTTTTTAGGATGTGAGGTTGAATTATGCAAATGCTTGTTGTAGTGTGTGATTTGAGGTAAGCGTGAGTGTGTTGGCTTAGAATGTTGATATGTTTAAATACAAATGTGCCGATCTTGTAAGGGTGTGTTTGAATAAATTAAATGATTTTTTTTCAACTGTATTTAGACAAAATCCTGTTACAAAGGGGGCTGGCTGTTTTAATTGTTTTGCTTTTTATTATACTGTGATTAAGAAATGAACTGATTTGTTTAATCTATTATGGTTAAAAATAAGCTTGTTTTAACTTGTTTTTTTCCCCTTGAAACTTGGGAAACATTCTGTTTAGTCTATTATGTATATTATGGGTTTTTTTCTTATATTTCTTGTACTTAATTTTATATGCAGTGTTGATATTATGTTGATACTAAAGAGGATGTTTTGTTCAGTAAATTGTATTTTATTGATTGTTTTTTGTAGTTGATGTTTTGACTTGTTGTACACCGCTTACAGTTTTATATAAGTGGTATATAAATGGTCTCAGTAAAATAAAATATAATGTTGTCAAGGAGTACAGTCAGTGGCCACATCCAAGGTATGCTAGGCCATTGATATTGGAATCAGAAGACTAATTTTCCATGATAAAATTATGCCATAGGGCCTGAAGACAATCGAGGTTTTGTGCAGTGGCTCTTGATAATGACAAATGTTGATTAGGAATTGAATAGTTATGGTTGTTTGTGACTGGCAGAGTGGCTGGGAAAAGAGAGTCAGTGAGAAGCTGGAAACTGCTGGAAAGATGGGTGGAGAAAGAGGCTTCAGGGGAACAGACTTAGGATATAGCGAACTGAGAAAAGAAACAGTCATGGTGAAAGAGCATCTAGAGAAAAATCTTGCAGAAGGTATAGGGACAGGAGTTAGCAGGGAGGATCTAGACTGACAAGACTGTTTTGGACTGCAGTCCTCATCATTCCTAACCATGGACCATGCTGGCTGGGGCTGATGGGAGTTGTAATCCAACATCTGCTGGCCCGCCTTTAGCATATGTGGGGCCCAGGGTAAAAGCATAATTGCCCCCCCACATTCTTTCTCTGTATATATTAGAGAGAGAGAGAGAGAGAGAGAGAGAGAGAGAGAGAAATTTTATTTATAAATATGTGTAATTATAATATATAATTTACATATGAGGCTAACAATCTATTAAATACAAATATGATTACCTTCACTTCAAGGAATAGGCCTCTAGTCAACCTGTTGCATATCCCATCCAGTAAAGTTCCTTCTCAGCATGTATTCTATGTCCCATATGGACTGAAAGAGGGGAGAAAAAAGCCCCCTATCATTTCAACCCTCTCTCGCTGTTTAGACATTGCTCCCTTGACACAAGGTAAATGTATAAAAAGGTCAGTCTATGGCAGCCATTTTCAGTCATACATGAATTTCCTATCATGACTCAAGTCCAAAAAGGCTCACTCTCCGGCTGGAAGTCTTGATCGTATGCACACGGGGGACAAAAGAGAGCACTGGCTGGGAGTCTGAGGCTGTGAATTTCATCTGTGCCAGATTGTGAATGAAGAAGTTGAGCTTCGTGGCTGGACTCTATCAACCAGGTGAAATAGGTGGTAGCATCTGCCTCAGAGCTTCCGTCCACAGGTCAGGACCAGCCGAAAGTTGAAGAGTGGGGTTGTGACCTCTGGGACACGACGCTGCTTGTTTGTCTCTGAAGAGTTCCCAGGAGGTGGGACAGGAATGGCATAGAGAGTGGCTGTCAGAAGAGTCTCTCATGGAAGGTGATTTATTTGAACTGGGAAGCAGATCCTTGCAGGTTATGTTCGTTTCCTACATAATAAAAATAGTGATACCTAAGTAAGCTCTACCTAATTTCTTTAAAAATTGGATTGGAGGGGGAGAGAAAGATATACAGCACAAACACAATTCTTTGCTATGTTCACTCAAAAGTCCCATCAATTTACAGCACAATCCTAACCATGTCTACTCAAAAGGAAGTCCTATTGAATTCAGTGAGGTTTACTGTGGGTATGCTTATTCTGGAAAAGCAAGTGCTGGATTAAAGCTTCATATTGGGAAGGTTTGCAAAATACTGCCCTCTTCAAAATTTAAACCTGTCTGATTCCTACACACAATAGAGAAAAAGACTGAAAGTTTACTTATTCAATTTGTGAGATTTTCAGAAAAGCAGAAAAAAACATGTTTTCTGAGTTGCAAAGCAAAAGCAACTTTTGTGACTATCATTTTTTGGCTCTTTAGTTACTTCCTTGTCAATCACAACCATGACTTCTTATTGGCTAAAAACCTGCGAGGGCAGGAATTAGAGCAGAATTTAGAGCAACTAAAAGAAGTTGGGGGGCAGCTGACATTTTGGTGTATATCTCAGGAACCAGACCACCTAGAAACATATTTTTTTAAAAAAAATGAAAGCTGAAAGTCTGGATTAAAGTGAGACCCCTGGAGACCCAGAGAGGACCCCCAAAAACCAGAGTCTCTGATCAAAAAATGGAGATCTGGTAACCCTAGTGGGGTAACATGTTGGCAACATCCTGCCCCACTGAACAGTTGTGCCCAGGGCCGGCTCCAGGCATGCAAGGGCCCTTGGGCATCAGCTTGCCCTGGGCCCCGGCATATGCGCATTTGCACGTGCGCCTCCCACGCCCCCACCTACCTGTCTCCGTCTTTTACTATTGCCATTAACCAAGATGGCGGTCACAGTTTCCCTAAGGGGATGAAGCCTCCGCTACCATCTTTGTTGATGGCACGTGTGCATGCTATGCCCGCGCATCTCTGCCATCAACAAAGATGACAGCAGGGGCTTCAGTACTTTAGGAAAACTGCAGCCACCATCTTCATTAAGGGCCATACTAAAAGGCAGGAGACAGGTAAGTAGGGGTGTGGGGGGTGTCAATTGCCACGGATCATGGAAGGGGAGCGGACGGGCCACTGAGGGCCCCCTGTAGCTCCAGGGGCCCTCAGGCCAGTGCCCCACCTGGCCGCCCTTTAGAACCGGACCTGGTTGCACCACTGCATTTTGCACCAGCTGCAGTTTCTGGACCAACCTCAAGAGCAGTCCACATAGTATACTTTTCTATACTCGATGCTTTCCGGTAACTGAGCATTTCCTTATTTACTGTTGAATCTCAGAGTAGTTTGGGGTTTTTTAGAGGCCTTCTAAGACACTGGCAGTATAATAAAATATATGCACACGTTCTCAGAATTCTTTATAGTATTTATTTTTATTTAATTTCTGTAGAAAATAGGTATGCTGTCTACCAGATAAACTCTCCAGGCAGCACACTATAACATGCTATAATAATATATGGCAAATATATAAAACACTACAAAAATGAAAAGTAAAACAGCTGAAACCCCAATTAAAAGAAAGCTATAAAATCCAACGGAATGGATTAAATCATAATGAAGGTAGCATTACATGGTGAAATTCTCATGCAAAGTTGGTGCCAGGTGACCCTCTCTGGTGGGGGGGGGACTAAATCTGGCTGGTAGGCCAGATCCTGGCTTCCCCCAATGCCTGTTGCCACCCACCTGTCAATCACCTGATGTGATTTCAAGTAAATGTGATTTCAAGTAAAGCACTGATTTCAAACTCTGCAGACAGAGGCAACGGGGTTTGCAGCTGCCATCAATCAGCTGCTCAGTGGGAGCTGCAAACTTCACTTTATTTATTTATTTATTTATTATTTGATTTATATCCTGCCCTTCCTCCCAGCAGGAGCCCAGGGCAGCAAAAAAAGCACTAAAAAGACTTTAAAACATCATAAAAACAAGCTTTAAAATACATTAAAACAAAACATCTTTAAAAACATTTTTAAAAGCTTTCAAGGCAAAAAAAGGTTAAAAATGTGTTTTAAAAAAAGATTTAAAAACATTAAAAAGCAATTTCAACACAGACGTAGACTGGGATAAGGTCTCAACTTAAAAGGCTTGTTGAAAGAGGAAGGTCTTCAATAGACGCCGAAAAGATAACAGAGATGGTGCCTGTCTAATATTTAAGGGGATGGAATTCCTCAGGGTAGGTGCTGCCATACTAAACGTTCATTTCCTATGTTGTGCAGAGTGGACCTCCTGATAAGATGGTATCTGCAGGAGGCCCTCATCTGCAGAGTACAGTGATTGGGTATATAAGGAATAAGACGGTCTTTCAGGTATCCTGGCCCCAAGCTGTATAGGGCTTTGTACACCAGGACTAGAACCTTGAACTTGACCCAGAAGCAAATGGGCAGCCAGTGCAATTCTTTCAGCATAGTGGAGTGGCATGTTGGCAATACCCTGCCCCAGTGAGCAGACTCGCTGCTGCATTTTGCATCAGCTGCAGCTTCCGGACCAACCTCAAGGGCAGCCCCATGTAGAGCGCATTACAGTAATCGAGCCTGGAGGTTACCAGTGTGTGGACAACAGTGGTCAGGCTATCCCAGTCCAGAAACAGCTGCAGCTGTCTTACCAGCCAAAGCTGGTAAAAGGCACTCCTAGCCACTGAGGTCACCTGGGCCTCTAGTGACAAAGATGGATCCAGGAGCACCCCCAGACTATGGACCTGCTCTTTCAGAGGGAGTACGACCCGATTCAGATGTTACAGAGAAATAGAGCTGGGTATCATCAGCGTACTACTGACACCTTACCCCAAATCTCCTGATGACTGCTCCTAAGGGCTTCATATAGATGTTAAACAGCATGGGGGACAGGATGGTACCCTGCGGCACCCCACAGCGCAACTGCCAGGGGGCCAAAAGCCAATCACCCAATGCTATTCTCTGAAAACGAACTTGGAGATAGGATTGGAACCACTGAAAAACAGTGCCTCCAATACCCATCTCATCAAGTCGGCCCAGAAGGATACCATGGTCAATGGTATCAAAAGCCACCGAGACATCAAGTAACAGGGTTGCACTCCCCCTGTCCTTTTCCCGATAAAGGTCATCCATCAGGGTGACCAAGGCTGATTCAGTCCCATAACCAGGCCTGAGCCCAGAGTGGAATGGGTCAAGATAATTTGTTTCATTCAAGAGTACTTGCATTTGCTGGGCCACAATCCTCTCAATCACCTGGCCACATCATCACAAGCACATTGTCTACGTCATCAGGCCGCATCAACTGAAACGGTTCCCAAGAAGTTGTAGACTTTGCACTGGACGCCTCATTGGGGACTACAGTAGATGTGGGTGGGGCATCAAGACTGCTAAGGAGGCAAGCAACTTTACCCTCAAAGTGCCTTGCAAACAATTCACAGTGGGCCTCCGAAGGGTCTAAAACTCCATTTCCTGTAGTTGATGTCAACGGACCCCTGAAAATACAGAAAAGCTCCACTGGAAGGCTACTTCATTTGCCTTCATGGGTTGACTTCAAACTGTGAAGGTAAAGGGGGTGTTTTTCTATGGAGCTTGGGGTATTGTAAGGCTCTCAGTTGTTCTTTTGTAGTCACATCTTCCCCTGCCCCACACCTGATGTGACATATGATGTCAGGTGTGGGTAAGGTGGGCATAGTTTGAGAAAAGTCGCCTTGTGGGCCACATTAGGACCTCTGCCAGGCCTAATTTGGTCCACAGACCACAGGTTCTCCACCACTGCCCTCTGGCATTCCACAAATGGGACTCTATGACTGAAAAGGCAACCCAGTGTCATCCTCTACCCCAGGAGGAATGGACCACAATGAGCTGCAAGTTGGAGTGATGGAACTCCCCAGTTCATATCTCATCTCTGCTGGAACTGTCTGTCAGCATCAGAACTATATTTGCATGATCATTCCTTCTAAGAGTGATCTCGGGCAGTGAGTGCTGATGGGCATGCCGCCAAAATATGTCCACTGAGGGAAAAAGAGAGGAAAGTGTTCTGATTGTATACTGCCCTAATGACTTGTAAACTGTCCTACAATTTGATGTGCCTATGCCTATGCACCAGAATCCTCCCCAGATACCTATTTCCAAAGTCTCAGTAATCCTACTTCACCCAAGACAACTTACAGCATTGACATATGAAGATGCCCTATACTGAATAAGGCTATTGGTACATCTAGCCCAGTATTGTCTACCTCGAGGCCTCTGGCAGAGGTCTTTCACATCACCTGCTACTTGACCACATAGCTGTAGATGCTGGAGACTGAACTTGGGACCTTTTGCAAAGCATGAGCCCTACTACCTAGCTATGTCATATTCCTAGCTGCAACACAGATTGAGTCTTGAAGAATGTGGTTGTGGGGATGGCGATCCAAATTTTACTGCAAGGTCTATTGATACATGGTCTGATAAAGTACATTCCCCATTTTTGTGTCTTCCATTGCATTACTCCATGGAATGCAAATAGACACACTCACATTACGTGACCAACAAGAAATAGAGCACACACAGCTGGTGGTACCATCTGTGTATATCAGCTTTTAGCCAAAATAATATTTCCCTAAGAATTTCTAGTTGTTGGTAATGGAAGGTAATACGGTTGTGACTCTATATCAGGAAGTAGAAAGTAAGAGTAGTAGTCTTGGCTCAGTTACATGGTCTGCTATTGACAAGAATTATAATTAGTCTGTAGATACGACATATATTCTTGATTTCTGCCGGCAACATTTCCCCTTATAAAATCTGGATAGATAGCAAGCCCAAAATGAAGCAACTCTCCACCAGAGACATACAGCCATGTGTGCCTCTGATGAGCCATCTGTAGACCATTCCATATGCCAGTTGTTTTAGTTTGACCAGATTTGGACTCAAGTTCCATAAGAAACACATTTTAAAAGAACAATCAAGAAAAAATCATCACCCATTTTTTCTCCCATTTGATGATAAGCTGTTATTATTGCTGGAGCAGATGCTTCCAACAACAAACCACTCATAACTTGGAGAGCATCAAGTGCCAATGAAAATTATGATCAAACCCAATGCGAGGCTATAGAATCAAATAGCAAGATTGCTTTCCTCCATATACCTCCATATGTACACTAAAATGCAGGCTTGCACAGCTTGAGGCCTACCAAGTTGAATACAACCCATGCAGGGCAGCTCATCAGAGATGATGACAACGACAATGTAAATCTTTCATTGAAATATCAGTTGCCCAGGTTACTGAAAGAAAATCAAAATAAATTGAGCCTACCCAAAACTCCACCATTTACTACTTTCTCTCAGTGCTCATGATGACACATGAGGTATAGATCTAGCAATAAGATGTCTAACCATTAAGGATTGGACCAAGCAGCTAATTCCATCCCATTTTGGTCTTGCTGGCAATTAAGCATAGGTTTGTTCTACACTATGTATCCCATTGTGTGACACTCTGTTCTGCCCTGTGCCATCCCAATGTATGCATTTCATATGTATTTTGTGTGCTCTTTTAATGTAAAATACACTCTTTGCAATGCTTTTCAGGGCATTCACCAGTAAAATGCTCATTTTATATAGAACTTTTTTTTGTTAAAAAGCTTATTTTTCTGTGTACTTTTTGTGCACCAAAAATGCATTACAAAACTAGAGAAGTCCGTAATCCAACTGGAAGATGCATTGTGAGCCACAAGCAAATTTGGAACTGTTGGATTGGGTCAATCCGCTGCAAAAATGCACACCAAAGAAATTTCTCCTTCATTCCTAGTCTAAATCACATACCACCACCACCAAGGCATCCCAAATGGATGCTAAAATTCCTCAACTCTATCCTATCAAACAATGGACCATTTCCATTCGCTAAAGATCTGATCTTCTTGTTGGCAGAAAGTTTGTGTGATTATATTGAAACTGTAGCATGAAGGAGCAAAAGGCATTTGTTCCTTTCCCTTCGTTTTATTTTCCCTTCTCCATGGAATCATTCTGGGAAGGCCTCCTGACTGAGGTAAATCTGTTGCATGCAGCTTCCTATCTTTGAGAGTGTTGGAGAATGAAAGACATAGCAAAAGAAATCCAGAATTCAGGGAAGATGGGCGAATAGGTCTCCCATCAGTGGAGCACCAGTCCTAAATCTGCTAATCCCACTGGAGTCACATCTAGATTAGGAAATTATCATTTTCTTCAAGATCACCTTGAATTATCCTAACTGTTAGAATCATTCTCTCTCTCTCTCTCTCTCATATATATATATATTGCTGTATTGCTGATATCTAAGTGTTAACATTTTAATACAACACTCCAATTACAAGGCATTCACTTTAATGGGAAGGATAGGGGTGAGAAGGAGTCAGGCAAGGCATTAATTGCTTGTGCTGAAAAATGTTCACACCTGTGATTCACAAAGAGTATTACAGAAGATTTGTGAAGGTGATTGAAAATTAACTGGCTCACACTAAATCAAACTCTAACCCAAGGCATGAGTAGTATACTTTTTATGACAACACAACAAAATTTAATTTTTATGTGTGTATGTGTGTGTACACACATATATAGCTCATATTTACATTCTAGACTTCTCATGTAGTGTGTTGTGGTACTGTAGTTGAAGAGCAGCCTGGTTACTTTCTGCCATAGAAACAGGACATTTAGAGATGTTACACCATTTACTGTAGATCCACCCCATTTTATATACAAGAGAGTTGATAGAATATTTTATTTGGACCAGAGAAACCTGGGTTCAAATCCCCATTCAGTCAAGAAGCTCACTGTGTGACCTTAGGACAATCACCAACTTTCAAGCCAACCTCACAGTGTTAAATTAACTGTATGCATGCTGCCCTATGGTCCTTAGACAAAGTGTGGAATACCTCTCTCTCTCTCTCTCTCTCTCTGAGGAATTATGATACACACAAACCCTTTTCCTGCATTATCATTCTTGTAAAGTGGGTGTCACAGGATGTGGGTAATATTCCTGGCCCTTCCCCAACACCAGGCATGTTGCCTGCCTTAGATTCCTAGGTGTTCATATGTTAGCATATTTGTCTGTTATGAAGAAGTCTACGCATGAGTTTGCCTATAGGCTTCCACACAGTCAGGACACTGGCACAATCAGTGTATTGTTTGCATGGAAGTTGCTAATGCATAGGCTTCTTCACTGCTGACATCCAACCTAATGTGTGAGGGCAAGCATCAGGCCCAACACCAGGATCAGGAACAGAAGCATGACCCTGCTCCACAGTAATCCTGTGATACCCCATTCACATGAGCTAGACTCCATCATTTTCCCATTTACTACTTGTTCCATGGAACATGATCCCAATCAGGAATCACATTGATGCCACGGTGCCATAGCCAATCAAATCTGTCTATGTTAAAAACATCACAACTGATAATTAAGAGTGAAGGTAGGAATCACCACTTTTAATGGGGACCAGAGAAGAAGGCATTCTGTAAATTCTTTTACACCTCTTTGCATTAAATCCATCCCTCTCATTTCAGCTCAGCCCATAAAAATGCCAGGGGAACATAGGTACTCAAGAACAAGTGACAATGCATCTTTACATTTAATTATAACCAAACTTTTATATGATGTTCTGTTCTGATATTAAATGTCATATTATGATGGTTCTCATTATACATCTGAATTCCCCCCTTTTCCTCATTCTTCTTAACTCCAAACAAGGTATGTTGAAAAGGTCAGCAATACCATCTGATCAGAATTACCAAAGGCCAATTTAATTTTTCAGTCAACTGAACTTGGAGAAAGATGGTATTTAAAGTCAGATAACAAATAGAACAATTGTGATTCTTCAGCCATTCACAATGAACATCACCTGCTTTTCAGCCTGTGTTGAAAAGACTGGCAAAGGTTCTTAATAGAAGTTGTAAGTTAAACTGAAATATAAATTCCTTCATCTGTCTCTGTGAGTGATAGGGACAGAAATGAGATGCAAAATTGGCCTTGCTTCGTAAATCACAATGAAGTAACATTAGTCCTAGGAAAGCAAACACAGGATGACACTTTGATGATAGTCCCCAACATTCCTATGGGAATGACTATGGCATAATACTCCCAGTATAAAATCTTGTGCCTTGTACAAACCGACATGAAAAGTTGTAGGCAGAAAATCAGATTATCGGCATCCCCTCATCCCCCAATGCACTAGGCTCCATGTCTAGAATCTACTTTTTTTTAAAAAAAGAGGTTCATGCTGATTTTACCTGTGGCTAGATAGATCCAAAAGATCCATAGGGTCGCCGTAAGTCATAATTGATTTGAAGGCATATAACAACAACTACAAAGATAGATCACTGAAATCGTAAGAAAACAGTTATAACAACCCCGGTGCAGACCTCCACAATGTGTGTGCAGCTGTCTCTCACTCTCACTTTCTGTGCATTTTTCCTGCTGTGCTGGGGAGGATAGTGTGCACTGTTTTAAAATGACATCAATACTCCCTCCTGGAGAGGAAGGATCAGAGCTCAGTGGCAGAGCACATGTTTTACATGCAAGAAGGTCCCAGGATCAAACCACGGCATCTCCAGGTAGGGGTGGAAAAGTGTTCCTGCTTGAAACCCTGGAAAGCACTGCTAGTCAGTATTGATAATACTGAGCTAGACTGACCAATGGTCTGACTCAGTATTTGACAGCTTCCTGGGTTCCTTCCCCAACCTGCCCTCCAGCTGTGTGGGCCTACAACTAGAGATGTGGGGGAAATTTAATTCTCCCCAAAACAATATCTAAACACATCTATCCTTCAAAAATCTTACTTCTCCAAATTTTGTGACGCAGTCCTCCAACCCAAACATGTGCACAAAAATGCATGCCTTAGGGGAAAGTGTGCACTGCATATATTAGTGAAAATAACATTAAAATGCACTTTATTAAGGAAAAAGAAATGCATATAGTATGCAAAATTGCATATAAAAGTGTGCTCATTAAGAGAGATGCACAGTGAAAGGCTGATGGAGGTTTGTGAGGACTTTTTTTAAAAAAACAAAGATGTGGAAATGTGGAGGATTGAGCTGAAGATTGAGAACATAAGAGATTAACTGAAATTGATAAGCTTCTTGATCGGACAGTTAGATGCTTTGGGCTCCATCTTCCAGCATTGCCAATAGTCAGGAATGCTGGGATTTGGAGCCCAAAATATCTGGATTGCACCAAGTAGAGGAAGGCTGGGCTAGAGGATTATTTTCTGCTAGTTCTTAAACTGCTAATCTCCCACATCTGTTACTAGGAAGGTTTAGCAATTTAAGAGTAACCCTGGAATATACTCCCTATCCTCTGGCAAATGGCTACTGCTCCCACTTTGATACATTGGAGCTCTTGCCTTACTGAGATAACTGGGAAAGGTGAGAGTGAGCCAGTACATCAGTCATTTCAAGCTTCTATTGCCTATAGCAGCCTTTCCCAACCTTTGGGTCCCCAGATGTTTCTGGACTACAATTCCCATCATTCCTGACCATTGGCTACTCTGGCTGGGGCTGATGGGAGTTGTAGTCCAACAACATTTGGGGACCCAAAGGTTGGGAAAGGCTGGCCTATAGGGACAACTGTGGAAAAGGATTCTGAAAAGGCAACGCTGGCTGCTTCCACTGTGGCATGATGTAACATGTAGCCAGGCTATATTCGTCAGATATACAGAATTGTTTGAGTACAAGCAAAATGGGTTTTTTCTCTGGCTTTTTCTCCAACCCCCACAGATAGCAGGGAAGTTGCGTGGTTTAAGAACTAATTCTAAACCTCTTAATAAATGACTCAACATTTTTCCAAAGGAGAAAAAAATGCCTAAAATTCAAAGCTACAGAAGATGTCAGCAGGAAATTAATGTTGGCTTAAGAATTTCCTGTGTCTACAGTCAGGGTAAAGGTTGTAGTCTACATGACAGAAAGTTAATGAACCATCTTGTTATTTTCATAGATAAAGAAATCTTACTGGGCTTTGGATTATTAAACAACCATTATAGTGAACACTTTAGAAAAAGTCCTATGCAGCTTATGACTAAGCCAAATGCAGTCCTCCTGATATGCGATATATGGTGGCCCACCAGGGACTTGATAAATCTATCATTTTTCCTTCATGGGAGTGCTAAAATGGAGAGAGAAAGAGTTGTTAAGCTGATGGCTTATGCTCATCTCGCTGGATCACAACCTCTACAGTCCTGATCTAGTGCATTACCTGATGGTCATCAGGTGGAAAGCTCTTTGTTACCCTTTTATAAGTTATGCTGAATGTGTGTAGGAGACACAGGTATTGTAAGTAGGGCTTGCTCCTGTGGGTCATCATGACTCACTTTCTTTGCTGCAGGGCCCAGAAATGTACTGGTGAGGCGGCAAGCAGAGGGAGGCAACCACAGACAGAGGTGATGAACTCTTCTATGACTCCAACAGAGGATGTTTTCCAGCTGGTTACTGGGAGCAGGACTACAAATCCCAGAATCCCCAGAGGAAGACAATTCCACTGAGGAGAAGGGACATAGCATCAGCTTCTTGTTAGTGTTTCTATAGTGCCAGTCCCCAGAAGGAACAGAGGCTCCACAAGGGTCCTGGGAGTGCCTGCATCACCTTTACCTTTCCTGTCCTTAACTCAAAATTAAGCATCTTAGCCTTGGGGAACTAAAAGGAGGAGATGGTCAAGATAAGCATTTAGCCAGCCCCTTTGAGTCTTCGCAATCAAATGCTTACAAAGCTCTCAAACTTTTGTGAGCATTCAGTTGGAATGCTTGCAAAAGCTCAACTCCTTTCAGGACAAGCATCAGGATGTTCATACATCCCTAGTAGACGTCATACCCACCTCTGTGTTTGCTGTAACATATCCAGAGGACTAGAAATTCTCCGCTTCATGATATTTCACAAAGCACGATATTTCACAAAGCTGGCCTGTGTACAATTAGCTTACCTAGCCCAAAATAAAGCAAAATGATCACACGGCAACAGGAAATTCAAATTTAGAAATAGTCGTTTAGATAGTTTTACTTGGATTACCGAAGTTCAGACAATCAGTTAGTTGGGGGGGGCATACTTGTGACCAAAGCTCAGAATGTATACTTTATTATTGTCTGGCATATATAAACTAAAGTATTCCAACCATGATTTTGATGACATATGTCAAGAAGAAGACAGAGTTACATTCTATGCATTTATTTAACTGGCTACATATAAAACAAAAAACCTTCAAATGGGGAAAATAAGGCAGGTGGATTATTACCATATCAGCTTAAAAAATATAAAAATCAGGTACCCCCAATAAAAAGAGAAGCAGGATTGACTACATCAAATGAAGAAATTATAGAGGAATTTGTGAAATAAACCAGATAAAACAATTTTTATCTAAAATAAAAGTAACACAACTATAGAAAGTAAGCAGGAGCCCGTTTAAAGAAAGAGAGAAAAACCAGACCCCTTTTGGACTTTTTCTCTGTCGGAGTTCTCATAATTTGTTGAATTAAAAATCATTCAGTTCATTTTCAATTAAAAATCAGCCATGTTCACAGAATACCTGTAATCCTATTACTGACCTTGCCCCATACTCTGACTGTCATCTTCTGCAGTTTAAAAGTTAAAAAAAAATCCTTGGCTGATTTTTAATTCTTACTGACTATGCCCAGCCTTGTCATTGAGTTCAATGATCGATTTCTTAAATTAATTAACATGCTCAGAGGCACATTTTACCAAATTCTTCCAAGCTACGTAGGAAGTGCATTGGACTGTGAAAGTCCAACCCAAATTGTGTTTGCATTTTGACAAGTTTGTAGGGCAGTACATCTCAGAGAGGAGGTCAGGTCTCCTGCTCCCCTGGTCCATTCACTATAGCTGTCAAATTTCCCTGCTTTTAAAGTTTGATAGAAATATCTGTTGGCTATAGGTATGTTCTTAAACCCCAAGGTTTTTTGCCTGTTAGTGAATAAACCTTTCAATTAAGGAGAGTTGGTCCAGATTTTTATGTACTTATGGGAGGCTGACAGGGAACTACATGGAAGTGACTGAAAGGCCTACCCAGAAGACTAATATTATGTTGTTTTACATGGAGATTGACTGTTTGTTTATGAAATCATTGTCAGGTTTCTACCCAAATGAGATGAGAAGAGAGAGAGAAAGGCCGTAAGGAAACAGTCATTGAGGGATATCTATGTGTACTTACAAATATTTTTGCAGAAAGTACACATCTCAATTATTTGAACCAAGGTTTGGTGAATGCAAAATATCCCATGAATTCTTGAGAGATACTCACTTAGACAATTTCAAACAGGCAATTTCTGTAAAAAGAAAAGAAAAAAACATGCAATTTGGTCTAAAAACAATGTAATTCTTATGGAAGTGTCAATTCCACAAATAGAAGTGTGTGTGTTTAATCTGGGCTTCCATATTTTTCTTTCCCTGACTCTGCCTCTTTTAATTGGAAATGAGAAAAGAAAATGCCTCCATCATTTGCTGGATTGCCATCTCCTCTATTCCAGCTCATTACAGTGCTTATCCTCCTTATCTTTTTACAGCAGTCGCAGATGTCAAACTGTGAAGATATTTCTCTTCAGCAAACGTTTTTTGCTGCTTGGCAGAATGTTCAGGCATCTGGTTGGCAGTTTTGAAGTTGTCACTTGCCCTGTCACACAGACACACTGGCCTGTTACACTCTTTGTGCTGCCTCATTCGCCTGTTTCTCTTTGTCATTTAGCTTGAGGATATCATTTTTCTTTGAATGTAACTCTCATTCATTCATATGCACACAGACACACACATGTGGATGTACATGCACACACACACTCACAATGCCTACTGGTGATTGTTTTCCTTGAAATGATGCTCTCACAAGATTTCTGTTGGCAAATATCTGTATTGGGGTCCAATAATAGCACCATGCTGGCCAGATTCTAATACATGGGCAATTTGCTTACCTAGTTTTCTTTATGGATGAAAATGAACAGGGTTTTTTTTCTGCTGTACATTGAAATGGTCCCTTATTCATGTGCCCATTTTTTAAAAAATCACTCTAGTTACCACTAGGATCTCTCAGTCTAATAGATGCCTATATTTAAATTCACATTTGGGACTAGATAAATAGTTTGATGTGATACAAGCCTCAAATATGTGTTTTAAACAGTTAATGTTTGGCTTTAGATGGTCTTTTGCAGGCAGGTGGGAGGCTGATATTAAAGTATATGAAACATACTGAACACTCCAAAGTGCTATATAAATAGTCAGTGTCAGGGCGAGGCATGCCAGGGCCCTTGGGCACGAGCCTGCACCGGCACCTGCAAGCATGCATGCACACCCCACCTACCTACCTTTCCCTTGGTGAATGCTGCCTGCACTGTGCGCACATGCCTACCATCAACCAAGAGGACAGCCAAGGCTTTCCTAAGGGGAGGAAAATGTAAACTTGGTGGTAACTCCTGATGAAGGCTTGTGCACAGTAATGGGAACAGAGAGACTGGATCTAATAGGGCCCAGTAACAGTCCTCAGAAAAATGTAGTAAGGAAGCCAAGCCATAAATCACATGGTCTTCGATGTCTGTATACTAATGCACAAAGCATGGGAAATAAGCAGGACGAACTTGAACTCTTAATACAGGAGGGTAATTACGACTTGATAGGTATAACTGAAACTTGGTGGGATGACTCCAATGACTGGAATACAGCAATTGAAGGATATAACTTCTTCAAAAAGAACAGAAGGAATAAAAAGGGAGCTAAAGTCATGATATGTGTTAAAAATATATATCCTGCACAGAAATACAGGAAGATGAGCTTGGTAGCTCTACCAAGAGTATCTGGATTAAAATTAATGGGGCAAGCAATAAAAAGAATGTGGTGCTTGGAGTTGACTACCGACCACCCAATCAAGTAGAAGACGAGAATGTAACTTTTGAAAAGCAAATTGCTAATGTTTCAAGAAGGCATGATGTAGTAGTAATGGAGGACTTCAATTATCCCGATATCTGTTGGGATACAAATTCTGCCAAACATGGCCCCTCTAAGAAATTTCTGACTTGTATTGGAGATAACTTTCTCCTACAGAAAGTAGAGGAAGCAATCAGAGGATCAGCTATCCTGGACTTGATTCAAACCAATAGAGATTATTTGGTGGATGAAGTGGCAGTTATGGGAACTCTGGGGGAAAGTGACCACACCATACTTGAATTCTTGATTTTAACAGAAGCAAAAGTTGAGAGTAGCCATACGTGCACCGTGGACTTCAGGAAAGCTGATTTTAATAAACTCAGAACAATTGTAAGTAAGGTTCCATGGCAAGCAACCCTAACGAGGAAAGGAGTCCAAGATGGGTGGGAGTTTCTAAAAAAGGAGATTCTAAAAGTGCTATGGCAAGCAATTCCAACAAGGAAAAAAGAGGGAAAAGAGCAGAAGAAGCCGATGTGGCTTCACAAAAAGCTTAGAGATGATCTGAAAACAAAAAAGGACACATACAGGAAATGGAAAGAAGGCCAGGCCACAAAGGAAGAGTACAGACAGATAACACAGAATTGCAGGGATGGCATCAGGAAGGCTAAAGCTGAGAATGAGCTGGGGTTAGTGAGGGATGCTAAAAGCAACAAAAAGCTTTCTTCAGGTATGTTCATAGTAAAAGATAGAGAAAAGAAATGGTGGCACAGCTACTCAATGAGGATGGCAAAATGATAACAGATGACAAAGAAAAGGCAGAAGTGCTCAATTCCTACTTTGGCTCAGTCTTCTCCCCAAAAAAGGGTCTATGACCCTCCTGGGAAACATGAAGTAGAAAGGGCAGGATTGGAGGTTGAGACTGATAGGCAAATGGTCAAGGAATGCCTAATCACTTTGAACGAGTTCAAATCGGCAGGGCCCAATAAACTGCATCCTGGAGTATTGAAGGAACTGGCTGAAGAACTCTCAGAACCGCTGTCTATCTTTGCAAAATGATGGAGGACTGGTGAAGTGCTGGATGACTGAAGGAGAGCTAATGTTGTCCCTATCTTCGAAAAGGGCAAAGGAGGAACTGGGGAATTACAGACTAGTCAGTCTAACATCAATCCTTGGAAAAACTCTGGAGCAGATTATAAAGCAGTCAATCTGTAAGCACCTTGGAAACAGTGCAGTGATTACTAGGAGCCAACATGGATTTATGAAGAACAAATCCTGCCAAACTAATCTCATCTCATTTTTTGATCGGGTAACCTCCCTTGTAGACTGTGGGAATGCTGTGGACATAATATATCTTGACATCAGCAAAGCTTTTGACAAAGTGCCCCATGATATTCTGATTATCAAGCTAGCTAAATATGGACTGGATGGAACAAGTATCAGGTGGATCCACAGCTGGCTCCAGAGTCATACTCAAAGAGTGCTTGTCAATGGTTCCTTCTCAAACTGGGCAGAAGTAACAAGTGGGGTACCACAGGGCTCGGTCCTGGGCCCTGTGCTCTTCAACATTTTTATTACCGACTTGGATGAGGAGGTACAGAGCATGCTTATCAAATTAACAGATATACACAATTGGGGGGCACAGCTAATACCGTGGAAGACAGAAGCAAAATTCAAAGGGACCTTGATAGGCTGGAGCATTGGGCTGAAAACAACAGAATGAAATTCAACAGGAATAAATGCAAAGTTCTACACTTAGGAAAAAGAAGCCAAATGCACAGTTACAAGATGGAGGATACTTGGCTGAGCAATACGACATGTGAGAAGGATCTTGGAATTGTCCTTGATCACAAGGTGAATGTGAGCCAACAGTATGATGTGGCGGCAAAAAAGGCAAATGCTATATTAGGCTGCATTAACAGTAGTATAGTTTCCAAATTGCATGAAGTGTTAATTCCCCTCTATTCAGCACTGGTTAGGCCTCATCTTGAGTACTGCACCCAGTTCTGGTCTCTGCAGTTCAAGAAGGATGCAGACAAACTGGAACAGGTTCAGAAGAGGGCAACAAGGATAATCAGGGGACTGGAAACAAAGCCCTATGAGGAGAGACTGAAAGAACTGGGCATGTTTAGCCTGGAGAAGAGAAGACTGAGGGGAGATATGATAGCACTCTTCAAGCACATGAAATGTTGTCACATAGAGGAGGGCCGGGATCTCTTCTCGATCGTCCCAGAGTCCAGGACACAGAATAATGGGCTCAAGTTGCAGGAAGCCAGATTTTGACTGGACATCAGGAAAAACTTCCTAACTGTTAGAGCCATGCGACAGTGGAATCAATTACCTAGAGAGCTAGTGGGCTCTCCTACACTGGAGGCATTCAAGAGGCAGCTGGACAGCCATCTGTCGGGAATGCTTTGATTTGGATTCCTGCATTGAGCTGGGGATTGGACTTGATGGCCCCTTATAGGCCCCTTCCAACTCTACTATTCTATGATTCTATAAGTGGATGGTGCCTCAGCCGCCATCTTGGTTGATAGCACGCATGTGTGCTGCACACGTGCATCCCTGCCATCAACCAAGATGGTGGCGGGGAATCAGCCCCTTAGGGAAACCTTGGCCACCATCTTGGTTGATGGCAGGCTTGTGCCTGCAGTGCAACCAGCATTTACATAATGGGAGAGATAGGTGGGGCATGCAGGCAGGCGTTGTGGGCCTGCGTGGTGGTAGGAGGGGACGTCTGGGAGCTCCCTCTTGCGATCCACGGTAGGGTCGGGAGCTGCTGCTGATTGCAGAAAGGAGCACTACCCACCTACCATAAGGAGGGGCCCTTCGGGGGTTTCTTGAGACCAGGGGCCCTCTTGGGACCAAGGGCCCTCAGCCAGGGCCCAACCTGGCCACCCTCTGATGCTGGCCCTGTAAATAGTGAGTAGTAGTAAGAATGATAGCAGCAGAAGCAACATCCGCAGCTAAAGTGGTATTAGTGGAGTCATCCTAGAAGACTTATGTATAATCTACCTATGAATACAATAAGCACCATTTGGAATAATTATTTATGAGATGTAGCACATCTTCATTTCTATAAATCATGGTATTTAAGCATCATGAAAATTTTAATCTTAAAAGGAGAAATAAATGGCCATTTCCAAGTAAATATCCATGGTGTTTGTCTGTCCGTCCGTCCTTCCTCCCTTCAGATTTGATCCCATCTCATCCTTCAGGCATTTCATAGAGAACGCATTTAAAAGACCAAGGCTGCAATCCTATAAACGCTAAACTTCAGGTGTATGACAAAGCAGTGGCATTCCAAGGGCTAGGTGGGGGGAGCGGTCCGCAATAAGGGGGTGCATTGTCTGAATTTAAAAACAATAATAAAAGAGTCTGCCCGCCACGGATTAAAGTCCCTCGCCAAAGTGGAGGGCAACAAGAGGCAGCTCCCTGAGGCAAAGCAGTAGTCACAGCGTTTTGAGGTGCGTCACCTCAATGCACAGAGAAGCTGGCGGTGATGGTGGCAGGAGTCAACAGCATGAACCTGTCAGTGGTGGTTCACAAAGCCAGCAATTTGTGCCTGGTACAGCCCTCCTGAACTTTAACCCACCATTTTCCTTAGGAAGAGGTGTCTGAGTCCCCGGTACTCGCTTCAGGGGGCTGGGATGGCTCCCTGGGGCTTGCACCTTGGGGGAAGTAGGTGGCTTCAAAAGCAGAACAGCAGCCTTTCATTGCACTCCAAGATGCATTCACTCAACAGTGAGTCTCGCTGTGTTCAAACGGGCTTACTCCCAGGAGGCTGTGTGCACACGACTGCAGCCTAATCACTCCCCCCATCCAACATCTGGAACTGCAGTTTCAAAATTTGCTGCAGTTGGTGGGGCTTTTCTGCTTTTAATCTCAGTGCCACCATGATTGGGTGCCCCGAAAGATGTCTCCCATCTCCCAACACGCCCTTGAACCTGAACTGGTGTAACCTTGCCTTCTTAACGGCACGAGATGTTTATGGCAAGATTGTATTGTGTAGCAGGTGGTACTACCATTCTGCACCATTTTCAGTTCAAGGGCCTGCTGGGAGAAGGCAGACATTTGCTGGGGTGCCCAGTCATGCTCACCCGGCGGTTACATACACAAAAATCAAAAGAAGAAAAGCCCAGCCAAATGCAGCAGGTTTTGACATTTCAGTTCCGGAAGCAGGACTTGGGAAAAAGGTGATTTAGGCTGCAGTCCTGTGCAGCTCCCTGGGAGTAAGGCCCTTGGAACACAATGAGACTTACATTTGAGTAAACATGTATAGGTGTGCACTGTAAGGCTGCAGTCATGTGCACCGTTACTTGGGAGTAGGGATGAAAGCATCTGTCAATGTCAGTTCTCTTGGTTTCTCATTTACATCTTACATCTAAACAAATATGTATTGGCTTACACTGTAAGGCTCCAGCTCTGTGCACATTTACAGTGGATTAAACCTCACTGAGTACAGTGAGGTTTACATTTGAGTAAACATATATAGGATTGCACTGCGAGGGCACAATCCTATACTTGGGAGCCCCACTGAACTCAATAGAATGTATTGTTTATTTCTGAGTAAATATCAATAGCAGAGGGCACTTCATAACCGCAGTATTCAAATATAGGAGGCCTTATCCTGAGTCAGGCCATTGCTCCATCCTTATAGTCTACTGACTGACTGGCAGCGGCTCTCCATGTTTTCAGATGGGATTTTTCCCCGCTCCATCCTGGAGATTCAACCTGAGACCTTTCGCATGCAAAGCATGTGCTTGTACTACTGAGTTACAGCCTGCCTTAGAGAATAATGCCATCCAATGCAGTGGGACCTCTGAGTAAATCCATAGAATTGGGCTTCCCAAATCACTTGTGAAAATGGCCTTAGAGCACAGTGCTGCAAGTACTCAGAAGTATGTCCGATGCTGTTCAGTGCAGTTTGATCCTAAGTAAGTTTGCCTAGGATTGCAGCCATAAACTCCCTTGCAGTTCACATTTACACACTACAGTTTGATGGCCACCCAGTGCATAGACATGGTGTTGTACTCGGTGCCTTTGCCTGGCTTGTGCATATGGTAGAAAAAGATGTGAATCCTTTATTTATTTTCTCTGTATGCAGCATGTGCTCACCATGAGGCATCTTGCTGAAGCTAAGCAGGTACAAGTGCCTGGGAACCACATAAATGCTACCTGGAGTTTTGTGAGGGAAGAAAGGTGGTATATAAATGTAAATAAATAAATGATCAATTTGGAATAAAGAGTCATTAGAACATAAGAGCCTTGCTGGATCAGAATGAAGGTCCACATAGTCCAAAATCCTTAAAACTAGATAAGTCTGGGAAGTCCATAACCAGGGCATAAATGCCCTAACCAGGTCCCATTACTGCTCTGAGTCATTGTTCTTCAACCTTGGGTCCCCAGCTGTTGTCAGACTGTAACTTCCATCAACTCCAGCCAGCTTAGCCAATGGCCAAGGATGATGGGGGCTGTAGAACACTGCAAGTCTAAGGTTGTAGTGTACTTTTTTTCATTCCCCATGTGCTGCATTGCTTGCAAGAGCTTTGTTTGCTACTGTGGGCTTTTACTTCATGTTAACATATCAGATATCAGTAAATTCTACTGAGAAAGGAAGATTTATCCCTGGAATTTAGTCATAGGACCACTACAGAAGTATTAGCATTTCCCCTGTAGTTATGGAATGCTGCAGAATTCTTAACAGACGGATAATGAGGATTTTTCACACCGTACATTGAAAGCACATAGGTTCCCCCAAAGAATCCCTCACAGAGCTGCAATTCCCATTACCCTTAACAAACTACAGTTCCAAGGATACTTTGGGGGAAGTCA
Organism: Rhineura floridana; assembly: GCF_030035675.1. NCBI lineage: Eukaryota > Metazoa > Chordata > Lepidosauria > Squamata > Rhineuridae > Rhineura > Rhineura floridana. The sequence goes on from NC_084483.1 coordinate 56,142,421, forward strand.
GGTGCTTTAAAAGAATGGTGTGGATGTGACCTATTTGCAATAAGGTCCGTCAAGGCCTGAACAAATTTTTCTTAATGGCCAGGATCACATTTTTTAAGAGTAGGCATTAAACGAAACAATCAGTGGTTGCCCCTTTCATATTTTGACCCATGAGTGGCTCAAATAGCTCTGTTTATTTTATTTCCAAATTTATCTATCTCTGAATAGGGTTGCAACAGTACAAACAAAACACCATTTATCCTTGGGATGGCAAGGAATTTACTATAGTAGGCCACCTGAATCGATCCTCGATATAATCCTGGAGTAAGCATTAGAAACTTTCACAAAAGCTGAGTGTTGTCTGTTTTGTTTCCTTGCAGGAAAATCGACCAATGCCTGAACTAGGTCCCAATGGTAGGTCTGTCTGGGCTAACTCATTCAGTTTGTGGATTTTTAAAAAAAGCATTTTATGCCTCTAGTTACATGAAGGGTTACTGTCTGCCCTGTGTGCAGCCAATGGAGGCGCCCAACGCTGGGACAGACAAACGGGCAGATAGATGAGGATGGGTGGCGAGAGGGAGCCCCAGAGCATGGTATCAGTACTGGAAAATGGGAAAGAATGATGGTGAGGACAGTGTATGACTCTGAACGTCTGCAGAACTCCTTTCCAGTTTCCTTGAGAGATGTCACGCAACGGGGCTGAAACACTGTCTGCATTTCTTTTCTGGCCATTATTAGTATTCATTTCATTTCATGATTATTACTGAAAATATTTTGTCATATAGAGGAGGGGGTGCTAAAAAATGATCTGCTCTGGGTGTCAAATACTCTAGGTACGCCACTGTGACAAATACTTTCTTATTCCAGCAAGCATTATAAGGTAGTTTTCAGTTTAATTTTTTTAATTCTCTGTATAGTTTATGTTTATGTATACTGCTTAGAAATGCTAATGGTTTATTCACTAACAGGCAAAAAACCTTGCGGTTTAAGAATGTACCTATAGCCCACATATATTTCTACCAAACTTTAAAAAGCAGGGAAATTGGGCAGCTATAGTGAATGCACCAGGGGAGCAGGAGACCTGAACTCCTCTCTGAGATATTGTACTGCCCTACAAATTTGTCAAAATGCAAACACAATTTGGGTTGGTCTTTCACAGTCCAATCCACTTCCTGTGTAGCTTGGAAGAATTTGGTAACAATTTGGTTTCCAATCACCAGCCCAGTCACAGGGTTGTTGGAAAGACTCCACACACACACACACACACACACACACACACACACACACACACACACACACACACACACTGCAGATGTATAAATACATACAGCCCATATAATAGTTTATTGTCAAACCAGTTGGTCATTGCAAAAAATCAGTATTAATTTTAAACAAATCAGTATTAGTTTCCTACATAATAAAAAACTGTAATACCTAAGTAAGCCCTGCCTAATTGCTTTAAAACAGGACTGAAGAAGAACAGAAAGAAAGCTCCCCCCCATTTTTTGACTCTTTCCCACTCACCTCCATTCTGCTGCTGCTTTCTCCCTCCATCGGCCATTTTCTCTCTCTCTCTCACTTCCTCACACAGAGCAAGCTCAGCAGAAGGCCAGTGTGAGTCACATGTCTGTTGCCCACCAATCACAGCAGCAGACTTCCCCTGCTTCCTCCAAGTAACTGGAAGGGGGGGAGAGAAAGTGAAACAAAGAACTCTTTCTACGATGCATGCGGTATGTTATAACCCACTGCAATGCATTTTTTAATAAATTAATTAAAAATAAACCATGCCATTTTTTTAATTTAAACCTACTGCAGATGAAGTACTGTGTATGGGGCAAGCTCAGGGATCTGATTAGGAATACCTTACAGTCATCTCTGATTTTTAATGAATTTCAACAGATTATGTCAATTTCTAAAAAAAACCTCCAAACGGCTTCTAGTTTTTTCCCCTCCTGTTTTTCACTTTAACCTGTGGATTCTCCGTGGGGGGGTTGTGTATCACCAAGAAAACTTCCCGAATTGTAGAGCAAGCAATTCTGAATCCAACAGTATAAGACTTGTAAGTTTTTGTTTTGAATTAGGACTATAGAAAGCACCAGAAAGGGGTGAGGGGGGTATTTTCATTTAACATGGTAGAACATGAAAAATCCCTACTGACTATAGTATACAGCCACTGTCAGGCAGGCCAGAGGAGAGGCCGAACAAAGCCACCACCGCCCCAATCAAACACCCCAGGCGAAGCCCAATCCAGCCGCAGAAAAGCTGACCGGCGAGACGGAAAGAAGCAAACAACACCCCCCCGTCAAGTCCCCGCGGTGCTGAAGCCAATTGGCTTGCCCCACGAGGCCGGAGACAACGCTCCACTGCAGCGAGGAATCGCAATCAAACCTCAACACTGAAACACCAGACGAGAAGATCAATCAGGACAATGAGGATGAACACCAGCAAAATGCTGAGGAGAGCCCTTATGCCAATAGGTATGAGCACAGCTGCCGCAAGGCAAAAAAGGTGCAATATTAGGGAGGAGCTCACTATTTATAGTTGCTCCATCCCTTCCTCTGATTGGACCTCCAATCCACCTGACTAACTTGAAATTCTCCTAGAACCTTCCCGAGTCTTCCTAGCAATGGGGTGGCGGCAAACACACCCCTGCTAGAGGCATGAATGCCATTCTCAGTGTACAAAGAGGAATCCAAATAAGTGGATGATTCTGGTAGAGAGAGAGATAGGAGCTCCTCTGTGCACAAAGCAGAATCCAAGCAAGATAGTAATCCAGGCAGAGAGCAATATCTGCCTCAATGGCTAGCTCTCTGTGTTTCCTTTCTGATCACTGAGAAACAAGAGCTCCTTTCTCACTGCACAGAGAGGCTTCCTTCAGGAACCAAAGGAACAACTCCCTCTTCAACATTGTTCTCACCCCTGGCCTTTCCTGAGGGCCAGGACTTCAAAGAGAGGTAAAAGTCTTGGCAGACTGGATGAAGAGACTTGGTGGCCAGGATGCAGCTCATGGGCCATAGGTACTCCACTGCTTATTTAAATGTTATCTGAATGTATCAGTTGTTTCAAACACACTTCCCAGAAATTAAAATCATGGAAAAGATTCAGTGTCTTCCCTATGGAAGTTATAATGTAACCTATAGTATGCATCCATATATTTGCTGGGAATGCATTTGTTCATCACTGTTTATGTGACCATAAATGAATGGCACAAGATAGTGCCTATGGGGCAAAATATCTACAGTGTGGAATAGAGATGAAACAAAGTTTGGCAAAACTTGACCATTGATGTTGAAATTTGGCTTCCATAGTAATGACCAATTCTGAGCAATGTAGATTTGACATCAGAAGTTGATTGTTTTGGTTGGATAAATAAATGAAGGAGGTTAACCTAAATTTTCCTAAGTTTTATTGCAAGCAATCGTGTGTGCTGTCAAATATTTATTCTTGCTGCTTGTTAGCTATGATATATCGTCAAGACAGTGTGGTGGCCTCACAGCTCTGGGTTTTCTTGGATGAGATTGATAATGTAGATGCATTCAATCTGCCATTTGTCCAATTTGGGACTGGAACAGTCTTGGTTGCCTTGGTGGATGACCTTCTCCAGGAATTGGACAGGGAGAATGTGCATCTATTGGTCCTGTTCCACCTTTCAGCAACATTTTATACCATTGATCAGAGCTTGGAAAAGTTACTTGGAACAGGAGTGACAGGACAAAACAGAACTGAGAGGGAGAGAATTTTGGAAATGGGATTGCTCAGAAAGTGCCCACCCAGTCTGAAAATGGTCCATTATGAACCAAAGGCATCACAAATATCCATTTCAGTCAATGTTGTGTAGAGATGAAAAGATCTGTCTGTTTCGGTTCTCCCAGTTTCTCATTTTTACAATATTAAATTCAGTTCTCTACATTTCTACAGCAATTTGCAATTTTTTAAATAAAAAATCCTCATGAAAATTCTCCACCATTTTAGTGTGAATTTCTCCAAATAAACACATTTTTGTAGGCAGGTTTGACAAAGGTACACATTTTTGCAAGCCATTTCTCTTCATTTCATGCCTTTTTGCATGTTATTTTCACTGATGTATTCATTTTTATGCACATTTTCCCCTAATATATGCATTTTTGTAAATTTTGTTTAGTTGGCGAACTGCATCCCAAAATTCTAATAAATGCACATTTCGAAGGATGGCTGTGTTTCAGTTCTCATATGGTTTCGGAAATTAAGAATTTGATAAATTCTGCTTGAAATGTGAACTGCATCAAAATTCTCACCCATCTCTAATGTTTTGGCACTAGCCTTCTCATCTGCCACTTCCCCTGCCCCCCTCCAATTCCTACAGTTGCTCTCCAGCTGAACTACTTGTTGGATAGGGGAAGGAAGGAAAACAGCCGATAAGGCTAATGCCAAGGGCTCTTCCTGCATTGCTAGTGTGAGTGCTTTGGGGAGTGTGTTGGCAGGAGGCTTTTTATTCCTCCATTGGGGGCAGGGGGATAAGGTTCCAGTCTGCCTGCTGGATCCACTTCTCCTCCTCTGCCTCCCACAGGCTAGATCTTTCTCAGCCTTTTTGGAGAACTTTCAGGGTGTGGGGAAGCCCAAGCTTTATTTGATATTTTTTTCAAAAAGGCTAAGAAAGTCCTAATGTTTTATACAACTAGATGAGTGGATTTTGCCCATATCTCAACAAAACGTTACAGGATTTTTTTCCCAACCCCCTTGAGCATGATACATAAACTTCCATTATCAACTATCAATACTAGGTTTGCTTCTACCAATTCAAGTCCTATCACGTCAGCAATGCCCTTAGCTGTCAACATGCTCAGGACACTTCTCTTGTAAAAGGAGAAGACATCTGTATACTTTATTTTGGCTGGTACCATTGCCAGGTATCCTGCCATTTAAGGTGCTGCTCAATAGGGGGTTTCCTTCAGGGTTTTGCATATCTGGCATCACAGCTGTCAAGTGGTCCATTAAGATTTCTACCCTCCCCCCCATATGAAGCTAAATGTTTTAAAAGACTTTGCATTTGTATCACCTGATACAGAGAAAAAACAAAGAACATGTACTTTTGTTCTTTAAAACTTGTTCCATTTTGTCTGGGAAATTGTTCCAGAAATTATTAACCTCCTAACCAGATCAAAGTCTATGAACATATGTTCTAGAGCTTTTAGGAGCAATGTCAGAACAAATGGATAATTCCAAGCTCCAATTATTCATCATCTAAGGTGTCCAGCATAATAGGCTCAGTCTTAAGATGTGTCATTTTCTTACTTGAATCCCTAACAGCTTTATAGTTTGAGTTTCATAAATTGTTCCTTTCACCTTCAGAGTAAGATGAATTTAAATCAAAGTTACAGTTCTGCATTGTCTTATCTGACATCTTTGCGTTTAGAACTGTGTTTTGTAAAACAATAGCATACAAAAGGTTTGTGATGATTTAGTTCAAAAGCTTGACATTATATTGCTTTGCTCAAATTCCTGAGGTTGTACAAAATGTATCATTATTCTGTTAAAAAATTACATGCAGAATAATAACAGAAAGGTGACTCACACACAGCATGTAACAACAGGAGAACAGAACTACAGATAAAACAAGAGTTTGTTGGAGCCTAGTCCAGATTCGAACCCAGGGCATTTGGAAGACCTGGATCCAAACTGGACATGATATCTCCAACCCCAAAGCTTCCTGTCCTGTCCAGTGAATGCTTTTGAGAGCTCTTGGGAAAAGTTCCATGCCCTCCCAACCCCCAAACCACCCCACAGCCTTCCAATGCCAACACACATTACAATCCTTCCCTTGCTCCTTTCCATGGTCCTTAAGAGCAGGTGGCAGTGATGAGAGGCAATTTTCATTCTCCATCTGACTTCCCTTCTCCTCCCCTCCCACAGTCACCCACAATAAGAAATTGTGGGTGCTTGGAGAGAGGGTAGCTTGTTTCAGGGCTCCAGTACTTGCTCGAGTCCTTAAACAAACTACAACTCCCAGATACCACCATGCTGTATCACATTCTTACCTGGTGCTGGCCCTAATATTAAGCAGAGTGAGGAAGCTATCTCAGATGGCCTGTCAGCCATTTCTGTATATTATCTCACACAGCTTGCCCTGTGCTCCCTAAGCTGACCTGGCCTGTATTCCATAAGATAGCCTACTGCCTTCCGATGCGGCAGAGGATGCTGTTCCCATCATCAGTATTCAAGCAAGATTCAAGTCTGGTTGGCTTCTGTACATGGAAGGAGGAGCGCTATCTTGTTCTTCAGCTCAGGCAGCAAAGTATTTCCTGTGCACAGATCAGAGAACCCCTTAGATATTCATGTTTTGGAAGGTTCATATTGAAGAAGACAGGCCTTAAGGTAGGGTTGAGAAACCTGTGGTCCTCTAGATGTTGTTGATTCTAGCGACCATCAGCCCCAGCCAGAATAGTGAATGGTCAGGGATAGTGGGAGTTGTAGTCTAGCAAAGTCTGGAAGGCCCAGAGGTCCCTCCCAAACCCAAAGCATCTAGGACAGCCTTTCCCAACTAGTGGGCCACCAGATGTTGTTGGACCACAACTCCCATCAGCCTCAGCCAGCATTGCCAATGGTCAGGAAAGATGTGAATTGTGGTCCAAAAACATCTGGTGGCCCACTAGTTGGGAAACGCTGATCTAGGATCTAGATTAAATGAATGCAAACAAGAATCAAATGTAGTTTTCATTCACGTCACTTCACCCTAAATATGGTTTCTATTATTTTTACAAGCTTTTATAACTAATCTTAATCTAATAAAAATGGTTATTTGTTCTATCTTCATGAATGATACAGCTTATACTAAAAAGGTGTTTGATGTATCTTATTGATTGCAATTGCTTGTGACTGTACTGATTGTTGCAAATCTCTTGGGGTTCAGTGTAGCTAGCCTGTTTTTCTGCAATCTGCAGCCCAATTTTTATAAATGTTTCCTACCCTCAGAGATGAAATGTTTGCTGTCCAGTCTGGACAGGTTTGAAATATTTAATACAACTAAATTCACAGAGAAGGCTGCTCAACTTAGTCAAGTATACATCGTCAGACTCAACATTTAAGGTTTTGTTTCTTGTGTATGTTGTTATATTTGATAGGTTTTTATGCTCATATATAATTCATGTTAATTTGTGTTTTTATTTGGCTACAACCTGTATTCAGTTGGCTTATTTATAAATTTGCATAAATATTTGTATGTTTGTGTGGTGAGAATACAGGTTTACCAGTTTACCACTCAAGTAGTGTAATTTTTTTTTTAAGGGTATAGAAATGGTTAAGTTATTAAGGGTCATCCTGTAGAAGCGATATACATCTTTGCTTAAAGGTTGATTGGCCTTTCAATTGAGTGAAGCTTCAACTGCTTTTACAGTTGGGCAAAAGCCTTCACTCGGTATTATTGCTATATTGACACAGATTAAATGACTTGGGATTCTTTTATGAACAGAGGCAAAGCCTTCTTACATACATTAAAAACAAATGAGTTGATGATACATGCCTGATCAAAACCTCCTGAACTAAGTGGGAGGGGACTTCAGTGAGTTATGCAAATGGTGCAGAAAAATTAAGTTGGAATTTCATTTATAATTGAAAATTTGATAAATAATGGGAATTTGAAATTGTGAAAACAACTTCATCCTGCTGTAAAATGCAACTTCCTGGCAGACAATTATTCCTTACAAGTTTAGGCATCTATATTAGCATTCTCATGTTTAATCAAACTTGAATAATGATCCTAGTGGGCAGTTAGGCTGTGTCAAAGCAAAGAAACAGGAAGGGGGAAGGAAATTGTGGTGTTCCATAGCTCATAATGCAACACTCTACATCATCTGGCAGTGGGATTTTAGCAGAACCATCTGGATTCTGCTGTTGAATTATGTATCACTATTGGGAATGTTTTCAAATAGAAAGCTGGTCTCAGGGCACAGTGTGAAAACAGATGTCATGATATAGCAACTGACTTAAGGAGCTAAGCAGGTGTTAGGTCTGACAGTGCCTGTATCAGTGTATGTGTGTTATGTGCCTTCAAGTAGATTATGATTTATGGTGACCCTATGAATCAACGACCTCCAGTAGCATCTGTTGTAAACCACCCTGTTCAGACCTTGTAAGATCAGGTCTGTGACTTCCTTTATGGAATCTACCTATCTCTTGTTTGGACTTCCTCTTTTTCTACTCCCTGCTGTTTTTCCCAGCATTATTGTCTTTTCTAGTGAATCATATCTTCTCATTATGTGTCATAACCTCAGTTTCATCATTTTAGCTTCTAGTGATAGTTCTGGTTTAATTTGTTCTAACACCCAATTATTTGTCTTTTTCACGTCCACAGTATCCGCAAAACTCTCCTCCAACACCACATTTCAAATGAGTTGATTTTTCTCTTATCCGCTTTTTTCACTGTCCAACTTTCACATCCATACATAGAAACTGGAAATACCATGGTCTGAATGATCCTGACTTTGGTGTTCAGTGATATGTCTTTGCATTTGAGGATCTTTTCTACTTTTCTCATAGCTGCCCTCCCCAGTCCTAGCCTTCTTCTGATTTCTTGACTATTGTCTCCATTTTAGTTAATTACTGTGCCAAGGTATTGATAATCCTTGACAAGTTCAATGTCCTCATTATCAACTTTGAAGTTATGTAAATCTTCTGGTGCCGGGCAGAGAGGAGCGGCATTCTTGCTCCATATATGGTAAGAGCCTTTGTTGTAGAATCTTGAGCATTACTTTACTTGCATGGGATATTAAGGGAATAGTTCGATAATTACTGCATTCCCTGGGGTCCCATTTCTTTGGAATTGGGATGTATATTGAATGCTTCCAGTCTGTGGGCCATTGTTTTATTTTTCATATTTGTTGACAATGTTTTGGCAAAATTTGGACAGATTCCATCTTAGTAACTTGTAGCAGCTCACTTGGTATGTCATCTATTCCTGGTGATTTGTTTCTTCCAAGTATTTTAAGCATAGCTTTCACCTCACATTCTAAAATTTCTGGTTCTTTTTCATATGCTTCCTCCATGAATGAATCTGTCATCCTTGCATCTCTTTTATATAATTCTTCAGTGTATTGCTTCCATCTTCCTTTTATTTTATCTCAGTCAGTCAGTGTGTTCCTCTGTTGATTATTCAACATCCCTACTCTTGGTTTGAATTTCCCTATAATTTCTCTAATCTTTTGGAACAGGGCTCTTGTTCTACCTTTTTTATTATCCTCTTCTGTTTCTGTACAATAATTATTGTAGTACTTCTCTTTGTCCCTACGTACGAATCGCTGTATTGTTGCATTTAGGGTTCTAACCGTGTTTCTTTCTCCTTTAGTTTCATGTTCCTTCTATCTTTAACCATTTTAAGAGTTTCGTTAGTCATCCATTGAGGTCTTTCTCTCTTTTTCACTAGAGGTGTAGTCTTTTTGCATTCTTCCCTGATCATGTCTCTAACTTCACTCCATAGTTCTTCTGGTTCTCTATCAGCTAGGTTTAAAGCCTCAAATCTGTTCCTTATTTGATCTTTATATTCTTCTGGGATGTTATTTAAATTGTATTTTGGCATTATAATTGTTTTCTTGTTCTTTAGCTTTACTCTGATTTTCGACATTACCAGTTCATGATCTGTACCACAGTCTGCTCCTGGTCTTGTTTTTGTAAAAAATATGGGATTTCTCCATCTTCTGCTTCCAATTATATAATTGATTTGATTCCTATATTGACCATTTGGTGATGTCCATGTGTACAGTTGTCTTTTTGGTTGCTCAAACAATGTGTTTGCAAGAAACAAAGATCGGCTTCACAGAATTCAATAAGTCTCTCTCCTGCTTCATTTCTATCTCCTAAGCCCCATTTCCCCACAAATTCTAGTTCTTCTCTGTTCCCTACTTCTGCATTCCAGTCCTCCATGATTATCACAGCATCCTGTTTTGGTGTGTGATCAATCTCTTCCTGTATTTCTGCGTAAAATCTCTGCATTTCCTCTTCTTCTGTGTTTTCCATTGGTGCATAGACTTGGATGGTGGTTATGTTGATAGGTTTCCTGTTAAGTCTCATTAATATCACTCGTTCAGACCTTGCGTTATAGCTCCTAATAGCTTTTGATACATCACTTCTCACTATTAGAGCAACCCTATTTCTTCTTAATGTATCATTTCCTGCATAACATATTTTGTAGTTGCCTGACTGAAAATGTCCCATTCCCATCCATTTTAATTCACTCATGCCAAGTATTGTAATTTTGATACATTCAGTTTCTTTCTTGACAATTTCTAACTTTCCTTGGTTTATGCTTCTCACATTCCATGTTCCTATTGTGTACGTTGAACAACTCCGGACTCTCCTTTCACATCTGTGCACTTCAGCCTCTGGGCTTCCTTTTGGCTTTGACCCAGCTGTGTCATTAGTCACAGCGCTACTCGTACTTGTTGTTTGTTCTTCCCCAGTAGCTCGGTGAGTTCCTTCTGACCTGGAGGTCTCATCTTCCAGCACTATCTCATGTTGTATTTTGGATACTCTGTTCATAGGGTTTTCGTGGTAAGAGATATTCAGAGGTGGTTTACCATTGCCTTCCTCTGAGTTTGGATGTATCTTAGTCTGGTGTCTCAGCTTTTGACCATTCCACCTTGGATGCCCCTGCTAGGAGTCTGTCCTCTTGGTCTAGACTCCTGACGGCATTGCTCTCAACTTCTTCAACACTCTCAACCCCCCTCACCACGTTAAAGTGTGCATCCTAGCAGTATGGGAGACCACCTGAAAACCTTATGCATGCCACTTTGAGTTCCAGTGAAAAAAGGTGGGATATAAACATAATGAATAAATACATGTCAAACTGATAGATAAACAAAATTGGCCAGTCTAGTGTCAATGTTGTAGGTGGACTGCAGAATGGCTCAGATCGAGGGATGGACAGATTATTCTGTTTATGGTCCATGTCAATTTCACATGTGTGCAATCATAAGGGCATTCTGTTTCCACATTAATCTGTGATTTTTTAATAAAAAATTCATACAAATATGTGTATTTAATTTACATATTTTATTACAAAATATGCATTCAAGAATGTATATTAACTCAATGCATGCATTTCTAGATCTGTTTTATCCTAAAATATGCAGTTTTACACATATTGTTACATTTATAGAGTCCAAAACTGTGTCGCAACATTCACAGAAGTGTGAATTCCAAAAGATAATGTTCTGATCCATGTATTAGTGTGAATGGAGTTGGTTCACTTAAAAATGCAGACCAAATGAAATTCTCCTCCATCCACATGACCGATTTACCCCAGTGTAGAAATGCATTTAATGATTAATAAAAAGGAGTGCAGCATTTGTACTATAAAGGGTACTATAATATACTGTTTCACACCTAGTTTTCTAGAACACTGAAATTTAGCATCCACTTTGAGATATTATATACCTAAAATAATTTCTCTATGATTCTGCTTTTCCTTTCCATTTTGGTTCTACTGCACTGCTTAATTTATATTGGTTGAATTATTCCATATAACACACACACTTGTATGCCAGTAATTCTTGGCACGTTTTTATCCCCAAATGTGTTGCTTCTAAGGGAAAATAATTTATTTTGTTCCGTACAACCAAGTCGTTTGCGACTAAGTTTCTCATCTAAGTGTATTGATTTTAATGTGTGTACATGGTTATTAGGAGGGTTTGTGTGTTTGTGTGGCTAAATTAACCTATTATCTTTAGCTATATTAAATAATAATGTTGAGAATCTAAAAATCCCATTGAGGAGACTCTGCAGAGCTGCCTGGAGAGCATCAGCAAATCTTCACTGAGAAATCTTTATAAAAAAACACTTGTAAGTCTATGCTGTTAGAGCTGTCAGTTGTTGCTATTCCAATAATGTGAACCTGACTGGAATATAATAAAAAACCAAAGAGGGGGGTGGAGGGGGGAGGAAGCACATACATAATATATGTGTGCATAGATAAATATATACATTTCCCAGCTGGAAATCTTTCATTTGGATATACAGTATATCTGTGATATTCCTTAAGGTGTTCCTTTCAAACCTGAAACAGATATACAGGATTCATGATCAAAGTGCTCTGGTGTTCCTCCCATGTCCTTTGATACACCCTTAAAAGAACTGGTTAATAAATCCTAATCTTGAAATATTCACCGCTCTGTAAACACTTGACTGGATGTTATACTCCTGGATTCTACCCATGAAAAAAAAATTCATTCTATGAAAGGAATCAAAATGCCATTACCTTAGAGATATTTTTCAACTGTCTGCACAGATAGTTGGAAATTATTTTTGTCTTCATTCATATAGCACATTTAGCATATGTTATTATCAGGTTTCTCCTCCTAACAAATCCCTCTCTTATTGATATATGAAAGGTGAGAAAGAGAAGAGTGGTTTTCCTGGGCTTTACATAGATTCTGAGACACCTTCACCCATATGCAGCTGCTTTACTGACTCGGTCCCAGGATTAGAACCTATAGGAATTTGGGGTGAGAGAGGTTGTGGCAGCCACTCTTTAGAATTCCCCTGACTAGTGTGCCCTAGTTACCTGGTTAGGGTGTCAACCACAGACACTTGGGAGGCCACCCTAACTCCACTTACCTTGGTTTGGATTCAATAGATTCAATAGGCATGGTTAGGATTTACAGCCTTATCTACTTATATGACTTTGAATGTTTCAGCATCCTTTTTTATAGACCTATTGCTTTCTTTATACTATTGTTCTTGTTTTAGCTAAATTTACATCATTTATATATATTTTCCTCTGCCTGTTGCTTGAGTACAAACCAGAAAAGCAATAGATAAATATCAGAAATCAAACAAAGAAAAACAAATCAGGAAAATCTGTCAATATTGGATACAATAGTGGATATTATTATTATTATTTATTATTTATTAAACTTATATACCGCCCGACTAGCAATAGCTCTCTGGGCGGTGAACATAGGAAATACAATAAATGACACAATATGATACAATAAAACATAAAAACAGTCTAAAATCAATACAGCAAAATTTTTAAGATTAAATTAACTTAAATTAAAATGCTTCAGAGAAGAGGAAGGTTTTAACTTGGCGCCGAAAAGAAAACAGTGTCGGCGCCAAGCGCACTTCCTCAGGGAGACTGTTCCATAGTTCGGGGGCCACCACTGAGAAGGCCCTAGATCTTGTCATCACCCTCCGGGCCTCCCTGTGAGTTGGAACCCGGAGGAGGGCCTTCGTAGCAGAACGTAGTGTACAGGCCGGTTCATATCGGAAGAGGCGTTCCGCAAGGTATCGTGGTCCCGCACCGTATAAGGCTTTATAGGTTAATACCAACACTTTGAATCTGGCCCGGAAGCATATTGGCAGCCAGTGCAAGCGGGCCAGAACAGGTGTTATATGCTCAGACCGCTTGGTCCTTGTTAGCAGTCTGGCTGCCGCATTTTGCACTAGCTGTAGCTTCCGAACTGTCTTCAGAGGTAGCCCTACATAGAGCGCATTGCAGTAATCCAAACTGCACTGTACAAACAAAAGTAAGTAAATACTCCCCATGGTAACGGAAATGGTACTAAATTAGTACTAAATGATAGTAAATCCCACTGAACACAGTGAATCATATTTCCAAGTATATATGCAAGTTATTGACTGGATAAATTGGGTTGTATCCAACAAAGTCATCCCATTCATGCAAGGACTTCCACTTGCCCCCCATCTGATCCAGAGCAGATTTCTCCCATGCCCCCCCCAATCTGCTCCAGAAGGTTGAGGGAAACCCCAGAACAAATCTGCAGAGCATGGAAAGAGAGGAGAGGGAGGGGATGTTCTGTTGCACAAGCAGAAGTTCTTATACAAACATAGCTTCATTGGATGCAACCCATACTTTCTTTACAGTATGGAATATTTACTTATTTTTGTTTGCATAATAAAGGCAATTAACAGCTCAAGCCTATGCTCATTGACTCAGAAGTAAGCCACACTGAGTTCAATGGGGCTTATCTCAGAAAGTGTGTATAGGATTGCATTCTAAAGAATAAATCCGTTCACTCAGTCAGTCAATTGTTGTGCCATTTCATTTTCCCCCTCACTACATATGTATACAAACAAAGCTTTTAAGTCTCATAATATATCCTCCCCCAATCTGGTGTCCTCTGGATGTTTTGGAATACAACTGCCATCAGCCGCAGTTAGTCAGAGATTATGGGAGTTATAATCCAAAACATGGGAAGGGTACTGTAGTACAATGATACTTGAATAGCTGGTCTGAACTTAAGATACCACATCTTCCCTAATGGGCACTCAGTATCTAAGACTGATCGTCCCATGTTCAGGAAGGAAGCTGCGGTAGTGGTGGTTGTTACCATAGTTATGCCACAGCTATGGAACTCTCTCTGCTTTGAAAAGAACCAAGGCCTGTTTGACTTTTGGAACCACTTTAAATCCTGCCCATGCTGGTAGTCTGTTTTGATTCACGGAGTAGTAGACTGGTGAGTTGTTGTTTGGCCTAATTGGATTGCAATGAATTTCTAATGGGGTATTTTATTTGTTTTTGATTCTTGAATGTGTGAGTTGGTAAAGGGCTATAAAGATCAAAACAAATGGTGGCTAGAACTTTTAAAAGACCAGAGGAGGCATGTTCCCAACAGTGCAATGTCTAACTAGAAACCAAACTAGACCAAGGGATGGATGGATGAATCATTTTCTATCTCCCTGAAGTGCTAGAATCATTGTGGAAACATTTCAAAGGTATCACTGCACTGAGAAAAATGAGATAAAATCTGTATAAAATGATGATACAAGTCCCCCAATGTAACACTGACATATTGGAATCTTAGTAAATGCTATCATTTTATTTATTTTTTAAAAGTACTCACTCTCAATGTTAAGCACCATCAAGTTCCATTAATTCCAATGGAAGAGAAAGTTAATTTCTTCTTGATATCAAGAGGACCAAAGAGCAACCCTATGCTCCCTTGGAGGTGGCAGTGGGGCCACTTGGCTATCATAGAGAGAGGTTCATGGCCAGACAGGTAGGTCCACAGTCAGAGGCCTCCTCAGCGTACCTATGGAAACTCTGCCATCATTGCTGACCTATCCTTGGTGTTCTGGGGATGGCAAGGGTACAAAACATGGTATTCTGGGGGAGTTGCAGGGGCAGACAGAGGAAGTTTTGGATCCACTGGATCCAAAGACCCTTTCTTCCATGGACGGACACACCCAGAGTGGGGGTGGGGTGAAACTACATCAGTCCTTGTAGCTAACTTAATTATTTTTCCTCTCACTAGAAGCAATTAAAAAAAAAGTTAGAAGAAAAGAGGGAAGGTAAAAAGCTGTCCCCACACCTTCTGCCCTGGGAGGCTCAACCCAGTGGGGCTCAAGAAGTGATTGTTCCTCTACCACGGACCATATCTCACCACCACCTGACCTCCATAGGATTGCTTTGCCTGGCTGCAGTTCTATGCTCTCTCGGTAGGGACTGGGAGTATGTCCCATTGAAATCAGTGAGACTTATCCTCTGGGTGGATCATGCCCATAGTCATTATGCTAATGACCAAACTGGACCAGTGCAGGGATGCCAACAAAGATAATAAATAATGTGGTCATGGTGAGAGTTTTTCCCTTGATACGATACTTATTTTATTAATTTATGAATGACTTTTTAAATGAATGTTGTATCCTTTCTGTTAATGTTCAGGTGTGCTAGGAGATCTAGGACATGTATCTTATAGTCAGAAAGGGCAGAGGAGAAGCCCTGGTGTTGCTGTCCAGAAGCTAGTCTGCTGAGCTTTTATTTAATGCTCCCCCAAAGGACAAAGAAAAAAAATGGACACAACAAAATGAAGTAAATCTGGCCAGTTATTTCACTGGATCAGGTGGTAAAATAATAAATAAATATGGCCTGAGTAAATAGCTGTCCCAGTGTCCTTGCTATCATGAAAAGTGGTCCTCCAGGTTGGAACTCTGCTGGCCAGGGCCACCACAGAGTGAGGAACAGGGTAGCAGGGGAAGTTGCAGTGGTGGGGCAGGATGCTGCAGAACTTGGGCACTTTGCAATAGGTGGGGTCCAACTGTTTGGATCAAAAGCTGCAGACTGGATCAGAAAGGAATGTTTTAAATCAGATGGACCCACATTATCTTCCAGCAGCCCCACCCAACTCACTGTGCCTTCTTTGGGCCACTGCTGGCAACTTCCTGGTCTTCACTGTTGCAATGACGGCACAGCACCTCCAGGAAAGATTGCCTTTTTCTTCCCTTGCTAACCATGGAGGATCCTGATTCCTTTCCACTGCATCAGAGCATTTGGCCAGTTTCAGGTAAGGTGGGGGATAGGGCAGCTACTCTTTCCAATGCATCCTTGTAAGTAATTTTCCTCAGTGCAGTTCAGTCAGACACATGTAATGTATGTCTTTCTCAGTGTTTAGATTCTTTATTGTATGTGGTTTTTAAAATCTTTTTGTGTGGATTCTTTTGTTTTGAGTGATTGGAGAGGGGGTAGGACTCACTGATCCAGCCCAAGCCAAACAGTGTGGCTGACTAGCAGATGAATAAAGCCATGGAGAAGCCATCAGTGGCAAGGCAGGATCCAATCTACTGAATCTATCTTCCTGGCATTATGTATGCAGACCAAAAGAGAGTGCTGGGTAGTTGCCATCCCTCACCCTTGTATCTCAGCTCCCAAGAAGACAGTGTGAAAACCTGCAAGCATCAAAATGAGGAGGAGGAGGAAATCAAAACCTCAAGAAAAAGAAAAGATTTCCAGGTGCTCAGAAAGGTTGATTGTAATTTGTGATCTGACTATGATGCAAACATTCCTAGGCCAAAGTAATTTCAAACTGTAAATTGTATTTTGTTACATGTGAACATTTTGTATATTTTACAAGGCCCCTCAACTTCACTCTCATGGTGTATCTTTGATGTTTCACTTCAATTTTCCTGCATTTGTATAAAAAATGTTTAGAGTATTCATAGTAAGCGTAAATGCCTTCTGTCCTTTGCTTTTTACTGGGGTAAATGACATTAAAAGTAGAGAGCCATTTTATGCATTATAGGCTTTATGCCCTAATACTGTCCTTTGTTATCTGCATTTATTTGTCCATGCTTCATTAAATAACCTTGTTAGATGGAGTGTCAATGTTTTTTCCCATTAGGTAGCATTTGCCATTTCCCTTTTGTACAGTGACCTCCCCAAGCAAGGATAAGGCTTGTTTTCAAAACTCCCCCCTCCCCCCCCGAAAGTATTTCTCACTCGATTGAAGTAAACATCAATGTGGATAGAAGTCATAGCATCTGTTTTGCCAACAGGCAATAAAATTCAAGAGATTCCAGAGGCAATGAACACTCAAGTAGAAAACAGAGTTACAATGTCTTATTTGAAAGATTTAACTAGTGGTTTATGGCAGGCAGGCAACAGACAGATAAAGCAGCTAAGGAACGCAGTTGTTAGCTTATGTCTCCTTCCAGCCATTGGGAGCCCTGGACAAGCAACGGCAGAGAAATCCCAGCTGGCCCCTACACAGCACCTCCAACCGGCCTGGGTCTGTGCTGAGGCTCCCTGAGCAGGAGTTAGGGATTTACTTAGGGAGTTATTTATACCCCAAAGAGCCCCTGGACTTGGGTGCAGGTTTGCACCTGTGACTTTAACTAGCTGTACCTTTGGGGATGTTTTTTAATTTGAGTCTCACACTTCTGCCTTTGTTTATCAATTTTGTTGGTCAGTGTTGCCTGCTTTGTAGCAGCCTGATTCATTGCAGCTGCCTTTGAAGGCCAGGTTCCCAGGGCTTAGCAGTGTGTGAAAACATCCTCCCTAATGATCTGTTGGCATCCACTATCTATTTTTGCCAATTAAGAGCCTCTCTTACCTCATCTGTGTTACATCAACCAAGCTTCTTAGACTTACGTACTATTGTATTCTACATAGGCCAGCTAAGAAAGAAAGCAACAAGCACACCTGGCTGGGATACAGGGGCGGGAGGCAGGAGTATAGGATAAGGGGACGGAGCAGCATCTCTCTTCCTGATAATGAATCCTGACTTGCAGCCAAAATGGAATCACTGAGAAGCACGAAGGAGATATTAGCAAGCGCAGGGGTGCCCCAAAGTTTGTAGAAGTACAGAAGGAACTTTGGAATAAAAATAAAAGGCATCCCCCCCCGCCAGCACAGCCCAATGAGCATGCTGAATAGCCATGGAATATAGATGGATAATTGGGGAAGATGAAATGAAACATGGGAGGAGGATAGGGGAATGCTCTGCTTAGAAAAGGGTGACTGGAGCCCTCAACAAGAGCATTCCTTTTAGGAGGGAGATCTTGCATCTCCAGATTGTTTTTCTTATAATTTTGATGCCTTGCCAGGATTTTACAAATTTCACTGCTCACCTAAAACAAACAGGTGAATCAATTTATTTATTTATTTAAATTAAAATAGTTGAGGAAATGCTTCAGGCCAAATCAAGCAATGTTGTACCACTGATTTCAACAGGAGACAGAGAGAGTTAAAACATTTTATTTATTTACTTATTATTTGATTTAAAATATGTACTTCCTAACATCATCATCATCATCATCTAAATTTATATCCCATTTTTCCTCCCAAAAGAGACCAGGGTGGAAAACAAAAAGTGATAAAACAATAAAAACATTAAAAAAAAAAATTCCAATACAAATGCAGAGATAAAGGTCTCTATTTAAAAGGCTTGTTGAAAGAAGATCTTCAGTAGGCACTACTGAAGATAACATAGAGGTTGCCTGTCTAATATTTAAGGGAAGTACCAAAGGTTAGGTGACACAACACTTCCTATGTTGTGGGGAATGGACCTCTTGATGAGATGGTATCTGCAGGAGGCCCTCACCTGCAGAGTGTAGTGATCGACTGGGTATATAAGGGGTAAGATGGTCTTTCAGGTGTCCTGGTCCAAAGCTGTATAGGGCTTTATACCAGAACTTAGCCCTGTATGTGAGGCAGTTAATCCAAATGGTGCCACTCATTGTGATAAAATAAATAATTCTAATCTTCTCATGCTTATGTAGAAAAATAGTTATTTGAATGGATGTTGGAGCTCAGTTCCCCCTTTTAAGAAGTCCTCTATTTGAAAGGCTATCTGCTACAAGTCCATTTTAGCAATAAAGAAGCATAAGAACAGTGAGCCAGGGTCTTGAATTTGATTCAACAGGTTGTATCTCGGCAGCAGACTGAGGAATATTCCTCAGTATGGTGAGATATATTGTATTTCTATTTTAAATTATAGTAACATTTTCCAAATTTGCATCTGTACATAGAAATTGGTACATGCTAATTTTATGAAAATCTGTGTCCCCTGTTGTTGATGAAGCAGTTCCTCTTTTTTTGGCATTGTAAAAGTGGCTACACTAGCACAAGTAAAAAAAATGAAAGGAAAAGAAACCTAAATGAGCCCCTGCCCCCAGCAAAACAAACAAAATACTCTAGCTCTATATTAACTCAATGGCATGAAAAGTTGAGGGACTGAAATGGGGGAAAACTGAATGTTGTCATGACCCACAGCCCAGGGAACTTCTGGTGCACTGTGGAAGACTCTGATGTTGATGAGGTTCAGGTTCCTTCCTCAAGGAAGAACTGTCAGTACTTTACTCGGGACCCTCCTGGCCAGAGGATACAACTCTACCACCATTCTCTGACTCAGAGGATGAGTCCTATACAGTACCTTTGTCTCCCCAGCCCCGCAGAAACCAAAGGCTGCAAAATAAGATGAGGACCTTTTAACCAGTCAATGAGGTCCTCCAGTGTGGTGGAGCCTATCACACTCCAACTTTGGTCAGCCTACATAAGGCTTTAGTTGACTCTGGCGCTCTGCAGAAATAGCATCTCAGGTGGCTGTCCAAGGTCCTTTATGGTCTTTCTTAGACTGGGAATTGGCATCAAGGAGAAATGGAAGGGTTTAATCTAGTGAGGAAAGGGCATATATATATTCACTACACTTCCCCACTGCCCAAAGCTCCAAATGGAGTAGAGAGAGAACAAACAAACCAAGGGGGAAACGCCCAGAACAGCCCAATGAGGGCTGTGCATGTTAAGCTGGCACAGAATGTGAATGATGATTCGGGGAGAGAAAATGGAGAAATGTGAATGGAATGGAGTGGTAGCCTAGAAACCTGAATAGAAGCTACACTGCACTACAACATGCTGTTGGAAAGCCTGTCTGGAAAAACTAAATAATTGTCAAATAGCTTTACTTTAATTGCACATCAAAACCTGCTGCCTGAGATAGGCCACAACACCCACTCTAATAGGATGGCCAGCCATGTCCATGGAAGCTTAACCCCAGCTACACTGTGCCCTTAGAGACAGCATCCATCCTTGTTGCTCCATGAAGAAAGAGCTTCCATTCATGGAATAAGAGCTGGGCACAGGGAAGGGGTCCTTCCATGAATGGAGGCTCCTTTGGATTCTACCCATAGTATTCTTTAAAAATTATGTCTTAAATTCACATTCTATAATGTTTCATTGCCTCACTTTCTTTCTCTCTCCCACACACACCCATCTATTCTCCTTTATTCAAGAGTAATGAAGGAATAATTCCATCACATTGCTTTCAAAAAAGCAAGAAAATTGGGCCTGGACCCTCTTATCTTATTCCTTGTGATCTCATTATGTTTTCTGGGAACCAGAAGCAGGTGTAATATAAGATTTTTCTCACTGACTTGAGCTTTTCTGATGTGTTAGTTTCACAAAAGAAATACCCAGGCCTCCCACAGAATATCAAGACTTAATAATCATGTCGCAGACATCTTTAGAAAGTAACCACTGCAGCTGGCTGCTTTAAGAGACGTGTTGTTAATAAAAGGAAGGCAAAAGGTATTCATCCTCATTTACATTAAAAGCATCTTTATGAAAGTCTTACTTTTTTGTACACTATGGATGCCAGTTGCTAAGCTGCATGGCCAAATATAACAATTGGACTGATCCTTTTTTAAATAAAATCCCTTATTCTTCAAGAAGGATGTTGCTTTTGTGTGCCATCTCAGGTCATACAGAGACTTCACATAAACAGGCAACACGTATAACATTTTGCTGAAATTCACTCCCTGGTTCCCATATATACACATAGAAAGAAAGTGGGTTCTTTTTGTTGCCTGTATTTTCAACTTTATTTTAAAATAAAATTCTATGTTAAACAATGTGGGTTGAACCTTGAACAAAGGTTACAAACACTTGCTTTTTGCCACCCTAGCTCACTGCAGACAGTACATTTAAAACACACAGCCACTGCGCTCAGCTAAGTGCACCCCGCACCTTGGCACCCCAGGTGACTGCCAGCTTGCCCACGCCAAGACCATCCCTGATTGTATCATGCACACAAGAACTGCACAGCCACCGTTCATGTTGCATTACCTTGGTATGAACACGTTGAGAGACAAACCTACAAAGGCGAGAGAGACAGAGAGAGTGTGTCAGCTCTCCTCCTAGCAATTTAGTACCTTTAGGCTGAACAATTAGTGTGGGTTACCATGTCCAAATGAATGCTCAATACCTAATTTGCTAATGATTCAAGAGCAAAGCCAGTTAAATAGCAGTTGCACTGAAATGAAATGAAACAATATTTTCTGACTAGCCCTTCCACTGAATATAGAGCCTAAAATCAGTTTCACTAACTTTCAGACATGACAGTTACCATTCCTCTGTGTGCCAGTGACATAAGTTCGATTATGACAGGGAAGAGGCAGAGCTTCCCTAGGCTAAGCATGCCAAGGGAGGACTGGGAAATGGCTTGAAGCCCAAGGATCCAAATCTATCCCAGTCTCCTGACATGTCCCTAAACCTGGGATGTATTTATACCAGCTCAGGGACTGTTCTTTCTTCCAGCATTTTTTTCTCCCATTCTTTCCAATGGGAAACTGTTAAAAAAGTAAAACATGAAATGCATGGAGGAGTGCAAGAACACCCCTATTATTATTATTTATTTATTTATTATTTATGCACCCTTGTAGGTGTAAATGGGAAGAGCTGTGGCTCGTCCTGCAAACTAGATCATACCAGGGAAACCATTATCTCATGCACAGCTCAGGGAACATGCCTCAGTCACTTTGCTTTAATGGAAAGACTAGGTCCTTGGCAAATATAGTAACAAGTGGGTGGAGGCTTTGGATTCTGTTATGCAACCATTTCAAAATATACTATGGGTTGATGAATTCATTACAGTTTTGTCTTGGGCTAGAGATTTTCACTGTTGGAATCAACAAGCATCATATATACTTGCAGCATCTGTTTCTCATGTTAGTGTGTTGCTTTCACACCAAGCGTATGATATTTTCATCTTTTATGCTAAACCATATCCTATAATTCCACCAAATCATATCATAGCATGCATGCCCTAGAACAAAACATGAATTTGCAAGAATAGCACTCTAAGCTTGCATTCCTAATCCCACTTACCTGGGAGTAAGCTCCACTGAATCCAATAGGATTTACTTCTGAGTAGACATAATTAGGATTGCACTTTAAGACCACAAGATTCATAACACAGCATGGCATAGAACTAGATGTACATACATAAAACTTTCAGTCCAGTTCTATGCATATTTACTCAGAATGAACTCCCACTGTGTTCAATGGTATTTATGACTAGGATGACAAAGGATCACAGCCTTGATTTGCATACAGTGAGAATACAAGCCACTAGATCCATTGTGCCAGTGAGCTGAAATAGATACTTGAAATCATTCACAGCTTTTAATTGGGAAAGGGGGGGGGACAGCACCAGAAAAGGAAGGAAAGAACTCTGATAATGCAAGAGAACAAACAACATAGATTGCATTTATAAAATGTACTGTTTAGAAATGGTCAGTACCAACCTGGGAACTATAGTTTGCTAAGGATCTGCTAAAACTCTCTTTACCCTTAACAAACTACAGATCCCAGAATTCTTTGGGGAAAGCTGTCACTGTTTAAAGTGGTATAAGTGTGCTTGAAATATATGGTGTGGATCTGACCACAATCTTGAAGAAATATCATTGTAAATACAATTGGATGGATCTATTCTTACCTGTCCTACTGCTACCTAACAGCAATCTTATTCATTTCTATTCAGACACATAGTTCAATGGAATTTCCTTCCAGACAGGAGTATAAAGAGTTGCAGCTTCAATGTAGTAGGGTTTGCTTAGGACTGACCGCTCAACTAATGTTAGGCTTACTGCACAGACATCCTTTCAGAGAGGAAGAACTTTTTTGATGATCATTGAATGGATAAAACAAAACAAAAAAACATTAAATGCCATTAGAAAGGAAGCAGTGGGTTCCTGGGTCTACTCTTCTCTGACAAATGTTACTTACTGTTCTTATCCTGTATTTGGGGGCTGTAGTGGTTTATTATGCTGCTTGCTTGAACACATATGATTGATTTTCCCCCTTCATACATTCTGTTGTGTCTAGAAGATGAATTTGGGTTTTTCTGTTATATTTTATGTTAATTTATTTATTTTAGATGTTGCATCAAGAATTTTGATTAGTCAGTGGGGCATTAAAAAAATAATGAAAGACTCTTATTTGAATATATCACTTAAGAGCATCTTGCATAATTGAAACCATCTAACCTGCTCCTGAATTACATGAGATGCCCCTCACCATCTACAACATAATGTTTTATGTTAGTTAACCCTTTTTAAATTGACAGCAGGCTTAGCTGCAGTTCCAACGGCAGTGATTTCCATGCACTGTAATCCTGTTAAATGATCAAAGCTAAAGGACGATTTATCTTCCCCACCATTTTTTTAAACTTCACATACACCAAAATCACATACTGATCACTGTGGATAGTCTGAATGCTGTGAGATTACTTGAATACAGTTCTGCAGTCCCTTGTAGCTATGGACCTTTTAAAAGAAAATAATTTCAAGGAAGTGATGGCATTCTCATCCCCTCCCATCAACACACACACTTTGGAAACTGCAAGCCAGATGCATCTTATGATCTGAAATGCCTTCTAGGAAAAGGAGTAAATGCAATATATGCTAGCAAAAATCAATATATAAATAAAATCTGCAGAGACTGCAAAAAATCTGTAGCAGCACCAATAGCTTCATTCACCCAAGAGAAATCTGACTCTTTGAGAGCATATGGATAGCTGAGGGTTATTTCAGTACCTCACATGGGGAAAGGGTTACTCCACCTGTTTCAATATTGCTGTAATGAGAGGTCTAAAAAGGTGTCAAAAGATGGCTGTGTAAACTAGGAAGGAAAATGCAATCTATAAGTCTTTTGATCACGAAATGTTGTCCTTAATTAGAAAGCATATCCTACCTTGTCGATGGTCTCATTAAAATCAGTTTGTTTTCCCCCTATCATCAGTAGCCAGTGCTTGCACTCCTTTCTGTTGCTCTAAACTCCATTGTTCCCCTTCGGTGTCTCTAAAACAATCTGTCCAAAGAATGCCATTTGGTAATTTTACACTAAGCAGCCACATCCCCAAGCATATGAACTGAGATGTGAAGTCCCACTGTGTGCCAGTCATGTCAATGTAAAAAGAGTCTGCTGGATCAGGCCAGTGGCCCATCTAGTCACAGTGGCCAACCAGAGTCTTATGGGAAGCCAGCAAGCAGGACGTGAGAGCGCTCGTCTCTCCTGCAGTTTCCAGCAACTGTTATTCAGAGGCATGCTTTCTCTAGCAGCGGGGACAGAATATAGCCATCAGGGTGAGTAACCATTGATAGCCTTGTCCTCCATGAATTTGTCTAATCCTCTCAAAGCCATCCAAGTTGGTGGCCATCACTGCCTCTTGTGGGAGCAGGACAGAAGTGGGAAGAAAGGCTTTTGTCCTGACAATTACAGTACATTTTGTATTTCTTTTTTTTGTAATTCTCCTCCCATTAATTCCTCTGGGAGAGAAATTCGCTCCACCAGTTCCAGAGCTAGCATAGTTTTCTTCCTATTTAGGAGGTGTGCTGGGGAAACAAGGGGGCTCCCTCAATACATCCCCAGCATGCCCGCAGCACACTTCTTTTTTTCTCCTGTGCACCCTCAGAGTACCTGTGGCAGATGAGGAACGGTCACAGAGCGGTTTCTATGGCTGCAACAAGGAGGCCTGTGAGTATGCTGCAAAAAGTTGCATGTATAAATAATATTATGAATGGTTCCATTAAAACAAAAACAGGAAAAAGACCCAGAACAGAAATAAAACCAAGGAAAAATGTGCCCTCTAACTGTCTTTAGTTCTCACTCCCCCAGCCTCTCCCTTTTTGGACTATTTTGTTAATGGAAATGAATTTAATTCAACTGGTATTAAAATACATTGTAGTAAGATGGCTATATACCAAAGCCACCATGTTCTTTTATTGTTGGAATTCTCATATAAAGGTTTTAAAGAATGGTTTCTAGGTACAGATTTAAACTTTTTCTTATCTTACCTAGACTGCAGATGTCTTGGATGAAAAATTGTCCTTTTTTTAAAGCTCTGTACGAGGCTCAGGTCTGACAAATAGTTTTATCTGTCTGCCATAGTCAATCTTTCCTTTTTATTACACACATATACAACATAGGTTCTAATTTATTCCTCATCTCATATAATTAATAATGCAAGGATATAGAGAGAGAAAGCATTAACTGTTGACAGTCAATTTCATTTATTTACTGACATTTTAGGAAATAGCTGTGCTTTATTCAATAATGCTTTTAATAGAAACAAATGCATTAAAATGTCATTGTGGTAAACTGAAGTCAGAAAATGGGGAGATGATGATGATAGGACTTAATATGCTACTTTTCCTAGTTCCTCCTTAAGTACTGAAGAAAATTGGCAACTCTCCATGATTTTCTAACTCAAACTTAACTAGTTGAAATTCATGAAATTGCTTAATGAAAATAAAATGTGTCACATAGTTATTTCAGGGGGTAGAGGAGAAGCAAAATTAGAAATTGTGCTCTTGTTCCATTTTTTACTTTCAGGGGAAACCGTCTGTGGCATGCTCAGTGTCACTAAGGAAAGTAAAGTAAGTAGGGTGCATAGATGGTGTGGCCAGGGGGCATTTTTTAAACTTTTTATTGGGACAGCAGATCTGATATCATGTCACAGTCTGCCTTTGTAAGTGGTTTGCTATGTAGCTTCAGAACCAGTACCTACGAAACCCTCAAACCCCTTAGAAAAACCTCTTTTAACTCTGTGTATCTCAGCTCTTCAGAAGCACCTTCCATATCAATGTCTTGCAAGTCAAAAGAAACAGAATTAAATTTTAGGTTGCTGGACTATAGTGTGATGAGCTGCCATTCCACTCCATTATACATTATATGACTGAACTTTTTTTGCTAGGATTCAGAATTATAGTTGCTGCATTGCTGCTGGTGTTGTTGTTAATTAATTAAATTTATAGCCCACCCTTTCTCCCCAAAGAAAACCCAGGATGGCAAACAACAATAAAAACATCATAAAAACAATTCCAGTACAGATGCAGACTTGGATAAAGGTCTCTACTTAAAAGGCTTGTTGGAAAAGGATGGACTTCACTAGATGCTGAAAAGACAACAGAGATGGAGGTTCTGTGCTGCTGTTTTGTTACTGGTTTTGTGGTTTTGTTTCATGATTTTAAGTGTGTTGTATTTATTTTTAACTGATATTTTTGTAATCTGCCTTGGGACCATATGGTAAAGGGTAGGCTCTAAGTACTACAAATAATAAATAGAATGAAATAAAACTTAGTAATGTCCAAATCAGTTCGACCTGCTGTCTTGCACATAATGCATCACACAGAACAGAATGTTCTTCTGGGGATATAATTGCCTGTATTTTGACGTCAATCATGTATGCCAGTGTATTTATTTATATAAAAAAGTATTCCTCTTAATACAATTAAAAAATAGAAGTTTGCATGAAAACAATAAAAATAACACAACAGTCAATACAACTTCCTAAAAACTAGATAAAAACAAAATGCAACTATATCTCACACAAACACTGAGCAGCATACAAAAGAAAACAAAATTAAATGTCAGGATCCAGGAAAACTTGGGTAAACACATACATTTAAAGAGGAATTTAAAGGTCATGACTGTCTCTGCAGGGGGCAGGAAGGACATTCAAAGGGTGGGTGCGATCACTAAGAAGGCCCACTTCTGCTTTGCCACCAAGCTGTTTCTTCTTGGAAGATCTTAAAGATCGGCTTGGTCTTTACCAGGATAAATTGTTTGGGGCTTGAAGAGTCAACAACAAAACCTTGAACTTGGTCTGTAGCTCATTTAACAATTTTACCAGGTATCCCACCTATGCAGCATTCTAAACATAACAACTAACTGTAGATTGGTGCAATAATGGGCTCATTCACATGGCGACTTACTGTGAGATTTGTGGTACTTGCATACCTGTTTAATTCACATGGTTCACATGACGTTGCAGGCAAGGAGAAGCTATAAGTTTTCCCCTTTAAATTGGTATCAGTCCAATTCTCTGATAATGTGAAAAGTGTCTTAACCAGCCACTTCCGCCTCACTCTGTCCTCCCACACCCGATGGTCTCCAGCTTCAGCCGGGAGAGGTGTGGAACTGACAAGAAACAACTATCCCCTTCTGTTTGCCTACTTCACTCACTCCCCCCTCTAATCAGTGCCGACTAGTGTGAACGGAAAACAGTGGATTTGAAGGTAGTGTGAACCTTGCAAATCTATTGCGATGGCAAAAGCTACATCTTTAATACGAAGTTTAGCTCCTGTGTAAATAAGCCCAAAGTCACTGTGCTCTCTGTCTGTTAATAAAAGCAGGCCATGACCCTCAGAAGAAACTAGGGGTGGATGAACCTTTCTGTTTCTGGCCTACATCATTTTTGTATGTGTTAATTCCAAACTCCATTCTAAACAATTCTGAAATCCATTCCACTGTGTTTCCACATGCATCTGTGGTCTGTTTTTTTAAAAAAAGAAATCACAAATTTTCATTTCAAATGCATTTCTGAATGTGTTTCCTAACAAAATATACCTTTTAAAATGCATTTTATGCATTTTTTAAAAAAAACAACCTGTGAACTGTGTTGGAACATTCAGGAAATGCAAAAACCTATGCATAACTAAAGTTTTAATCTGTACATTAGTCCAGGAGGTGCAAATGTAGTCAGTTGATGTCAGAATTAACAAACGTCAAATTCCTCAGACACTTAGAAGAAATGGGGCGAACGTAAGGGTGGAGAAATAAGAAAGTGAAATTGACAGATTAACCCACCCTTACCACCAAGAAGACCCCCTCTCCAGTCACCACTTGTTAACCTCTGATGGTGATAACACCTGTAGAAGGGCCTCTGAGGAAGTTCTCCATACCCAAGCCAGTTTATATGGAAGAAGAAAAAATGACATCTACCATATGAACAGATGTGTTCCATAGTAGCCAAGTAAGTATTGTTGCAGGCAGCAGAACTCAGCTATCTGTTGTACTTCCTAGTTGAGATATATTGTGGGTTCTGTTTTGTGTGTTTAAATGTAACCCTCCCTATGTAAGCCCAAGTTTATTCATTTATAATTGAAAGCAAAGAACAAACAAACAGAACATTTTGAGCACATCCTCCAGCTGGCAAATAAATCAAAGTAATATTCTCTTGAAACACTCTTTTGTGCATATTCAGCATTTGTTTAATCAAAGTATGTAAACATTATTTTTTTTAAAAAAAATATTCCCCTGCAATTTATCACAGGAGTAGAAGAAAGAGACAAATTATCAGAGGAGTAATGCTGCCAACCTTATGTAATGTAAAGAATAAATGGATGCTTGTTGGGGAGGGAGGGACTCTTTACTGTAAGGCATTAGGCTCATGGTTCTTATACACTCCGGAAAAACACATTTTTTCATGCCCTGACACTGACAGACTATCGTTATTTCTAGATCTCACGCTGTAGCAACAGACCACAAATGTTGAAACTGTCCTGCTTGATACCAGGGTTGGACTGTGATGATTGCTGACACAAAGACAGAATACAATAGCCATTCACTTGTCCTTTTTTCTTGGCTGTGCCCTCTGAAGAAATACAGATCCATTTTGGACCCTACTGGATTGTGATGGAAATCCCTTCTAATAGACTGTGCTTACAAAATGTCTCAGAAATATATACATCATCTAGTGCTAGTCGTATGTCTTCTTTCCACAGAGCAAACAGCACCCATTTAAGGACAATGACCACATTCATCTTGATGTGCCTGTACTTCATACATCACAGGGCAGTACTACAGGTTTGCTCTGGAGAAGTAAGCAAACATGGAAAAATTACTTCCCCTAACCTGGATTCATTCATACTTGGGAGAAGGAGAAAAATGAATGCTGCAATATCATTCGTGGGATTCACATATCTATTGGCCACAATAACTGATTACTAATATGTGTGTACATTTTTTTATGGAAGGGGTCTGAAAAATATTGCAGTCAAGCATGCTAGGATTAGACAATAAAATCTCCAGTGAAACTGTTTGCATTGCCATTTTATTTAGAGTCAACCCTTTATGGAATGCATAGTTGTTAAAGTATCTTTTCTTCAAATCATTCTGGCCAAATGATGGTGATGAATCATCTGCTGAAACGATAATAATGTGCACGTCTTGGCGCTTCATATTTTGATTTCATACTGCAACCCAAAATTAGTAATATTCCATGTCTTAACCAACTAAGTTGTTTCATATCATTGGACACAGTGTGTTCCCTCCTGCATGCATGCACTAGACAGGATCTCTACATGGCTCAAAGCACACCATTCCTCTTCCCTTCTTCTTTTTCCCAGCCACCCTTGACTACATGTACAGAGCAATGCTCTCACTATTCCAGAAGTGGCTCACTGAGTGTGGAGGAACCACTACAATAGCTTCCCAGCAGGTGAGTCACTCTTGCTTACCAAGACCGAGAGGGAGATGGGCAATGTGGTAAAAAGGTCAGCATGGTGCAACACACTGGCAAGAGCTCTGGATTGGCTGTGGAGGTGTGTTGGCATTGCACTGACCTCTCTGCCACCTCGCTCCTCCCCCTACCAATAAGCAACAGTGACCCACACGTCAGGAAGCTAGCATAGCTCCTTTGTCCCACCTGGCAAGCTGCTTCTGCTATTACCTGATATGCTATGCATATGTATCAGCTCCTCTTCTTTCCAGGGCTATATGTACAGACTACCCTTCCTCCAAGTAGGAATATCTTGCATGTGAAGCTCTTAGGATGGATCATGCCCTGGTTCCCTCCTTCGTCCTCGTACTAGCTATTTTCTTAACCTTGATTTAAAAATGAAATTTACATGCTGGGTTATGATTTCATTATGGTAGGATGTGACTTTATTCCAGCAGCTTCTGGACAGACATCAAAACATAAACCTCTCTTGTTTTGCAAAGTTCTAGGTTTGTTAATTTTTTTAAAAAAGGAAACATAAATTAGTTTGAAGAACTGCAACGATCAACTGAGTTTTTTAATCAAAAACTGGAAAAGAGACTGATTAAAGGAAATAGCTCAGCTCTTGATAAGAAATTTAAAATTGAGTTGACAACAATATTTTTGCAATTTTGAAGGGTTTTTTAATGGCTCAAAGCTAATTAAAATGGAATTAAGTATTGCTGTGACAATTGACATTTCCTTCTGAAACAGTAATTTCCTTTGTAATTAATGTAAATGCGATATTATTCTTCCTTTTAAATTATGGGTGATGCCATTTGTTAGCAGATTAATATTATCAGAGTAATCAAAGTGATGAAGCTGAAGCAGATATATGCATGACTTCCAAATACATCAAAGAAAGAGCGGGGTCCCGAGTTCTCTGGACTCAGTCGGAATGTTTTGTCAGGGATGGGAATGTTTCTCAGACAGATGCCAACATTTTGCTGATAGTAAACAAGAAAAGCAGTGTTTAAACCTTTGATTTTCCAGCGAAATCCACTGAAGTATCTTTTTCTCATTCTCTCTCACACACACACAAAGTTCACCCCATGCGTAGGCCTGTCTGCAGGCATAATAAGCATGTCACATATGTTTTCTTCTCCCTCTGCTAATATTCTGCACAGGTAACCAAAATGAAGTTGGGCAATGGCAAATTTCTGTACAGTCCACTGGGGTCAGGATTCGACTCCAAGCCTCAGAACAGCCTGTCAGCAAAAAAATGAAACTAAATTTGAAAAGCAATTTCCAAGATGCACCACTATGTAAGAACACTTAATGTACTGCTCAGTGACACAATGGAGTATTTGCTACAATTCTGTCAGATAAAATAGAAAGCCTTATGCTTTCTAAATGTTTAGTGCATCACATCTTTGAATGATGTGCACACAGCCCAATGAGAAGTGACTTAACTCACAACAATGTGGCCCCTGTTGTCTGGAAATGAAAGGGCACAGTAGCTCTGTTATCTGTACTGAGTGCATAACTCTTAGTAAATACAATTCAATGTTCTCAGCATGCAGAACAGGGAAAGGACATTTTGTTGACAAAAGAGGCTGCCTCTTTTTTCTGATAATAGCTATTAGAAACATAATTAGTGTACAGATATCCAGGTTTATTGGGGAAAGTTTAATAGGAGCCCCTCATTAAAATATTTGTACTACATCCTTGTATAATGTTTACCTCAAACTATATGGTGTCCACCATGAAAACTTCAAAACAGGCTTTTGTTAGCAATTCCAGCCCTGCCTCAATGTTCAAAGGGACTTTCACAGATGGAAAGTAAAATAACCACCTTACCCACAGGTAGTCAGTGAGGTGTCATCCAGATGTTGCTGGACTCCACCTCTCATCATCTCTGATCATTGGTCATGCTGGCTGAGGCTGATGGGAGTTGTAGTCCAGCAACATCTGGAGGGCACCACATCGGTTAACCCTGACCTACTTATTCCTTTTCCATACATGTCCTCTTTCTATTTAATAAATCAAATGTATTTTTCAAAGGTAGTCTTTCCCCAACCTGATAGTACAGCAGAAGTCAGAGAACACAAAGAGAAGTGGCAGCAAATGGCTCATGAAACGCCCACAAAAACAAGCATTGAAAGGTATCGAGAAAGCTAACTATCCCCACCAAATTAAGAGAAGTGAACTGTTTGCCGATCTAATGGCCGTGTATATAAATCAATTGCAGCATGCATACCACACATTCATATTAAAGCAGGGATGGGGCACCTATGGCCTTCCAGTTGTTGCTGGACCAACTACCATCACCCAATCTGGCTGGGGCCAAAGCTTAGGGCAAAGGGAAGGCCCCTTTATCAACCATCTGTGGCTGGTTTATTCTCTTCCCCAGCCAGCAGGAGGGAAGATGGGACACCTAGAAGAAGCTTAAACACCTCTTTCCTCTGTTTTGGTCCAGTCCACCTCACAGAAAAATAAGGCTGTGCACCATATTTGGCTGAGGCGCAAGCTAAATTGGGCCCATTTGGACCTTTTGTGGCCTTGGCCAAATAGGGTTCTGACAGCCACAGATGGCTGGGGTCAGATTGGATGACTCAGAGTGACCTGGGGCTGTCAGGAGGTGGGGCATCAGGCAATAAGAAGAGGCAAACATGGAATTCCTTCCTGCCTGAAAGTTGCCATTGTCCCAGTGGATCACAGTGAGTGCCAGTTTGCAAGCCTTTTCCTGCTAGTTTGCAAGGTGCTTTCCTGCATCGCATGGGCTCACTCCCTCAGCTCATTGGCTGTTGAGCTCAGGGAGGGATCCGGGTGGTGGTGGTTTGCAAGATGCTTTCCTTACAAAAGTAATTTGCAAGCATCACCTACACAGGATCATCCCCCTCAACTGACCAGCTGTTCAGCAGAGGGGGTGATTCTACAGGGTGCTGTGAGGACTCCCCCACCGCCTCAGCTGAGGCATTGATCGGGGGGGTAAAGGCATCATAGCACCCTGTGTCAGCTCTACACTGTGTCAGCAGTGCCGGTGGGGGCTGGAATTTCTGGGTGGTTGGCAGGGAAGCAAAGTCCTTAGCCGGCAGTCTGGCCATAAATCTGCCAGGTCTAGGAGGAGGGGAGCTGATAAGGGCCAGGCTTGTCCAAAGTGTACTTGTCGAGTCAGGAGTCCAGAAACGAGGTCAGTAGAGGTCCGGGATCAAGTGCCAAGGGGTCAGTCCAAAAGAGGTTGCAAGGAAACTAGGAACACACAAGCCACGCCTGACGTTGCAGTCAGCAACAAGCTGCAGCCAAGGTGTGCCTTATAAAGAGCAGGGTTGACAGCAGGTGTGAGCCCTCAGTGTTTGGGCCTTAAGGAGACAGGCCTGCCCCTCTTCTGCCTGACCTTCTGCTGTCTACGTTCTGCAGGTGAGGGGGGAGTATCCTGTGCACTGTCTGTGTCTGGCTGCAGGGCCTCTGCTGTCCCTGGGGTGCTCTGCAGCTGAGGGGCAGAAGGAGCTGGATTCTCAGGAGGCTCCTCCGTGTCTCCTGCTGCTCCTGGGTCTGCTGCTGTTACTCCCGAGTCGTCCTCATCTGAGGAGTCCTCTGACGGGGCCATGACACCATCCCCCGCCCCACGACCAACCCTCCGCCTCCCGCCGGGGCCCGGCTTAGCCGGGTAGCGCTGGTGGAAGCACCGGACCAGACGAGGGGCATGCACCTGCGCCGCATCTTCCCATGAGCGTTCCTCAGGGCCGTACCCCTGCCAGTCTATGAGGTACTGGAGGCGGCCCCAATGCCTCCGGGAGTCCAGGATCTGCGCCACTTCGAATTCCTCCTCCCCGTTGACTTGTATTGGTGGTGGGGGCCGTGGTTGACTACCCAAGGGGTGAGGCGGGAGAGCGGGAGTCAGCAGTGATCTATGGAAGACAGGGTGAATGCGGAAGGAGGCAGGGAGTTGGAGCCGGAAGGCCACCTGGTTAATTTGCTGGGTGATCCAGAAGGGACCTGCATTCCGAGCCTCCAGCTTGTGAGACGGCCGTTGCGAATGCAGGAATTTGGTTGAGAGCCATACCTGGTCGCCTACCTTCAGCGGTGGGCCTGGTTGGCGGTGGCGATCAGCAAAGCGCTTATACGCGTCCTTGGCCTGCTCCAGCTGCTCCTTCAGGACTGCCTGCAGGGCTTGCAACTCCTGCAGCATGACATCCGCAGCGGGGACCGGCGACGGGGGTCGCACTGAGGGGAAGAATCGGGGGTGGTAGCCGTAGGAGGCAAAGAACGGGGTCTTGCGCATGGAGGCATGCACGGAGTTATTATACGCAAACTCCGCCAGCGGTAACAGATCCACCCAATTGTCCTGTTGGAAGCAGGTGTAACACCGCAGGTATTGTTCGACGGTGGCGTTGGTCCGTTCTGTTTGTCCATCTGATTGAGGGTGGTGGGCAGAGGACAAGTGGATCTGGACGTTCAGGGCCCGAAACAGGGCCTGCCAGAACCAGGCTGTGAACTGGGCTCCTCGGTCACAGATCAGGTGGTCGGGGAGGCCGTGCAACCGGAAAACCTGGGTCAAAAACAGTTGCGCAGTTTCTGGGGCAGAGGGTAGTCCGGCACAGGGGAGGAAATGGGCCATCTTGGTGAACAGGTCTACGACTACGAGAATGGTGGTCATTCCCTGGGAGGCTGGTAAGTCCGTGATAAAATCCAGGGAGACCGAGCGCCAGGGCCCTGGGGGGGTAGGCAGTGGGAGCAGGAGCCCCGGGGGCTTGCCGGGGTGGCTCTTGGCTCACTGGCAGGTATCACAGGCCGCTACATAGTCCTTGATGTCCGCTTGGACCCGGGGCCACCAGAAATCCTGTAGGACCAGGTGGAGGGTTTTATACATTCCAAAATGCCCTGCCGGCTGGCTGTCATGGCAGAGGTGGAGCACCTCTCCCCGCAGAGCTCCCGGGGGAACATACAACCGGTTCCGGTGGTACAAGAGGCCCTGATGCAAGGAAAAGGGGCTGTCCCGGGCGGGCGTCCCGGACTGGAGCTCTCGCTGCTGGGCCAGGGCATAGGGGTCCTTTTGCTGCTGCTCCTGCACCCGGTCCAGGAAGGGTTGTGGTTGGTGTGTAGCGGTGAAGTTCTCTGGGCGGAGGATTGGGCGAAGTGGGCGATCGACCTGCTCGGCTCAGTATTCCGGCTTGCGAGAGAGTGCGTCTGCTAGGGTGTTTCGGCGGCCAGGGAGGTAGGTGACCGTGAACTGGAACCGGGAGAAAAACAGGGACCACCGGATCTGGCGTTGGTTCAGCCGTCGGGCGCTTTGCAGGTGCTCCAGGTTTCGGTGGTCCGTTCATACCTGGACCAGATGGCGTGCCCCTTCCAGGAGATGATGCCAGGTCTCGAAGGCTACTTTGATGGCCAGTAACTCCTTCTCCCAAATGGTGTAGTTCTGTTCCGAAGCGTTGAGTTTCCGGGAGTGGAACGCACAGGGGAGCAGGGACTGCTTGCTCCCCACCGGCTGAAGTAGGACTGCTGCCACTGCCTTATCAGATGCATCAGCCTCCACTATGTAAGGTCGGGTAGGATCGGGTTGCTGGAGGATGGGTACAGATGTAAAGGCATGTTGGAGGTGCCGGAAGGCCTGTTGAGCGGCCTCTGTCCAAACAAACTTCTCTTTGCCTCGAAGCAGGTCTGATATGGGCGTGGTGATTTCGGAGAAATGGGAGATGAACCGGCGGTAATAGTTGGCGAAGCCCAAGAAGCGCTGCACATCTTTGGGGCTTCGCGGAGCTGCCCAGTGGAGGATGGTCTCAATTTTGGCGGGGTCCATCTGGATACCCGAGGGTGAGATCCGATGGCCTAGGAAATCCACGGTCGTGAGG
The DNA here is from genome assembly GCF_030035675.1 of Rhineura floridana. Taxonomy (NCBI): domain Eukaryota; kingdom Metazoa; phylum Chordata; class Lepidosauria; order Squamata; family Rhineuridae; genus Rhineura; species Rhineura floridana. Next base: position 56,177,999 of record NC_084483.1, read on the forward strand.
TCAAAGGCGCATTTTTCGAGCTTGGCGAAGAGGCGGTGCTCCCGCAGGCGCTGCAACACCGCTCGAACATGCTCCTTATGTTCCAAGGGGTTCCGCGAGTAGATCAGGATGTCATCCAAGTAGATCACCAGGAAGCGGTCTAGGAGGTCCCGGAAGATGTCATTCATGAAGTGCTGGAAGACGGCAGGGGCGTTGCACAAGCCAAATGGCATCACGGTGTACTCAAAGTGCCCATAACGGGTGCAGAAGGCCGTCTTCCACTCATCGCCCTCCCGCATACGCACCAGGTTGTAGGCCCCTCTCAGGTCTAGTTTGGTGAAAATGCGAGCGCCCCACAGCCGCTCTAACAGTTCTGGGATCAGGGGCAAAGGGTAGCGATTCCGAACTGTAATCTGGTTGAGGGTGCAGTAGTCATTGCACAGCCGGAGTTCCCCACATTTCTTTTTGACAAAGAGGACAGGGGCGGCTGCAGGGGACGTGGAAGGGCGAATGAACCCTCGGCGCAGGTTCTTGTCTAGGAACTCTCTGAGGGCTGCCAGTTCGGGTTCTGACAGGGAGTAAAGCCGGCCCACGGGAATCTTGGCTCTGGGGAGCAGATCAATGGGACAGTCATAAGGACGATGGGGCGGCAACTGGTCTGCCTCTTGCTTCCCAAACACATCCGCGAACTCCCGGTACTGTTCCGGTAAGGCCTCGAGCACGGAGCTTGCCTCCCGGGTCATCAGGATGCGCTCCTTTGGCCTCCAGCAGTTGACTTGGCAATAGGGGGATCCGAGGGTCAGCCGGCCCATGGACCACTGGATGATGGGGTCGTGCCGCTGGAGCCACGCCAGGCCCAGCACGATCGGAAAGTGGGGTGCGGCAGCCAGGTAGAACTGGAGGCTTTCCTCGTGCTCCCCCAGGGCCACATCGAGCGGCACTGTCTCCTGTACTACAGGGCCCGAGGCGAGAAGCCGGCCATCAATAGTCTCAACCAGGAGGGGGCGGCGAATGGGTTGACTAGGAACCTGGTGGAGCTTGGCAAAGGACACGTCCATAAAATTGCTGGTGGATCCTGAGTCCAGCATGACGGGTACTTGTAGGGTCCCCCTTCCGGGGACTATCAGTGCGATCAACACGGTCAGATGCTTGGGCGGTGAGGAACTGAGGTGGCAGGCCCCTTGAACCACGAGGTTGCCCCGGCTCAGGGGCCTGTGAAGGTCGGCGCATGGACGTTTCCCGAGGCAGAGGCTGTGGGTCGTTTTGCGGAACACTGGGCTGCAAAATGCCCCAGGGGGCCGCAATACAGGCAGAAGCCCTGTTGCCGGCATCAGCAGCTTTTCGGCCGCAGAGAGATATGGCCGAGCCCCTCCCAGCTGCATCGGTTCTGCCAGGGGTGTAGGGTCCTTGCCGACGGGCTCCGAGGGCCCAGCCACTGGGGCTGATGCTCTGTAGACTGGCCGGGGTCAGTTGGCAGCACACCTGCTTTCCAGCCTCCCATCAATCAGGAGACACAGGCGTATGAGGGCGTGCAGGGTTCCAGGGCGCTCCACCCTAGCTAGCTCATCCAGAAGCTCATCCGACAACCCCTCCTGAAATTGGTCCATGAGAGCTGCTGCGTTCCAGCCCAGGTTTTGTTGTAATAAGCAAAAGTCTGTTACATATTCCCCCAAGGGGCGTCGGCCTTGCCGCAGCCGGCGTATGCAGCGGTTGGCTGTAGCTGATTGGACTGGGTCCTCGAACATAGCCTTTAGTTCTCTGGTGAAGGTGGCTAGGTTGTTGAGCACGGAGCTCCGCTCGAGGAGGCCCATCTAGCTGCGGCCCCGGTGCACAGGTTAATCAAGAATCCCACCCAGGTCTTATCATCTGGGAAGGCCTCTGGTCGTAACTCCATGAAGAGCTGGGCCTGGGCCAAGAAGGCTGGGAGCTGGTCGGAAGTCCCAGTAAATTTCTCTGGGAGAGTCACAGGACACTTGGCTCTCCCTGTAGCCTTGGACAGCCAACAACAGCTGGTCTACTTGTGAGCGCAGGAGCAAGTTTTCCTGCTGGAGTTGCTCCATGGTCAGCACTTCCCCCACTCCCTCGTTTGCCTGTTTTGTTTTGGGCTGACTGCAAACTGTCAGCTCTACACTGCGTCAGCAGTGCCGGTGGGGGCTGGAATTCCTGGGTGGTTGGCAGGGAAGCAAAGTCCTTAGCCAGCAGTCTGGCCATAAATCTGCCAGGTCTAGGAGGAGGGGAGCTGATAAGGGCCAGGCTTGTCCGAAGCATACTTGTCGAGTCAGGAGTCTAGAAGCGAGGTCAGTAGAGGTCCGGGATCAAGTGCCAAGGGGTCAGTCCAAAAGAGGTTGCAAGGAAACTAGGAACACACAAGCCACGCCTGACGTTGCAGTCAGCAACAAGCTGCAGCCAAGGTGTGCCTTATAAAGAGCAGGGTTGACAGCAGGTGTGAGCCCTCAGCGTTTGGGCCTTAAGGAGACAGGCCTGCCCCTCTTCTGCCTGACCTTCTGCTGTCTACGTTCTGCAGGTGAGGGGGGGAGTATCCTGTGCACTGTCTGTGTCTGGCTGCAGGGCCTCTGCTGTCCCTGGGGTGCTCTGCAGCTGGATTCTCCGTGTCTCCTTCTGAGTCTGCTGCTCCTGGGTCTGCTGCTGTTACTCCCGAGTCATCCTCATCTGAGGAGTCCTCTGACGGGGCCATGACACCCTGCAGAATTAACTTCCATCTCCTTCCCGTGCCCCTCTGCTGGCTATATGTTTAATAAGAGTTTTAAAACCCAAATTAAACACTAGCCCTGTCCCTGAATGTATTTAGGACCAGATCCAGGACAGGGGGTCCCCAAGTCAACCCAGGTCACGTTGCCCTGATGCCCCCCCCAGATTGGAGCTATGAGGTGTGTGCAGAGCCCTGCAAAAGAGTGGCAATGCCTCTCTGATGGTTCCACTCACCTCTGAGACAAACCAATGGTTGGAAGGGCCCCACAGGCACCATAGAGGGTATGCATGCTTCTACTACTCTTCCAACAGAAAGGTCCAACAGTGTTTCTGGAAGTTCCTACACTAATGCGTCTCCAAAGATAAAGAGGCCAGTGCTTATGGAGGAACCATTACAAATCTCTTTGTATGCTCCCATCTAGTTCAGATGTCAGACATCATTTCTTCTAATAGCAAACTCAGGTGACTGCGTGCTGACAGAATTCTGCCAAAATAGGGAATATCAGCACTCTCACCCTGAAGAATGCAGAATAAACAAAGCATTTAAAAAAAAACAGGAGGCAATTTTTTTTAAATTTTCCTCAGAAGCATCTTGCCCTGTATGGTAGAGCTGTAACACGAGCTCCTTAGCAGATGTGTTATGGCTGCTTACTGGGGGCGGGAAAGGAGTAAGGGAGTTGTGGTATGGGTGCAGTAGCCTGCTTATTGTTTTATTATCAGAGTACTCATGTATGTTAGTCCCTAATGGATTCTGGAAGGCATGTAGCCATACAGTTCATTTTCTATGAAGTGTCTTCCATGAGAGCCCAGTGGCTGGGAGGATCCTGCTGCTATCCAGATAACTGAAATCACTTTCAGCCCTTGAGAAGTAATAATAAACTTAAAAGCTTGTCTGCCTTTGGAAAAGAAGTAAATGTTTCCTGAACACCAAGCATTTTTTAAAGAAGATACTTGAAGAGAAACAGGACTAGGAGACACCAGCCTATACTGCATTATAGCCTTTCTGAAAGGCTTGACCTCTATGATGATCTTCTTTGTGTTGTCCATATTACTCATGCTGGAAGAAAAGTGCATATACATTGGATGAATTGTTCAAGAACAGTTGGTTCTATAGGAAAATATGACTTCTGTAAAGCTGCCAAGTTTAGAAAGATCAATGGATATTTGCTGCATAAATACTGCTTGTGCAAGATGAAGCAACCTGGGGGCTGAATTGAATTTATGAACCTCATTTCCCCAGATTCCTATACATTTTGGACTGGAGAACATAGCTTGCATATTCAGAGATCAGTCTATTTTCCACTGAAGGAATGCAGTTTTTCTGATTACTTCACTAAAGGACTCAAAAAACCCTTATTCGGCCTTAGTTTTTTTCTTATAATTTTCTTTGGTCTAGCTGAGGTCAGTGTTAAATGTATATGCACTCAAAAATATATGCAAAGAAAATATTTATACTGAATAGATTAAAAGAAGATTCCAGATAACCCGATACAAGTATTTATCAAATAGCTGGTACACATACTACCCTTTTGTGTCCCGTGTAAATGCAGTGATTCATGAGAACCTCAGGAATGTACACACACAGACACTTCACCCCATATTTAATGCTCGGAGTGAACCAAAGTACATGCACATATCTGTTTCATGGGATCCGTCCTCTGCAAGACAAGAGTGAGCATTTCATATAAATGTCTCCACATGTATAAAAGCTGCACAAGTGTAAGCCACTGTGCATATAAGACATTCTATGTGCAGGGACGGAGGTTTGATCCCGAGACTCATGCACCCCACTTCACGCAGACTGGAGATAGTGACATTGACATGATAGTGACATAGACATATGCTCCAGCTGTCTTCATTTACCAGGACAGTCCCAATTTTCTAGTCCCTGTCCTCAGTAACTCACTGTCTTGATTTTGTCCCTCTTTTCCCCTTTTGGGGATACGTTGTTAAAATGTTGTTAGTGTGAGTTGCTAGAGTTGTCATTTTTCATTCAACTCCCTCCCCAGACAGAGTCTCTAGAAGTTAAAACCAGTTTTTCGAGGCATGCAGCTCCTCTTTCCCACTATTTGCAGTTGTGAGCTTGCTTCTTTCCAGGTGCAGTTTGAAGTGTTGGTTATCACTTTCGGAGCTCAAACTAGCTTGTGACCAGCAAATGTAAAGGACCACCTCTTCACTTATCTTCCTGCCTATTTGTGGAGAGGTCTGCTTCATGTACCCCATGCTTCTGGGGAAGAGCCGTAGCTCAGTGGTAAAGCATCTGCTTTGCAGGCAGAAGGTCCCAGGTTCCATCCCTGGTACCTCCAGTTAGGGCAAGAAGAAACTCCCTGTCAGAAACCCTGGAGAGCTGCTGCCAGTCCGTGTAGACAATACTAAGCAAGATGGATCAATGGTCTGACTCGGTATAAGACAGCTTCCTATGTTCTGCAGTTCAAGTGGCAGGAATGTGGAAGAGTCCCTGGCCCAGAGAATCCACTGAAGCCCCTCTTTGTTGGCATTCCACGGTCGCCCGAAGACTTTCTTGCTTTGAAAGGCTTTAGTTTTGTCATTTCAACTTTGCAGACTCTTGTTTTTATTTGGTCATTTTGCCCTGCCTGTGGGATTGTTAGCTCCTTTTACTGATTGCTTTTGTAAAGTTATTTTGTTAGCTGTCTTAGATGGTTCAAATTTTGAACAGCAAAAGGCTTTAGGCAATACTGGATCAGATAAATAATAAACAAATTTCATACTAGGGATGGTGCATTTTCTGTCGTGTGCACATGCAGATCCATAAACAAACACTAAAGTGCCTTATAATACAGTCTGACATTCCATGCCCTGCAATTGCACCATATATTCTGAATGCTTGATAACGTGTTGTACGACAACAATGTTTTCCTAGGACATTTTTAATTTAAAGAACAACTGTCCTCCTATCTTTTAAATTAGTGCTGAACAGTCTGTTGTAGACAGTGGCATGTACACACCCCTCCCGCAATTGGTGTGCATGTTCTGGGTGCAGCACTTACACAGGTTTGGTTTCCTTTTGAAGGCAGGATCATCTTAAGGTATTATGAAATATTTGATTTGATTTATGACTGAAACCTTTGTAATGGCTGTCAAGCAAGCCGATTATTTTTTCACCAGTCATTTGTGAAGCTAATACCCACAAATGTAGCTAGTCTAGAAGATGTTTGCTCAATGGACTTGGATGGTTTTTGATGGCTGGTGGCTACTGGGTTCCAATGTGTTAGGTCTCAAGTCTCCATCGTAAGTTTAGCAATGTCATCAGCACAGATCTATCAACTCACACTGCTCCCTACCTCCAAGGAAACGGAATGGAGTCTTTGGCATGTACTCTTAGTTCATAAGGCCATATATAATGGTTTGTAACAATGGTCACTTAGTGTGCTTTGGCTAAAAATGTAGGTCATCTTGAGACAAAGTCAAATGTGTCATGAGACATATAGAAAGGGGCATAATTTCCCTGCTGAGAACTAAGTTGCGGCATTTTGTCTGCCCCTCTCTGCTCAGCTACACCACTGATTGTTGGGTGTGCCAGGAGCCCTCATGTTCCTTTCCAAGCTGCTGCGGGATGCTGGAGCCCCTGATGGAACACTGAACATCATCCATGGACAACATGCAGCTGTGAATTTTATTTGTGACCATCCTGATATCAAAGCCATCAGCTTTGTGGGATCTAATCAAGCTGAAAAATATATCTCCGAAAAGGGTTCCAGGAATGGCAAGAGAGCGCAGGCCAATATGGTAAAACTATGCATCTGTGTTGACATCTCTGTTCATAGGAAAGCTGTTGGTGATCCTGAAAACACTTTTAAAATAGTGATAATTTTAATGCCTTGAGTTGTAATTCTGATGTTTTGGTATTTCATTTGAAAATGGCAAACTTTGAAATCATTGTTGACATACAGTGCATTTTAAATATGATTAACCAAAACCTTTAAATATATATTCAGTAACTCTTAATTCTGTAGCAGAAAATTTCAAATATGTAAAAAGCTTTCTTTGACTCCCTTTAGTCCTTGCTTTGAATTGGTAACACAGCCATATTTTCCTTGCAGGTCTGCGACTATTTAAACTAGTTGTTTAAAGATGAAAGTTTCATTCATGTTTATGTATATGGATATTGTTTATGTATTTTGCTTTGTAAATTAATTTGATATGTTTTTATTGTACCTTGTGTATTTTATTAAGATCTTTTAGATAGTAAGTATAGAAGGAAATAATAATAATAATAATTTATAAACATGCATGTTGAGAACAGCTGGAGGCAGACAGTGCTGTAGCTCAGTGGAAGAGCACTCAAAAGGTCCTATGTTCAATCCCTGGCATTTCAAGGTAGAGCTGGGACTATCCCCAGCCTGAAAGCCTGGCCAGCCATGGCCAGCTAGCGTAGATACTACTGAGCCAGATAGACTAAAAGTCTGATCACTATAAGGCAGTTTAAGATGTTCCTATGAATTTAATTCCTACAAACAGCAATTCCATTGTTCCACGTAATCTTACAGAGACAACATACAGCAGAGTCCACTTTCTGTTTTGCTATCTTACTCTCACTCGTCTCAGGCTAGCGCCTTTGTTACTGTTCAGACATATACAAACACACCCCTAGATCACATGATTCTTATCAGGGGCAAGGGAGAGAGGTAAGCCCCAATTCAACAAACAATAGTTTCCTAGATATTGAGAGAGCATCTATTGTTCCTTTAGCCAGCAATCATCACAGAAATAACCTGGACTACGAGCATTCCTTTGCCAAATCCAGTATCGCCTTAAGACAAAGCCACAATACCTATTTACAGATGCCAAGCCTATAACAAAAGGCATATAGCCGGCTAGTACAGCTTTTAGCAAGCGGAGAGAAAACTTTAGCAGTGATATGGGGGTAAAAAATGGGGTGTCAGTACAAACACGGCCCTGTTTTCATCAGTGAAATGTTGGAGGGCATGCATTTTGTGTTATAGAATGTGCATCACTGATAAGACTTGAAAATACTAGGCAACTTCCAAATATCCAGATGACATCTTCTTCTTGCAGTCCAGCACTTTATTTCAGTGGAACACAAAATTTACATTCTTCATGTGTTTCTTTCAGTCTGTATTCATCTAACTCTGCCTTTCCCAACCAGTGTGCCTCCAGATGTTGTTGGACCACAACTCCCATCAGCCTCAGCCAGCATTGTCAATGGTCAGGAAAGATGGGAGTTGTGGTCCAACAACATCTGGAGGCACACTGGTTGGGAAAGGCTGCTCTAAATCATTGTTAGAAAGAATGCCCTTCTGGAAAATTAGGTAACATTAATTTAGGCATGCATTACAGGAGCATCATAGAAAGATGGAGCCAAAGAGTAGCAAAGGTAATAGAAATTTATATCAGTTCACCTGGGCTGGAAATGAATACTATGTTACAATTAGGTATGGGGGAGAAATTCAATTCCGTTTGTATTTGAACCCAAGTCTATCAAATTCACACTTTCCAAAACACTGTGAAAATTGAAACAACCATCCTTCAAAATTTGCACTTATTTGAATTTTGCAGAGCAGTTCACCAGTCAAAGAATGTTTACAAAAATGCATATATTAGTGGCAAGTGTGCATAAAAATGCACACATTAAATACACACATAAAAATGTTGCCCTGGGCTCCCGCTGAGAGGAAGGGAGGGATATAAATCAAATAATAAATAAATAAATAAAATAAAAATGGATATATGAGTGAACACACACACACAAATGCATTATATGAAAAGACATTGCTTGCAAAAATGTGTACATTAGTCAAAAGTGCATATAAAATGTGTTTATTGGGGGGAAATTCAGACTAAAATGCTGAAGAATCTTCAAATTGCTGCAAAAATGTGGAGAACTGAATTTAAGATGGGGGAAAAAGAGAAACTGAGAGAACCACCACTGACAGATCTTTCCATCCCTAGTAACAATTTGCTGTCTGCTGTTGTCATGACTCATCTGCATCAAGGTCTAAAGAGGAGCCCTTGGCTTGAGTTCACATTTCTGCTGGCAATCTGTCCCTTGCAGAGCATATGTATCAGGAGCAGCTTGTGGGAAGTGGTGGTGACGTGGGCCTGGCCTCCCAACAGCAGTGTTGCTGCTAAATACCAGGATGGTGCATGGGCATGGCAGGGTGTAGTGAGGCCGATCCATTTGCACCATTCTACCCTCACCACCATGCCTTGCCCACACACCATCTCAGTAAGCAGCAGTGATGCCAGTGCCAAGGGGCCAGGTATGTGGCCCCGCCTCTCCCTGATGGCTGCTCCTTGTATGGATTTAATTTCAGAACTTTTTACAAGCATGCTAATTTCTGGGCTTCTTCACAGCCTGCATCACTGGCATGGCTGTGGCACCAGCACTGCTGCTTGGATAGATGGTAGAGGAATATGTAGTGGCAGTTGACAGGGTACCTGCAATGGTCAAAACCAGCACTGCCTGGCTGTTGTCACCTGTGATGGTTGAGATTAGGGGCATCATTATGGCAGGAGCTTTCTTTGGCTGTGACACTAGATTTATCCCTGTGTGGCAGGATTCATGATGTCTCAAATGGTAGCTATCCCTGAAGGCCTTGCTGCAGTACATGCACACAAAGGAGGTTTTTGGTTTCTCTTTTTTAACCCCAACAATGGTATTTTTTAGAGTTTCTGGTAAGGGCTGAGATTTATTTGTTATCGGTAAGGGTAAAATTGGTTTCTGGATGGGGCTCAACGGCATTGCTCAAGAGCAGCAGCAAACTGTTCTGCTCTGTTTGCTGTTGGTGATGTGACACTTTGTGTACCTTTAGAGAAGTCACCAGTACATTAGAGCACTGTTCTTCAACCTTGGTTCTCCAAATATTTTTGGACTACAACTCCCATCACCCCCAGCCAGCTTAGCCACTGGTCAGGGAATCATAGGAGTTGTAGTCCAACAACATCTGGGGACCCAAGGTTGAAGAACTCTGCATTAGACCCTCTGCTCCCAATTTACTTTAAACCTCCAGCACCACAACCCCTAATTACCATTTTGTTCTTCTATGAAAAAAGTGTGAGAACCACCATGGGACAGTGGACATAGCTTTGTTGTGGACTGGGGAGACCCAAGTTCATCTCCACCCTCCCAGATTGATCATTCCAGATTGACCTTGGGCTGGTCACTTTCTCTCAGCTGAAGCTACAGTACTTCATAGGGTTAATGTGAAAATACTTTTATCAAAGTTACTGTCATTTTGTATGCTGTAATATCACCTTGCTGTATTTTTTTAAAAAATGAAAAGCACACTATAAATAAATAACTTAAGACTATTTTGGTCATTGTGATTTTCCTACTGTTGGAGGAGGAGTTCATTCAATTCAATTTTTTGCAGTGGACCAACTCAATCTGATGCTCCCAAAAAAGCATGCAGATCAGAATGCGACTCCCAGTCAGATTATGCATTTCTCCTGCTACAGTTTTGATGCACAAAAAATGGACACAAAATGTGTATTTTACAAACGAAAAAGCATTTTTCATGGAAAATATGCATTGAAAAACATTTTATGTAAAAGCTGTGTATTTATAAATATGCAAACAAAATAAGTGCAATTTAAATGCAGCCTTTTGGTGCATTCTTTTGAAACACACATATGGGACAGATTCAACATGTTTGAATGCCAGAGAATCTGAATCAGAATGAGCCAGCTCAGTCCATTGCTAGATTTTACTGTTTATTATTGTTAGCCCCCTTATGAGTGGTTGCAGAAACAGCTCAAGCTGTCAGTGGCTGCTACCTTCCAATATTTCTCCAGCAGGTGGCTGGGCCACACACTTCTGGTAGCAGGTGTTTTGTCAGGAACAGGATCCTTGCCTGCATGCCATGCCTTGCTATTGTCAAGAGCTGTAATCAATAATAACATTTTGCCCTGCCTGTGTTCTAGTCTTGGGTGTGGTTCCTTTCCTCCTGTTGCTGAGCTTCACTCCCATCTGTGGGCACAACACTGTTGTAGACACTGTCTTCTATCTTTTAGCTAATTAATGAACCATTAAAATCACCTATCAAAGCACACTGTTTATTAAGAAATGCTAGTGAGAGACCATGTCAAAGATCTGCTGCATAGCCGTGTCCAGTACATCTTGGCATTCACAAACATATATTGTCATTTAATTATACCCACAACTGCTGTCTACATTTTGATTGCATTATTGCCTTTATATCACATCCCTTCTCCAAGTAAGTCAAGGCAACAACCCTGTGGTGCAGTTTAAGATGAGGCATGGTGACTGCCCCATACGTCTGTTCTGACCTGTGTTTGTCATATACAGTAGTCATATTGAAGTTTTGTGTGTGTGTGTGTGTGTGTGTGTGTGTGTGTGTGTGTGTGTGTGTGTGTGAGAGAGAGAGAGAGAGAGAGAGAGAGAGAGAGAGAGAGAGAGAGAGAGAGTACACCACACTGCTTCTGCATCTGAGGAGAGAATGAGTTCATAGATTATGTTGTGCACCTTGCCAACTGCAGGTTAACTGTTACATGTAGCCTGTGCATTTTATTCCATGTAACTCTAAACCAAATATTTGTGCTACCTCACCTGTGCCTTGCCATGTGGAATAGCAATCACTGAGCTAAGAGTAATTGGCAGTGACCATCCTGCAAGTTTTATTCATTTCCATACTACTACTTATTTTGCATCTTTATCACTCCTTCAGCAATGTAAACATTATGAGGCTTTCCTGAATGAAACAACTAGGCATTTTGAGGCCAGGTTGAAGATCCACAGTATTGGACTTCTTTGTAGAAACTCAAAATCACCTTGGCGTTTTGATTAATACATCAGAATTATAATAAAAATGAATGGAATAAGAACATTTTAAACAAACTTGAAAGTAAGACGTATTCTTAACTTTTCCCTAATGTGCTGTTTACTTTCACCTCCAGCAAATGGTAATGACTTAATAACTGGCTCTTTAGTGCTTAATGGCCTCTGTCCAGGTCTAGCAAGATTCTAATGCCCCCTCTCCAATCTCATTCAGATTGTACATTGGATTGAATTTGCTAGTGTAAACTGAAGTTTATTTATTTGAATATTTCTAAACTGCACTTTCGTTGGAAATATAGCCAATATATGTTCAACACAAAACACATAATTCAACAATAATACGATTGGTAAAATGGGCTCCTTTCGGAGGAAGGGTAGAATATAAATTTAGTAATAAATAAATTAATGAAAACACCAGTGACTTGTCAATAATACTAGTTGGTTAAAAACATTCAAATTCCAAAGGCATGTCTGAACAATACAGTTTTTAAAAGACCTGTAAAAGAAAACAGGAATGACTCCTGCGGGACTTCTGTTGGCAAGGAGGTCCACAGCCAGGGCCTGCCACACTAAAGGCTCAGTCCTTGGTAAAGGTCAAGGGAACCTTAAGTTCGAGGCTGAGCATAGAGAATCAGACAGTCCTTAAGGTACTTTGAGCACAAGTTGGTTAGGGCTTTGTGAATTACTCCAAGCGCTTGAAACTGACCCAGGAGCAAATCAGCAGGCAGTGCAATTCTCTCAGCAAAGGAGTAACATGTTACCAGGAACCTGCTTCTGTCAGCAGTATGGCTGCTGCATTCTGTACTAGTTGCTGCTTCTGGACTAGATAAAAGGGCAGGCCTAAATAGAGTGCTTTATTGTAATCAATGGGCCACTGTGGTCAGGCTATCCTGGTCCACAAATGGTCACAGGTGGCATACCAGCTGAAGCCAGAAGACAGCATTCCTAGCTACAGAGACCACTTGGGCTTCTAGTGACAAAGATGAATCAAGGAATACTCCCAAGCTGTGAATCTTTTCCTTCAGAGGGAATGTAACCCCATCCAGAACAGTTAATTGACCAGTCTCCTGGATATAGAACCACCCATCCACAAGGCCTGCGTCTTTCAGGATTTGAGATCAAGTCCACCACTGTCCACACACCAGTTTAGGGCTTGCTCAGTTGCTCATGACTCAGAGGTAATAGCAAGAAATAGTGGGGTGTCATCAGTGTACTGATGATGCCTCATAAGAACATAAGAAAGACCTGCTGGATCAGGCCAAAGCCCCGTCTAGTTCAATATCTTGTTCTTATAGTTGCCAGCCAGATGCCCATGGGAAGCCCATAAGCAGAACCTGAGCACAGCAGCACTCTCCCCACCTTCAATTCCCAGCAAGCAGTATTCTCAAGCATACTGCCTCCAACAGAGGAGGTAGAACATAGCTATCATGGCTAAGAGCCATTGACAGCCTTATCCGCCATGAATTTGCCTAACTCTCTTTTAAAGACATTCAAGTTTAACTATGTGCTGTGTGAAGAAGTACATTCTTTTGTCTGTCCCAAATCTGCCAACATTCTGCTTCCAACATCATTCCAAGATCTTAATAACTAATCCCAACAGCTTCATATAGGTGCTAAATAATATTGGGGACAAAAGAGTGCCCTGTGGCACTCCATAGTGTAAACATTATGAAGAACTCTCTCCCAATACTACTCTCTGATACAACCTGCAGTACCGAGTTATATGAGCAGTATGAATCCACTTGTTGCCTTTCTTCTAGTCTCCTACTTTATTTTGCCCCACTGTGAAATCTATAGATTCTGTGTTGGAAATGGGGCAAGAGCAACTCCTGTTTTGTTCTTTTGTTTGTGCTCCAGAAGGAAGATAGAGCTAGGGTCCTCCATATGGACAGGCGTGTTTACCTCTTACCTGTGATGCTCTGACTGACTTCCTTCTGTCGCTAGACTGTGACATCTTTAGGGAAGCTTACCTGCCCCTCCTCCTTCTGCCCTTTCCACACCTTTCCTCTCGGACTGTCCAGGAGACAGGAGACATCCCTTTGTCTCTGCTCTCTCCAAGCCATGAGGCTAACTCCCACACCTGGGCGTTACGCCTCCAACTTAGCTAGTTAGTTAGAACTAAGTATGTCTTTTCTATCTATTATGTATTTCTATAAATAAAGTAGCTTTTCTTATTTTACTAAGTCTCCAGTCTCAGTGATGCTGATGCAGGGTAAAAGCCTGCTTTCTTAGGCAAACGCACGCACACGCTGGCACACTCGCATTTCAACATCTGCTGTTACTCTGCTGCTGTGGTGTTGCTTTAAATGAAATTAAGCACACAAATTACACACAACGCAACGTTCTGGAAGCTTTCTGGAGGACCAGAATATATCATGTGGGAGCAACTGCATGGTCCAAAGAGCAAGGTACCCAAGCATGCCAAGGGTAAAAAAAGCTACATATATATATTTTTTTTGGGGGGGGAGCAGGATGAGAACACAGCTAAGAATATAAACAGAAAGGAGAAATCCCAGGACCAGTGCAGACACCACAATACAGGCTAATGTCTTTAGAAAGAGCATTAGCAGTCGGCAGGACAGCAAAGGCCTTGTTATGTTGCACATGGCAAGCACTGCTGTTGCTTACTGAGAGGGAAAGGGGAGCTCAATACAGTGCGGGCGCAGTGGTGGAGCCAATCCAAGACTCCTGCAACTGCCTTGCCACGTGTGCACTACAGTGAACTGTTCCATTTCTGTAGTAATGTGCAACTGATTTTTGGAAATCCCCACACAAATATATATTTAGATACATATTTAGAAACACATTTTCTCTGAAAGTACTCTTTTTAAAATGTAACGTATGCATTTTCAAAGGAAGTGCAGAGCCCACTGGAAAACTAATCCAATCCACTACTGCAATAGTCATGTTCTACCTCCAGTGCCAGACGCAGTAAGCTTCTGGATATCAGCTGCTGAAAATCACAAGTGGGGACAGCATTGTTGCACTCAGGTCCTGAGTTCAGGCTTCTCATTGGGGCATATGGTCAGCCACTGTGAGAAAAGGATGCTGGACTAAATGGGCCATTGACCCTATCCAGCATGACTCTTCTTATGTGCATTCTGCACATTAGTCTGGGCAGTACAGATCAGGTCAGTGCATACTGGAATTTGCACAGTTCACATTCCTCAAGCATCCCTGTTGCTGACCTATTCTACTGCTGTCACCCATGCCACGGGTAGGCTATCCATGCTTTAGGTGTGTGAAGGAGAGTGTGGAGGAATCTCATCCAAGCCTTACATGTGCAGATAAATGGGAAACATTTCAAAACTAGGCCTCTGAAAAAAAATTATTTCAATCCATTAGGCCTATGACCCAACTCCCTGGCCCAAGCCCAGAGGTCAGCCTGTAAAACACTTGGCATTATCTTCCATTTTCTCAGTGTTAGCTATTACATTTGGATGGAAAACGAAGGAAAAAGTCTGGCCAACCTTATGTTCTCTGAGATGTGTCATCTGCAAGTATTTATAGTGAAGTTACAAAATCAAGAAGAACAGAGCCTACCTTATTTAAAAAGTAAAGAAACAAGTCATCTACAACATCAGTAATGTGAAATGTTATGCTAATAACTTGAATTATCTTGCTATTACCAACAGCTTTGTTTTGCAGATTTGCTCAATGAACACATTGTGTCCTGATTTCAAAAAAGGTGCCAGCTGATAGCATTTAGAAGGGTTGTAGTAGGCTTAGGTTGCAGTCAAATACATGTCTACTCAGAAGTAAGCTCCACTTGGTTCAATGGGACTTACTCCCAGGTAAGTATGTGTTGGATCACAACCATAGACGAGTAAGGTATTTAATAATAATAAATCTCTTGCCTTGTTTTTGATCCCATTCTTCCTTTGAGAGTTGACACAATAGCATGCACAGATCAGTCAACGAATTACTGCTCAGAACATTCTCTCTTCTGAGCCCCTGAAGGTGTTGAGGAATGCACATAATTCCTTTTAATGTTACTGCGCCTTAAATGCAACACTGGTTGAAAACATTATTTCAAAAAAATAAGTGTACTATCAAAATGGCAGAATTGGCCTGAGTTCGCTGTCACTTGGCTAAACCGAAAGTAGCTTGCACTTGTTGATTTGCCCCAAAACAATCCTTAGGCAAACATAAAATAACTGCTAAAGTGGTATGGGTGTTTACTTTGTAAATATATAAATTTTCTTTATGGACAAACTAAAGTGCCTTCAGTGATGAGCGGATTAACATGATAGCTACTTCCCCAATCCTAACTTCTTCCCAAAGATTACATTTAATGACATCTAGGAATTTTTTTAAAAAATCATCATCACCATGTTTTACAAAAAAGAGCCTGTTATTTATGTAAACTTCAATATACAGTTATATAATAAATTATACTAGTGGACTGACATCCAGCGTTTTTAGCTGGTAATTCAAATTCATATGTAAATTCAATATTATCCCCCAAAGACTCATCCTGACCCCTTCTTCAGGCTCCTTAGTCCACAACTTCCAAATTTCCCTTGAGTGTCCACCCTGCTCCACTGATCTGTCCTTCTATTCCTGTGTGGGACCTCTTCCTTAGGGTTCTCCCAGACAATCTGTTTATTGAGCATTCATCCTGATTTGTTGGCATGGAGGTTATATGATACCGCCTACCAATATTCCACATTTTTAAGTGCATTTTCCACTTTCTTGCTACAAAAATTCTGTGGGGTTTTTTTTAAGTGGGTTTGTTGCATAAGCACATAAGGGGTCAAATCAACTTTAATTACACAACCTAAATTTGCCAGTATGTAATGGAGTCATACCTACAAAACAGTGGCATAGTCATCCTTTCTCCCTAGCCATCAGTTTGTTACTTATGCTCCTGTATGTTAAGCCACATGTTAAGGTCTCTGCTTCTCAGTACACAAAAAATTTGCATGGACTCACAAATTTCCTGTTTACAGAAAAACAAAAAGGCAAGTGCAAGGAGATTGTGCCCTTCCCAGGTTTTTATTTATACAAGGGCTCACCTGGAGATGTGAAGGCCCAGGAGGAAAAAACCAGAAAAATTCAGGAAAAAAATGGGCTCCCCCCCAATGCTTAATTTTTTTCCTGAAAAATTGAAAATGTTTGGATTGTGAAATAGTTTGTTTTAGAACGATGATTAACTGTTTAAGACAAGGTGTTAACATATTTACTCCCCAAAACTGATTTCAAAAACCAAGTAACAGACTATGACAGCATCAGATCATT
The DNA here is from genome assembly GCF_030035675.1 of Rhineura floridana. NCBI lineage: Eukaryota > Metazoa > Chordata > Lepidosauria > Squamata > Rhineuridae > Rhineura > Rhineura floridana. The sequence goes on from NC_084483.1 coordinate 56,194,707, forward strand.
ACAATTCCTGTACACTGAGGACAAGCAAATCCTGAGTTGTACACTGACAGCAGGACTCTCAAATGCAAAATTTGAGATGCATTTCTGCCATGAGCAGTTACTGCCATTGACACAAGAGAAGGAAGAATGAGTCAGTGCTTTCTTTGCTTGTGGGCTTCCTCTTGTTGGCATAGTCAATGAATCTGTTTCTCCCCTCTTGACTAGGCCTCAAAGGACTGGGAGTCATTGGTGAAGCTTCAATAGTACCTGGGCATGCCCAAACACCACCAGCAGTGAGCCTGGCTGGTCCTTGCACTACCACACTGTGTGCACCGCCGCCACCACCACCACCACCTTCCTTCCAACAGTCAGTCCCCATCACTCGGAGAGCTGAGCAGCACAGTGTGGTGAGGATGCCCCAGGCTGCCAAGCATGTGTAGAGTGCTTTCACCTGCCAGGACTGAGTCCCCCCTAACTCTTATTATCCGCAGTTTGAGTCTGGGTGGCTTTTCCTCCAGGGCTGGCTGGCTGATTTCCTTCCCTCGTGGGCAGGTGGGGGGATCTTGCACGCTGGGTTAAGGCTGGCTGATAGAGGTGGCCAGGCAGGTGCTTGCTTGCTTGCTGTGAGTGTGTGGCTCATCTTCCCTTCTGCCCCAGCAGACTGAGGACCCCCTGCCTCTCCCTTCCTCCTCTCCATTCCCAGTACCTTCCTCCTCCAACAGCAGTGCTTGATTCCAGGACTCCCTCCGGCAGCTTCTTTGGATGGGCTGGCAAGATTGCCTGCCTATCTGCCTGCCTGCCTGCCTGCTAGGAACACGATGGCTGCTGAATGGGCTTCTTCTGCCCAGGTAGGTAGGAAGGAAGCAAAGAGAGGGTAGAAAAGAAGAGGAGCGCAATCCCTTTACCCAGAGGGATCCTGACTTGCAAAGGGTTAATTCATTTTAATAAAATAAAATTTTAAAAAGGTTCCAGGGTTCCAGGGAGTTAAGCCCTATGAGCTGGGAGCCCATTCCTTGCCCTCCATTCTGGATTGTAAGGGGAGTAAATTATTCAGGGCATTCTGCACCAGCTCAGAGGCACACGTTTGTGCTCCAGTGCAAATCCAGTCCTCCAAAGGCCAACAGAGATCTTTGGTTCCCTGCATACACCTCCCTCAACACACACACACACACACACACACCCCTACCTCCTTGGAGTGGATGCTCCCAGAAACAAGTGGTTGTTATGTTACACTTTCTGTACAGCATGTACAAAGTGCCAGGTAGTTCTCGACTTGTGCTGCTGCCAATGGTGGCTGGTGATTCTGGCACCTGCTGGGGTTGCTTTGGGGCCAAAGGGGTTACACAGGCAGGGAGAAAGTCATCTTGTTCCCCCCCCCATCCTTCTTCCTTGCACAGAAACAGTGGACACTTAAGCTCCACAGTTGTACAAATACTTATACTATTTATTTTTCGTCAATAGTAGAATTCAGAGGTAACATAATCTGTTTTTCTTTACATACACTTACCTGGGAGTAAGTCCCATTGAACTCACTGGTATGTGAAGTGTATGTGGCTTGCAATGTCGGAGAAATGCTGTAATGCGGAGATTCCCCAACTCTGGTCTGGACCACCAGTGATCCACAAGCTTCCTTCAGGTGGTCTGCAGCATGTCCAGGTTAAATACTCATATTGATTTTTAATTGTATTCTTATTGCTTCTTTTATTTCTTACATTGTATATTTTTGTATTACAATTTGAATTCTATGAAATGCATATTGTAGCACAATAAAATACAATATAAGAAATACAAGAAGCCATAAGAATACAATTAAAAATCATACAGCATCTATCACAGTGCATTACAGTTGCTCCAACAGGTAGAGAAATCATTAAGTGATCCACCAAGACCCTCAGCAATTTTCAAGTGGTCCGTGGGGGGGAAAGTTTGGGAACCACTGCTGTAATGTAGATTCTGTACCTTAGAGGCAAACAGAAACTGCATGTATCAGCAGTGACCCATCAGAATAAATTTTACCCCCTCTAGTCAAGGTGAGGAAAACAGCTTCAGATTAAACACATCAATTCAAAACTGAGTAACAAAATACAGAGCAGATCTGAAACAGAATGGGTTCCTTCCCAATACTACAGATACAAGGTGAATCTTGTAGCCCATGCACACAAGATCAACGATTCCATCCCTACTTTTTTATTAGCACATAAATCTGAGCATAAGAACGTATCCTTCTAGAAATTAAGCCCTGCTCTTTGCCAGCATAATGTAGCGCTAAGGAATCACACACACCTGGTTTCCCTACTATGCCTTTTCTAATAGCTTTTCACAACAGTACTCGGACATGGACCCCCCCAACCCAATTTGTGGCTTTGATTTGTATATACAGATATGGCCCGATCTGGTCTGAACATATTTGTACCCCGCACGCCCCAATCTGGACCCAAATCCAGATATTACAAATATCTAGAAATCCCATTAACTTGCATTGCAAAGCAAAAATTGCCATAACTTCCCTGTTGTTTTACATAGGGACATGAAATTTAGGGACATGGTAGCCTCTATGGAGGGGATTAATCCTGCCAAATTCCATCTGAGTATTCAACTGAAATGCAAGGGATTTCAAGCTAGCCACCTTTGAAGTTTGCTCCCCCCCCTCGAGTGTGCATTTCAATAACTGCCTGCAAGGGGAAGAGGACCATCACTGCCCAGGGAGGGAGAGCCATCTGCCTGCTTTGCTGCTGCTGCTTGACCAACATCTCTGCTCTCTCCTTCTTGGGCTCCTGCTCTGCACGTGGGCACCTTGCAGGACCAGGCTCCAGGTACTCAGCCAGCTGTGCCTGATACTGTTCCACCTGTCCCTTCTCTGGAGGGGATATATAAGCCGGCTGGCTGAGGGGGCTTGGGAGATCCAGTGCCTGCAAGGGAGGAGGACCATCACTGCCCAGGGAGGGAGAGCCATCTGCCTGCTTTGCTGCTGCTGCTCCTGCTGCTGCTGCTGGTCCTGCTGCTGCTGCTGCTCCTGCTGCTGCTGCTGCTCCTGCTGCTGCTGCTGCTCCTGCTGCTGCTGCTGCTGGATAACATCTCTGCTCTCTCCTTCTTGGGCTCCTGCTCTGCATGTGGGCACCTTGCAGGACCAGGCTCCAGGTACTCAGCCAGCTGTGCCTGATACTGTTCCACCTGTCCCTTCTCTGGAGGGGATATATAAGCCGGCTGGCTGAGGGGGCTTGGGAGATCCAGTGCCTGCAAGGGAGGAGGACCATCACTGCCCAGGGAGGGAGAGCCATCTGCCTGCTTTGCTGCTGCTGGATAACATCTCTGCTCTCTCCTTCTTGGGCTCCTGCTCTGCATGTGGGCACCTCGCAGGACCAGGCCCCAGGTGGCGCTTTTCCCGGGAAGAAGAACGGTTTGAGAGCTGCGTTGGTGTGCATGGAGCACGGGACTGTGGTTGTTGTGTAGACCTGAATGGAATGAGTGGATGTTTGTATGACTGTATGTTGTGAGTGTGTGTGTATTTTTATTTTATTTTTATTTTATTTTATTATGTGCCTGGGTGGGAGGATAGGGTATTGGGAGGGGGGACCAGAGGGGGGCCCTGTTAGCGTAGTGACGGGTAATGGGAGGTATGGCGTTGTGAGGAGGACATGCCGGTTGAGGGGAACTCGGCACAGACAATTGGTGGCTGTACCGTGTTCCGGTCCTCCCCACATCCACAGGATTGCTGGTAGTTCTATCAGCCAACTCTCGGATCTCCAGTTGCTGCTGCTTAATGCCAGATCGGTAAATAATAAAGCTTCCCTCATCCATGATTTAATTGTGGATGAGGCGGCCGATCTGGCGTTTATTACTGAAACCTGGGTGAGCGATCTGGGAGGCATTAATCTCTCCCAGCTGTGCCAACCTGGGTACTCGGTTCAGCATCTGGGTAGATCCGAGGGTCGGGGAGGGGGAATCGCTGTGGTCTATAGAAGTTCCATCCCTCTCATTAGGCACCCTATCCAGGTAGCTAATGGGCTGGAGTGTCTCCATATTACGTTGGGCCAGCGAGACAGACTGGGAATACTGTTGGTGTACCGTCCACCCTGCTGCCCAACAGCCTCCCTAACTGAGCTGACGGAGGTGGTCTCGGGTTTGGTGTTGCGATCCCCCAAATTTATGGTATTGGGGGATCTCAACATTCATGCCGAGACCGCTTTGTCTGGGGCGGCTCAGGACTTCATGGCCTCCATGACAGCCATGGGGCTGTCTCAATTTGTTACTGGCCCTACGCATATTTCGGGGCACACTCTAGACTTAATTTTTGCTACTGGAGCAGGGGATGGTGATCTGGGAGTGAGGGATTTTACATCTATTCCTCTGTCATGGACAGATCATCGCCTATTGAGGTGTAGGCTCACAATGTTTTCTCCCCTCTGCAAGGGTGGAGGACCTATTAAGATGGTCCGCCCCTGGAGACTAATGAATCCTGAAGGTTTTCAGAAGGCTCTGGGGAGTTTTCCGGCTGATAAAACTGACGCTCCTGTTGAAACCCTGGTCAATCTGTGGAATACGGAAATGACCCGGGCAGTTGACACGATCGCCCCAGTGCGCCCTCTCCTCTGCAGAGCTCAATTGGCTCCGTGGTTTACCCTGGAGCTAAGAGTGATGAAGCAAGAAAGGAGACTGCTTGAGTGCAAATGGAGACGAACTCCCGATGGCTGTGGTCTTGCACTTGTGAAGATCTCTACCAAGCTCTATGTGAAGGCGGTGAGGGCTGCGAAGAAGCAGTACTTTGCTGCCTCCATTCAGTCATCTTCTAACCGCCCAGCGGAACTTTATAAGGTTGTTCGGGGACTTTTACACTCTGGTCCTCAGAACGCAATAATACCATCAATAGCCCGCTGTAATGAGTTTGCGAGACACTTCCAAGATAAGATTGCAAACATCCGCCGGGACCTTGACTCCAATATTGTAGCAGTTGAGCCTAATGAGGTGTCCGGAGCACAGTCCTGTCCTGTTTTATTGGATGAATTTCAGTTGGTTCAGCTCGAGGACGTGGACAAGGTGCTTGGACAGGTGCGGGCAACCACTTCTGCTCTGGATCCTTGCCCCTCATGGCTAATAAAAGCTAGCAGAAACGGAACAGCCGGATGGGCCAAGGAGGTGATCAATGCCTCTTTACGAGAGGGAGTGGTACCACCCTGCCTGAAACAGGCAGTGGTGAGACCGCTCCTAAAGAAAACCTCCTTGGACCCTGAAAATCTTGACAACTATAGACCGGTAGCAAATGTTCCGTTCCTGGGCAAGGATTTAGAGCGTGTGGTCGCTCACCAGCTCCAGGCTCTCCTGGATGAAACTGATTATCTGGATCCCTGTCAATCGGGCTTTCGGCCGGGGTTTGGTACAGAAACAGCCTTGGTCGCCCTGTATGATGACCTCTGTCGGGAGAAAGACAGAGGGAGTGTAACTCTGTTGGTTCTCCTTGATCTCTCAGCGGCTTTTGATACCATCGACCATGGTATCCTTCTGGGACGTCTTGCGGACTTAGGAGTTGGAGGCACTGCTTGGCGGTGGCTGTGCTCCTACCTCAAGAATCGTCTCCAGAAGCTGGTGCTTGGGGAGCATTACTCGAGTCCCTGGATACTCCAATATGGGGTCCCACAGGGTTCAGTTCTGTCCCCCATGCTCTTTAATATCTATATGAAGCCACTGGGTGAGGTCATTAGGAGATTTGGAGTGCGTTTCCAGCAATATGCTGATGATACGCAGCTCTACTTCTCCTTTTCATCTTCTTCAGGTGAGGCTGTTGATGTACTAAACCACTGCCTGGCCGCGATAATGGACTGGATGAGAGCTAATAAACTGAGACTCAATCCTGACAAGACTGAGATGCTGTTGGTGGGAGGGCTCTCTGCCCAGATGGTTGATGCCTGACCTGCCCTAGATGGGGTTACACTCCCCCTAAAGGAGCAGGTCCGTAGTTTGGGGGTCTTATTAGATCCGCTCCTGTCACTGGAGGCTCAAGTAGCCTCGGTGGCACGGAATGCGTTCTACCAGCTTCGGCTGGTAGCCCAACTACGACCCTATCTGGATAGGGAGAACCTTGCCACAGTTATCCATGCTCTGGTAACCTCTAGATTGGACTACTGTAATGCACTCTACGTAGGGTTACCTCTGAAGACGGTTCGGAAACTTCAGCTGGTGCAGAATGCTGCGGCCAGAGTTCTTACTGGGACAAAAAAAATTGATCATATAACACCTGTCCTGGCCCAGCTGCACTGGCTACCAATATGTTTCCAGGCCAGATTCAAAGTGTTGGTTCTTACCTATAAAGCCCTTAACGGCATCAGACCGCAATACCTGGCGGAACGCCTCTCCCGCTATGTACCTACCCGGTCGCTGCGCTCGACGTCGAAGGCCCTTCTCCGTGTCCCAACGCATAGGGAGGCACGGAGAACAATAACTAGAGCTAGGGCCTTCTCAGTGGTGGCCCCCGAACTATGGAACGCCCTCCCTGATGAGATACGCCTGGCGCCTTCTTTGCTATCTTTTCGGCCCCAGGTAAAGACCTATCTCTTCACCCAGGCATTTTAAAAATTTTAAAATTTGAATTTAAAATTGAAAATTTTTAATTATGTTTTATTGTGTTTTTGTATTTTAACCTGTTTTATTATGCTGTGCACCGCCCTGGGAGCTTATTGCTATAGGGCGGTCTAAAAATGTAATAAAATAAAAAATAAATAAAATAAAATAAAACCATATGGGGCTGGTGTAATTTATATGGTTGTTTTCAGTGCCTGAGATTTACTCTTCATTCATAAGCTTGGGGAAAAGGTGACTGTGCCACATCAGAGCACTCTTTCAAAGGAGAACAAACACACAACTTCAGCTCTCTTGGGTTTGTTTGATCATTTAAAAAAAATAACATGGGGAGGGACTTCTGTTTGTGGGGAAAAAGAACCTCTTTGCTGCTCTTTCTTTGTGGTTGGGCAATGGAGAGGGGGCGACCAAGCGGCCGCCCCCCCTCAGTGATTGCTTGCCTCCAGACTTAACACTCTCCTCTTCGCTGTCCTCCTCCCTTGCTCCAGTGGTTAGGAAAGAATAAGCCCCATGCTCCTTAGTCTGAAGGAGGAGGAGGCATATACCCTGCTAACCTGGCAGGGCTGGCATCAGGAGTGACTGGGCCCTTGGCCACCAGCCTGCCCCAATAAAGGCAGCACAGGGCTAACCCATCTGCATGTCCCACCTACCTCTCGTGTCTGAATAATGTGCGCACACAGTGGGCATGTCTGCCATCAACCAAGATGGCAGCAGGGGCAGTAGCCCCTTAAGGTGATGACAGGCATGCGTGCACAGTGCACATGCCATTCACGCTGATGGGAGAGGTAGGTGGGGCATGCAGGCAGGCTTATTGAAGCCCATGCTGTCTGTATTGAGGGGTTGCCTGGGAGCTCACTCTCCACAATCCGCAGCAGGGTCAGGCTGCAGGACCCAATGCTGCTGAGGATCATGGAACAGAAGTGCGACCCTCACACCCTAAGGAGAGTCCCTTCAGAGGCCCCTCTGCACCGTATGGGTGCTTGGCCAGGGCCCAACTTGGCCACCCTCTGGCACCGGCCCTGTAACCTGAGCTCTTCCGCATGGGTCAAGAAGACGGGCAGCTTACTCAAGAGGAGGAGGGGCACAAGGTCATATGGCTGCCAGAGCATTTCCCCAGTGCTGAGTCTCCAGCTCCTCCTCCAGCTCCAGATGTAAACACTAAGGGAAGGAGGAGAAGCAGCACCAAGGCAACCCAAGCCGGAAGGGGGAGGAGGGAGTGGGTCAGGCAGACATTAAGTGCAGGAAGAGCTGTCAGTAAAATGCAGTGTTCCCCTCCCCTGCTGCAATTAATGTCTCAGCATTGTGTGTGTAGATTGGGTGTACTGTAGCCAGCCAGAGACAATACACAAGTGCTTGCTTTTTAAAAATCCAGATAAGCTTTATTTATTAACGAATATCCGGAAATGCATTCTCCACCCCCTGTGAGGCAGAGATGGACTCAGCCAGATCTGTTTCATCACAAACCAGTGCAGAAGAACCGTAATTTGGTCCGTTCTTCAGGCTTCATCCGAGTATGGAGCATAGCTCTAAAAATTACTCCTGACAGATGAGCAAACACACAGTTTGCAACCCGGTCTGCATCATGTTGTCTGTTCTCCTTTGCAATATTCCCAAGGTTCCCAAATCAAGGATGCCATATTCCCGGTTCCCAAATCCATGTGGTTTAATTTGTGCATAGCATTAAAACTCCTTTTTTAACATTTTTGTATTGCTGTGCAGTATAAGCTTAACTCTGCAGTATAAACTGTTGTTGTTCATTTTTCAAATGTTTGAACCTTCATTGCATCCTACAAGCATGTTTGATTCTTACAAAGTCAAAATATATATAATTTAGTACAAGATGGAAATGGACTGCCTTCAAGTCGATCCCGACTTATGGCTACCCTATGAATAGGGTGTTCATGGTAAGCGGTATTCAGAGGGGGTTTACCATTGCCTCCCTCTGAGGCTTGTCCTCCCCACCTGGCTAGGGCCTGCTCAGCTTGCCACAGCTGCACAAGCCAGCCCCTTCCTTGTCTGCAACTGCCAGCTGGGGGGCAACTGGGCTCCTTGGGACTATGCAGCTTGCCCACGGCTGCACAGGTGACAGGGCACGTAGCCCCTGAGCCACTCACTGTGGAGGTGATCTTTAGCTGGCCCTTGACACCCAGGAGACACGAGCAGGGATTTGAACTCACAGACTCTGGACTATCAGCCAGGGTCTCCTCCCCACTGTGCTATATGTAATAAATTTTCCATCATACTCAACTTTCACATAGCCTACATACATTCATCCATAAATCCGTCCTTCTGTATCCATTTCTTGGAAGCCCCATCAGGAAAAGTAGCAGTCCCCCACCTTGTGAGGAAGGCTAGTTATGGCACTGGTGCCATGTTCTCTCCCTCTCCCCTGCAACTATTAGTACAACTTTTGTACAAAACAGTTACACATCTCTCATTCTTTCCCACCTCCACTTATATTGGAGTGGGAAGCTGTATAGCATCCTTCCGCAATCTGACATCTGTCAGATGCTTTGGACTACAACTCCTATCAACCTCAGCCAGCATGGCCAATGTTCAGAGATGATGGGAATTGTGGTCCAACAACATCTGGAAAGACACCAGGCTGGGGGGGGGGCTGCTAAACAATATTGTGGCATCAAGGTACAAGGTAGGAGGAGACAAACAGCTACAATTTTTGTTGACAGTCACAGATTTTCCAGTAATGTGTAAGCTATAACCTGAAGTGAGTAGCATTGAGATCATTGTCTTGATCATGGCAGGGGTTTCTTTAAAAATATAGAGGTTTTTTTTTAAACAACAACAAATATGACCCTCAGTATCGGCCAGTTCAAGTCACAGCTAAGGCTCATAAAAAGCACTAGGAAGTAAAGCAAATTTGCAAGTAATTGTATTCTAAGTTATTTCTTACCATTTTCAAATGGCCTGTGGGCATCCAGAATATATTGGCTTTAGACACACATATATAAACGCTGCTAAAAGTGGGTTAAATTCCCCAATGGTATAACTTTACCAAAGTAAATGGATTTACACCAGCAAAGCATTTTGCCCAATACAAACTTTAACAAGGATCTGGGGAGCAGAATATCTGTCTTCCAAAGCCAACATTGCTGTGGCAGTTGTGTGCCAATTTGACCTCTGGTGTTTTGTGAAGCATTTAGAAATGTCACCATAACTCTTTGAACAAGGAAAAATGAGTTGGTAGGTATTAAGGGTATATTTTGCTTGCTTAACCAAGCTTAGAAACCACCCCATGCTTTTTTTTGTGAAAGGAATACAAATCCTTCAAATTCAACACAGTTTTAGAATGTAAAAGCTATGCTGGAAAGGTTTTTTTTCTCCTGAATGGTAATTTTAAAAACTCCCAGATTATTTGTTCTTCCTTTTCAAACAAAATCTAATTGTTCATTTGTTGTATGTCAGAGTTATGCTGGAGTCAGTAATGTTACTGCATTGGCAAATCTGCAGAAATGCTCTTACTGGGCTTCCAGGAATCCTACCCTGCACAAATCTGCAGCGGTTGCTTTGGCTGGGTCTATGGTGAGTTATTTCAGTCACATCTAATGGAAGTTCATCTTCCTGGGTTGGTTCTACCCCTTGTACTGCATCCAGGAAGAAAAATCTGGGGCCAGTAGCTTTCAGCCAATCAGCAACACTACATAGACCAAGGTTTTCCACACTTGCTGCTGTCCTTATTGCATCCCTGCTTATTTGTTCCTAGCAGAAGCTTCCAGCTCTGGTGGCTTTTTCTGAAGCAAGAACATCCAAATAGCTACTACTCCCAATGGTAGCTTGTCAACTCTACTCCTTTCCTATGAAACCATAAGACTACAGGAAGCTGGAGACATATCTGATAAATCTCCTAACCTGCTATTGGATAAGTCTACTGAAAATGCATTTTGCCTCCTATAAGTCAGTCCCACTATTGATTGGGAAAGTGGTTTAATTTAATAACCTTCAATGATATCATTCCCTTGTTCCCTTACACAGATTGGCCCTTTCTCTTTTATGAAATGTGACCTTATTCAGAGGTACAAAACAAACAGGGCCATTTAAACTATTTTGGGGAAATTGGGAGGGAGGGAATCAGCAAATAGTTTCTCAGGCATGAACTGCAACCTTTGTGTTTTTTTTAGTGTGCTGTCTCACTCTATTCTTGGCTATGTGCACACTAGTTCTTCTAAAAGCAGTGAGACCATTTTGTCTGGCTGTGGTTAGAAGCATATTTGCCCACGGTTGGACACATCTCCCTTTCCCACTGCTGATGTCATACCTTTACCCATAGCAAAGCATTGAGCCAATCATTGTCTCTGCTTGAACCCACAGCAAAGCCTTTCCATTGGGCACATCTTGGAGGGGCTACGGGGTTGGTGGCCAATCAGTTTCAGAGTTGATGGCCAATCAGTCTGTGTGAGGCTGACTTCAAGGTAAAATGCACTCAGTCTCCAATTTCCAAGGATTTGGAGTAAAAAGGGGCAGAGTTTGACTACTGTTATGTACCCCTGGTTTCAGAAAACAGAGGTGGGCTCATGCTGAAACTAGTACAGCTGCAAATGTGTCTCCAGCTTTAGAGAGAGGATTAGTTCTGTTGTTTCCTACCAGGCTGTCCTTGACCATTTACCCCTGGAATGAAACAACAGCTACTCGTTGCTATTGTTGTCTACTGCGTGTGTGTGTGGGGGGGGGCTTGGAATGGTGGACATAAGCTAGCAGTGCTCTCTCTCTATCTCTCTGAGAGACAATCAAAGAGAGTTAAAAAGACCATATGCACACACATGCGCACATACTTGGGCATTAAAAAAGAGAAAAGAAGGTGGCAACATAAGTGCTGCAACCCAGGTGAAATGATTTGCTGATCCCTCTCCCTGAAAACATGCCCCCAATTTCAGCATGATAGAAGGCTGCTGTTGTTGGACTGGGTTTTCATGGTAAGCAGTTTTCAGAGGTGGTTTACCATTGCCGTACAAGGCTGTACAACACTGAAATGGCTGACAAGCTTCATTCAATGTAAATGGAAATCCTTTGTAATCAAAACCATGCTAAGAACTCCAAAAGTGAGCTAGTATTTGATTTGATTTGAGCTAGTATCCAACTCAAGATTCTTTCGCAGCCACGTAAACCAAAGCAGGAGCAGAAGACAGCTGATGTAATAGATCTTTCTCTTCCTGTCCTCCCTCTTGCAGCCCTCTATGTCCCTGAAAATCATTCTTAGCCATATACAGGTGTTATATCCCTCAAGAAATGATGGGGAAGGGCAAGCATGCTTGCTCTGCCCCTTCTGTCACATCATCAAGCCCCTCTCCATACCCCTTGACTTGTTGGAGAGCATAGACCAGCAGCATGGGAGCTGTTATGCTTGTGTAGGATTCCTGCATGACTTAGAACCCTGCAGGATCAGGTTTGTAAATTGTGCAGGGAGCCGATGAGAAGGCAGCAGGCATCCCACTGGTCCTCTACAGAGCTTGGAAAAGTTACTTTTTTAAACTACAACTCCCATCAGCCCTGGCCAGCATGGCCCCTGGATTGGGCTGATGGGAGTTGTAGTTCAAAAAAGTAACTTTTCCAAGCTCTGGTCCTCTAAGAGGTGGAGGGAGTAGAGGTGGGCACAGTGATAAAACAGGGAGTGCAGCTAGCATGCTCATCCCTGCTCTCCTTCATACCATTCTAATCATATGAGAAAAACTAACACCCTAATAGGGCTACAGTTGTTTTGCAGATTTAACATTACTATTATTATTATCTAGAAAATGCCTTAATCGCTTTACATTCAAAGAATCTCAAAGCAATGTACAGAAAAGAAACGTTAAATGAATTGAACATAATTTCAAAACATTGTACAAAGTGGAGATCCAGGACCATACAAAAGAATAACAAAACCATATACAAGTACAAACCGATACCAAAAAAGAAAATTAAAAAACTCTCAAATCAATATACAGTCTACAAATATATGTTATCACTTGAACAAATAAGCCCTCATTTGTCAGTGATTTTTTTAAAAATGTATTTTCTAATGTGCTACACATGCTAATTTGTTAGCATGTTTCGTGTCACATTTCCTCATCGCAAAAGGCCCATTTGTTCCTAGGAGCCTTCCCCAGATCCCTCTGTCTTTCAGTATATTTGTAGGAATTTCTAGTAAGTGAGCATGTGATGAAGGAAAAATTATTTGTGAGAAACACTAAAATCAATATTTTCTGTGAAACATGACAGAAGTTAGACTCTGTGTTAATCAGTACTTTTGTTTTATATAAAGCAGCACTACAGAGCAAACAAAATAATACTGTCAATCATTGCATATTGTGACAATTATTTACAGTCAAGGCCATCAGCAGTCCAGCGATGTACAGCATTTCCCTAACTACATAGTGTATCTCACAGGGTTTATGATTTAGCTGTGCTTTGCTCCAAGTTAAAATTAGGAATGGCTTCCTAATTTTACAAAGCTGTTACAACCCTTTGTTTAAAATGCTAAATTGCGGGCTCAGGATTTGTTTGTCATATTTATAGTTTGCCACTGAATTCAGAGATGTCTGACAGAGTAAATAAAACTAAAGAGAACTGAATTGAGTAAATTCAGTAAAACTATTGCAATGGAAGACTGCTACCTCTAGTGGTGGTGGTGATCATTTACCCCATTCTTTAGCCAAAAAGCTCCCCAGAGCAGTTTACAAGATCATTAGATCACCCTCTCCATCGGAAAGGGTGTGAGACAGGGGTGTATTTAATCACCCTATTTGTTTAAACTATACACAGAGCATATCATACGGAAAGCGGAATTGGACCAAGATGAAGGAGGTGTGAAAATTGGAGGGAGAAATATCAATAATTTAAGATATGCAGATGATACCATACTACTAGCAGAAACCAGGAATGATTTGAAACGAATCCTGATGAAAGTTAAAAAGGAAAGCACAAAAGCAGGACTACAGTTGAACGCCAAGAAGACTAAATATTGTGTACATTGTAGACAGTTCAGTGACACACCAAGGTGCACCTTTACACCCAAGCTTTTGAGGATGGTTAAATGTGAGCTTTCTGATTCTGTATTTTTTCACTTTGCATAGGTCTTTTTAATTTTACATATTGTATTTTTATTCTTTTTGTATCTCACCTTGGACCTTTTTGTGAATGGTGGCTAACAAATACCGATAATAAATACAGTAATAAACCTTGCAGAATAATTAAGCCAGCTCCAGGATACCACTTTTTGACATTCCTGAGAAGCATACCCTCCTGTTCCTGAAGACTGAAAAAGACATTTCTAACCTGGTGCATTTCTGTCCTTCTCTTTAGGCAGGAGGATATTCTACCGATCCCATGCAGCTGCATGTCCTGGTGTGTACTCCAGTTCCTTCTGATACTTGAAGGTGAAGTAAATCATTTTAGATTTCTTCTCCTGGCAACAAAAGAGATTCCTTCTTGCCACCCTTTGTGAAGGGCGCTAAGAGTTGTTAGGAGACCCCTATTCCCTTCACAGAGCTACAATTCCCAAAGTGGTTGAACAGTGAATCTATCTTGCCAGGGAGCTCTACAGTTCCTAGGATTCTCTGGGGGAAGCCATGAGTGTTTAAAGTGGTATGATACTGCTTTAAATGTATAGTGCAGATGGGGCCTAAATTCAGTGGGACTTATTTCTGAGTAGACATGGTTAAGATTGCAGCCGTTGTTCATATGGGCTGCTCCTAGCAATGAAACAACTTATACAAAGTCAACAACACATCCAAAAAAAAGAAAAGCAATGTCTGTCAGGACAGTAGCAATTATACATCAATGAATATGTCAATAATGAACACTGTAGAGCAATTTACATATGTATTTACATATAATGTGCATGTTGTTTTTTAAAAAAAAAATTGTTACAGCAAATTAAGGAGAAAAGCATTCACAGCAAGAGTCCATGCCATGATGGGGACTGAACAAGCATACAGAGGGAAATAATCTGGTTGATAATCAACAGGTTCCTCTACCATTCATACCTTCACCCCACAGGTACTTAAGCCTTTGCTTTGTTGGAGGAAGAGATGGAAAGGCCAATAGCAGAAAGGATGTGGTTCTGACTGGCTGAGTGTTTGAGAACAGAAATTCACGGAGTTATGAATTTCTCTCCCCTCTTTTTTTTGTCACAAAAATCAGCCTATGGTTGACTCCCTGTGTTATGTCAGTGAGTTGCAGATTACAGGAATGCCTCATGCTGTGACTTTTGAAAATGTTTTCCTTCTTCCTGAGTGGCCAATAAAAGGTTCAAAATGAATACCTGAATTCTGTTCCACTAAAAAGTCAGAATGTGAATACTTCACAGCAAAACTGTCCAGATTATTTTCTCTTAAGCCCATCCCACTGTGTCTGACAATTACAGAGCAAAATAATATGTTCCTGTTTGGGTCTGCTTCATTCAGACAATTACTTCACCAGAGAATTTTCTTGTACTAATAATATATAACATCGTATCATTTAAATCTGCTCAGCCATTCTAAGCATTTTCTGTTTCATCTTTATGCTGATGTGAGAAAACCTGTCAAAAACTGCTACATTGCTTTCCAGAACAGCATGTTTTTCATAATGTGAGCCAGACTTTCCAGTTCTAGTGTGCTAGTGGCATTTGTGAAATTTCTAGATGATCATTTTTTCCCCATATGGAAACTGCATTGTAATATATTGACTGAATAACAATGCAACCACTACAAAAGCATATTTACAGTGCAATCCTACACATGTCTACTCAGAAGTAAGTCCCACTGAGCTCAATGATACTTACTCCCAGGTAAGTGTATATAAGATTGAAGCCGTAGTCATACAAGTTGCTGGTTGGTTGGTTGGTTGGTTGGTTCTCCCCCCCCCCAACCAAAAATTAGTTTCCAAGGAAAGTTTGGATTCAGCTGTGAAAACATAGCCAACGATATGCAGCTAACAGTTTGATATTTCTGCTGCTGCACAAACTGGTGACTTGGTCTACTATAGTTTAAACCAAACTCAGTACTCAGCCAGCAGAGAGAGCTACTAACTACATATCCTAGTACTCCAGTATGCAACACCTTACCAATGTTGCATCAGTGCTGCTGTTGCAACATAGACCTGATGCCATAAGGAATGTTGCAACAGTATTTTGGTGACTCAAGAAAACACAGACCTTGTAACACTGATTCAGCTCTTTGCAGCATATCCTCCAGGGCTAATACTCTGTCTCAGTGGAAACTAGGACTGGAATGATCCGTCAGTTTCGGTTCTCTCCGTTTCTCAATATTATCAGTCCTAAATGTGGTTCTCCACATTTCTGTAGCAATTTGTAATTTATTTATTTTTAAATCCTCAGGAAAATTTCCCAGCATTTTAATGAGAATTTCTTCTACTAAACAATGAATGCAATTTTGACTAATATACCTATTTTTGCAAGCAATTTTGATTGAGGTAATGCATTTATGAATGTCATTTTTCACAAATGTATTTGTGTTTATGCACACTTTCCCCCAATATACGCAGTTTTGCAAACATTGCTTAGCTGGAGAACTGCATTGCAAAATTCAGATAAGTGTGAATTCCAGAGGCTGGCTGTGTTTCGGTTCTCCTGTTGTTTCAGAAAGTGGATTTGATAAATTTGGTTATAAATGTGAACTGAATCAAATTACTCCCCATCCCTAGTGGAAGCCACCTTATACTGAGTCAGATCATTGGCCCATCCAGCTCATCATTGTCTACTATACTGACCGGCATTGGCTCTCCAAGACCAAACCTACGATCTGTTGTATGCAAAGCATATTAGAAAAGAGACACACTTGCGATTGTGCTGATTTCAGTGTGTGTTCACCTCCGTTTTCTGAATGTGGGGAAATACAATGAGAGTAAAACATTTCTTCCTTTTAATCCAAAACCTCAACCATTACAGCACAAGTAAGTTTTACCTTGAAGTCACCTTCACAGAGACTTCATAATTGATTGGCCATCAACCCTGTTGCCTCTCCTAGTGTGTCCAATGGAAACCACTTTGCTCTAGGCTCAGGCAGACACAATGATTGGTCAAATGCTTTGCTGTGGGTAGTCTTAATCAGTAGTGAGGAAGGGAAATTTGTCTAGCTCTGAGTAGAACTGTTTCAAAACACAGCCAGAAAAAGTGGTCTGGCTGCTTTTGAAGCAACTAGTGTGTTTGCATACTTAGCCTCTATGACTGAGTTACCGCCCTTTCCCTTGGTCTGGACTGCATACATATTTCCTTGTTGCCAAATCAGGCAAGGTCTTTGCTCAACCCTGGCTATTCAATGGGAAGCTGTTTGTTATAAATGTGAATAGTGTTTAGCTCCATTTTCCCCCATCATTAATAAACATTAAGGAAAATCAGAATCCCTAAAGAAGTATCTGCAGTAGGCTCACAATTGTCATTTAAAAAATGTCTTTTCTTTGTTTACTTCTTATTTTGTATCTGCTGTAGAATTAAAAAGTGGGGTAACCCTGAAAAATAATGATACTGTTAACAATGTTTTCCTTTTTCCTTTTGGAAAGGATGGGACTTTTCCTCTGCCCAGTGCCCACCCATTCAATCTCCTCCCTCCCCTCCCCCCTCCCATACTTACCCATCCCTCAAATCAGTTTCACTTATTCTAAGCATGACTGCCCAGGATTAAATCTCATTGACCTCAATAAGCATGCAAATGATCAAACCTGCCCTCTCCCTCCCTCCCCATGTCCCAACCCTCCTTCCCCCACCCCTCTCTTTTCCTCCTCCCCTCTCCATTGCCCCCTTTCCTCCTCCTCTCCCCATTCCAGTCCTCTCCACCACTCCAGCCCTACTCCTCCCCTCCCCCCTCTCCTCCCCTCCCTGCCTCTTCCCCATGTCAGTTTCACCTATCCTATGCACAGGAGTAAATCCCACTGAACTCAATAAACATGCAAATGATAAAACCTGCCATCCCCCTCTCCCCTCCTTCTTCCTTGCCTTTGCCTTCCTCCTCCCCCTTCTTCTCCTCTCCTATGGTCAGTTTCATGTATCCTAAGCATGATTGCAGGGGAATAAATCCAATTGAAGTAAATAAGCATGCAATTCATTCTCAGCAAACATGCATAGGATCCCATTTCTTACCTGTCAGATTAAAAAGCAGAGGCATAAAACCCTTTCCAACAGACATTTCTATCAAACTTTAAAAAGCAGGGAAATTGGGCAACTATAGTATATATTGCTACTTAAGCAATGAATCTAGCTGTTAGAAAAAACAAACTTTGCTTGCCCAAGATGCATGTGTTGAGCCTGCTGTGTTTAAACCACTCCACTTAAGGAAGGCTGGACATGGTGAATTAAAAACATGGAGCACACCTAGATATTTTCTACCTCCCACTCTTTTATCTTGTGCAAACTGAGACACTCCTCATGTCCACTGGAGATTATTCTTCAGAATAGTTGGTGCTATTATTCCACAATTGTTTTTGGAGGTTTTTTATTGTAACTTATACAAAGTGTTGCTGTATTTCACATATTTACAGAAACAGAAGCAAAAGAAAACAATTTACTATAGGAAACTCCACTAAAATTGCAAAGTAAATCAAACTTATTTAAAGTGAATATCTGAAGTACATCAACTGTCTTAATATTGTTGCTTCTTCCTGCTAAAACAAGATCAGCACAGCACAGCGTATGTCTTGTTTCTGTTATCTGGGCTGATTACAGGTATTGCCGCCACTCACCATCAGTGGTGTAGTCATTCAGGGACTCAGGGGGTCTTAGACCCCTTACTTCTTTAGGAGTAGGGTCCCACCAGGGTACCTATGTCTCCAGTATCCTATGAACCAATCAGCAAAAAAGAAGAGTTGGTTAGCCACTGAGAAGAATCTTCTAACATGCTACCTTGTCCTTTCCTGATGATTTGGAGCCAGTCAAAGTGAAAGGAGGTGAGTCAGCCACTATGAAGACTCTTCTCAGCAACTAACACTCTCACCTTTCATGGTTTTTGGCTCCTAGAGATGCTTGAATTAACATGGATCTCATTGTCAGGGGGGAAAAGATGAAAGAGGGCATGGCTGTGACTATCATGAAGGGACCCTGCACTTCCAAATTTACCACTACACTACTGCTCCCCATATGCTCAGAGGCACATGTTACCAAATTCAAAGCTACACAGAAAGTGGATTGGACTGTGAAAGACCAACCCAAATTGTGTTTGCTTTTTTACAAATTTGTAGGGCAGAACAATATGATATATATTGAAAATTATAGTTAATAGCAGGAAGCGTTCCACAGCTGATGGACACAGTTATAATAAGGCCCCAAGGTCAGGTCTCCTTCTCCTCTGGTGCATTCACCATAGCTGCCTAATTTCCTTGCTTCTAAAAGTTTGATTGTTGGCTATAGATACATTCTTAAACCGCGGGGGGGGGGTTGCATATTAGTGAATATTATTTAAAGGAGAGCTAGAAGTCTTACTATAACATTTTCAAATTTCTGATAGCATATTGTCTGAATTGCTCCTTGAACCTTAATCACTACATTCCAAGGCTTTGATGCCTACTGTGTGCTCTGGTTTATGTATCAGGCATAAATCAGTGTAAATTACTATGGTGACCACATCCTATCTGAATAAATGGCATGTAGAGGTTTTCCATACCCTTTCATTTCATTGATTCCAATGGGACTTGCCTTTGCTGGAATGGATGCATGGAGCTCCTGGTGAGCAGAGGCTCTGCATTTTGAGATGGTTAAATATGGCTAAAGACAGCTAGCTGTCACAAGAGGCCATTCTATGCTATCAAATTATCACCTGAAACCATATTAAAGTTCTTGTCCTTAATATTCATTAAGACAATAATGCTATGATTTGGCTGCCTGTTTAATATGTCTTAAATATAATTTTGTAGCGCTTGAAGCAGCAGGAATTGGGCCTGTGTCCATCAGCTGTGGAATTGGCTTCCTGCTATTAACTATAATTTTCAATATACATTAGATTTTAAAAGTAAACTACAATTATATGTTTGCTGTTCCATTTGAGTGCTCATTTTCATTCATACACTCCCCCCCATATATATGTAGAATATATAGTTGTATTCCATGGTGCAAATATCTTTGTATTAATATACCCACAGAATAATAACCAGAACTCTCCAGTGAAAGATTTGATGGGAACTATGAAAGGACAAAGATGCTATTAGGAATCAATTTTTAGTTAGGGGGAAAGGAAGAAGCATGAAAAAGAGCAGGACATGCTAATTAAAGGTAATTGAGATCATCTTGAGTTATTGTAGTATATGAAGGGAGGAAAGGGAAAAAAATCAGAAATGAGGCAAGAATGGTGGAAGATGAAATGGGGAGTGTTGGTTTAATGACACAGATGAAATTGAGAGGTGGACAGAACAGAAGAGTGTAATTAAAGAAGAGAGAGAAAGGTTCAAAATTGTAGGGATAATGAGAAATGAATGAAGTCTCTAACACCACTAAAGCTTAACAATCACTTTTTTAAAAGATATGACACATACATTAGCAAGCTAGGTTCATATCGTAGAAAATCAAACTGGATTTCTTTCTCATCTGCTTTTTCCATGGGGACAAATGTACCTATTGGCTTATTTGAAAGAGAGAGAGATTACCTGTCAGCTGAGTTTGTAATACATTTATTAGCAGTAAAAACAAATTATCAGAAATATTTTCCAATGTAAATGGAGCTGTGATGTCTCTCAGAAATGTTGTACAGGCCACATATATTCAAGGTAAGGATACAGACAACCAACAAGATTCAGTTTGGAGCAGTCTTTTGCACTTTGGAAAAGGGCAAGATTCAAACAGAAGTGCTTTAGAAGCCCAGGGTTCAAATTTGCATCCCAGTTTGCTAAATTATACTAAAATGAAGCATCATGCCTCTCCCATTCACTAT
Organism: Rhineura floridana; assembly: GCF_030035675.1. Taxonomy (NCBI): domain Eukaryota; kingdom Metazoa; phylum Chordata; class Lepidosauria; order Squamata; family Rhineuridae; genus Rhineura; species Rhineura floridana. Next base: position 56,215,103 of record NC_084483.1, read on the forward strand.
TATGGTGGGGGTGGGGGAACAGCTATTACTTTTTTAACAGAAGTGGGTGGAATTTGCAGACATAATAGCATTTCCTGAGTGGAGAACATCTTTCACACTACAGGCAAATTGCTTGAGAAGAATTGGGCTGGATACCTTTAAAAATGTATCCCCATCCCTCCCAAAAAAATCTATAACTTTTTTCGCAGAATTGGATGAAATTGCAAACATAATAGCTGCTTCTGAGGGGATGAATTCTGCTACATTTCAGAGGCATACCTGTGGTGATTTTCCTGAACAGTCAATATTTACAGTTTAGGATGGTTTAAAAAGAATTCAATTAATCTCCCTTGTTGCGTACGTTACATCAATGATGACTGGAGCCCAAAAGAATTGACCAGGCAGAAAGAAAGGAGCCAACAGTAAGTGGAGCCAGAGTCACTGACATTAAGAGGCAAACAAGTCTAGTCTTATCCCCATCCTCCTCCTTGCTGAGTTCTACAAGTGGGAAAAGTGGGATGATGGAAATCATGAAGAGTAATGAAATATAATGAAAATGATGCTGTGATTGCAATGGAGTAACTGTATTACAAATGAAAGTGATGTGAACTGAAATAAAAAGGAAATGTATCAGAAGAATAAAACCAAATGATGTAAATGTAATGACATGTAAAATGTAACATATGGAAATGGAAGAGAAATGTAACTGGCTGAATGTGGAAATTTAAGGTGGGGGATTGTTGGCTATTAAACCGAGAAAGCAGAGGTTAAATTTCCACAAGTGAGCTACGTGACTTAGAAGCGAAAGTTGGCAGAGCTCGAGCCATCTTCAAGGACACGTTGCTAAGCAACCTAGGCTCGGGCAGCTGGCCTTATCTATATAGAGGGCCAGCAGACACTTGTGAGAGTGGGGGTCGAAGAGTTTGTACAGAGAGAGCTTGTGATATACTGTCAGTAAAGTGACTCTTAAAACTTATTGCTTGTCCGGCTCATTGCTTCAACTGGCATCTAGCCTGTCACTATACTGTTCTGCATCCTGGGCATCTGCTTGCGCCAGATCCAACATCCAACAGGCAACACTGATGGTAAGGAGGACAAAGCTAATAGGTCTCTCCTGGAGTGGTTGTAAGTAAGAAGACAGGTAGGTGTGGGCTACCAGAGGGCACCTCCTCAAAAAGGATGACCAAGCCTTCAAATTAGATCCAGTTCTGTGAGGATAAAACATTTAGGGTGTTTTTTTTCATTTGTTCCCTGCACAATAACCTATGGATGGATCTGCTTGTGATTCAGCAGGATTGATCAACTTTTGAGGAGTTTGCCTGCAAATATTGTCTACTGTAAAAAGAAAAAAGTTGAAGCCATTTTTAGAATCTGCATTATAGTTCAGGGGTGGGATGGTTTCAGATTTAACAGCTCTGAACTGGACCCAAATAACAAGCTGAAAAACACCAACACCAAAAGATACAAGTTAATTCCCAGCACTACAGATGCAAATACAAGGCAAATCTTGTAGCTGCTGCACCTAGCTGAAATCAGTTTTGTTTTTAAAACATTTAACAACTTCTAGGATTACAGTTTTTTGGTTAATTTTACTCTCCTGGACTGATTTAACATCTAATCATCATTTTAAAACCAGTTTTCCCCCATTTCCCGCTGACCAAAATATCCCCAAATTTCCATTTAAATCCTGTGTTCATCTTACTACACAATATTTTTCTTGCTCAATTCCACATGCAAAATTTCAAAAATATTTTGTCAATTCTAGACAGCAAATGCCTTTTTATATTCATAATAATATTTTCAGTTTCTGTATTTTTAAATATATCAGATATGCAGGTCTACTACAGTAGAATTCCACTTTTTCATCATTTTTAAGTTTATTTTATGTTCACATTCTATTGTCTACCACTATATCTGTATACTTTTTGTAATTATAAAATTTAGGATCATCTGTCCCAGGGGCTAAAGGCCATTCAGCTGGGCTTATCCTGCCTTGGAACTTGTCTTAATAAGATTGCCTACCAAGAAGTGCGATTTCTCATCTTTCTTCCTCACCTCCTTTTCCTTTTGTGCTGTGTCTTTTTATATTGTAATCCTGAAGGCAGATACTGTCTTGTTATTATACAGCCACAAGACTGGCTGTATACTATAGCCAGCATGGATTTTTCACATTCTGCAATGTTAAATTGAAAATACTCCCCATGCCATTCTGATGCTTCCCATAACCACATTTCAAAACAAACCCTTACAAAACTTAGTCTTGAATTCAGAAACTTTTGCTTAACAACCCTCTCAATTTTCATGCGGATACACAAAACAGAAAAACAAATCCAGACCCCTGTTGGACTTCTTTCTGTCAGTGGTCTCATAATTTGCTGGAATTAATTAAAAATCAGCCATGTTCACAAGTGCCTGTAATCCTATTACTGACCTTGCCCCATACACCTTGTCCCATATCTTCATCATCTGCATTTTAAATGTAAAAAAAAATGCATGGCAGATTTTTAATCAGTTTAAGAATTTTAACATTGAAGTCTATTATAATGTCAGGCATAGTCAGTAAGAACCAACTATCAGTGTTCCTAAAAGTCGGACTCACAGCTGTTTGGTTTGGCTAATAAGGGGGCCACACCCATGCCAGACCTTTATTTCACTTTAGACAGTCATTGCTTCTCCCAAAGAATCCTGGGAAGTGTAGTTTGTGAAGGGTGCTGAGAGTTGTCAGGAGACTCCTCTTCCCCTGACAGAGCCCCAGTGGCCAGAGTGGTTTGACCCTCTTCTGGGGATTGTAGCTCTGTGAGGGGAATAGAGTGTCTCCTAGTGTTGCGCTGCAGCCAACTCAGAAGGGACAGGAAGGGGGGAGGCATGAGTTTCAGGCGCCTCCGCAGCCAGAAGAAGCAGAGTTGGGGATTGTTGTGTCTGAGCAGGATCCTGCGGGAGGGGGGCAGCCTGCTCTCCAGCCAGTTCCCACGAGTAACGCCCTTTCCGAGGAGCCGAGCGCACCACCCCCAGTTGATGCAGAGGACTTGTGGGGGGAAGCTTCAGAGACAGTGCCAGCTCCTCCTTTTCCAAGCAGTTCCCAGGAGGATTCCAGTGTGGCCCCACCCCCTGACCTCGAGCCCATTGCTCGGGAGCAGGTGTCTTCAGATGAGCAGTTGGATGCGCGTCCCCTGTCTCCTCATTCCCGTTGCCGCGAGAAATGGACAGGGCAGAGACAGGAATTACGAAGGAGTCAGAGATTACGTTCAAAAACATTTCCTATATAAGCCTGCCGCTCCCAGTGGGAGGTCGTTGAGTCAACTTCCTTCACACGCTGCAGAGCATGTCTAGAGTATAGTTAGGGACTCTAGTGAGTTAGCGTAGGGTTTCCTATGAAGCGCAATGCCTTTGATGTATCCATTACTCTAATAAAACGAGATTTACTTGCACACACACTCCAGCCTCATTCTTTCGGCTCTGGACGGGACAGATTGACTCAACCACCATCCCTACTCGAACCTGTTCCCATGGTGGATGACATGGATGAGAACGGAGACACCTAGCAACTCTCAGCACTCTTCACAAACTATACTACCCAGGATTCTTTCAGGGAAGCCATGACTGTCTAAAGTAAAATAAAGGTCTGGTGTGGATGTTACCAGGGACAGCTTTGGTTTAAATTTGGGTGGGAGGCTACATGTGTCTGCTGTGGAATAAAAAGTTGGGGGAAACGCTGAAAAACAATGATATTGTTCGCAATGTTTTCCTTTTGGAAAGGAAAGGGACTTTCCCTCTGCCCAGTGCTCACCCACCCAATCTCTTCCCCCTCCCCCTTCATGCCCCTCCCACAGGTCAGTTTCACCTCTCCTAAGCATGTTTGTACAGAAGTAAATCCCACTGAACTCAAAAAGCATGCAGATGATCAAATCTGCTCTCCCCTTCTCCTTCCCCCTATCCCCTCCATTTTGCTCCTCCCTTTGTTCTTCCCTCCCCCTCCCCTTCCAATCACCTCCCTCTCCTTCCCCTCCCTTCCTCCTTCCCTCTCCTGTCCTTTCCTCCTCCTCCTCCATGGCCAGTTTTACCTATTCTAAGCATAAATGCATGGGAGTAAATCCCATTAAGCATGCAAATGATCAGACTTGCCTTTCCCCTCCCCCTCCCCTCTTTCCTCTCCTTCACTCTCTCTCCTTCCCCACCCCATCTAGTCCAGCATCCTGTACTCACATTGGTCAACCAGATGCCAAGGGAAGCCCCCAATGCTGGACCTGAGTGCAAGAGCACTTTTTCCACTTGTGATCCCCAGAAACTGGTATTCAAAGGCATACTGCCTCAGAACATTTGTCAAAAACTCTTTCAAGGTGATGGCCATCACTACACCTTATCACTACACCTTATGGTGGTGCATTTCATGGCTTAATTACAAGCTGTGAAAAACACTTCAGCTCAGTGCTGGGCTCTGGCTACAGTGATGGCTGCAAGTTGTCTACTCTCAAACTCCAGGACCTAATGGATAAACTATTTGATTAACATTTGTGTGGTCTTTCATTTATATATGCAGTCTGAAATAGCGTCATATGTGTTTTATAAATGTAGCCTATCAAACAAAACAGTAATGAGGCCATATTGGGCATATTATACAAATGTTATAATTAGAACACATTCTGCCAGTAAAACAAATAAGGCAATTACATTCTGCATGCCTAATGGTATTCATGTTATTCATGTTATTATCTGAGTTTGTATCATTGCATTAGGGGTTCAGGAAAAGATGAAGCCCAGCGAGTCAGCTCCTTAATAAAATCTGTTTATGCACCATGGGACGGTTCTGCTATCAAAGTGCCACTTAAATGTAAAAAAAGGAGGGGGTAAGCAGATCTCCTGGGGGAAGGAATCTGAGCACCAATCCTGACTAGACACTAGGGATGGGTGAGAATTTCAATTCAGTTCGCATTTCAAGCCAAATCTATCAAATTTGCCCTTTCTGAAACAATATGAGAACTGAAACACAACCACCCTGTGAAATTCACAATTCTAAAATTTTGCAATGCAGTTCACCAACAGAAATATACCAAATATTTATACCAAATATACAAAAATTCATATATTGGGGAGAATGTGCATAAACTTGACTATATGAATGAAAATAACTTGCAAACATGCATTATATGACAATAAATGCTGCTCTGGGCTCCTGCTAGGAGGAAGGGTGGGATATCAATCTAATAAATAAATAAATAAGAAATAGATTGCAAAAATGGGTACATTTGTCTAAATTGCCTACAAAAATGTATTTATTAGGAGAAATTTGCAGTAAAATGCTAGAGAATTTTCATGAGGATTCTTTTTTAAAAAAAAATGCAAATTGCTCCAGAAATGTGGGGAACTGAATTTATGACTGGAAAAATGGAGAAAACTGAAACTGAAAGATCTTTCCATCGCCACTAGGCACTCTTTCATGTTTCTGTTAACCAAAAGGGCCTGTCCTGCTGATCTTCTTGCTAAGGCAGGAACATAGGAATCTCCCTTATTCTGAGTCAGACCAACAGTTCATCTAGCTCAGTATTATCTACAGTGACAGACAGTGGTTCTCTGGGGCAGAGGTGGTGAACCTCAGGCTCAGGGGCCAAAGTCAGCCCTCCAAGTCTCTCTGTTTGGCTCTCTAAACTCTCCTGAGGCCACACCCTCACCAGCCCTGCTCCACTCTCTCCTTGAGCGTTGTTGCTTAGCTGTAATGTGTCTTTGAACTGTGATAATGCCTTTTCCTTACATGAATGGAGGACAGAGACATGTGGATAAGAAACAGTGTGACTTTTGCAGAGCTGGAATATATCCTTCTGTACTGAACAAAGGTAAGAACCACATTTATTATGCCACCCATTTTCCCTCTGGTCTATCCACTTGTTGCCTCTGGCCCATGCCATCACTGACTCCCAGAAGGATGCCCATGAGCGAATGCAGCTGCCTGGCTGAAAAAGGATACCCATTCCTGTTCTGCAGCATCAGACAGCAAGCATTTCTTTTTTATTATTATTTCTATTTTTTTTAATTTCATTTTCCATACATAAACACATAAAGAAAAATAACTATCACAAACCCAAAACTACAAATACGTTCTTACACTCATATTTCCATAATTCAGGTAAAATATTTTATGGGCCTTCCATAATTACTTATCTAATGTGATTTATTTAACAAATTAATTTCCTTTTCCTTCTTTTTCCCCTGCAAGATCCATTGGGTAACAGTTATACCAGCCATTAGGGCCGCCATGCCAGGGCCCTTGGGTACCAGCCTGCCCTGGGCCCCTCCACTCCCCTCTGTGATCTGTGGAACTTAAGCATCCGCGGACAGCAAGACAGGAGCTTCTGTACCATCCGCCATCCCCCCGCTATCCCCATGCTTCACCTACCTTTCAGTTGTTTTTTGCGGTGCGTGCTGGTTTGCCATCAATCAAGATGGCAGCTGAGGTTTCCCTAAGGAGCTGAAGCCTCTGCTGCCATCTTTGTTGATGGCAGCAATGCGTGCATGTAGCATGCATGTGTGCAATCAGCCAAGATGGCGGCAGAGGCTTCAGCCCTTTAAGGAAACCTCAGTCACCATCTTTATTGATGGCAAATCTGCGCCCCACAAAAAACAATGGAAAGGTAGGTAAAGTGGGGGGATAGCAGGGGGATGGCAGTCCATGGATGCTTCTGTGGACCGTGAAAGGAGAGTGGAGGGCCCCCTGTAGCTCCAGGGGCCGTCGGGCCAGCGCCCCACCTGGCCACCCTTTAGAACCGGCCCTGCCAGCCATTCACCAAATATGCTATATTAATCATTCCATATCTGGGTGTATGCCACAGGCAAAGTTGAACCACCATCTTGTATATTTACATAATTAATGAAGTCAAACCAAACTGTAAAAAAAATGCCTCCTTTTCCTGATCCCTGTACCTTCCTTATCTGTAAGGGTTCCCCCCCCCAGAAGTGTTATATCCCACACTGTCCAATACCAAAATTCAATATTTGCACCTGCTAAATTTTCCAAAAGCGAGCAATGGTGATCTGTGCCGCAAACAACAGATTTTTAATCAAAGTCATATTACCTGAATCCAAATCCTCATTCAAAAATGCATTTAGTAGTGCCAGTTGTTAGAAAGTTAATAATGCCAGTTAATTATTATGAATTATTAGTAAGTATTATGCTAATAATTACTAATAATTAATAATTATAACTAATAATTAATAATAATTATGCCAGTTAATAATTATTAAAGTTTAGCAATGCCAGTTGTTAAATTAAACAATTGACAAATTATTAAGCCAATTTCCCCAGCTACCATCACCCAAAACCTTTGAATCTTTGAGCACTCCCACAGGAAGTCTTTCTCAGACCTAACTGGAGATGCCAGGGATTGAACCTGGGATCTTCTGCATACAAATAAAATACTCCACCACTGAGGTACAGCACTTCCCCTGGAGCATACCAAAGGAGATCATATTACTCCATATTAGTGAATTGTACATGGCAACCAGCAGCCAATGAAGCTGATAGAGAAGTGGAGTGAGTTGCTCCAAATAATCTCACAAACACCAATATAATCAGATATGTCCATATAAACAGACTAAACTGATATGAATTATACACGTCTTCAGGCGCCAAAACATACAACTTCATCTGAGTGCCCCATAAAATCTTAAATAATAACTCTTGTGCTTATGTAATTGGCATGCATGTATAGTACAAGTTATCATTTAGTCCCAGGGCCAACCTACATGTGATGTGAAACACGTAATTCAGTGTTGTCACTTTAAACAAACAAACAAAAAACCTGCATGTACAGCTGTTGCGGGAGAAATCAGGATCAAATCCACAGCAGGTAGGTAGGTGGAATGACATTATTTTTCCCTTGCCACTGTCACCACAAAACTGCTTTTCCAAAGCTGCTATCCTATTTGCATTGAAAGGGAAGTCTGTATTAATGGCAATAGGAACTTACCTCTAGATGCAAAATAGCCACTTCAGAGGAGTAATTTATTGCATTTCTTTCCCTCCACCCACTGCAGTCCCATGGCTGGAACATGGAGGAGGGGACGAGGAATGTAGTTCCACATCTCCACCCTTTGTGGTTGCTTATTTCCCAGGAGCACATCTGTGTTTGCGCTGCTCGCTATTTCTACACCCTGAATGCCTATTGTAATAGGTATGGGCATGTCTACCACGTATGCAGTTCCAAGGCACAAACCCGTTTCCTCACTGATTAACAGTATTTATGTCACCCCAAACCAAAAGACTAACTAAAGGGTACCCCTTCGCACTGCATTGATTGACATTGCTAAAGTATTTCAGATGTATTTTTTAAAAAAACACAGAAACTAATCACCAGAAAAAGCACTGCTTTTTTGCAGTGTGCCTTTGAATGCATCCAGGAGCAGCATTCTGGTCCCTGTGGAATCTTGCTGGAGTTTGAAATAAGTCACTTGTTGAGGCTCAGGGTTACTTCAAATTATGAAATACCCTTGAGTCAAGGGCCAACGGTGCCTCTTCCCCTCCTTTTTATGCCTTTGTCATTTTTATTTGATGCATGGAGAGAACTATGAAAAGGGCATTCTCTTCTCACCATTGTGGTCATGAACCTGGAAAGCTACTGGGAGCCATATAAATACCAAAAACATTGATGTAATGTGCCCCCAGTGAACCTACCTCTGTCGACAGGCAGACAGTTTTGCATGCCTTTCTAAAGGCATACTTAGTGACAAGGGGGTGGGAGAGAGCTACCTCCTTGAACTAAATTGTTCATGGAATTATTTTTCCTGTTTTATGTATCATGAATGGAATTTGTCCCAAGACCTGGAATGAAGGAACACAAGACAAGTTTTGTGGTGTAAATAAAGGTCACAACTTTATTAACCGGAATTCATGAGCATCTGCAGCAATAAAGAAATTCATCATCCCTAAGCACAGGGCAAATCCTAATGAGGAGATGTGGGGAAATCTTCTACCCCTACCCTGGCTCAAAGCCCAGCACCTATAATTGACAGATATTACCCTTTCTTTGCCCAACAGCTGTAAGGCAGAAAACTCAGCATCCCACAACCAGTCAGGGTTCCTAACCAAAACTAAAAAAATCCTGGCAGGCAGTCAGTCAAGGTCACAGAAAATCCCAAACAACACAACCTGACCCAGGGGCTGCAGTTAGTGCAGAATGCTGTGGCACGATTGCTGACATGAGTGAGACTCTATCAGCACATAATACCTCTGCTCTGAAATCTGCACTGGTTGTCAATTTGCTACCAGGTCAAGTTCAAGGTGTGCTTTCCATGTTATGGGTGCCACATAGTACTTGTTCTGCTCTTAGAAGAAATAAATGTTTTAGTGTGGCAGTACCTATGCTTTGGAACTCCCTGCCTATTGACATTAGGCAGGCACTTTCATTGTACTCATGTTGGCACCTGCTAAAAACATTTTTGTTTAAGCAAGCCTACCCAGGCATGTAGAAGTTATTATCTTTTTTATCTGTTTTTAACTCAGTGTTGGTTTTATTATTTTGAATGTATTTAGGAACCTGCCTTTAACTGTTTTTGCCAATATTTTATTGTCTTAATTCCTTCTACAATAAACCAGTATATAAATGTTGTAAATAAAATGCATAAATAAATTTTGGAATCACTGTGGCCCTTGGGTCTCTTTCCTCTTCTATACTGAATCAGGTCATTTGGTATCATCTAGCTCAGTACTGATTATATGGGCAAGCATTGGTTCTCCAGGATTCCAGGCAATAGTCTCTTCCAGAGATTGAAGGGGGAAACTACACTTCCCAGGATTCCCTGGGGGAAGTCATGCACTTTAAATGTGGGTTGGATATGCTTTAAATGAATTATGTGGATCTTCATTACTTCATAAACTTTGCCTGCATATAAATCATTTTAATTAATTTTTAAAAATTTAATCAGCTACAAAGTGGGCTACTCACCATCACTCTGCCTAATCTGCCCCTCAGGGTGAAAACAACAGAGGGGGACCATGACCACCCCAAAGGAAAAGGGCACACAACATGTAGAGGAAATAATAATATACAACCATAGTGTGAAATCAGATACTTATCGGGACATAGTATGAAGAAATATTTATATAAGCATGACTGTCAAAGATGTTTATTATTTACACAACCTTTAAAGATATTTATAGTGCAATCCTATGCATATTTACTCAGAAACAAGTCCCAATGTATTCAACGGGGTTTACCGAAATGGAAGCGTGCACAGGACTGCACCCTCAAATGATAAGGAACTTCACTCACCGAACCCAAAATTCAGAGTCATGCCACTTTAAGCTATTTTGCAACTGTTTCATATTTGTTTTATGGTTATTGGATTTTAAAGGGATTTATTTCTTGTTGTGAGCTGCATTGGTTTCTAACCCTTACCTCACAGGGTTGTTGGAAAGATTCCATATACGCACATGCTGGAGATGTAAAAATACATACACCCCATATAATAGTTTATTGTCAAAACCAGTTGGTCATTGCTGAGCATTTTAAAAAAAAAATAAAATCAGTATGATTTTCCTACATAATAAAAGCAGTGACACCTAGGCAAGCCCTGCCTAATTGCATTAAAAATAGGAGGGGGAGAGAAAGATTTACCACACAAACAATCCTTTGCTATGTTCACTCAAAAGTTCCATTGATTTACAGCAGAATCCTAACCATGTCTACTCAAAAGTAAGTCCTATTGAATTCAATGGGGTTTACTCCTGGTATGTGGGATTAGCATTGCAGCTTTATTCCCAGAAAAGTGGGTATTGGATTAAATTTCATATTGGTGAGGTTTTTAAAACAGGCTATGAATTAGACAAATAAACTAGCCTCTTCAACAGCCCAGAAAAAATTAAACTTGTTTGACTCCTAATAATCAGAAAAGTGCAATACATATCATAACCTGCATGTCCATTTCTTTTAAATTTCTGTTCAAAAATTATTTGAAGAATATATTATATGCTATTTTCGCAAGTAATTCAGAAAACTATGCATGTACACTGTTGTTATAATAATTCACTAATAGGCAAAAAACCTTGCGGTTTAAGAATGTACCTATAGCCCACAGCTATTTCTATCAAATTTTAAAAAGCAGGGAAAATGGGCAGCTATAGTGAATGCACCAGGGGAGCAGGAGACCCGAACTCCTCTCTGCGATATTGTACTGCCCTACAAATTGGTCAAAATGCAAACACCATTTGGGTTGGTCTTTCACAGTCCAATCCACTTCCTGTGTAGCTTGGAAGAATTTGGTAACATGTGCCTCTGAGCATATGGTGAGTGGTGGCAACACCTGCCATCTCTAAAGATGGAGAATTATATTTTTCTATGTTTGTTGGTGTTCTTCTTACTTTGCTTCTTTCCTGTGTTACTAATGTTTCCACAGAGAATCTAAACTAGAAAATTTTATTTCCCTCATTATTCATCCTAGAAATCTGTGTCAAATTTATTTTTATTAATTTCAAAGCCTTTTTATTGGTCAGTGTCATATGATGGTGAAGACAGCCTTTTGTGTTTCAAATTGGAGGTTATGTCCTATTTCTATTTCGGGTGCATTAACAGTTGAATCTGAAACTGCAGTTTGATGAAAAATCAGACTGATTCCAATATGTTGCTACTTCAGCAATGACTCTAGCTGTTGGAAGAAAGAGGATGCATGTTTTCAGCCTGCTATGTTTAAACCATTTCATTTAAGGCAAGGTGGGCACGGTCAATTAAAAACATAGAGCACACCTAGAATTTTTCTAGAATATATTTCACCTCCCACTGTTTTATCTTGTGCAAATTGAGACACTCCTGAGGTCCAGTGGGGACTATTTTGCAGAAGTCAGTGCCCTTATTCCACAATTATATTTGGAGTTTTTGTAGTGTAAATTTTGCAAAATGTTGCTCTACTTCACATATTCACAGAAATAGAAACAAAAGAAAATGATTTCCTATAGGAAACATCACTAAAATTGCAAAGGAAATCAGACATATTCAAAGTGATCATCTGAACTATATCAACTGTCTTAATGTTGCTTCCTCCCGACTAAAACAAGATCAGCACAGCACATGTCTTGTTTCTGTTATTTGGGCTTATTGCAGGTGTTGCCACCACTCACCATATGCTCAGAGGCACATGTTACCAAATTCAGACAAGCAGGAAAAGACAACTGTTTTCTGGCCTTGTAATGGGTTCTAGCTATTGCCTGGGGGTCAACAAACCCCTTGTCAATCACATCCCTGACTTCACTTATTGGCTAAAAAAATGAAAGGTTAATGTTAGAGCAGTCAGCTATGAGCTCATTTAACAGGAATTGTGGGCAGGCAGCTGACATTTTGGGGTACATCTCTTGAACCAGACCACCTAGAAACTTAATTTTTTATTAAATGAGAGCTGAGAGTCCAGAGACTGTGGTGACTCACCCAGAGAGGACCTCAAAAATTCGAAGTCTCTGGGTGAAAACGAGAGACCTGGCAACCCTAGTCTGAATATGAGGTGATATGCTGACATTGTGAAAAATCTAGTTTTGTTTTCTTTAAACAATGAGATTGTTCTGTAACAGAACGGGCAAATTATTAATTTAATTACTGTTGTAGTAGATGTCTCTGACGATGTTTTCACAATAATATTAACTCTAGATTACAAGGAGGGGGGTCAGCAGTCCAGGGTGCCTTTATTGTTGCCAAATCTATGGCTTAAAATGAACCAGATGGTGGTCTGCCAGGGGCACATGCCATTACACTGTTTGAGCCTCAGTTCTATTTCTGGAGACTTTCTCTGCTGGCAAATCAATAGGAGCAGGCTTTCCTCTTCACTGGACAGCATAATCTGAAGTGAAAAGAAGAGTGGGTTGTATTCATTGTAGCGCTAAGATATTAATTCTGTCAGCACAAGGATTTCTCCTTGCACAGTGGAATGACCTCCCCCTCTCCTCCTCCTGCACACCCCCTAAATCTGTTCTGGGGATTCCCCACACCCAGGGCCAGTCCCAAAGGGTGGCCAGGTTAGGCCCTGGATGAGGGCCCCTGGAGCCACAGAGGCACCTGAGGGGCCTCTTGATAGGGTGGGGGAGGAGAAGAACTCCTTTTCCGCGTGCCACAGATCGCAGCGAGGGAGCTTCTTCCACCTGCCCATTCACTGGCTCCACCTACCCATCTCTCCTGTCTTTTGTGGCCACGCATGCAGGACTGCCATTAACTAAGATGGTGGCTGAGGATTCCTTAAGGGGCTGAAGCGTCCGGTGCCATCTTGGTTGATGGCAGTGATGTACACGTGTAGCAGCCTGCACAGCCACAAAAGACAAGAGAGACGAAGCCAGCAAATGGGAGGCAGAAGAAGCTTCTTCCCTGTGAGAGTCAGGTAGGCATGTCTAGTGCTGGCTCTGCCCCCACCCTCCAGAGCAGATTTGGGGATGGCACCAAGTGTGCATGGGGGAGGAGAGGGGGAAAACCCATTGCGCTAGTGCTAACTGTAGCAGTAACGCAAAAAGTTTACTTGAATACTGCCCAGAGGAATCAGAGTGGGGCTCAGTGAGGAAATGGACACCTGTGGATGTTGTACTCAGGGTTGTGGAGATAGAGGGTTTTCCTCATGGGAGCATTAGTTTGTATACAAGATACTTTTTTTTTTAACCTCTGTTTTCAGTGTGCACCATCCACAGTAAGGGCTCAATTCCAGCTACAAACACATTCGTTTCTATTCACACTGGGATCAATGCTGTTAGGTAGGGGCTGATTTTCACAGAGCAGGTGGAAGTTGCTTCTCAGCCCTCAGGAAACAAACTGAATGAAGGGAGGAGGAGGGAGTGGGCATGGAGAGCGGAACAATTGACACACCCACCTAAAAGCATCAGAACAAAGAGCCTACAAGGAGGAGCACAGCACAGTTGAGACATTTTTTAATCCCTTTTGATATTATCAGAGGATTGGGTTAGTATGGATTTACAGGGGGAAAACTGTGCGGTACCTTCTGTTGCCAGTAACATCATGTGAACCATGCAAATTAAAAGATGTGAGTAGCACCAAACATGCACGTAACCACCGTGTAGATGAGCCCAAAGCGGCTTCCCTGAATTCCATTTGTGTTTATTTAAAACATGTATAGCTTAACATAAGAACATAAGAAGAGCCTGCTGGATCAGGCCAGTGGCCCATCTAGTCCAGCATCCTGTTCTCACAGTGGCCAACCAGGTGTTATTGCCCTCAATAACAGCTTTCAAGGCAGCCTACAAATGATTAATGTACAATAACAGCAGACATAAAAACAATTCAAACCTAAAACATTAATTAAATCAGAAATAACAGTCATCAGCTGCATTAAAATTCATTTAAACTGAATGACAGAAAATGTACTCAAGGGATTCTAAAACCCTTTAAAATTATTGCATATATTATTTTTAATTGGCATTTAAAAACCAAGGAGGGTGCTGAGGAAATAGAAGGGGGAAGTACACTCCACAGTTGAGGTACCAGTGTGAAAAGTTCCTCATTGTTGTGGCTACCCATCTCACCTCAGAAGGTGGGACACACTCTCTGAGCAGGACCTCTGAAAGAGAGCTTAATAATTGGGCAGCTATTTACTTTCCCATGCCTCTCAAGGAGCCTGTTTGTAGATCATCCTGTTGAATAAAGTTTCCATTTACCAAAAAAAGGTTTGGGAAATTGGTTTGATTTAACACTTTACAAAGGAGAATGGAGGAAATAATTTGAAACCCTATATAAATCCGTTTTAAAAAACACTGTGCTGCCATATTCACTGCATACAGATCAATTTGCAAACTTGAAAGAGGGGGTTATACATGGAGATCATTTGTTTGCATGTAGTTCCCACTCTACAAAACTGGCTACTTGGTATTACAGACTTCTCAATATACTTCCCTCCCCACCACCCGTTCCATCTTGGAGCCTTTTCTAAAATGAGTTCTATAAATGGATTCTGTTTGTGTCTCCTTTTTACTTCCTTTTTGTAAAAATCATTAACCTTAGCCACCAGTACTGAGCCTCATAAAGAAAGCTGTAGATAGTCTACCATCTAGTAAAAAATTGTCTTCCTTTTCACAATTCTTGGACACAAACAATGAGAATTTGAAAATAGATTCTGGCCTTGAGCAAGGTCATCAGAAGTCAGGACAGTGGGTGGGAAGGACACCTTTTAGACCATTTATGGGTACTAGTCAGAAACAGACTTTTTTTATACAAAGCTCCATCACATTGCTGAGTCACAGAAGATAAGGGGGAAGTGGTCTAATGACTCAGTGAAAGTATTCTGAATGGAATAAATAATTGTTGCATATTAGTAAATTACATAAACTTGATTTATGAATTATAATGCATACCATATTACCTTTTACTTTTTTTTTTTACTTTTTTAGGGCAGCAATTACACACATCCCTATTCTTGATAATACTTGGATTTTTTAATCAATATTTTGTTTCTTGTCTCACCTGCACGGAATTTTATATGAATTGTTGTTCTTTAAAAAACAAAACAAAACACCACCCTGAATCACTTTACAGCCTCTTATACCTCAAAGACAAATGTATCCTGCACCAAAATTTCACATTTTACTCTGTTTTCCTAATCATTTTAACCTTCTCTCATTAGAGTGATACCATTCATTTTTTATTAATTCTTCAAACACTTCTTCTTCTTAGATTGTATTTAACTTGCTGGAACTTCTGGACAATGTTGCTTTTGGTTGGACCCTCAAAAGAATTCTCGACTAACACATAAGTGTAAGCCCCAGTTCAAGTATGTAATATTTAGAACATACCTTGTTAACCACTGAAAGGCATTAAAACATACTTACTGCAGCTCTTTAATCTATTATATAATATAATATAATTATATAATATAAAATGACACTTAGGTGAAAAAATCCACAACTGCATCAATCAAGACAACACTTTTGTGACAATGCAAACAAGTTAATGGGCTGCTGTTATTTCTGTACAGACCATGAATTTGCTTCCTATTAGAAAATGTGTCCTCCAGGCAAAACATTATGTGATGAAAAGAGAAAAAACGAAAGGACATGGAGAATGCAAAACTGAGAACACCTAAGAATGAACAAGTTCAGCTACAGGAACATCCCTCATAAGGAAATCTTCACAATGTATGTTCAAAGCCAGCAGTGTGACCCTAACTACCGTTAACCAGAAGTAGCTCACATTGAGTGCAATGAGTCTTGCTCACTAATAAATATATTAGGGGTTGCAGCCAATATCTCAGAAGTTGCTGCAGCTGACCTCCATGTGCTGCTAGCTGACTATTTATTCTGCTCATAGCCTCATACCCATAAGAGTGGAGAGAAAGAGAAAATAAATGGTGGAATGGAACATGTGAATCAGCCTCCAGTTCCTGACCAGAGAGCTTACTATTTACATTAAGGAGATCTGACAAGGTCAGGCAGGAGAGGACAGAGACTGATGATGGAGTGGTGACTACAGAGAAAGGGGAGTGTCAGAACAGCAGAAGTTCAGCGAAGGTGACCTCATGCTAGCTCAGGAATGCAAAAAGGAGAAGCCAGTTCTCCAAAGCACAAACTATTAGGCTTTATTATATTTCAATGCATTTTAGAACTAAGTTTCCTTCTTCAGGAGCAATGTTAGAGTTTCAAATTCTATAGATTATCTGAAGCAGCTTGCCCAAATGCTACTGCCTATAGGGATAGAGAAGGAATCTGTTTTTAATTGATACATACAACCCAATTTAAATACACAGCTTTCAGGAGAAAAGAACTGAGTATGAGAGAGAGAGATCCAATAGTTAATATTGGATGGAAGTGGGAGGGGAAAAAAGGCTTGCTGAACAAAATCACTCTTAAGGGGAATAGCAGAGCTGTGGAACTCTCTTAAGAGAATTTTCCTCTGAGGCAGGAAAATTGCAACTTGGGATCTGGTATAAAGAAGTAAAAACAAAATATCACAAAGCTTAAGAATATAAAAAGAGCCCTACTGGAACAGACCAAAGGCCCATCTAGTCCAGGATCCTGTTTTCACAGTGGGCAACCTAATGCCACAAGGCTGGTCCAAGGATAAATATTGAACAGGATCTCTATCTTCTGCCTCTCTTGGGATGTAGGACCACTGAGAGATGCCCATTGTATCCAGGGCTGGCTCTAGGATAAATAGCACCCTGGATGAGGATTGCCTTCAGTGCCCCCGTCACCTCTTTGCAGGGCTACCCAGAGGGTTTATGGTGTCTGGTGCAGGTGTGATATTGGGGCTGCTGCTGCTGCCCCCTACAAGGACCCATGCATGTATGTACAAAACTGTGGGCCACATGAGAGAATTATTACATGCACAGACTACTTGTGAGAATTCCTGCCTGCATCTCCTCCTCCCCTGTGATCAAGCAGAATGATGGATGTACTTCATTTTTTCCTCACATGGAGATAAAGGAATTGGGAATCAGGTTGTGCTTCTCATGAGTACTTCCTCCAAATTCCAAACCCCTTCTGGCAGAGCTTCTTTCTGCTTCCTGGGGCTCAGTTTCACAGATCGTCTGGTTGTGGCCTGCTGC
Source organism: Rhineura floridana (assembly GCF_030035675.1). Lineage (NCBI taxonomy): Eukaryota > Metazoa > Chordata > Lepidosauria > Squamata > Rhineuridae > Rhineura > Rhineura floridana. Next base: position 56,232,587 of record NC_084483.1, read on the forward strand.
TGGCCTTCTCCACTATTTATTTATTTATTAAATTTATTAGTCGCCCATCTGGCTGGCAATCCAGCCACTCTGGGCGACGTACAAAATTAAAACATAGAGTTACATTAAAATGTTAAAATCTCATAATAATAATAAAACCTAACTCACACAGGAAGGATTCCTCCCTTAAGACCTAGCCTCACACCAGTCTTACATCTTTTTCTGTGGTAACTGCCATAGAAAGTTGCTCTTCAGTGGCGCTTTGCCTGGAAATCTTAGGTGGTGTTCACTCACTCACTCACTGCTTGAACTCTTTCCTTGGTGGGCCTGGAGTTCTTTCTGTGACAAGAACAGGCTGTCTGCTCTGCCACAGAATCCTCCCTTAAAGTCTTCCCTGTTCTTTGTTTACAACAAACACTCTAAGCAGAGCTGCTTGCTGTGTTCCACTGACTTTCTTGGCTAGTAACCACTGATAGCCTTGTCCTCTATGAATTTGCCTAATCCTCTTTCAAAACCATCCAAGGTGGTGGCCATCAGTACATCCTCGGAAGACAGTAGAACCTGCAAAAGGTAGTCAGGCTTGGTTGGATCTAGGAACCTACTGCAGGTAGGACTACTGAAGTAGTCTTCTTCCTGTGATCTGTCCAAAGTGCTGAAGGACCTGCTGATAACTGCTCTTGTTCTTGAGTCCATCATTCTTGATCTGGCATATCCTACCAGTGTATTGACTTCCCACTGCCATCAGCTCAAGAATCCTGTTGGGCATGCTTCTTCTCAAAGTTTTACTGTGAGCTGAGTCTTGCCAGGATTCACCCTGGCACCTGCCTTAACATGGCTCATGTTCTAGATACTTGAAAAAGGCAACTCCCTATTGTGTCCTATGTCTCCTTCAACAATCAAGCCTAATGGGAGTACTTTTCATAATGGAACAAATCTCATTCATAACACCTCATACCTGGATGGGGTAACTGCGGCCTAAGTTCAAGTTACCCAGATTGCATCACAATATAATCAGTGTTTGTGAAGCAGTTTACATACTGCTATTAATAGTCCTGGCCAATGGGTCCTCTTCATATAATTTTAAAAGTGCTGTATGATCACAGGAGGCTATCTTACACCGCAAAATGAAGCCTAATACTGTCTACTCTGACAGGCAACAGCTCCCCGGGTACTTGGATTTTCCATTTCAACTGCTACCTGATCTTACTAAGTGGGGATGATAGGAATTAAAGCAGGAACATTTTCCATGCAAAGTATGTGCCCTACTACAAGCTACTGGAAGATGCTTATACATAAGCACCATCCACCTCCAGTAGCTGGGATCAGTGCAATCTGGGTTTAATTTCGTTTAGCATAACCCTTGTGAAAGTACCCTAAGCCATTCAAGAAGGAAATGCATTCAATCCAATACTTGAAAATTTGCAACTACTTACAGGCCATTTGTAAAATGATAAATTGGGCAGAAAGCTGCATAGCAAATATTACTGAAAGCCTTAACTGACAAAAATAAAGCACATGATAAAATGCAGTTGACAGATTTGACCTACTCATTGCTAATAGGTTCTTGTAAATTTGTAAAATGACAAAATACTGACTGGAAATAACCACATGGGGGGAAGTTATTTTTAAAAAAAATGGTGGGGGGAACCACCAATTTGTGGCAAACAGAACAAAGTGATTGAATAACTAATGGAAACGCCAAGAATATGCATGCATAAGAGGTTAGATCCAGAAGTGGCCTGCCTTAAGCAGAAGGCCTTTTCCCCAGAAGTTCCGTTTTCCCCTGACAGTGTCAGATCCTTGCGTGACAAAAGAAAGATGTGCTTTCATTTGTGCAAAAGGTGTTACAGAAAGCCTTGCACAAGGTCACACACAGTTTTCCATTAGCTCTGCCTAGCTGGAGTTTCTTCTCCTAGCATGTCTCTGGAGCCAACCCATAACTGTATAAGAAGTTTAGAAACTGAAGTCCTAATGAGAGCAGACACTGACACCAACCGTTCATGTTCATCAGATATTTACTTATTTTTTTCTATCTGAAGAGAACCTGAAGAGAAAACCATCAAGAGACTCATGAATGCTGAAGAACATTTTTACACTACTAACAAAGACCATTTAATTTTTGACAGTTGTGGAGAGTGACGCACATTGAAGATTTTATATGTATATAGAGAAGATGAAGAAGAAAAAGTTATCCTAAACACAAATTTGTATTGGTCTTTTGGTATTTTTTCTAAATGCCTAAAAATTGCCATCTTTATTCTAGTCATAGGAAGTAAAGTATTTTAAAAAAAACTTTACTTGTCTACAGGAGCATTCATCAAAGCTTTGCCTTATAATAAGACTGTTCCCTGGCATTTAAGTAAACTGTCAGCTGCATATTCATTCATTCATAGCATGGCAAAAATCAATACAACATTTTGTTTTTCAGAAGTATGTTGTGCATAATTAGCAGTGACACAGCTGCATCTGTAGAACATATAGCCCAATTAATGCATTACTCTTGTGTAGGGCATAAGTGTATTCATCAAGACCTGGGGCCACACATTTAGCCCCATCCCCACAACACATGCTCTGCTTTCAGTACCCACATGTTAAGTGTAGTTGTGTGAGCAGAAAGCCCAATGCGCAAGCAATTGCTCCTGAGGAAGGGATCAGGTGTCTCAATCACGTGGAGCCCCATCTTAAAAGTAGAGGCTTGAGACTTGGGTTTTCTGCTCAGACAACCACATGCAACATCTAGTTACTGAAAGGAAAAGATGTAACATCAGTGAAATTAAAAAAGTAGCTCCGCTAGTTGCTCTACACCAGAGGTAGGCAGTGTGGTATTCTCCAGATCTTTGGGGCTACAATTCCCATTAACCTCCATAGTCAGGGATGATGATGGGAGTTATGATCCACAACATCGGGAGGGCACCACATTGGCTACCTTTGCTCTACACACTTATGAGCAAAGTGTGAATAGTGCTTGCATCAGTATTTTATCTACATCTATGTTCAGTAGTGGCCAGTGGGGCATTGTTCTCTCTCAGTTTCCAAATGCAGTGGGTCACTGCTGCTGACTGAGAAGGAGAGGGGAGAGGTGCAGGAGCATGTTCAGAAACTACAGTAATGGTGCCCCACCCATGCTGCCTCACCAGTTGCTACTGTCTGCCTATACACTGTCTATACACAGTTTACTGCTGCTTTCTCTTCTTCTTTTTAGAAAACAGAACAGATAAAGAGAGCCAGTGTGGTATAGTGGTTAGAGAGTTGGACTTGGACTTGGGTAGAAGGGTCAGCATGGCCCTGGAATCAACAGCATGAGTATGGGAGCCTGGGATCAAGGAACTGACAATTTGGGTATGGGCATACTCCTTGGAAACTGGAGGTGGCAGGACTTCTACAGGGCTGGGTGGATCAAAAGGAAGACTCCCATTCTGGGTTGAAAAAATAAGGAGAACCTGCTTCTCACATCTCTCCCCCAACACTAGGATGGGTGATCATTGAAATGCAGCTTCTCAGAAGGGAAAGGACAGGAACTTCTCTCCAAACTGACCTGGGGCAATTATATTTTGGGTCCCATATTTCTCAATGAAGTTGTGGATTAAATACTAGCATATGTGTGCATCTTTTTCATCCAGCTTTTAACAGTAACTAACATTTATTTATCAATTAATTTAAAGGACTTCTGTACTGCTTTTTAGGACAATTGCCTCAATCCGTAGTATTCACTAAACAGTTAATACAATAAAACAATAAAAACCCATTACATTTAGGAATAAACTGACTAAAACCAGCTTTTGACAATAGCACCTATTATCTAGCATCCCAATTTAAGAGTCCAAAGACCATTTGAGAAAGATGAGCCTTTAAAGCTTGTTAGGAGATTAGAGAGGGCACCTACCTAACTTGCTAGGGATCTAATTCCATAGGGAAGGGACCACCACAGAGAAGATCCTGTTTCTTGTAACCACCAGCGTAATAGACTCTAATGGCAGGCATCTCAACAGGGCCTCTGACATAGATGGTAGCATATGCTGATATGGGTGCAGGCAGTCCCTATGGTAACCTGGTTCCAAACCATTGAAGACTTTAAAGGCCATTACTATGAACTGGGCCTGGCAACACACTGGAAACTTCGTGTCTTTGGGATTGAAATGTGCAGATGATGTGTTTTGTGTCAGATGCCAGAAGGTACTGTCTCCCTCCCATTACCAGAACTAGCAGTATGTGCCAAAACATTTTCATGGATGAAATGGCTGAAAATTGTGATGCTAAGCTTCCCTTCTAAAAAGAAGTCCACCAGCTCAGGTTCAAAGAACTAAGCATCAGCCGTCTAATTGGATTTTCATAGTGTACATGCCACCTCCTTGAGGGATGAATGAAGATTATAAAGATGCAAACAACTGGTATGCAATTACAACTAACAGCTCCATATAAAATGTGCATATGCGTCTACTTGATATATCGGAATTGAATCGGTCCCAAGCTATTCCACTGTTAACCTTGTTAAGATTTTTTTCTAATCAACATTTTTCTGGTCTACAAGAATCAAATTAAACATGTATTCCAGCTTCCTGTAGCAGCATCTGAATACAACAGCTGCTCTTTGAGACTTTGCCAACTTCCTTCATTGAAAAATTATGTTGTACAATATCTCAAGAATTAAGATATAAGAGGTGCACTTGGAATCTGGAACATTTGTAGACATCCTGAGGAGTGAAGCATTTTACACCACAGACTTTCTCCCTCAAAAGCTGACCCAACCGAGCACCCAATTCCTCTAAGAACAAAAAGCAGCTTTGAAATTTGGTACAAGACATTTTAGAATTCTTCCTGACACATTCATGTCATTTCCCCTTATCTTCAACAGCAATTCCCAAACTATTTTAATTATTATATAATGACTACTGCTACATCTATACTCACAACAATAATAGGGCCTGCCCCAGACCCACAGCACCCGGCTGCATGTGCCGCCTACCTCTCCTGCTGCAGTAAATGCTGGCTGTGCTGCGCAGGCATGCCTACCATCAGTCAAGATGGCAGCTGAGGCTTTTCTAAGGGGCTGATGCCTCTACCACCATATTGGTGGATGGCACGCAGGCAAGTGGGAGTCTCAGGCCTGCGCAGTTGTAGGGGGGTCTCTGTGACCTCCCTCTCTACGATCCATGGCAGGATTGGGAGCTAACTCTGCTGCAAATCATGGAACGGGAGCACTACCCACCCACCCTAAGGAGGAATCCTTCAGGGCTCCGTCTGGGCCCCAGAGGCCCTTGGTAAGGGCCCAACCTGGCCGCCCTGTGGCGTTGGCCCTCAACAATAGTATGGGCTCATTCAGGAGAAAAGGTGGAATATAAATTCAATTAAAATGCCTTTCTGCATAAGAAGCTGCCTTATACCAAGTCCATCTAACTCAGCATAATTTACACAGACTAGCAGTGGCTCTCCAGGGCTTCATACATGGCACACTACCAATCTCATCTGGAGATGCCAGAGATTGAACCTGAGACCTTCTCCATGCAAAGCAGATGTTCTACTACTGAGCTATGGCTGTCCCCCACTCCTTGTCCCCACTTCATGTCTGCCTCCTCTAGAATCTAGCTAACCTGCTTTATAGCGCATCTTCTGCCTCCAGCCATTTGGATTTTGTTCTGCTGGAACTGAATCCATCCAGCTGGCTTTGACCGTACAGCCTGAATCTGAGCTTGGCCAGTATCTGACAACTGATAAGAAATGAATACTGTTATGGTTTTATGAGTCCACTCATTGCCTCTGGAATAATTTACATAGGTATGACTCAAGACTCAAGTGTAATTCCAAAATAACTGGATGGATATTTTTATAAAGGGTCCGCTGGAATGGGAAGGTTCAAGAAGGAATAAATCTATTTTTAATGTCCCCTAGGATATTAATTTTAAGGGATCAACTTTTGTCCTACTCAGATCCCTTGGAAAATTTCAGCAAAATAATGAAAGAAATCAGGCCTCTTGTGGTTAGCTCCCACTCAGTTAGACAGCCAAATCAAGGTTGGTTTGATGTGCAGTGTGCTCCTCACAAACGTATCCTATCAAGAGCCATCAGGAAATTAAGGAAAGTGGACTCTTTAGAAAATTATAACTCCCACATACATCTCCATAGAGAGTATAAAAATTTGCTGCACTCTAAAAAGGATAACCACATACAGCAGCTGTGGATGGAGTTAGGTTTGGCAACCTTGGAAACGAACTCAGCTAGATTTGGGACCTTGGTGACAAAAGAGATAAAAGGGGGAACCGGCTCCATTGACAATCAAATTACTTCATCACAATGGTACCCACATTTTTCTTCCCTTTTCAGTCAGTCTGTCATCAGGCTAACTCTAGATATTCCCCCTAATATAGATTTTTCTGCTTTCCTCCTGTCCTGAATGGGACCCTGTAACCCCTGACAAAATATATACTTGATCAACTCTCTGCCTGCAAAAAAAGCCCAGGGGAGGATATGCTTCCTGCAGAATTGTTTAGATCAAATCCTGCCTGGTGGTACCTAGTTTTTGCTAAAATGTTCATCTATTTAAACCAACATGGGAAAATGCCACAGGGTTGGGGTGTAAGTATAGTGCCCATTCATAAAAGAGGTTCTAAGGCGGATCCAAAAAATTTCTGATTAGCCTGCTCAATGTTGTTGCTAAATTGTATTCTAAATACTTGCTATGCAAATTGGAAGCTTGGGCTACTGAAAACTCATTCATCACCGAAGAGCAGGCAGGGTTTATAAAGGGAAAGTACACAATAGATCAGTGCTTTATTCTTCATCACCTGATTCAGAAATACTCCCAAAGTGGCAGAAAAGAGCTTTTTGTTGCCTTTGTGGATTTTACTTCTGCCTTTGATCTTATTGACAGAGGCCAGTTGTGGTAAAAGTTATCCACCACCAATATTGACAGAAGGTTATTGTATTTAATACAAATGCTGCATGCTAATACTTCTCTCAGGGTAAGGCTTGGGGCAAATGGATAACTATCAGAAAATATACCAACCAGCAGAGGAGTACGCCAGGGATGCCTCTTGGCTCCCTTCCATTTTAATTTTTATATCAACAACATTGTTCATGATTTGAGTGGTTCAGAATATTTTCCAGTTTCAGTTTTAGATGCCAAGCTCTCTGTCCTCTTGTATACCGATGACATAGCTATGATTTCTACTACATTAATTGGGATGTGAAAGTTATTAAGAAGTCTGAGTACTTTTTGTTCAAAGGAGTATCTATTTATCAATCATGCCAAAACAAAAGTGGTAGTCTTTGGGAGGAATAAAAAAACCTATGTTTGGAAGTTGAATGATAAACCTATTGAACAACAACGTAATTTCAGATACTTGGGACTCGGGTTTAATCCCCAACTTTCATGGAAGTTACATCTGGATACGGTTAAGTTGAAGTCCTCCCATTCTATACAACCTTTGATGCATTTTTCTAAGTTCCAAGGGAGGAGCTGGGTTGCACCTGCAGTTGAGGTGTTTTGGAAGAAGACAGTCTCACACCTGCTGTATGGCGCAGAGCTTTGGGGGTATACAAATGTCTCTGCTCTGGAGGTAGTGCAGAATTCCTTCATGAGATCCCTGTTAGCTGTCCCTCGAAGTACATCTGCATTTCTTTTGAGGGCAGAAACAGGGCTCCATTCTATAGAATGCTGTGCTCATGCTTCACTTGCCTTGTATTGGCTGAAGTTGGCTTGTATGAATGATTCGTGCCTGCCAAAGTTCTGCTTTCGAGAACAACTGCAAACTCCAACCCAAAGCTGCTGGGTAAATTCTGTTAAATCTACTCTGTCTGCTTATGGGATTAGCATGTAAGTTTTACCTACCTTTACTTCTGTTAGAGTTAAATCAAAGACAGAATTTCTCTTTATACTAAACAGTGGGACCTTTTTTCAGTTACCCAAATGTCATATTCTATTTGGTACCCACTATATAAAACAACATTTGGCATGGAGCACTACTTTACATTTCTGACAGTGGCACCCTTGAGAAAATCATTCACAGCTTTATGACTTCAGACTATGCCCTCTGCTTTTCTGGATGGAAGGTTTTCTAACATTCCGACCCAACAAAGATTTTGTATCTGTCAATCTGGTGAAGTTGAGGACATTATACATTACCTACTAAGTTGCCCCCTATATAAGTCCCCAAGATTAAAATTTCTTTCCTGCATCCTTCGCTCCTTGTCAAATAGACCTCCCCTGGAGCAGATACGCGTCCTGTTAACAGGCAATGACACATTTATAACTACTCAGGTGGCAAAATTTGCTCTAGCTGCAGAAAAAGTAAGAGTTAGTTACCTAAAACACCTTGTGGGATGAGTGGGATGTGCCCCTGTGCTATTCTGACCGTAGTATCTATACACTAAGACATGGGGTGGGCCAGAGTATCTCCCACTCAGGAGAGGAAATTTTATATGAACTGTACTGTTGCTCTTCCACTCTGTGTTGTCAAACTGTGTTTTATTGTAATATGATGTTTTTTAATATGTATTTTGTATCTTCCTTTTACATATGTTTAATTGTGGTAGCCCATGGCTCTGAACAATAAAGACTTCATTCATTCATTCATATTTTTATTATTATTATTCAATTGATGAATTCATTGACCCACTTAACAGACCTCTCAATCAAAGCCATTAAAGTTAACTGAATCACTTTTAGGGAAGGTGATTGAGAGTGTTGTGCCGCAGCAATTGCATGTTTTCTTGGATGAAACAGATCATCTTGACCCATTCCAATCTGGGTTCAGGCCTGTTTATAGGACTGAATTGGCCTTGGTCGCCCTGATGTCATGAGAAGGACAGGGGAAGTGCGACCCTACTATTCTTACTTGATATCTCAGCAGCTTTTGATTACCATTGACCATGGTAACCTTCTGGGCAGACTTGGTGAGATGGGTATTGGAGACACTGGTTCCAATGCTACCTCCAAGATCATTTTCAGAGAATAGCATTGGGTGACTATCTTTCAGCCCTCTGGCAGTTGTGCTATGGAGTGCTGCAGGGTACCATTTTGTCTCTAATGCTGTTTAACAATGCTGTATGAAGATTTGGGGCACGGTGTCACCAGTACGCTGATGACATCCAGCTCTATTTTTCTGTAACATCTAAACTGAGAGAGGCTGTGCAAGCCCTAGACAGGGGCTTGGACTCGGTGGTGGGCTGGACAAGGGCCAATAAACTGAGTCTGAATTCTAGCAAGATGTGGATTGGTGGTTCCCGAGTTCAGATAATTGGTCAGTTGCCTGCTTTGGATGGGGTTGTACTCCCTCTGAAAGAGCATGTTGGTAGTTTGGGGTGCTTCTGGATCTGTATTTGTCACTGTCAGTGGCTAGGAGTGCTGTTTACCAGCTTTGGCTGGACCGGGATAGCCTGACCACTATTATCCATGAACTGGTAACCTCCAGGCTGGATTACTGTAATGCACTCTATATGGGGCTGCCCTTCAGGTTGGTCCAGAAGCTGCAGCTAATGCAAAATGTGTTGGAAGTGGAGCAAGAGCAACTCCTGTTTTGTTCTTTTGTTCATGTTCCAGAAGGGAGATAGAGTTAAGGTCCTCCAGATGGCTAGGCTTGACTACCTTTACCTGTGATGCTCTGAATGACTTCCTTCCGTCATTAGACTGATATGCCTAGGGAAGCTTATCTGTCCCTCCTCCTTCTGCCCTTTCCCTCTCTTCTCTTCTTCAACTGTCCAAGAGAGAGGAGACACTTTTGTCTCTGCTCTCTCTCTCTCCTGAGCCATGAGGGCAACTCCCAAACCTGGGCGTTGTGCCTCCAACTTAGTTAATTAGAACTAGGTATGCCTTTCTATCTACTATGTATTTCTATAAATAAAGTAGCTTTTCTTATTTTACTAAGTCTTAAGTCTCAGTGATCTCAATGCAAGGTAAAAGCCTGCTTTCTTAGGCTAACACACACACTGGCACACAACATCTCAGACCGTTGACAATCTCTGCTAATATCTATACAAATTTACATAACAAAGGGTTATGATGGCCGAGTAAACTAAGTTGAATTGCAAGTTATGCCTAAAAGCTAAAAAGGCTAAATACTGTGTGTGATTTGCAAAGCGACCAAAAAAGAAGACTAGGCTAGAGAAAGAAAAGCAGAACAAAAGATAGGAAAGGATGGCTGGAGAATCAACACTAAAGACTAACGTCCGGAGGCTGGAGAAGGACAATTATGCGGTTTGGAGTCTTCGAATGACTGCACTCCTAGAAGGAGAGGATCTGTATGAAATCCTGACCGATCCTGAACCCTCAGCAGAGGATGAAAATCTACAGCATTCTGGAGACATAAGCATGCAAAACTGAAATCTCGGACTTCCCAGGAGGATCCCTCCGCCTGTGCTGCCTCTGAGATGGGCTCCCGTCCTGGATGAAACTTATCCAGTTTTAAATTCAGTCAGAAGGGTTTTTTCTGACTGGGGATGATTTCTTCCGGATAAGGAAGAAGCGTGAGATCTGCCACATAGTTTTGTTTCGATTGTTGGAGCCTGGAATTCGTCAGAATTGTCTGTCTTCCAGCAGTTCAGACAGAGCGAGGATTTTATGCTAGCTCAGCTGGATAAGTGACCCTTTTTTTTTAACGGACTAGCAGGCAAACCTCCTGTCTACATTTATCATTTTCTTATCTATATAGCTAAAGAGATTTGTCAAAGTAACAGCAATTAAGATAACCTAGATGAGGTAAGACTTTCCTTCTTTATTTACGGAACTAAGGGGGAAGAAAATATAAATAGCTTATCTTTTTTTTATTGCAAAAAGCTGACATGGAAAATTGCGTTTTAAAGATTACAACGGATGAGAGCTTTCTGATTGGGAGAGATAAGAAATCTTTTTGATTTACAAGACTTTTGTGTAATATATATAAGGGACTATTTTTTCTGATCTACTTTTTTTGTTGTTGTTGTTGACGAATCTGCTCATTCTCTCTGCTACTAGTTATTTGAACGCTGTGAACCAAAAGCTGTTTTTGCACTCCTGGACATTTAAGAGATAAGGACTGTCTAGCATGTGACGTTAGTTGGTTGGAAAGATTAACTCCTTTGTAACTGAATAAAGAAATAAACTGCTCTTTGCTTGGGACATTGAAAATTGAAGGAGTTTTGTTCTTTTGGTTTTAAGAATGGCAATTAAGAAGATCATGGATGTACAAGAAGGGACTTTATTTCTAGACATGCTTCAGAAAATAATGGATGGGATTAACTCAATAAAACAAGAACTGAGAAATAATAGACAAGCGTGGAGAACTGAATTTCATGAAATGAGACAGGAGCTGAAAGAAACTCAGGATTCTATGAGAAAGGAGAATAAAGATAGATCTGGAAAACAAAAAAGGATGAAAGAGAAATTAAAGGCAAGGTTCAATCTATGGAGATTGGCTTAAATATGGACATGAAAAAAGATTTGGATTTCCTGGTTGTGACGGATTCTGGAGATAAATATTACAGTTTGGAATACAGCGCTGTCTCTGAAGGAATTGAAGAGATTGGAGATAAAGACATTATCAGTTCAAAAAAATTCCTGGACTGGAAGGATTTGATGGAACTTGAAATGGAGAAAGTTAATAGAATTAATCCCTGTTTTGTGTCAATGGAAAAACCTTCAAGAAATGTACTAGTGTATCATGTGGAAAAGAGGAGCAGAGATGCAGCTTTGAAACAATACTTCAGTGTTACGTTTGGATTTGATGGTAAGAAAATATCTGTGATGGAGGAAATTCCTATCAGACTTTTATTATATGACTATGACAGCAAGATTTTTGGGTGCGTAAAGATGGAAGATGGACCCAATATGGATAATGACAGAAGAGTGATTTGAAACTACTGGACTCAGTAGATTTGATGAGTTGGATTAATTGACATGTTTATTTAGAAAAAAAATTGATTGGCATATATCTCAAGGATTGGAAACTTCTCTTTGACTTTTTGTGGAAGATTAAAATGGTATGTTGTTAATGAGATTTGAAACCAACTAAGATAACTGCTGGAGGAAGGTGATTTTATAATCTATTAAGAGATAGGTCTGTTATATATTATAGATTTATAGTTGAATTATAGTGTTTTGAAATTACTGGATTCAGTAGATTTGATGAGCTGGATTAATTGGCATGTTTATTTAGAAAAAAAATTGATTGATATATATCTCAAGGATTGGAAACTTCTCTTTGACTTTTTGTGGAATATTAAAATGATATGATGTTAATGAGATTTGAAACCAACTAAGATAACCGCTGGAGGAAGGTGATTTTATAATCTATTAAGAGATAGGTTTGTTATATATTATAGATTTATAGCTGAACTATGACAAATCGGAAGTCAATATTTTTATATATATGTATTTTTTTGTATTGTATTAGTTATTGATTTGTGTTGTTTTCTTTTTGTATTATTTTGGTTTTGAAAATTAGAATAAAAATTAATTGGGAAAAAAAACTAAAATCTCTTCTTATTTCTGCATTATCAGATGAGGCACTAAATGTTTGCATAGGATGAAAGAATGTGAAAGAAGTGTGGCAGAAACTAGAAGAAATACATGACAGAAAGTCTAAAAATCATGTAATGTACCTTTACAAGGAATTGTTTACTCTGAGAGAGGCAGACACTCTCAATACACATCTACAAAAATTTACAAGTCTGTTCCGTGAACTGGAGAGGTGTGGAAGAAAAATTGATGATGAAATGCAAAAGGCATTGCTCCTGAGCTCTCTCCATGAGCGTCATAAATTAACTGCTTGTGTGTTACAACAGACAGACCAGATTATGAATCAGATTATATCATATTTGAAGGACCAGGATTTTAAAGAGAGACAGGAACAAACTCTGTCTGAGAAGGCAAACCTTACTACGGGCAGAGATAGAAAAGACAGAGGGATGAGTCATGGCCCAAATCCACAAAAGGGCATAGACAAAGACAGCAAAAGGGGTTTCATATGCAAATCTCCAAATCACCTTCAAAGAGATTGTGATAGGTGTCAGACACGAGCAAAGCCTGACTTTAAACAAAGACAGACTGAAAAGGCAAAACCAAAGGCTTCTAGTTACCATGTATCTGATGAAAGGAAAGATGGTTATAAAAACAGATTTTTAATCGATTCAGGCTGTACAACCCACTTAATAAAAGATAAAAATTTGTTTAAATATTTTAAAAGCTGTGCACAGGAAGTAAAAACTGCATCTGGAGGACACGTTCCATTGTCAGGGAATAAACACTGTCCAACTACTTTGCAAAACGCCACAAGGCGAAAGACAGCTTGAACTTTAAAACTGCCTCTGTGTTCCAGATTTTAAAGACAACTTAATAAGTGCTACTAAGATAATGGAATTGGGGTGGGGGGTGAACTTTATATGAGTAAATATTTTTGCCATGTTCTAGATGAAGGAGAAATATGTTGCACTGCAAAATTGAAAAATGGACTTTTACGTTTAGAATACCTTGAAGCTATGCATGCAAGTTCTACACTAAAATGCAAAGTTCTACACTTTGGTTCTAAAGTAACCAAATGCACAGTTATAAGTTGGGGGATAGTTGGCTCAGCCATACGACATGTGAGAAGGATCTTGGAATTGTCGTTGGTCACAAGCTGAATATGAGCCAACAGTGTGATGTGACTGTAAAAAAGGCAAATGCTATATTAGGCTGCATTAACAGAAGTATAGTTTCCAAATCATGTGAAGTATTAGTTCCCCTCTATTCAGCACTGGTTAGGCCTCATCTTGAGTACTGCATCCAGTTCTGGTCTCCATACTTCAAGAAGGATGCAGACAAACTGGAACAGTTTCAGAGGAGGGCAACAAGGATGATCAGGGGACTGGAAACAAAGCCCTATGAGGACAGACTAAAAGAACTGGGCATGTTTAGCCTGGAGAAGAGAAGACTGAGGGGAGATATGACAGCACTCTTCAAGTACATGAAAGGTTGTCACATAGAGGAAGGCTAGGATCTCTTCTCGGTCGTCCCAGAGTGCAGGACATGGAATAATGGGCTCAAGTTGCAGGAAGCCAGATTTCAACTGAACATCAGGAAAAACTTCCTAACTGTTAGAGCTATATGACAATGGAACCAATTACCTAAAGAGGTAGTGGGCTCTCCGACACTGGAGGCATTCAAGAGGCAGCTGGACAGCCATCTGTCGGGAATGCTTTGATTTGGATTCCTGCATTGAGCAGGGGGTTGGACTCGATGGCCTTGTAGGCCCCTTCCAACTCTACTATTCTATGATTCTATGATTCTAGTCTGCACTTGTGTTGGAATTGTTTTTTAAAATGTTTTTAAATATATTTTAAATATGTTTTTAAAAATATTTTTAAAATATATTTTAAAGTCTGTTTTAGAGTGTTTTTCATTTTTTTGTCTGCTGCCCTGTGCTCCTCCTGGGAGGATGGGCACAATATAAAATTATTATCATTATCATCATCATCATCATCAACAACAACAACAACAACAGCAACAGCAACAATAACATACAAAATCAACAGAGCAATCCAAATCCCCTTTGTGACAGACTGAAGGAGTTGTATTGAGTGGGGTATTCCTTCATCCAGCCTTATCAGGGCATTTCAACTGAGTCTTTGGTTTTATAGATCCATAGCCTTAAGAGAATGACATTAATATACTTTAAAAAAATGTATTCAGGTCTGTATAGCCTGTTTTTCCTTTCATATGAACCAGTTTTTGTATTTGATCAGGAGTCATTAAGAAACATGAATGTTATATTCTCAATTCCTGGCCACCAATTACTTATAAATATGTAATGTTGTGTGTTAGAATTTACTTCAGTGCTGCCTTTTGGCCCCAAAGGTCCCTAAGGTAGCCCACAAAGGTAAAACACAAATGCAAAACTCAGTTAAAACAATCATTTGTTCAGTTTTACTGGGATTAATGTTGCAATAATGCACACAGGAAAGAGATGCACCAAAATGAACAGTGCAAATCTCTAAAATCCAGTGCTTTTCATATTTACCCTTAGAAATTGGGCTGCTCATTAAAAACAATGTAAACATGAAATAGAATCATCAGCCCTTTAATACTTTCATAAGCACTTTTTGGGTTTGGTTGCAAGAAACAATTCAAGGACACAATTTGCTTAATCTGTTTCCCAGGTGTCTTCTTTTTCTTCCTCTGTCTTGGGCATCAGAAATTAGTCCCTGGGCTAAGTCAGGCCATAGTAAGCTGTGTACTTGCCAGTCATGTGGTGGTAAATATCTAGTAATATCTTTCAGCAAGGTACTGGCACCTAGGCAAAAGGTTCCTAGTTTTAGCTATGCATCCCCCAGTTCTTCCTTCATCAGTAAGAGTCAGATCAGAGCATCTTTGATGGTACAAATGCCTCCTGCGGGCTTAAGCCCGACCTTTTAACCCTCTATAAATCACTATCAGCTTTCACCATGAACAATCCTACTGGAAAGGTGGTATTAGCAGCTTCTTTTCCTGTGGAAGTCTTCATAAAATCAGAACCTGACATCATGGCTAGAAAAGTGAAGTGAATTTGTAGATATTAGTAAGTGACCCCAGCTCTCTTGTCTCCAATATAGTTTTCATATGAGCTTCTCTAGAGGCCTGATGGAATGGATGCATTCCCACTGGCCACTCAGGACAAAGGTTCCAGTAATGATAATGCCAATCTCTCTGGCACCATCTTCCAGCTATCCGAATCTCCTCTAATCAGGTCTTCAGAGCCATCTATCCGGCTGGAAATCCAGTTGCCACTGCAGCTTTTTGGATATCACAGCCAGCAGCCCTGAGTGCCTTCACTGCATCAGCTACTCTAGCTGGAAAGACCCAAACAACAGGAGTAGCAATGCCTTTATCAGACATTCTCACAGCTTGCAGCAGAGCCTCTCTAATTAGGGTTGCCATATTCCAGTTCCACAAATCTGGGCAGGTTAATTTGCATATTATGCAAATTATTTGCATATTAATGTTTGGAGTGCCTGGTACAAAAACAAAATGACTGGACCACCAAAAACTGAGGGAAAATGTGAGAAATCTTTTTTTTTTAAACTTACATTTTCAGCCTTAAATGCCTAGACTCTAGTTTCCAACACTATGGAATATTTATTTATTGATTAAGAAGATTTATATCCTGCCCTTCCACTGTTAAAAACAGAGCTCAGGACAGCTCACAAATATAATAAAAACAATAAAACTACACAATCAATATAAAGCATAATAAAAACACAAAATAGAAACAAACCTAAAATGAGTCAGAGTGGCAGTATAAAAATCCAGCATAAAACAAAAATTTTGGAGCTTTGGAACATATGCCCCCAAACCACACTGACTTTTTGTCAATCAAACTTTATATTTTCTGAACAGCCAGTTACAGTAATATACAGAGCATGCTTAGGTAGATTATAAGATTTTCTAGTTTAACCTTCTTGACTAGTTCCTTCATCAACTTTTTGTTTTTTGCTGTACCAGTCATACTTGGTTGAGGATGACACACCATGTTGTATTGCTAGCATTTTAATGATATAATCATAAAAGTCACAACAACTGAAATCACCAAAGTTGTACTGCAAAAGAAGTATAGATCGTACTATGTGTACCTGCAACCTATTTCGTTCATCTGTCTATTGAGCATTCATAAGTGAAAAAATCCTTTCAACATTAGCATTGGTACTGGGGATAGCAAAATAATACTGAGCTATTTTTAGGAATTCACTGGATTGTTCTGAACTAACACATGAGTTGAAAAACTTCACCCATTTTTCATGTGCCATTAATTGCGACCCAGGGGTGAAATAAGACGCAGACACAATATGATGGGTTAAATAACGGGCCACTTTATTAAACCAAATTCATATTATGATAATGAACCTGCAGAGGGGAACATAAGTGTGGGATTCGCCTGATGAGTCAGGCAAAGCCTGCTTGCAGCTATTGGGGTGACCCAAACCCCTGCCGGGCAAGGGGGTGCCAATCTGTCAACCCCTTGCCCCGACCACACTCCAATTGTGCATAGGGAGGCCAACCTGCGTCACCGCCCCCTGGTGCCCTGAAACTCCGAGTGGATGAGACCTGTTGGCCCCAAAGGTGACCCGTATCCTGCCCTCGGGCCGTATAACCCGGAGCTGCAGGCCTCCGGAACCACCTATCATCTCCAAAGGTGCCTAAAGGTGTCACCTAGCTGCCCTTCACCTTTAACCTTTCCCGCACTTCCTCGCCACAGAAAGGGGACAAACCTCTGTTTAGTCACCCTTTTCCCCACATCCAAACAAGATGTCCTTCACGCCCCTCTGCAGGTCTTCTAAAAGGATATTGTTACCTACATCGGACATATGAACTCCATCTGACTGATATAGTTCTACCCTACTGCGTCTTATCTCAGGGTGGTGAATGACAAAACCACCAGAGTCCAATAGAGCAAGACGGAGCTGCCTATTCACTTTTTGGGGGGTCCTATTTATCCCCCTATGGTCACCCATACAATTCCAGTGTCTACGGGGTAAAATATCGGACCAAATCAAGTGCACCCCCGGCCACCGCTGCATGATGGCCCGAAAGTCAGCACACACCTGCTCAATAAGGGCTCTGCCCTTCAGCATGCCAAGGTCATTTCCACCGAGGTGAATGATCAAAAACTGTGGTGCATCCCGAACCACTGCCATCTGGAAAAGCGTAGGAAGGAACCCGTCCCAGCGCATCCCGTGGTGGCCCAGCCATTGTACAGTAGCCCACCGGCTAAGCCCAAGCTGCATGCCAAAATGCGAGTTCGCCGCCCTGTGGCCTGCCCAAAAGACCATACTATGGCCGCAGAGGAGGATGTGCACTCTTTCGTCTCCCTTCCAGCGGCCTGTCGAAACAAACAATGGAAACTCATAACAGTGACAAATAACAAGTCACAAACTGGTTTTCTGAACCCCTTGGAAAGGTCGAATATAAGACCTATAGGCCGTAGAACGCCATCTGCCCAGAGATTGTAACCACTCTTGGGAGAAGCCCAAAGAGGTGGCCGTAGATGCTGCTCCAATGCGGAAAGAGTGTGTCCCAAAAAACTTGGGGTCCAGTCCCATATTACCAAGGGCTGTCCTGGTAACCGCCCAAAACTGAAATCTAGAAAGGGGTTGGCCATCCTTATGTATAAACAAGTATCCAGGCTGTTGTCCCCGGACTGCCAAAATTTTTTTAAAAGCAGCCACAGGGCAAATCTCGTGCAGCTGTGAGGGGGAAAGCAGAACCACACGTCCCCTCCTGCGCTGATCAGTCTTTGACCAGCACAACTGCAGGGCGGCCTGTCCCCCCCTCCAACTAAAGTCAGACAGCAAAACGGCAAGGGAAGAGATGTCAGCCTTGGACCCTGCCATTACCTCACTGATCCTAAAAGTTCCAAAAAACAGTGTAAGTGCGGCCGCATGAAAAAGCAGTACCTCAAAAGATGAGGAACATAAATACTTCAATTGTAGCAGGAGTCCTAATAAAATTTCTGGGTGCATAGGGGAGCGAGAATCTGAATTGGCGGGGTGTTCCCGTGCCCAGCCTTCCAACATCTTACGGAGTCGGAAGTCATCCGAAAAGTCCTGTAAACCGCGCGAATTGGCCAAAAAGGATAGGCCAGAGAGCTTACCTCTAATAGTCTTGACAGCAAGGCCCTTCCTCCTGCCTTCCACACAAAACTCTATGAGGTGGTCCACTGGAATGGGCCACTGCTGTATGTAGCCCCTTTCTGCCCTGAAAGCCAATAGCTCCCTACCTGCTCTCTGGTAGCTGGCCATAGTACTGGGCACAATGGACAAGCTTATCGCCCTCTCCGACTCAAGCTGCCAATCTCCCATAGATCTGGTGGGACCACGTCCGGCTGAGCCTTGGCCCATGGCGCCAGGTGGCGAAATCTCTCCATCTGGTTCCATGACAGAGCATCAGCAATACTGTTATCAAAACAGAATGTTAAACTGGAGACATTGTAAAATGAAGGCCCGTACTAGGTGCATGACTCGGGTGTTCTTTGATGACAAGTAGTTAATAACGTGCACCGTGGACAGGTTGTCACACCAAAAGTGGACTGTGGAATCGCACAGCCTGTCTGGCCAAAGATGCACTGCCACCACTATTGGAAAAAATTCCAGGAGAGTCAAATCTCTAATCCAGCCTTCCTGAACCCAGGTCTGCGGCCAGCTACCATGGCTCCATGAGTCATTAAGAATGACACCGAAACCAAATGCCCCCGAGTCATCGGAGTGAACCTGGAGTTCTGCCTTCAGGAGGCAAAAAGAAATCCCGTTGAATTCCTGTAAGAACTTAGCCCAGACCGACAGATCATCTTTGAGTGCACCCGAAAGCCTGATATGATAATGTGGATGGGACAAACCTGACATAGCGTCATAGACTCATCTCAAGAAAGCACGACCCGGTGCAACCACCCTGCAGGCGAAGTTCAGTGAACCCGCCAGTTCCTGCAGGGTGCGCAGGGTTACCCTCCTGGAAAACCAAACGTAAGATATCTTCTCTCGCAGCAACTGTAATTTGGCAAGTGGGAGCCTACAGGACTGGGCCAACGTATCTATTTCGATCCCCAGGAATGTGATAATAGGGGACGGGCCTTCCGTTTTTTCCCCTGCCAGTGGGACTCCAAGTTCCCTTGATAGCTCCATAAGATCCTTGCACTCCCTCGTGTGCGCCCATCCAGCAAATAAAAAATCATCCAAATAGTGGACAACAGAACGTGATCCAGACCGCCTCCTCACTGTCCACTCCAGGAAAGAGCTAAAAAGCTCGAATACTGCTCCTGAAATAGAGCAGCCCATGGGCAATGCACGATCCACATAATAGTGATCCACAAAAGTGAACCCCAATAGATCAAAATCTCCAGTATGGATGAGGAGGAGGCAGAATGCAGATTTTATGTCACACTTCCCCATGAGGGCACCCACACCACAGCTCCTAACCATGCTCACTGCACAGTCAAAAGAAGTGTAGCGTACCGAACATAAGTGAGGTGGAATAAAATCGTTAACCAACTGCCCATGCGGATAGGAGAGGTGGTGAATGAGGCGGAACTCTCCCAGTGTCTTCTTAGGCACAATGCCCAGTGGTGAAACCCTAAGAGACGTGGCGGGAGGGGAAGAAAAGGCTGGGGTCCTTTTCCTTGAGTTGCACCCAGGGGTCCTTGCTTCCGTTGTCCGTGGAAGTCCCTATTGCCACCTCAATAAGGCCAGTTCCTAGGGCAGGCAGCGGGTGCATGTTGACCACCGCAGAGTGTACATTCATGCCTATACCAGCAAGAGTTCCTGCCACAGAAGCCACGGGAGCTAAACTCCCAGCAGAGCAGGCGGGGTTGAACCCCCTGCCCAGCTGGCGCGCAGGAGGGAGCTGGTGCCAATTGCCTAGCCATGAGGTAGCCACTATCAGTCCTATCCCCAGCCACCGGCTGTGAATGAGACATGAACTGTAACCACAGTTCAGCCTCCTTCCTGTCCCATGGCGAGGATGCGTCATAGGCTGCCCTCATACAAAAAGCCTCATCATAAGAGAGCCACGCCGACCCCATGAACTCCGTATAGCCCCAGTAGATGATATCCAGATACTTAATCAGGACCAAACTGCGCTGTGGCTGTTTTTGCATGATCACCCCTATGTACGTAAAGTAGTCAGGGAGCCAGTTACCCCAAGTGCACTCAATCCGGCGCCTCTTGGGCCTCTTTACTTCCTTCTCATCCCCTTTTTCCCTGTCCCTCTTAAGCGGCTCCCTGTACAACAGGGAAAACAAGTCAATGTATTCCCCATTCCAAATTTTTTTCCTTAGTTGCTGGAAGCAAATGGAAACCTAAAGGAGCAGAAGTCTCTCCAAAAGGGATGGCACCTTCTTTAATATGCCCTAGGGGGAAACTAACGCCCTGGTGAACCGCCGAAACCCCCGAAGAAGCAGCAGGCTGGGAGGAAATGGCTGCCTCAACCGCGGTTCCTGTTCGGGAAGATGCCCAAACATGGTCGCAGGCCTCAAGCGCCGAGGGTTGTAGTAGCTGTATGTCACCTGCCTCGGCAGCTGGAAGTGTTGCCTGGTTGTCAGTCTCAGTGCCGTGTGGAGGAGAGAAAGGCCAAACCTGCCCAGGCCCCCAATATGGGTACCCCCATGGGGGCCAGCCCCACACAGGCCCTGGCCCTGGCGAGCCAGTCACTGTGTATTCACCTGATTTCCCCTCTGACACAGTATCCAGAGACGACTGCTGAGTAGTAGTGGCACGCCGGTCCTGGGTGAGAGTTTCTCCAACCGACCTGCTGGGACCCGCCTCAAGGGCATCCAAATGAGCTAAAATGAAGTCCAACGTTGACTGATTAGAAACAGATGAAGACAGACCTGTGGCTGCGTTGGACTGGTTAACCCCGGATGAGGCTTGCACTATACCGGACGCCCCTCGTGCCTGCCCCCTGGTGCGCTTCACTGGGGGCTTGCCTGCCACGGCAGCAACCAGCTGAGTGGGTTGAGATTGTTGGGAGGAAGATCCCTCCAGGGCCGCGAGACAAGCCAGGACAGGCACCCATGGTGATTTGCCATCCCCCGCCCCAGAGACCCCAGGAAGGAAAGACCCCCGGCCTAATTTGGGTGCCCTCCCTTTTCCCTTAGGCCCGCCTTGACCCTTTTTAGATGCCATGACCAGGATTGAACCCGAGGGCCCAACCAGCAGATCAAAAACCCTCCTTGTATGCAAGCCTATATGGACCAGGTCTGTCCACTTGCCCCTAGTAAGGCCTGGGTGAGTGGGGATAAATGTACTCCTGCCTCCTCCCTCCATGGGCCCGAGCACCAGCCTCCCGTAAGGCCGAATGGGCTTCCTCTGAAATGCCTTGGAATGAGGGGGGAAACGTACCCGCCCCCTCCCTCCCAGAATCGGGCCCAACCACCACCCTTCCACGAGGCTGAAAGGCCTACTCGCAAAAATCCTAGGGAGGAATTTAATTGTGTGTGCCCGCCTCCTCCCTCCCAGTATCAGGCCCGAAAAGCCTTGGGGGGGGAATGAGTGCTTAAACTGGCGCTGCCACGCCTGAAACGGGGTGCCACTGTGCCACTGCCTCGCCGCGGTTGCCGCCGCCGTGGAGCCGAAGGGTCCTGCGATGAAGGCCCGCCACGCCGCTGCGCCTGAAGACGGCGCTCACGCGCCGCTGCTGCTGCGGAGCTGATTGGCGGTGCGAGCGTGGCCAAACAAGCTCCTTCTGTCCGGAAGGCCCACAACGCCGGAGCCTTGTGCGCCTTAAAATGGCACCCGCTACTGCAGCCTAGAGCTCTCCAAGATGGCGTCCCATACGACGCCAGAAGCGCGGGATCTGCTGCTGCCGCAAAATTAGAAGAGGGAGAGTGGGCGGCCAGCGCGAGCCTAAATAAGCCAGTCCGGCGAGCTTGCCCTCTTTATCGTGGAGGCTCGGGATTCACCCCGGGCCGCAAACTCCGCCCCGCTACCCGGTAAGTCCCGAGTGCGGAGCGGGGTTGGTTTCTGTTCTCGAGATTGATTTCTAAGTGACCTCTCAAAAGAACATACTGGTTAATTAAAATCGTATCATCAATTGCTACATTAGTTCTCTCAGATATGAAGCCCCACTTACCTGCGCAGCATGGATAAGCGGGGCATAGTTGCAAGGAGGGAGCAATGCTGCCACGGCCATCTTCATTAAGGGCAACGTCGTGTGTCGCAGCATTATGTGTGCATGACGTGCGGCAGGGAGGGGAGGGGCCATGGGCCTATTTAAGGCCAGGCCGCCCCTCCTACCTCCTCTTTCAACGAGCGACGAGAGGACGATGAGGGACATAGCAGAGAAAGCTGCAGGACAGTCGGCGTTGGTTGGGCCTATTAGGCCTAATTGGTTACCCCCAGAGGGGGTTTTGGGAGCCCCAACAGCTGTGGGTGGTAGCGTTGCAGCGTGGCTGCGACTGGGGCAGGCCTCGTAAAGGGACCTGACCAGTGGGCCTCGTAGTGGGGCCTAGCAGCGGCACGTCCGATACCCCCCCCACCTAGCAGTTGTGGAGGGGCTGATTGAGGCTTTTTATTGAGCAGCACGACGTTAGTGCTGCTGCTGGTTAAAAGAAAGACACAGGAAGTTTAAAAATAAATGAGACTATACTGGCTATACAAACAAAAAATACACTGGTTAAAGACACTCATGCACATAAAGGAAAATTAAAAATAAATCAGAATAAAAGGGACGAACAAAAGAAATTGTATCTAATCCTTCTAGTTTAAGTTCCCTCTGAGCACTCTCCCCCCAACAGGTTCAGCTTAGCCCCCCCGATGATATACACAGGTTGGTTCTTTATTATATTATTACAGGGTGGATGCATGATGTGATGGCAGAGCCCTTTCATGAGGCTTATGACTTCTTGCTAGGCCCAGACATAGGGGGAGGATTGCCCACCCCCGCAGGTTATCCAGCTTAGCCCCCCCTGATGATATACACAGGTTGGTTCTTTATTATATTATTATAGGGTGGATGCATGATGTGATGGCAGAGCCCTTTCGTGAGGCTTATGACTTCTTGCTAGGCCCAGGCATAGGTACAACTTTTTGCTAGGCCCAGGCATGTATGAGGTTTGAAGTACTTAATTATATGATTATTATACTACATACTAGTATATTGGTGGGGCCTAGTGAGCCTTTTTAGCCTTTGGGCCTTTCATAGTTATATGATAATAAGGGCGGAGATAACAGTTTGCTAGAAAATGTCTAAATCTTAAGTGAGCGATCCTTTTGCATTCCAAGTGTTAATTTCAGGCTATTTGTTCACTCTGAGACAGAAGAGGCATTTACCTGAATTTAGTTAGGAATGGAAAGTTTAGCAGATGGTAATCATATTGATTGGGGAATAGGAATAAAGAGGAAAGCCCGATTTGTCTAATAGAGATCCCTCATATTACAGGATCTTAGACTCTTATTGACATAGGGCTGCCTTTTAAGGTCCAGGCAGACTCTTCCCCCCTTTACTGAGGATTGTGGCACCAACAACGAAACACCATTACCTGAAATTACATTTTAGTTAGGACTTCTGATATCATTACCTGGAATTACATATAGTGTGCAACTGTTGCATTGGCTCATCTATTTTGATATGTGTTGGAAAACCTGCTATAGTGCAGCCACATATTGGTGACAGCAACATATCCTCAGCATCTGCTGCTCTTGGATTTATGATATCATTTACTAGAAAGGGATATAGGATGTTAATTTTGCATTTTGGACATCTATTATGATAGGTGTTTGGAAGCCTACAATGGGGAGGCTGCTGCAGTGGGCCAAATATGGGTGGCAGCGCCATATCTCCAGTATCTGTGCTTTGGGGAACTGGGTTAGCTGCACTAAAATGGTGGCTGGGAAAGTGTGCTTACTCATAAATGATTTCCTTTCTTTATGTGAAACAGGGAAATATGAGGCCAGTGGCCCTCACAGCAGTGAGGAGAAGCACCCAGCAGTAGCTGCTCAAGGAAAGCGTTCCTCCCTGTTACTGGGACCTTGCTTGCAGACTGCCCAGTTCCTGGGGAGGTTTGTTTTGTTATGGGGTTTTCTTTCAGTTTCTGGATCCCATATTGTAGTCTCGGGGCTTGCCTTAAGGGCCTGCACTCTTAAATTTGTCTTGGGCATAGACGCAATGGCAATCAGTAATGGCTTCCTACCAGTTAGTTAATGCACTGCCTATGGGAAAGTATGACATCTAATCTGTTTTTTCATCTACTGTGGGGATACAAGGGGAATTATAGCTGCTGGGTTTTTGCCTTTTCAGTCAATTCTATGCGGTAGAGCATTACATATAGGCTGCTCTATTCTCGCACGGAGCACTTCAGCTCCTTCCTTGAAGGGGCTGTCGGGACGAGAGGATAAAAAATTTGGATGCATGTTAACACCTGATGTCACAGATTATGGAATGGCTATGTAACTGGTTCATCTTAATGGCTGTGTCAATGGACCATCCTGCCCGGTGTTAACCTTCCTGGGCATACCACCTAATTCACCACCAATCATACTCATGTGGTCAGTCAGTAAGGGCTTCATGCCAGTTAGGCCAAGAAAGTGTTTCTTGTCTGCCCTCCAGGTATTAGAGGTCTTTTCCGGTGGTCGTAGCAGGGCTTCCACAGCCTTACTACAGGTTCAGGTTTGTGGCTGTATAATAATTTAATGCTTGTTGTGATCAAATATTGATCAAGCAATTAGAGCCAAACTGCAGGTTACATTTTATATTCTTGCCCAAATCATTTGGTCTAGTTTTCCCACACTCCTGGGGAAGAACTAACTAACTTGCTGTAGAATTACGTGACATAGCTCAGGGCTAGAGCCTCTGAACTGCAGGCTGAAGGTCCATAGCATCTCTAGGTAGGGCTGGGAGGTAGAACTGGAAGTCTGTGGATGCATCGGGGTTTTTGTGCTGGCTGCAGGCTTGGACTTATAGGCAGTGAGGCTTGGGAACTCTCCCGTCCATTTTAGTGGGATAACATGGTCATGGGACAGGTCTGTGACTTCCTTCTATTTCGGAACGGTAGGGTTATGGCCCTTGTCTGTTCCTTTGTTCTCTAGTGCCCAGATTTTAATGTTTTCTTTCGGGGCATGGTAAGGTAGACTCAGGTGGAGCGGTTCAGCTGTGCTGTGCAACCGCACATTGGGAGATTGGGGAGCAGAGTCAAAGATGGCCATAAGCCAGTCTGTCGACCCAGCATGCTCAACAGCTATCAGAATGCAGGAGGGGTTTTCCCCAGGACTTCTGGGCTGGCAAGGTCTATGCACCAGAGTGGCCTATTCAGTGAGTCACCTGCTGGGATTGCCTAGTGAATGGCTGGAGACTGGGCCTTTCAGTCCAAGCACTTCGAGGTAAAGGCTGATGATTTTCCCACTTATTCCAGGGACTTTAGAGTCCGCCGTATGTTAGCTGGGTGGGCTAGAGAACACCCTGCCACTCTCGATCCCCATTGCCCTTTCTCACAGGACATTTTATTGAGTATGGTGGGCCAGTGAACAACAGTATGCTCCTCAAGCTATGAAGCCAGACTATTCCAGGCGGCAGCCCTTATGCTGGTTTTTGGAGCTTTTAGGATAGGTGAGGTGGTGGCCGGATCCAAGGGAGATTTGTCTCGATGGGCCCTCCAGCAATCAGATGTCTCCATGGAAGGGAGTTGTACCTGTATAACATTGATGGACTGGCAATGTTGCTGGACAGTGATGGAGCAGCTGCGCACCCTATCCTGGGCTTACAGTTAGGCCTCAGTCAATGGGCTGCAGTGTGGTGGCTTGGCTGGCGAGGAATACTTTGGGATGGGCTCCTACCCACTTTGTTCCAGCTTGGTTCAGTGCGGACATCTCCGCATGTGGTGGTCATTCCCCAAGTTGGGAATAACCTCAGTATTTGAGGCAAGGCCCTCAGGTGGCGGGCATGAGCAGACATGCAGTTCGAGATGCAACGATGGCCTCGGTTACCTAAGGGCATGGTCCTCAGTTTGGCAGGCATGTGTGGACATGCAGTTCAGGAGGCAATGGAAGGGCATGGCCCTCAGTTTGGCAGGCATGTGCGGACATGCAGTTCAGGAGGCAACGATGGCCTCGGTTACTTAAGGGCATGGCCCTCAGTTTGGCAGGCATGTGCGGACATGCAGTTCAAGAGGCAACGGAAGGGCATGGCCCTCAGTTTGGCAGGCATGCATGGCATGCAGTTAATAAGGCAATGTCGGCCTTGGGTACGTCTGCTTTGGTCAGACATACTCCCGCGAAGGGTTTGCCATGGTGTCTGGAGCCCAATAGGGATGGACAAAGCACGAAAGAAGGTCAACCGGCAAATTCGGTTGGCTATTCTGAGGCAGGGGGGTTTGGCTATTTCACACCCTGCATTCAGCATTGGATGGGTAAACTGTACAGGGCCGATGGCGTTCACCTGTCTGACGCAGGTAACATCTTTTTGGCAGACCTGCAGAGGTGTCTGGGAGAGGTGCTTCTCGGCAGTGGGTAAAAGGGGACTAAATAGAGATTTGTCCCCTTTTTGTGGTTGGAAGGTGCGGAAAGGGAAATAGGTAAGGACAGCTCGATGGCCCCCTTAGGCACCTTTGGAGGTGATTGGCGGTTCCAGAGGCCTGTCTGTCAGAGCTTTGCGGCTTGAGGGAGGATATGAGCTGCTTTTGGGGCCAACTTAACTCATCCACCCGAGGGTTGTGCGGCCCCGGGGGGTGGTGACCTTAGAAGGCCCTCCTACTCACCTACTGGGTGTGGCTGGCAGAAGGGGTAAGCAGATGGGGCTTGCCCTTGTCCCAAGCAGGGGCTGGTCGCCCGTGAGCTGTATGGCAAGATGCTTGCTTATAGATAGTTCCGCACCTAGGTTTCCCTCTGCAGGTCACTTTAAAAGGTGTTTTTGTATAGTTTAATAAAGTGGCCCTTGTTCAACCCAAGCTGATTTGTCCTTGTCTTATTTCGCCCCTTCACTCGCAAATAAATTCACAGGCTTTATATATATCTTCCCAATTTAGAACTGTGCTCGGAGTCATCCACAAAAAATGTTCTGTTATGAAAGCAGGCAGTCCATGTGTCCAAGTATCAATCAATCAATAACTTTATTTGCATATAGCCATAGGCTGTTGCACCATACAAGTAACAAAATGAAACAGACAAACATTGTTTGTTTATGTCAGTAGAAGACAATAAAAGTATTAAAATTCAAAACCTGGATCCGAAATGCATCTCTGATTTAATTACATAACGAATTTGCATACTTTGCTCTGAGCCTTTTAGCAGCAAGGGCAAAGTTAGCCACTGCAATTGTGGTCTGGTTGTTACTGTCCATTAATAGATCCATTAATAGTTTTTTATAGGAGGGCCCCCTGATGGTACTAAGAAAAGGGGCTAAAAACTTTTCTCTAGGGTGTTGATATAAGGGGCATAAAAACATATAATGAACTAAGTCCTCAGGGACCTTGCAACCAAAAATACAGAGACGTCTGCGGGCGGAATACCTTTATATCTGCCCTGTAAGATAGCTGTGGGCATGGTTTGGAACCTCAACTCTGTGAAGGCTCTGCGCAATGAAGCGCGAGTCAAGGTAGCAAAATAGGCAGCCGGGGCATGGTTGAGTTTAATTTGTGGGAACCAAGAAGAGAAAGAGGCTGCCACAATTGATGCTCTATCTTGGTATGCATCATGGTTAAAAATCCAGTTTCGTAAATCAGTAGGATTAAAACTTGACAATTTGCTTAAAGTAAGATCGTAAAATATTAATAACTCAGTACATTTAGAGGCCCAGTCACCCACCCCCTGAGCGTCAAGCCAACAGAGTTTTGTGAGGGGAGAATCATCTGTGAAAGATATCCTTTTCCAATATCTCAAAAAGGCCAAGTCAATCCTGGCTGCCAAAGAGGGAAGACCAAGTCCCGCTCTTAAATGGGCTGATGGGGTACTTTTTGGAAGGCCCATTATTTGTTTCATAAACGTGTTTTGGAGCACTTCGAGACTCGCTTTCTCTGAGTGACCCCAAAGTTCTGCGCCGTATAAGATTTTAGGGAGGAGTTTGGCCGCATAAATTTTTACCATTGGGTTTATAAGTTGGCCTCCACGTGAATAGAAAAACTTCTTTAACTGGCCACTGGACCTTGCGGCCATCAACTTAGTCATCGCCATGTGAGGGCCCCAACAGAGCTTGTTATTAAAGCAAATGCCTAGATATTTAAAGGTATTAACCTGTTCGAGGGGTTGGCCATTTAAGGACCAGATGGATTTTGACCTACTATATTTTCCACAAACCATTATTTTAGTTTTGGAGTAGTTGACATGTAGATGTTGGGCCTCACAGTATTCTTCTAGCCATTGCAACATTCTTTTCAGCCTGATTTTATTTTGGGACAGCAATACCAGGTCATCAGCATAAAGCAAAGATGCTATTTTCCTGCTTCCCACTGAAGGGGGGAAGAAATCGGGAGAGGCCATTGTGGGAATAAGGTCATTAATAAAGAAATTGAACAGGAAAGGGGCCAATATACATCCTTGTTTGACGCCTCTTCCGACCGGGATTTCACAAGAAAGGACTCCGTTCAGGCCAGGGCGGACCTTTAACCGGTTTTCTTGGTGAAGGGACTGAATTAACCACAGCAATCTCTTATCAATGCCAGCCTGATGTAATTTACACCACAATAAATCTCTGTCAATTAAATCAAAAGCTGAGGAAAAATCAATAAATGCTAAATAGAGAGACTTACTCATCCTGAGTTTGATCTTATTTATAAGGTGATATAGGACAAAGGCATGATCAAGGGTGTTTCTGCCTTTTCTAAAACCTGCTTGCTCCACATGAATAAGGGAGTATTTATTATCCCAGTCTAATAGTTTGTTTAAAAGGAAGCGTCCATATAATTTAGATGCTACATCTAGCAGGCTAATAGGTCTGTAGTTGGATGGATCAGAAGGGTCACCTTTCTTAAAAATGGGCACCACTATAGTGCGCCACCCCAGGGGAATATTGCCAGTGGCATTTATTTTAGAGAAAAGTGTAGCTAAAATTGGACTCCACCAAGTAAGGTCAGTGAGAAATAATTCGGGGGGCATCATATCTCCCCCCGGAGCTTTCCCAGGGCGGAGAGTGGATATTAATTCCTCTATATCTGCGCTGTTAACTGTAGGCCAAGGGGGGAGGGAGATAGAGACTTCCTTAATAAAAGGGGGTGTGGAGCCTTTATTCTCAAAAATTGTACGAAAATGCAAAACCCAGGATTCCGAGGATACCGGAGGAACTGAAACAGAAAAATTTTGTGTGAGGCCACCCTGAACCAGTCTCCAAAACTCTGAGTCATTTCCTTGGAGGGCGGCCAACCCCAATGCACGCCAGCTATTAGCAAAAAAGGTGCGTTTTTTCTCATTTAGAAGCTTTTTGTGCAGCTTTTTTAGTGAAAGCAAACGGGACATAGCTGCTTCAGAGTGTTCACGTCTTAAAACTCTAATCTGGGCATATAGATCTCTTTTGCTAGTTTCACAATCCTTATCATACCAAAGGTTATAGCCTTTTCAAGGTCTATTTCTAACTGTTGATACCAACAAAGGTTTGAGGGCAATGGTGATATCCTCATAAGTCCTATGTATAGTCTCAGGGGATGCAAGGGCCAAATGACAAAGTTCAGTCAATGCTGATGAATTCAGTAAACGTTTTACATCAGATGCCATAATTACAGACCATCTAAGACGCTTACACCATTGGAGATCACTAGTCAGTGGTGCTGTTATACATGGATTAACATGGTGAATAAGACCATGTAAAGATAATTTCAGGGGAAGGTGGTCACTATCCATCCTATCCTCCACTGAAAACTCCTTAACAAAGATTGCTAGGGGGGGTGATCCCAGGATGTAGTCCACCACACTGGCTCCCTTATCCGAAATAAAAGTGAAATAGCCCTTAGAGGAGTCTAAATGGGTACCATTAAAACAAAATAATTGTAGTTTAATTAACAACTGAAAAAGGGCATGGCTATTTTTGTTCACAGTTTTATCCCTCGATATCCGAGTTGGTATTGCTGGATCGCTCAACGGGAAACAGAGACTATTATGGATTTTAGGATAACTAGCTCCCATTCTAGCATTAAAATCACCACTAATAAGCAAAAGACTTGAAGGATATACGCTCGTAAGATTATCTATAAAATCATTAAAATCCAACCAAACTTGTTTTGCTAAGTTGGGGTGAAGAGGGGGGAAATACACATTTATACAAATAAGGGACAAGGAATCAGAAATTATTAGCTTAAGGGCCAGGCAAATGTCAGGCACTGGTTCAGGTAACTCTGCAATACAGATGTCCAAGGTGGTAGCGATCATGGTTGCTATACCTCCACTACCACGGCCCATGTTTGCTGTTCTCTTTGCCTGCTTAGTCCAAACCATAAAACCCTCCAGGGAGAGGGAGTTGGCATCAAGAAGCCAGGTCTCTTGGAGGCAAACGATGTCAAACGTTTGAAGGTAAGCAATAAACTCTAGATCGACCAGTTTATTTTTCCAACCCGCTATGTTCCATGATATAAAATTTATAGAGGGAAGAGATCCTGCTGCTGTTAGGTCCCTCTCTATAAGTGATTTTGGGGATGCTGATAGAGCCAGAGGAACTAACGGTGTTGGAGTGATACCCTTGGGGTTTTTATCTTGTCATATCGGGGAATTTCCCAAAGGAGTAATTTGACCTAAATTAAGATTCTGGATGCAGCCATTTGAAGATATTGAGCTAATGTTGTAGGGCAAATTACTAGATGGACATGGAAGCTTTGGTGGAGAACCTAATTCATCAGGGTCCAGATAGCATGCAGCTATCATGTGTCCAAGTAATTACTACAGTTTTCATAGAACTGGTTTACTTCTGTCTTAAACTCATTTATGTGTACCTCAGATTCATTTGACTTTCTTAAAATTTGTTTTACCTTAAGGCTCAAAAAAGAAGTATTATTTCTCTCTTGCAGATAATCTCTAATTTCTTGTAGAACAGTGGCTACTTCAACAACTGAATTTTTTTCTTTGTCAATCCTCAGTATGCCTTTCTGGAATAGACTCATTTGAGAATGTATAAACCATAAGTATGCTTCACCCAATGGATGCTCAAAAAAGTCCTTGATAACTTTAGGGCATGACTTTTGAGACAGGAAGTAGGATTTCAGTCCTTCAAACATTAGCAAAACTCTTTCTATAGCTGGAAAGAGTGTTAACTGTCTAGTTTTAGAATGGCTTAAAAGATCATGGTATGTAATATTAACAAATTCACAAAATTCCTTTAGACTATGAACTCTAATGATATATATACAAAAATAACTGAACATCTTAACAATGAGACACTGAACATCAAGCATTAGACAATCTGCTGCAGTTTGAACTGTGTTGTGCAGAACATGCGCAAGACAACCAATACCAAGCAGATTAGAAGTCAGTTGATGTTTTAGCTTTGTTAAAATGTTGGTCCCTTCGCTTCTATTAACTCTCCCAAAATTTGTGTTTGTATTGTCTCTTCCAAATGCTATTATTTTTGAACTTACGCCATTTTTCCCAAAGTTGAAATAATATATTTGAAAACTGTCTCAGAACATTCACTTTCAAGTTCTTCCAGCTCAACAAGTTTTGTTTGAACTCCTTTCTCTACATCAAAGTATTGTATCACAATAGGGAAGAGTTTGTGATAGTTGTGGTTGCTGGCATCAGTGAAAAGGCCCACAAATAAGACTTTCTCTAAATCCTTCTTTATTATATCTAAAGTATGAGGGGCCAAAACATTACAGACAATGGCTTCTGTTTCAGTTTTACAACTGCCAAATTTACCAGCAATTCTGGAACCATCAAATATGCTGTATATGCAACTTGCTGTATTAAAAGACTGATGATGTTTTACAACATGGAATGCTAATGTTGCCTCAGCTGCAGCAACTTTTTTTGCTTCATCCTTGTCTTTCACAAAGTAAGTTGAAACAGGGTGTGTGTTGGGCATAGCTGAAGAACCTTTTTTGTGTTTAGATGAATTAATGTGTCCTTTTATGTCACTTCTGCCACCATGAGACACCAGAAAGTAGCAACTAAAAAAGGACAGAAAGTGTATTGGTATTACTAAGTATTCATCCAAAGTCTTAAAAAACGTTTCTGCACTTCTGTCATTGAATCTGTCAGATCACTGAATTGCCAATTGTAGTTTTGCATATAAAGAATAAGACATTTATTCTATAATGAATTAGAGATTGTTGCACATTACTTGAATAGGACATCCGAACACACAAACATGTAACCATTTTATTGTTGTTTACATTAGTTACATCCAAAACAACAAGAGCCAGTACAGTTTAATAACAGCATAATCCTATGCATGTCTGCTCAGAAATAAATACCATTGAGTTCAAAGGGACTTACTCCCAAGTAAGTGAATATTAGGACTGCAGCCTGAAAGACTGAGCTGTGAAAGAGCTGGTTCAAATCTATTCTCACCTCTTCCCAATACTGCTTTGTACAAAGGAAACAGGAAATAAATAGAACTGTCTAAGGGCTGAAGTCTCAGCTTACTTGCATAGACTGCAGTATCCTTCATAGTCTGTCCTTCCTTTTCTTATACTTGGAAATTCCTTACTGTATTCCTCTCTGAATGAAGTTTAGTGCTTTCTTTTTTTTGTCAGTCTTAACATTTTTAGGTAGCATTTTTATCTCTCTCATACTAATACTGTAAAAAAAAGTTAATTACTAAACTGACGCTCTGGCTCCTACTAGGAGAAAGGGTGGGATATAAGTCTAACGAACAAACAAACTGTATGCAAACTTTCCCTTAACCACTTTTAGAACATAAATATGATTCCTCCTTGTTGTACATGGTATTTTAGGGTTGGGGGCTGGCATGGGGGCTGGAGTGAGATATGGGATTAGATGGAAGTGAAAAAGCGGGGGATTAGGATCAAATGGCACCTATCTGGATGACATTACAGTACGCTGCATTTTCTGCATTCTATGAAAAATGCTGCTACTGCTGGTGTCTCCCCTGCATGAGAGCCAGTGTGGTGTAGAGGTTAAGGTGCTGGACTACGACCTGGGAGACCAGGGTTTGAATCCCCACACAGTGCCATGAAACTCACTGGATGACCTTGGACCAGTCACTGCCTCTTAGCCTCAGAGGGAGGCAATGGTAACCCCCCTCTGAATACCTCTTACCATGAAACGCTATTCATAGGGTCGCCATAAGTTGGGATCAACTTGAAGGCAGTCCTTTTCCATTTTGCTGGTGTCCTCTGAAGGAGCTAAAACCCCAAGAACCTGGCATAGCAGGGGAAATGGCAAAGATCTCAGCCACTGCCAGGGAATAGACATGTAGCACCAAGAAGAAAAAACACTGCAAAGTAAGCAAATAACTTTTTCTAGGGTGTTGAGTGTGGGATGGATTGTTCCATTCCTATTGGTCTTAAGGGGGGAAAAGGTGGTACCCTCCAGTGCACTGAAGGGTGTATAGTTTCTCTGTGTGTTACAGCCACGAGAGTGGCTGTATACTATAGTCAGCGGGGATTTTTCGCATTCCGCAATGTTAAATGGAAAATACCCCCCATGCCATTCTGATGCTTCCCATAAGTTCATTTCAAAACAAAACCTTACATAACTTATAGGGCTGAACTCAGAAACACTTGCTTAACAACCCTGTCAATTTTCATGGCGATACACAAAACAGTCAGAGAGAATAGACAGTTCAAAGTGTAAAAAGAAAGAGAAAAACCTCAGAGCTCTTTTGGACTTTTTTCTCTGAGAGTTATAATCTGTTGTCATTCATTAAAAATCAGCCATGTTCACAGAGTACCTGTAATCCTAATACTGACCTTGCCCCATACTCTGACCTTCATCTACTGCAGTTTAAAAGTTAAAAAAAATCTCTGGTTGATTTTTAATTAATTTTTAATTTTGGCTGGAAGCCTATTATAACGCGGGGCATGCTCAGTAAGGACCGACTATCAGTGTTCCAAAAGCCTCACAGCTGCTGCACTTGGCTAATCAGAGGGCCACACCCACACCAGACTTGATTTCACTTGAGACAGTCATGGCTTCCCTCAAAGACTCCTGGGAAGTGTAGTTTGTGAAGGGTGCTGAGAGGAGACTCCTATTCCCCTGAGAGAATGGTTTAACAGTCAGCCACTCTGACTGAAGGTCTGTGAGAGAAACAGGGCATCTCCTAGCAACTCTCAGCACCCTTCACTAACTACACTTCCCAGGATTCTTTGAGAGAAGCCATGATTGGCTTTGAGCCACGGCTTTGAGAGAAGCCATGATAAATTGTTTTAAATTGTTTTTAAAATATGTGTTTTTAAATTTGTATATTTGTTTTTAATGTTTTTAGTTATTGTAAACCACCCAGAGAGCTTCGGCTATGGGGTGGTATATAAATACACTAAATAAATAGATAAATAAATAATGATTGTCCAAAGTGTAATAGAGGCCTGGTGTGGATGTGGCCAGGGACAGCTTTGTTTTAAATTTGGGTGGGAGGTAGGTTTGCCAGGTTCAGGGCCTGAGACTGATCCTGTATCTTTAGGAGAAGAGAAAGTCAGCCAAGTGCCGGTGTTCTTGCAACATTGTAATGGGAAAAACCACAAGGTAGAATTCTCCCTTCCCCCTGCCCAACTGTGAAAGATACAGAAGACGTCTTGGTTGGCAGGCCCAGCCTGGTCAGTTTTACCTATCCTAATCATGATTGCATAGGAGTATATCCGATTCAACTCAATAATCATACAAATGATCAGACCCGCCTTTTCCCTCCTTCCCCTTTCCTCTCCCTTTCTCCTCCCCTCTTCCTTCTTTCACCTTCCTTGCCCACTCCAGCCCTCCGTCCCTCCCCCCAGTAAGTTTTACCTATCCTAAGCATGATTGCACGGGAGTAAATCCCACTGAACTCAATAATCAATAAACATGCAAACGACCACATCTGTCCTTCTTCTCCCCTCCCCCTCCTGCCTGCTCCCCTCCCCCTCCTGCCTGCTCTCATCCCAGTCCTCCCCTCTGCCTTTCCACCCCTCCCGGCTCCCTCTCCTCCCTTCCCCATCCCCTGTGGTCAGTTTCACCTATCCTAAGCATGATTACCTGGTATGTGTGTGTAAATCCCACTTATCTCAATAAGCATGCAAATGATCAATCCATTCTCAGCAAACTTGCACAGGATCCCATTTCTTACCTCCCGGATTAAAAAGCAGGGAAATTCACTAATAGGCAAAAAACCTTGCGGTTTAAGAATGTACCTATAGCCCACAGATATCTCTACCAAACTTTAAAAAGCAGGAAAATTGGGCAGCTATAGTGAATGCACCAGGGGAGCAGGAGACCTGAACTCCTCTCTGAGATATTGTACTGCCCTACAAAGTTGTCAAAATGCAAACACAATTTGGGTTGGTCTTTCACAGTCCAATCCACTTGCTGTGTAGCTTGGAAGAATTTGGTAATATGTGCCTCTGAGCATATGGTGAGTGGTGGCAACACCTGTAATCAGCCCAAATAATAGAAGATATTGTGACGCCCTTCCCTGGCTCTCCCTGTCAGGTTCCTACCTGCTCGTGGTTACTGCCTGTCTCTAGGCACCACCAGGGACTCCACCAGTCCGGACTGTCCTTTTTTATGGTTTCTCTCCCCGCTCTAGCACAGATCTTAACAGATCCCCCTGCTAGGCAGCACCACCAGTCACGTCCTATAACCAGTAGTCCCAGAGACTCTGCCTGAGTCTCTCTATCTGGTTACCTCTGTGACTGAGTGCTAAAGCTGTCCCAATCCCTTTGATTTACTCAGGCTGCTTATAATTCTGGTTTGCTCTGAATACTTGTGGTGTTATTCTTCCCTTCCCCGCTGCCACCATTTGTCACTCTTCAGCCTTGGTATTTACCTCACCCTCCCTTCTGGTCTGTGAAACCCCAGCCAAGGATCAGGCCTTTGGTAAACCAAATTAAGTATTTATTAAATAACACAGATAACAAGATTTCTTCATAAGGCACATAAGCATATGGTTTTATGTAATACTAATCCGAACTCCACCCCCCTCCTTCTCCACGCTCTCCTGACAAACAACTCTCTCAAGCTAGAGGGAGCCCCAGCTGAGGAAGCATCAAGGCCCCAGCTGACAAAGCGTCAAGGCGAGTTAAGCAGCAGAGCGAGTTCGGCAGCAGGGCGAGGAGGCCAGTGCCCCCCACTCTGCCCGTCTGTTCCCTGACCTCAACTGAACCGCAGTCTCCAACCCATTGACGTAATAAACCTTAAACAAAACTATGCAGGTAAGAAGCCAGCAGGGTTGTGGGGGCTTTCCAGTGTTTTGCACCACCAGCTGCATGTACGACTATCTGCCTGTTGGACAGAAGTCGTGGGTATGCTCTCGGTGCAATGAGCTCCTGGCTCTCCGGGAACGACTTCATTTCCTTGAGGCCAAGGTGGAGGACCTGGAAAAGCTGAGAGAGGCAGAGAGGTGTGTGGAGGAGGCCTTCAGGGACGTTATAGCTGTGTCCCACTCCAACGATGATAGCTCTCCTGCTATCATGGAGAACGATGGTCTTGGGGAAGTAGAGCATCCAGCTGAGGAAGAGGGAAACGATCCCTTAGAAGGGACCCATTCCTTGGGGGATGAGCAGCTGTCCTCTCGTGCCGAGGATATATCTCCAGGGGGTGGAGGGATCCTTGTAGTGGGTGATTCGATCATTAGGAACATAGACAGTGGGGTGTGTGATGGGTGTGTAGACCGCAAGGTGTTTTGCCTGCCTGGTGCGAAGGTTGCGGATATCGCCCGTCGTTTAGATAGTTTGGTAGACAGTGCTGGGAAGGAGTCAGTAGTCGTGGTGCACGTTGGCACCAACGACATGGGGAAATGCAGCCATGAGGTCCTGGAAGCAAAATTTAGGTTGCTAGGTAGGATGCTGAAAGCCAGGACCTCCAAGGTGGCTTTCTCTGAAATGCTACCGGTTCCACGTGCAGGACCAGCCAGACAGGCCCAGCTTCGCAGTCTCAATGTGTGGATGAGACGATGGTGTCGGGTGGAAGGGTTCGGATTTGTTAGGCACTGGGGAACATTTTGGGACAAGCCGGGCCTGTACAAAAGGGACGGGCTCCACTTGAACCAGAATGGAACCAGACTGCTGGCACTTAAAATTAAAAAGGTGGCAGAGCAGCTTTTAAACTGACTGAGGGGGGAAACCCGACAGGAGCTGAGAAAGGTCCGGTTCGGAATAAACCTCCCCCCTGGGATAAAAACCAAAGAAATGATGAAATTTTAAAAGGGGTAGGCCTAGAAGTAGGCATTGTGAGAGCAGGGGCACAGGATATAAATTCAGAAGAGCAAAATTACCACAGGCCAAACCACAAGTGCCAAAGACACTTGAAGAGAGACACTGCTTACAAGTGCCTGTACGCTAATGCTAGGAGCCTGTGAACCAAGATGGGAGAACTGGAGTGCTTGGTCTTAGAGGAGAGCATTGATATAGTGAGCATAATGGAGACCTGGTGGAATGGAGAAAACCAGTGGGATACGGTTATCCCTGGATATAAACTATATTGGA
Source organism: Rhineura floridana (assembly GCF_030035675.1). Taxonomy (NCBI): domain Eukaryota; kingdom Metazoa; phylum Chordata; class Lepidosauria; order Squamata; family Rhineuridae; genus Rhineura; species Rhineura floridana. The sequence continues at coordinate 56,270,518 of NC_084483.1, forward strand.
AGGACAGGGAAGGACGTATTGGTGGCGGAGTCGCTCTATACGTGAAAGAAGGCATTGAATCCAGCAAGCTGGAAACCCCAAAAGAGGCAGACTCCTCCACAGAATCATTGTGGGTGGTGATACCATGCCCCAGGAGGGACTTAATACTGGGAACGATCTATCCTCCCCCTGATCAAAATGCTCAGGGAGACCTTGAGATGAGATATGAAATTGAGGAAGCATCCAAACTAGGAAATGTGGTAGTAATGGGTGACTTCAACTACCCGGACATAGACTGGCTGCATATGTATTCCAGTCATGACAAAGAAGCAAAGTTTCTAGATATTCTAAATGACTATTCCCTAGACCAGTTGGTCATGGAACCGACCAGAGGGACGGCAACCCTGGACTTAATCCTCAGTGGGGACCGGGACCTGCTGCGAGATGTAAGTGTTGTTGAACCGATTGGGAGCAGTGACCACAGTGCTATTAAATTAAACATACATGTAACTGGCCAATTGCCAAGAAAATCCAACACGGTCACATTTGACTTCAAAAGAGGAAACTTCACAAAAATGAGGGGATTGGTAAAAAGAAAGCTGAAAAACAAAGTCCAGAGGGTCACATCACTCAAAAATGCTTGGAAGTTGTTTAAAAACACTATATTAGAAGCTCAACTGGAGTGCATACCGCAGATCAGAAAAGGTACCGCCAGGGCCAAGAAGATGCCAGCATGGTTAACGAGCAAAGTCAAGGAAGCTCTTAGAGGCAAAAAGTCTTCCTTCAAAAAATGGAAGTCTTGTCCAAATGAAGAAAATAAAAAAGAACACAAACTCTGGCAAAAGAAATGCAAGAAGACAATAAGGGATGCTAAAAAAGAACTTGAGGAGCACATTGCTAAGAACATAAAAACTAACAACAAAAAATTCTATAAATACATTCAAAGCAGGAGACCATCTAGGGAGACAATTGGACCCTTGGATGATAAGGGAGTCAAAGGTGTACTAAAGAACGATAAGGAGATTGCAGAGAAGCTAAATGAATTCTTTGCATCTGTCTTCACAGGGGAAGATGTAGGGCAGATCCCTGAACCTGAACTAACATTTGCAGGAAGGGATTCTGAGGAACTGAGACAAATAGTGGTAACGAGAGAGGAAGTTCTAAGCTTAATGGACAATATAAAAACTGACAAATCACCGGGCCCAGATGGCATCCACCCGAGAGTTCTCAAAGAACTCAAAGGTGAAATTGCTGATCTGCTAACTAAAATATGTAACTTGTCCCTTGGGTCCTCCTCCGTGCCTGAGGACTGGAAAGTGGCAAATGTAACGCCAATCTTCAAGAAGGGATCCAGAGGGGATCCCGGAAATTACAGGCCGGTTAGCTTAACTTCTGTCCCTGGAAAACTGGTAGAAAGTATTATTAAAGCTAGATTAACTAAGCACATAGAAGAACAAGCCTTGCTGAAGCAGAGCCAGCATGGCTTCTGCAAGGGAAAGTCCTGTCTCAGTAACCTATTAGAATTCTTTGAGAGTGTCAACAAGCATATAGATAGAGGTGATCCAGTGGACATAGTGTACTTAGACTTTCAAAAAGCATTTGACAAGGTACCTCACCAAAGGCTTCTGAGGAAGCTTAGCAGTCATGGAATAAGAGGAGAGGTCCTCTTGTGGATAAGGAATTGGTTAAGAAGCAGAAAGCAGAGAGTAGGAATAAACGGACAGTTCTCCCAATGGAGGGCTGTAGAAAGTGGAGTCCCTCAAGGATCGGTATTGGGACCTGTACTTTTCAACTTGTTCATTAATGACCTAGAATTAGGACTGAGCAGTGAAGTGGCCAAGTTTGCTGATGACACTAAATTGTTCAGGGTTGTTAAAACAAAAAGGGATTGCAAAGAGCTTCAAAAAGACCTCTCCAAACTGAGTGAATGGGCAGAAAAATGGCAAATGCAATTCAATATAAACAAGTGTAAAATTATGCCTATTGGAGCAAAAAATCTGAATTTCACATATACGCTCATGGGGTCTGAACTGGCGGTGACCGACCAGGAGAGAGACCTCGGGGTTGTAGTGGACAGCACGATGAAAATGTCGACCCAGTGTGCGGCAGCTGTGAAAAAGGCAAATTCCATGCTAGGGATAATTAGGAAAGGTATTGAAAATAAAACAGCCGATATCATCATGCCGTTGTATAAATCTATGGTGCGGCCGCATTTGGAATACTGTGTACAGTTCTGGTCGCCTCATCTCAAAAAGGATATTATAGAGTTGGAAAAGGTTCAGAAGAGGGCAACCAGAATGATCAAAGGGATGGAGCGACTCCCTTACGAGGAAAGGTTGCAGCATTTGGGGCTTTTTAGTTTAGAGAAAAGGCGGGTCAGAGGAGATATGATAGAAGTGTATAAAATTATGCATGGCATTGAGAAAGTGGATAGAGAAAAGTTCTTCTCCCTCTCTCATAATACTAGAACTCGTGGACATTCAAAGAAGCTGAATGTTGGAAGATTCAGGACAGACAAAAGGAAGTACTTCTTTACTCAGCGCATAGTTAAACTATGGAATTTGCTCCCACAAGATGCAGTAATGGCCACCAGCTTGGATGGCTTTAAAAGAAGATTAGACAAATTCATGGAGGACAGGGCTATCAATGGCTACTAGCCATGATGGCTGTGCTCTGCCACCCTAGTCAGAGGCAGCATGCTTCTGAAAACCAGTTGCCGGAAGCCTCAGGAGGGGAGAGTGTTCTTGCACTCGGGTCCTGCTTGCGGGCTTCCCCCAGGCACCTGGTTGGCCACTGTGAGAACAGGATGCTGGACTAGATGGGCCACTGGCCTGATCCAGCAGGTTCTTCTTATGTTCTTATGTTCTTAAACCCACTCAAGTCCACCAACGTCCACCTCACATCCACCCAGATTTACCTGACATCCTTTCATTTATACTGTCAGCCATTTTAAACATTCAGCCAATCATCCAGCATTCTACTGCCCATTCATTCCCCCTTCCTCTTTCATTCCACTTACCATGTATCTCCTATACAACCAGCACTTACCATATTTACACTAATACAGGATCATCACAGATATGTCCTGTGCTGATCTTGTTTTAGCCGGGAGGAAGCAACATTATTAAGACAGCTGATATTGTTCAGATGGTCACTTTAAATATGTCTGATTTACTTTGCAATTTTAGTGAAGTTTTCTATAGGAAATCATTTTCTTTTGCTTTTGTTTCTATGAATATGTGAAGTACAGCAACACTTTGCAAAATTTATATTAAAAAAACTCCAAACATAATTGTGGAATAATGGCACTGACGTCTGCAAAATAATCTCCAGTGGACCTCAGGAGTGTCTCAATTTGCACAAAATAAAACAGTGGGAGGTGAAATATATTCTAGCAAACTTCTAGGTGTGCTCTATGTTTTTAATTGATTGTGAACACCTTGCCTTAAATAAAGTGGTTTAAACATAGCAGGCTGAAAACATGCATTCTCTTTTTTCCAACAACTAGAGCCATTGCTAAAGTAGCAGCATATTGGAATCAGTCTGATTTTACATTAAACTGCAGTTTCAGGTCCAACTGTTAATGCACCCAAAATAGAAATAGACCATAACCTCCAGTTTGAAACAAAAAAGGCTATCTTCACCATCATATGACATTAACCAATAAAAAGGCTTTGAAATTAATAAAAATAAATTTGACACAGATTTCTAGGATGAATAATGAAGGAAATAAATTTTTCTAGTTTAGATTCTCTGTAGAAACATTAGTAACACAGGAAAGAAGCAAAGTAAGAAGAACACCAACAAACATACAAAAATATAATTCTCCATCTTTGGAGATGGCAGGTGTTGCCACCACTCACCATATGCTCAGAGGCACATGCTACCAAATTCTTCCAAGCTACACAGGAAGTGGATTGGACTGTGAAAAACCAATCCAAATTGTGTTTGCATTTTGACAACTTTGTAGGGCAGTACAATATCTGAGAGAGGAGTTCAGGTCTCCTGCTCCCCTGGTGCATTCACTATAGCTGCCCAATTTCCCTGCTTTTTAAAGTTTGGTAGAAATATCTGTGGGCTATAGATACATTCTTAAACCGCAAGGTTTTTTGCCTATTAGTGAATGTGTGTGTGTGTGTGTAGCCTTTTCTGACTTGCTGAATAGAGGCTCTGCCAGGCAACATGCCTCTTTACGAGAGGGAGTGGTCCCTGGCTGTCTGAAAAAGCCTTCCTTGGACCCAGAAAATTTTAACAGCTACAGGCCAGTAGCGAATGTTCCATTCCTGGGCAAGGTCTTGGAACGAGTGGTTGCTGGCCAGCTCCAGGCACTATTGGATGAAACTGATTATCTAGATCCATTTCAATCGGGTTTTAGGCCTGGTTTTGGCACCGAGACAGCCTTGGTCGCCCTGTATGATGACCTATGTCGGGAGAGAGACAGAGGGAGTGTAACTCTGTTGATCCTCCTTGATCTCTCAGCGGCTTTTGATACCATCGACCATGGTATCCTTCTGGAGAGGCTTGCGGAGTTGGGAGTTGGAGGTACTGCTTGGCAGTGGTATCGCTCCTACTTGGCAGGTCGTCTCCAGAAGGTAGTGCTTGGGGAACATTGCTCGACACCATGGGTTCTCCAATATGGAGTCCCGCAGGGGTCAGTTTTGTCTCCCATGCTTTTTAATATCTACATGAAGCCGTTGGGTGAGGTCATCAGGAGTTTTGGAGTGTGTTGTCATCAGTATGCTGATGACACGCAGCTCTACTTCTCCTTTTCATCTTCTTCAGGTGAGGCTGTCAATGTGCTGAACCGTTGTCTGGCCGCGACAATGGACTGGATGAGAGTTAACAAACTGAGGCTCAATCCAGACAAGACTGAGATGCTATTGGTGCATGGTTTCTCTGATCGGATGGTGGATATATACCCTGTCCTGGATCGGGTTACACTCCCCCTAAAGGAGTGGGTTCGTAGTTTGGGAGTCTTTTTAGACTCTTCCCTCTCATTTGAGGCTCAAGTAGTCTCGGTGGCAAGGAATGCGTTCTACCAACTTCGGTTGGTAGCCCAGCTACATCCCTATTTGAGTAAGGAGGAGCTTACATCATTGGTACATGCTCTGGTAACCTCGCGTTTGGATTACTGCAATGCACTCTACGTAGGGCTACCTCTGAAGACAGTTCGGAAGCTACAGCTAGTGCAAAATGCGGCAGCCAGACTGCTAACAAGGACCAAGCGGTCCGAGCATATAACACCTGTTCTGGCTCGCTTGCACTGGCTGCCAATATGCTTCCAGGCTAGATTCAAAGTGTTGGTATTAACCTATACAGCCTTATACGGCGCGGGACCACAATACTCATTGGAACACCTCTCCTGATACGAACCGGCCCGTATACTACGTTCTACTACGAAGACCCTCCTTCGGGTTCCGACTCATAGAGAGGCCCGGAGGGTGGTGACAAGATCTAGGGCCTTCTCAGTGGTGGCCCCCGAACTGTGGAACAGTCTCCCCAAGGAGGTGCGCTTGGCGCCGACGTTGTTTTCTTTTCGGCGCCAAGTTAAAACCTTCCTCTTCTCTGAAGCATTTTAATTTAAGTTAATTTAATTTGTAAAATTTTGTTGTAATTGATTTTTGACTGTTTTTATATGTTTTGCTGTATCATATTGTGTGATTTTATTGTATTCTTTGTGTTCACCGCCCAGAGAGCTATTGCTAGTCGGGCGGTATAAAAGCCTAATAAATAAATTAAATAAAAAAATAAACAGGGTGAGTGAGCCTGCATTCCAACACAACTTTACTTGGGAGTAAGCACCATTTAACAGGGTGGGGGCAGGGCTGAAAAATGCAAATATTAATATCTCGGCCTTTTATAAAGAGAGATTTGCTTTTGTATCTTGTATTTGTTCATCCAAATGCACGCTTAGTTCATAATAATTTCTGCCTGCCACACACCTGTTAAAGGCACAAGAGTGCTGTTCTCCCCCAATGTTAACCCTACACCATGCAAAGAACTCAAGTTAAACATAAAAAGAAGACAAGACACATTTGGGCAACTTGATAATCTATTTTTAAATTAAAAATATTTAAAATGAGTATCTGTGATTGTATAAATGTAATTGTTAGAGTATTGGACTAGAACCTTGAAGACCAGGGTTCAATTCTATACCCACTTAGATGGACACAGTGGGGCTTATTTATAAGTAAAATCAATAGGATTATGTTAGTGAAAAATGGAAAGATCCCAACATATGGCAACCCTATGAATAGGGTTTTCATGGTAAACAGTATTCAGAGGTGATTTACCATTGCCTTCCTCTGAGGCTGAGAGACTGTGACTGGCCCAAGGTCACCCAGTAAGCTTCATGGCTGTGTGGGGATTCGAACCCTGGTCTCCCAGTTCATAGTCCAACACCTTAACCACTTCACAACACTGGTTCTCTCTGTCTCTCTTACGTTAGCAACCACAGCTAAATCATACCTCCACCTCAGTACAGTTAAGCATTACATATATATTTCAGAGATGTAGTGGGTGGAGAAAAGCAAGAAGCCAAAATGTTAGAAAAAGGAGTCTTTCACACAACATGCTCAGCTCTAAATATTGTAGCAGCAAGTTCCACAAGTTCCTCCAGTATTCCACTGGTGCAGGCACTCAGACATTCAAAATATCTGTATGTTTTTTAGGTTTTATAAAAGCAGAGCTTCCCTTAACTCAAAATTCCTTCTCTCTTTGATCAACCACATCTACACAGGTTCTACCTCCCCACTCAAAATGAAATTGGGCCAGGAAGTGTGCAACAACCCCACACATACCTTGCTAATTGGATTACCAATGACAGGATGTCTGTCTTATCGAGTACTCTCCTACTCCTACCCCCCCCGGGCATCATGAAAGACCCAGTCCTGGGCTCAGAAAGAAAATAAATATATGGTCAAAGTACTAATACACATCTTGTTTTAGTTAAAATAATAATTATAAATTCTTGCTCTTATTACTAATGGGAGTTAATTATCTTGCATATACCCATAGCAAATTTTAAGATACTTTCAGACCCTCAACAATTTTCAAGTGGTCTGTGTGGAAGAAAAGTTTGGGAACCCCTGGTATAAGACATCTGTCCCTATGCTACTCTCACCCCTCATTTAGGTGCCTGGGATACACACATGTGGACATACCTCCTTTCAGTTGTGGAAAGTGATTCTTAATAATGTGTTATCTGCTCTAAGTCTCCAGAGTAGTAGTAGCAAATTCCAAAGTGCAGGATTCCTTCATGATAGTTACAGCCACACACAACCTTTTTTGTTCCTGGATGAAGAATGAGATCCTTGCTAATGCATTCTCTCACAACAATGAACATCTCTAGGAGCCAATCAACATGAAAGTGGAGAGTTTTAGCAACTGAAAGGAGTCTTCTCAGTGGCTGACTCACCTCCTTTCACTCTGATTGGCGCAAATCAGCAGGAATGGACAATGACACATATTAGAAGACTCTTCTGAGTGACTAACATACTCCCTTTTCATGCTGATTGGTTTGTAGGATGCTTAGAGACATAGGGACCCTGCTCCTAAAAACGCAGGGGGACTAAGACCCCCTGAGACCCTGGGCAACTACACTCCTGGTGCTTATGGATATGACCGTAAAATATTTTGTGGAGTGCAAGTTCAATATGACATTATTTATTAAACATGCTTAGAATCACACTGATGGCATTTCCAAATATGTACTTTCACACAGACTTTGGTTTTCCATAACACAATGTTCGTCCAAGCCTCCACACTTGGGGGGGCGCACTACTTGCACACCCCTTCCATAAGCACATCAAAGTTGGATACACACCTGAACCAAGACCCAGACAACAGGGCACTCAAAACAAAAAGGTAATTACAGTGGCTGAGTAGATCTTGTACAGTGGTTATACTGACTGGGCAGCCACTGTCCTTCATATTTTACAAAATACTTTTTCCTATACAAATATTAAATTTCTGTGTATGAAAAAGTAATATAAGAAATGGTCTCAAGAGTGATAAAAGTAAACAAGTGAATGGTGATCCAAATGTTTTTCATCCTCACGTTATGATGTATGCCAGATGATGTATCACCTTCCCTGTTTATGCACCTTAGACTGAAAAAACAGCACCCAAGCCACCATTCAATAATGCATGTGTTCTTTCCAACATGAATCTACAGGTCTCAAAAAGTAATGTGTGACACAGTCCTCAAACACCTTATAACATGCCTCAGACATGGCCTCTTGTTCCACCAGCATGCCTTCACATCATCACTTTGCCAAAACATAAGGATAGGTAAATTGCTTTTAGGGAGGTTGATAATTATGATTTCCTATTTATTTAATCTAAAAATATTTAAAATATATAAAAACAGCCAGGGGAAGATATTGGGGAAATATAAAATAAATAGAAATAAAATTGGGGGGGGGGAGAAGAGACCTTAAATGTGTAATAAAAACATCATCATCAACAACAACAAGCAAACCAGGAATATCATTCCTTGATTTGAAAAGTATTTGGCTGACACTTAATGTTAAACAATGCAGGAGTAAGCCAGTGTCCAGCTAGAACAGGCAGGACTTACCCTCCTCCTCTGTCTTCTTCAGCGCCTCTGCCCACTGCCCTCATACAATGGCCACACCCCACCAGACTGCTGGCTCCAGTGGGCAACAGGGGCTGCTCTCACCACCATTTGCCTTTCCCAGGCCTGGAGATGAGACTGCTTTGCCACCACAGAAGGGAAGGAGCCATGTGTGCGCACGCACCTCTGAGCAATTACCCAGCCTGCGCGTCTGCCTATCTGCTCGGCGCCACCAGCAACAGTCCCTATGCAAAGGCATGCATAGCAACAGGCACATGTCCTGCAGGCAGATGCGCTGGGGCGTATAGCCGGGGCTGAGGAAGAGGTGAGAGTGGCCAGCAGTGTGTTTGCAACGTGGCACAGGGAGAAGGTGGCTGGAGACTTTTTTAAAATGAAGGCTGGGAATCCAGGCCGCCTAGTCAGCTAAGCAGGCGGAGGGTTGCATGGTTAGAATCCGGGTAAAACCCAGCTAACTGGGCAATATGGCAACCCTATCTCTAATGGGTTCCTTGGCTTTGCAACACAATCTGCAGACATTGGGAGGGGTGTCATCACCTGAAAGGGTGATGAGGTTTATGCAGGTGACAACTCTTAGAAGCCAAGCTGCCTACCAGTCCTTTTTCATGGCCCATTCTGTCTGAATTTGGGCTGCATGCCTTAGAACTACTGGATGATTCAGCCAAATTTGCACAAGCCAACAAAGGTCTAGGTCTGGCCCCTGGTACCTAGCAGCTATTAGATGCTTGATAGGCAAAATCACCGCAATAATCCCATTCACAATGAAAACAGCCAAACTCATGACACAAATAAATGAACACTTTATAAAGTGCATTAGAGTGTTCAATGTGATTCATGTTCTTTTCTCTTTTTTTGAAGCAGTAAAGTACTCTTAGGTATGGTCTGAAGGCACACGGGGCCACAGCCTTGCTCAAGCTAAGTGGATTTGTGTCTGGTCAGGTCAGTGCCTGGTTGGGAGTCCCATGGAAGAAAGGCAAGTGACGAGTGTTGCCTTCTCTACCTATCTTGATTCACAACCTGAGCTTTCTCAGACAATGGTTGGAACACGCTCAGGCTATTTTTTTTTTTTTGAGAGAGAGAGTTTTATAAAAGCTTGGGGAGCTTTTAGAACTCCTACCTGGAGCTCTAAAAGCTGGACCTGGCAGAGCTCCTACCATCCTCAGACATTCCTGCAGATGTTTTTCCTCCTTCCCCTTGCTTTTCCAAGCATAGCTCAGAAGGTGCTGCTTTCCTGGATGGCAATGGGGCAATATATGGGGGCAGTGAGGTCAGGGGCATGCAGATGCATTGGTGCTGCTCTCATCCGGTGCTCCTGCTGGTATACCAGGTTGGCCCAACCGTAACATTACTCTCCCAGATTAGCAGCAGTGATGCCAGTGGCAGGAGGGCAGCTCCACCCCACACACCACAACTGCTTCAGAGGGTGATTGGCTTACCTTGACATTGGTGCAGGTTTACTGAACTGAGGGAATTGGTTTCCAAAGCCACTGCCATGTGTTTCTCTGTGCAACCACTAAACATGTGAAGGAGGTGGGACCACATTTTTCCTGCCTCTGACTTTAGGGTGTCCACTGTCCCTTACTCCTGGCATCTGCATTGAGTAGGACATTTGAAAAGAGACAACTATATATACATAGGACTACATGCCTTGCTCAATGAGCAGATGCCAAAGGTGAAACTTCAGGGGTATGGCAAGGTCAGAGGCAAGGCCAGCAGAATCTGGCCCTGCCCACTTCATGTGGAGAAACACATACAAGGACTTCAAACTTCACCCCCTTCTAAATTTAAAACTATCCCTTGTAATACAGACACCATAGCGACATAGAGAGATAGTGGCTAGCCAGAGACACCAAGTGTGATCATGCTTCAGGCATTTGAACCAGGGACTTTCTCAGATTTGTAATAATTAGATTATACCAACTGCCAGCTTTTTCAGGCATGCGGGATACATGGAGCAGTTTTGTTTTATTACAGAATGTATACTGGATTTTTTTTTTTTTAAAGGAAACAGAGAAATTCAGGCATGCTTGCAAGTCACATGAAAACACCCCCCTACATTGCAGACATTATGACATGGCTTATTTGGCAGGAATCAGAATTTTATCAGCAAGGTTCTGTTTTGAAGCAAAACCTGTTAAAGACAAACCTGTTTTAATCTAGTACAGTTCATTCTTAGAAATAAATACTTGGAAATGTGTCGACATTTTAAGAGAAGTAATTGTTTTGCTCTCACATAATTATGATACTCCCTCTTCCCTTCCTCCACCAAGATTAGAATTTTGTCCTGTTGACTTGATTAAATCCCTGAAAGCATATTGCAGTTTTTAAAATTTATAAGCCCTATAGATCATGATGTCCTAGTTGTTCCTCTCCCATTTTATTATGTCATCTGAGAAAGTTTGGATGTATTCATTGCAAGGGGTCAACTTTTCTTTAGAGGATGCTACACCCACACTTGCTTATAAAGACTAATCCAATCGTTGCTTGCCATTATCTCACAGAAGAAATAATAGTTTAGGAGAAAGTGTTCTTTAATTGCATTCTCTAATGTTGCTTTCTAACAGCACATCTCCATTACATTTGGCCAAATTCAGCTAAATAAAAAAAAGCCTCTCAATTTCACAGAAATATTCACTAATAGGCAAAAAGCCCTTGTGTTTTAAGAACATACTTATAGCTAACAGATATTTCTATCAAACTTTTAAAAGCAGGGTAATTGGGCAGCTATAGTGAATGCACCAGGGGAACAGAAGACCTGACCTTTTTGAAATTTTAGCTTAAACTCAATGATAATGTCAGGCATGCTCAGTAAGAACCAACTGTCAGGGTTCTAAAATCCAGACTCCCAGCTGCTCGGTCTGATTAGGGGGGCACACCCACACCAGACTTTGATTTCACGTGAGACCATCATGTCTTTCCCCAAAGAATCCTGGGAAATGTAGGTTGTGAAGGGGGCTGAGAGGAGACTCCTATTCCCCTGAGAGAGCTCCAGTGGCCAGAGTGGTTAAACAGTCAGTCACACTGATTGAAGCTCTGTGAGGGGAACAGGGCATCTCCTAGCAACTCTCAGCACCCTTCACTAACTACACTTCCCAGGATTCTTTGGGAGAAGGCATGACTGCCCATAGTGAAATAACAGTCTGGTGTGGATGTGGCCAGGAAGAGCTTTGGTTTAAATTTGGGTGGGAGGCTACATGTGCCTGCTGTAGAATAAAATGGTGGGGGAAACCCTGAAAAAGAATGATACTGTTCACAATATTTTTCTTTTGGAAAGGAAATGGGTTTCCCCTCTGCCCAGTGCCCACCCACCCAATCTCCTTCCCCTCCCCTTCCTGCCCTCCTCCTCCCCCCGCCCCTCCCCCAGGTCAGTTTTGCCTATGCTAAGCATGATTGCACAGAAGTAAATCCCACTGAACTGAACAAGTGTGCAAATGATCAACCCTCCCCTCCCCTCCTCCCTCCTATCCCTGCCCTCTTGCCCCTTCCCTCTCCATTTCCTTCACCCCTCCCTTGTCCTCCCCATCCCCTTCCAATCCCCTCCTTCCCCCTCCTCCTTCTCCTTCCCCTCCCCTCCCCCTCCTCCCACTTGTTTCTGTTATTTGGGCTGATTGCAGGTGTTGCCACCACTCACCGTATGCTCAGAAGCACATGTTACCCAATTCTTCCAAGCTACACACCAAGTGGATTGGACTGTAAAAGACCAAACCAAGTTGTGTTTGCCTTTTTACAAATTTGTAGGGCAGTACAATATATCAGAGAGGAGGTCAGGTCTCCTGCTCTCCTGGTGCATTCACTATAGCTGCCCAATTTCCCTGTTTTTTAAAGTTTAATAGAAATATCTGTGGGCTATAGGTACATTCTTAAACCACTAGGTTTTTTGCTTATTAGTGAATATTCTAGCAAATGTCTAGGTGTGCTCTATGTTTTTAATTGACCATATCCACCCTTCCTTAAGTGGAGTGGTTTAAGCATAGCAGGCTAAATGCATGCATCTTGGGGAGGCCAAGTTTGTTTTTTCCAACATCTAGATTCATTGCTTAAGTAGCAACATATTGTAATCAGTGTGATTTTACATCAAAGCTGCAGTTTCCTATTCAACTGATATTGCACCCAAAATAGAAATAGAATGTAACTTCCAGTTTGAAACACAAAAGGCTGTCTTCACCATCATATGACATTGACCAATAAAAAGGCTTTGAAATTAATAAAAATAAATTTGACACAGTTTTCTAGGATGAATAATGAGTAAAATATAATTTTCTAGGTTAGATTCTCTGTAGTAACACAGGAAACAAGCAAAGTAACAAGAACAGCAATTCTGGAGATGCAGCCCTGATATCAGATCAGACAATGGGGAGAGAGGCCTGGCGTGAGGAGGGGAGGAGGAGAGGAGAAGATAGGGAGGGGAGGGGAGAGTGAGGGGACAGGGGGAGGGATGGAGGAAGGGAAGAGAGGGGGAAGGAGAGGGGAGGCAGAGGAAAAGGAAGGGGAGGGAGGGGGAAAGGAAGGGGAGGGGCAGGAGGGAGGGGAGGTTTGGTCATTTGCATGCTTACTGAGTTCAATGGGATTTAGTTACTTCTGTGCAATCATGCTTAGGATAAGTGAAACTGACCTGGGGGAGGGGCAGAGAAGGGGAAAGGGGATGGAGGAGGATGAGGAGAAAGGGTAGAGGTAGGAAGGAAAGTGGAGAAGGAGGGAGGGGAGGACATTGGGTGCATGGGCACTGGGAAAACATTATTAACAGTATCATTATTTTTCAGGGTTTCCCCCACCTTTTTATTCTACAGCAGACATATGTAGTTTCCCTCCCAAATTTAAACCAGATCTGTTCCTGATTTGCCAAGCCAAACAACTGTTAGTCTGGCTTTTAGAACACTGATACTTGGTTCTTACTGAGTAGGTCATTTCTGCCACCTTTGTGCATGATCAGATATTGCTTATCTTAACTCTTGCATATTATTCCATATCAATCTAGTCTAAAAAACAATGAGCAGTTATCAGTCACAATGATACATTGTACTAAATATGTTACAGTCCTAAAGTGCACTTCAGTACTATTCACATGCTAAAATTAAACCATAATTTGGAACCTCAGAATACAGGAAAACTTTATTCTGGGTTTTCATTCAGCTGGAAATGTAAATCACGTTTTATTCTGAATTGCAATAGGATCGATTTGCCCATCACTAGTCTAGAGTGTGAAATGTGCAATATGGTGGAGTGATACACCTAACTCTTATTGGTACTGTTAGTGATGTTAGTAATAGTGGTGGTGGTGGTGTGTGTGTGAAGTTTCATTAGTAATATCCTGCACATGGATATTACTGTAGTGATACACCTTTCACAGGGTAGGATGAGCCTTCCTATCACAAAAAGGTGAGATGAACTCTTGCATTCTTCATATGTTTTTGACCAGCCTTTCCTGACCCGGTGCCCTCCAAATGTTTTTGACTGTAACACCCATCTTCCCTGGCCATTGTTCATGCTGGCTGGGCCTGATGGGAGTTGAAGTTCAAAACATCTGGAGGCACTGTGTTTGGGAAGGCTGTCTTTGAGAAACAGCAGTTCTGAAAGCTTAGTTTGATATCTTTCTGTCTGTAAGAGGACATGTTTGGTACATTCTCAGATTGCAGACTGCCCAGGAAAAGCAATACAAAAGATTCTGCAGCCATTCCTTCTCTCTCTTACACTATACTGGATATTCAATAGCTCATGGCACCTTTGGCAGCTATGATGATGGCGTTTGCTTGAATAAGCATTCTGTGAACTGTAAAAGTTTGCAGCAACTTTTCAGGTGGCTCCAGTTAAAGACATTGTCTTGAAGAATCTACACTTCATTCCAAATCAATGAATAACCCTAAGTATTTTAATAGCTGGGATATGGCTGTAAAGTATAGTAAAGTACTAAAAATAATGAGGAATGTTTAGCAGTGACTAACTTATTATCTGTCAGTTACTCTGTAAAGTTACATTCAAACACAAGGAAAGGAAGTTTAGCTGGGAATTTAAATGTATATTCAGCCAGGACTGAGAAAACCATCTTGTTACACACACAGACGTGTGTGTGTGTGTGTGTGCGTGCGTGCGTGCATGTGTCATTCTTTAAGGTATACAGAATCAATTTAGGAAGTCTCAAGGTTAAGGGCCCAATCTTCCAGTGCAATATTTAAATCACTTACTCTTTGCATTAGTCTCACTGATGCAACATAATTCTGCATAATTTAGATACTACCTTAATAAGAGTTAGTAATAATTCCCCTTGGCAACTGTGGCAAATTCATAAAGGAAAAAATGTGGGATCTGAAACAGTATTTCCTGGAAATCTGGAATGCTGGGCAGTTTAATACAAACATGTTCAAAAACAGTTCTTTTAAAACAATCAGACACAATTCTGCTTCCCTCCAAACTTTGCATAATAGACGCCTCTTCACAAGGATTCATCATTGCAGCAATACTAAACAAAGACAGTGTCAATGGCAGTCATTCATCTGTAGCACATAGTCCAGTAGCTCCATTGTCAATTACAATAATTTCCACTTCAAGATTGTTGATGTGGAAGGGATAAGGTGATTTAACAGGTTAGCTGCTTTTGGCAATGTTAATAAGTGTCCCCTATAACCACAACATGGAAAGCTCCTTTCTTTTCAAACGCTATTATTTCAGACAGTGCCTTAAAATATTATGAATGATTCCCAGCTAAAACCATGACTGGTAAACATAAGACTAGTCTGCGTCTGTGTTGGAATTGCTTTTTAATATGTTTTTAAACCTTTTCTTTTTTTAAAAAAAAATACGTTTTAAAGCTTTTTTAAAACACGTTTTTTAAAGATGTTTTGTTTTAATATATTTTAAAGTCTGTTCTTATGATGTTTTAAAGTGTTTTTAGTGCTTTTTTTTTGCCACCCTGGGCTCTTACTGAGAGGAAGGGTGGGATATAACTCAAATGATAAATAAATAAGACTTGTTGCTCAGAACTTAAAACTTCATGTGAATAATAATTATTTATATCTGTAACAGGCAGGGCTGTGGAGTCGGTATGCCAAACCTCCGACTCCAACTCTGACTCCTCTATTTTTCTACTGTCCAACTCCGACTCCACCCAAAATTGCTTCCAACTGCACAGCCCTGGAAAGGGCTGTAAATGTCTTTTTAAATTGGAAGCTCTCATAGGAGCATTTTTATCGCTGCCTGAATATGCGCTGATCTTGGCATCACAGCATTTGTCTTCATCTGGGTCCTGTGTCATACACTGACACACAAAATGTTTTCCATCCTGAGTTATGGTGAAATGCTCAACTACAGCTGACTTCATGGGAAGCTTCTTTGACATTTTGAATTTATATTTTAAAAAAAATTGTCAATCAAAATTTATTTTGAAGACGGAGTCGGAGTTGGTACATTTCTACCGACTCCGACTCCGACTCCACCCAAAATTGACTCCAACTCCACGACTCTGACTCCACAGCCCTGGTAACAGTGCATTAGACTACAAAAGGTCATTAGAAAAACCTTAGGGATGATTGTATCCTGAGGTAGCAATTTCAACTGTTTTCATGGGGATGATTCCATACTAATGCTCTCTGCATGAAATGCTCTCTGCATGAAGGTGCCGTCCTGTGTGAGAAATGTATCATCTTTGTAATATACATAGGAATCAGGCTCAGCTCATGGCCTCTAAGGTGCCACCACAGCTCTTGGAGTATCAGAATAATAGAAGTAGAACCTCCCTCACTGGTGATCATCAAGTCCAATTCTCTACCAGAAGCAAAAATCCTACCTAAAGTCATTTTTGTCAAGGGACTATTTGCCTTCAACTCCACCAATGGTTTCTAATGGGTATATTAGTAGAAGAAACTCTTATGATTATCAAGTTCTCCTTGGACAGGATCCACCTAAACCCATCCAACTGCATGTCTGTTGAACCAATTATTCTGTGATGGAGATCCTATTACACACCACCACTCTCACAGGGCTGGTTCACACGGTGACTTACTGTGAGACTGATGCTACTTGCATCCCCTTTTAATTTGCATGGTTCACATGGCACTGCAGGAAATCAGCAGCTATCACACAGTTTTTCCGCATCAATCCAATCCAATTCTAATGTGAAAAGGAAAGGAAAAACCATCTCAGCTTCACTGTGCTCCTCCATGTAGGTGTTTTGTCTCAATTCTTTTTAGTGGGCGGGCTCTCATATGCCCCATCGCCAACACCCTCTTTCTCTGCCACCCGCAAAAGCTACTGCCCCTTTTGCCTTTCACTCACTCCCCCCTCTATTCACTTTCATACAGTTTCATGTTAGTTGTACCCCCACGGTCTCCCAGCTTCAGCCACCAGAGGTGTGCAATTGACAAGAAACAATGAAACTGACCAAAAAAAACCCTTTGCTTCTGGAGTAGCAATATTGATACTCCAGAGGAAGTAAAGGGGTGGGGCCACAAGGACACAGCGATACTAAACCTTGCCAGAGAAACGCCTACTTGTGTGAAAGGAAAACAATGGATTTGAAGGTAGGAAGTGTGAACCTTGCAAATCTATCGCGATGGCAAAAGCTGTGTCTTTACTGTGAAGTTCTGCTCCCATGTGAATGAGCCCACAATTATAAAGTTCTTCCTAACATTCACAAATATTTTTAGTTGCAGTTTGAACCTATCCCTTCTTGTTTTACCTATGATGGATAAGGATGACATGACCTCCTATTATACCTAAGTCAAGTGCCATGCATTTTCATCAATCTTTCTCCATCTTTAATATTCTCCAGACTTCCAATCCCTTTTTGTTATGATTTCTTTAGTTTTTTAAAAACACAGTTTCTTTTCCTCTCTTGAATTGGGATAGCCAGAACTGAACATAGTATTCCAGCACAGAACACACCAAGACAAATACTTCCTAACACTAATCCCATGATGAATACATGTAGCCCAATATGTTTGCTTCCTTAGAGAGGCACAGTGCTGCTGATTGTATGCTAACTTCTGTGATTCAGTTTGCTAACTTCTGTTATTAATTTTCCCCTCAGATTTTCATGGAAACATTGTGGCTCCCAGGATTTTCATAAATTCATTATATCCAAGATAAGGACTACCATCTTGTACAATATTAGATTGGTATTAGATTCCCCCAAGAAAGAGGGGGGGAAATGGAAGGACTCATATATGAAGAAATGCTGACAAAAGAACAGAAATCACAAAATAATCAAGTGAAGACCTACTACAGATACCTTCTCTCTTCACCATGTAAGAATAATATCATATTTTGTCTCCAAATTGCTCTGCTCAGAACACAGAAGGGCAGTGGCAGTCAGCCAGGCGGTTAGCTAGGTGAAAAGAGTTGGCTGGATCAGGCCAATGGTCAATCTAGTCCAGCTTTCTCTTTTCACAGTGGCCAACCAGATGCCCATGAGAAGCTCACAAGCAGGACCTGAGCACAACAGCACTCTCCCCTCCTGTGGCTTCCAGCAACTGGACTTTGGAAGCATACTGCCTCCAATGTGGAGGGAGAGCACAGCAATCACGGTTAGTAGCCACTGGGCCGGTGCCAGGCATGACTGGGTCCTTGGGCACCAGCATGCCCCGGGTCCATGGTGCCATAGTACAACTCCTCCATACAGGTGATGCGGGGCTAATAAGCCGCCCACATGTTCCATTTACCTCTCCTGTCCCTGTGAATGATGTGCACACTGCATGCGCATGCCTGCCATCAACCAAGGTGGTGGCAGGGCATCAGCCCCTTACGGAAGCTCCTGCCACCATCTTGGTTGATGGCAGGCATGTGTGCACAGTGTGCACATAATTCATAGGATGGGAGAGGTATGTGGGAAGTGTACAGGCTTACTGAAGCCCTCACTGGCTGTATGAGGGGGGACTAGAAGCTCCCTCTCTGCAATGCAGATTGTGGAATGGGAGTGCTACCCTCCTACCCTAAGGAGAGGCCCTTTAGGGGCCCCTCTGGGCTGCAGGGGCCCTTAGCCAGGGTCTGACCTGGCCACCCTCTGGCACCAGCTGTGCTGATAGCCTTATTCTTCATGAATTTTTCTAATCCTCTTTTAAAGCCATCCAAGTTGGTGGCCATCATTGCTTGCTGTGGGATCGAATCCCAGAGTTTAACTATGAGCTGTGTGAAAAGGTGCTTTCTTTTGTCTGTCCTGAATGTTCTGACATCCAGTTTCATTGGATGGCCCTGAGCTCTAGTATTTTGAGATAGGGGGAAAAAATTCTTAACCCACTTTCTCCACACCACGAATAAAGCAAAAATGGAAAGCAGTTCTTTACTATATCTTTAGGTACAATGAGGTGGCAACAGAGGCAAGGGTGCTGTACCCAGCATCATGCAAGCACACAATTGTTAATTAGATAGTCATCCTGGCATGGGCTGCTGATAACAGCAAGGGCGATAATCCAGAAATTCCTAGCCATGTGTGCTAGCATGATGCTGGCTATGATACCCAACCTCCACAGCCATCTCTTGATATGGATATGGATTGAAATGCCTCCCCTGCCCTTGACTGCCACATAGGGCTGCTTTTGGTTTCTTCTAGTAAACCACTTCACCAATCACTACTCCATAGGAGACAGTTGTTTCCCAACAACAACTCACCAATTGTACCTACTTATGCCATTATTAATCAAGTTGTTTAGCAGGAAGTCCATTGTGGATGGAGGGCAGTGGCCCAGGCCTCTCCTTCTCCAAACCAGACTGCTAAGAAGTCCTATTTCCATAGCTACTCTTTCTTCAAACCCCTCTGGAATCTAGCTTGACAGCCAGGGGTCCTCTTGTTCACCTCAGTGGGGCAGATGTTGATCCCTAACCTATGGCGGTTGGTCTTTTCAAGGTATTTCCAGCTGTAAGGGACAACAATATATTTCACCATGCAGCTATCTATGCCTGTTAGTCTCATTATAGTACCGTAACAGTGAAGCCTTCTAATTTAGACATAAAATCTTGGCACATTATAAGGGACAAAAAAGAACAGAACTGCATGAAGTCAAAGGGTTCATTTGGCATGAAGAAATGTGTTGTGTGTGTGTGTGTTAAATAAGGATTAACAACATAGGCATTTTTAGTTGTCCAGCACTGGACAATCCCTGCTTTCCATATTTGTTCTACTTAGTGCACCGACACCTCAGCCCAATTTCATAGTTCACCGTCTTCACTCCAGATTCTATTTCTGCATACAATAGAGTAACCCAACCTTGTGAATATGGCAACTGATGATTGGCACTGCTTGTGCCTATGGGAGGAAGGGTGGAGACTGGCTGGTGCTCCAGAGGGAAGAAAATGGCAGGATGCATGATTCTAATTGTCCAAACAGAGCAGGCAATGGTCGCTGAATCCTGATGAATTAGGGCAGGTGATCCCATATGTTAGGACAATTGTACTATCCATTAGCATCTCCGTCTCGCTTCAGGCCTAACCAAGAACGAGAGCAATAGTGTGAGATGCAAGGGGAAACTGTTCTCTCACGATGCCAATTTATGTTGGGAGAAGTGATGTTTCCATGCAGTAATGTAGTGGTAGTAACAACAGCGAAAGAAATGATAGACCTGTCACCATCTGCCATAAATCATGCAACTTGTTTGTCTGAAGCAGTTTCATGCCCCTATGAGAAAGACTGAGGCCTTTTCCTAGCAACTACACTAACAGTGGCATGCTCATGGAGGATTGCCAGAGACCTACCAGATGAATGGGCAAATACATCAAAGACGTCTGTCAGGCAGCAGGAAAACAAATGAAGAGTGGGTTGCAACGGATGGCAAAAGGCAAGGGAATACATGGGGACAGCTGGGCTAATACTGCAGAAGATTGTTGATAAACATTTGCTCATATTGTTAAGTTTAATTGCTTTGATTTATTCTCTCTCTCTGTGTGTTAACTCTTCCCTTACAATACATATGGAGCTATGATGGCCATAGCACAAATATTTAGTTGCCTAGAATATTGGGGGGGGGGAACGGGGCACCAACATTCCGGAACTGTTGTCCTTAGAAGCTGTAAAGTAGGGACGGAAAGTTCTGTAAATTTTTGGTTATCTCAGTTTCTCAGTCTTCCAATCTTAAAATCACTTCTCCAAATTTCTGGAGCAATTTTTTAAAAAGTCATCATGAACATTCTTCAGCACTGTAGTGCAAATTTCTTCCACTAAATTCATTCTTGTATGCAGTTCTAACATTAGTTAAAATGTACACATTTTCCAAGCAATTTCTCTTAATATAATGCATGTTTGTATGCTACTTTAACAAATATATTGAGAACATAAGAAGAACCTGCTGGATCAGGCCAATGGTCCATCTAGTCCATCATTCCGTTCTCACAGTGGCCAACCAGATGCCTGTGGGAAGCCCACAAGTAAGAACATAAGAACATAAGAACATAAGAAGAGCCTGCTGGATCAGGCCAGTGGCCCATCTAGTCCAGCATCCTGTTCTCACAGTGGCCAACCAGGTGCCTGGGGGAAGCCCGCAAGCAGGACCCGAGTGCAAGAACACTCTCCCCTCCTGAGGCTTCCGGCAACTGGTTTTCAGAAGCATGCTGCCTCTGACTAGGGTGGCACAGCACAGCCATCACGGCTAGTAGCCATTGATAGCCCTGTCCTCCATGAATTTGTCTAATCTTCTTTTAAAGCCATCCAAGCTGGTGGCCATTACTGCATCTTGTGGGAGCAAATTCCATAGTTTAACTATGCGCTGAGTAAAGAAGTACTTCCTTTTGTCTGTCCTGAATCTTCCAACATTCAGCTTCTTTGAATGTCCACGAGTTCTAGTATTATGAGAGAGGGAGAAGAACTTTTCTCTATCCACTTTCTCAACGCCATGCATAATTTTATACACATGTATAATTTTATACACATGTATAATTTTATACAGTAGGTCCTGAGCGCAAGAGCACTCTTCCCTCCTGCAGTTTCCAGCAACTGGTATTCAGAAGTATATTGCCTCTCTGGAGGGAGAGCAGAGCCATCATGGCTGGCATTCTCCATGAATTTGTCTAATCCTCTTTTAAACCCATCCAAGTTGGTGGCCATCACTGCCTCCTGTGCAAGTGAATTTTATAGTTTAACTATGTGCTGCATGAAACTGTACTTTCTTTTGTCTGTTCTGAATTTTCCAACATCTAGCTTCATTATGTCCTCAAGTTCTAGTGCTATGAGAGAGGTAGAAAAAGGTTTCTCTATCCTTTTTCTCCATGCATAATTTTATACCCTTCTATCATGTCACCTCTTACTTGTCTTTTCTCTAAACTAAAAAAGACCCCAATGCTGCAAGCTTTCTCATATGGTAGTTGCTCCATCCCCTTGATTATTTTGGTTGTCCTTTTCTGAACCATTTCAAGCTCTTCAATATTCTTTTTGAGTGAGGCAGCTAGACCTGTACACAGTATTTCAAATACGGCTGCACCATATTATGACATCGGCAGTTTTATTTGCAATTCCTTTCCTAATGATCCCTAGTATGGAGTTTGCCTTTTTCACAGCTGCCACACACCAGGTCAACATCTTCATCAAGCTATCTGCTATGACCCCAAGATCTCATCCCTGGTCAGTCACCGCCAGTTCAGACCCCATGAAAGTACATGTGAAATTAAGATATTTAGTCCCAATGAACATCATTTTACATTTCCTTTCAATGAAGTACATTCGCCGTTTTACTGCCCATTCACTCAGTTTGAAGAGGTCCTTTTGGAGCTCTTCACAATCCCTTTTTGTTTTAATGACCCTAAACAATTTATTATCATCAACAAACCTACCCACTTCGCTGTTCACCCTAAATTCTAGATCAATTATGAACAAGTAAAAAAAAAAAAAAAGGTCCCAATACTATTTCTCTGTAACATCTGAATCAGAAGAGGCTGTGCAAGCCCTGGACCGCTGCCTGGACTCAGTGGTGGGCTGGATGAGAGCCAATAAACTGAGTCTGAATCCTAGCAAGATGGAGATGCTATTTGTTGGTGGTTCCCGAGTTCAGATAATTGGTTAGTTGCCTGCTTTGGATGGGGTTGTATTTCCCCTGAAAGAGCAGGTCCGTAGTCTGGGGGTGCTCCTGGATCCATCTTTGTCGCTAGAGGCCCAGGTGACCTCAGTGGCCAGGAGTGCCTTTTACCAACTTTGCCTGTTAAGACAGCTGTGGCCATTTCTAGACTGGGATAGCCTGACCACCATTGTCCATGCACTGGTAACCTCCAGGCTGGATTACTGTAATGAGGTCTGTGTGGGGCTGCCCTTGAGGTTGGTCCAGAAGCTGCAGCTGATGCAAAATGTGGTGGCGAAATTGCTCACTGGGGCAGGGTATAACCAGCATGTCACCCCGCTGCTGAAAGAATTGCACTGACTGCCTGCTAGCTACCAGGTTAAGTTTAAGGTTCTAATTTTGGTGTACAAAGCCCCATACAGCTTGGGGCCAGGATACCTCCAAGACTGTCTTATCCCTTATATACCCAGTCAATCAATGTGCTCTGCAGGTGAGGACCTCCTGCAGATGCCATCTTATCAGGAGGTCCATTCTGCACAATATAGGAAATGGACCTTTAGTATGGCAGCACTTACCCTGTGGAATTCCATCCCCTTAAATATTAGACAGGCACCATGTCTGTTATCTTTTTGGTGCCTACTGAAGACCTTCCTCTTTCAACAAGCCACAAAGTAGAGACCTTATCCTGGTCTGTCTGTGTTGGAATTGCTTTTTAATATGTTTTTAAAGCTTTTTTCTTAAAAAAATATATTTTTAAAGCTCTTTTTAAAATGTTTTTAAATATGTTTTGTTTTAATATGTTTTTAAGAATGTTTCGTTTTAGTATATTTTAAAGTCTGTTTTTATGATTTTTAAAGTGTTTTGCTGCTTTTATTTGCTGCCCTGGATTCCTACTGGGAGGAAGGATGGGATATAAATTAATAAATAAATGAATAAATAATAAAACATTGATCCTTGGGGGACTCCGTTTTCTATATCCTTCCACTGGGACAACTGTCCATTTATTCCTGCTCTCTGCTTCCTGTTTCCTAGCCAGTTCCTGGGCCTCAAGAGGGCCTCTTCTCTTATTCCATGACTGCTAAATTGCTCAGGAGTCTTTGGTGAGGTACTTTGTTGAAAAAATTTTGAAAGCCCAAGTACATTATGTCAACTAGATCACCTCTATGCAGAAGGCAATAACATAAGATTCGCTCTCCATGATAATCTGACACCTGGAATCAAGAGAATTCTACTCTATGATTGATGTGGATCTTGGGTTTGCTAGGTCTTCAATTTTCTGTTTCTCTATTGAAATGCTGAGTACTTTTTGTTTTTCATTATGCCTCCATGTAATTCTACATTAATTTTAGAATGAATGACAACGAAGTGAAGAATCTCAGTAAGCATGCAAGTGCACACAGCTGATGGTGTCCCACCCCCAAGTATAAAGGGACTAATAAAAATGCAACATCACAAAGGATACTGTAGCTGTAGGTCACTCGAGCCAAATGTAAAACCACAGTATCTATGGAAATTGCATGTGTAACACACTTATACAAAAGACTCTGGGGTGCCCAAGGAGTCAGGGACTGAATGTTCATTTGTGGCTCCCTGGTCATGTTATTGTGTCCCAGGACAATGACATTTTTGCCAGTTTGGTGATTTTTCCTACAGCAGGGTAAACTTTTATGTAGTGGTAGTGGACTATTGGAAATATGACTTCTTTCTTTTTTTCTTTCTTTCGTGTAGTCAGTGGATTTGTTTGTTTCAGTAGGATTCTTGAATTGGTTTGGAAGCTGGGAGAACAATGGTTGTTCAGCAGCTAAACTCACACATCAAAGCAACTGCAGCCTAGTAAGAACCCAAGCAAGATTTCACTCTGACAAAAGCAATTGATGCCAGACCTGACGGAGGAATCAATCTCTCTGACTTTCTGGCCAATTGCCTTCTCCCAGTAAAACTGTGTATGAAGGGAGGAGGGGTATGAGAATAGCTGATTACTTCCACAGCATATTCCAATTGATGATGCCCTGTGCTAAAGCCCTGTAGTGGAATCTGGTGGGTTTTCTCATTTTTTAATTGTTTGCCTTTACTATGTGTACTGCAGTAGACTATTGAGAGGCAGATACTTTAGACCACATCCCCCTGACTATAGATCGATATATTTCTGCACAGCGATTTGGCCTAAACTACCTGTCTATCACCCCCTCTAGGATGCACACCTTAACGTGGTGAGGGGGGTTGAGAGTATTGAAGAAGTTGAGACCAATGCCGTCAGGAGTCTAGACCAAGAGGCTAGACTCCTAGCAGGGGCATCCAAGGTGGAATGGTCAAAAGCTGAGACACAGACTAAGCTGCATCCAAACTCAGAGGAAGGCAATGGTAAACCACCTCTGAATATCTCTTACCACGAAAACCCTATGAACAGAGTATCCAAAATACAACACAAGATAGTGCTGGAAGATGAGACCCCCAGGTCAGAAGGAACTCACCGAGCTACTGGGGAAGAACAAACGACAAGTATGAGTAGCGCTGTGACTAATGACACAGCTGGGTCAAAGCCAAAAGGAAGCCCAGAGGCTGATGCACACAGATACAAAAGGAGAGTCCGGAGTTGTACGACTCACACAATAGGAACATGGAATGTGAGAAGCATGAACCAGGGAAAGTTAGAAATTGCCAAAAAAAGAAATGGAATGTATCAACATTACAATACTTGGCATGAGTGAATTAAATGGATGGGAAGGAGACATTTTCAGTCAGGCAACTACAAAATATTTTATGCAGGAAATTAAGAAGAAATGGGGTTGCTTTAACAGTGAGAAGTGATGTAGCAAAAGCAATTAAGAGCTACAATGCAAGGTCTGAGCAAGTTATATCAATGAGATTAAACAGGAAACCTGTTAACTTAACAAGACCAGGAGCAGACTATGGTAAAGATTATGAACTGGTTGTATAAAAAATCAGAGTAAAGCTAAAGAAGAAGAACAAAACCATCATAACGCCAAAATACAATGTAAATAACATCCCGGAAGAATTTAAAGATCAAACAAGGAACAGGTTTGAGGCTTTAAACTTAGTTGGCAGAGAACCAGAAGAACTATGGAGTGAAGTCAGAGGCATTATCAGGGAAGAATGCAAAAAAAATAGTTAAAAAGAGAGAAACCTCAATGGATGATTGAAGAAACTCTTAAAATGGTTAAAAGAGAATGAAAGCAAAACCAAAAGGAGATGGAAACACAGTCAGAACCCTAAATGCAACAATACAGCAATTAGTACGTAGGGACAAAGAAAACTATTACAATAGTTATAGTATAGAAATAGAAGAGGACAACAAAATGGGAAGAACAAGAGCTCTATTCCAAAAGATTAGAGAAATGAAAGGGAAATTTAAACCAAGAGTAGGGATGTTGAATAATCAACAGGGGAACACACTGACTGACTGAGATGAAATTGTTCAGGGTTGTTAAAACAAAAACGGATTGCGAAGAGCTCCAAAAAGACCTCTCCAAACTGAGTGAATGGGCAGAAAAATGGCAAATGCAATTCAATATAAACAAGTGTAAAATTATGCATATTGGAGCAAAAAATCTGAATTTCACATATACACTCATGAGGTCTGAACTGGCGGTGACTGACCAGGAGAGAGACCTCAGGGTTGTAGTGGACAGCACGATGAAAATGTCGACCCAGTGTGCGGCAGCTGTGAAAAAGGCAAATTCCATGCTAGGGATAATTAGGAAAGGTATTAAAAATAAAACAGCCAATATCATAATGCTGTTGTATAAATCTATGGTGCGGCCGCATTTGAAATACTGTATACAGTTCTGGTCACCTCATCTCAAAAAGGATATTATAGAGTTGGAAAAGGTTCAGAAGAGGGCAACCAGAATGATCAAGGAGATGGAGCGACTCCCTTATGAGGAAAGGTTGCAGCATTTGGGGCTTTTTAGATGAGAGAAAAGGCGGGTCAGAGGAGACATGATAGAAGTTTATAAAATTATGCATGACATTGAGAAAGTGGATAGAGAAAAGTTTCTCTCTCTCTCTCTCTCTCTCTCATAATACTAGAACTTGTGGACATTCAAAGAAGCTGAATGTTGGAAGATTCGGGACAGACAAAAGGAAGTACTTCTTTACTCAGCGCATAGTTAAACTATGGAATTTGCTCCCACAAGACGCAGTAATGGTCACCAGCTTGGATGGCTTTGAAAGAAGATTAGACAAATTCATGGAGGACAGGGCTATCAATGGCTACTAGCCATGATGCCTGTGCTCTGCCACCCTAGTCAGAGGCAGCATGCTTCTGAAAACCAGTTGCCGGAAGCCTCAGGAGGGGAGAGTGTTCTTGCACTCAGGTCCTGCTTGCGGGCTTCCCCCAGGCACCTGGTTGGCCACTGTGAGAACAGGATGCTGGACTAGATGGGCCACTGGCCTGATCCAGCAGGCTCTTCTTATGTTCTTATGTTCTTATGACAACGGCTAGAGAGCAACTGGCGAAACACGTGCTGTGATGCTGATCGGGCATGAGTAAAACATCATAACCGTGCCTACTGTGTGGAGGTAAGGGCGTCGAAGAAGGCCCACTTCTCTGCCTCCATCGCATCCTCAAGTAGCCGTCCGGTGGAGCTTTTCCGTATTGTAAGGTGTCTATTGACATCAACTCCAGGAAATTGGGTTGAGGCTTTCCTGGTGCCTGAACTGTGAAACACAGAGGCATTGCTTAGCTGTAGTGTGTGTGGGGAAATGTATCCCTTCTTGCTAAAGGTGGAGTGGGGATGATATGACAGACTCCATGAATCAAGCCCCCACTATCACCCAAGCCCACTGTGGGCCTATCCCTGTGGATGTAAGCAGATGGAATCCGATTGTCCCTAGGCCAAGATGGCACTGGACATGTGGTCAATGTGCCTGAGACTCCTTAGCTCAAAAGGCCTCAAACTCCCAGCCCACCCAACTCAGTTTGTGTCCTAGCCTCTATCGGCCCATGCATGGGGGGGGTACTCCACCTTAGGCAATGAAAAATGTTGCCTCACAATCTACCCAGCCTATCATATGACCAGCCCAGAGGTTGTAGTTAGGCCAAACTAAGGCCAATCCCCTGGAAGCACACCCTGACCTTTTGCATGGTCCTCCTTCCCCAAGTCCCCAGCCACTGAGTAAACTGGGCAAGGGAATCCCACCAGACTAGCGCCATTGCCTGAGCCCCAAAGAACCTGCCAAACAGCCTAATCTGTGCCACTCTTCCAATCTCCAGTCTCCTTGGCCATGCTCTGTCACATGGTTATGGTTCCACTGCCTAGTTATGGCCCAGATTGCCCCTTATTGCATCTGTCAACACAGGGCTGCACACCAGGCCGGATTATCCCCCAATGTTCCATGTCTGTTCCCTGCTAAGTCTTAGAAAAAGTAGAGGGAGAAGGCAGGTGGAAGGCTTTATATATCTTCTGGCCACTCCTCCCAAGCACTGGCACCTTCCAGAAAGTGAACCAGAAGTGGCTTCTTGCAAGGCTTTCAGTCCCTCCCACAAATGTGCTCCCTCCCAGACACATTCTGGTGCCAGACTGAGGGAACACTATTGTATTCAGAATTTGCCTGCTTCATTCATTCATTCTCTCCCCCCCCCACTTCCTTCTTTGCAT
The DNA here is from genome assembly GCF_030035675.1 of Rhineura floridana. NCBI lineage: Eukaryota > Metazoa > Chordata > Lepidosauria > Squamata > Rhineuridae > Rhineura > Rhineura floridana. The sequence continues at coordinate 56,298,678 of NC_084483.1, forward strand.
TCATATCTGCACAAATTCTTGATTGTATGAAATGGCCACCAGAATGTTGGTTTTATCCATTGGGAAGAGCAAATGTCCATTCAGAAGTTGGGTGTCAGCATGCTGCTTCTTAGTTGTGTCAGACCCAAGTGGTAGATTCTTATTCATGACCAAAATGCATAAGCAAGCATCTGTTGCAGTATATACAGTCGGCAAAGCATTATGCTGCCAGCACATATTCTAAAGTGCTTCTTGATCAATATTGTGTGTGCAGTGAATTCACTCATCTGTTATGGAGATGCAAAGTTCCATGAAATGAATGCATCTTTGAATAAATGAGATACTGAAAAATGGAGCTCATAATGGAGCATTGTATAGACTTCTCCACTTGCTTCTGACCTATGCAGAACTACTTTTCAATTTGTGAATCTCACTTTAACCATGATTGACAGTTACGCTAAATGGTCTGCGCCAGAAGCAAGCTTTGTAATCACATTACCACCTACATATTGAGTTTCACATTCATTATGCATTTTGCTATTTCGTCATTTCACTCATATAAACCATGTCTTTTCTCTCAAACTTTACTGTATTACTGGGAATTAATCAGATTCAATTTTTTAAGGCTTCAGGTAGATCTTCAAAATTACATGAGAAGAAGCAGAGTTTATTCTTCCTGTATAAATAATGGTCCCAATCCAAATGTAGCTCTTTTGGAAAATTAGAAATCTGACTGATCACCTGCTAAACCCAACACCCCTTCTTTCTCATCTATACAGCTGGTTTTCTGAAAGGGGATACTTACACATAGACCAACAACTGGATCAACAGATGAACTGTGTGTACAGCATCCATTTGAGCTTTCTGTTTCTTCATCTGTCTAGGACAGCGATTTCCAACTAGTGGGCCACCAGATGTTGTTGGACCACAATCCCCATCTTTCCTGACCATTGGCAATGCTGGCTGAGGCTGATGGGAGTTGTGGTCCAACAACATCTGGTGGCCCACTAGTTGGGAAAGACTGGTCTAGGAATTATATGCATGGAAGTCCACTTCCATTTATGCATGCCCACTGTCTGGATCACAATGAGAAATGAGAAAGGAAACCTCAACAGTACTCTGCAGTGGGGAGAAATTTGATTCAGTGTGCCTTAAAAGGTGAACCTGTCTAATCTGCATTTTCCAAACCAATACAGGAACCAAAACACATCCACAAAATCTGCACTTCTCTGGATTTTGAAATGCCATTTTCCAGCTACATAATGTGTACAAAAACACATGTATTAGTATAAAATGTTCTGAAATGTTCTGGGAGGAATGGTGGGATATACATGTAATAAATAAATAAATAATGTATAAAATGCATCATGAAAATTTGCTTTGCAAAAATGTGTATATTAGGCAAAACTGCATACAAAATGTGAAGATTAGGAGAAATTTGTGCTAAAATGCTGATGAATTTTTATGAGGGCTTTTAAAAAATGCAAAGTGATGTGGAAATGTAGAGAACTGAAAAGAATGGAAAAATGAGAAACTGAGGGGAACTGAAACTGACATATTTGCCCATCCCTACTCTACAGATATATTTTAATGAGCCCAATGCATTTGAGTCAGTGCCACTTCTTCAGGGGCACAATAAAAATAAAGCTGTACATAATTCACTTTAAGAAATCAATAAGACTGCAGAGAAATACAATCATTCTGGAATGAAGTCTGTAGTGAAATATACAATATTATCTGCCAGCCATTGAAACATTTTCAAACTTAAAGCTGCAATTGTAAACACACTTATTAGGCAGCATGTCCCACTGAACTCAGTAGGACTTCTTAGGAAAATGGATAGGATCACACTGTCATTCTCTTAAACATCTTTGGTGAGGGTGTTAAAAGAAAATTGGGGATGATTTTACAAATAAAATAATTTTAAAATACACCAATAGCAATGGAAATGGATTGCCTTCAAGTCAATCCCAACTTATGGCGAACCTATGAATAGGGATTTCATGGTAAGCAGTATTCAGAGGGGGTTTACCATTGCCTCCCTCTGAGGCTAGTCCTCCCCAGCTGGCTAGAGCCTGCTCAGCTTGCCACAGCTGCACAAGCCTGCCCCTTCCTTGTCCGCAACTGCCAGCTGGGGGCAACTGGGCCCCTTGGGACTATGCAGCTTGCCCACGGCTGCACAGGTGGCAGGGCACATAACTCCTGAGCCACTCACTGTGGGGTGATCTTTAGCTGGCCCTTGACACCCAAGAGACTCAAGCAGGGATTTGAATTCACAGACTTTGGACCCCCAGCCAGGCTGTCCTCCCCACTGTGCTATACTAGCTGTATACACCAATAGCAAAATAGAATCAAAACATCAAAATATCAGTTCTAAATCCAATCTAAACTTTCTTTATCATTTTCTTTAAATCTGTGCAGATATTAAAAGGTCTCTCTGGTGCCAAAATTATGTGTACAGGCACGAGGAGAGCTGGCCTGGGGAGAGAGTTTCAGTAATGGAGTACAGCAATAGAACAAGGCCCTCTCCCTGGAAGGTCTATGTAATAGATAGATAGATAGATAGATAGATAGATAGATAGATAGATAGATAGATAGATAGATAGATAGATAGATAGATAGATAGATAGATAGATAGATGAAGTATTATCTTGCTGTTTCTACATTAGTGCACCCTCTTTCCTTCCTTTCTTTTGAGTCCAGTTCATGGGTCTTGATGATTAAACCACTTGTATTTTACGCAATACAGAGAAGATCCATATGGACACATTTATTGTGTACTTAATGCTCTGTGCTTTGTAACCAATTAAAATGTGCCAAATCTGGTTATGATTAGAAATGCAGAGTAAAAGCTAATCATCTATCCCTGGCTTCAAATGAACCTTTGCATAAAATTGAATTCTTCATTCTTAGAAACATGTTAGAAGAAGATAATCTAGCAGAAAATGACCCCAAATAATCGCTTTGATTTTTTTATATGATTGTAATAAATAAACAATGGCAATTCACTGCAAAAGGTAGCTATTGTGATTAAAGAATTTTACTTTGAGAATGGAAGAAATGGCTTAGACAGAGATACAAATTCATTCTGTGATCCAAATCCAGACCATATCGAGGTTATGCTCTTAGGACATCATAAGAAACTAGAGAGCCTTAACTGGGATTGCATTGGATTTTTTTTTAATAATTCCCCCGGTTAAAAAAAATCAATATTCTAAGGAACTACTCGTTCATTGGCAATATTATTATTATTATTATTTATTGCATTTATATACCACCCCATAGCCAAAGCTCTCTGGGCAGTTTACAACAATTAAAAACAAATATACAAATTTAAAAACACATTTTAAAAAGCAATTTAAAAAGACATGCTAAAATGCCTGGGAGAAGAGGAAAGTTCACTATTATTCAAAAAACCTTGCAGTTTAAGAACGTACCTATAGCCAACAGATATTTCTATCAAACTTTAAAAAGCAGGGAAATTGGGACTTCCGGGAAGGGTGACTTAGCCTGTGCCTGCTTTTGAGACGGGCTCCTGCCTCAAAAGAAGCTTATTCAGATATATCAGTCAGGTTTTTTTTTTTTTTTTGACTGATTAAACTTCTCCCGGGTAGGGAGAAACGAAGAGATTAACCTCAAAGCCTATTTTTGTTGGGACGACCAGATCTCATTAATTTATGGGACGAGGTCCAGCCGACGAAGGTGGGACGGATTTTCAACAACAAGCTCTATCTGATAAAGCGAACGTTCATCTTATCTTCTAAGAGAGAACGCACTAACAGGCAAGCACCCTTCTTTCTATATTTTTCTTTTACTTGACTTAAATTGTTGCTGTTTAAAAGAGATTTGCCAGATTGATCGGTTTTTGACATCTCACTGGGGAGCCATAACTTCTCTCTGCTACTCACTAATTAATAGCTTATCTCTGTTTTTGTTGCAAAAAGCTGTCCTGGATTTGCATTCTAAAGATATACACAGAAGAGGGATTTCTATTCCAGATTTTTATTTTGAAGAATATTATATTGTCTGAGACTACTCTCTTTTTGGTCTATTTTATTTTGACGAATCTGTTTCCTGACGACCGCCATTAATTGTTTCGATCCTGGGAACTGCATTTTGTTTACTTAAGCATGGAGAGATAAGGCTGTCTGCTCTGTTTATACTGTGATGTCACCAAGTTTGGAGTATTAACCCAATTGTTGCTGAAATAAGAAGTGGTTTTCCTATATTTTTCTTTTAAAATGGCAATTAAGAAAGTGGCTGAGAATCTGGAAATAACTATGTTTCAGAAAATAATGGATGAGATTGAGATAACGAAACAAAACCTGCGACAGGGTTGTAAGGAGCTGAAAATTGAATTGAGTAAAATGAAGCAGGAGATTAAAGATATAGGGGTCCCTGTGAGAGAGGTGACCCTGGAAGGGGTCCCTGTGAGAGAGGAGACCCCGGAGATTGGAACAAACGTGGAACAGGAAAAAGATTTGGAGTCTATGGACTTTAGAAACAAAATCTATTGTTTGGAGACACAGGAGATTAAAGACATAGGGGTCCTTGTGAGAGAGGAGACCCTGGAGACTGGAACAGGGGTCCCTGTGAGAGAGGAGACCCTGGAGACTGGAACAGGGGTCCCTGTGAGAGAGGAGATCCCGGAGATTGGAACAAACGTGGAACAGGAACAAGATTTGGAGTCTATGGACTTTAGAAATAAAATCTATTGTTTGGAACTCAATGTTATCTCTGAAGAAATTAATGAAGATTCTAGAGATAAAGTTATCAATGGCATGGATAATCTTCTGGACTGGAATGATGTGATGGAGCCCAATATAGAGAAAATCTATGGAATTAACTGCAGCCATGTGACAATGGAAAAACTTTTAAGAGATGACCCAGTGTATTTTGAAAAAAAGAACAGAGATATGATTTTACAGCAGTATTTCAGCAACCTATTCAGAATGGATGGCAAGAAAATATTTGGGATAGAGGTAATTCCCATCAGACTCTTACTATATGACTATGGCTTTGACAGCAAGATTATTATGGAATACTGATAATGGAAGATTGGATATTGAAATTACTGGACTTAACAAGACTACTGAAGATGGAAGATGGAAAATGGAACTAATAGGGATAATAGAACAATGGCTACTGAAATTACTGAACCTAACAGATTCTGATGTGATGGATTAATTGAAATGTTTATTTTGACTATGGTTATGACAATAAGATTATCATAATTAGTAATGAGATGGATTAATCGATATGCTTATCTGGAAAAAAAAAATGATAGATATATTTCTTAAAGAATTGAAACCTCTCTTTGACTTTTTGTGGAAAGAATAAAGTAATGTTTATGAGATTTGATGATTAAGTAAGATAACTACTGGAGGAAAGTGATTTTATAATATGACTTAAGAGACAGGATTGTTATATATTATAGACTTATAACTGATTTGATCTTTGACAAATGGGAAGTCAATATTTTACTCTTTATTTTTTATTTTTGTTTTTTTTTTCTTTTTTTTTTTTTGTTTAACTATTTTTGATTTTGTTTTTTGTCTTTGAATGTTTTATGATTTCGTCTTGTATGTTTTATGAAAATCTGAATAAAAATTATTGAAAAAAAAAAAAAAAAAGCAGGGAAATTGGGCAGCTATAGTGAATGCACCAGGGGAGGAGGAGACCTGACCTCCTCTCTGAGATATTGTACTGCCCTAAAAATTGTCAAAATGCAAACACAATTTGGGTTGGTCTTTCATAGTCCAATCCACTTTCTGTGTAGCTTGGAAGAATTTAGTAACATGTGCCTCTGAGTATATGGTGAGTGGTGGCAACACCTGCCATCTCCAAAGATGGAGAATTATATTTTTGCATGTTTGTTGGTGTTCTTCTTACTTTGATTCTTTTCTGTGTTACTAATGTTTCTACAGAGAATCTAACCTAGAAAAATTTTTCTCTCATATTTTATCCTAGAAACCTATGTCAGATTTATTTTTATTAATTTCAAATCCTTTTTATTGGTCAGTGTCATATAATGGTGAAGACAGCCTTCTGTTTTTCAACTTGAGGTTATGTTCTATTTCTATTTTGGGTGCATTAACAGTTGAATCTGAAACTGCAGTTTCATATAACATCAGACTGATTACAATATGTTACTACTTAAGCAATAACTTTAGCTATTGGAAAGAACAAACTTGGCCTGCCCAAGATGCATGTTTTCAGCCTGCTATGTTTAAACTGCTCCGCTTAAGGAAAGGTGGGCATGGTCAATTAAAAACATAGAGCACAGCTAGAATTTTGCTGGAATGTATTTCACCTCCCACTGTTTTATCTTATGCAGACTGAGACACTCCTCATGTCCATTGGAAACTATTCTGCAGAACAGTCAGTGCCATTATTCCACAATTGTTTTGGAATTTTTTTTTAGTGTTGCAAAGTGTTGCTGTACTTAACATATCCACAGAAACAGACGCAAAAGAAAATGATTTACTATACGAAACTTCACTAAAATTGCAAAGTAAATCAAACATATTTAAAGTGACTATCTGAACCATATTGACGGTTTTAATATTGTTGCTTCCTCCCTGCTAAAACAAGATCAGCACATGTCTTGTTTCTGTTATTTGGGCTGATTGCAGGTGTTGCCACCACTCAACATATGCTCCGAGGCACATGTTACCAAATTCTTCCAACCTACACAGGAAATGGATTGGCGTGTGAAAGACCAAGCCAAATTGTGTTTGTATTTTTACAAATTTGTAGGGCAGTAAAAATATCTGTTGTCTATAGGTACGTTGTTAAACCTCAAGGTTTTTTTGCCTATTAGTGGATTTCGCTGCTTTTTAATCTGGGAGGTAAGACATGCAATCCTATGCAAGTTTGCTGAGAATGGATTGATGATTTGCATGCTTATTGAGTTCAGTGGGATTTACTCCCCTGCAATCATGCCTAGGATAGGTAAAACTGACCAGGGGGAGGAAGAGGGGGAGGGGAGAGTAGAGGAAGGAGGGTGGGGAGGAGACAGGAGCAGAAGGAGCGGGTGGGGGAAGGAGGAGTTTGGAAAGGGAGGGGGAAGGAGGGGATATGAAGGGGAAGGGGAGGGGTGAAGGAAGGGGGAGGGAAGGGGCAAAATATAGGTGATGGGAGAGAGGAGGAGGGTAGGCCAGGTTTGATCATTTGCATGCTTATTGAGTTCAATGGGATTTACTCCCATGCAATCATGGCTAGGATAGGTAAAACTGACCATGGGAGAGGAAGAGGGGGAGGGGAGAGTAGAGGAAGGAGAGTGGGGAGGAGACAGGAGCAGAAGGAACGGGTGGGGGAAGGAGGAGTTTGGAAAGGGAGGGGGAAGGAGGGGATATGAAGGGGAAGGGGAGAGGCAAAATATAGGTGATGGGAGAGAGGAGGAGGGTAGACCAGGTTTGATCATTTGCATGCTTATTGAGTTCAATGGGATTTACGCCCATGCAGTCATGCTTAGCATAGGTGAAACTGACCTGGGGGAGGCGCAGGGAGGGCAGGAAGAGGGCAGGAAGGGAAGGGGGAGGAGAGGAGATTGTATGGGTGGGCACTGGGCAGAGGAGAAGCCCCTTTCCTTTCCAAAAGGAACACATTGTGAACAGTATCATTCTTTTCCAGGGTTTCCCCCACCATTGTATTCTACAGCAGGCACATTTAGCCTCCCACCCAAATTTAAAACAAAGCCGTCCCTGGCCACATCCACACCAGACTGTTATTTCACTTTAGGCAGTCATGGCTTCTCCCAAATAATCTTGGGAAGTGTAGTTTATAAAGGGTACTGAGAGTTGATAGGCGATGCCCTGTTGCACTCACAGAGCTTCAGTCAGAGCAGCTGACTGTTAAACCACTCTGGCCACTGGAGCTCTGTCAGGGGAATAGGAGTCTCCTCTCAGCACCCTTCACAAACTATACTTCCCACAATTCTCTGAGGGAAACCATGACTGTCTCAACTTAAATCAAAGTCTGGTGTGGGTGTGGCCTCCTGATTAGGCAAGTCCAGCAGCTGTGAGTCTGGCTTTTAGGACATTGACAGTTGGTTCTTACTGAGCTTGCCCGAAGTTATAATTGAGTTCAAGCCAAAATTTCTTAAATTAATTAAAAATCAGCCAGGCATTTTTGTAACCTTTAAACTGCAGAAGATGAAGGTCAGAGTATGGGGCAAAGTCAGTAATGGGATTCCAGGTACTCTGTGAACATGGCTGATTTTTAATTAATTTCAACAAATTATGAGAACTGTGACAGAAAAAAGTCCAAAAGGGGTCTGGTTTTTTTCTCTCTCTTTTTACACTTTGAACTCTCTATTCTCTCTGACTGTTTTGTATATCACCATGAAAATTGACAGGGTTGTTAAGCAAGCATTTCTGAGTTCAGGACTACACGTTTTATAAGGTTTTGTTTTGAAATGAGCTTATGGGAAGCATCAGAATGGCATGGGGATATTTTTAATTTAACAATGAGGAATGTGAAAAATCCATGCTGACTATAGTATACAGCCACTCTCATGGCTGTATAATCAGGCATGTTATGTAAAACTGGAAAATGTCTCAGTCCTAGATTTAGAGCAGTGTCTATTATTGCTACCTGCTAACAATTGTTACCAGCAATACTCCTAATGTAAGGTGTGTTCCGGTATTCACCTAACCAATGAACACTCAAAGTGTGAGTGATTTGGAATCAGTTTGGTATTTTCTTGGTGAACATTCTGGAAAAGTGCATCTTTTTTCCCAAGAGTTTTATGCTAACTTGTAATGTTGACACATGTACTGATTGTGTTTCATCCAGCTGTTGTAATACCCCCAGCGATGGCAATTTCTAATTTACCCATCTCATAGTCTCAGCCGTCACAAAGATCTACTTGTAAATTCTTCTGCCATCCCCAGCCATACTTCAGAACAAAGCAGGTGTCAGATCTGGATGGAGGTCATGAAACATTTCCATGAAACAGCTGAGATAATTATAAATAGAGAAAATACATTCATAAGCAAAATGACAGTTGCCTGTATTAATCATGGGGTTAACATCAAAGAATTTCTATGAACACTTCTAAGGCAGCTGCTGCACAACCCTAAGCAGCAAGAGGTTAAAAGACTGCCCTGAGACAACCCCATGCAATTCAGAAGGAGTGCAGATTCTGAAGCAGACCATGTTCCAATATGCAAATAAATCCAGAGGTTGTGGATTGGGTGAGCTCATTCCATAATGTGGAACACTTAAATTCCTCAATTATTTATTGTCTGTAGGAAAACTTTTGCTCGCCTAACAAATCTTTGCCACTCCTTTACTCCCCCGAAGTACCCCTCCCGGAGTTGTGCCTGTGTATCGGGCAGGCAAATCCCATTGAATTCATTGGGGCTTACTTCTTTTTCATTTGTTTAATACTTTAATACAGCTATTTACAAGAGAGAGAGAATATAGGGTCATGGTGTTATATTGATCACTTATTTGATATCACCCTTAGGAAGCATTGTTATAAATTTAAATATTCATTTATAACATGGGGAGAGGAGGCATATTGTTGGTTATTATCCTGTTATTTCTTATTCCTTTTTTTAAAATAATTTTTATTCAAATTTTTCAAAAAACAAACAAAACAAAGTCAAACAACAAAAACCTAACAATACAACAAAAGAAAAAAAAATAAAAAAAATAAAATAGTTGACTTCCGATTTGTCGCAGATCAGCTATAAGTATATAATATACATCAAACCTGTCCCTTAATATATACATACAGGATCACTTTTCTCCATAGGCTATCTTAGTTAATCGTCGAAAAGGGCATTTGACAAGAAGAAGAGGCAGGCAGGTCCACTAGCGAGCTCTGGAGCTCATACCCACCTCGCCTCTTTTTTTGCTAAATTTAGAGATATTCTTTGGAAATTTTTATTCTGGAACCTAACAGCATCAACAACACCTATTTTTTGAAGGCTATGGAACCATTTTATCAGCAAGAAAACAGACTCTTTATCAGCCGGTGAGTCACAACTCTGCTTCGCATTACTAACTCAAGGAATATAATTTACCATAACAAAATCTAAGGATTCCTAAGATAAAACTACTTAGCCTTGGAGTCGACAATTTATAATTATACCTCCGTTCATCTTAGAGTTTAAAAGGCAAACCTTATAGTTTTTAAAATGGTTCAAACAAGGAAAAGATGTTATGAACATGACCATAAATCAGAACAGGTTTTGGAAGAATCTGGGAATGGGGATCAACAGCTTAAAATTACAAACTTCTTTTTACCAACCAAAGCGGATAAGACAAAGAGAAATGCGTCACGATCTATTGAGAAAACCCCTTCCCAAATCGAAACAGAACAATTCTGTTCCTGCTTGAGTGAGGAATTCCAGGCAAGGGATGACCCAGAAATTATACAAAGCCTGGTGTATGGAACATCCACAGATCCCCTTTTTGGGCAGACGCATACACCTAGTCTGATCAACTCTCTGCTGCAGGTACCTGAAAGCAAGGAGACGCCATCTTCCTCTCTGTACAAGGACACTGACTTACATTCCCCCTTAGACATTCTGTCTACTGTGCATGCTACAGACATCGACAGCCAGACTCCCATTTTTACTCAATCACAGCCATCTTCTGCCTGCTCTACAGAAGTTACTGAAACCACAGAACTGGCACAAATTGGCCAAAAACTACTTCTAACTGGCCAAAAATGTCTGCAGTTACAATTAGCCATTGTGGCAAAAGAGACTGAAAACATCAAAGCTTTTTTGGAAGAAACAAACAACCTTCTAAAATCATTTATGGAAGAACTATCCAAACTATATTTGAGCCTAAACTACACTCTTCCCCCCCACAAAACAACAACAACACTGAAGTGTGCAAACATAAAGAAACCTCGTATTGCACCTAAGGAGAAAAAATCCAAAAACATAAAAAATTACAAACCGCCAAGGAGTAAGAAGATGAACTTTCAGAGACTTTTTAAAGTACTTAAAGCTCAACAGCAAACAGCTTCGCAAACAAAGAATTTATCTGCTTCATCTACAGCGAGAACACCCCCTAAATCTTATTGCAAAGCCTTACCAGAAAGCAAAAAAAGTCCAAATCTTCCAGAGCTACTTACTCACCCCAACCCGAGGTCCTATAGCGGAATATGCTCTACCAATAACAAGATTTCACGACGAGAGAATACAAATGGGAATTGGCTTCTCAAATATAATTCAAACAAACTTGCACTGCTGAATCTTCCTCTTCTTAACATCAAAGAAAAAGTAAACATCAGGAAGCAAAGAGTGTGTTACGCCCTCCAGTCGTTAGGTGTAATGGATTTACGGCCTGACGATATCTCGTATGTGAAATTCCTTTACAACCCCTCAACAAAAACGTCTGCTTTACTTACCTTTAAATCGGCTGAGACAACAGCACGGATAATTGCAAATAAATCCCTTCTCAGCTACCATGGAATATCCGTTCAGAGACATTTCACAAACCTGGCCAGTCCAATTTCCTTGTTCACAAAGAGAACTCCAACAACAAACCTTATCTCTTCACATGAGAGGAGGAAGTTTTCCTCGAACAGCAGCAAAAATATATCAAACTCTGGAAACTTGGATCCATTCCTGGAACAGCTTCCTCTTAAAAGCACATTAAACATGAACTGCTCTTCTCTATCATTAGGACCAACTATGCTGGAAAAGAATTTATCCCCTTTGACTCCCCCAGCACAAGAAACATTAAACTTTGAAACACTTAACTCCATAAACTCTGATCTTATTATTTTGGATGAAGTAAGCTCCTCCCCACCACCAGCTCCCATTTTCGTTCCGTTACAGTCACCTCCTTCTCTGGTAAACAGTAAGGAAAATCAAGATCTTGCATTTGACTTTGCTTGTGAGGGAGAGGAGGAACTATTAAATAGTTTCCATACATTCACTGAGATTGAACAAAGTGAGGTCATAAACAAAATGCAGAATCTGTTAAACAATCTAAGGGCAAAAAGGACATGTTCCAGATACTTGGAGGACTATGAACTGAACTCACCATCCAGCATTCAAGTTTCTCCTCTGAAAGTACCCTTAAAGGTACTGCCACATTGTTACTCAAATGTTTGTAGACCTAGCACAATATGTGATGTGATAGTACATGAGGTTCCTGAACTGACTTGACAACCCTTATTAAATTCTAAAAACCCGATTCTATCCTGTGAATCTCCTGAAAAAATGGTAAACCCTCATTTCAGGACACCACAGCACTCACTCTGCAAATCTTATACAGCAAAGGAAATTTCTCATCCTACGAATCCAATTATTAATGCATGCCAGGTTTCTGTTCTCTCACCTAATTTTACATTCCACCTTCTCTCCTGGAACATTGCAGGGTGGAATGCCAAACAAAAAATTCCTGACTTTATTACTTTTCTGAACAAATTTGACTTAATTTTCTTACAGGAGACGTGGTGTACCCTTAAATTAATAGTGGATGGTTTCTCTTGTTCATGTTTACCAGCGACCTATTCCCAACCCAGTTCCAAAGGCAGACCCAAAGGAGGCCTAGCCATACTCATTTCTACTTCTGTAACAGCTCGCTCTATAAGTTTAACCCCTTGTAAAAACATTGCACAGGCTGTTTTATTATCTTTTAGCACATTTTCTCTTCTGTTAGTAAATGTTTATATTCCCCCTCATGCCTCTCGGGCACAAATTGACTGTGACTGGGACGTTCTTACCAATTATCTAACATCACTCGAGGCTAAATTCCCCAAAGCTCCTCTCATTGTTATGGGTGATTTCAACGCCAGGTCTGGCCCCCACAATGATGCGCTATTTGCTTCAAACCTCTGGGGGGGCGAGGACACCGCCCCATACCTCCCAGGCTATGCTAGGACTTCCAAGGACCCCAAGATAAATTATGGTGGAATATGTTTATACCGATTCCTTGCTAGACACAGCCTAATAATGTTGAACGGTCATAAGCAGATAGATTCATGTGTGGAATTTACCTACATCTCTGGCCTCAGGTGCAGTGTCATCGATTACGCCTTGATCTCGCATTCCCTGTTCAGGTTTATTTCGGACTTTTCTGTCGGCTCCAGACAGGATAGTGATCACCTTCCCCTTACCTTTTCCTTTTATCTACCAGAACGCGGTCACTTGCTCCTTACCCATAAACCAATGGCAAATCTAATCCACCCTACCCATAAAAGGACATTTTGGACTCCCACAGTAGCCTCTAATGTGGCCTTATTTCTCACTTCCCCCTCTGCCCTGTCCTTACAGAGGGAGATCATGCATGCTTCTGATTCATATTTAGCGTCAATAGCGTATAACTCCTTAATTACCAAACTTAAAGCCTCTATTATCCCACCATCTTCTTCCTTCAGGGCTCCTCCTACCACTGGTTTTCCCAGATGGTTTGATAAGGACTGTCTTGATGCTAAGAAACAGCTGAGACGGCTATACCTTCAATATCGACACCAAAATTTAACCACCCTCCCCCCTGAGTATTTTATTATCAAAAAATACTACAAGCATATGATAGTCATCAAAAAAAGGCAGGTGATGCATGAAGATTGGGAAGCCCTAATTCAAGCCTCCAGATCAAATAATTCGAAGTGTTTTTGGGAGCTGATTTCTGGTTCTATGAGCCCACTAAATCCGGCCCCTTGCCACATTTCCCCATACCTCTGGGAGAAATATTTTTCTGCAAACAACGAGACTGTAAATGCTGTTTCCTTTATTGATAATTTAACAAATCTTCCCACTTGGCCACCTGTAACCCAAAAAGAAATTATTGATTTGATTGCTAGCTTGAAATCCGGCAAAGCTCCTGGACCTGATAACATACTTTCTGAAATGTTGAAGGCGCACCAAGCTTGGTGGGCCCCTCTTCTAGCAAATTTCTTTACTCTGATCAATAATTCCGGATGCTTCCCTGAGTCTTGGCTTGAATCCATAGTTATCCTTATATTTAAAAAAGGGAACAAAGAGGACCCAGCAAATTACCGCCCAATTAGCCTCCTTTCCATTATTGGCAAACTATATGCCTGCTACTTAAAAGAGAGACTCTCATCTTGGTTGGAGGAGGATAATATCCTTGGGAGGGAGCAGGCAGCTTTCCGGAAAGGTAGGTCTGGGATAGAACACTGTGTGATTTTAAATCACTTAGCTGAAAAATACAAGAACCGCTGGGGTAACGGCCTGTTTGTTGCCTTTGTCGACTTGAAATCGGCTTTGGATTCCATCCCTAGGGAGATACTATGGGCGAAACTCGCAAAATCTACGATCGACAAGAGACTCCTCTTCTTAATTAGCCGTCTGCACCACCACACATCCTTTCGTGTTAGATGTAGTCGTGAAGGTCATCTCACAAACCCCATTACTACAACAAAAGGAGTTAGACAAGGCTGCATACTAGCCCCACTTTTATTTAATTTTTTCATGAATGATCTGTCCCTTTATTGTCAATCCCCGGACTTCCACCCCCCTAAGTTAGCAAACCTGCATTGTCCCTTGTTATTGTATGCAGATGACGCTGTTCTCCTTTCTGTTTCTAAAGTAGGACTCAAACGCCTAACTAAAGCTTTTATGAGTTTCTGTCATGATAACAAACTATCTATAAACTTTTCCAAAACTAAGATCTTAGCTTTTGCCAAGCACTCTCCTGCTCACGCATGGACAATTAATACCCATAAAATAGAACAGGTTTCTCATTTCAAATACCTTGGTATACTTTTTCATTCCTCTCTGTCCTGGAATCCCCATATCCGAGGGGCTATTTCTACTGCTCGCAACTCAGCCAGTGGTATTCGAAGGTTCTTCTTCACTAAAGGAGGACAATACATTCCGGCAGCCCTAAAGGTTTTTAGATCCAAAACTATTTCTCAACTTCTCTACGGGGTACCTTTATGGATTGGCGCCTTCAACTCTTCTGCGGAGGCAGTTCTCTCCTTGTTTCTCAGACAAATTTTTGGCGTTCCCAGGTGCGTTCCTGCGGCGGTCCTTAGGTTAGAATCTGGCCTAGTCTCACTTGAGTCTCAAGCGTGGTTGGCCGCCCTAAATTTCTGGTTTAAAATGTCTTATGAAAAATCTACTGGCTATCTCCCTTTACTCTGGGAAGACTCTTTTACCTCGAAATGGGCCCGTACGTTTACAAATTACCTTGCAAGTATTGGCCTCTCAATTGAACATCTGATGTCCCTCGCTCCAGAGACAGTTAAACATTCTATCCGGACTCGTATCAACGATATGGACTTCCAACGCTCCATAACTGCAGCCACCTCGACCTGCTCTCCTATTCACTTTGGTCTGAGCTTTGTGCCTATGCTCAGTGCCCCTTATCTGGAAACTCTTACGATCCCCAAATATCGTCTAGCCTTTACAAAGGCTAGATTTAACTGTCTTATCTCTGCCTTACTTGAAGGGAGATTTAAATGTATCCCGTATGCAAACCGATTATGCCTTTGTGGTGTCAGCGCCATAGAAACTCTCTCTCATGTCATCTTTGAGTGCGCCCTATATGACGATATTCGCTCCAAATTCATAACCCCCATCATAAATAAATACCCCTACAAACCGCTTAACTGTTTACTTTTACATCTTTTGTCAGCAGCTAATAAGGATACTATCTTGTCAGTTGCTAAATTTATTTTTGCGGCTCAATCAATTCGGAAGGCATCTATCCTTTCAGAAGCTTCCGCCACCCAACTGTAACTGTTTTCCTTGTTGTTTTATTGTTTTACTGTTTTAACATGACTGCAACTTTGTAACCTTTTATTATAAATGTATGTAGTTTTATTTATAAATGTCTTTTGGTCTATGACCGTATCAATAAAGATTGATTGATAGTTAATCGTCAAATCCCAATATCATCATTTTATTTTGATCTTTCAACAAAAAGTCTAAGAGAGGCTTCCATCCCTTAAGAAATGTGTCTGTCGATTTTTCTCTAAGTAGACATGTCAATTTATCCATCTCTACTAAGTCCATTAATTTCAATAGCCATTCTTCCGTTGTTGGTGTTGATTCCATTTTCCACTTTTGTGCATATAATAATCTTGCTGCCGTAATCATATATAATATTATTCTTCCATATTTCTTTTCTATTTGTTTATCCATAAAACCCAATAAAAAAAATTCTGGTTTTGACTGAATATTTATCTTTAGAATTTTTTGCATCATCCTACCTATCTGTGCCCAAAATGATTTTGCCTTTTTACACAGCCACCACATATGATAAAATGATCCTTCTTGTTGTTTACATTTCCAACAAACATTAGAAACATTACTATACATTTTTTTACAATAATTTTTATTCAAATTTTCATAAAACATACAAAACAAAATCATAAAACATTCAAAGACAAAAAACAAAACAAAACAAAAATGATTAAACAAAAAAATAAAATGTTGACTTCCCATTTGTCGCAGATCAAATCAGTTATAGGTCTACAATATATAACAATCCTGTCTCTTAAATTATATTATAAAATCACTTTCCTCCAGTAGTTATCTTAATTAATCATCAAATCTCATAAACATTACTTTATTCTTTCCACAAAAAGTCAAAGAGAGGTTTCAATTCTTTAAAAAATATATCTATCAATTTTTCTCCTAATAAACATGTCGATTAATCCATCTCGTTAATAATAATAATAATCTTATTGTCATAACCATAGTCCAAATAAACATATCGATTAATCCATCTCATCAAAATCTGTTAGGTCCAATAATTTCAATAGCCATTATTCCATTATCCCTATTAATTCCATCTTCCATCTTCAATAGTCCTGTTAAGTCCAGTAATTTCAGTGTCCAATCTTCCATTATCAGTATTCCATAATAAACTTGCTGTCATAACCATAGTCATATAATAAGAGTCTGATGGGAATTTCCTCTATCCCAAATATTTTCTTGCCATCAATTCTGAATAAGTTGCTGAAATATTGTTGTAAAGTCATATCTCTGTTCTTCTTTTTTACAAAATGCACTGGCTCATCTCTTGAGAGTTTTTCCATTGTCACATGGCTGCAGTTAATTCCATAGATTTTCTCTATATCAAGCTCCATCACGTCATTCCAGTCCAGAAGATTATCCAAGCCATTGATAACTTTATCTCTAATATCTTCATTAATTTCTTCAGAGATAACGTTAAATTCCAAACAGTAGATTTTATTTCTAATATCCATAAACTCCAGATCTTTTTCCAATTCCACATTTGTTCCAATCTCCAGGGCTTGTATCTTCCCTTTATTTTTTCTTTTCTCATCTCTGATCTCATTCTCCTCTCTCACAGGATCCCCTATTTCTTTAAGCTCCTGCGTCATTTTGCTCAGTTCCATTTTCAGCTCCTTACTGCCCTGTCGCAGGGTTTGTTTCGTTATCTCAATCTCATCCATTATTTTCTGAAACATAATTACTTCCAGATTCTCAGCCACTTTCTTGATTGCCATTTTTAAAACCACGAAAACAAAACAAAACAAAAATAAAGAAGAACCACTTCTTATTTCAGCAACAATTGGGTTAATATTCCAGGCTTGATGACATCACAGTATAAACAGAGCAGCCTGCCTTATCTCTCTATGTTCAAGAATACAAAACAAATTTAGTTCCCAGCATCAAAACAGTTAGTGGCGTCGTGAAGAAGCAGATTCGTCAAAATAAAATAGACCAAAAAGAGAATAGTCCCAGACGATATAATGTTCCTCGGAATAGAAATCCCTCTTCTGTTTATATCTTTAGAATGCACTTCCAGGACAGCTTTTTGCAATAGAAACAGAGATAAGCTGTTAATTTCGTGAATAACAGAGAAGAGTTATAGCTCACCCAGAAGTTCTTTAAAGCTGATTCATTTGACAAATCTCTTTTTGCTGCAACAATTTAAACCAAGTAAAAAAAATAATAGCAAGAAGGGTGCTTGCCTGTTAGTCCATTTTCTCTTTGAAGAAAAGATAAACGTATCACATTAATCAGATAGAGCTTGTTCGGAAGTCCGTCCGGCATTGCTGGCTGGACCTTTTCTCATAAATTAATGAAATCCAGTCCTCCCAACAAAAACAGGCTTTTGAGGTTGATCTCTACGTTTCTCCCTGCCCGGGAGAAATTTCATCAGTCAAAAAAAAAAAGTTCTGACTGATTTATATCTGAATAAGCTTCTTTTGAGGCAGGAGCCCGTCTCAAAAGCAGGCACAAGCGAAGTCACCTTGCCCGGAAGTCTGAAACATTACTATACATTTTTGACAACTTTTCTGGAGTCATGTACCAACAGTACATCATTTTATAGAAATTTTCTTTAAGATTATAGCATAATGTAAATCTCAAGCCTTTTTTCCACATATTTTCCCATTGATCCATTTGTATATTATAACCAAAAATTTTTGCCCACTTTACCATACACTCTTTTACTTGTTCTTCTTCCATATCCATTTTCAGTAAGAGTTTATACATTTTCGCAATTGTATTTTCATCATTTGTACACAAACCTATTTCAAAATCAGATTTATTTATTTCAAACCCATACATTTTCTTGTCCATTTTATATCTTTCTAACAATTGTAAATAGGCAAACCATTGAGAACTATATCCTTCCTTTATCAGTTGTTCTCTCTCTTTCATTATATATTCTCCATGTACATTTTCTAATAGTTCTTGATAAGTTAACCATTTCTCTTTTCCAGCCATTTCTCTTCTGTAAAACGCTTCTTGACTTGAGACACATAATGGTATTTTCGAATAGAACCTTGGTTTATATCTATTCCATATTTTCAACAGAGGACGTCTTATAAAATGATTATTAAAGTCTACATTTACTTTTACTTTGTCATACCATAAATATCCATGCCATCCCCACTTCAAGTTATGGCCCTCCAAATCCAATAGTCTTTTATTTCTCAATAAAATCCATTCCTTTATCCAGACTAAACAGCAGGCAGCAAAATAAAGTCTCAGATTTGGTAATCCCAGTCCTCCTCTTTCTTTGGCGTCTTGTAGTAATTTAAATTTAACTCTTGGTTTTTTTCCTTGCCATACAAATTTAGAGATATCTTTTTGCCATTGTTTAAAAGGTAAATCAGAGGATATTACAGGTATTGTTTGAAACAAAAACATCATTCTCGGTAATACATTCATTTTTATCACAGATATTCTACCCATTAATGACAATTGTAGTTTATCCCATCTTAGCAGATCTTTCTTAATCTCTGTCCATAATTTTTCATAATTATTATGAAACAACTTTGAATTTTTATTTGTCATAATGATACCTAAATATTTCAACTTTTTCTCTATTGTAAAATCTGTCTTGTCCATTAACTCTTTCTGTTCCCTTAAAGTTAAATTTTTCACCAACATCTTTGTTTTTTGATTGTTGATCTTAAATCCTGCTAACGGTCCAAATTCTTTTAATTTGTCCATCAATACATTAATTCCTTCCAAAGGGTTTTCTAATACAATTATCAAATCATCAGCAAATGCTCTCAGTTTATATTCTTCTTTTTTTATCTTTAATCCCGAAATCCTTTTATCTTGCCTTATATCTCTAAGCAGCACTTCTAAGACCAGAATAAATAGAAGGGGAGATAATGGACATCCCTGTCTTGTACCCTTTTGTATTTCACATGAATCCATTAAATCTCCATTAACAATTATCTGAGCCTTCTGAGATGTATAAATCGATCTAATCCATTTTATAAAATTGTCTCCAAAATCCATTTGCTCCAAAACCTGAAACATAAATTTCCAATTCAAATTATCAAATGCTTTCTCAGCATCTAAGAAAATCAAAGCTGCTTGTTTATCATTTCGTTGTTCTAAATATTCCAACACATTCAAGACATTCCTGACGTTGTCACGTAATTGTCTTTTAGGTAAAAACCCCGATTGATCTTCCTGGATAAATTGTTGCAATATTGTTTTCATTCTTTCTGCCAAGATCATTGTAAAAATTTTATAGTCATTATTCAATAGAGATATCGGCCAATAATTTTTTGTTTTAGTTAAATCTTGCTCCTCTTTAGGTATTAATGTTATGTTAGCATTTTTCCAACTATCCGGTATCTTTCCCTCTTGCAAAATAGAATTCATTGTATACTGTAAAGGTAGCAAAAGTTCTTCCTCCAAACATTTATAGTACATTGCAGATAACCCATCTGGTCCTGGCGCCTTTCCTGATTTAATTTTGTTTATAGCTTCAGATATCTCTCTTGACGTGATAAGGCCATTAATAGCTTGTCTCTGAAAGTCTGTGATTTTAGGCAAATTCTGTTTAGATATATACTCTTCTATTTTTTCAGATGGGATTTCCTGACACTTGTACAATGTTGAATAATATTGATGAAAAGTCTTTTTGATATTTACATTATCTGTCAGCATCTCATCTCCTTCTTGTATCTTTAAAATAATATTTTTTTGACGTTCTTTTCTTAATTTATATGCTAACCATTTCCCCGGTTTATTTGCAAATTCAGAAGTCCTTTGTTTAGCAAAATTTAGTTTCCTTTCAATTTCTCTAACTGTCAGCATTGATATTTGATTCTGTAACATTTTAATTTGATTTACAATAGAAACTTTAGTTGGATTCTTTTTCAATTCTTCCTCTTTTTGTTTTATTTCTTCCAAAATTAATTGCATTTTCTGTTGTTTCTTTTTTTTTAATTCAGTTACATTTAATAAAATATCCCCTCATAAATGCCTTACTTGTATCCCAAACAATATTTTCATTTGTTCCTTTATGTAAATTATGTTCAAAAAACTCTTTTAATTTCTTCTTACATTCTTGTACTACTTTGTCATTCTGTAATAAAGATTCATTTAGTCTCCATCTAAATCCAAGATTTTTTTTTTTAAAGTTAATATCACAGGATTGTGGTCCGAAAAAGTTTTTGGTAATATATCCATTTAAAAAATATCTTTCACTAGATTTTTAGACATCCAAATCATATCAATCCTCGAGAATGTTTTATGTCTTTCTGAAAAATAAGTAAATTCCTTTGCGTTATCATTTATATATCTCCAGGTATCCACCATTCTAAATTTTCCATCAGTTCAAAGCAAATCTTCGGTAATTTACCCTGTGTCTCTTTAATATTTTTTTCAGAAAGTCTATCAATTTTTGGTAAGATTACCCCATTCCAATCACCCATGACACACCAATGATCATATGAAAACTCTGACAATTTTTCCATAAGTCCTGTGTAAAACCTTGTTTTATCTTCATTGGGGGCATAAATACCCGCTATCAAAAATTTTATGCCCTGTAAAGTAATTTCAACCCCCACAAATCTACCACTATCATCCAGTAATATCAATTTAGGAAGCAATTGTGGGTTAATGTAAAGAACAACTCCATTTTTTTTTGATCCAGCCAAAATAAATTCTTCACCCAAATTTTTACAGATCAAATATTTGGAATCTTTCTTCTTAATATGAGTTTCTTGTAAACAAATTATATCCAATTTTAATTTTTTCAAATAATGAAACACTTTCTTTCTCTTCTGCGCCGTGTTGGCTCCATTTATATTCCAAGTTAGATATTTGTAATCCATCTTTAAGCGTGTATTTTAAAATGTACCTGATGCACCCTTTAATCCATCATCTTCCTTCCCCTCCTCTGCATGTTCCTGTTGACTTTGTTTCCCAGGAATTATATCCATATCTTTGAGTTTATCTTCTTCCATGTCTTTTGAAGCTTTTCTCAAGAAATCCCTTACTTTTTGAACAGTATTCAATCGATATTTCTGTTGTCTGAATGTAAAAATCACTCCTTCTGGAACATCCCATCTAAATTGAATTTTGCATTGCTTAAGTTTTTCTGTAAAGAAAGCATATTCTTTTCTCTTACGTAAAAGTCTAATAGGAATTTCTTTCATCACCAGTATTTCCTTACCATCAATTTTAAAGGTATTGTTGAAGTGTTGTTGTAATACCATATCTCTGGTCGTCTTTTTTATAAAGTGAACAAGCACATCTCTTGGAATTTTTTTCATTGTTGCATATCTGGAATTAATTCTATAAACTTTATCTATTTCAAATTTCATCCGATCTTCATTCAAATCCAGAAATATTACTAAAGCATTAACAATTTTATCTCTGATGTCTTCACCTGTTTCCTAAGGGATTGCACGGAATCTCAAACAATGTTCTTTATTTCTCATTTCAATCACAGCCATGTAGTCCAAACTTTTCTAATTCCAGATTTAATATATCTGTTCTATTCTCCAAGATTTGTACCTTTTCTTTAGTATTTTTTGCATCCTCCTTTATTTGCCCAATTGTCCCTTTAATCTCATCCGCTTGTGTTTTAATATAGTCTTTTATATCTATCAATTCAGTTTTCATTTCCTGTTTTATATCACTAATCCCTTCCATTATTTTTTGAAACATATCTGGGGATATAACCCCTTCCTGTGGATCAATTGAACCTCTTCGCTCCTGAGCCTTAGCTGCTTTCCTAGTTGTCATTCTCAAAAGAAGCCTTTAACTTCTGATATTAACCACTGTTCCAAAACCTAGAGGCAGTCTATTTCTTTTTTTTTTCCTCCACCAACAAAAGAGTTAATATTCCAGGCCTGTTATTATAGTCCGGCCAGCACAGTTCTTATCTACGTCCAGGAATGCAAAACAATTCTGGTTCACAACACCAAGCGATTAGTAACATATATGAACAGCAGATTCATCCAAAAAAAAAAAAATCCAGGGAGAAAAATAGTCCAAAATATATTTCCATCAAATAATAATTACCTCTCATCCGTTTTTAATCTTTAAAACTCCAAATTCAGGCCAGCTTTTTGTCGTAAAAAAAAATATATAAATTGTTTACATTTTCTTTCTTCCTTAATTATATTTAAAAGAGAAAAATATGACTCACCCAGGTTTCTCAGTTGCTGATTCGTAAACAAATCCCTTTTATTGTAGTAATTTAAGCCAAATGATAAGATTTAGACAGAAGGAGGCTCGCTGGTTAAGAACGTTTTTAAAAAGAAAAAAAAGCTTCGCTTTTTTTCAGTACAGCTTGTTGGAAGTCCTGACTCGTCTTCCGCCGAACGGTATGCCTTCTTATCTCAGGAAGTTCCTGATCAATTCCAGCAGCCGACAGCTCAACGAAGTCCTGTGGAAAATCTGATCGGTTCTCCTATACCTTGGAGAACATTTAAGCCAGTCAAAGTTTCCTCTTGGCTGGCTTTTAAACTGAAAAAAGCTTCCTCTGAGGCATAGATCTCTCAGAGACAACCACCAGCTGGGCACTCACTTCCGGGAAGTCCTTGTTATTTCTTATTCCAAAAAATAATGAACAGGAATTTCCTTATAAGTAAGTATAATTTTATGTCACATAATTATTCTCCAAATTATTTGTCAAATTACATTTTCTTAAATGGATACACAACACCACTCCTCACATTTTATGAATCTTACTAAAATTCCTTTGGCTTCCCTCAACATTCTCCTAAAGCTAAAAGAATTCCAATTTCTGAGTTAATTTTTTGGAAGAAGGAGATAGAAAATTACATCCCCCTTCATCAATAATATCAGGGTGATCTGCAACAACACAATCCCAATGAAATCAATACAGTAAAGTGTAATAAAACACACCACAAATGCATGGGTGAGCAGATGGGTCCTTAGCAAGCATTAAAAGCACATTAAAAGTCAGTGCTTGCCTTAACTGGGGGGGGGATTTTCATCAGAGCAACATCACAAAAGACCTCCTCTAGGTTGTCACAAAGTGGATCTCAGTAGGCTGCAGAGTTGAAATGAACATTTGCTTACAGCAAACATCCAACAAATCTGGGCTTCTGTTCATTGGAGGAACTCCCTCCTATTAAACTGGCTTGGAGTTCTGCTTCAAGTGAAATCTTGGTGCCTGCAATAATTGCAGTGCATAGCCGGGAAATGAAGAGGCAAGACAAGATGAAGTCTGGGTAAATCAAGGGCCACATTTAATCAAATAAAGCCTATTAAATGCTTGATTGCATAATAAATGATCTGCAGAGACAAGTGTGGGACCTACATCTTACCCAATCGGGCAAGGACACCCTGCCTTGAGAAAGGGGGTGGTCCAAGCCCAATCCCCTTCTCCGGCCCCTGGCCCAGCAGAGTGGTTAGGGAGGCCTTCCTGCTCCACCCCCCCTCAGGGCTGCACAACTCTGAGTGGGTATTACAGGTTAGCCCCAAAGGTGAGCCTTATCCTGCCAACCAGCCACAGAATTTGGAAGGGGGGCCTCAGAACCCACCAATCACCTTAAAGGTTGCCTAAGGGTGGTCACCAAACCCCATCCTGTGAAATTCCCGCACCTAACCGCCAAACGTGACCAGATGAACCTATTTACAATATTCAACTACCAGGCCAGGCAACAAATCAGCCGAATCACATTAAGCCAGAATAGCCAAATAAGCAAGAGCCAATCAGCCGAATTAGAAGAACAGTACAGGGTAGGCAAAAAAATTGTCAGCAAACAAAGGCTGACAAGCTAAAAATTCCTACCCAGCCCCAAGGCGACCAGTTAAACTTGTACTGCCCTAAGGGAGGGTGGGTGGGAGTCGCGTCGGGCCAGAAACAGGCCAAGGGGAGGTGGAGCAGGGCTTAAATAGCCACCCTACTCCACCCCCTATGTGACAGGCATGCGTGGCCATGCCATGCCATGCCATGCCCAAATGGGAAGGGGCTTTGAAGCCATACCAGGTCTTCCCTGGCATGACTGCAAAGGCCCGCCATCACCAGAGCCCTTGGGTCTGACGATGGCAGGAATTCTCATAAGAATCATAAATCTCATAGAACATAAGATGAACCCTGCTATATCAGTCCAAAGACCCACCTACTCCAGCATCCTGTTCTCACAGTGGCCAACCAGATGCTTATGGGAAGTCCATAAGCAGGACCTGAACAAAATTACTGTTCCGTTCATGATCCCCTTCCCTTCAGTCATAGAATTCACCCCATAAATTAATGCTGAAGCCACAGCTGCTCACAAATGATACCATCTTTGAGGCTTCCAACACTGTGAACATAATTCTCTGAGGAACTCAGTGTACATAGCACCTCCTGCTTCCCTTTGAAAATCTCAAAGAACGCCTGGCCACCCCCAGAGGGCAAAGAACTACAGAAATATATCTGGCAGAAAGCTTTTAAAATATCCTGTCTCCCAATTTCTCTTCTGAGATTCAGAGGTAAATGTCAGTATGTCAGCATTTCCGCTGGGAAGTCCTCATTTCAAAGATTTAGCCTTGGGAAGGAGGGGATCTCTCGGGCTGCAATTTGACACACACTTTTTTTAGGCCAGATGGGAAATTATTTTTAAAAAATATATATTTTTAAAAAAACAAGGCTATTATTATATTCATTAGAAATGATCATGTTAATTTCAAACAATTCTGCACTCCAATCTAAATAGCAAATGAGTGTGTTTCATTCTTTTACATCTTCTCTGTTTACAGGCCATTAGCTCTTGTGCCAGATTTGTGCCCCCTGGTGCTTTTAATGATAATGCAATCTAAAACTTCTAACACCCTAATCACAAATTTACAAGGCATGACCCAAAGCCTTATGCACATGGGAGCTTTCTATTAGCTCCTATGAAGAGAAATGTTCTGTATGGCTTGCACATTAGGTGCTTCTTCCCACTTCTAGAAACAAACAGACAAATGCCAGAGAAAGCAGAACTAGAGTGCCACCACCCACCATATGCTCAGAGGCACATGTTACCAAATACTTCCAAGCTACACAGCAAGTGGATTGGACTGTGAAAGACCAACTGACATTGTGTTTGCATTCTGACAAATTTCTGGGGCAGTACAGTATCTGAGTGAGGAGTTCAGGTCTCCTGCTCCCCTGGTGCATTCACTATAGCTGCCCAATTTCCCTGCTTTTTAAAATTTGATAGAAATATCTGTGGACTATATCTACATTCTTAAACTGCAAGGTTTTTTGCCTATTAGTGAATTTCCCTGCTTTTTAATCTGGGAGGTAAAAAATGTTTTCCTGTGCAAGTTTGCTGAGAATGGATTGATCATTTGCATGCTTATTGAGTTCAGTGGGATTTACTCCCCTGCAATCATGCTTAGGATAGGTGAAACTGACCACAGGGGATGGGGAGGGGAGGAGGAGGAGGAGGGAGGGGAGGAAATGCAGAGGGGAGGACTGGGAGGCGAGCAGGCTGGATGGGGAGGGGAGGAGAAGGACAGGTTTGATCATTTGCATTTTTATTGAATTCAGTGTGATTTACTCCAGTGCAATCATGCTTAGGATAGGTAAAACTGACTGAGGGAGGGATGGAGAGGGCAAGGGAGGAGGAAGAAGGTAGAGGGGAGGGGAGGGGAAGGGAGAGGAGAGGGGAAGAAGGGGAAAAGCAGGTCTGATCATTTGCATGCTTATTGAGTTCAATGGGATTTACTCCTATGCAATCATGCTTAGGATAGGAAAAACTGACCATGGGGGAGGAGGAAGGGGAGGGGAGGAGGTGGAAGGGGAAGGAGTGTATTGGAGGGGGGGCAAAGGAAGGGGGAGGGGAAGGCAGGTTTGATCATTTGCATGCTTATAGAGTTCAATGGTATTTACCTCCATGCAATCATGCTTAAGATAGGTAAAACTGACCACGGGAAGGAGGAATGGAGGAGGGGGAAGGGGAAGGAGGGTATTGGAAGGGGATGGGAAGGGAGGGCAAAGGAAGGGGGGAAGGGGCAAGAGGGAGGGGATAGGAGGGAGGAGAAGGGTGGATGGGTTTGTTCATTTGCATACTTTTTGAGTTCAATGGGATTTATTTCTGTGCAATGTTTGAAAATGGAAATGGACTGCTTTCAAGTCAATCCCAACTTATGTTGACCCTATGAATAGGGTTTTCATGGTAAACAGTATTCAGAGGTGGTTTTACCATTGCCTTCCTCTGAGGCTGAGAGGCAGTGACTGGCCCAAGGTCACCCAGTGAGCTTCATGGCTGTGTGGGGATTTGAACCCAGATTGTAGTCCAACACCGACGTGGGGGAGGGGCAGGGAGGGGAGGAGGAGGAGATTGGGTGGGTGGGCACTGGGAAGAAGAGAAGCCCCTTTCCAAAAGGAAAACATTGTGAACAGTATCATTGTTTTTCAGCGTTTTCCCCACCTTTTTATTCTACAGCAGGCACATGTAGCTTCCCACCCAAATTTAAACCAAACCTGTCCCTGGCCACATCCACACCAGGCCTTTATTTCACTTTGGACAGTCATGGCTTCTCTGAAAGAATCCTGGGAAGTGTAGTTAGTGAAGGGTGCTGAGAGTTGCTAGGAGACACCCTGTTCCCCTCACAGACTTCAATCAGAGTGGCTGACTGTTAAACCAGTCTGGCCACTGAAGCACTCTCAGTGGAACAGGAATCTCCTCTCAACACCCTTTACAAACTACACTTCCCGGATTCTCTGAGGGAAGCCATGACTGTCCAAAGTGAAATAAAGGCCTGGTGCGGATGTGGCCAGGGACAGGTTTGGTTTAAATTTGGGTGGGAAGCTACATGTGCCTGCTGTAGAATAAAAAGGTGCTCTACCATAAGGGTTGCTTAACAGGTGAGGACCTGGACTATTAGCCATCCCACAAGCAAAGGGCTTGCATGGTAAATAGGTTAGAGCTATATTCAATCTTACTCTAGCTATGGTAGTATTAGTTATAGCAGTGGAGACATGTATTAAAATGGGTTACATTTTTGTCCCAGTTCCATTTTCTTCTGTCTTGAATGTATTTGAATGCCTATGGCAAAAGTATATATAAAGAATTCAGTTTTAAACAGAAAGTTAATTTTATTAAAATATTTCAAGATTCACTTTCAGAAATGTTAAAATTTGTCTTTGCTAGATTTTTTGTTCTTATTCTAAAACCTTTGTCATTCAAAGATATCCAGTAAATTCAGACACTGATCTTGTCATAAATAAAGAATACTTACATGGTCTATAACATTGTTAGATGACAGAAATAAAATTAGGGAAAGATGATCATTTCTGTAGGGTGGAAAATTAGATGACTTGATGCACAAAGAAAATTACACCATGATGATTGGTTGGTGCATAATTTAAATTATAAGCTCTGTGGGTTTGTCATGTTCCAAGTCACAAAATTCACGACATGGTACTAGATTATGTAGTTCAAGTTCATGCATAGTTTATACAAAGGAATGGAATGAACATTGTCTGGCAAATTTGATTGATGTTGGGTATTCACCAGATTTATAGTGGCATCTAATGTCATTTTCACTTATAGCAGGCAGCGCTGTCATACAAGGATTTTTCACAACTGCTTCCCAAATTTATGTACCGGAAGGACCAATTTATATATTAGGACCCAGTTCCTGTTTGAACAAATAGCATTTCTTTTCTCTTAATCCCCCTGCCCTGTTTTTTAATCAGTTGTAAGACAGAAGAGCATGTCATATTAACAAACACGGGTTCCCAACTCTGTATATGGTAACTCACAAGAATGCAAAGCTAAGGGGGGATTTTCAGTGCAGATACAGCCATCAGGAGGCTTAAGGCTACATCCAATGCTAGTCCTACTCAGAGTAGACCCACTGACATTAACAGACAGGACTAGCTTTAGTCCATTAATTTCAATAGGTCTACTCTGAGTAGGACTAGCATTGGATACAACCCTTAATTCTTCATATAAGCATACACACCCTTGTTGCTTATTGTGGCCTGTTTGATTTGAGGTGTGCAGCCATAATAGGTAAATGATACATAGGTTGAATGTCTGTATTTCTTTCGTGTACTATTTTGATTCAAATATGGGCAATGCACCATATTTAGCACAGAGAGTACTGAATTCTTAACCCATGCTTTGTACCATCTATTTTAAAGCATATACACCAAGTCTTTTGCAATCTTTCCTGGTAACCTCTTCTTAATAGGCCAGTCTTCAAAAATAATTTTAAAAAAATTGGATGGACAATCAAGACTTTCCTTTGCCCTGCTTAATCCCATCATTCCTCATTATAACCCCTAGACAGCATTGAACATCTCCCTTTCCACCTTTCCCACTTTAGTGTTTAAACCTTTTAATTATATTCTATTCTGAAACACAATGTATTTTCTGCAGGTAATGTGGTATGCAGAGTAAAAAGAAAAAGTGCCTATGCCTATTGTTTTGGTATTCCTCTATTAATAATATATGTCTCCAAGGCACAATACAAATATTAATACATTATTCTTCTCAGCCTTTTTGTGAAGATAAGCTAAGTATACACTTTTTAATATATTATTTTCCAGTGGGGAGAGCTTGGACTCAACGAACCTTCTCACAGTTGATCAGATAAGCAGCGTAGACCTTGGTGGTGCATGTGTCTTTGAAAGCTTAAATAACTTTAGTCAAGGGCGAATCAGGTCTGACAGAAGCAGAATTAAAATGGATTTCCACTCTGTTTACTATCTCTCCGCAGTAAGGGGGAACAGGGACGCCTGCCGTTTCTTCTACTTCAGGGCCAGTATGCTAGTGGTCCCAGTCGCTGGAGGCAAAACAGATCTTCAGATCTGGCTTGTAGGTTCCCTGGAAGCACCATTGGGATGCTGAACTCCAGACTGAGTGAAAATGCCCTCCCATAATTCTCTACCCTATTTGCAGGTGGCAGAAGGGGGGGGTCGGCAAATACTGTCTTCCTCACTGGATCAATCTGCTATTGTCTCAATGTGGGATTAACCACCCACGTTAGGAATTTT
Source organism: Rhineura floridana (assembly GCF_030035675.1). Lineage (NCBI taxonomy): Eukaryota > Metazoa > Chordata > Lepidosauria > Squamata > Rhineuridae > Rhineura > Rhineura floridana. The sequence goes on from NC_084483.1 coordinate 56,328,294, forward strand.
TTTCCCCATTAACCAGATTGGTGAAGGGAAATTGATTTTTTTCACTTTTTCTACGCTGTTTACCATGCAGTGGATTAGAAATTAGTGCTGGGGCCAGAGCTTGGAAAAGTTACTTTTTTGAACTACAACTCCCATCAGCCCAATCCAGTGGCCATGCTGGCTGGGGCTGATGGGAGTTGTAGTTCAAAAAAGTAACTTTTCCAAGCTCTGGCTGGGGCATACCTTCTAAGTAGTACAGAGAGTCCAGCCACAACAGCATGGCGGTGCAAGGAAGGAAGGCCACTGGTGAACTTCAGGAGGCACCAAGCTGGTGAATGGGGATTCCGTAGACCTGCCACACAGGGCTTTGGAAGCTGGGGGCAGTGAAGCCTAAATCATACAGGCAGAGTTTGGCGGCTCAAGGGGTTGAGAATCAGGTGGATCTCCCTCAGCACTGGAAGTATAGCCAAATAGGGCAGAAGCAGTTAGTGTACTGTTTCCAACCTTAAGGTGCATCAGGCTCACCCTTTACTTAAGTGGCATAATGATAAGTAATTTTTATAGATCTACAGCTGTTATAGATCTTAGGAGAACAACCATAGCTCAGTGGTAGAGCATCTGCTTTACATGCAGAAGGTCCCTGGTTCAGTACCCCGCATCTACAGGTAGGACTGGGTATGTCCCTTGCCTGAAACCCTGAAGAACCACTGCCAGGAAGTGCAGACCAGTGATTTCCGGCTTTTCCCCTCCTCTCACGGACCACCTGAAAATGGCTGAGGGTTTCATAATTTTCCTGCCTGTTGTGGCAATTGTAACATCCTATGCTAAATGCGGTGTGGTTTTTAATTGAATTTTTACAGACATGCCACAGACCACCTTGGTTAAGCTTGCAGACCACTGACAGTCCGCGGACCACAGTTTGGAAGCCCTGGTGTAGATAGTACTAAGCTGGATGGGCCAACAATCTTACTCAATGTGAAACGGCTTCCTATGTTCCTTGTTATGTTAAATATTAATAAAAGTTGTGGTCTCAGTTAACCCAGTGACAAGGATCTTGCCTCTTTATGCTGGATGTCGACACAATTGAATTTCCCAACTAAATTCAGACTCTGCCCACAGCAGGGGTAAGACCAATATACCAAACTACACCGCTATACTAATAATATAGTTATAAATGAACATGGAACTCTTCAGACATTTGAATTACTGATATTCAGAATGTGTCACTCTAATGAATAATTTGTTTGTTAAAACATAAATATCAATAATAAACCAAATTATGGTATTAGGAATACAAAGAAAAAGACTGTCATACTGATGGCTTATTCTTATTGTTGCATTGGGTTCACTAATAAATAATACCTGGCAATGTGAGATTCAAGATGTGGAAGCTTTTTGAACTTTTAAGAAAAACTACGAATCATCAAAACAAATCTGACTGTATTTTTTACAGATAATATACATGTTATCTTCCAGGCAGAATTAATTAGTTGTGGGTCATTTTCCTGTACCTGAGTTTTTGCAGAGAGTGAAATAACACATTAGAGATACTTTCACAAGCTGCTCCACCAAAAGACTTAAATGAATTCAGCCTTAGCATTCTTTCATAAATGTAGGTGAAATCAGTGGGTCAGATAAATGTGTCCCCAAAAACATGGAAAGAAAACCCCTCTAGAATTTTGCCATGGGTGATCCCCTGATCCACCTTGTGGCTCCAGTCTGGGGCAGGGGGACATCAGGCTAATCTACCCTGGCTCAGAGCCACTCCCAAATATAATGGGGGGACAGGGCTAATGTTTAATTAAGGTAAAAAAAAACCTAATTAAACATACGGCCATGAGGGGGCCAGGGGAAGGAAACGTATCTCCTCTCCCACAACTGAGAGCAGGGTCAGTTCTGTGCAGGATTACTCCCTCCGCTCATCAGCTGTTGAATTGAAGGAGCAACCCTGCATGATGCTGGTTTGCAAGAGGCTTTTCTGCAGGAAAGTCCCTTGCAAAACATACCCCTCCCCCACTCCCCAGGATTTCTCCCTTGGATCAATAGCTGATGAATGGATGGAGCGATCCTTCGTGATGCTGGTTTGCAAGGAGTTTTCCTGCAAGAAAGCCCTTTTCAAATCACCTACATGCACCCTAGGATCACTCCCTCAGATCAACAGCTGATGAGCAAAGTGAGCAATCCTGTGGGGCAGCACTCAGGCAGGAAGGAGATCTGCCGCTGCCTCTTCTTCTTGCCTGATATCCTGCCCCCTGGCAGCCATGGGTCACCTGTAGTGAACTGTCACTGTCTGAACTCAACTTGTCCGAGGTCCAAAAAGGTCTAAATGGGCCCAATTTGTCTTGGGGTTCAGCTGAATCTGGTGCAGAGCCCGACCAGATAGCCATGTACAGCTAAGACTCTGATAGGCCAATGAAGCTCCACAGTTGCTAAGGGCTTCACTATTAAATTATATGGGGGGCACAGAAGCTCAATTAATGTCAGTGAATTGGAGGATCTTTAGGCATGTATTGGAGCACAGATGGCACTCAGGATTATGGCAAGATCCTGTTGGCATCTGAAGTTCAGAAGCACATATTTTTGTCACTTGTACTCGAATTAATTGAGACCATGGTATTCACTTAACTTGCCTGGTTGTTGTTTCCCCCTCACAGAGCCTTCACAAGGCATTTGACAGATTACTTGCCAGAGATTCAAATGCTGATCTTGGACCTCTGTCTGTCTCCTCCTCACAATCTTCTGATGGACTGTCTTCTTTTTCATTATTATTGTTTTGAAGTGTGGTGTAAAAAAACAACACACCATTGAAGCAGTCATTTCCTGCTTTAGTTTTGGCTTTAAAAATAAAAATCCATTTAAGAAGAGCTGCAAAGGTACACCAGAAATGCAGGAGAGGTGAAATATGAAGCCACAAGACCCATTCAATCAGGACTGTGTACATTGTACAGCCAGTTTCATCCATAACCTGGCAGGATTAGTTTGATTCTACACAGGGAATTGTGCATCTGCATGTGTACCTCCACAGCAGCTTGTCCATAGCAGCTTTGTCCACTCAATGTACATCTGTAAACATCTAATTATTGCCATTGACCAACAATCTAAAATTCTGACAAAGATATATTTAAGTATGTTCTAAGAATCAGCACCCTGCAAAACAACATTTCCTGGGGCTCCTTGCACCTGGGATACTGGCTGATACATTCCATGCCCTGGAAAGAAGAAAGGGAAGAAGAGACTTTGCTCATACCACCACTGCCGCTAGGTATGTTTTGGAGATGGGAATGGGGTAGGATGATCTCCAAGGGCCCAAAATGCACTTTCTTTTCCCCCCTGATCATTTGCAAGATATTTTTACAAGTGGAAAATCAATGTGTTCTTAGGGGGAGTTTGCCCATAGCTAGAAATTACTGAATCCAGTGCCCTGACTCAGCTTCCATATAACTCGGTGACAAGCTCCAATATATTTCAGTGGTGAAAAAGCATGCCTATGATCATCTACCTTTGTTTAGGTTGTACTTCTTTGTGTGGATGTCATCTATATTCTACAGTACTTGTAAAGCCTTCACAAAAAATGGCTTTAAGAGTTGTGGTTATTGGACATGATGGTATGTTATTTTCTTGCTCTTGATGTATACAGGCCATTATTCTTTAATTTTCATGATGGTTCAAATATACCATTAGTTGCCCCAGAGGACTGCACTAGACAGTCTCTTTCAATGAAGTGTTCTTATAGAAGACAGTCTGCAAGTTTATACTCCTGGGAAGTTAATTACATAATGGCCAACATGTATACCCAGCCAAATGAATTTTATCTTTTGTAACTTTGACATTTTAGCTACACCATTACATCTGCAATAGGAACAAATCAAACACACATCTTCTCAGCAGGACTCATAGAGAGGATGAAATGCAGGGCATTGTTCAATAATTGTTAAAATATGGTAGCCTGTATTCCTTCTTCTAACCAAGTCCTTTTCCTTTTTTATTTTTTAACATAAATTTTGAAGGATCAAGTCCTATCATTTTATGACATTTTTCCTGTGAATAATGCAGGGAAAATTTAGCCCATCTCTGCATTTATTGGAAAAAATAAAGACACATTTTTATACCCTAAAATATAGTAGCTAATTACTTTGTGACATCGTTGTCTCATAAGATGTCAAGTTGAAAATTATATTTGGCAGCTCTTAGGAAGAATGAGTAACATAGACAATTTCCCACAATTATTATTTCACACTGCATTTTTTGATCTTTATCAAGATTGGCCATCTGGAGGCACATGCTGAGTAGAGAGATAGTATAAGAGCAGCTCAGACCAGTGGTGTACCAAGGGTGAAGTGGTAGGAGCGGTCCACCCCGGGTGTAGGCAATAAGGGGGCGCATTGTCTGCTTCAGGGTACCAGGGTAGACTGTTTCACAAGAGCACTGAACCCAGGTGCAGGCTTTTACCTGGGTACAGAGCAGTGGCATACCTTGCGCACTTCTAGCCCTTACTGGCAACCAATAAAGAGACTTCCCGCTTTCTCCCCCTCCACTTCTCCCTTCGCAGCTGGCCCTTAATTCCACCAGGGCCTGGAGAGCATCACGCGGGCTTGCAACCAACCAGCGTGAGAAGCTGCCCCCCCTCTCTCCCCCCTCCCTCCCTGCACCTTACCCAGCTCAGTCTTTTAAGAGCATGCTAGCCACTTTGCAGACACGCTCTGAGTTTTGTTTCCCTTCAGGGTGTAGTAAACCCTGTCACCTTGTTTCGTACTTCCATCTCCGCCAAGAAAAGTGACCAGAGCTCTGGAGCTTCTGCATTCCTTCAAGAGAAACTTATTCGAGCTATTTGCAAATCTCTCCAGGATCCTGTACCCGACTCCCATGCTGAGCCAGCCCTGCACTCACTAAGTGAGCCCCACGCCTGGCCAGCATGTTGCTGCCTGTCTTGGTGGGGCTCGCCTTCTACACATGGGGGGCAGCGGGCACCCAGGACAGCCCCCCGGGGAGCTGCTTCGTGTGTACCTCGCTGCCACTGGAAGCATTTTTATTTGAATGATTGGATTACTCTTTTAGAGCATGAAGTTGAGCCATTTCTAGCTTTGCTCCATCTTTGCAGGGTGTCCTTCATTTGCCAAAGCCCCCCACTTCTGGTTTTCAAAAAGAAGGTGAAAGGCTTATTTATTTCAGCAACCCTCTACAGCTATTGGAGTGAGATCAGTAAGGGTTTTTAAGGTCTAGCAGGTGTACGTCACCCAGATTGGCTGGAGAACCAGCCAGATGGGTGACTAATAAATTTAATAAATAAATAAACAAATAAATAATAGATCTTATTGTGGATAGCTTTTGTTCATTGTTTTGCAATGCCTGCTTTATTTATAGCATTGTATACACATGTGTTGTATAATTAATTCACTAATAGGCAAAAAACCTTGCGGTTTAAGAATGTACCTATAGCCGACAGATATTTCTACCAAACTTTAAAAAGCAGGGAAATTGGGCAGCTATAGTGAATGCACCAGGGGAGCAGGAGACCTGAACTCCTCTCTCAGATATTGTACTGCCCTACAAAGTTGTCAAAATGCAAATTGGGTTGGTCTTTCACAGTCCAATCCACTTGCTGTGTAGCTTGGAAGAATTTGGTAACATGTGCCTCTGAGCATATGGTGAGTGGTGGCAACACCTGCCATCTCCAAAGATGGAGATTATATTTTTGTATCTCTGTTGGTGTTCTTCTTACTTTGCTTCTTTCCTGTGTTACTAATGTTTCTACAGAGAATCTAAACCAGAAAAATTTCCCCCTCTTTATTCATCCTAGAAATCTGTGTCAAATGTATTTTTATTAATTTCAAAGCCTTTTTATTGGTCATTGTCATGTGATGGTGAAGATAGCCTTTTATGTTTTATATTGGAGGTTACGTACTATTTCTATTTTGGGTGCATCAACAGTTGAATCTGAAACTGCAGTTTGATGTAAAATCAGACTGATCACAATATGTTGCTACTTCAGCAATGACTCTAGCTGTTCAAAAAAAGAGGATGCATGTTTTCAGCCTGCTATGTTTAAACCACTTTATTTAAGGCAAGGTGTTCACAATCAATTAAAAACATCTAGAATTTTGCTGGAATATATTTCACCTTCCACTGTCTTATCTTGTGCAAATTGAGATACTTCTGAGGTCCACTGGAGACTATTTTGCAGAAGTCAGTGCCATTATTCCACAATTATGTTTGGAGTTTTTTTAATATAAATTTTGCAAAGTGTTGCTGTACTTCACATATTCATAGAAACAAAAGCAAAAGAAAATGATTTCCTATAGGAAACTTCACTAAAATTGCAACGTAAATCAGACATATTTAAAGTGACCATCTGAATTATATCAACTGTCTTAATAATGTTGCTTCCTCCCTGCTAAAACAAGATCAGTACAGGACATATCTTCTTTCTATTATTTGGGCTGATTACTGGTGTTGCCACCACTCACCATATGCTCAGAGGCACATGTTACCAAATTCTTCCAAGCTACACAGCAAGTGGATTGGACTGTGAAAGACCAACCCAAATTGTGTTTGCATTTTGACAACTTTGTAGGGCAGTACAATATCTCAGAGAGGAGTTCAGGTCTCTTGATCCCTTGGTTCATTCACTATAGCTGCCCAATTTTCCTGCTTTTTAAAGTTTGGTAGAAATATCTGTGGGCTATAGGTACATTCTTAAACCGCAAGGTTTTTTGCCTATTAGTGAATTTCCCTGCTTTTTAATCCGGGAGGTAAGAAATGAGATCCTGTGCAAGTTTGCTGAGAATGGATTGATCATTTGCGTGCTTATTGAGTTAAGTGGGATTTACACACACACACACACACCAGACAATCATGCTTAGGATAGGTGAAACTGACCACAGGGGATGGGCAAGGGAGGAGGGGGAGGAGGGAGGGGTGGAAAGGCAGAGGGGAGGACTGGGATGGGAGCAGGCAGGAGGGGGAGGGGACAAGAAGGACAGATGCAGTCATTTGCATGTTTATTGAGTTCAGTGGGATTTACTCCCATGCAATCATGCTTAGGATAGGTAAAACCGACCGTGGGAGAGGGATGGAGGGATGGAGTGGGCAGGGAAGGTGGAAGAAGGAAGAGGGGAGGAGAAAGGGAGAGGAAAGGGGAAGGAGGGAAAAGGCAGGTCTGATCATTTGTATGATTATTGAGTTGAATCGGATATACTCCTATGCAATCATGATTAGGATAGGTAAAACTGACCAGGCTGGGCCTGCCAACCAAGACGTCTTCTGTATCTTTCACAGTTGGACAGGGGGAAGGGACAATTCTACCTTGTGGTTTTTCCCATTACAATGTTGCAAGAACACCGGCACTTGGCTGACTTTCTCTTCTCCTAAAGATACAGGATCAGTCTCAGGCCCTGAACCTGGCAACCCTACCTCCCACCCAAATTTAAAACAAAGCTGTCCCTGGCCACATCCACACCAGGCCTCTATTACACTTTGGACAATCATTATTTATTTATCTATTTATTTAGTCTATTTATATACCGCCCCATAGCCGAAGCTCTCTGGGCGGTTTACAATAACTAAAAACATTAAAAACAAATCTACAAATTTAAAAACACATCTTTTAAAAACAATTTAAAACAATTTATCATGGCTTCTCTCAAAGCCATGGCTCAAAGCCAATCATGGCTTCTCTCAAAGAATCCTGGGAAGTGTAGCTAGTGAAGGGTGCTGAGAGTTGCTAGGAGACAACCTGTTTCTCTCACAGACCTTTAATCAGAGTGGCTGACTGTTAAACCATTCTCTCAGGGGAATAGGAGTCTCCACTCACTACCCTTCACAAACTACACTTCCCAGGATTCTTTGAGGGAAGCCATGACTGTCTCAAGTGAAATCAAGTCTGGTGTGGGTGTGGCCCTCTGATTAGCCAAGCCCAGCAGGTGTGAGGCTTTTAGAACACTGACAGTTGGTCCTTACTGAGCATGCCCCGCATTATAATAGGCTTCCAGCCAAAATTTCTTAAATTAATTAAAAATCAACCAGGCATTTTTTTTAACTTTTAAACTGCAGTAGATGAAGGTCAGAGTATGGGGCAAGGTCAGTATTAGGATTACAGGTACTCTGTGAACATGGCTGATTTTTAATGAATTTCAACAGATTATGAGAACTCACAAAAAAAAGTCCAAAAGGGCTTTGCATTTTTTTCTCTCTTTTTAGACTTTGAACTCTCGATTCTCTGTGACTGTTTCGTGTATCACCATGAAAATTGACAGGGTTGTTAAGCAAGCGTTTCTGAGTTCAGGACTATAAGTTTTGTAAGGTTTTGTTTTGAAATGAGTTTATGGGAAGCCTCAGAATGGCATGGGGGGTGTTTTCCATTTAACATTGCGGAATGTGAAAAATCCCCGCTGACTATAGTATACAGCCACTCTCGTAGCTGTATAATCAATGTTGGTGTTAAGTGGCTCCAGAGTGAGACAATGGGAGCAAGGGCCTTTTGACACATAGCTTATCTCTCAACGCTAACCCCCACCCTTACTGATTTAAAGGAAAGTTATTTTTCACATGCAAACTATAATTCAGGGGTTGCCAGCCTTTTCAGACCAGAGGTCACATTTCAAATTTTGAGAGAGTGCTGAGGGCACCAGTCATAAAATGGCTGCCTTGGGGAGGGTGTGATATAACATAAAATTAGAGAGCAGTCATTGTGAACCTTTTCCCATAAATATATATCCATACTAGAAAAGGTTTGACCTGATGAATTACTGCCTGCCTTACAGCTGTTAAAGGCACAAGAATCCTATTTCCCCCCCAATGCCAACCCAAATCAAGGCCTAGTCTTCCATCCTATACTCACTGGATGTAATCCCTATTAAACACACTTACAGCAGAGTAGACATATATACTATTGTACTGTAAGTAAACTATATAGTGAATTCTTAAAGCAGGAACATGCCTAAGCCTCTTTGCAAAGTTTTCACATTTGCCTTTTGGGAGGAGGGTGATTCTTTAACATTCACCACACTTATTTATTGTGTAGTAGTATTTGCAGAAAATAACTTCTACTTAATCTCTGGAGGGGGATGTCTTTTACACGGTCCTTGTACATTTCTTTTCTGGCCATTATTATTATTCATTTCATTTCATGATTATTACTGGAAATAATTTTGTCGTATAGAGGAGGGGAGTGTTGAAAAATGATCCACTCCGGGTGTCAAATACGCTAGGTACACCACTGGCTCATACTAAGGCTATATTCAGACATGGGGTTTATTATGTTAGTTTTAATATAGTGGTGGTGTTTCTGTCCCAATTTCTAATATTCCTTTCACACTGCAGTACTTGTTATATTATGGAACTGTGGCTTTTTTACTGCTGTACTGCTGTCGTGCTAAATTTCATTCACACCAATGAGCATGGTGTGATGTGACAATGAATGTCATTGGACATGTTGTTACTTCCCCACCCTTTCTACACATGCTCACTTCTCTTCCCCCATGAGTCCCCCATGAAAATGGTGGGAGACTTATGCCCCTAATTTCATCACTTCACCTCTACAATTTTCTGGGTTAATGGGGCTGTAAACAGATTTTTTTTTCTGGAAGCAATTAATATGGAAATGAACACTACACTTCCACTATATTCTGCTAGATCTCCAGAAGTGGCTTTTACGTTATGTGAAAGATCAAATAAAATGTGGAAATGATTAGGTAAGGAAATGTCAGGAAAATTGAATAAACTGCTGTCTGAATGCAGCCTAAACACTCCGGCCAGTGTATATGACCAGGAGGAACTCTACAGATGCCTTATGTCACCTGACCTGTGCTGAGATAGTTGCTGCAATATTGGCTTCTGGCCATCAGCAACTGTGGCACTGAAGTGTAGCACAGAACAGGCCAGCAGCTCCATTGTTTGGCAAGCTACAATGGTGGTGCAGAGAACAGGACTCCTGGGTCTCCTGCTAAAATCCCAGTTCAAGATACATCTTGCCTTACCATTCCCAGAAACAGTGGTGTTTTCTTGGGGCAGCTGAGGATACAAATGATGCAGCCCGTAAATGCTTTAAATGTTGTAGAGCAGAGTTAGGAAGGAACACAAGAACATTGGAAGCTGCTTTATAACGGAGTCAGACTGCTGGACTGACTGGCAGAGGCTCTTCAGGTTTTTAGATAGGGTTCTTGCCAGGGATTGAACCTGGGACCTTCTGCACACAAAACAGGTGCTCTACCACTGAGCTACACCCCTCCTGTTGCAATAATTTAACAAAAAAGTTTTTCTATATTGTGGTTGGACTACAACTCCCATCATCCACAGACAGCTTAGCCAATGGTCAGGGATGATAGAAGATGTAGTGCAGCAACATCTGAGGACAGAAGGCTGAAGAAGGTTGTTGGAGAGGTCAGTCAGGATTTGCTGGCATAACCTCCTTGTTCCCGGTGCCCACTGTTGACATCATGTGTGTGCAACATGTGCTTGCAGTCCAGTCTGGCAGCCAACTAGAGCCATTGCTTGGTGATGGGGGTTCTCAGCCAGCATTGCTCATGGTTTTCCTGTGGCAACACTGGCACCCAGGAAGAAGATCATAGAGAAACATGAACAAGTCTTTAAAAAGTTACAAAAGGAAGAGCTTTCAGGGGCCACACCAACTTACTTGTATCTCAATAAGCAGGGACCCAGAGAGATTCCTTACTCTGACTTTCTTCCTGTTCCACTAGTAAAAGATGATCCAGTGAAGTAACTGGGAAGTCAATAAAACACAATACTAGCAGCCTACCTGTTGGTGATTCCTCCTTTCTGTTTTGGGGATGGAAAGCAGAGGTTTTGATGTTCTCATACCCAGGGACAAAATGACACATGTAAGATAAATGACAATGTAAATGTTAATATTATATGAAGGGAATACTTGTATTCATCCTGCAAGGAAACAGCGATTTTATGTTGTAGAAATTTAACATAAAAACTAAATTTTGACCATTCAAAATCAGTAACAATGTAAGAAACAGAGAAAGTTTAAGCAAGCAGATATTCAGCAATAATTTTCTTCAGGATATGCTCTGAACAGAGAAGCAGGGTATACACTTGATGGATATCTATCATTGGTATTTGAAGACGGGAGGAAACAGATCATCTTAGTAAACCACTTCATAGACTCTGTTTACAATCAGACAGTATACTGCTAAATAAAATGAAATAAATCTTAGGATTTTAGAAATCATAAACATTTTCTTAAGATGCATTTGTCACAATGTATTTCAATGGTAGGAAAAGCTGCTAAGTGGAATCCCCGCATTCTTTGGTCATCTTTCTGCTGGAGGGGGTGTGAGGAAATAACATATTCCTTGATATGTGATGGGAATTCCCATGTGCAGGTTTTCTGGTGGGAGATTATTAAGGAAATATTGAAAGTTGTCACTCAGTCTGTAAACTCCATTCTATCACTCGTGTTTTGCTGTCAGTCTTATCCAATGAATAGAATAGCTTGTTTATAAGGACTAAATTACATTTTCCCTGGCACCAGCTCATATGGAGAGAATGCATCACTGAATATACCAATCCATGTTCTTAAAATAGGGCTGGGTCCACCAGGTGGGGCAACTGATGATACCTAAGTGGTTAGCACAGCAGAGACAAGTTTTGAGAGGGATATCACAGTGTGCCTGCTTTAGTGATGCCTCGTTTTCCCTTGTACTATAATTGAACAGAGAGTCATAGAACCAGGATCCCTGAGTCCTCCAATAAATTTTGAAGAGACATCCATAATTAGCAGGGGGTAGCATCTGAAGGGGGCTACTGTCACATTTGTATTATCTGAGGGATATCAACATATTATCTGTGATGTATTTGAAGAACAGTAACTCAGTGGTAGTGCATCTGCTTTGCATGCAGAAGGTCCCAGGTTCAATCTCCAGCATCTCCAAGTAGGGCTGAGAGAGACTCCTACCTGAAACCCCAGAGAGCCATTGGCAGTCAGTATAGACATGAGGTAGATGAACCAATGGCATGGCTCAGTATAAGGCAGTTTCCTATGTTCCTACTTTGCTTATTGGTGTTTCCTGTTACTGTTTATTGCAAAAGGATAAATGTCAGTTTGCTGATTTTTCTTTTCCCCTCATGAACTTTCGGTTAGCAAGGTTTTAGGTAAGAGACAGCACAACTTCAAAAAGACTTAAGGATCACAGTGCTACAGATATATGAGGCACTTTTACTTGGCCCTCTGAAAGAGAAAGGCTTGCCAGTGTTTGATGACTATGGACATAATATTGACATATAGAATTGCATTGTGTTCTTGAAGTATTTTCTTACATCTCCCTACCACAACTTCAAGATCTAATCAAACTCTTCATCCCCTTTTCTGTCGCTGATTGAACTATTAAACAGAACCCTGGGCATTTTGACAATCTTCTGAAATTTTCAAGCATTGAAATCCAGAAATTAGTAATTGCTCATGGTTTTCATCTATTTCTCCTGTTGTTGGTCCACTTAACTCCTCCAGAATTCTGCCAATGGGCCTTCTGTAAATAATAATAATAATAAAGCCTACAGTAAATAAAATAAGTTAAAATAGGTGACAGGCAAGGAAATGTTCACCTTTTGAGACCTCTAGAGTGAAAAGCATTTCTTGCCATCTTTTTAGTAGAATTGCCATTTGGATTGTGTCCATTAGGTGGAAAGTTAATTCCTGCTCCAGGGCAGACCACTGATGCATGTATTAGTGTCAATTTCTAACCCATAGAAAGCAGTAAGATAAAGCAGGCACACTGAGTAATTGTTTGCCATGTCCTCTTTAAAAGTTTAGAGTAGATATTTTGACTGCTTCAGAAATCAAATATATGGAGATCAATGATTAGGAAACATTATGAAAAGCTTGCACTGCACATGGTTATTAAAAGGTAAATGGCTTTTAACATTGATAAGGCTGTGACCAAACCAATATCTGTCCAAGAAGGATTAAGTAAGTATAAACAGACACGGAAGATGCTCTGGCAAACCATGTTCATATACTTCAAAGCAGATCAAGAGAAATCTGTGAGGTCTGGAGAGCAGCCAGCATAATGCCATTATTTATAAAAGACCTAAGGAGAGACAAGGAAGCTAAAAACTCAGTAACTCATTTGGATTCTCAAGAGGATATTGCTGTCATCCCAGACGCAAGCAATATGCACATCACACACTTCGATTTTCAGAATATGTTCAACAAAATTCTACACTGGCGGCTCCTGTCTAATATGCAGCGTCAGGAAATAAAACTGGAAGCAAACTCATCAGGCTGAATGAATGGCCATCATAAATGCTGCCAAAAATAGAAAACAAAGATAACAAGGTGATTTCTGCTCATGAAATCTTGAACGTTTCTGAGATGTTGTTCTGTTACTCTCTCATTAAGATGATAGATAGATAGATAGATAGATAGATAGATAGATAGATAGATAGATAGATAGATAGATAGATAGATAGATAGATAGATAGATAGATAGATAGATAGATAGTGTGGTCCCATACAACACCAAAAGCAGGTTCGGTATAGGAAAAGATCCAGTCACAGGCAATGGTTTTGTTAAGAGTCCTTTTACTGAGACATTCAGAATTACAATCAGCTTCTTCCACATCACGCTACACCCCCACGTCCTTTCAGTTTCTCTCCAGCCTTATGTAGATAAGAGTGCCCTTGTATTGGCACAGCTGCCACAGACGGCCTTGGTATTCTCCCTAGCCAGATTAACCCCATAAGAGCAGGTTTTTCAGTTGCTTTCCTCTCTGTGAGGAACACACACATAACCTGAGAGCCCAACAGTTATTACTGTCCCCACATCTATAATTGTTGAAAATAAGTTAATGTTTTTCGTTAGTAAGGCTTGAGGACTATAGTATCTAAACACCTACTCTAAACTAGGTACATAATATTCCATATACATATAGGATAGTTCCTGCAAAAACAGCAGAAATATGCAGCCACATAAGCTTTCTAGAACATCCACAGTGCAGGGAAACAGACTGAACATCAAATCCCTCCACATCTCTGTTGCTGTTGGAGCCTTTAAGAACCGGGCCTGTAAGAAAAAGTATGAGCCATGTGAGAAATCATCTGCGGAAGGCTCTAAGAAATCTAGTTGACAATTTCTACACTTGGCTCTTCTGAGGAACTGGCTGTTGGTTATAATATACATAACTGCACACCTGACTGCACAAGTGACTATGGTTTATATAATTAAACATAAATTATATGTATTTTAATGATTGATATTGCCTATTTTATAATGAATTTAAAATGTTATAATGTTAATTTTTTCAAAATGAATTGTTTATCTGGATTGTCCTATTATGAGTGTATTCAATTAAGTCGTACTTATAGCAGACCAACCCATTGAAATTAATTGACCTAAGTTAGTCATCCTCAATGAGTCTGTTCTGAGTAGGACATAAACATGACTAACTTAGGTTCATTCATTTCAGTGGGTCTACTCTGTGTAGGTCTTAGTTAAATACAACTCAATATTTTGTGAGTTTGGGATCTAGTACAGGCCAAATACATCCCTGGACTACACATTCCTGCACCACACCTGCACCAAAAGGCGGCATAGAAATAAACAACAACAACAACAATAATTACACATGTGCCCTGTAGGTGCCCCATAATTCCCTGCTTGAGATAATGTCTGGACACGGGGGGATGTGGGTGTGGGAAAAGGAGGAAGGGAATGCTGCTTCCCACGTGTACTCCAGAATACCAATACAATTTTTGTCAGGCAAAAACAACATTGGTGCACTCCTAAACAGCAGAAACACATTGCATGCTAGGATGCCTGTCATGTGAGTGGCTGCAGCTAACACAAGCTTCCATGATCTTCCAGGTTCCAAGGTTTGCAAACAGATTATTTCTGGTATTATCATGACAATTAGCAGTAAACTTCTACTATATTCCACTAGTTTTCCAGAACTAGCTTTTATGTTGTTTGAAAGGTCAAATATAATGCACAAATTACCAGGTAAGAAATTGTCGGAATGATGGAATAAAGTGCAGTGTGAAAGCAGCCTGGGAGTTATAGTCCAAAATATCTAGAGGGTACCATGTTGGCTATCCCTGTCATAGAGCCCACCCACTTCCTAAGTTCTTTCACTTTTCTGGCCTGAGGAACTTGCATTGCCATCGTCCTTGGATTCTAAGGACTCCATCCCAGCACAGTAGTCAAGCCATGATCCCCCAATAATGTCAGAGGTAACACTTACAAAACTGGGCATTCACAAAATGCAAGAGGTTTTCCCAGCAGGGGTGGAGCTAGCCACTTAAACAGAACTGCAATCTATTTAAAGCCTCAGTCGTCTCTAGATTACTGCTAAAGCATCTTCTGAGCCCTGCTCCTGTTCTAGTATCCAGCCTGAGTGCTGTTTGAAGCTATCCAAGATCTGAATTCCTGCTCATATCAGCCCTTCTGCTTGGGCCTAAAGTCCTACCATAGCCTGAACTGTAACTGGAACCCACACTTGGATTACACCCCAATCCGGCCGTGCTCACTGCCTGAAAAATAATAAGGAGCATTGTGTGTGGATCTTTATCACTTTGTTTATATGTTACTGTGACTGAACAATGCACCTGTGAATCTATACTAGGTCTTTGCTTATATCAAACAATGGAACAGACAGAATTCAAAAGAATAGTTGAATGTTCCACAGAAATCCATTGGCTGGAGCAAAATGATGGATCTCAAAATTCCTTTTGAAGGAGTTGCACAGCCTTAGCATGACTACATTTACAAGTGAAAAATCCATCTACCACATTGAAAGGATCTATTAAAGTGATATGTAATTATTTTATGAACTGAGCTTTAAAGACATTATATAGGGGAATCTTTTAAGTTTACCATGCTGAAATGATTCCACAGTTGCAATTACTCCACTGTGCTCTGGATTATTAACTGCATTCTCTTGAGGATACATAAAGCAATTCTGAATGAATGAATGAATGAAACTTTATTTTTACCCCGCCCTTTTTCCAAAGCTGGAACTCAGGGATGCTTACAGATAAAAACTACATATGGTTAAAAACATACAAAAATATACAATTAAAATACAATTAAACTATTCATGACATTAAAACCATGAAGCATACACCTAACATACAAAAAAACATTACAATAATACAGGTAAAACCATGGGACAATACAACCGACCTTATAGAGTCCTATCTTAAATACCTTCTATACTAAAAGCATGTCGGAATAAAAAAGTATTTGTCTGCCGATGAAAGGATAGCAAGGAAGGGGCCATTCATACCTCCCTAGGAAGAGAGTTCCAGAACCTAGGGGCAGCCACCGAAAAGACCCTATCTCATGTCCCCACCAAACATGCTTGCAAAGGTGTTGGGACTGAGAGAAGAGCCTCTTCTGAAGATCTCAGGGTCCGGGCAGGCTCATATAGGGAGATATGGTCTGACAAATAGCCTGGACCTAAGCCGTGTAGGGCTTTATAGGTCAAAACCAGCACTTTGAATTGTGCCCGGAAACAAACTGGCAGCCAGTGGAGCTGTTGTAACAAGGGAGTCGTATGGTGCCTATAACCAGCCCCAGTTAGCACTCTGGCTGCAGCTCTTTGTACCAGTTTAAGTTTCCGAACAGTCTTCAAAGGCAGTCCCATGTAGAGCACGTTACAGTAATCTAAACGGGATGTAACTAAGGCATGCATCACCATAGTCAAATCAGGCGTCTCCAGGAACGGGCGCAGCTGGTGCACCAGTCTTAAATGGGCAAAAACACTCCTGGCCACTGCAGAGACCTGGGCCTCCAAGTTCAGAGCTGAGTCCAGGAGCACACCCAAACTGTGAACCTGTGTCTTCAGGGGGAGTGTAACCCCATCCAGCACAGGCTGAATCCCTATTCCCTGATCTGCCTTTCGACTGACCAGGAGCACCTCTGTCTTGTCTGGATTTAATTTCAACTTGTTCACCCTCATCCAGTCCATCACTGATGCCAGGCACTGGTTTAGGACCAGGACAGCTTCCTTGGCTTTAGGTGGAAAGGAGAAGTAGAGTTGGGTGTCATCCGCATACTGATGGCACCGAACCCCAAACCCCCAGATGACCTCTCCCAGTGGTTTCATGTAGATGTTAAATAACATGGGGGATAAAACTGAACCCCGAGGGACCCCATAGGCCAACGGCCAGGGAGCCGAACAGGAATCCCCCAGTACCACCTTCTGGGTACGTCCCTCCAGGAAGGAATGGAGCCATCGTAACACAGTGCCCCCAAGTCCCATCCAGGCAAGGCAGCCCAGAAGGATACCATGGTCAATGGTATCGAAAGCCACTGAGAGGTCCAGTAGAACCAACAGGGACACCCTCCCCCTGTCCAGGTCTCTGCGTAGGTCATCCACCAAGGCGACCAAAGCCGTCTCTGTCCCATAGCCAGGCCTGAAACCAGACTGTAAAAATCATGTTGCCTAGAACATACCATTCTTTGCAAATGGTTAAGTATCAGAAGAACTATGAATCCATATTGCAGTGAGTAAGATATATAAAACATTGTCAGAAGAGAAATGTGAAGAAAGAAACTGTCCCCAAAATGACATCAAATTTAGACAAATTGAGATTAAGTAATAAAGTTTATGATGAGAAAGACCAAATTGATACTGGATATTTTATAGCTCCCATCTCTTGCAAAACTCTTTGGATGCCATTTAGTGATGTTATAATCAATATTTAGCAGATGGAAGCAGGACAATGTGTATTAGACTGAGTGGACAAGTAGATCAAAGCAAGGTGTTCTTCAGCAGTCAAACAGTATGTCTCCAAAAGGTATAGTGCCAGGCAAATAGGAGGAGACTTATTGGCATTTCAAGAGACACTTGTTCTCACAGGAAAGCCTAACAGGGTGATGTTTTGAGCAGCCAAATGACCAATGCCAGTTTAAGGGACACTTGGGCAAGATATTCTCTGTGAACACCCCTCCCTGAGTTTCTGCTTTCTCCTCCACACCTCTAATGCCACTACCCATTTGCTTACTTCTTCTTTTGTGCCCAATCTGCAACATAGTGTAGTGGCACTTACCCTTTGGAATTCCCTCCCCTTAAATATTAGACAGGCACCATCTTTGTTATCTTTCCGGCGCCTACTGAAGACCTTCCTCTTTCAACAAGCCTTTTTAAGTTGAGACCTTATCGCAATCTGTGTCTGTGCTGGAATTGCTGTTTAATATGTTTTTAAAGCTTTTTTTTAAAGATGTTTTTAAGGCTTTAAAAAAGGTTTTAAATATATTTTAAAGTCTGTTTTTATGATGTTTTAAAGTATTTTTAGAGCTTTTATTTGCCGGCCTGGGCTCCTACTAGGAGGAAGGGCGGGATATAAATCGAATAATAAATAAATAAATAAATAATAAAAAATCAGGGTAGGCTCTGTGGAGGTTACTTCTCCTCCTTCTGTTCCCTCTTCTCACTGCTCCCTCAGAGAGACCAACAGAAAAGGTAGCAACCATAAGGAGGAGGAAGAGGGGGCAGGAGACTCCAGGATACTTTGGCAGTTGACCCCATACAGGAGAATGGGTCTTGGCAGGTGTCTGATGATGCTGACCCCTGATGCCGGATATTGCTCCAGCAAGCACCCCTATTGTGGGAAAACGTTAATAGCAAATGTACCTCTACCTGAAGTGGTTGATCAACAGTGATTCCTCTCTGTAACGTGAGCCAATGCTGACCCTCAAAAGCTGGTTCCAATTCAAAGCCTGACTTCTAAGCATGCTTGAGACCAAACAACTATAACCAATGAAGTTAAACAGTATTGCCTACCATGCCTTCCCTCTGGCCATACTCTGATCCAGCTGTGGTATGGGTAACTTAGCTCTGCCCAACAACTAGTGGTCCTTGATGGGGATCTGTTTCCCCATCTTCCTCAAAAGACACACTCAGCTATTTCAGTGAGACCAAGATGAATACTGGGATGGTGATGTGCACCTTGATAGACATCTGAGCCTGCAGTAGCTAAATGTGCAGAAACTTGCTTCTTTCCACAGATTTCCCATGCAGGATTGAGGTGACTCACTACATATGTTGTGTTGGACACTGGAAGGAATTATTGGGACTGCCTTTCCATGGGCTGTTTCTTCCTTCTCCATGTCCCAGTCTCATTTTGTTATCTACACTGAGAAAAAGGGAAAGGTCTTCTGGTGCTTTGGATCAGTCCAGGATGATAAAAGATAAAATGGCCCTATATTCAAACTATATTCAAATGCTGCATTTGACTTTCCTGTTCTGAGGATGGATAGAACTGCCTTGTTCTACTCCACTGAGTTTTGAATTGGTATTATTCCTCTGGGCCTAAACTCTGGAGTTGATAACCGTAGCTGAAATGGCTTTGACCATTCATACTGCTTCAGAGAAGAGAAAGTAATAAAAACACTCCCCTCATGGAAGGCAGCACTAGAGGGAGACAGTGGCGCTCTTCAGACATTTCTTTCTCTGTGCAATTAACATTATATGGTGGAGGAGGAAGTGGGGATGAGCACACTCCCCCCCTTCCAGGTAGCATAGCCTCCCCACTGCAATGCACAGAGTGCAATGGAGATGACAACAGGGGGAGCGGGGGGAGAGCACTCATCCACTTCCTCCTCCATGCAGTGTTAATCACATGGAAAAAGGAAAACCACTAGTAGAATCAGTTGTCATCAGACCATTCTCTGGCCTTATAGTGTCCTCAGAAGCATTTGATCCACTCTACAAATAATTTTTGTACACTGAAAATGACTAATCAAAAGTCAATCTTTGGTATAACTAATCTCAAAAACAAAAGGGTTTCCTCTCCTGAGGCCTGAATTCACTTCGGCTGAACAAGACAACTGAGCCAATGCATCACTACAACCCATTTTACTCTTTCCAAGAAGAACGCCTGAAAACAACACAGTGTGCTTCAGGCAAACAATTTTAATCCACTATGCTAGTGGTGTAAAATGCTATACCAAGACAAGCAAAGACAAAAGGGTGATTTAAAAAAAAAAAGCATTAACCCATGAGTGCCTAGCCCTAAACGTTAGTAAGTTTAGACATAAGTATTATTTATATCACACTGGAAATTTTACTATTTCAAATGGCAAAGCCTAAAGGCATGGCACTCGGGGAGTTAACAAAGCTAAATGTAATATCCATGCATGTGCAAAGCTCTCTATTTGCACTTTATATATAATTATTGGTCAATCTATCCTCTAACCCAGATTTACTATTTATCTCCATTTTCCCTGCACTTTCTGACAAAAAAGAAATCTGCTGATAAGTCAACCACTCTGCTGCTTTGCTTTGGAACATTTAGTATAATACGTTTTGCCCTATATTAAGAGAACTCATCACAGGGTAAAGATTCCTTCCTCCTGGAACATGCAGAAAATACAAGGAACAGTGTTGGGCTTAGAAGAATTAAATCAGGGTCAAACTAGATGTGACATTAATTATGCAAATGCAATTAATGTGAAAGATTTTTGTTATGCAAATAGCAGCCATGGGGAATCCTGACTGGACTGTGGGGAATAGGGAAGAGGATTACTCCTTCTTTCCCTGGCATGGTTCTGACAAAAAAAAAAACAGCACCTTGCAGCTTCATTGTGAAAGTCGAGTTGCTTATAACTGTTTTCTAATGAAGATGCCAAAGGAGAGAAGTAGTTATGCTATGAAATCAAAGCAGAGCACAATTGATTAGCAGCATGAGCCTGTATTTGGAAAACTCAATTGAAAAACGTTATAAGCCACTAATTTGGTAGAATTACAGTGCACAACAGTGGTGGCTGGTGGCTCCATATCAGTGGGGCCCTGGAATCTGCTCTGGGTTTTTGTCCGAACTTTTAAGGAGTTGTCCATCCTTGAAAGTTCAGATTAAAACAGAGAGTGGATTCCACTGCCCTTCTGACATGGAGCCACCAGCTGTTGCTGGTACACAAGGTGTCTATTTTTCTGTTGCTCCAGCAGAGCCATAACTAAAGGTCTTCTTAAGGAATAATTTATCAGGCAGCCTTGACACCAAGTGGACGCTGCTCTGTATGGAATGATAGCAAGGCCACAGAAGATGGAGCAGTATCTGATCCCTAACCCATGGATAAGAGGCTGCGACACCTTGCAGTGCGGATATGTCTGCTCAGCTCCTTGTTTCTCATCTAGCTGAAGAGGAAGTAATGAGATTTTTCCTGTGAGGTACTGTAGCAGGTTAGGCTGTGGGCTAGTGAGTGAATGAGCCTGAGATTTAGCTCTGCCAAGGGGCAAACCAGAACATCTTGACTTGTGCCAGAATGCCATATCCAAGGCTATTTAAGCAATAGGGATATGCATTTCCTGTGCCCCATTCTCAAACTAGGATCCAGGAGCATGAGAACTTATTTAGTGCAGTGGACAGAATGTGCCACTTGGACCAAAACATCTGAGCTCAAATCCCAGCTCTTCCAAAAAGCCCACCGAGAACCTTGGACAAATCGCTGTCTCTCAGCATGAAGATATAAATGGGAAACCTGTACGTACAGTGTGTTACCCCGAGCTCCATTGTGGAATGCAAATATGATAAATGAATCTACCTATATCGATGGAGCAATACAACTTACAGTGCCGTTTTCTTCTACCTTCCCAAACGTAGGAAGGGAACGCGATTTCCTTATTATCTTTTAGGCATGAAGAGAAGTTTGTCCTCTTCTCTTGTGCCTTCCAGTGGCTTGCGTTTGCTGCTTTTTGCTACTAGCCACGATGGCTGTGTTCTACCTCCACTGTCAGAGGCAGTATGTCTCTGAATATCAGTTGCTGGCTCTTGTTATGTTCTTATGTTTACTAAGGTTTTTACTGGCTTGTCTTAAGGCGGGCAGGTTCTGCTCAATGTATGGTTGTCTGTTTTTGTTACTGTCATCTTGCATTTTCATGTTTCCAGTTTAGTACTGAGGGGAATCGTATGCTCCCAAGCACTGAAATAACGTGTGAGGGGGGGTAGTGGGACTGCTAGGGGTATCTACACTCACACACATGTACGCACAACCATCACTTGCAGCAGCCACCCCTGCCCCTGCACCACACATATGAAGAGCCGCTTCACACAGTGGCCACATGTGTGGAGAGTGGAGTGTGGCTGCTGTGTGGCAGGGGGCAAGCCTAGTCCACAGACCCTTGTAACTCCCCTCATGCTTTTTTTCAACACATGGAGGAGATGCCTGAATCACTGCTAATGTAAGCTGCTTGTAGACCTTGGTGATAAAGACATTACAGACAGGGAATAAATGTGCGGAGAATTTGCACTGCATGGCTTCTAAATTCATGTCATGGTCCTTTCCCTAATCCATTGTACAGTGAGGCATTACAGGGGGCTTCAACCTTTAAATGGATAGCTATCCCAAAGATAGGCAGGTTTAAACGCATTAACCTCACTGAAAAATCTGATATTTTTTTTTAAAAAAGGAATATTCCTGCTTTTGGATTTACTGCCCATTGAAAATGCTCGTGGTGTCTTTGCTGAACACAAGAAAACTCAGTTCATCAAATTTTCTGTGGTGTGTTTATGAAAATCAAAATGCCATGTGTACGAATAGGTTTATATCTCTCAAAGGCAGTATTTCAGTGAAGTATTTTTTCAGCCTTTGCCTGCATAGTCACATAGCAATTAAACCACTGCCAGATTTCCAAAAGCACACTACTCACACTGATTTTTTGTGTATAGAAAATACGCTTAACTCAGTAGCACAAATATAGATCGACTCTTGGGATGTATTAAAATTTTAAGTGCGTATTTCATTACTACAAAGGGAAGCCATTTATGGACTGATCGTACTGCACAAATTCAAGGAGTTATGGGAGTTATAGATAATAAGACAAACATTTGGGTTAAAAATACCATTCTCATAAAATGCCTGTGCTATTTACAGTGGAAAAACGGTAAGATTATTAACAAGAAATGAAGCCAACATCTCTGCTTTCTGAGATATTAAACATAAAGCACAAGGCTAGGGTTTTCCTACAGATGTTCTTGCAAGTGCACAGAAACAAATCAAAGTATTTTCCAGCCAGTAATTTCTAAACAAAAACATACAGGATATTGGCAAGAGATATACCCAAGAGGCATTAACCAAAGTGGTACTGCATTTGTCTTCAAAGGACAATGCAATACAGGACAAACCCTAAATTCTCTGAGGTGATGAAAGGCTTCTTAGTTGGTAGAATAATAAAGTGGGGGGGTTGTAGTAAAAAGAAAGGGGGGAAATGAAGCAAACAGCCACTTATCTCAGTTGCAAAAACCTCACTGCACAGTAGCTGTGATGGTGAACACTTGGCTCAAATAAGCAGCTTACAGGAAGGGCTGAAGCTCAGTGGTAGAGGATCTGCTTTGCATGCAGATGGCTCCAGGTTCAACTCCTGGCATCTCTAGCTAGGGCTGAGAATGTCCCCCCCCCGAAACCCTGGAGCTCCACAGCTAGTCAGGGTAGACAATACTGAGCTAGAAGGACCATTGGTCTGACACAGTATAAGGCAGCTCCCTTTGTCCCTCTGTTCCAGCTTTTTGAGGGGGTGAGTGGGCAGTGGTGTGTTATTAGAAGCATCTTAGTATTCCTGACCCAATCGGAAGTGTGTCCAGCCGGTTTCATTCAGCTCAGGGGGGTGTCAAAATAGCATAGCAGAGATGCAGAGGGGGCCATTACCTTTCATAATGCAGATAGCCTGCAGTATGACTCTGGCTTCTTCATTAATGGTTTTCTTAAACACAGGGGAAAATCACATGAACTAGACTTCTGTGAGACTGACTCTGAAATGGAGTATCTGGCTCACCAACAATCTAAATGGTGGAAAGGAGAAGCTTATACTCAGTGCTGGATTTAGGAACAAACCAAGTAAGCCATGACTTAGAACCTCAAATGATGAGGGGCTTCTAAATATGTTGGAGCTAACAAAGAAGTTGTATTATAACTGATATCTCTTTGGCTTAAACAAGCTGTCATATAAAATCCACCACCAAAATTCTGAACCCTGACTTCCCCATCTCAATCCACACCTAATCCCATCAACCTCCCTTCCAGGGCTGCTGGACTGCTTTCATCATCCACAGGTTGCCCAACCTCACCTCAAACCTCAAGAGGAGACAGTGGGAGCTAGCTTACCAACACACCCTAGAGTCCCATTCCACAACAGCCGGTTCAGCTCGAGGGCGTGGACAAGGTGCTTGGACAGGTACGTGCAACCACTTCGGTACTGGATCCTTGCCCCTCTTGGCTAATAAAATCTAGCAGGAATGGAACAGCTGGTTGGGCCAAGGAAGTGA
The DNA here is from genome assembly GCF_030035675.1 of Rhineura floridana. Taxonomy (NCBI): domain Eukaryota; kingdom Metazoa; phylum Chordata; class Lepidosauria; order Squamata; family Rhineuridae; genus Rhineura; species Rhineura floridana. Next base: position 56,352,499 of record NC_084483.1, read on the forward strand.
TAAATGCCGCCTTACGAGAGGAAGTGGTCCCTAGCTGTCTAAAAGAGGCAGTGGTGAGACCACTTCTGAAAAAGCCCAGAAAAATTTAACAGCTATAGGCCAGTGGCGAATGTCCCATTCCTGGGCAAGATCCTGGAACGAGTGGTTGCTGACCAGCTCCAGGCGTTATTGGATGAAACCGATTATCTAGATCCATTTCAGTCGGGTTTCAGGCCCGGTTTTGGTATTGAGACAGCCTTAGTCGCCCTGTATGATGACCTATGTCGGGAGAGAGACAGAGGGAGTGTGACTCTGTTGATTCTCCTTGATCTCTCAGCAGCTTTTGATACCATCGACCATGGTATCCTTCTGGGGAGGCTAGCGGAGTTGGGAGTCGGAGGTACTGCTTGGCAGTGGTTTCGCTCCTACTTGGCGGACCGTCTCCAGAGGGTAGTGCTTGGGGAACATTGCTCGACACCGTGGGTCCTCCAATATGGAGTCCCGCAGGGATCAGTCTTGTCCTCCATGCTTTTTAATATCTACATGAAGCCGTTGGGTGAGGTCATCAGGAGTCTTGGAGTGCGTTGTCATCAGTATGCTGATGACACGCAGCTCTACTTCGCCTTTTCATCTTCTTCAGGTGAGGCTGTCGATGCCCTGAACCGATGCCTGGCCGCAACAATGGACTGGATGAGGGTTAACAAGCTGAAGCTCAATCCAGACAAGACTGAGATGCTGTTGGTGGATGGTTTCTCTGATCGGATGGTGGATATATACCCTGTCTTGGATGGGGTTACACTCCCCCCAAAGGAGCGGGTTCGTAGTCTGGGAGTCCTTTTTGACTCTTCCCTCTCACTTGAGGCTCAAGTAGCCTCGGTGGCAAGGAATGCGTTCTACCAACTTCGGTTGGTAGCCCAGCTACGCCCCTATTTGAGTAAAGAGGACCTTACATCAGTGGTACATGCTCTAGTAACCTCACGCGTAGACTACTGCAATGCGCTCTACGTAGGGCTACCTTTGAAGACTGTTCGGAAGCTACAGCTAGTGCAAAATGCGGCAGCCAGACTGCTAACAAGGACCAAGCGGTCCGAGCACATAACACCTGTTCTGGCTCGCTTGCACTGGCTGCCAATAAGCTTCCGGGCTAGATTCAAAGTGTTGGTATTAACCTATAAAGCCTTATATGGCGCAGGGCCACGATACCTGTTGGAACGCCTCTCCCGATATGAACCAGCCCATACACTACGTTCCACAACGAAGGCCCTCTTCCGGGCCCCAACTCATAGGGAGGCCCGGAGGGTGGTGACAAGATCTAGGGCCTTCTCGGTGGTGGCCCCCGAATTGTGGAACAGTCTCCCTGTGGAGGTGCGCTTGGCGCCGACGCTGTTTTCTTTTCGGCGCCAAGTGAAAACCTTTCTTTTCACCGAAGCATTTTAATTTAGTTTAACTTAAATTTATACAAATTGTTGTAATTGATTTTTGATTGTTTTTATGTCCTGTGGTATTGTATTATGATTTTACTGTACTTTGTTCACCGCCCAGAGAGCTATTGCTAGTAGGGCGGTTTATAAGCTTAATTAATAAATAATAAATAATAAAATTAATAAACAGGCATCATTTCTGCTAATCGCCTCCTTGCCATTTCCCCACCACTTCTTTTCTCTTTATTTTTTATGGTAGGAGGCCTGTGAATCTTGACATGGTTTAGGGCCTCAGCATGTCTTAATCTGGCCCTGCTTATACTGTTCCGGCATCATACTATTTTAACATTGGCCTGACTGAAGGGACATACTGTAGTTCAATGGCAGAGAACTTGTTTTGCTTGTAGAAAGTCCCAGGTTCAGTCCTTGGCATCTTTAAGTATGGCTGGGAAAGACTCTAAAAACCTGAACAGCCATTGCTAGGCTGATTTCACACATGGGGCTAATAGCGCTAGTTTAACAGATTAAAAAGGTAGCGCTTCTGTCCCGATTTCTAAAATCCCTTTCACACTGCAGGACCTCTTGCGATAAGGAACAGCAGTTTTTTCAGCCAATATACCGGCATTTCATGCAACTGTCTTTCACACAGCTTGTTTTGTCCCTCACCCATGCACACCGTTCCTCTCTGTGTAGGAGGTCTAAGATCTTGTCCCGTTGCCATGCAAGCTCTCTCCCTTTAGGATCTGACTTTTTAAATTGTTTTAGTTGTATCAAGACAGGGGTGTGTGGGAAATGCTGCTGCTATCTGCGCCGATGCCAGAATACCGGTACAACCTTTGTCAGGGGAAAAAAAAAAAAACCCTGTGCGACTAAAGGGCAGGAATGCACTGCATGCTGGGATGCCTGTCACATGAGTGGCAGCAGCTAGTGAAAAACTCCTGCGATCTTCCTGGTTCCCAGCCTTGCTAACGGATTCTTTCTGGTATCATTTATTGAGGAAATTAGTGCTATACTTGCACTACATTCCACCAGAATTCTGGAGCTACCCGGTATGTCGTGTGAAAGCTCAAATATAATGCGCAAATTACCAAGTAAGAAATCGTCAGAATAACGGAATAAAGTGCAGTGTGAAAGCACCCCTAGTCAGTGTTGTTGACAATACTGAGCTAAATGGGTCAGTGGTCTGACTTGGAATAAGCCAGCTTCCTATGAACCTATGAAGTGGAGTGTACAATGACTGTTTGTTAGACTAGAAGTTGCCCTCACACACAAAGAAAACAACAACAGTTTGTATGTGTCAGATATACGTTGAATCACACATCTTACTGGAAGTAGGGCCAAAGTTAACCAATTTTCTGTCAGTTTCTTCATGGCTGGGTTTGGAAATATTTTTCACAAAGCCAGTGTTATAGGGAATATTTATACTTTACTTTTGTGTACCTGTACTCAAGCCAGATTTGTTTTACAGTTTATCTTAGACTAAGCTTTGCAAACAAAACTACTATGGTCCTGTACAAGTTCATTAAAACTAAAATAGGATAGTGAGAGCAAAATATTCCTTAATCATACCTATTCAAAAAGGGGATGTACACAAATGTGAATAAAGCCAATTCATTTAATAAGAAAATTAATTCACACAACATACAAACACCATTTTAAAATAAAATAAATAAATGTAATTGGGACATTCCTATGACTCTGGGATGACCACGTCCTGATTCCCAGACACCAGAATCAAGAAATCCCCAGGAAGTCCACTTCAGCCTGGGTCAGATATGCCCTCTGAACCACAAGCTTCTGCCTCACTACCTTTTCCCCAAAAGGTGACCACTGGTGTAATCTGTCTGTAAAATTGGTATAGGTAAAGGTACAGAATAGGATCTTAGTTTGGTAGCAGATTTTGAATCAAACAAATAAACTTTATTATATTCAAGATGGTCAGTGAATAACTTGTTATTGTCCTTATCCTATCAACCTATCCTGCCCCACTAATCCCACTGAAATCCTCCCCCAAAACCCCAGCCCGTCAAAACTAGATGTTCTCTTCTTGACCTATAATCCTAACTCTCTCAACCTCAATAGTTTTTCTGTTTAAAACTCTCCTCAAAATTCTTACTCACACACCCCCTCCCACCTGCCAGTCATACCTCATCTGCAGCTACTAAGATTTTATTAACACTTTCTTATGTGAACACAATTTTGAAACAGTTTTAAACGTATAAATAATTCTGATTTCATTACAGTAACAAAATACAAGAAGACAATATAAAACAAAAAACTAAATACAGAACAGAGAACAATTCCAAAAATCACTTCAAATCTAAAATGCCTGGGTAAACAAGAAGGTCTTTTTTATATTAAAGCAGGCCTTCAGTCCACCTTTTGTCCCCGTTATTCTTTGTAAGGGGCATTCTCCAAATATAAAAAATGATATTCTCAGAAATGAAAGGGAATGCCTTGAATGATAACGAATATCTCTGTGCCTGCTTGACCACCTTAGAAGTACAAAGTCCTGTCTGGGAAAGGAATGCTTTTTTTCCTTGCTTAGTTCTTTATAATAGCAGTCCCTCTGTAATTTATCAATATCTGTTCTACGTTCTCTGGCTTATCCAGTTTTCCTACCGATTAACAACCCTCTATCAAAGGCGACACTAGGCAACCCTGCAGGGAAGAGTATATTCTCTCAGTCACTTAACCCTCCTTGCAGGAAATCTCATCAAAATGTTAAAAAGTCACTGTTGACCTATGTACCTTTTCCCAAAGTTCTGACAGTTGGCGATCCTCTTACATCTGAAAAGATTTACGCTTCAAGGATGGATGAGTCAGAATGACTCACCCTGTGTGTCTCTGCATAAGACCCCATTCTCTGGGCATGTCTTCTAACTGGAAGGATAGAAGTCTTGAGAAGTGGGCCATCAGAGCTGTGATGACACCGTTCTCAGAAGGATGAGAATTCTGCTGTGTGTCTGAATGAGGCAAGCCAATCTGATGTAGATACACAGCATGATTAGCAACAAACCCAGCAGAGCTTGATTGGAAGGAGGCAACTCCAGTGGACTAGATTGTACTTTAGGCCAATTTGAGCTTTGTGTTTGTAATTTATTTTTCACAGACACGCTAGCAGTTCTCTCATGGCACATTAGAGTGCTCTGGCACACAGTGTTGTGCCCCAGGTTGGAGGGGGAGGTTTTGAGGCACCAGAAGCTGACATTGAGGACTAGGAAGACAAACTGGGGGAGGGAACAAGCAGCAGGAATGGTCCTCAGAACACGCAAGTCCCAGTCACTGACATTTTGACTCCCTCCGTTCCTGGCCCCCCTGCCAAAGTGCAACCAACCTGTCAGAAACTGCCCCTTTGATGACTGTTCCATTAGACACACCTCCCTTGCCTGTGCCCACAGCAGAAGCACCACCTGCTTCACCTGATGTTTCCCAGCCAGGCGCCCCATAAGGTTCCCATGGTCAAGCAAGCTGGTCACGCATCACTCTCTGAGGGAGAAGCTGACAGCCAGCTTCTTTCACTGCACGTGTGCTGAAGGCAGAAGCCGGAGATTCAACAGTCATTAAGGAGGAGCCAACAGCTTCATGAGAAAGCCAAGCCTACTTAAGGGGGCACAGGAAAGGGGTTCAGTGCTGAGTCAATGTCATAGCACTACAGAGTCATGCTTAGTCAGAGTTAGGCAGGGAAAAGTTCCTAGAAAGTGTAGTTACGTTAATGAGGTGTAATACTTTTGATGTAACCGTAACTTTAATAAAAAGAGAAAAAAATCACAGCTGTGTCTGAGTCTGGATCTCTCGACTGGGCACGACACACAATTTGGAAATTACTGATGTAAAAGGTGTGGCCTAACCTACATCCGACACTTAAGTCACTATTTATGTATGTATGTATGTATTTAATTTATATACCATCCATCACCAAGAAACCACATGATGGTTAGCAACATAGAGCATCACAAATAATACAAGTCAATCCATAAGGTAACATTTATACAATATAAAAATTAAAACAATTATAATAATAACAATCACATAATAAAATACAAAGTATCATCACATAAATTATTACCTACTTATCTCAGATACAACTATAAAACATAATACATGCATAGTAGCAACAACCTAAGAAATCAGCAGCAGGGTATATAAAATACAAAAACAATGTACAGATACACAATCTTATCTCCATACAAAAGTAGCTCTTACTCCCCCCTCACTTTCACCTTCACAGAAAATGGCAAACCCTCCCAGTTCTCATCTGAGAACTTTCCTTTTCTCTCCTAGTCTCCTACCCTGGGAGATCTCCACTTCCCTATCTTTTACTCAGGGTCCTTCCTCCCTCTTTTTGCCACTTTCCTGTGGGTGCAATCCTTGCCCCCCAATGGTGTCCCAAAAGGGGAGACACCAAAGGAAAATCCCCTATGGAGTCTTCTCCTTGAGGTGACTCCCCACTGGCGTTTACCTGCCTTTGTGCAGTCGCTGTAGCTAATTAACACTATCCCCTGCACCAAATCACCAGCAAATTAGTGTTAAAAAATACACAATCTTGGATGGTAGCTTCAGTTACAAAGGGCAGGGAGTTGCAGCCCAGGGGTGAAATAAGACACAGACACAATATATATTTGGGTGAAATAACGGGCCACTTTATTAACCAAATTCACATTGTATAATGAACCTGCAGAGGGGAACATAAGTGCAGGATTCTCCTGGTGAGTCAGGCAAAGCCTGCTTGCAGCTATTGGGGCGATTCAACCCCTGCCAGGCAAGAGGCTGCCAATCTGCCAACCCCTTGCCCTGACCACACTCATAGGGTGTGTAGGAAGGCCAACCTGCGTCACCGCCTGCCCCCGGTGCCCTGAAACTCTGAGTGGATGAGACATGTTGGCCCCAAAGGCGACCCGTATCCTGCCCTCAGGCCGTATAACCTGGAGCTGCAGGCCTCCGGAACCGCCAATCACCTCCAAAGGTGCCTAAAGGTGTCACCTAGCTGCCGTTCACCTTTAACCTTTCCCGCACTTCCTTACTATAAAGCGACCTATTAAGATATTAAGATCAAACAACCAAATCAACCTAATAACTATAATGCACCCGTGCTAACCCTGAGCACCCTCATCGCTAACCACAGTATGGAGTAGGCAAAAGTAACCCGCCGGCTAAAATACGAAGGCAAGCCAAAAATTCCTAGTTGGCCCCAAAGTGACCAAATTAATCACACTGCAGCAGAGGGAGGGTAGGGCGGGTGCCGAAGAAGAGAAGAGGTGGCTGAGGGGCCTGCACAAGCTTAAATAGGCTCAGCTGCCCATCATCCGCGGCATGCCTTGATGGCGTCACGCCAGTCCTGGCGCGCCTACCCTTCCTTAACATGGCGGCTAGGGCTTCAATCCTGGGCCGCAAATCTTGCCCTGCCACGGTAAGTACCTTGCGGAGCGGGAGTTGCAGCCCAGGGGTGAAATAAGACACAGACACAATATATATTTGGGTTAAATAACGGGCCACTTTATTAACCAAATTCACATTGTATAATGAACCTGCAGAGGGGAACATAAGTGCGGGATTCTCCTGGTGAGTCAGGCAATGCCTGCTTGCAGCTATTGGGGTGATTCAACCCCTGCCAGGCAAGGAGCTGCCAATCTGCCAACCCCTTGCCCTGACCACACCCATAGGGTGTGTAGGAAGGCCAACCTGCATCACCGCCTGACCCCGGTGCCCTGAAACTCCGAGTGGATGAGACCTGTTGGCCCCAAAGGCGACCCGTATCCTGCCCTCAGGCCGTATAACCCGGAGCTGCAGGCCTCCGGAACCGCCAATCACCTCCAAAGGTGCCTAAAGGTGTCACCTAGCTGCCCTTCACCTTTAACCTTTCCCGCACTTCCTTGCCACCAAAGAGGGGACAAACCTCAGTTTAGTCCCAACTTACCCCACAGCTGAGCAACTCACGTAAACCCCCCTGCAGGTCCCCCAAAAGGATGTCATTACCCATATCTGTCATACGGACTCCATCTGACCTATATAGTTCTAACCTACTGTGTCTTATCTCTGGATGGTGTATGACTGACCCACCAGAGCCCAAAAGAGCCAGCCTGAGCTGCCTATTGACTTTCTTACGGATCCTATTTATGCCCCTAGGGTCACCTATGCAATTCCACTGCCTACGGTGTAAAATATCAGACCACACCAAGCGTAATCCTGGCCAGTGTCCTTCGATGGCCCGGAAGTCAGCACACGCCTGGTCAATAAGAGCCCTGCCTCTCAGCATCCCCAGTTCATTACCGCCCAGGTGAATGACCAAAAACTGTGGTACCTCACAAACCACTGCAGAACAGAAAAGTGTAGGAAGGAGCCCATCCCATCGCATCCCTCGGCGGCCCAGCCACTGCACTGTGGCCCACTGGCTAAGCCCTAGCTGTGTGCCAACATGTGAGTTCACCGCCCTGCGGCCTGCCCAAAAGACCATACTATGACCGCAAAGAAGGATGCACGCTCTTCCGTCTCCTCTCCAGTGGCCTGCCAAAACAAACAGTAGAACTTGTAAAAACAATAACAAAACTTCAAGGCTGAGTGTTTCGAATCCCTTGGAATGGCCTAACATAAGACCTATAAGCATTGGAACGCCACCTCCCCAGTGCCTGCAGTTGCTCTTGTGAAAAGCCCAGGCATGCAGCTGTAGAAGCTGCACCAATATGGAAGGAGTGAGTCCCGAATAACCGAGGGTCAAGCCCCAAATTAGCAAGGGCCATCCTAGTCAATGCCCAGAATTGGAATTTAGAGAGGGGTGTGCCATCCTGATGAATGAAAAGATATCCAGGTTGTTGGCCCCTTATGGCCATGAAAATCCGCAAGGCAGCCACTGGGCAAATGCCACTATTCAGTGTCGGAGAAAGCAAAACCACCTGTCCCTTCCTATGCTGGTCAGTCTTTGACCATCGTAGTCGTAGTAGGGCCTGCTCATTCCGCCAACTGAGGTCAGATATCAACAGAGCCCGGAAGAAAGAATCAGCCTTGGACCCGGCCACCACCTCGCTGATCCGGAATGCTCCAAAGAAAAGTGTGAATGTGGTAGCATGGAATAACCGCGCCTCAAAAGTGGAAGCGCATAGAACCTCCCACTGCAGCTGAAGTCCCTGAAGAACTTCTGGGTGAATAGGGGAGCGGGCATCCGGAGCCACGATGTGCCCCCGGGTCCAACCTTCTAACATCCTACATATGCGGAAGTCATTCGAGAAATCCTGAAATCCCCGAGACTTGGCTAAAAAGGAAATGCCGGAAAGCTTACCTCTAATAGACTTGACTGCAAGGCCCTTCCTCCTGCCTTCTACACAAATCTCAATGAGGTGTTCCACTGGGACTGGCCATTGATGTACATATCCCCTTTCAGCCCTGAAAGCCAAAAGCTCCCTAACTGATCTTTGGTAGCTGGCCATAGTGCTGGGCGCAATGGATAGGCTTATTGCCTGTTCAGATTCAAGACGCCAATCTCCCATAGTTCCGGTGGTACCACGTCTGGCTGAGCCCTGGCCCACGGTGCCAGCTGTCGAAATCTCTCCATCTGGTTCTGTGACAGTGCATCAGCAATACTATTATCAATACCAGGGACGTGGCGTGCCAGGAACAATATATTAAATCGGAGACAGTGTAAAACAAAGGCGCGCACTAGGGCATGACCCTAGGATTCCTTGATGACAACGAATTGATAATGTGAACCGTGGCCAAGTTATCGCACCAAAAATGGACTGTGGTATCCTGAAACCTATCCGGCCAAAGATACACTGCTGCCACTATTGGAAAGAATTCCAGGAGGGTCAAATCCCTAACTAAACCCTCTTGTACCCAGGTCTGTGGCCAGCTACCACGGCACCATAATTCATTTAAAATAACCCCAAATCCAAAAGACCCAGAAGCGTCTGAGTGCACCTGCAGTTCAGACTCCAGGAGGCGGTCCTGCCTCCAAAAAGAAACCCCATTAAACTCCTGCAAAAATGTAGACCAGACTGTCAGGTCCACTTTGAGGGCTGCTGAAACCCTAACATGGTGACGGGGATGAGATAGTCCTGACATAGCCTCATATACCCATTGAAGGAAGGAGCTCCCAGGTGCTACTACTCTGCAAGCAAAGTTCAATGAACCGGCTAGCTCTTGAAGAGAAAGCAGGGTTGCCTTTCTGGAGGCAAGAACTTGTGCTACCTTTCTTTTTAACAAGTCTAACTTCTCCAGTGGGAGCCTGCAGCATTGGGCCAAAGTATCTATTTCAATGCCTAAAAAACTAATAATAGGGGATGGGCCCTCAGTTTTTTCTTCCACCAGCGGGACTCCTAGGTCTTCAGATAACCCAGCGAAGTGATCCATAAGATCCTTACAATCGCCAGTGTATGCACGGCCAGCAAACAGAAAATCATCTAAATAATGAATCACTGATTTAGAACCAGACCGCCTCCTGACAGCCCATTCCAGGAAAGAACTGAAACGCTCAAATACTGAGCAAGAAATCGAACAGCCCATGGGCAATGCTCGGTCCACATAAAATTTGTTCGCAAAAGCAAACCCTAACAATTTGAAATCCTCAGGATGGACAGGGATGAGGCGGAATGCTGATTTTATATCACATTTCCCCATCAGGGCACCGATCCCACAGCCCCTGACCATGGTAACTGCACAGTCAAATGGGGTGTAGCGCACCGAACAGAGGTGATGTGGGATAAAATCATTTACTGACCGGCCGTGGGGATAGGAGAGATGATGGATTAGACGGAACTCACCAGGTGTTTTCTGTGGAACAATGCCCAGAGGAGAGACACGTAGGGAGGCAGTGGGTGGTAAAGGGAAGGGGCCTAAAACCCTGCCAGCCTTCCTTTCCTTGTCTATCTTCTCCTGGACTACCTGTTCCATGCCCAAGACAGACTTAAGGTTCTTGGACCAGAATGCGTGCCTAGGTCCAGTGTAAGGGATCCGAAACCCCAAAGTAAAACCTTCCAAGAGAAACTGAGCATCTTTAACTGAGGGGTAAAACTCCAACAAACGCCGTAACTCTGACAACTTAACTAGGCTGGGGCCCTTTTCCATGAGTTGCCCCTTGAGGCCCTTGACTCCTGGGGCCGGGGGGATCTCTATTCCCACCCCTAAAGAAACGTCTCCTGGGGCAGGCAGTGCAGGCATGTTGTCCGCCACACATAGAACACTCGTGCCTAAACCGGCATGAGCTGTGACTGCAGGAACCACGGGAGCTGAACTCCCAGCATAGCAGGTGGGATTGAACCCCCTGGGCCGCGGTCCCGAGGCAGGGGGGAATGGTGATTGCCTGGTCAGAAGGTGGCTGCTATCGGTTCTGTCACCGGGTGATGGCCTCGAATGAGACATGAACTGTAACCACAGGTCAGCCTCCTTCTTGTCCCAGGGGAGGGAAGTGTCATATGCAGCCCTCATACAAAAAACTTCATCGTATGAAAGCCAAGCCACACCCTGGAACTCTGTGTATGCTCTATAAATGATGTCAAGATATTTAATCATGACAGAGCACTTCTGTGGCTGCTTTTGCAAGACTACCCCCAGATAAGTCAAGAAAGCAGGAAGCCAGTTGGCCCAATTACGTTCTACCCTGTGCCTTTTAGGCTTGTCCCCTTCCGTGTCTTCCCCTTTCTCCTTTTCTTTCCTCACAGGCTCCCTATACAACAGGGGAAATAGATCGATGTAGTCACCTGTCCATATCCTTTCCCTGGTTGCTGGCAGCAAGTGAAACCCTAAGGGGGCAGAAGTCTCTCCAAAAGGAAGAGCTCCTTCACTAATATGCCCCAGGGGGTCAGTTGAAGTCGCCATTGGGTTAACACCAGGTGGAGGAGCGGGACGCGGGAAAACTGATTCCCCTGCCGCAGTTTCAATCGGTGAGGATCCCCACACCTGGTCACAAGTCTGTAGTGAGGTGGGTTGCTGGCCTTGATAGCCCACCCCTGTGGGTTCCGATACAGCCTGTCCCTCATCCACAGCCCCAACAGGTGCTGAGAAGGGCCAAGCCTGCCCTGGCCCCCAATATGGGTAACCCCATGTAGGCCAACCCCACACAGAACCTGGTCCTTGTGAGCTGGCCTTGGCACACTCACCCGAACTATCCCCAGATCCAGCATCCCGCGATGACTGTTGAGTCGTAGCCCCTGCTTGGTCAGAATTAGTCACCACCCCAGCCAGCCTGCTGGGCCCCGCCTCGAGGGCATCCAAACAAGCTAGAATCAAATTCAAAGCATGGTTAGTGTCATCTGCAGCAGAAACCGAATGGTCACTGACTCCTGAGTTTGGCTGTTGTTGACCCTTCCCCCTAACCCGCTTAGCAAGGGGATTAGCCGGAATAGCAGCCACCTGATCAAGGGTGGCTCGCGGAGAGGAAGATACCAGGGGTGTGTGGACGGTAACAGCGGGGGTTGCATTCTGCTGGCGCCTGCCCATAAATTGTTTAGCATAGGGGTTGTGGGCCGCGGCAGCAGCCACCCGAATGGCGGTGGTTTGGTGAGAGGAAGAGGCTGTGGCGGTATGGGCATTAGATGCCACAGCGGACATCTGTGGACCCCTCCCCCTAGCTCACTTTGCAGGGGGGATGTGAGCTGTGGCAGCAACTAAATGATCAGTGGCAGGACGCTGTGAGAGATCCCCTTCCAATGTTTCCAGGCATGCCAGGATGGCAGCCCAAGGTGGCTCTTCATCCCCTGCACTGGCAGCCCTGGGAGGGGGCACCATGACATCCCCTCTAGGGGATCTGCCCTTTCCCTTCGCCCCCCTGCCCTTTTTTAGGTGGCAATATTGCGAAAGCACTCTGCCTAGGCCCGAAGCAGCCACGCAAGGCTACCAAGCCCCCCCAAGGGGGGGGAACTGACCAAGAGGCCCAGAAAGAGGCCTACTCGAGGCCGGGCTATCTGTTGAACACTCCCCAGTGGGGAGAAATGGCTGATAACCCCCCCTACTGGGTATGGGGACGGGCTGAAAGGCCCGGTAGATGGGCCTCGTGAAGGAGCAGGCGGGCCTTGTAAGAGGAAGGCCCAAGTCCGCAGCCTCTGCCTGGCTAACAGCCCGAAAACTGGGCCACATGAAGGAGCGGGCCTCGTAAGGGAAGGCCAGGCCACAGCCTCCGCCTGGCTAAAGGGCCCAAAAAACTCCTTCAGAAGATCCTCCCTGCTGAAATAAGTCTTGGAGCTGCAAAAACAAAATGGCGCCCACCACGCCACGATCACGCCATCTAAAATGGCGCCCGTCGATCCGCAGCCTGATGCTCTCCAACGAAGCTCAGGCTGCCGAAAAAGAGAAGAGGTGGCTGAGGGGCCGGTGCGAGCTTAAATAGGCTCGGCCGCCCGTCATCTGCGGCGCGCCTTGATGGCATCACGCCAGTCCTGGCGCGCCTACCCTTCCTTAACATGGCGGCTAGGGCTTCAATCCCAGGCCGCAAATCTCACCCCACGACGGTAAGTACCTTGCAGAGTGGGAGTAATATGATTGAAGTTTACCTCTCTTCCTTCATAACCTTGCTGCCAGCACCCGTCTTTGCTGCCAATATGTTTCTTCCTATAGCCCCTTAAGGATGTACTTCATACCTTCAGAGAGTGTACATAAGGATGAGTGCCATCACAGCTAGTGGCGTCACTAGGGTTGGTGTCACCCGGTGCGGTAACTCATGGTGTCACCCCACATGGACCTCCTCCCGTACCAGACCTAGGGTGCCTAGGGGCAGGGCGGCTCTAGGTTAGGATTGCCATATTCCAGTTCCACAAATCCGGACAGGCTAATTTGCATATTATGCAAAATATTTGCATATTATTTGCATATTGTGCAAATATTTGCATATTAATATTTGGATTGTCCAGTTGTTTTGTTTTTGTGCCTAGGAATTACCACCAAAAACTGGGGAAAGATGCGAGAAATCTTTTTTTAAAAAAACTTAACATTTTCAGCCATAAATGCCTAGACTCTAGTTTCCAACACTATGGAATGTTGATTGATTGATTAAGAGGATTTATATCCTGCCCTTCTGCTGTTAAAAACAGAGCTCAGCACAGCTTACAAATATAATAAAAACAATAAAAATGCACAATCAATATAAAAACATAATAAAAACACAAAATAGCAACAAACATAAAGTAAGTCAGGGCAGCAGTACGGTTAACCATTACATATACAATATATTTCAGAGATGTGGTGGGTGGAGAAAAACAAGCCAAAATGTTAGGAAAAGGAGTCTTTCACACCACATGCTCAGTTCTAAATACTGTTGCAGCAAGTTTTACAAGTTCCTCCAGTATTCCACTGGTGCAGGCACTCAGACATTCAAAATATCTGTATGTTTCTTAGGTTTTATAAAAGCAGAGCTTTCCTTAACTCAAAATTTCTTCTCCCTTTGATCAACTACATCTACACAGGTTCCACCTCCATACTCAAAATGAAACTGGGCCTGGAAGTGTACAACAACCCCACACATACTTTGCTAATTAGATTACCAATGCCAGGATGTCTGTCTTATTGACTACTCTCCTGCTCCCCCCCCCACTGGGCATCATGAAAGACCCAGTCCTGGGCTCAGAAAGAAAATAAATATCTGGTCCTCTTCAAAGTACTGATAAGCCTCTTGTTTTAATTAAAATAATAATTATAAGTTCTTGCTCTTATCGCTAATGGGAGTTAATTATCTTGCATATGCTGCTGTTGCTTCTATGGCTGTAACGGAATGATGTTAAAGATAAGTGAAATGCAAATAGGAAAAAAAAACACAGAAGGCAGTAACACTTTCCTAAATGTAATACCGTACCAACCACAACAAGATTCCTATGAGTAAGGCAGAAAACTAAGCATCTCACAACCAGTCAGGATTCCTAACCAAAAACCAAAAATATGATAAATGAAGAAATATTTATATAAGCATGACTATCAAATATATTTATTATTTACACAAACTGTAAAGATATTTATAGTGCAATCCTAGGTTTATTTATTCAGAAGCAAGTCCCAGTGTATTCAGTAGAACTTACTCAAACAGGGACAGAACTGCAACCTCAAGTGATAAGCACCTTCATTCACACAACCCAAAATTCTGAATCATGCCACTTTACGCTGTTTTGCAACTGTTTATACTTGTTTTTATGGTTATTAGATTTTAAATGGCTTTATTTCTTGTTGTGAGCTGCCTTGGTTTCCAACCCTACCTCACAGCGTGGTTGGAAAGACTACGCACACACACTGCAGATGTATAAATACATACAGCCCATATAATAGTTTATTGTCAAACCAGTTGGTCATTGCAGAAAAATCAGTATTAGTTTTAAAAAAATCAGTATTACTTTCCTACAGAATAAAAACTGTAATACCTAAGTAAGCCCTACCTACTTGCTTTAAAATAGGACTGGAGGGGAGGGGGGACAGAAAGAGACCACAAACAGAATTCTTTTTTACATTCACTCCAAAGTCCCATTGATTTTCAGCACATTCATAACTATGTCTGCTCAAAAGTAAATCCTATTGAATTCAATGGGATTTACTCTGGACATATGGGATTAGCAATGTTTTTACCCCCACAAAAGCAAGTATTGGGAAGGTTTTCAAAACACTGCCCAGGATCTGACTCCTACACACAAGAGGGGAAAAAACTGAAATGTATATACTTACCCAATTTATGAGATTTTCAGATAAACAGGGGGGGAAACCACCATTTTCTGGCCTTGCAATGAGGTTTACTAGACACTGCCACAGGTCAACCAAACACTTCACTGATTGGCTGCAATCCTGAACGGGCGTGGTTAAAGCTACGAAGTGCTATACAGTAGTTTAAAAAAAGATTTAACGGGGGGGCCTGACGTTTTTATGTATATCTCGAAAACCGGACCACCTAGAAACTTTTTTTTAAAAATGAAAGCTGAGAATCCGGGCCAGCTAAGGGGCTAAATGGGTGCCAGGTGGCATGCAAAGAATCCGGGTAAAACCCGGCTAACCGGGCAATATGGCAACCCTACTCTGGGTGACACCCCCCTCTCATGGTGTCACCCTGGTGCGGTCCGCACTCTCCGCACCCGGCTAGTGATACCGCTGATCACAGCCTCAGGCTTCCTTATGAGCATAAGAACATAAAGTGAACTCTGTTGGATCAGAGCAAAGGCCTATCTAGCCCAATATCCTTTTTACCACAGTAGCCATCCAGATGCCTACGGGAAGCCTACAAGCAGCATGATAGGTGAATAGCCTTACTCCACTGTTCTCCAGCAACTGGTGTTCAGAGGCATGCTCTGTCTAATCCTCGAAGAAGCATATAGCCATCATGGCTAGTAGCAGCTAAGAGTTTTACCCTCCATTCAGATGATTACTGGCACTTGCAAAGCCCTACTGTGCCTTTGCAGATGTATGGCATTAGATGTAAGATACATGAATGTGGCTTGGCAGGCCAAGGGGCTTCCCCACTTCTGTGTGTATATATGACTGCAGATCCTGCCACTGTGATGCCACAAACATGCACACACATATATGCACCACTAAATGCATTCACTGAACGCTTTAAGCCTGTCTGTAAATGCTTTGCTCTGAACAATCTGATTATGCCAGACTTTCATTGAATTTACCACTGAATCTTACTACAAGCATGTAGGAAATGCAAATCACAAAAGTATACATATCAGCATAGCAAATATATTTTAAGGGACAGACCTGAAAGTCTAAAGGAACAAATAGTCCTTTCCTGTTCTGCCCTACAAATTAGTAAAAGTTACACACTCTGAAAGTCAGCTTAGTAGACCTCACCAGAAAATAAATTTGAGAAGTAGTATAATCTTCTGGCACTATAGGTGAGCCACTAACTGAGTACTTCAGCTGCTCGTATCATTGTTAATACCACTCCAAGGCAGATGTAGCTTCTCAAATATCTGTATATTTCCAAAAACAACACCCTAAACTTTTATGGACACTGGCCCCACTAAAGACTGGCAAATGTCATATCGAAAATATCAGTACAAATCTGAAGTAGCAAATAACTGCAGACGGGTTTCTACTTTTAGACAGCATATCTAAAGTATTTGGAAGTATCATGTTTAGATAAAATAATTTCTCATTCTAAAACAGATAAATCATGGAATTCCCTATCCCCCCCCCAAATTCTCTGCCACCTCCCCATATCAACTTGCTGGAAGTATGTTGAAAATTTCTAGTTTTTTATTATTATTGTTGCTGTTGTTTAATAATGATAATAATAATAACAACAATAATCCAATAGCATTGTTATGCAAAATTACAAGAAGAAAATGAGAAGTTTATATTTTAATGTTTTAATGGGATTGTTTATTATGTATTTTAATTATGTTTATATTTTAATGTTGTGTCGTTGGTTTGTATGCCTGTAACTTACAAGCCTAATTTGCATTAAGGCAGTACATTTAGTAATAGGAGAAGGAGGAGGAGGAGGAGTACCACCACCAGCAGCTAACTTTAATTAAAGTTTATACTAAATGTGAGGTAGTGCCCTTGATTATGAAACTCCCCCCCATTTTTTTTTACTACAGTGCCAAACAGCTTGAGCCTACATTGGTTGAGCCTTAGTCTGCCAAACCCCCAACCCAATTAAATTGCTTCCTGGAGAGGGGGGAATTGTCCAACAAGTGTACTGCAAAGTGAGTCCAGTTGTGATACCAGCCTTCCCTCACTTGGTGGATGCTTTGGATTATGATTCCCATCAGCCATGGCCAGCATAGCCAATGGCCAGGGATAATAGGAACTGTAGTCCAAAACATTGGGGGACATCAAGTTGGGGAAGGATAGTGTACTCACAGATAAGGACAAAATTCTAGGAAACTCATCTATAAAGAAACTCTGAAATTTCAGTTCATTAGAGCACATGGATGGATGATAGTGCAGTTTTCACCAAATCACAGAAACATGATAAGTAAAATGTATTTGTAAATAACAAAAAAAATGTAAAAGAAACCGTGTGGGTGAATACAGCACCCAAGGAATCTGTCTGATTCCATAAGCCTGTGGAGAAGCCTTTACTAAAGGTATAATTACTGCTCATGTACCATAACTAATGACTGCTAGCTATTCATTATAAGCACTATTTACTTTCAGGTTTTCATAGCAAAACTAACCACCTACTGCTTGCTTTCAAAATAAATAATTCATGGGTTCTCTCCATAATTACCATGTTATGTTTGTGATGCCATGCCCTAGCTTGTGTCTCAATTGCCATTAAAGAAGTCAGTGTATGGATGTGTGATGCAGAGTTCTGGGAATCTAGAGTGGTGGGAGCACAAGTGGTATGAAGTGAGAAAGTGCAAAATGTGGTACCTAGAGCTGGAGAGAATATTCTTGGGGATGGGTTGCCTGAGAATACCTAAACAAAATGACATCCATATTTCTGGTATTTGATTTCAAAATGTTAACACAAAATATCTTGCTGATGAACCAATGGAACCCTCAGCTTAGACTGAGACCTTCAAGATGGCAACGTTTTTTAGATCTCCCTGCAACTTGCCTAGAAGGCCAGAATTAATGGTAGCATGTCCCCTACATTCTCAAATACTGATGGAGAATTATTGGCCCAACTATTGGCCCAGGACAACCATATAGGCAACTGTATCTTCCCTGTTCCTGGCTGTGAAAGCTACAAATCTTACTATTTATTAGAGATGGTTGAGGAATTCAGTCTTTGTGAATTCCCATACAAAGCAAACTGATCCACATCTCTCAGATAATGATGATGTTATTTACTTATAAAGTGAGTAAGATTATCTATGTGCTGTACAGATATTAAAATATAAGATTGTCCCTGCCTGACAGGCGATACAAAAGGAAAAAGGAATGGTTCCTTCATCTGTGCTCTCCACCATATTCACACTTTTTGAATGTAACAACATAGTTCTCAGTAGTTTCGATGTTGTCCTTGAAGCAGCAGCGCCTAGAGATGAGTCCAACGTTCAGGCGGTACAAGCCGGCCTGTCTGTGGCACTTTCGGCATCTACCTCTTCCTCACTTCCAGTCTCCATGGATGCTGGTGCTCCCCAAGAACAACCTCATCTTCCTCCACCTGGCAGTCAAGCTCTTTATACAGCTCCTTCCGGGGTGGTCGCGCCTGTGGTAGTTGCGTCTCCAGCTGCTTATACGGGTGGGTGGTTTGCACCTGCACATGCTTCAGGTACACAAGGTCAGCAGATACAGCAGTATCCTGCAGCTCCTCAGGCGCAAGAAGGCGCCCAGCAATCTCTAGTGTATATGGGAGGTGTTTTAGTTCCTCAGCAGCCTGTGCTTCCTTGGCCTGCTGCTGCAGTAACTCCATGGTGGCCATCTGAGGCTTCAGCTAGTCAATCTGCTCTTCCGCTGCCTCTTCCCCCTGGCGTTTACCCACAGGGTGATACTTCCCTCCATTGGGTGATCATTTATTGTCTTCTACTAGGGAAAAAATTTGGCGAGGAGAGTATATTGATATATTCACTCTCCTTTTTAGGGAATCTGAAACAAAGCCCAAAGAGGGTTCTGATCCAAATGAGCATGAGGCAGCGATAAAAAAGAAGGTTGATCGCATATGGCCTAATTGGCTTAATGCGCTTACCATATATATGGGCGTTATGACTCAGGTTTATCTGTCTAGGGCCATGTCCATGATTAAATATCAGGACATCATTCATCGAGCCTGTAGGAAATTTTCTGGTACTGCTTGGTTGCGGTATGATGAGAATTTTAGGCAAAGGGTGCCCTTAGATCTCACGCTTCGTTGGGATGTTGAACATCCTGGTCTTTGGCTGCGTTCTATGACTTCAGCCAGGCCCACTTCCAGAGACAGGGCTGATAGCGGGCATTTGCTGGTGCGTGTGCAGACTTCAGCCTCCGGTTCCAGCCAAGGCTGGCAGCGGGTTCAACCCCCTCAGGTCTGTTGGATCTTCAATAGTACTGGACGCTGTTACAGGTGCCCGTGTAGGTTCAGGCACGCATGTGGACTTTGCGGTGGCAATCACCCCAGTTCCACCTGCCAGAGAGCCCGTCAGGCTTGTCGGGGATCGGGGGAACAACAACAACCTAAACGTGGGTCTGGCAACAGCGGCAGTACGTCACAAGGCCAGTACCCCTATTAGGTTGCTTCCCCTAGCGAGATTATTAAATAGCTACCCCAATAAATATGCGGCTAGATGTCTGTGGTATGGTTTCTCAGAAGGTTTTCATATTCCTTTCGAAGGCCCGAGGGTTCCCACTTCCCCTACCAATCAGCCTTCTGTTTTTGCTATGGCTCCTGTGGTTCTAAAGAAATTGAATAAAGAAATAGCTGTGGATAGGATTTCTGGCCCTTTTCCTTATCCTCCCTTGTCAAATTTGAGGATTTCTCCTATTGGGATAATTCTCAAAAAGCAGCCAGGTGAATATCGCCTTATTCATAATTTGTCTTTCCCACAAGGTGCCTCTGTTAATGATGGTATTTCATCATTATATACATCAGTTCGATATACTTCCTTTGATGAGGCTGTTAAGGTAGTCAGGAAGGGTGGAAAGGGTGCTTTGATGGCAAAGTGTGACATAAAGTCTGCATTTCATTTGCTCCCAGTGCACCCTGGCGATGTTGATTTATTAGGTTTTAGGTTTCAAGGCCAGTTTTATGTGGATAGGGCAATGCCTATGGGATGCTCTGTGTCCTGTGCAGCATTTGAGACCTTTAGCACATTCCTTGAGTGGGCCTTACGGACAAGGGCTGGTTCTTCCTTGTCTGCTCATTATCTGGACGATTTTTTGTTCGTTGGCCCTGCAGGCACTTCTCATTGTCTGCATTTGATGCGGACTTTTGAGGAGTTAACTAAGGAATTGGGTGTTCCTTTAGCTCCCGAAAAGTCTGAAGGCCCTTCTACTTCCCTTTCATTTTTGGGGATTCATTTGGATACGCAGTCCCAGTCTTCCAGTCTGTCTCAGGATAAGTTGCTCATATTGAGGCACAGATTGCGCTCAGCTTTGACTTTGAAAAAGGTCACACTTGCTCCGTTACAAGAGCTTCTGGGTCATTTAGTTTTTGCTTCTAAAGTCATTTCGCCAGGTAGAGCATTCCTTTGTTGTCTCTGTGACGCCATGAAGGGAGTTCGTTCTCGTTTTCATCTTATTAGGGTCACGTTGGGAATGAGAGAGGATTTCAAAATGTGGCTTACTTTCTTGGATAATTATAATGGCCTCTCCTTCTGGCGTGAAGACTTATTACTGGAAGCTGAGCTACAAGTACATTCCGATGCTGCAGGTGGCATTGGTTTCGGTGTAATTTTTAGATCTCAATGGTGTGCTGAGAGATGGCCTTCGGAGTGAATAGCTTCTGGGCTCACTTCAAATATGACCTTTTTGGAATTCTTTCCAATAGTGGTGGCTGTATATATCTGGCCTTCCGCATTCCAAAATCGCACAGTGCGTTTCTGGTGTGATAATTTGTCCACAGTGTGTGTGGTCAATACCCAGACTTCTAAATCTCCTAGTGTGATGCGCCTGGTGCGGGCCTTTGTATTGCAATGCTTGCGTTTTAATATATTATTTGCTGCTCGCCACGTTCCGGGCTTACAGAATTCTGTTGCTGATGCTCTCTCCCGCTTACAGATGGCACGTTTCCAGGAACTGGCACCAGGAGCAGCTCAGGATTCGGTCCCGGTCCCCTTCTTCCTGTGGAGCCTTGGGAATTAGAAGTTAGGGCTGCCATAGCCTCTGCCCTTGCTCCCAGCACTCAGAGAGCGTATCAGCGTGCTCTTGGAACATTCCAGGCTTTTCGTGCCAGTAGTGCTTTGCCTTCTGCATGGCCTATTCCTGTATCACATTTGCTGCAGTTTATGTTATATTTAAAAGGGCAAAATAATTCTGTTTCTACCATTGCCGGACACCTCTCTGCGCTGGCCTTTATTTCCAAGGCAAGAGGATTGCAGGATCATTCTGTAGATTTTAGGGTCAGAAAGGTCCTTCAGGGTTGGTCACGTTCTGCCCACAGGCCCGCTGACCGAAGGAGGCCAATCATGCCCGAT
Organism: Rhineura floridana; assembly: GCF_030035675.1. NCBI lineage: Eukaryota > Metazoa > Chordata > Lepidosauria > Squamata > Rhineuridae > Rhineura > Rhineura floridana. Next base: position 56,373,866 of record NC_084483.1, read on the forward strand.
GTTCTCCTTCAGATCCTGCCTTTATTTAGGTCTATGTGCTCATCACAGTATGAGTCGCACCTGTTCGCCACAGTAACTCTGACGATGTTCTATGGTGCCTTTCGCCCTAGTGAAGTATTGGCTTCCTCGAAGCGTGATGTGTCCTACTGAGCCTTCTGCTTTGGCGATCGCACATTAGGTGCTGATATAGTTAGGCTTTCCCTACGAGTCTCTAAGACTGATCAAAAGGGCCGTGGCAGTATTATTTCATTGAATGTTTGCCAGGTTCCTGAATTGTGCCCAGTTGCTGCAGTGCGTCTATTTTTGTCTATCAGGCCAGGGGGCCAGCGTTACCTCTTTATACATGTGGATGGTTCTGCCCTGACTCAATTTCAATTTTGGGCCGTTGTTCGGCGGGCCTTGTTGGCCAGTGGTCGCGATGCGGGAGTCTATGGGCTGCATTCCTTTCGGATTGGGGTGGCTACAGCCACTGCCCTCGTGGGCATGAGTGTTGAGGATATTCAAGCAATAGGAAGGTGGCGTTCTTCCGCTTTCAAGTCTTATATCAGGTATTGATTCTAATGTGCTGTTTCTTTTCTTTTCTTAGGAGTGCTGAGCCTTCCAGTGCCTGCGAGGGTCGTCCTGTGTGGCCACTCGATTTTATTTTGGGCCCATCAGAGGGCCTTCTCTTCTCTTGCTGGGACGCAGCTGCAGCTTTCTGCTAGAGCAACATGTAGCTGGGAGGCTCAGAGGGGTATTATTATTATTATTATTATTATTATTATTATTACCTTTATTTATACCCCGCCATTTTTCCAAAACTGGAACTCATGGCGGCTTCCAGATAAAAAATACATATAATTAAAAACATACAAAGTCTACATTAAAATAAGATTAAACTATTTCCAATATGCTGTGGGATGCGTTCATGCCTTTGGTGTGCCATATTATGTCATCGACTAATCGGCCCCATGTTCTGGTGGTTCATTTGGGTGAAAATGACTTGGTGCAGCGGCCAGGTATGGATCTGCTGCTCAAGATCACATGGGATTTCACTGGACTCATCCAGTCATATCCGGACCTTGTTCTAGTGTGGTCCGATATGCTGGTGAGAAGAATTTGGAGGGGTGCACAGCACCCTAACAGGATCGATAGATCCAGAAAGTGGGTGAATAGGAAGGTTAGGAATTTGGTTTTGTCATTGGGTGGGGCTTATATCCTGCACGACAGGATTCACTTTCATTCTCCACATTTGTTTCGGGATGATGGTGTCCATCTCTCGGAGAGTGGGTGTGATTTATTCTTGAAGAACTATAGGTTGGGTTTGGGGGCTCTGTTTTCTTTGGGTTGAGGGGACCAAGCTTCAGTTGATCCCCTCTTGTGGTGTCGAATTCAGGCAGGTGAGGTAATTGGGGTTAAAATTGAGGCAGCTGAGGCATTTTGGTAAAGGGCACCCCCTGGTGAAACATCAAGGCGTAATGTCTGGTGTGGATCTGGGGAGTGTCCACGTGGGACCGGCTTGTGCATCATGGTGAACGCCTGTACGGCGGGGCCAGGATGCGGAGGTTGGAACCACCTACCTGACTCCAATTGCAAGGAGGGATAAGTTTTCCCACATCCTTGACTGGGGAGTTGCAGTACGATGTGACTGACTTGCCTCCTGGTTTGGAGGGTCTATACCCTCACAGATAGGTTGAGCCTCACCTGCCCGAAGTATTTGATATTCATTAATTGGCTGATTTGAATTTGATTGATTATGTGTTATATTTTAATAAATATAACATTTCTCCATATATGTGTCACGAGTCTTCTTTGGTGTGGTGGCAAAAGGAAAAAGGAATGGTTCCTTCATCTGTGCTCTCCACCATATTCACACTTTTTAAATGTAACAACATAGTTCTCAGTAGTTTTGATGTATCAAAATATGCATTGAAACAATGTTTTGGGAGAAAATAGGCACAGAAATATATTTTAAAATGCATATTCATAACCATGAATGGATGCCAAATGTAAATTTATATTAGGCAACTTTGGCAGTTCAAAGTCTTTAGCTTTAGCAAGTAAAATAAACATACCATGTTAGATCACTCTCTAGGACATCAGAAAATTTTCTGAGGCAAAGTATAATTTTGCAATAGGGTAATTTGCATAAGAAAATTCTCTGGAAAAACCCACTTCACTGCTGGTGATCTTCCTCATAAGTGGTCTCTTTCACATGGACAGATTTAGCCCCACATAGCCAGATCCTTACTTCCAGAATAGCACAGGTCTGGATTTCATGTGTCCAGATTTAGAACAATAAATGGGGTGGCAGTTGTTGATTATTACAAAGTGAAATGCCTCTCAGCCTGTTCTACCTAACCAGAAAGGTGGGAGCAAGATGTGCTTATACATCAAGACATTTTCTTTTCTTTTCTTTTTTGGCATGGTGCTTTAGTGAGACTCAAGTGCGTTAATAAAACAGAGCAAAAAAAACCACAATTCCAATGTGATCATACATTTGATTATATCAAGATTTGTTCGGTAAGGTCTTTCACTAATGCACAGGCGTACATGTACATAGGGGTGTGACTACACAACAAGGATCATGATCTTGATGCAGATATACATTCAATCACACTAGTATTGCTTCTTTTCTTTTCTTTTTGCAATGCTTCATTGATGTTCATGTGCACACTGGCAACACAAATGGAAGGAAAGATGCAATTCAACTGCAGGAACTGAAAGCTATAGAAAATATCCAATTCAAGAATTAATTTTAGAAAGTTCCCTAGTTAAACTAGAATTCAGTAGACATGGAATGAAGGGCAGACCAAGCCCAGGTAGCAATAAAGGAATGGAATGAGGGAAATTAAGTAACGGAATAGTGTGCTGAGGAGCACATCACTCTTAAATAAACTGCTGGTGATCAGAAGATTATGCTGTCCAAATGAACCAATGAAACTTCATTTTAGAGAAACTGTTTCTTTGAAAAACAAAAGCCCACAAGAGCTCCATAGGGTCAAAACATGTGACAACTCAGCATGGATTTCATGTTTTTTGAGCACTGGCTTATGCACATTTGTTTACCAAAAAGTGTTTGAACGGCCTTAACAATTTTAAATTATTTCTAATAAATTTCCTTACAAGCCCCTGTATGGACGAGTTCATGAAGCAAAGCTGTACCTTTTTAAGAGGCTCAATGGTAGAGCATCTGCTCTGCATGCAGAAGGCACCAGGTTCAGTCCCCAACATCTGCAGGGAGGTCTGTCTGAAACCCCAGAGAGCCACTGCCAGTCAGCAGAGACAATACTGCACTAAATGGACCGACAATCTGTTCCTATGCTTCCAAGCACTTCTCTTGAATAGCTTCCAATGTAGGCTAAGAAATAAATGGGGAAGTGTAGCTAATAGTTACTATACTGCAATAGTTGTGTGGTGCTGTTCATTAGTGTTGCTGTCTTAATGAAATATCCACGCAACTGCATGTTAGCACTGAGTTATGGTGAGCACAGATGGTTATAAAAAAATCTACTACCCACAATTATTTGTGGGTTAATCTTGGGAGAGATAAAGTCTTTGACAGCAAGCAAAAACTGGAGAGTATCTCATCAGGTGATAGGTGGTCAGTACACATATATCCTCTGGCAAATCATTGCACCTAGCTGACTCCAGATATATTGAAAGCTGCCATTCCTCTGATTCAGTCTATGAGATCAAGGAGAGGTACAACCCTGAGCAGGACCCAAACTTTAGTAGTAGAGCACAGAGATGACACTTCATCCTTGCTGTAAACCTGTGATGGGAAACCTGGGGGACGCATGAGCCTTCCTTTGCCATTGGCCTCCAATTCTCATCAGCCCCAGCAATAAAACATAAAACCATAAAACAATAGTCAGAAATTATGAAAGTTGTAATCTAGCAACAGTTGGAAGACCATAGATTCCCAACACCTGATATAAACCCATCAGTTTACAAAAATAGACATTGGCACCACATGCAGCACAATTCCAAGCATATTGATTCAGAAGTCTCACAGAGTTAATTGAAACTATTCCCCCATAGGTATTTTTACAACTGAGGCACTGTGGTGGCAGATTCTGCTTCTGACCTACATGTGTTAATGTGAAGTTCTGAAAAGACCTAACATACAACAATATGCACAGGGGGCTCTTCTATGTACAGTATGTACAGCTGTAGATGTAAGAGGCAGAGCCTACCACCACAATGCTGCCCTCCTCTACGTGGATTCATTCAACAAGGAAATACCATCTGAAAAGCACATATGTTCTAGGCCATAATGCTGCTGAACCTGCATTTGTTTGGATGGCTTAAAGACCAAATATGAGTCATCAAACTATATGATCTGCTACTTTCGCTAACGCTAAGACTGTTGCTTCCTCTCACTCTAAAGATTGTGGCTCTAAATATAGCTCATACATCCCCATACATAGACTACCCTCATTTGGTTCAAGGAAATAAAGCAACAGTGGGGAACTGTTTTCAGTCTGAGGGCCAAATTCCCTTATGGGAAACCTTCCAGGGGCCGCATACGGGGTGAGTGTGGCCGAAGTAAAGATGGGCGAGAAATTTGATTCAGTTTGCATTTCACGCCAAATGTATCAAATCCTCACTTTCTGAAACAATATGAGAACTGAAACACAGCCATCCTTCAAAAATAGTACTTGTACAAATTTTGCAATGCAGTTCACCAACCAACCAATGTTTACAAAAATGCATGGGGGAAAGTGTACATAAAAATGAATATATGAGTGAAAATAACATACAAAAATGCATCATATGATGAGACATTGCTTGCAAAAATGTGTTCATTAGTCAAAACTGCATACAAAAATGTGTTTTATTAGAAGAAATTCTGAAGAATGCTGGAGAATTTTCATGCTGCAGAAATGTGGAGAACTGAATCTTTCCATCCCTAGGCCAACGTGGGTATAGTCACACATACACCATTCTACATCCTCTATCCACATAAGCAAATAGGCATTATTGCAGCTCAGTTTCAATTAGGAGACATTCCAGTCAAGTAAAATCACTAGATGGGGGTGCAGAGCAGGGCCACTGAAGGGCATAGCCTCTCTGTGTGTGTGTGTGTGTGTGTGTTTCCTGGACAAAGTCCTTGGAGATGCCGAGAGAGTACTGGAGGGCCACATTTGGTTCCCTGCCCTTGAAATAAAGACTTTATAAGTCTTGAAATAGATGTACCTCCACAAACACAAATAGCCATTTGACTTTAAAGGATGTTGAATTGTATCTTTTCAGAGCATTTGTAAATGAAAATTGTTTCACTGAACATCATGAAGTATATTATTAGCACAGAGTATTTCATGGCTTCAGGGTTAAGAAAGTGAAACTAATAAGAAATAATTATTATAATTAATTACAGTAAGTAATATTACAGAAGCCTCCAGAAGGGCTTTCGTGTTGATTGATTGGTTCAGATTACATTTTTGGCAGCACTGGGTTTTATTGATCTGATTCCTGTATTTAAAGATGTTAAGGTTATATATTAGAATTGCCATTGTTGCCAGATAACAAAACAGTAAATTAAAACTTCAAATCACTAGGCTGCTACTAAGACTTATTAAGGTGAAATGTAACCTGGAGACAGTTTTACTAGGTTTCTTATCTGTAGTATTATGTAAAAAAAGACATCATTTTTGTAAATCTTTAAGACCTCACTCCAACCACAATGTTACATTTTCAAGTCCATTTGAAATAAATGGAACTGAAGTCCCCTCTAATCGTTATGAATTTATTTCTTTATGCCCCTTTTGTGACTTTGCTGCTGAGCTTTGTTGCCTTCATGGGCCGTGAGCATCTTAGTCTACGTGCCTTTTCCCAAAACTGCTGTGGCTACTGATGATGATGAGCGTGACAATGCTACTACTTTTCCAAGTCCATAAAGTGCTACTTACCATTGGTAGCAGCTGTAGTAATATTTCATAATCAAACAGCAGATGTTTCTGCTGCTCAGAGGGGCAATCACTGTTCTAAGAATCTCACAATAAGTGAGGGGCAGGGAGAAGAATTTTTTTACATGTAAGTAAAAATAATTTATTGCTGGCAGAAGGACAGAAATTGATCTTATTATTTTATTTTTATTATTTTATTAGATTTTTATACCGCCCGACTAGCATTAGCTCTCTGGGCGGTGTACAACAAAATATGTAAAAGCTTAAATATGCCAGAGCTTCAAAGATAAATTAAGAAGGTTATGACATGTACAGTAAAAGGCTTTTGGAAGAAGTCATATTATTTATTTATTTATTTATTTATTATATTTATTGACATGCCAGCCTGCAACTAAGATGGCTGCAGAGCAGGGAATTGTAGGGTTTCTTTTTGATAGCCTTTTGATAGTGTGGGATCTTCATAGGTTAACATTTGGTTTTTGCAATGAGGCCATGAGTGGCAGTTCTCTGCCCACCTTCCGGGAAGATGTGTAATCAGAAGCCCAACCTAACACTTTCTTATCAACAGAGGCCTGGCTCCAACAAGATCTAAAGTCTGGGAAGTTTTAGGGAGATGTGTAATCAGAGGCCCGGATTAACACCTTCCTGTCAGCAGAGAACGGGCTCCATGGAAGATGTGACCTCTGGCAGGTTTCAGGGATGATATACAATCTGGCCCCTGATTGGTTAATTGTCTCTGGCTGTGGCCGGGGGCTTTTTGCTATAAGTATGGGCAGAAAATTCTAAGGGTTTTTGCTCTCTCAGTCCCATCATGCCTGCTTGATGTGACCAGGTTAGGTTCCTGCTACCGTCAGCTATCCTGACTGTTATCTCTCTGAGGAAGGAGCTAAGCAACTGCAAGTCTTCTTTGTAAATATAGCTCAGACTAGTAGTCTTTGTTATTTTTTGGTTTGTGATTGAAGTCTCTCATGTTTTCTGTTTTACCTTGCCCCTTTGAGTAGGAATATTAAGGAACCATTTTGCTACTGTAACTGTGTACCTCTTTTATTCTTTAATAAACCTATTTCTATTGCACAGTGGGTGTTTATTTCAGGAGGAGGTCAGTTCTGAATCTGGTCCTAACCATTGACCACAGCTACTGTGTACATTGGAGGGGTTGCCTGAGGCTCTGGGCGAGGAGTGTCCCCTTAGCTCTTGCCCTTTAGAATTTCTGGCAAGTTTTCTGGGCTCTGACTTCCCCTTTGGCTCAGAGTGGCTAACCAGTAAAGAAGGGTGGTGGCAGTGTCTACCCTGCAAGGTTGTTGTGAGCATGCACAACCTTGGCAGAGGAGGATATTTTGCTAGGATCAATTGCCCTGGGTTAGGAATTGGTTCCCGGGACGGTAGAAAACAGGGGGAGCACCCCCGAGGACCATGCTGTTGAATATTATGCCGAGTCGTGATGACACTATGTGCCAGCTAGTTGCTCATCATTTTGTTTCTTCAAAATGAGAATTCATGCTACAGTTTCTTGGCTTAGGCATCTGTTTCCCAGCCTCAGTTCCTGTCCCACCTTTTTATCTCCACCTTTAACCATTGCTTCTTGGTCCAGCCAACTGCACTCTTGTTTCTATCTGCTGCTTCCTGTGCCTTGAAGCATACTGAGTCTAAGTGCTTTTCTCTGATAAGGTTAGGCAAAGAGACAGAGTAGATAAAAGGCTGCATCTTGTTCCTCAATCTGGTGATAACTTACTGCCACTCCCCCCCTTCTCTCTACATTTGTAATATGTACTGTATTACTTCAAAGCCTCTAGATTTGACACATAACATTAATAATAAAAACATTTATAAAGCACTTTTGCAAAATAAAACCCCATGAAAAACAGACCTGGGGGTGCTGTACATAATACATAAAACATAATCAAATTGGGCTGAATGATCAGAGGAACCAGCTATAGCAATAGAATGAGTAAAACCAAAAGAGAGCCGTCAGTGAAAAAAAGGCAAATGTAAAAGATCAAACAGGTAATGACCGAAATACACAGACTCTGCATACAACCTATATGGGCAAATTTTGTACATGGTACCACTGTGGTGATGCATATATATCAGTACTGAAAAAATGCATTTGATTCATTTGAAGATTTTTGAGTATTTTGTTAGTTTGGGCCTGCTGACCCTCACTTTCATCAAATTGCACAGGATGGTCAAATTACCAGGTTATGTAGTGATCAAGGAAGGTGGGTTTTCATCAAGCACTGGCTATGTACTGGAAGACTTGCTTAACTTATGAAAATATACAACATATTATATTGCACAGAGTCCCCTCAAATCATTGATGTTTGATGGCTACAATCATTGATGTGATTATTTGGTTTGTATGTAGCCCCTTGTGCTTTTCAGCATCAGCAAGGAGAATAATAAAGTATTTCTCCTTTAGATTCCACAAGATAAGAGTCTGGTCAACCCTTTCAGAGTCTGCTAAAAAAATGTTATCTCATAGATTAAGAGTGGGGAACCTGCAGTCCTCCACATGCAGTTGGACTACAACTCCCATCATCCCTGACCATTGGCTATGCTAGCTGGAGCTGATGAGATCAGCTGAAGGGTCACAGGTTTCCATCTCCTGTCCATAATCAATAGTCTGCTATATTAACCCTGAGCTCAGGGTGCAAGTTCACTAGCTATGAGATTTGTAACAGCACTGGGATGTTTCTTGCCTGATGAACTTGCATAGAATCATACTATTAGTATCATTGTTTTGCATGAGCCTAATGCAATTCTATGCACATTCATTCAGAAATAAAGCCAGCTGACATCAACAAGACTGACACCTAAGTAAGCATGCATAATATTGCCGCCTAAATCCTCTTCAGTTGCAACTTGATGAAGTCTCCTATGCAGAAGAGGGGGTTGAAATGAATTACGCATATTACAGGTTAGTTTTGGCATTTGCCTGTAGAGTTGTTTCCAAATTTCACATACATCAAAAATACAAAGTATTGCTGCTCAAGAGAGTCAGCTGAACAATTTTGAGAAAACAAATAAAGAAAGAAATCAGACTACCAAAAATTTTTCATGTGGGTTCTCCAGATCACTGAGCTGCCAAAACAGACCATTTGAGGTGAATTGGATGATTCCTGCTCTGGAGAATTTTGGGAGAAGGAAAACAAAGTTTCTGCAGGGTTAGCAAAATTTCTCAGGGAAATTTATACTTTCAGCACGAGTCAGAAATGAAAAAAGAAGCACATAATAGCTAAATTTATTGGCCATAATCCAGGACACACACAGGTGCATTTAAGCCTACTAAAAACAATTAAGCCTGCCATAATATGAGCTGGTTTGCCATCCTTTTCATCAAGCATAAGGAGAGTGAGGAAAGTAGGAAAAGGCCACCTCAGGGCCCACTCCAGCCCACTCCAGCCGGGCTATCCCTTACACACACACAGGGCGATCTATCAACTGCCCTATAGGAAGAATCCTGAAGTGTTTTTAATATTTTAATATTGTTTATTATGTTTTTAAGATATGTAAATTAATGTTGCATGTAAGCCGCCTTGATTGGTTTTATATCTTGAAAAGTGGGATGTAAATCATTGTAACAAATAAATAACAAATAAATGGGTCTATTCTTATTAATGAAATTGCAGTTGCGTGCACAGCTGACAATTTGTCCTCTACATCTATAACAATGTCCCAATAGGCAATCATGCCAAAAGTCAGTAAAAATTAGCTTTAAATCATGTGGATCTTTGCTTTCACTGGAAAAATTCTACACTAACAAAAAAGGGCACTTTATGCATCTCTTGATGTCCTATTGTGATTGCTGTGGCACTAGCAATGGGACAGAAAAACAATCAGGAATTATACAACACATAAAAAAGTGAAACCTTGTTATATATAAAAAGGATCTCTGCTGCCTCCATGCATTTGCAGAGAGTGTTAAGAGCAGATTTCCGTGCCATTTGAAATAAATGCCTGCCAATAAACCTGTTCTCACTTTCTTTCCCATTTGAGATTAACATTTATAGCCACACGTGGGATGCAATGTTCTCCTGACTCACATCAGATGTCTGTTCCCCACACACACACACTTCAACCAACCTTTCACCTGCCAAAAGCTCAGGCAACTCCATCCTGCTGTTTCACCATTCACAAAACTTTTTGAGTGTTACTGATCACTAGGGAGAATACACACACACACACACACACACTAAAATCAGTGTTTTGTTACAAACTACAGCAAAACTGAAATGAGATATAAGGCCCCATCAAGCCATTTCAGAATGCAGAAGTGCTTGCAGTGAGCATGATATTAAAACTGCAGTTGAGAAAATTTAGATGGGATCAACACTGACAAGAACATACCAAATATAACAAAAAGTAATCTTCACAGATTCTCTGATGTTTAAATGTACAGCAATATGAAGAGAAATGAATCTGTTGATATCCAGTATTATGTAACACATGAACATGGCTTTTGGTTATGAAAGGATATTACCATGGTTATTGATAGCCCATCTTGGTAAGGGAATAGCTACCTTGCGGTGACTGTATTATTTAACGGATCACAAAGCACCCTTTCCAACAGGGTTATTTTTCTCAGTCCACTGCCTATTCTGACCCTTCCTTTCAATGTAGTGCTTGACTCGTTTGCTTTTATATATGGTTAGGACTCCCTCAATTCAGTTTTCTAGCTGCTATCTCCATAATTACTCCTAGAAATAGAAAAATGTCCAGTCCTTCCCACCTAGCTGCTTCTCCAGAGATTTTCCCCAAATAGAACAGAGCTTTCACTTCCTCACTCAGATTCCTGGAAAATATTGTTAACACTTTCAATCCCTCAGCAGTCAGAAAATGTTTGTGAACATTCTATGACATCACAGAAGCTCAGACAATTGGTGTCAGCAGCTTTGCTACTTTCACAAGAAGACAAATTTTCTGCTATTGACACAATTGATTGGTTGTTTAAGTTAAGAATGAATTTCCTTTCCCCCCAACCATTACAGACAGAAGAGAGAATGGACTTTAAATATGTTGTGCTTCTTTATTTATATTTTAAAAATGTATTCCAACTCTTATTTCTAAAAGGAATCCAAGGAGGCAAGCAAATCAAGAAAACCTAAAAACAATAATTAAAAAATCACAGTCTTAATACAATAATACCAACAACAAACTGTATCTACAGACAGCAGTCAAAAACTAAAAGCTTTCAAATCAAATGGGGATATTCAGCCAAAGCCCCTTTTAGATAACCAATTTTTCACTAGATTCCTAATAACAGAAAAGAGACAAAACCTGCCAAACTATAGAGTAAGCCCCGCTATGAAAAAAACTCTGCCGCTCGTAGTAACCGGCATAGTCTCACAGGGTAGAGGAATCCAAAGTAGAATCTCCAGTGATGAGCTGAACATACAGGGAGGCAGTAGTAGATGGCATGGTGCAGTGGAGGAGCTTACCTGACGTCCTGGCAGGTAAGTCACTGCTGCTTAACAGGAGGGAGAGGGGTGATGTGGCAGGGAGGGTGGCGAAGCACAAATGTACTAGCAAAGCCAATTTGGCACTCCAGCTGTTGCATTTGCAGTGTGTCACCCTCCCCACCACCTCGCCCCTCTCCCTCCTGGTAAGCAGCAGTGACACCTACCAGGAGATCAGATAAACACCTCCACCCTGCCATGCCATCAGCTACTACAGGAGGAGCATACAGAATAAGGTGACCCTTAAGGGACCAGATCCCAAACTGTTCAGGGATTTAAAGGTTGATACCAACACCTTGAATTGGGCCTGGACATAAACTGGTAATCAGTGCAGATGAAATAAGAACAGGTGTGGTGTAGGAACGGGGAGAAATTCTATTTTTTTGCATTTTAATGTGAAACTCCCAGATTCACACTTCTTGAATCAATATGCTCCAAAATGTAATTCTTCAACATTCACACTTCTCTGAATTTTGCAATGAAGTTCTCCAACCAACCAATGTGTACAAAAATGCATATATTGAGGGCAAGTGTATATGCAAATGCATATATTTGTGAAAATACCATACGGAAATGCATCATGTTAGGAAAAATTGCTTGCAAAAATGTGAATATTAATTAAAATCACATACAAAAATGTATATATTAGGAGAAATCTGCAGTAAAATGCTGGCAAACTTTCATGAGGATTTTTTTTTTTTTGAGAAGTAAGAATTGGAAATTGCTGCAGGAATGTGGAGAACTGAATTTAAGATAGGAAATATGAGAAATGGAGAGAAACCAAACTGGACAGATTTATCCATTCCTAGCGTGATGTGATCAAATGTCCTGGCTCCAGGCAATTACCTAGCCAGTGTCTTTTGCATCAAATAGTATTCAAGGGTGGTCCCACTATAGCACATTACAACAGACTAATCTAGAGGTAACCAAGACATGAATGACTGGCAGGAAGGATCTTAGTTGGCAAATCAGCGGAAGCGTATGCAAATTGATGGGCTAACTGTACTGGAAAGAGACACAGCTTCCATACCTTTTTGAGGCCACTCGAGTCCATACCTCATAAGGCACTGAGTGGAATAACTACATGGAATAAAGACATCTTGCAGGTCAAAGTATCCTAAGCATATTGTGCAAACAATTCTTAAAAAATAATACTATGATTGATAGCCAGACTATCAGTCAAACCTGGACATAGCTTTAACCAATAAAAAATGGAGCAGAGGAGACCCTAGAAACCCACAGCACAAGAAATGACCTTAATCCAGATCTATCTCTTGAACATAACCCAACAGAAAAAGTCACTTCACATCTAAAGAGACCTCCAGTCTTTCTGCACGGACTCCTATTAGAAAGAAGAGCAGAAAACCCTCTTGCATGAACAGAAGCAGCCTTGCACTACTTTAAATCCAAGTCAACATCTAGTGTCAAGAAAAGCCCATTTCTACAACCTGTATAAATTATGCATACTATATAAACTCGCACATATTAGTCTATTTTTCATAATTCTGCTTCTGCAGAAAATTATGCATGCTTTGTAAAGTTTTCTTCCATAACCTTTCGAAATCCTGTTCAAACTAGGATTTTCAAAATAAGGAAAAACAACAATAGACGAAGACATGGCAGTTGCCAGAAAAGCAAGATGGCAGGGGTATGGGCCCCCACCCCCACCCCCTTCTTCAGCTATTGAGTTTTTTTAGCCACATATCTGAACAGAATACATAGCTTTTGCACTAGGGTCTGTCTCTTGTGACCTACCTGAAATTGTTGAGATTATCCCCATGACTGCATCCCTGGGCTCACTTTCAGACTCCATCCAGGTACCAGACATTCTGGCAACCCAACTAAAAAAAAAAGCCTGCCTTTACTAGTTTGGTGATACATTGACTCTTGCCTACAAAGGTACAAGCCGATCATGGCAATCTTAAGGATGAGAAATTGGGCTTTAAAAAAGAAGAAAGAAATTGTGATTGCACAGTGAAATCGGTTGGTGGTTGTTGTCATCTTGGTTTCCCTTTCTTTTCCATCCTGTGACAAAAATGGCTTTGTCAAATTACTGCTATCACTTGCAATTCTCTGTGGGTGGGAGGGGGTTGGTTGGGGGCAGGGATGGGGGAGAGAGAGAAACCTGCAGCATTTAACTCCATCTGACTTTGGGAAGAAGTATTAGTAATGTACCAGGTACAGTCTGTTGCACAACCCTAATAACTCCAACCCTATAATGCATTGCATTATTTATGGAGAAACCTTATGACCTTCTCCATAGAAATGTAACATTTTCATTACATTTATCCAGAGCTTGGAAAAGTTACTTTTTTGAACTACAACTCCCATCAGCCCAATCCGGTGGCCATGCTGGCTGGGGCTGATGGGAGTTGTAGTTCAAAAAAGTAACTTTTCCAAACTCTGCATTTATCATATATTCATAGCCTATATTACAGGGAAGATATGCCCCTTTCTTCTCATAAATGTCGCATCATATTTAGGTCAAACCTTTCCATTCTTAGTGAGACACGAGCCACATTAAAACAAAAGCCTCTTCTGTCTCTGTAATAAATGTGGGATCAAGTCCATTGTGTATGACGTAACCGCAGCAGACGGAAAAAGCCCATCATAACAAATCCAGGCAGCCTGTCATATATTTTCAATATACTTGAGATTGCTTCATTTGAATCACTTCTATAGCGAGGGATCTGAGCCACATATGTCAATGGGGTCAGGAAGTTAAACTTGTTTTTTCCCATCCTAATGGAAACTAAATTAGCCTGGTACATTCTTAATTTTTTGTGTAATGGAGTGTAATAGTTCTGTCCTCTTTGAATATACAACAAAGAACAATGCCAACTATTTAACAACAAACATCTCAATCAGACATCTGTCTTACATCAGAATTCCTTTTGTATACAGAGGAAGATGTTAATAAAAGAAAGGAAGAAACAGTTAAAATCAATGCCTATCTAATTTTGAGAAACTTATTGAAATCGCTCAGTGCTTTGATATTTTATGCATTAAGTCACTCTAAACAGCACTTTGTGAAAAGTTTCAAGGACACTGTCAAGGAGAATTGAATTACCAACTAATGTTACAGCTTGCTCTTATAGTTACATTTATCTGGAATGAAGATAATTTATTAGGCGGGTGAGGGAGGGGGTAGAAAAGAAATCCATACATCACTCACATGCAGACTCTGAAATATTTGTCCTTCATATAATAACTAGATATGGTCAAAGAAAGTTCACAACTTTTTGTCTGCCTCCAAGCTCTGCCACAGTACCAATGGGGGGTGGGAATATGCTGCCCAAGTATTTGCATTTGCAATAAAATGAGTGGGGGAAATTATTTGTTAAAAGGAATAATATCTCATGTTGGACCAACCTCTGAGTCTTGATTGATTTTCATTCTCTCACATTTTCCCAGGTAGTGAAAAACATACAAACACCCCAAAGCTACAACCTCTGTGGAGAATTTCAGAAAGGCAAAATGCATGCCATCATTGTCCGCTATCTTATTTAGGTTCCCTGCAGATTTCACACATGCAAATCCCTCAGTGAGTCCGTGTCTCAGTAATTAAATGGAAAATATTTTGCAGCCATGGTTGAAGGGTCACCACAGAAAAATGCCACTTGCAACCCCTTCTGATGGAGCAATTCACTATGCATTTGGATCAAAGGCTCACAGAAACATAACTAGCTGCCTGAAGGAATTCCCAAACATGACTTCGGAGGCAAAAAGTGAATCAATTAAAACCTACAGGCAACTACAAAAATATTCAGTTTGGACTGCTTGTTTTGAAATAATCAATAAGACAGTATTAAAGGGTCTACATACTCAGCTGAAGAACTAAGGGCTTAGACACAGCTAAATCTGACTAATATATTCTCATCTTTCAACAAAACCACTTATAGGTCTTTACATTCAAGCAGTATATACATTTTGTTAAATAAATAAATAATAATAAAACATCTCTAGTCCTTAAGATACTATAAAGTTTATGTGTTTTATTTATTTGCTGTTTGTGTTTTCAGTCTGCCCTTTACCAAATGGTCCCAGAGCAAGTTACAAAACTAGAACAATTAATTTAAGTACAACATGCAATTAAAATCATAAAATTAAAACCACAAAAACAAAAAATATCAGACTATAGTACAGAACTGTAGTGCACAGCAATGTAGGTGGAAAAAAAGATATCCACTCAAGCAAAGACCTGGGTAAAGAGGTATGACTTGACGAATCACTGAAAAACACATAATGATGGTTAGCATGACAGAGGGAAAGTCGTTCTACAACCTGGGGAGCAGCTGAGAGAAGGTCCTCTCATGCCCCACCACCCCTTGAACCACAGAGAGTGGCAGCACTACCACAGAAGCACCTCTCCTGATTTTAATTCCTGGACAGGTCAATGTGGCAGGAAGCACTCCTTCAGATATTTGGGGAAAAGTCATTTAGGGCTTTAGGTGTCAATGTTAACACATTAAATTAGGCATGGTAGCATATTAGCAACTAGTGCAGATCTTTCAAGACTGGTCTAATATGTGTCCAGCCAGAGACACCCACCAGAAGCGTTGCTGCTGCATTCAGCATTAGTTGAAACTTCCAAACCATCTTCAAGGGCAGCCCCACATAGGGTACATTGCAATAGCCCAAACTGGAGGTTACCAGAATATGGATCACTGTGGTCAAGGAACGGCCAAAGCTGGCGAACCAGCCATAGTGGAAAATATCTACTCCTAGCCACCGAAGCCATCTTGTCCTCAAGCAGCATATATGGCTCAAGAAGTACCCCCAAGCTATGTACCTTTTTCTTCCAGGGGAGTGCAACCCCATCCAGAACTGTCTCCATACTGAACAAAAGTACTGACCAAATCTGTAGAGGTTCAACACAGGTGGAGAAAAATATATGTTTTGTTTTAGTATTTTTTTGCTCTACTACATTTTCAGACTGGTTCTTGAGTTAGTCAGACTTTAAGAAACAAGGTGTTTTTTGAATTTAAGAACTTGCAGGCTTTTCATGCTCCTTATGGTGTTGGTTTTCTTTACTCTGAAATACTGTATGTTGAGTTTCAATAAAATTTTGCATCAGTGAGAATGCAGACCTTTTTGTTTTGTTCATTTGAGGTGCTTCCCCCCTCTTTTTTTTATCTTGTGCCCCTGTCTTCCTACCTAGGCACTGAACACCTTCAAAAATACTATATGCTATATTTTTATTAATCATTGTCATGTATGTTCCCAGGTTGTTTTGTTGTCCTTAGAAAAAATCTGGAGGATCAGACATATTGTGAGAGCAAGTGTGGTTTGGATTAGCTGTAGTGATTTAACAAAACATCTAAGGAGGTATTGCAATAGAAACGTGGAGAAACCAAGCCAAGCAGCTGTTGTTGCTTTTACTAGCCTCGTAACCTATCTCCCTCAGATGTTCTCCTGTTAAAAAAATTTAAAACTATAATATTATGAATTTACAAGGTGAAATCCTCAGAGCCCCATTATTCTATTCAGGGTTCACAGAGTGAGTTTCTAACCCCTTTCATCACTGAGCTCCTTGGGGGGGGGGGAGAGTCCTTTTAAACTCAGACACAATTCTGGCTTCCTGCTCAGACTCTTTGCTATGTAAACATTTCTCCCATTCATCTCCCTAAGGCCATATTAACACTGTACATTTATTCCACTATTAATCCACTTTAAAACTGTCATTGCTTCCCCCAAAGAATCCTGGCAAGTGTAGTTTGTGAAGGGTGCTGGGATTTGTTAGGAGAGCCATATTCCCCTCACAGAGCTACAATTTCCAGAGTTCTCTGGAAGAAGGACTGGCTATTAAACCACGTAGGGAACTGTAGTTTTGTGAGGTAGGTTTACCAGCTGTCTGGTTTTCAGTTGGATACTCTGGCGTTTGGGGGTCCCCGGGTCTCTGGGTGACTCACCTTAATCTCCAGACTCTCAGCTTCAACTTAAAAAAAAAAAGTTTCTAGGTGGTCTGGTTCCCGAGATATACAACAAAATGTCAGCCGCCACCACCCCCGCGACTGTTAAATCTGTTTAACAGATCTGTTATAGCAGCTTGTAACTCTAACCCTGCCCTTTCAGGATTGTAGCCAATAAGTGAAGCCAGCATTGTGATTTGTTGACCCAGGCAGTGCCTAGACCTCATTGCAATGTCAGAAAATGGTGGGTATGAGATTTTCAGTTTGAGTAATAAGTATATGGCATTCAGGGGTTTTTTCTCTTGTGTGCAAGAGTCAGACCCTGGGCTGTTGAAGAGGGCAGTGCTTTGAAAACCTTGGCAATATGAAAGTATTTAATCCAATACTTGCTTTTCTGGGAGTAAAGCAATGTGAATCCCATGTACCTGGAGTAAACCCCATTAAATTCAATAGGACTTACTTTTCAGTAGACATGGTTAGGATTGTGCTGTAAATTAATGGGACTTTTGAGTGAACATAACAAAGAATTTTGTTTGTGTTGTAAATCTTTCTCTCTCCCTCCAATCCTATTTTTATAGTAATTAGGCAGGGCTTACTTAGATATCACAGTTTTTATTGTGTAGGAAAGAATACTGATTTTTTAAAAATGTTCTGCAATGATCAACTGGTTTGACAATAAACTATTATATGTGGTGTATTTTTATATCTGCAAGTGTGTGTGTGCATGGAGTCTTTCCAACAACCAGTAGGAGCCCAGTGTGGCAAACAAAAGCACTAAAAACACAGTGTTCTTGCAACACTGTAATGGGAAAAACCACAAAGTGAAATTCTTCCTTCCTCCTGCACAACTTTTAAAGATACAGAAGACCTCTTGGAGGCTGGGCCTGGCAACCAAGAGGTCCTCTGTATTTTTAAAAGTTGTGCAGGGGGGAGGGAGAATTTCACCTTGTGGTTTTTCCCATTACAGTGTTGCAAGAAAACCTGCACTTGGCTGAATTTTCTCTTCTCTTAAAGATAAAGAATCATTTTCAGCTTCTGAACCTGGCAACCCTAATAGGAGGTCTAAGATCTCATTCCATCACCATGTGACCCCTCTTCCTTTAACATCTGCCATTTTGTAGATGTTGTAAAGACACAAGTGTGTGTAAATGCTGCTACTCATGCCTATGCTGGAATACTGGTACAAATTGTCAGAAAAAAAGCACGTCTAAGGGGTAGGAATGCATTGCATGCCAGAATACCTGTCACGTGAGCAGCTACAGTTAGCACAAAGCTCCTGTGATCTTCCGGGTTCCCAGGGTATTGTTTATGATGAAAATTAACATTAAACTTGCACTATCTTCCACTAGAATTCCAGAACAAGCTTGTACATTATGTGAAAGGTCAAATATAATACACAAATTACCAGGTAAGAAATCGTCGGAATAACAAAATAAAGTGCAGCGTGAAAACAGCCTCAATTTCTAATTTACATCTCCTTGTGTTAGTCAAACCAGTCTTTCAGAGAACTTACGGGTACCTAATTATGATAGTCAGGCAGTAACTAGGCATGATGGAAAGCAAATATAGTTTTCTTGTTAAAGGGACAGACAATAAATCGCATATCCTAAATTTCAAGCAGTAGCTTTCTTTACTCTTCAATGGAGATCTGTCATTTTAAAATGGAAGACAATATTATCAAGCTGGCTAAACCAAGTTCAGTCTCAGTGAGGTTCAAAATACAGCTCCTCTTGGCAGAAGGTTAAGTAAGGTTGTTTAAGGCAATGGATTTGCTCTGGATTAAGTGAAGTGTTGATTGTATTTGCAAACTAAATTGTATATAGATTTGGTTGGATCCAGACTTTGCCTTCCATGAATGGAAAGGCTCCTTCTGTGCATGGAAGACTTTTGATCCAGTGGAGAGATCTTACCAGCACAGCAGGGAGGCAACATTTGCCAACGTCCCCACTGCCACCTCCCATACTATTCTGGAGCCCTGTTTACGGGATGCTCTTGCTAATAGACCAGAATTTTGCTTATTACTTCAAGTAGTTCACACAGAGAAAGTTTAATATGGGCGTCAGAAACCTTTGTTTTTTAACTAGCTAAAAAGACTACAAATTGCAGCCCTGGCACTGTAAGCATCAGAACATATTTTTAATCATAAAAATAACTATTGGCTGGAAAAAGATAATAGATTTAAAGAGAGCTGAAGGTGGTTTGAGAGATGCTCCACTTTCCATGATACAGGCCCATATTTACCTTGTCTCATCAATGCCTCTGGTAAAACAGGTTTTGAAGGGTTCAAACACAAACACTTGTAAAACCTGTTTGCCAGAAGTAAAAATGAGAGATAGGTGTACACAACACAGACAGCGATCCCTCTTTCAAAGTACCTGAAACTCACCAGGGATGAAAAAAGTTCTCCAGGCATTGGCTTCAAAGACAGATATAAATATGCTTAATACTAGGCACACACATTCATTTTTACAGGGATTGTGACCTATCTGGCTTTCTGAGGAAACAGAAAATGTTGACAGAGGTTGGGAACTGCTGAAGAATGAACAATGTAACTCCAATGTACAGACTTGTGGCTTCCGCTGGCGAATGGTCTACTCGGGGAATGAGTTCACAGAAACAGCCCGGAAATAATTCATCGGATATTAATATACTATCGCCAGAAAATAATTTGGATAAAAACTGGAATTTAACTCTTAATAGAAGAAAATTGATGTTATTCAGCTTCCAGAGACCCAGGGGTTTTCTCCTCCAGATGCCGAGGAAAATACATCTCATGAACATCTTTCAAGAAATTCTTCCGGGTAAATTTTCTTACTGTGATATTGCTCGAGTGGATTATCTTCCTTCTTCTATATTTAAGACCGTGCTATGATTACTTTTAATGACCCGAATCGGGCTTCCTTATTACTTGCTTACAGAAAGGAACTATGTAAACATGATGTTTTTGTGCAAAGAGTTTTTGAAAACGTAGCACCCCCAGTACCCCTCCTGACTACCCAGTGAAATCTCATGGCCAGTAACGTGGGGAATGAATCTTGTAGGGGTTTGAACCATCTAATTTTTAATAGTGCCAAAAAAACCCTAAGACAGCACAAGGTGCAAGGTGCTTCTTCACATCAGAAGATGGTTGATAAGGGAGATGTATCACATGCTCATTCCCTCCCTCATGAAACAACCACCTTTGATAGTGAAGAGCGTTGGCTGATTCAATTATTCGGGGAGCTGTCATCTGAGGCACAGGAGGATATAATAATAAAGTTGGAGACTCTGAAAGATCACTTATTAACCCTACATCGGGGAAGTGACAGGCACCAGAAGGAGATATCAATTGTTTACTCAGAAAACCTCCCCTCACCCTCCAAGGCCCTTCCTCTGAAGGCTCCAATGCCTGAGATCTCCTTGCTTCTAGTGGAAATTAATCCTGTTGCAGATACCCGGAGGGGTATTTACCCTTTGAGTCTCCGAACACTTCCCCCTGGCAACAATAACCCCCTTATAAGTAAACCTTCACTGTCTTGGGTAGAGATGAGAAAACTAGAGGCGGAGCAACTTGGGACGTGTGATGCTTGTTTTACAACGAAGGAATCCCTAAATAAAGCTCCTGAATGGATCTCTTCTAATGTGAGCAGATGGAGTCCAAGCATGGAAGTGATCGAGCTAACAGAGGAAGATATTATGTCTCTTGAAGCTCGCTATAACCCCAATAGTCAATATGTCCCCCAATGTGGAGGGAATTATGAGCATTCTGTAGGAGAGCTCTGTGATTCAAATGCTCTCTCTTATGAGAGGGCAAATTCGGAAAGTACAAGTCCAGCTAGCTCCCCCTCCTATTCTTTTTGACTGAATTTTCTTGAGAGGCCTGAACAAGCAACTGTGCAGTCTGGAAATGCTGCCGGCTGGGAAAACAAAATTTCTGGCTTTGACCCTGCCCTTAGAAAGGTTCAAGATAATACCCCTTTTCCAGAGTCTTGGTCCAAAGATGACCTATTTCAAGGCTCTCGGATTTCTTACAACGGCAGGATGTGTTCCCCTCATAGTAGGTCAGGGAGGGGGATCCAGGCGGCTCCCATTAGTACCATAGAGGGCAGAGGGAGATACGATATGGGGGAACAGTGATGTTATCGGGTGAGAGGGATATGTAACAGGACGTTGGTTGCCCCCAAGCTGTCTCCCCATTCAAATAACCTGGATAGCCATGGTGTCAGTCCCCCTGGGTTGAAATTGCTGCTCATAAATGCCAGGTCGGTGAATGGTAAAACAACGGCCATTCAGGACTTGATCCTGGATGAGCACGCCGACCTGGCCTGTATTACTGAGACCTGGTTGGATGAAGCTGGGGGGTTAATCTCTCTCAGCTCTGCCCATCAGGTTTCTCGGTGCAGCAGCAGGCTAGACCTGGGGGGCGGGGAGGAGGAGTCGCAGTGATCTACCGAGATACCATCTCCCTGACCAGGTGCCCTGTCCCGCAGTGCTCTGGATTCGAGTGTGTGTATTTAAAGCTGAGTGGCCAGGACAGAATAGGGATTCTGTTGGTGTACCGCCCACCCCGCTGCTCAACAGTCTCCCTTCCTGAGCTAACCGGGGTGGTCTCGGGGTTGTTGTTGGAGTCCCCGCGGCTTGTGGTGCTGGGGGATTTCAACATTCATGCTGAGGCCGCCCTGTCAGGAGTGGCTCAGGACTTCATGGCCTCCATGACAACCATGGGTCTGTCCCAAGTAGTAACTGGCCCCACTCGTGCTGCGGGTCACACTTTGGATCTTGTTTTCTGTGTGGAGAAGGATGATGGTGATCTTGGTGTGGAGGATCTTTTTTTGGCTCCCTTGTTATGGACAGATCACTACCTGGTTGGGTTTAGACTCACTGGGACTCAGAACCTCTGCAAGGGTGGGGGACCGATTAGGATGGTCCGCCCCAGGAGCCTGATGGACCCAGATAGGTTCCTGAGGACTCTTGGGGATTTTCCTGCCACCTTGCCAGGCGATCCTGTTGAAGCCCTGGTTGACCTCTGGAATGAGGAAATGGCCAGAGCAGTGGACATGATCGCTCCTGAGTGTCTCCTCTCACGTAGTGGAGCCAAACCTGCCCCTTGGTTCACCAAGGAGCTGGTGGTGATGAAGCAAATAAGACGGAGACTAGAGCGACACTGGCGGAAGACTCGGACCGAGTATGACCGAACACGGGCTAGAGCCTATTTGAAGGCCTACTCTGTGGCAGTACAGACAGCAAAGAAATCTTTTTTCTCTGCTGCCATTGCATCTGCGGGGAGTTGTTCAGCGGAGTTGTTTCGAGTGGTTAGGGGTCTTTTACATTTGGATCACCGAGAGGATAATGTACACCACTCAACAACCCGCTGTCAAGAGTTTGCACGACATTTTGTGGGTAAAGTTGCTCAGATTCGCTCCGACTTAGACACTAGGATTGATACAGTCTCAGGGAATGTAACTTTGGCGCCTGCCTGTCCAATATTGATGGATTCTTTTCAATTTGTGCAGCCTGAGGATGTGGACAGGATCCTTGGAGAGGTGAGAGCCACCACATGTCTGCTGGACCCTTGCCCTTCCTGGCTTATAAAAAAGGCCAGAGAGAGACTGGCTGAGTGGGTGAAAGAAGTGGTCAATGCCTCCTTACAACAAGGCAGAATTCCAAGGTGCCTAAAGGAGGCAGTTGTGAGACCTTTATTGAAAAAACCTTCCCTGGACCCCTTAAACATGGATAACTACCGGCCAGTGTCCAATATTCCATTCTTGGGTAAGGTAATAGAGCGTGTGGTGGCCTCCCAGCTCCAGAGATTCCTGGATGAAACAAAGTATCTAGATCCATTTCAATCTGGTTTCAGGCCTGGGTATGGGACGGAGACGGCTTTGGTCGCCTTGGTGGATGACCTATGCAGAGAACTGGACAGGGGGAGTGTGTCCCTGTTGGTTCTGCTGGACCTCTCAGCGGCTTTCGATACCATTGACCATGATATCCTCCTGGACTGCCTAGCTGGGATGGGACTTGGGGGCACTGTTTTGCAGTGGCTCCAGTCATTCCTGGAGGGGCAAACCCAGAAGGTGGTACTGGGGGACTCCTGTTCAACTCCTTGGCCATTGGCCTGTGGAGTCCCTTAGGGTTCAGTTTTGTCCCTTATGTTATTTAACATCTACATGAAACTGCTGGGAGAGGTTGTTCGGGTGTTTGGAGTTCGGTGCCACCAGTATGCTGATGACAACCAACTCTATTTCTCCTTTCCACCTTCTTCCAAGGAAGCTGTCTTAGTTTTAAACCGGTGTCTGACATCAGTTGTGGATTGGATGAGGATGAACAAATTGAGGCTTAATCCAGACAAGACAGAGGTGCTCCTGGTCAGTCATAAGGCAGATCAGGGAATAGGGATACAGCCTGTGCTGGATGGGGTTATACTTCCCCTGAAGACACAGGTTCGCAGTTTGGGTGTCCTCCTGGACTCAGCTTTAAATTTGGATTCCCAGGTTTCTGCAGTGGCCAGGAGGGCTTTTGCACATTTGAGATTAGTGCGCCAACTGTGCCCGTTCCTTGACCCATCCGATCTGGCCACGGTGATACATGCCTTAGTCACATCCCGTTTAGATTACTGTAACGCGCTCTACGTGGGGCTGCCTCTGAAGACTGCTCGGAAACTTCAGCTGGTACAACGTGCTGCAGCCAGAATGCTAACTGGGGCTGATTACAGGGACCATACAACTCCCCTGCTAAAAAAGCTCCACTGACTGCCAGTTTGTTTCCAGACACAATTCAAAGTGCTGGTGTTGACCTATAAAGCCCTACACAGCTTGGGTCCAGGCTATTTGTCAGACCGCATCGCCCTCTATGTGCCTGCCCAGGCCCTGAGATCTTCAGGAGAGGCCCTTCTTTCAATACCTTCATCCGCACAAGTACAACTGGTGAGGATACGAGATAGAGCCTTCTCGGTGGCTGCCCCTAGGCTTTGGAATTCCCTCCCTAAGGAGATAAGAATGGCCTCTTCCCTGCAGTCCTTTCGTCGACAGGTAAAAACTTTCTTATTTCAGCAAGCCTTTGATTCCGAAGGTGGCTAAGGATAGGCCCAAAAGGAGGTCATATTTCTCTTGATTGTTTATTTTTTAATTATTCTGATTTTATGAGTATAGTTTTTAATATCAGAAACAGTTTAATGCTATTTTAAATTAGAGTTCATTTTTTAATTATATCTGTCTATATTTATTTACTTATGTATTATATGCTTTTAACTTTGGTAGGTTTTAATTGTATCTGTTTTTTATCTGGAAGCCGCCGTGAGTTCCAATTTGGAAAAATGGTGGGGTATAAATAAAGTTAATAATAATAATAATAATAACAACAACAATAACAATAACAATAACAATAACAATAACAATAATAATATACTCCACTATTTTCCTGTTGGTCTCCTTTACCATAATAGGGCTGCTTCAACAGGGGCACCACATAGAGAGAAGGAGAGGGAAGAGCAGCCCCCATGGTATTTCAGGCCAGCCCATATATGATTATTCCCCAGGAAAGCCTCTCACTTAGGTCAATGCCAAGTGACTTGAAAGTAGGTGAGCTTTTCATCTGTCTTTCTAACATTGTTGTTTTCTTATGAAGCAAAAAAAAAAGTAACCACAACTCATGCTCTTTTTTAAAAAAAGAACATAAACACAGTTTTTTGCAGTGTTGTCATGCATCTGCCAATGAGCAGGCTTTTGAACCTTCCCGTGAATACTGTCCTCCATGCTGAAAGAGTCTAATCTCAGCTACTGAAACCTGAAAACCTGGATGCCATACTTCTGGGGTGACAGGCAATTTCAGAAGGTGATTTTCAGTGGTGAAATTGTGATTTGTGCATGTGCTTAACCCATTCCTGTCACCCACTGCTTTTCTGTTGCAACTCTTCCCCAAATATGTAGCTAGCCACACTTACATCCTCCTAAATACATCTCTTAGGAGAAGGGGAAGCAGCTAGGGGGCCAGGGGAGAGAAAGGGACTTTTAAACCAGCAAGTTCAACAAGGGTTAAGCAATCCCTTTCCTCCCAACCATTTGTCCACTGAAAATCACCCCTTTCAACTCCTCTTTTCACCAAAGTGGGCCATGTCAGCTTTCTTACACAAATCTGTGTTGCATAGGAGTCATAAGAATCAGAGCGATCCATTAAGAGTCAGATCAGGCATAAAACAGGGATGCGTCATTGCTCCTACCTTATTTGCTATCTTCATTGCTATGATTCTGCACCTTATTGAGGGGAAACTTCCTACTGGTGTGGAAATCATATTGAAAGCTTTTTAATCTCTGTAGACTGAAAGGAAAAATTAAGGTAATGACAACCTCTGTCATAGAACTTCAATATACCGACGATAATGTAGTCTCTGCACATTCAGAGAAAGATCTTCAAACTATTCTAAATGTCTTCACAGAAACATATGGAAAGCTTGGGCTCTCACTTAACATTAAAAAAACCCAAAGTGCTTCAACAACAGGTGCAAACTAGTCCCTCTGTAGCACTATCAATCCAGCTTAATGGTGTGACGTTGGAGAACGTTGATCACTCCCCCTATCTCGGCAGCCATCTCTATAAAAGCTGACATCAATGCTGAAATTCAACATTGTCTGAGCTCTGCGAGTGCTGCATTCTCCCTAATGAAGCGTAGAGTGTTCAAGGATCAGGATATTCTCAGGGAGACCAAAATGCTTATTTACAAAGCCTTTGTACTACCAACCTTACCGTATGCCTGTGAAATATGGACCATTTATAAACGCCACTCCCAACTTCTTGAAAGATTCCACCAATGCTGCCTCCGGAAAATTCTGCAAATTACTTGGGAGGACAGACGGACTAATGTTAGCTTTTTGGAAGAAGCAAAGACTACCAGTGTTGAAACAATCATCATCAAGTTTGCTGGATTGGCCATGTTGTTCGAATGCCTAATCACCATCTTCCAAAGCAGCTACTTTACTCCCAACTTAAGGATGGAAAATGGAACATCGGTGGACAGCAGAAAAGGTTTAAAGATGTTCTTAAAGCGAATCTTAAAAAATGTAACATGAACATCAACAACTGGGAAGTCTTGGCCCATGAGCATCCCAAATGGAGGTCGGCTATTATCAAAGGTACTGTGGACTTTGAAGAAGCATGAATACAGGGTGAACAGGACAAACGAGCTAAGCGGAAGGCAGGTCAAACAAATCCTTATTGCGACCATCTTCCATCTGGAAACCTATGTCCTCACTGTGGTAGGCTGTGTGGATCCAGTATTGGCCTCCACAGTCACTTACAAACCCACGGTTAAAGACCTTATCTTGGAAGACAATCTTACTCAGCCATGAGTGATTGCCAGTGAAATGAATGATGTTCCTACGGTGGCCAACCAGATGTCTATGGGAAGCCCACCAAGCAGAACCTGAGTGCAACAGCACTTTCCCCTCCTGTAGGCTCCAGCAACTGGTATTCAAAGCATGTTACCTCTATCTGTGGAAAGAGAACTTAGCCATCATGGCTAATAGCCATTTATAGCCTTATCCTCCATGAATTTGCCTAATCCTCTTTTAAAGCCATCCAAGTTGATGGCTATCACTGCCTCCTGTAGGAGCAAATTCCATAGTTTCACAGCAACTATGTGCTGTGTGAAGAAGTACTTTCTAAGTACTTATCCTAAATCTTCCAACATTCAGCTTCATTGGATGTCCATGAGTTCTAATGTTATGCAAGAGGAAAAAAATAACTTTTGACTATCCACATTCTCCATGCCATGCATAACTGTACACTGTACAACCTCTATCATGTCACCTCTTACTCATCTTTTTTCTAAACTAAAAAGCCCCAAGTTGTTCCTCCCCTTGATCATTTCTAGTTTCCCTTTTCTGAACCATTTCCAACTTCAGTATCTTTTTTGAGGTGAGATGACCAGAACTGTACATAGCATTCTAAATGCAAGTTGCTCCATAGATATGTAAGATATCGACAGTTTTAGTTTCAGTTCCATATTTAACAATTCCTAGCATGGAATTTGCCCTTTTCACAGCTGCCACACACTGGATGTGTTCCTAAAGGTGTGTTCCTATCTATGTTCCTAAAGATTGAATCACCATCTACCAGGATCTCTTCACTTCCTGGAGAAGTATCATTAGGACAAGAGGATAGCTGCTGCTCATCTCCTAAGTCCTTTCCAGGCATTCTCAAATGTTATCTGTGAAAGCAGCGGAGGGCTGTGCACATTGGGTCTACACACACACACACCTTCTTGCTTTGAGTGGGATGCTCTGGATACACTTCCCCCTATAGTTGGGAACCCTGTGCAATCAGGATTCCCAATCACGGGGACTGTAACAGCATTCAATTGAATGTGCTTACAATCCTCCTTCAGATCTCCTTGCTCAAACAAGGAAGCTCAGGGTGGAGGGACAGTGTGGTGTGCCCTCTCCATGGATACAATTTAAAAAGCTTGAAAAGGGCTCCAGATGTTTGATTTGTGTAGAGTAGATGCATGTGCGGGAGAAGCGGCACTACAGCAGCTCAGAACATCAGAAGAGAAGAGAAGACCAAGCAAATATACTTAGGGTGGGTCCTGTTGCCACAATGACATTCCTCCCTCTTTAATTTCTTATTCTACCCAGTTTGTTTGTGTTCAAGGAGTTATTGTTTGAACTTTATGGATATGTTAAAGTTGTGCCTTCATACATCTCCTTTCCTGTTCTGTTCTGGAGGCTTTCTTTCCCAGTTCATACCTTCTGACATCTCTCCATGCCCATAAATTTTACTCTAGATCAAAAATTAATCAAAGAGTATTCTCAGGGAGACATCCTCTGTTTGACTTTGGACAGGTGAGTCAAGGATGTCCAGCAAAGATGCAAGAGGAGGGGAAAGTAGTTCATTTAAAATGAAAAGGCTACGTATAGTCAAAATAATTGTTATGGTAAATAACATTTAAAATGTTATTCAGAGGACAAAATTTCCTGGCCGTGTAGGTTAGCATGACTCTAAGCAAAGTCAATTAAAATGTGGGAGAAAGAGAAAAAATATACATTACTTTTTGCACAAAGAGCCTGCAAAGGTGTATTTTTCAAGGCCTTTTCATTAAGACAAGGTCACCTTTCACTGAAGAATCACAGTTTAGTGTATTTTATATCCAAATGTTAATGTAGACCATCACCTTGGAATATCCAACTATATATCCAACTATAATACTAAGCTAAAGAATGCAGGGAACCAAATTGCTCACTGAGAGGATGCAGTCTGGCATTCATCAGATCTACCTTAAGACTGACATTATTGAAATGCAAAATTATACACACTCACCTGGGACACTGAACTCAGTAAGACATCCTTCTGAATAAACATGGGAACATTTTTTAATGTATTTGTAAAATTTATATCCTATCCATCACAAAATATTAGTAGGGCAGATTACAATATATAAAGCAATACATACATAGCCCTCTCAACACATAGTTAATAATTAAAATTTCAAATGCCTAGTGGAAGACTAATTTTTCACCAGGAGTTGTTAGTGCTTGCCTAACCCCAGGCAGAAGAGTATTCCATAACAAGGGTGCCACCACTGGGAAGGGTCTTTTCAACTGGGCTTTGTTTAGCAATAGTACAACCAAAATCTACCCACCACCACCATGGATCTCAAATCACAGTTAGGATGGCACAAGGAAAGGCACTCTGTCAGATACCTGGGTCCTAAGCCTTTGAATTGGGCCTGGTAGAAAATAACAGCTAGTACTAAAAGAGCCAGTGTTAAGATGTTCTTGCACAGCCTTTAACACTCTTGTGAAAGCAGTCTGCACTAGCTTCAATCTCCTAACCATCTTCAAGGGTAGCACCACATAGAGTGTTCTACAGTAGTCTAACTAGGAGGTTACTAGGGAATAGATTACTAGGGAATGGATTACTGTGGTCAAGCTACTCTATCAAGAAACAGCTGCAGTTGGAAATAGACATTCTGTTTCACTGCAGACACCTGTGCCTCCCTCAACAAGGTGGAGTCAATGAGTACCCTCAAACATTGCACCTGGTCCTTCGTAAGAAGTGTAACTCCCTCTGGAACAGGTCATTCGCCTAATTCCTGGACCAAGGAACCCCCCAATCCACAGCACCAGGATACAGTTTCAGTTAGTTGGCCCTCATCCAGACCGGTACTGCTTTCAGGATAATTCTATTGTGCTATGAGCCTGTTGTAGTCAACATGCAATGAAACTGTGGGACCACACTCTCTTGCCACTGTGCATTTGACATAAGATCTAAATGATGTCTATATACATATATATAAACCTACATTTAGATCCTGGCCTTTCAAAATATTGGGCAGAAATCATGAATATAAGCATATGTGCATAGGATACCACATGTGCTCATTTCATTTAGATATTCCTTAAGGGGCAGGTTTGCAGTTTTCTCCAGATGTTGTTGGACTACAACTCCCATCAATCCCAGCCAGCATGGCCAATGGTTAAGGATGATGGGAGGTGTGATCCAATAACATTGGGGATATGGTGCACAACCATGACCCTGCCGCCCTCATTGTATGTAGAGTTTATCCATTCTTGTGATTATGTGAGAAAGCCATTAGTTGCAAGTCCCTTTTAGACTATACCAAACCATCTGCATACAGTCTTGTCCTTGCAAACACATACCCCTTCACATCTAGGAAAGGTTTGTATTTCATCACATTCGTCTTAATTTTAAAAAGGTATGCTAATCATATCATAGTTATTGTTATATAAAGGCTCTTGTATTAGACTTTATTTTCTGTACTTGATAAATGGCAGCATGGTATATATTTATTTACGGTATTTATATCCTGCCTTTCTGTCTGACAACAGGCCTTGAAGGTCCCTGACAAAATGTGAAAATTAATACATAATAAATAAAATAAGATTATTTTTAAAAGCAGTGGTGACTTACGAAGGCTGTAAGGGAACAATGCTGGATAATGTCCACTCCCTAAGTCTTATTATTATTATTTGCTGAGCAAAAT
This sequence comes from Rhineura floridana, assembly GCF_030035675.1. Lineage (NCBI taxonomy): Eukaryota > Metazoa > Chordata > Lepidosauria > Squamata > Rhineuridae > Rhineura > Rhineura floridana. The sequence continues at coordinate 56,404,101 of NC_084483.1, forward strand.
TAAAATGGTATTCAGCCTCAGACTTAAAATAATCTTCTTGATGCCCAAATTCTGAGGTATTTCCAAGCCACTTCAGAAGCTCTTTAGGCTGATAATGTATTGTAGAAATAATAAATAAATAAATCAGTGGGTGGAAAACACAATATGTTTTCCTGTTGTTGTTGTTTTCCCTCACACAGGTCCTAGATTGTGGCATAACTGGCAGCTACTACTGTCGTGAAGGGCTCAGTACTGGAACAGCATCTGTTTCGCATGCAAAAGGTCCCAGGTGGGGTTGCCAGGGTTCCAGTTTTTGCCTGGAAACTCCAGATTTTGGGGATCATCTCCCAGTCTCTGGGTGAGTCATCTCAAGCTATGGGCATTCAGCTTTCATGTTTTGAAAAAATTACATTTCTAGGTGGTCTGGTTCAAGAGATATACATCAAAATGTCAGCCACCCCCTCAACTTCTGTTAAACGAGCTTGTAACTGGCTGCTCTAACCCCACTCTTTCAGGTTTGTAGCCAAAAAGTGTAGTCAGGGTTGTGATTGACAAGGAATTTGTTGACCTCCAGGCAATAGCTAGAACCCATTGCAATGCCAGAAAACTTGTATTTTCCTGGTTTATAGCTTTCTCTCTGTGTGCAGGTCAGGAGATGAAGAACAAAAAAATCACAGAAGGAACTTGGTAGGGAATTGTTTACTGTAAACAATTTCAGTTATAATACAATGTACATGCAGGGTTTTTTAAATTACTTGCAAAAATAGCTTATTACAAATTTTATCTTTCAAATAATTATTGAACAGAAATTTAAAAGAAGTGTACATGCAACTTGTTTCAATTTTCCTGGGCTGTTGAAGAGGGCAATTTATTTGTCTAATTCACAGCCTTCTTTATAAACCTTCCCAATATGAAGCTTTAGGATGCAATGCTAATCCCATATACAGGGAGTAAACCCCACTGAATTCAATAGGACACAGTTTTGAGTAGACATGGTTAGGATTGTGCTGTAAATCTATGGGACTTTGAGTGAACATAGCAAAGGATTGTGTTTGTGTTGTAAATCTTTCTCCCTGCCCCCCAGTCCTATTTTTAGAGCAATTAAGCATAGCTTACCTAGGTGTCACTGCTTTTATTTTGTAGGAAACTTAAATTGATTTTATTCTTTTTTTAAAAAAGTTCTGCAGTGACCAACTGGTTTTGACAATAAACTATTATATGGGGTGTATGTATTTTTACATCTACAGTGTGTGTCTGTGTATGGAATCTTTCCAACAACCCTGCAAGGTAGGGTTGGAAACCAAGGCAGCTCATAATAAGAACTAAATTCATTTAAAATCCAATAACCATAAAAAGTATGTACCATACTTATGCAAAAGTACCATACTTTTGCAAAACAAAATAAAGTGGCATGATTCTGAATTTTCGGTTGGGTGAGTAAAGTTCCTTATCACTTGAGGTTGCAGTCCTGTGCACATTTCCCTGTTTGAGTAAGCCCCTTTGAATACATTGGGACTTGCTTCTGAGTGAACATGCTTATGATTGCACTATAAATGTCTTTACAGGTTGTGTAAATAATAAACATCTTTGACAATCATGCTTAGATAAATATTTCTTCTTAGTAAGTCCCGAGAAGTATCTGATTTCACACTATAGTTGTATATTATTATTTCCTATACATTTTAAGTGTGCCCTTCTTCCTTAGGGTGGTTATGGCTCCTTTCTGTTGTTTTCACTCTGAGGGACAGATTAGGCTGAGAGATGGTGAGTAGTCCATGGTCACCCAGTAAACTTTGTAGCTGATTTCCATTTTAAAAATTTAATTAAAACGATTTGGTGAAAGCCTTGCCTGTTTCATGTAGAATAAATGTCTGGCATGGGTGTGGCCCCCCGATTAGCCAAGCCAAAGATCTATGAGTCTGGCTTTTAGAACACTGACAGTTGGTTCTTACTGGGCATGCCTGCGTTATCATAGACTCCAATGTTAAATTTGCTGATGGATTTTTCAGTGCTGGAGAATTAAGAACCAAGACCAAAGGAGATACACTTTCAGCTGTGGTTTTACATTTATTAATCAACAAACCCCAGGCTGCATTTATATACGCACACACATTTGCACTCTCATGCATCATGAAAGCTCTCTATATGCTCAGAAGATGTGCATGCAAAGCTATGTCAGCAGGATTTTGTATTCACTTCAGTGTTCAGAGAATCTCTGTGCACAAAAATTGGAAAGTGCTTGCAGAATGGGGATGGTGAATTTAAGGGGAAAATCTTTGCTCATGACAGCTAGTTCACCCATGTATAAGGAACTGTAGATGGGGCTGAAGGAATGTGAATAGTGTTTATCTGCTTAGCACAAATTACACTTCATTTAATGTAGGAGTGGGCCCGCCAAATGTTGCTGAACTATAACTCCCATCCTTCCTGGTCATTGTCCATGCTTAATAGGGCTGATGGAAATTGTAGTTCAGCAGAAGTTCCCCACTCCTGTATAGTGGACAGTTCTAAGTTCTCAGTTTAAGAAAAAGAACATGCATAGCAGATAGAAGGAAGGGTATATAACTAAGGATGAGTACAATAAAGTAGCCCAAAGCTGTAAGGATGGTGTCAGGAAAGCTAAATCCCAGAATTAGATGAAGTTTGCAAGGGATGGTAACAGCAATAACTACACTGACTGGCAGCAGCTCTCCAGGATTTCAAGCAGGAATCTTACCCAGTGCTACATGGAGATGACAGGGATTACCTGGGACTAGGGTTGCCAGGTCAGAAGCATTCCAAACTCTGAGATTTCAGAGGAGGGCCCTAGTGATGTCATTAAGCATGATACATTAAGCATCAATCTCAATTGCTTGGAGCATATAATTCAAACAAAAACATTTCTCTGATTAGAAATTAAGATAGAAATCTTAGCTATAAGATGGAGCCTGGGTAGGGAACTTTTAATCTAGCCTACTTGCTTCTGGCAAGAAGGGTTTAAGTGCCCTCAGGCCAGGCCAGTCACCATAAGTCCTTTGTGGGAAGAAGGGAGCCTAGTGTTGTGGAGATGTTAGATGGGAGCACTCAGGAATAAAGATGGATGCCCCTGAAGGCTGCAGTTCCAAACACTAGACAATACTGAACTAGATGGACCAACGTTCTGTCTTAGTATAAGGCAGCTTATGTTTCAGTTCTTTATGGTATGTGAATTAGTTATCAAATGGAGCTGGCCTACAGAGACTCTTCTTGTTGAGTCATCGCCCTCCCTGACCGAGGAGGTCACATCCTTTCCCTGTTCTCATTTTTGCTCTCAACATAACCAAATATGTCCTTTAGTGTGGCAGCACCTACACGTTGGAGCTCCCTGTCTATTGACATTAGGCAGATGCCTTCATTGTATGCTTTCCAGCACCTGCTAAAAACATTATTATTTAGGCAAGCCTACCCAGGAAGGTAGAAGCTATTACGTTTTTTTAATCTGTTTTTAATTCATTGTTCATTTTATAATTTTGAATGTTTTAAATACCTGTCTAACTGTTTTTGCCAATAATTTTATTGTTTTAATTCCTTCTGTAAACTGCTTTGAGGTTTTTTTTTACAATAAAGCAGTATATAAATGTTGTAATTAAAATACATAAATTTCGGAGTCACTGTGACCCTTGGGTCTTCTTCCTCTTTTAGGAACAAAGGAATCTGCCTTATACCAACTCAGGTGTCGTATCCAGGTTGGGACTCAGGAACCAGACCAGTTGGTGAAAGCAAATCAGTTTTTATTAAAGCAATATCCAGACAAAGACTACGCCTTCTCATGAAGTTTCACTACAAAACATAGCCTGCGACTTGAAAGAGAGTTGACAGAACAAGGAACCACTATTCCCCCTGTCCCTTAAGAAGGGGGCAATCGAGCGTGAATTCTCTCACTCTGCCTCAAAGTGCTCTCATCCACTCCCCTCCTTGCCCCCTTCTTTTGTTGTCTCTTTTGCTGTCTCCTTGTACGTGGTGAAGGAGGTGCTACTGCCCCCTCCCCTTCTGAGGACTCTGATTCAGGTATGGGGGAAAGCGGGGGGGCAAGGCCTAAACCATCTGGCTGCTTCTCTTTGCTTTTCCCTGGATCAGGAGGAGGCTGGATTCCCCCTTGCCCTCCCTCCTTCTCCAACTGCTCTAAGCTCGAAGGGGGAGGGGTGTGGGAAACTCCTGGGAAGGATATGTGTCTGTTGGACATTCAAGGTCTTTGCTGCCAGACAGTTCTATCTCTGACATTCCCTCCCCCTCCTCTGCGTCTTCTTCACACGGCTCTGGCCAAATGACCCCCTCCCTCTCTTCATCTTCTGAAACATCAGGGCCCCAATCCTGCATCCCAGCATCAGGCCATTTGGTACCATTTAGCTCAGTACTGGTGACATGGACTAGCATTGGCTTTCCAGGATTCCAGGGAATAGCCTTTTCCAGAGACTGGATATTGTACCTTTGTATGCATACAACTGAGCTGTTTAAAAATGTATATTTTAAGATTGTTCTTTTCAATTCACTAATGAATGCACAACACACCTAGGGCAGAGACACACATTTCATTTAAAGCACATGCAAAACACATTTGAAGCACATGAATCCCACCACAGAAGCATGGGAACTGTAGTTTGTTAAGGGTGGTGGGAACTATAACTGTGGGGAGGAAACTACACTTCCCAGGATTCTTTAGGGGAAGCCAGGCACTTTAAATGTGAGTTGGATGTGCTTTAAATGTATTGCGTGGATCTACTTAATAAACTTTACGTGAATGTAAATCATTTTAATTATTTTTTTTTAAAGGAAGTGAGCTATAAAGTTTACTGGGTGACCATGGGCTACTCACCATCTCTCAACCTATCTGCCCACAGGATGAAAACAATAGACCACCCCAAGGAAGAAGGGCACACTTAAAATGTAGAGGAAATAATCTACAACCATAGTGTGAAATCAAAAACTTATTGGAACACAGTTGCGACTGAAGGGGCGAAATAAGACAAGGACACATCAGCTTGGGTTAAACAAGGGCCACTTTATTAAACTATACAAAACACCTTTTAAAGTGACCTGCAGAGGGAAACCTAGGTGCGGAACTATCTATAAGCAAGCATCTTGCCATACAGCTCACAGGCGACCAGCCCCTGCTTGGGACAAGGGCAAGCCCCATCTGCTTACCCCTTCCGCCAGCCACACCCAGTAGGTGAGTAGGGGGGCCTTCTCAGGTCACCCCCCCAGGGCCGCACAACCCTCAGGTGGATGAGTTAAGTTGGCCCCAAAAGCAGCCCATATCCTGCCCTCAAGCCGCAAAGCTCTGACAGACAGGCCTCTGGAACCGCCAATCACCTCCAAAGGTGCCTAAGGGGGCCACCGAGCTGTCCTTACCTATTTCCCTTTCCGCACCTTCCCGCCACAAAAAGGGGACAAATCTCTATTTAGTCCCCTTTTACCCACTGCCGAGAAGCACCTCTCGCAGACACCTCTGCAGGTCTGCCAAAAAGATGTTACCTGCGTCAGACAGGTGAACGCCATCGGCCCTGTACAGTTCACCCATCCAATGCTGAATGCAGGGTGTGAAATAGCCAAACCCCCCTGCCCCAGAATAGCCAACCGAATTTGCTGGTTGGCCTTCTTTCATGCTTGGTCCATCCCTATCGGGCTCCAGACACCACGCCAAACCCTTCGCGGGAGTATGTCTGACCAAAGCAGACGTACCCAAGGCCGACGTTGCCTTATTAACTGCATGCCATGCATGCCTGCCAAACTGAGGGCCATGCCCTTCCGTTGCCTCTTGAACTGCATGTCCACACATGCCTGCCAAACTGAGGGCCATGCCCTTCTGTTGCCTCGCCAACTGCATCTCCGCACATGCCTGCCAAACTGAGGGCCATGCCCTTCCGTTGCCTCGCCAACTGCATGTCCGGACATGCCTGCCAAACTGAGGGCCATGCCCTTCCGTTGCCTCGCCAACTGCATGTCCGCACATGCCTGCCAAACTGAGGGCCATGCCCTTCTGTTGCCTCGCCAACTGCATGTCCGCACATGCCTGCCAAACTGAGGGCCATGCCCTTCCGTTGCCTCGCCAAGTGCATGCCCGCACATGCCTGCCAAACTGAGGGCCATGCCCTTCTTGTGCCTCGCCAAGTGCATGTCCGCACATGCCTGCCAAACTGAGGGCCATGCCCTTAGGTAACCGAGGCCTTCGTTGCATCCCGAACTGCATGTCTGCACATGCCCACCGCCTGAGGGCCTTGCCTCAAATACTGAGGTCATTGCCAACTCGGGGAATGACCACCACATGCGGAAATGTCCGCACTGAACCAAGCTGGAACAAAGTGGGTAGGAGCCCGTCCCAAAGTATTCCTCGCCAGCCAAGCCACCACACTGCAGCCCATTGACTGAGGCCTAACTGTAAGCCCAGGATAGGGTGCGCAGCTGCTCCATCCCTGTCCAGCAACATTGCTGGTCCATCAATGTTACACAGGTACAACTCCCTTCCATGGAGACATCTGATTGCTGGAGGGCCCGTCGAGACATATCTCCCTTGGATCCGGCCACCACCTCACCTATCCTAAAAGCTCCAAAAACCAGCATAAGGGCTGCCACCTGGAATAGTCTGGCTTCATAGCTTGAGGTGCATACTGTGTATATCATCAGGGGAGGCTAAGCTGGATAACCTGCAGGGGTGGGCAATCCTCCCCCTGTGTCTGGGCGTAGCAAGAAGTCATAAGCCTCATGAAAGGCCTCTGCCATCACATCATGCATCCACCCTGTAATAATATAATAAAGAACCAACCTGTGTATATCATCGGGGGGGCTAAGCTGAACTTGTTGGGGGGAGAGTGCTCAGAGGGAACTTAAACTAGAAGGATTAGACATAATTTTGTTTGTTCATCCCTTTTATTCTGATTTATTTTTAATTTCCCTTTATGTGTATGAGTCTGTCTTTAACCAGTGTATTAGCATGACTATATTTAATTTTGTTTGTATATCCAGTAAAGTCTCATTTATTTTTAAACTTCCTTTTAGTATGCTGTGTGTCTTTCTTTTAACCAGCAGCAGCACTAACGTCGCGCTGCTCAATAAAAAGCCTCAATCAACCCCTCCACAACTGCTAGGTGGGGGGGTATTGGACATGCCGCTGCTAGGCCCCGCTACGAGGCCCGCTGGTCAGGCCCCTTTATGAGGCCTGCCCCAGTCACAGGCACACTGCAGCGCTACTACCCACAGCTGTTGGGGCTCCCAAAACCCCCTCTGGGGGTAACCAATTAGGCCTAATAGGCCCAACCGCCGACTGTCCTGCAGCTCTCTCTGCTATGTCCCTCGTCGTCCTCTTGTCGCTCACTGAAAGAGGAGGTAGGAGGGGCGGCCTGGCCTTAAATAGGCCCATGGCCCCTCCCCTCCCTGCCACATGTCACGCACACATAATGCTGTGACACGCAACATTGCCCTTAATGAAGATGGCTGTGGCAGCATCGTTCCCTCCTCGCAGCTATGCCCCACTTATCCATGCTGCGCTGGTAAGCGGGGCTTCATTAGGATGAAATATTTATATAAGCATGACTATCAAGATGTTTATTATTTACACAACCTGTAAAGGTACTTATAGTGCAATCCTATATTTGTTTACTCAGAAGCAAGTCCCAATGTATTCAATGGGCTTACTCAAACAGGGAAGTGTGCAGAGAACTGCAACCTCAAGTAACAAGGAACATCATTCACCCAACTGAAAATTCAGAATCATGCCACTTTAAGCTGTTTTGCAACTGTTTGTACTTGTTTGTATGGCTATTGTATTTTAAATAGATTTATTTCTTATTGTGAGCTGCCTTAGTTTCCAATCACCAACCCTACCTCACAGGGTTGTTGGAAAGACTCCACACACACACACACACACACACACACACACACACACACACACACACACACACACACACACACACACACACACACACACACACTGCAGATGTAAAAATACATACATCCCATGTAATAGTTTATTGTCAAACCAGTTGGTCATTGAAGAACATTTTTTAAAAACCAGTATTAGTTTCCTATATAATAAAAGCAGTTATAACTAAGTAAGCCCTGCCTAATTACTTATCTCACGGTTTGAGATACTTATGACCTGGCAACCCTAAATCTATGTCAAATGTATTTTATTAATTTCAAAGTCTGTTTCATCGGTCAATGTCAGATGATGAAGAAGACATTATTTTGTGTTTCGAACTGGAGGTTATTTTCTGTTTCTATTTTGCATGCATTAACAATTGAATCTGAAACTGCAGCTTTGATATAAAATCAGCCTGACTACAACATGTTGCTACTTAAGCAATGAATCCAGCTATTGGGGGGAAACAAACTTGGCCTGCTATGCTTATGTATTCAGCCTGCTATGCTTAAACCACTACACTTAAGGAAGGGTGAATATGTTCAATTAAAAACATAGAGCACACCTAGACATTTGCTAGAATATATTTCATCTCCCACTGCTTTATCTTGTGCAAACTGAGACACTCCTCATGTCCACTGGAGACTATTCTGCAGAATAGTCAGTGCCATTATCCCACAATAGTTTTTGGAGGGTTTTTTTAGTGTAAATTATGCAAAGTGTTATTTATTTATTTTATTTATTTTCATTTCTAGTCCACCCATAGCTAATAGCTCTCTGGGCGGTGTACAAAACGAGATTAAAATACAATATAGAATAAAATCAGTAACAAAGGAACACATTAAACTAAGAACATTAAACATAAAGCATTAAACATTAAAATGCCTGGGAGTATAGCCAGGTCTTAACCTGGCGCCTAAAAGAAAGAACCGTAGGCGCCAGGCGTATTTCCTCCGGTAAGCTGTTCCATAATTATTGTAGTTCACATATTCACAGAAGCAGAAGCAAAAGAAAATAATCTACTATAGGAAACTTCACTGAAATTGCAGAGTAAATCAAACATATTTAAAGTAACTATCTGAACTATATCAACTGTCTTAATGTTGCTTCCTCTCTGTGAAAACAAGATCAGCATAACACATGTCTTGTTTCTGTTATTTGGGTTGATTGCAAGTGTTGCCACCACTCACCATATGCTCAGAGGCACATGTTACCAAATTCTTCCAAGCTACACAAGAAGTGGATTGGACTGTGAAATACCAACCCAAATTGTGTTTGCATTTTTACAAATTTGTAGGGCAGTCCAATATCTCAGAGAGGTCAGGTTTCCTGCTTGCCTAGTATATTCACTATAGCTTCCCAATTTCCCTGCTTTCTCCAGTTTGACAGAAATATCTGTTGGCTATATGTACATTCTTAAATCGCAAGGGTTGTATGCTTATTAGTGAATCTGATTCTGTAATTAAGATACATTTATTTTTATTACATTTTCTTACCTTCTTCCTTTGCTTTGAGATATTCAGGCCAATGTACAAGTCTCTACCACTCCCATTATATCCTCATAACAAATCTGTGAGATAGGTTACACTGAGAGGTGGTCCAAGGCTGCCCTGTGAGCTTTATGGCTGAGTGGGGATTTGATTCCAGACCTTGTCTTACATTGCAACCACTACATCTCTCAGTTTGTTGCTATGAGATGCTAAAAATTGTTGCCCTTTCCCCACAACCCTTAAGAAAAATGTTTCACTAGAGGCAACACAGAATCCTAGCGCATTGTGCCTTTCATGCAAGGGTAAAACTGCATACTGTTTCTACTGGAGATTCTTTGGTCTCTATGAAAACATTATTGCTTTCATTGATCAATGCCCACAATTTATGCTGGATTAAAAAGAATTTTAGATTCTGGGCTAATTTATTTTGCTAGCTGTACTCATCCCATGATCAGACATTTTAAAAATCCACTACCCATCCAGAGGCTATAAATACTAAAAACCTGTCAAGGCCTATCATGGAATATTTATGTACATTCTCTCCTTCATTTAATACTGCCTGTTGCTAGGTTTCACAAATTGGCTCAAACAAAGGGGAAAACATCAAACCTGTCAATCTGAACTGATCTACCCTTCTGAAGCTCCAGCAGACAACTGATATTTGATATCTGGGAGGATTTAGATAATGCACCTCCACACTTTCCTGCATGTATAGCCCAATTCTATGTATGTTTACTTGGAAGAAAGTCCCAGTGGGTTCAGTGGGGCTACTCTCAAGTAAGTGAGTATACGATTACAGCTTTTTGAAAAGAAAAGCCCATCATCTAGCAATCCACCCTCACCATTTTTAGTTAGTATTTCTTATAGCTTTGTATTCAGTGGTTTTAAAAAGTGTATTCATTTGAAGAACTATGTCGATGCACAAAGAACATATTCATGGGGAAAATATAGTGTGTGCTGCTGATTCTGAGCAGGTGAAATGTATTTATTTATTTAATTATTATAAACATATTTGCAGACCTTGGAAGTAACTCATTAGAAATAATGAGTTACTTGTAATTTATTACTTTTTAAAGTAACGAGTAACTTCGTTACATTTTGCTAGTAACAGAACGACTAGTAATTTCTTTACTTTTGAGCAGCAACAGTAACATTTCCAGCATTACCTTTGAAGTTACTTGGGGAGGAGCAGAGGAAGTCTTATGCTCCTCTGATTGGTGGATGAAAGACATGTGCCTTACACTGGGCTTCTGCACAGCATCGCTCTTCCCTCATGCTCTGTGTTAGGAGGCACGAGGTAAAGAGCCAGATGGTCATGGAGCAGAGAGAGAGAGAGAGAAAATGGATGGTGGAGGGAGAAAGTCGGAGGCCAAGGATGAAGAAGGCAGCAGCACAATGGAAATGAAGAGCTGTGAAGGTGAGTGATGATGTGTGTGCGTGTGTGTGTGTTACCCCCCACCCCTGCCTGCCCCCTCACTCGTTCAATTGCCCTGCTGCACCCCACCCCTGCTCTCTCCCCTCGCCTGCCCTCCCCACTTGCTCACTCACTCAATTGCCCTGCCACCCCCACCCCTGCTCTCTCCCCCACCTGCCCTCTCCATGCGCTCAATCACCCTACTGCCCCCACCCCTGCTCTTTCACTGCCCTGCCCGCCTCCCCGCTCACCCTACTGCTTCTGCTCACCCTACCGCCCCCTGCTTGCTCGCCCAAAGGGGAAGGGTCTCGAATGGCAGAGAGACTGGGAAGGGCCCAATCTGGGAACAGGCGTCCTTGCCTCTGTCCTTGCAAAAAACAAGGCATTTGCCTTCCCTGGATCTCGTTCTGTCTCCGTTTCTCTGGTAAGAGGCAGATCTTAGAATAGGGTCTCTCCTTTTCCAACCCTCTCCCCCAGTAGAACAGAGGTCAGATTTGCAACCCACGAGGCTCTCAAGACACACTTCAGGGGAGGGGTGTGTGGAATAGGCATGTGCGCCAGATCCCGTCCGTACGGCAATTTTCTCTTCCTCTGCTCTGGGGAATCCCCACTATATTTGCTTGCCTCTCTTCCTTGATCTGTGCAGCCCTGCCTCCAGATGTGTATTTATTTTATTATCACATGGTAGGAATGTGTTCCACAACGTGATCCATCTGGCCGGTAGTTCGTGGGTGCATTTCCGCCCTCCTTCTAGTAAAGCCAACTTTATTGTAGAAGTGAGTCCGTTTCTTTCCCCCCAGATGGAGATTCAGTGTGTGATACATTCACAGGCCAGTTATAGATACAAAAGCATGAGATTTCTCAATCTTTCAGGGCATGCAAGTGGGTGGAGGGAAGCGGAGGGAGGTCCTGATGCACTTTACTGATTCCCAGCCCAAATCTAAATATGCTGGACCAGCTCCCTGATAATTAGGATTGTAACCTGTGGGCAATGAGCTAGTTCTCCCATAGTAGGTTCCAGATGCATACAAAAGTCTGACCTTGTGTGTATGGTCACTCTTCTCAATCAGAGTGTTTCTGGTTATAATTTCTTAAATTTCCAGAGAGCCAGCTGTGTTCATCTTCTGCAGTAAAAACAACAAAGAGTTTTGTGGCACCTTAATGGACTCGAGCTTAGATCCTAAGGTCCCATGAGCAGAACTCTGCTCATAGGACACTCCTGTCAGCAGAAGCAAATTTCAACCATGTCCTTTTCCCTGCAGTCTTCTGTGCCCCCTAGAAAACTGCTCTGAAAGGCCGGGGGGGGGAGTGTTCTGGAACAGCATAGGAGGTGGAATGAAAGACAGCAAGCAATCAACAGAAGGTTTATGCTACAATAAATCAGTTTGCCTTTAAGGTGCCATAAGACTGTGTGTTTTGACTAATAACTGTGCCAGTCTCTATTATCAGATCTTAATGCCTCATAATTTTCTAGAGGTGTTGCAGAAATACAGTAAATTCTCAGTGATCAACACTTCAGAGATGTACATCTCTAGATTATCAGAATCAGGAGCACTTCCAGACAACCTGTTTATTGAGAATTCATCCTGATTTGTTTGCAGGGAAATTAGACAATGTTCATTCCCATTTATTTGCAGGAGAGTTTGATAATGTTCTGTCAAAGCAAGTGTTTACCCACACTTTCCAGTGCATTTCGCTATAACTTTCCTCAAAAGATCTGATTGTTTTTGTGGGGGGGAGCATGTTTGTTGCACCAGACCTCCCAATCAATTATAGTTATGCAAGCTGAATTTGCTGGTTTTGTTTGTTGTTGTGTGCCTTCAAGTCGATTATGACTTATGGCAACCCTTTGAATCAGTGACCTCCAAGAGCATCTGTCATGAACCACCCTGTTCACATCTTGTAAGTTCAGGTCTGTGGCTTCCTTTATGGAATCAAGCCATCTTTGTTTGGCCTTCCTCTTTTTCTACTCCCTTCTGTTTTTCCCAGCATTATTGTCTTTTTTAGGGAATCATGTCTTCTCATTAAGTGTCCAAAGTATGATAACCTCAGTTTCATCATTTTAGCTTCTAATGACAGTTCTGGTTTAATTTGTTCTAACACCCAAGTATTTGTCTTTTTTGCACTCCATGGTATGCGCAAAGTTCCCCTCCAACACCACATTTCAAATGAGTTGATTTTTCTCTTATCCACTTTTTTCACTGTCCAACTTTCACATCCATACTTAGAGATTGGGAATACCATGGTCTGAATGATCCTGACTTTTGTGTTCAGTGATGCATCTTTGCATTTGAGGATGTTTTCTAGTTCTCTCATAGCTGCCCTCCTAGCCTTCTTCTGATTTCTTGACTGTTGTCTCCATTTTGGTGAATGACTGTGCCAAGGTATTGATAATCCTTGACAAGTTCAATGTCCTCATTGTCAACTTTAAAGTTACATAAATCTTCTGTTGTCATTATTTTAGTCTTCTTGACGTTCAGCTGTAGTCCTGCTTTTGTGCTTTACTCTTTAACTTTCATTATCATCATAGTCTGTGGGTGGGTAGGAGGTGACAAGGGAGGAGGTGGAGAGTGAGACAGGGTGGAGTGGAGAAAACAATTGTTTTAAAAAATGGAGTGGAAGGGAAAAGGAGCTGGAGGGAAGAACATGGATAGAGGAGAAGGAGGCAGCAGCAGAATGGAGATAAAGAACTGTGGAGGTGAAAGATGACATGGGTGTGCTTGCACTTGGCACACAAAGTGGCCTCCACCACCCTCTCTAGCTGCTGTGCTGCATTTGCAGTATTTTAACTTTTTTGCATCTTAGGGGAAAATGTTTGCTTGGGTGAGTTTCCCTTACTTGGTGGCAGGGCAGGGTCCTGGAGGTGGTTAACTGAGAGAGATTATGCTTGCTGGCTGAGGGTTGTACTTGGTTTGATGTGCAAAGATCTGAGTAGTGGCCTCTGCCTCCCTCCCCACCTCCCTTACCAGCGGAGAGACCACCATTGCTATAACGGATAAAAAGAATTATTCTACTATCTCTGTATGTGTGTGTTTATTTTTAATGTTGTATTAGGCTACTTAGATGTGCAGCAGCCAAGGCCAGCACCTTGTAGGCTTTTTTTTTTAAGTAACTGAAATGTAACTGTAGTGGTTATTTTTATGAAAAACTAAAGTAATCAGTTACTTTCAGAGCAATTGTAATTGTTAACAGTAATTACTACTTTTTTGGGCCATGTAACTGTAACTGTAATTTATTACTTTTTTAAAGTAATCTTCCAATCTCTGCATATTTGTATATCACTTTTCATTTTTAAAAATCCAAATCAGTTTACAACAAATAAAAAACATATAATTGAAACTATTACAAATACAATAAAAACAAAGTCATCTACTGCAAAGAGACATCTTCTTAACTGCCTTCATAAGCCTAGTGGAACAGCAAGATGTTCAGCAGGTATTTAAAAGTTACAACAGAAGGCGCCTGCTGAATCTCTGTTGGCAAAGCATTCCAGAGGACTGGGTCGATAACACTAATATCAGTACATTTCATGTTAATATTAAATAAGCCTTGCCAACTCTGGGGATGATCAGCACCTCTCCTACAGATGATCTCAGTGGCTAGGCTCAGATATAAGAATTCAGGCGGTCCCTAAGGTACCATGGACCTAAGTTGTTCAGGGCTTTGTAAATTAATACAAGGACTTTGAACCTGGCACTGTAGTAGATGGTCAGTCAGTGCAGATGTTTTAAAAGTGATGTCACATGTTGTTGGCCATGTGCCCCGTCAGCAATCTGGCCACAGCATTTTGCACCAGCTGGAACTTCCAAACCAGGTTCAAGGGCAGCCTCACATAGAGCACACTGCAATAATCCAACATTGAGGTTACCAATGCATGGACTACAGAGGTCAGGCTATCCCTGTCCAAGAACAGCTGTTGCTGACAAACCAGACAAAATTGTTAAAAGGTACTCATAGCTACAGAGGATACTTGGGTCTCTAGTGACAAAGATGACTCCAGAACTCCCCTTAACCTACTGACCTGCTTTTTTCAGAAGGAGCATGACCTCTTCCAGAACAGGTAATTTGCCTGTGTCCCAGACATGGGAACCACCTACACAAAGAGCATCCATCTTCCCAGGATTCAAGCATAGTTTATTGGCCCTCATCCAGTCCACTACAGCATTCAGATACTGATCCAAAGCATTCTCTCATGATTCAGATGTTATGGAGAAATAGAGCTGTGTGTCATCAGCATACTGACAACACCTTACTTCGAAACTCCTAATGACCACTCCCAATGTCTTCATATCGATGTTAAATAGCACTGGAAAGAGAATAGTTCCCTTGCAAGCCCCATAGCACAAGTGTCATAGAACTGAGAAACACCCACCCAGTGCTACTGTCTGGACATGGCCCTGAAGGTAAGAGCAGAACCACCATAATACAGTGCCCTCGATATCCATCCCACTGTGTCGGTCCAGGAGGATACCATGGTGAATGGTATCAAAGACCACTGAGAGTTTGAGCAGAAGTAACAGGGTCACATTCCTCCTGTCTTTCTCACTATAAAGGTCGTCCAACAGGGTGACCGAGGCTGATTCTGTTCCAAACCCGGATCTGAATCCAGATTGTAATGGATTAAGATCGGTCTCATCCAGGAATAACTGTAGTTGCTCTGCAACCACCTTCTCCACCTCCTTTGCCAAGTAAGGGATATTGGCAACTAGTATATAGTTGTTACACTCCATTGGGTCCAAAGTGGGCTTTTTAAGAAGTGGGTGTGCCACCTCCTCGTTACAGGCAGCAGGCAACACACCATTATGTAAAGATGCATTTACCACTCAATCACCCCACTCCAGCTAGCTTTAACAAGCCAGGATGGATGCGGATCTAATGAGCAGATAGTCAGATGCATCACTGCAAGCATCTTGTTCGCATCATCAGGCTGCATTAACTGGAATTGATCCAACAACACTGGGTTCAGTGTTGCATTAGAAACCTCAGCTAGAACTGCCAAAATAGCAGCATCAAAATCACTGAGGAGCCGAGCAACTTTATCCTTGAAGTGTTTAGCCAGCCGATTATGGCTAGACACCATATGCTCCAGAGGTCCAACTGGTCATGAGTGTCTAACTTCCAGATCACATGGAACAACTCAGCTGGACAGCTCCTGCGGGATGCAATGTAGATGGCAAAGTAGGATCTCTTTGCTGCTCTCACAGCCATGTGGTAGGCCCAGTTATAAGCCTGATCATGTACTTGGTCAGCTCTGGAACAAAACTTATGTCACTTACACTCTAGCCTTCACCCAGTCCATATGGGGCAACAGGGATGGTGCAGTGTTAACTTATATCACAAGATATGTGTTTTTCAAAAACACAAGCTATAGGCCTTATCCCAGCTAAGGTTTCCAGGACTCCGTTTTTTGCCTAGAGACTCCAGATTTTGGGGGTCCTCTCCAGATCTCTGGGTGAGTCACCACAATCCCCAGACTCTCAGCTTTCATTTTTTAAAATATTAATTTTCTAGGTAGTTTGGTTCAAGAGATATACACCAAAACCAGCCACCCCTGCAACTTCTTTTAAATGAGCTCATAGCTGGTTGCTCTAACCCCACACTTTCTGGTTTGTAGCCAATAAGTGATGTCACTGTTGTGATTGACAAGGGATTTGTTGATCTCCAGACAATAGCTAGAACACATAGCAAGTTCAGAAAACTGTTGTCTTTTCCTGCTTTTCGGAAAATCTCATAAATTGAGTAGGTTTATAGCTTTCAGCAATTGCAAAAATCCCTTTCTCTCTTTGTGCAGGAGATGTAGAACAAAAAATCACAGCAGGATCTTGGTAGGCAATTGTTTACTGTAAACAATTTCAGTTATAATTATAATAAAAGGGTACATGCAGGGTTTTTTAATTACTTGCAAAAATAGCATATTACACATTTTATCTTTCAAATAATTTTTGAACAGAAATTTAAAAGAAGTGTACATGCAGCTTATGATGCCATTACAGTGTGTTATACTCTTCTAATTATGATGAGTCAAACAAGTTTAAATTTCCCTGGGCTGTTGAAGAGGGCAGTTTATTTGTCTGATTCACAGCCTGTTTTGAAAACTTTCCCAATATGAAGTTTCAATTCCACATATCAGGAGTAAATCCTATTGAATCCAGTATGACTTACTTTTGAGTAGATATGGTTTGGATTGTGCTGTAAATCAATGGGACTTTTGAGAGAACATACCAAAGGACTGTATTGTAAATCTTTCCCTCCAATCCTTTTTTTAAGCAATTAGGCAGGGCTTACTTAGGTGTCACTGCTTTTATCTGGTAGGAAACTAATACTGATTTTTTTTAAAAAAGTTCAGCAATGACCAACTGGTTTTGACAATAAACTATTATATGGGGTGTATGTATTTTTACGTCTCCAGTGTGTGTATATATAGAATATTTCCAACAGCTCCTCCAGTCGGCCAGCATGGAGCTCAAGTTCCTCATCATCCAGAATGCAGCTGCCTTCCAAGGCATTCCCTCTGCCAGCAACAAGCCTCAGTATTCTCATTTGCTAGGAAAACTGCGGCGTCTCTGGCCTGGGCAACCTCTCTGGCAACAGGAGCTGGGAGTTCACCTTGGCCCTTATCTTCGCCACCAGCATCCTCACCACCATGGCTTGTATTGCCCTTCCTCACTGCTCGACACCACCCACTTCAGCACCGGCATGGCCATCTTCAGCCTCTTCCTCAAGCCTTTGTCCTGCTTCTTCGCCTATCAGATGTGCCGGGAGTGCGGAGGAGAATGTGCCTTGAGCCTAGACTGGGAAGGTTCGCCAGAGAGACACGTTTCCCAGGACGGTGTTGCCTCCACTGCTGTTTCCCTCGTCCACCATTGATGGGCCAGCTTCCTCTCTCTGTTCCTTCCAGAGGGGCTTTTCTTGCTTTGTGTGTGTCTCTGCCGGTTTGGAGATGGGCATTTGCCTCCCATATTTTCTCTTGGGCCCTTTTTAGATGGCCAAGAAGAGAGAGGAGTGAATTTTTGCTTTGTGATTTGTTAATGTATTTTATTGGATGTTGTAACTGCTGCTTTTTGTAAATTGTCTTGTTTTTATTGATGTACCGTATATTCCGGCGTATAAGACGACTGGGCGTATAAGACGACCCCCAACTTTTCCAGTTAAAATATAGAGTTTGGGATATACTCGCCGTATAAGACTACCCCTGCTTATGACATGCAGGTACTTAGCAGGAAAACTGTCACTTATAAACTTATAAATATTAATATTTCGATTGTCCAGTTGTTTTGTTTTTGTGCCTAGGAATTACCACCAAAAACTGGGGAAAGATGTGAGAAATCTTTTTTTTAAAAGCAACATTAAATGCCTAGACTCTAGTTTCCAACACTATGGAGTATTTATTGATTGATTAAGAGAATTTATATCCTGCCCTTTTGCTGTTAAAAACAGAGCTCAGCACAGCTTACAAATATAGTAAAAACAATAAAAATACACAATCAGAGAAAAACAAGCCAAAATGTTAGGAAAAGGAGTCTTTCACACCACATGCTCAGTTCTAAATACTGTTGCAGCAAGTTTTACAAGTTCCTCCAGTATTCCACTGGTGCAGGCACTCAGACATTCAAAGTACTGTATGTTTCTTAGGTTTTATAAAAGCAGAGCTTTGCTTAACTCAAAATTTCTTCTCCCTTTGATAACCACATCTACACAGGTTCCACCTCCATACTAAAAATGAAACTGAGCCTGGAAGTGTACAACAACCCCACACATACCTTGCTAATTCGATTATCAATGCCAGGATGTCTGTCTTATCGACTACTCTCCTGCTCCCCCCCCCCCACACACACACACCGGGCATCATGAAAGACCCAGTCCTGGGCTCAGAAAGAAAATAAATATCTGGTCCTCTTCAAAGTATTGATAAGCCTCTTGTTTTAATTGAAATAATAATTATAAATTCTTGTTCTTATCACTAATGGGAGTTAATTATCTTGCATATGCTGCTGTTGCTTCTATGGCTGTAACGGAGTGAGGTTAAAGATAAGTGAAATGCAAATAGGAAAAAAAAATACAGAAGGCAGTAACACTTTCCTAAATGTAATACCATACCAACCACAACAAGATTCCTATAAGGCAAAAAACTAAGCATCTCACAACCAGTCAGGATTCCTAACCAAAAACCAAAAATATGATAAATGAAGAAATATTTATATAAGCATAACTATCAAATATATTTATTATTTACACAAACTGTAAATATATTTATAGTGCAATCCTAAATTTATTCATTCAGAAGCAAGTCCCAGCGTATTCAATGGGGCTTACTCAAACAGGGACAGAAATGCAACCTCAAGTGATAAGCAACTTCATTCACACAACCCAAAATTCCGAATCATGCCACTTTACACTGTTTTGCAACTGTTTATACTTGTTTTTATGGTTATTGGATTTTAAATGGCTTTATTTCTTGTTGTGAGCTGCCTTGGTTTCCAACCCTACCTCACAGGGGTGTTGGAAAGACTCCATACACACACGCACACACTGCAGATGTATAAATACATACAGCCCATATAATAGTTTATTGTCAAACCAACTGGTCATTGCAGAAAAATCAGTATTAGTTTTTAAAAAATCAGTATTAGTTTCCTACAGAATAAAAACTGCAATACCTAAGTAAGCCCTGCCTACTTGCTTTAAAATAGGACTGGGGGGGGGCAGAAAGAGAACACAAACACAATTCTTTTTTACATTCACTCCAAAGTCCCATTGATTTTCAGCACATTCATAATCATGTCTGCTCAAAAGTAATTCCTACTGAATTCAATAAGATTTACTCTGGACATATGGGATTAGCACTGTTTTTACCCCCAAAAGCAACTATTGGGAAGGTTTTCAAAACACTGCCCAGGATCTGACTCCTACACACAACAGGGGGAAAAACTGAAATGTATATAACTACCCAATTTATGAGATTTTCAGATAAACAGGAGGGGAAACCACCATTTTCTGGCCTCGCAATGAAGTTTTGCAGACACTGCCACCAAACAAACACTTCACTGATTGGCTGAAATCCTGAACGGGCGGGGTTAAAGCTACGAAGTGCTATACAGTAGTTTAAAAAAAGATTTAACCGGGGGGGGTGCCTGACGTTTTTATATATATCTCGAGAACCGCACCACCTAGAAACTTAATTTTTTTTTTAAATGAAAGCTGAGAATCCGGGCCACCTAAGGGGCTAGCCGGGTGCCAGGTGGCATGCTTAGAATCTGGGTAAAACCTGGCTATCTGGGCAATATGGCAACCCTAATAAGACGACACCCGGCGTATAAGACGACCCCCGACTTTGGAGAAGATTTTCCAGGGTTAAAAAGTCGTCTTATACGCCGGAATATACGGTATTTTTATATTTGTGTGGGGGTTTTTTTGTAAGCTGCCTTGAGGGCCTTTTGGCCAAAAGGTGAGGTAGAAATAAATGATAACAACAACAACAATAATAATAACAACCCTGTGAGATAGAGTTGAAAACTAAGGCAGCTCACAATAAGAAATAAATCCATTTAAAATCCAATAATCATGAAACAAGTATAAAACAGTTGCAAAACAGCTTAAAGTGGTATGATTCTGAAGTGACATTCCTCATTATTTCAGGCTGCAGTCCTGTGCACGTTTCCCTGTTTCAGTAAGTGCCACTGAATACATTGGAGCTTGCTTCTGAGTAAACTTGCATAGGATTACACTATAAATATCTTTACAGGTTGTGTAATTCATGCTTATATAAACATTTCTTCATACTATACCTCAAAATGTGTCTGATTTTACACAATGATTGTACATTATTATTTCCTCTACATTTTAAGTGTGCCCTTCTTCCTTGGGGTAGTCATGGTACCCATCTGTTGTTTTCACCCTGAAGGGCAGATTAGGCTGAGAGACAGTGAGTAACCCATGGTTACCAAGTAAACTTTGTAGTTGATTTCCATTTTAAAATTTAATTAAAATGATTTACATGCAGGCAAAGTTTATGAAGTAATGCAGATCTACATAATACATTTAAAGCACATCCAACTCACATTTAAAGTGCATGACTTCTCCCAGAGAATCCTGGGAAGTGTAGTTTCCCCCTCACAGTTATAGTTCCCACCGCCCTTAACAAACTACAGTTCCCATGCTTCTGTGGTGGGATTCATGTGCTTCAAATGTGTTTTGCATATGCTTTAAATGAAATGTGTGGCTCTGCCCTAGGTGTGTTGTGCATTCATTAGTGAATTGAAAAGAACAATTTAAACAATGCTTTTTTAAACAGGAGAAGGCATATGCTTTCCATGCAAAAGTCCAAAATCCAATCTCTGGAAAAGGCTATTCCCTGGAATCCTGGAAAGCCAATGCTAGTGTGCTGTCTGGCCTCCAAAGAGAGCAACTTCTTATGAATTACAGCAATGGTTACCAAACTTTTCCTCCCACAGACCACTTGAAAACTGCTGAAGGTCTTAGCAGACCACTTAATCATTTTTCTGCCTGTTGTAGCAATTGTAATCTGCTATGCTAGATGCTGTATGTTTTAATTGCATTTTATTGCTTCTTTTATTGCTTATATTGTATTTCATTGTATTACAGTTTGAATTCCATACAATTCATTTGAATGCCATACAATATTGTATTAAAAATTGGATTTGACACAATTCAAATTGTAACGCAATTAAAAATAAGAAATAAAAGAAAAATACAATTAGAATCACTGTACTAAATGTAGACAAACCACAAACCTCACGAATGAAGCTCATAGGCCACTGGTGGTCTACAGACCACAGTTTGGAACCACTGCATTGAAGCATGTGCAGGTGTACTGGATAACAGAGGAAAGGAGGAAGGAAGAGGAAACAGCAGTAGAAGCAGCTTCATGGCACTATAGAATATTTAATATTAGGCATTATCCATTGGAGGGGAGATGCATAGGCTGAGTGTGAAAGACCAATGGCTTGGCAAAGGCTATTCAGTAAGCTGATGATTGAGCTGAAATTGAACATGGGATTTCCAGTTCATGGTCTTAAGCACTGAGAGTCTTTGGGCAACTGAAGAGTGGTGTTTCCACACTGCATACTAGTCCCAACTTAGTCAACTCACAAACCCTGCATTGAGGAAAAGGCATCCACATCTCAGAGTAGTATTTCCAGCCTGACATCAGTTTTAGAACTAAGACAATTCAACATTCAGGAGGAGCATGTGACTTCATATTTTGGTAAATTGCCTTTGAAGGTCCCTGAACAGAAAGTAAATACATAAGGGAGAGTACAAAAACAGTCCAGTGTACTGTCCACAGGCATGAATCACCTCAGAATCACTTGCTTGAAAACATCAACAACATTACAATCCCGGTGTGCGGAAAGCTAATATGTCAAGGACAAGGTGTCTTGAACAGCATTCTCCCTGATATGCAAGCTTTCATTTAGACAGGCAAATACTCTCAAATTAGCAACTCCTGCCTACATTCTGAAGCAGGTGAGGAGGGATGTCAGAAATTGCAATTCTGAATTTGTTGTTATTCACTGGATCTGTGAAACACAGTAGCACAACTTGACACTGAAAATCGCAAGCCCCCGGTGGAATATATCCAGGAATATAAGAGAAATTTGTATTGTAATCTGCTCTGTTTCTGCTATTCCACAATCTGACAGCATCTTGTTCAAGCAGCTAAAATTAGGTTCAGAGGTCTGCATTATCAAATGGACTCAACCCCTATTTACTCAGAGTGCTGATTTGGTCTGCAGCAATTTCTGAAGATGACACAATGGGAACTGCAGGACATTCAGTGCTTTTGTGATGAGCATGTAAAAATCCAGTCTTTTGAAACATTAATCCACAGTGACTAACTGTTCCCAAATTTTATTTGGGAAGAAAAGGGCAGTTTGAGAGATCATCTAGGAGTTACTATCACCACAGCCTGCTGTCATTTTGTGGTTTCTATAGGCACACAGAGATGTACACTGACCTTGCTTAATTTGTGAAGCCAGGTAATATATCACAGTATACCAAGGCATAACAACAGAGTACAAGCCTTTAATAATTTCTGCCAACCCATCTTTATGCCAGTTACTGTATTTTTACATTGGCATTTAACCAATTTTAACACTTTTTTTAATAGAAGAAATAATTCCATATGATACCAGCCTTAATATACTGCATTCCTCACCTCTGTTATATTTCCAAATATATTAAATAAGTTTATCAGACTTACTTTCCACACTTAATATTTTAAAACAGTTTAAAACTCTTATTTAAATATCCAACTGGATTTTCAAACATCCTCATATACCAGCCAACAATTTTTGTACGCATGTACCAGTGTTAAATTGGATAAATGCCTGTGGCTGCAATCCTAAACCTACTTACTTAGCAGAAAGCTCCATTAAACACAATGGGACTTAGGCACCATTTGCACTATATATTTAAAGCATGATTATACCACTTTAAACAGCCATGGCTTTCCCCAAAGAATCCTTGGAAGTGTAGATTGTTAAAGGTGCTGAGAGTTGTTAGGAGACCTCTATTCCCCTCACAGAGCTACAGTTCTCAGAGTTCCCTGGGAAAGGTGACTTAAACCAGTCTGACAAGTGTGTAGCTCAGTGAGGGGAATAGAGATCTCCTAACAACTCTCAGCACCCTTAGCAAACTGCGGTCCCCAGGATTCTTTTTTGAGGGGGGAGCTATGGCTGAAGTAGTATAATTATGCAGCCATGAGAGTGGTTGTATAGCCAGCATGGATTTTTCACATTCCACAATGTTAAATTGAAAATACCCCCATGCCATTCTGATCCTTCCCATAAGCTCACTTCAAAGCAAAACCTTACAAAACATATAGTCCTGAACTCAGTAATGCTTGCTTAACAAGCTTCTCAATATTCATGGCGATAAACAAAACAGTCAGTAAGAATCGAGAGTTGAAAGTCTAAAGAGAGAGAGAGAAAACCCAGACCCCATTTGGACATTTCTCTCTCAGAGTTCTCATAATATGTTGAAATTTGTTAAAAATCACCCATGTTCACAGAGTACCTGTAATCCTGTTACTGACCTTGCCCCATACTCTGACCTTCAGGAAAGGGGCTTCCCCCTGCCCAGTGCCCACCCACCCAATCTCCTCCCCTCCCCCTCCCGTCCCTGCCCCTCCACCAGGTCAGTGTTGGACTAAACCTGGGAAACCAGGGTTCGAATCCCCACACAGCCATGAAGCTCGCTGGGTGACCATGGGCCAGTCACTGCCTCTCAGCCTCAGAGAAAGACAATGGTGAAACCACATTTGAATACTGTTTACCATGAAAACCCTATTCATAAGGTCGCCATAAGTCGGGATCGACTTGAAGGCAACCAGGCACCTGGTTGGCCACTGTGAGAACAGGATGCTGGACTAGATGGGCCACTGGCCTGATCCAGCAGGCTCTTCTTATGTTCTTATGTTCATTTCCATTTTCAGACATGATTGCGCAAAAATAAATCCCGTTGAACTCAAAAAGTATGCAAATGATCAAACCCACCCTCCCTTCTCCTCCCTCCTATCCCCTCCCTCTTGCCCCTCCCTTCCCCCTTCAATCGCCTCCCTCTTCAATCCCTCCCCTCCCACTGTTCCTCCCACTCCTCCTCTCCATAGTCAGTTTTGCCTATCTTAAGCATGATTACATGGGAGTAAATACCACTGAATTCAATAAGCATGCAAATGATCAAACCTGCACTCCCCTGCCCCTTCCTTTGCCCCTCCCCCTCCAATCCCCTCCTTCCCCCTCCTTCCCCCTCCTTCTGCTCTGCTCTCCCCTCCCTTTCTCCTTCCCTCCCCTCTCCCCTCCCCCTGCTCCTCCCCCTCCCCCTCCCCCATGGTCAGTTTTACCTATCCTAAGCATGATTACATAGGAGTAAATCCCATTGAACTCAATAAACATGCAAATGATCAAACCTGTCTTCTTCCCCTCTACCTTTCCTCCCCTCCCTCCTCCTCTTCCCCTCCCCCCCTCCCCATCCCCATTGGTCAGTTTCACCTATCCTAAGCATGATTGCAGGGGAGTAAATCCCACTGAACTCAATTAGCATGCAAATGATCAATCCATTCTCAGCAAGTTTGCACAGGATCCCATTTCTTACCTCCCAGATTAAAAAGCAGAGAAATTCATTAATCAGCAAAAAATCTTGCGGTTTAAGAACATACCTATAGCACATAGATATTTCTATCAAACTTTTAAAAGCAGGGAAATTGGGCAGCTATAGTGAATGCACCAGGGGAGCAGGAGACCTGAACTCCTCTCTGAGATATTGGACTGTCCTACAAATTTGTCAAAATGCAAACACAATTTGGTTTGGGTTGGTCTTTCACAGTCCAATCCACTTCCTGTGTAGCTTGGAAGAATTTGGTAACATGTGCCTCTGAGCAAATGGGGAGTGGTGGCAACACCTGCAATCAGCCCAAATAATAGAAAAAAGACATGTGCTGATCTTGTTTTATCAGGGAGGAAGCTTCATCATTAAGACAGTTGACATAGTTCAGATGGTCACTTTAAATATGTCTGATTTACTTTGCAATTTTAGTGAAGTTTCCTATGATCTGCCTTCAAGTCGATCCTGACTTATGGCTACCCTATGAATAGGGTTTTCATGGTAAGGGGTATTCAGAGGGGGTTTACCATTGCCTCCCTCTGAGCCTAGTCCTCCCCAGCTGGCTAGGGCCTGCTCAGCTTGCCACAGCTGCACAAGCCAGCCCCTTCCTTGTCTGCAACTGCCAGCTGGGGGGCAACTGGGCTCCTTGGGACTATGCAGCTTGCCCATGGCCTCACAGGTGGCAGGGCATGTAACCCCTGAACCACTCACTGTGGGGGTGGTCTTTAGCTGGTCCTTTATACCCAGGAGATTTACACGAGCGGGGATTTGAACTCACAGACTGTGGACTCCTAGCCAGGCTCTCCTCCCTACTGTGCTATACTAGCTGTGAAGTTTCCTATAGGAAATCATTTTCGTTTGCTTCTATTTCTGTGAATATGTGAAGTACAGCAAGACTTTGCAAAATTTATACTAAAACAAGTCCAAAAGTTATTGTGCAATAATGGCACTGACTATTCTGCAGAATAGTCTCCAGTGGACATCAGGAGTGTCTCAGTTTGCACAAGAGAAAACAGTGGGAGGTGAAATATATTCTAGCAAAATTCTAGGTGTGCTCATTGTATTTAATTGACCGTACCCACCTTGCCTTAAATGAAGTGGTTTAAACATAGCAGCCTGAAAACATGCATCTTGGGCAGGCCAAGTTTGTTTTTTCCAACAGCTAGAGTCATTCCTGAAGTAGCAACATATAATCAGTCTAATTTTAGATCAAACTGAAGTTTCAGATTCAACAGTTAATGCACCCAAAACAGAAATAGAACATAACCTCCAATTTGGAATACAAAAGGCTGTCTTCACCATCATGTGACACTGACCCAAAAAAAGGCCTTGAAATTAATAAAAATAAATTTGACACAGGATGAATAATGAGAGAAATAAAATATTCTAGATTAGATTCTCTGTAGAAACAATAGTAAAACAGGAATGAAGCAAAGTAAGAAGAACACCAACAAACATACAAAAATGTAATTCTCCATCTTTGGAGATGGCAGGTATTGCCACCACTCACCTTATGCTCAGAGGCACATGTTACCCAATTCTTCCAAGCTACACAGGAAGTGGATTGGACTGTGAAAGACTAACGCAAACCAAATTGTATTTTGACAGATTTGTAGGGCAGTCCAATATCTCAGAGAGGAGGTCAGGTCTCCTGCTCCCCTGGTGCATTCACTATAGCTGTCAAATTCCCATGCTTTTTAAAGTTTGATAGAAATATCTGTGTGCTATAGGTACATTCTTAAACTTCAAGGTTTTTTGCCTATTAGTGAATAGTGCTTTAAATATTTAGTGTATTATACATTCTGTGCGTGTATAATGCATAGAATTTCTCTGTGTGGCTTTAGCAATCATGCTGTCAAGTAAGGCCTAGTTCTCACTGCACTGATAAATCTGTCTGGAAAATGGGCCTGCACATGGGGGGACATTTGATTGACTGTTTCTCCATACAAATAAACTTATTCGTTATCCTGGAGATGAATTCTAGCCTAGACTCCCTCTGGGCATGTAGATTTCATTGAGAAAGGATTTACGTTTGGACAGAAGAGGTCTCAGTCAAGTGAGTCCCTATCTGTAATTTGGTGAAGGCTAGCCAGGTTTACTTACCACTTCAGTAAGAAATAGGCTTGCATACACATACATACATACTATTTATATAGCCCTCTCCTAAGTAGCATATCACAATAGGTAAAAGTCTTTCCATGAACAAATCTGTCACATCAAACAAAGGCAGCAAATGTTATGGTTACAGAAATCATTACCACATGTAATTTATAATCCAATTCTATACAGTAAAACAAGTGGGACCTGTGACAAAACGTTGCAGCATGGAGCTGTCCTGTTCATGGCTAGCTGGCTGGAACACTGCCCTCCTCCAGGATACTCCATTCCCCTCACCCCTGTCAGTATTTCATAGCCACTGAGCATGCTTAGTCCACATTGGGTTGTTTCTTTTAAGCCCCCTCCCCTGCTTTGTGGTTCCTCTGAGCAGGCTGATACCTCCTTCTTGTGCATGGGTGGTACTGGTTTGGCTGTACTTGGATAAACTCTTGGAGAACTGACATTTTAATAGTCTACAAAACAATATTTATCACAGAGAGCTATTGTAGCATAGTACCTAAGAATGTGAGTTGTGATCTAGGAAGCCCCTGGATTGAATCTGTCTTAGGGTTGCCAGGTCAGAAGCATCTCACACCCTGAGATTTCAGGGGCAGGCCCTAGTGATGCCATAGGGGCTGGCCCTAGTGATGTCATGGTGGTGGGCCATAGTGATGTCATATGGGCAGGCCCTAATGATGTCATTAAGCATGATACATTAAGTATCAACCACAGCTGCTTGGAGCATACCACTCAAACAACAAAAAAATTCTGACTGGAAATTAAGATAGAAATCTTAGCTAAATCAGTGTGTTTCCAGGTCCAGCTGAAGTGACGGGATCATTCTTTCTCATCCACTTAAAGAGCCTGGGTAAGGAACATTTAATCTAGTCTATTTGCTTCTGGCAGGAAGAGTTTAAGTGCCCTTAGGCCAGGCCAGTCAACAGAAGGCCATTGTAGGAAGAAAGCCTAGTGTTGTGGAGATGTTAGATGGGAGCACTCAGGACTAAAGATGGATGCCCCTGAAGGGTGCAATTCTAAACACACTTACTAAGGGACTAAGCTCCATAGAACTCAACAGGACTTACTTCTGAGCAGATATTGTTAGGATTGTGCTGTTGGTAAGGCTTGACTAGGGATCCTCTGCAACGATATCCATATCAAAGCAAGGTTGGCAACCCCCCGCCTGTAATGCCATACCTACCTTTTAACGTGGCTGCTCCAAACTTCTTTACAGACTTGATTCTACACTGTAGAGAGTGGTTTGAGAAATTAGTAAGAGTTAAGAAGATTCTCTACTCTTTCCTGCCTACTCTGTGGGCTGCTATAAACTCACTTTGACAGCCAACCCAATTTCAGGGACTAATAATTGACAAAGAGAAAACACACATGGTTTGGTCTACTTTCACAGGCAGTAGCTTGGGAACAACAGCAATTTTTTTTTTTTACAATAATTTTTATTCAAATTTTCATAAAACATACAAAACAAAATCATAAAACATTCAAAGACAAAAAACAAAACAAAAATGATTAAACAAAAAAATAAAATGTTGACTTCCCATTTGTCGCAGATCAAATCAGTTATAGGTCTACAATATATAACAATCCTGTCTCTTAAATTATATTATAAAATCACTTTCCTCCAGTAGTTATCTTAATTAATCATCAAATCTCATAAACATTACTTTATTCTTTCCACAAAAAGTCAAAGAGAGGTTTCAATTCTTTAAGAAATATATCTATCAATTTTTCTCCAAATAAACATGTCGATTAATCCATCTCGTTAATAATAATAATAATGTTATTGTCATAACCATAGTCCAAATAAACATATCAATTAATCCACCTCATCAAAATCTGTTAGGTCCGATAATTTCAATAGCCATTATTCCATTATCCATATTAATTCCATCTTCCATCTTCAATAGTCCTGTTAAGTCCAGTAATTTCAGTGTCCAATCTTCCATTATCAGTATTCCATAATAATCTTGCTGTCATAGCCATAGTCATATAATAAGAGTCTGATGGGAATTTCCTCTCTCCCAAATATTTTCTTGCCATCAATTCTGAATAAGTTGCTGAAATATTGTTGTAAAGTCATATCTCTGTTCTTCTTTTTTACAGAATGCACTGGCTCATCTCTTGAGAGTTTTTCCATTGTCACATGGCTGCAGTTAATTCCATAGATTTTCTCTATATCAAGCTCCATCACATCATTCCAGTCCAGAAGATTATCCAAGATTGATAACTTTATCTCTAATATCTTCATTAATTTCTTCAGAGATAACATTAAATTCCAAACAGTAGATTTTATTTCTAATATCCATAAACTCCAGATCTTTTTCCAATTCCACATTTGTTCCAATCTCCAGGGCTTGTATCTTCCCTTTATTTTTTCTTTTCTCATCTCTGATCTCATTCTCCTCTCTCACAGGATCCCCTATTTCTTTAAGCTCCTGCGTCATTTTGCTCAGTTCAATTTTCAGCTCCTTACTGCCCTGTCGCAGGGTTTGTTTCGTTATCTCAATCTCATCCATTATTTTCTGAAACATAATTACTTCCAGATTCTCAGCCACTTTCTTGATTGCCATTTTTAAAACCACGAAAACAAAACAAAACAAAAATAAAGAAGAACCACTTCTTATTTCAGCAACAATTGGGTTAATATTCCAGGCTTGATGACATCACAGTATAAACAGAGCAGCCTGCCTTATCTCTCTATGTTCAAGAATACAAAACAAATTTAGTTCCCAGCATCAAAACAGTTAGTGGCGTCGTGAAGAAGCAGATTCGTCAAAATAAAATAGACCAAAAAGAGAATAGTCCCAGACAATATAATGTTCCTCGGAATAGAAATCCCTCTTCTGTTTATATCTTTAGAATGCACTTCCAGGACAGCTTTTTGCAATAGAAACAGAGATAAGCTGTTAATTTCGTGAATAACAGAGAAGAGTTATAGCTCACCCAGAAGTTCTTTAAAGCTGATTCATTTGACAAATCTCTTTTTGCTGCAACAATTTAAACCAAGTAAAAAAAATAATAGAAAGAAGGGTGCTTGCCTGTTAGTCCGTTTTCTCTTTGAAGAAAAGATAAACGTATCGCATTAATCAGATAGAGCTTGTTCGGAAGTCCGTCCGGCATTGCTGGCTGGACCTTTTCTCATAAATTAATGAAATCCAGTCCTCCCAACAAAAACAGGCTTTTGAGGTTGATCTCTACATTTCTCCCTGCCCGGGAGAAATTTCATCAGTCAAAAAAAAAAATGTTCTGACTGATTTATATCTGAATAAGCTTCTTTTGAGGCGGGAGCCCATCTCAAAAGCAGGCACAAGCAAAGTCACCCTTCCCGGAAGTCCGGGAACAACAGCAATTGAAGCCACACTCCCCAGGATGTTAATTCTCTTTTACCACTATTGGGCAAGAAACAAACCATCATGCAAATAATAAGATGCATCATCAGTGGGTTTAAGAGGGTTGAGCTGACCATATGGAACCACTGTTGTTGCTTCTATGGATGTAAGGAAGTAAGGTCAGAGGTAAATTAAATGCAAATAGAGAAAGAAAAACAAAAGACAATGATGATTTTCTTAATGCAACACCATACCAAACACAAGATTCCTATGAATAAATCAGAAACCTCAGCATCCCACAACCAGTCAGGGTACCTAACCAAAACTACGAAGATCCTGGCAGTCAGTCAGCCAAGGTCACAGAACTCCCCATGCAGTATAGCCTAACCCAGAGGCTGCAGTTAGTACAGAATGCTGCAGCACGATTGCTGACATCAGTGAGACCCTATCAGCACATATTACATCTGCTCTGAAATCTGCACTGGTTGCCGATTTGCTACCAGGCTAAGTTCAAGGTATGCTTTCCATGTTACTGGTTCCACATAGTACTTGTTCTGCTCTTATAAGAAATCAGTCCTTTAGTGTGGCAGCTGCTACACTTTGGAACTCCCTGCCTATTTACATTAGGCAGGGGCTTCATTGTACTCATTTTGGCACCTGCTAAAAACATTTTTGTTTAAGCAAGCCTACCCAGGCACATAGAAGCTATTATGTTTTTTATGTTTTTAACTCACGGTTGATTTTATCATTTTGAATGTTTTTAAATACCTATCTTTAACTGTTTCTGCCAATAATTTTATTGTTTTAATTTCTTCTATAAACTGCTTTGAGGTTGTTTACAATAAAGCAGTATATAAATGTTGTAAATAAAATACATAGTTGTCACATAGTTTGGAGTCACTGTGGCCCATGGGTCTCTTTCCTCTTTTAGGCACAAAAGAATCTGCCTTATACCAAGTCAGGGTATTTAATACCATCTAGCTCAGTACTAATGACATGGACTAGCATTGGCTCTCCAGGATTCCAGGCATTAGTTTCTTCCAGAGATTGGATTTTGGACCATTGTATGCAAAGATCTATTCTTTTTAAATAGCTCTAGGAAACTAGCACACTATCTGTGTATAATGAGTTTAAGAAATATTGTATTGGAGGTATTATCTTTTTCTCCAATCATAAAAAAATGACAAGAGAATAATGAGGAGCCATCTTACAGCCTGTTCCAAAACCTGATATAGTGATGGGTGCCCTCCCTGTCCCATTGACTCATCTCATACAAAGGTCCAAAATCCAATCTACCACTGAATTACAGCCCTGTTTTAAAAAGTATCTTTTAAAATTGTTCTTTTCCATTCACTAATGAATGCACAGCATACTGGGGCAAATCCACCCCATGCATTTAAAACACATTCAACATACATTTGAAGCACATGAATCCCACCACAGAATCTTGGGAACTGTAGTTTGTTAAGGATGGTGGGAACTATAATTGTGAAGGGGAAATGACACTTCCCAGGATTCTTTGGGGGAAGTCATGCACTTTAAAGGTGAGTTGGGTGCGCTTTAAATGTATTATATGGATCTGCATTATTTCATAAACTTCGCCTGCATATAAATAATTTAATTACATTTTAAAATGGAAATAAGCTATGTTTACTGGGTGACCATGCACCATCTCTCAGCCTAATCTGCCCCTCAGAATGAAAACAACAGAGGGGGAGTATGACCACCCTAAGGAAGAAGGACACATTTAAAATGTAGAGGAAATAATAATTTGTAATAATTTGTAAATAATAATTGTGAAATCAGATATTTATGAAGATGTGGTATGTAGAAATATTTAAATAAGCATGAATGTGAAAGATGTTTATTATTTACACAACTTGTAAAGATATTTATAGTGCAATCCTATGCATGTTTATTCAGAAGCAAGTCCCAATGTATTCAATGGGGCTAACTCAAATAGGGAAGCATGCACAGGACTGCAATTCAGTGATAAGGAACTTCACTCATCCAATCCAAAATTCAGAACATGTCACTTTAAGCTGTTTTGTAACTGTTTTATACTTTTGTTTTATGGTTATTGGATCTTAAATGGCTTTATTTCTTGTGAGCTGCCTTTGTTTCCAACCCTACCTCCCAGGATTGTTGGAAAGATTCTATATACACACACACTGGAGATGTAAAAAGACATACACCCCATATTATAGTTTATTGTCAAAACTAGTTGGCCATTGCAGAATATTTTTTTAAAGTATTAGTTTCCTGCCATATAAAAGCAGTATCACCTAAGTAAGCCCTGCCTAACTGCTTTTTAAAAAAAAACTATCAGAGAGAGGTGGGAGAAAGATTTACAACAAAATTCTTTTCTATGTTCACTCAAAAGGCCCACTGATTTTCAGCACAATCCTAACCATGTCTACTCAAAAGTAACTCCTACTGAATTCAGTGGGGTTAACTCCAGGTATGTGGAATTAGCACTGAAGATTTACTCCCAGAAAAGCTTCATATCAGGAAGGTTTTCAAAACAGGTTATTAATAAGACAAATAAATTGCCCTCTTCAACAGTCCAGTAAAATTTAAACTTGTTCGACTCCTTAATTAGAAAAGTATAACACTGCAGCATGTACACTTTTTAAAACTTGTTCAGAAATCAATTGAAAGATAAAATGTATAATATGCCAATTTTTTTGGTAGCAGAGGATGAAGAAGTTCCATACTTCTTGCAAAAACAAGACCAGGAGTAGACTGCAGTACATATCATGAACTGGTCACATCGAAAATCAGAGTAAAGCTAAAGAAGAATCAAAAAGCAATCATAATGCCAAAATACAATTTAAATGACATCCCAGAAGCATATAAAGATCAAATAAGGAACAGATTTGAGGCTTTAAACTTAGTTGACAGAGAGCCAGAAGAACTACAGAGCGAAGTCAGAGACATTATCAGGGAGGAATGCAAAAACACAATACCTCTAGTTAAAAAGAGAGAAAGACCTCAATGGATGACTGAAGAAACTCTTGAAATTGTTAAAGAGAGGACACCAAAAGCAAAAGGAGATAGAAACATGGTCAGAACCCTAAATGCAACTATATAGCGATGAGTACGTAGGGACAAAGAGAACTACTACAATAGTTATTGTATAGAAATAGAAGAGGACAACAAAAAGGGTACAACAAGAACCCTATTCCTAAAGATTAGAGAAATGAAATGGAAATTTAAACCAAGAGTAGGGATATTGAATAATCAACAGGGGAACACGCTGACTGACCAAGACGAAATAAAAGGAAGATGGAAGCAATACACTGAAGAACTCTGTAAAAGAGATGCAAGGATGACAGATTCATTCACAGAGGAACTGTATGATGAAGAACCAGAAATTTTGGAATGTGAGGTGAAAGCTGCTGTTAAAATACTTGGAAGAAACAAATCACCAGGAACAGATGGCATACCAATAGAGTTGCTAAAAGCAGAACTCCGTCAATAAAATGGTGCCTGACACCCAAAAAAGCTGTAAAAGCAAAACAAACACCATATGAGTGGGGCCTTACTCTAATTTAAAGCTGCTGTATTAGCGGAGTGCTGAAAAGCAGGCCGCCGAAAAGCGGGGCCCTATTGTATTCCCAATCTCTATGTGAAAGTTGGACAGTGAAAGTTGGACAGTGAAAAAACCAGATGAGAGAAAAATCAACTCATTGAAAATGTGGTGTTGGAGGAGAGCTTTGCGGATACCATGGACTGCAAAAAAAGACAAATAATTGGCTGTTAGAACAAATTAAACAAGAACTATTACTAGAAGCTAAAATGATGAAACTGCGGTGATCATACTTTGGACACATAATGAGAAGATGATTTACTAGAACAGACAATAATGCTGGGAAAAACAGAAGGGAGTAGAAAAAGAGAAAGACCAAACAAGAGATGGATTGATTCCATAAAGGAAGCCACAGACCTGAACTTACAAGATCTAAACAGGGTGGTTCATGACACATGCTATTGGAGGCCGATGATTCATAGGGTCACCATAAGTCGTAATTGACTTGAAGGCATATAACGACAATGCCATTTTTTGCAAGTAATTAAAAAAAACCTGCATAGACACTATATAATTATAGAGGTGTATAATTGGTCCCAGATCATGAGGGGGGTCTCCGTTCCATTAGTTTTTTGGGGGGCAAGTCATGGGAAGTCCCTTCTCTTTAGCCTGGCTTGGCCCTTCATGTTGCCAAGGAAGTGTCTGGTGGAGGTTGCTACTGCTCTTGGCCGCACTCGCTGGGCTGCAGGAGTTGCCAATGGCTGGCAGGCCTCTGAGGCAGGAAAGGAGGGGTAGGAAGGAGAGACGCTTTTGCTTGCACACCTCAGGAGAAGGAAGAGTTGCCACTGTTCCTGATGATGCTGCCTAGCATGGCATGAGTAGAGCTCAGCCCCTTCACCTTGCTAGCACAATTAGGAGTTCAGCATGCCCTTCACCCATGGCCGGGGATCCCAGAATTTGGGGTCATATAATTGGGGAGGGGGAGGAAGCAGGAAAGAACTCAAAGTGGTGGGGGGGCAAAGGCTTTTCCCATCCCTGGCCCTGTACCTGCAGACTTTTCCTGGACTCTTCCCCCCCACCCCCTTTTGGCTCTTCCCCCTTCACACCTGGAGCCTGAAGAATGTGGAGGGGGGACTGCTGGGGGAGGGAAGGCAGGAGGATTGGGATAGAAACTATGTTGAAAAGAGAAACTGCCAATACTGTTAAAAAAAATTTTTTTTTACAAATATATGATTATTTGGACATGGAATCAAATCTCCACTGTCAGCATTCTCCAGCAGCATGAGATTCCACCCCCTGCTCCCCAGTAGTTTCATGGGGCAGCAATGGGACTGTAAGCCAGGGCCTCTCTTGCACAGAAGAGGATATGAGTCCCCCATGACTACAATAACTGTTAGAGCCATACGACAATGGAACCAATTACCTAGAAAGGTAGTGGGCTCTCCGACACTGGAGGCATTCAAGAGGCATCTGGACAGCCATCTGTCGGGAATGCTTTGATTTGGATTCCTACATTGAGCAGGGGTTGGACTCGATGGCTTCATAGGCCCCTTCCAACTGTACTATTCTATGAGTCTATGAATATTCAGGGATCCTATAATAATAATGTGGAGGTCTTCTCATACCTTCTCCATATTAGAAACCATTTCAAGGCAGTCAAGTGCAGCTAAAACAATATTTTAAAACCCTCTTTCAAAAAGCATTCTACTCATTCTAGAAAGAAAAAAAAAGAAAACCAAACATTTCATAAGAGGTGTCCCCCCCCATTTCCACCAAATGCCTAGAGGGGTATGTGAGAGGGGATGGGAGAGAAGAGGGGAAGGGCATGGAAGTGAGGCAAAAGGGAGAGGTGGGGTGGACTAGGAGCAGGAGGGTTAGGGGTAGTAGGAAAAGAAAATGGCATGGAGCAGGAGGGATTGGGATCAGAGGAAATGGAGGAGTAGGGGCAGAAGGGGTGAAGAGTTGGTGAGAGAAAGAAATTTGGGCTATGGGGTAGGAGGGGTAGGAGGGGGAAAGGAGGGGGCAGGGGGCAGGAGGGACTGTGAGTGAGATTATTATATAATCTTAGAAAGGGG
Organism: Rhineura floridana; assembly: GCF_030035675.1. Taxonomy (NCBI): domain Eukaryota; kingdom Metazoa; phylum Chordata; class Lepidosauria; order Squamata; family Rhineuridae; genus Rhineura; species Rhineura floridana. The sequence goes on from NC_084483.1 coordinate 56,440,029, forward strand.
TGTGGCTGTGAAGGGCCATGGCTGTGACTATCATGAAGAGATCCTGTACTTCTGAGTTTGCCGCTACACTATTGTATAATTGTAACTAAAATTGTTTACTGTGTATACCCACCAAGATCCTGCTGTGATCTTCTGTTGTAATGCAATCCTATGCATGTTTGCTCAGAAGCGAGTCCCAATCCTGTACAGAGAAAGTACTCTTTATGCTCCTGAAAGTTATATATTTACTGAATTCCTGATGTGAGACTAGCAGGAATAGGAAATTGTTCCCAGAACTTGAAATGGGGTTTAGGTATTGCCTGGGATCAACAAATCTTGTCAGTCACAACCCTGACATCACGTATTGGCTAAACACCTGAAAGGGCAGGTGGATTAGAGCAGTCAATACTAACAGAAGTTGCGGGGAGGCAGCTGACATTTTGGTTTAGATGTTTTGAACCAGACCCCCTAGAAACTGAAAGAAAGAAAGAAAAGAGTGCAGACATTAAGATGACTCATCCAGAGACCTGGAGAGGACCCTCAAAACCAGAGTCTTCAGGTGAAAACCGGAGATCTGGCAACCCTAGTTATTTTCCATATACAGTAGGCCTGGCAAGCTTTCTCTCACTGTCCCCTTCCCAATCTGCAATGTGCAACTAAAAGTACAGGCCTAGTTTTCTTTAAGACTTGAGCAAAGTGTTAAGGAATAGGGTTCCTTAACTAGTGCATATCCGTGTCTATTCTTTTTAAATAGCTCTGGGAAAATAGCACACTATCTCTGTGTATAATTAGTTTAAGAAATATTGTATTGTCAGTATTATCTCTCCAATCATAAAAAAATGTCAAGAGAATAACGAGGAGCCATCTTACAGGCTGTTCCAAAACCCAGTATAGTGATGGGTGACCTCCCTGTCCCATTGACTCATCTCACAATTAGCTTAGCTTTCCAAGCCCTCTCCAAACTTCTCTTCCCCCCCCCATTCTCTAGGAGTTTGTAAAGTTGAGACAAGAAGGGAGTGTCCTGTCACCCCCTTGGCATTTGCCGGTGGTGGGGAGGTGGAGATGTTCTTTTAAATGAGTTCAGCTAAGCAATGAAGATTGACACCAGCTGTGCTGATTAACATGGTTTATTCACCGAGCAGCTATGTTTATAGCTAACAGATATAATTCTACAGAGCACATAATATGCAACCTGATTCAACTACTCCAGAGACTCTCTTCCCTAGATCTTAGCAGATGCTGGGACATACACTCCCTCCTGTCCAGTCTTGTAATAGAAGTACATGAAATCTCCACTGTGGTATATGGAATCTCTCTGTCTCCCTATCAATGGACTGTCAGTTTCCTTTATGCCCATTAAGTTGGTCTACTTCCCAGGGGCTTATCCCCTGTGCTGCCTGAGTCAGTATTTCTGGGCATGCATCCAGAGCAGATATCAGACGTGCTTTCCTATAGATCAACGGCTTGTCCATGGTTGTGGACACTTCTCTTGATAATCTTGATGACCTGGAGCCTTCAGCCCCTCCATTATTATATCCTGTGGCATCAGACATTCTTACACAGCTCTAAGCTTCTACTTTTATCACCTTCAGACCCCAAAATAAAGCATTAAAGGGACAATTGGAGGATTCCACATGTCTCCAGGTAATATGACATTACAGTGAGCTCTTTGCAGGCTCTTGGCACTGGTCCCCTCCCCCTTTCCCAGACTTAACCTTGTGATGAGAAAGTGGCAGCAGGGAGGTCACCTATGGGGTGGTTGCATGAGTAGCAGAGGCCTCATCTTTAAGGCATGTGTACAACTGTGCAGCCCATTCATTGCCACTGGGGAGCCTGAGAAATGGGAGATCCCTTTGCAATTCCTCCCTGCCCAATCCTTTGAATAGGGAGGTATTGAAAACTGCATATTCAGGGCTCCCCAGCAGTGATGGACATTCCATATGAGTGTTCAGTCCTTAAATATGAGGCCTCTTGCCAATGCTGTGAGACCTCCCTGCCTTCGAGTCTCCTTCTTTGCAAGGGTAACTTTTAGGAAAAGGGAGGTCTGGCAGCAGGGAGGGCTGTAGGAAGTGCTTGCAAGTCTATTATAAGTGGGCACCAAACTTCACAGAGGGTTAAGATTCAGCTCATAAGGCTTGGTATTTGTGAACTCTTCACAGTTTCTTATTTTGGTACCACAACTAATTAAATCCATGTACCTCAGCTTACCACACATGTGAATTTGGTGGCACGGGTGTGTGTATATGAGACACCCTAACTATGGCTTATAGCATTAAATACAGACATTATAGAAGAATTTTTATTGCATCTGACATAAGGACCTAGAAGGAAGAAAATGAGGTTGCCCTTATATTCTCTCATGTCCTTTCCATTGCAGATCATACTAAAAAAAAAAAAAACCCCACAGGGGAGCAATTCATGACCTGATTTGAATTAGGCTCATTCCAGTTGCAGGGAACAGTTTTCAGGGCTGGAGCTGTATGGATTTCTGCATTCTTTCTTAGCAACAGCTAAATTTTCCCATTTTGGATTACACTGAGGTATGTCAGGTTGAGCAGCCTGTACTAGGTACTTATGTGCTGTGCATTTCCAAGCTGGGTCACAACAAGAAAACTGAGCTCTTTCCCTTAGAGGCATCTTGGAAGGCAGCTTGACACTATATTGAATATCATTTTTATAAATAATTAGAAATGGTCTAGAATTACAGAAATATAGTATATTTTATGCTTCTTTTTACTCTTAGTGGAAACAGGTCTTCAGCACCAGGGGCTTTTGCATTCTAATTGTGTGCAATTACACCTCAAAATTATAAATTGTCCATGGACTAAGACTTTATGCACCACAGGCATAAAGAATTCAAGCACCTCACCTGTTTGCTGCTCCCTGCAAGGAGTACCTGATGAACCTCACAACACCTTGCTGATGTCCAGATGACCTTCTTGCAGGAAAGTATTTCAGCCAAGCATAACTGGTGCACCTTCTCCTGTCTTAAGTGGCTGGAAAGCTTGGCTTGTTGTCTTTGATACAGAAAGCCTTTAGTTATTTCTGTGACAGGGTTTCCATAGAAATTGACTTTCACAAATGAGTGCCAGAGTGGCATAAAAATAAAATAGTCCTGGAATGGCAATAAAATCTGTTGGCTTATAGGGCTAGGAAGAAGGAAACATAGAATTACAACTGAATTGCAGAAATGGGGTTTTCCCCTCCCAGTTGTGTCATGTTTCATGAAAGCATATGTATCCTGAATTAGGGTGTATCCATACTTTCATTTACTGTGTTTTGACCATGGGCATAGCACTTAAAAGCTTAACCAGTGAAAAGCCCATCATGTGCGTCTACCACCATCAGCAGAATTCAAGATCTAAATTCTGTATGACAGATAGTCAAGTGGAATATGAAGAACGGACACACATTTAAGTCATATAGAAGAAATTTAAGCAAGTGCTGATTTCTCACTTTGAAAACAGTGAGTATTGGGGGCAAACCCTGCCCTAGGTGAATTAAATCAGTGGGCTTAGCTTTGGCTGAATCATGCCCTAAATCAGCCTTTCCCAACCTTTTGGTCCCCAGATGTTGGACTACAACTTCCCCTAGCCAGCATGGCCAATGGTCAGGAATTATGGAAATTGTAGTCCAGCAACATCTGGGGACCCAAAGGTTTGGAAAGGCTGCCATAAATGAATTATAGTGCAATTCTATAATGTCTACTCAGAAGTAAGCCCTGCTAAGTTCAATGGGTACATGTGTATAGCAGGGCTGGGGAACCTTGGGCCCTTCAGATATTGTTGGACCCCAATTCCCATCAGCTCCAGCCAATATGACCAATAGTTTCCTCATCCCTTGTAGCTTCCCACTTATAGCATGTCCCAACTTTTCCAAATAATGCATTTGTAGCCATAGCCAGGAAATGAAGAGACGAGACAAGATGAAGTGTGGGTATATCAAGGGCCATGTTTGTTTAAATAAAGCCAATCAAGTGCTTGATTACATACAAAAATGATCTGCAGAGGAAAGTGTGTGACCTAAATCTTACCCAGTCAGGTGAGGACACCCTGCCATGGAAAAGGGGGCGGTCCAAGCTCAATCCCCTTCTCCGGCCCCCGGCCCCGCAAGGTGGTTAGGGAGGCCTTCCTGCTTCACCCCCCCTCAGGGCCGCACAGCTCTGAGTGGGTGTTACAGGTTAGCTCCAAAGGTGGGCATTATCCTGCCAACAGGCCACACAACCCGGAAGGCAGGCCTCAGATCCCACCTATCACTTTAAAGGGGCCTAAGGTTGCTCACCAAACCCTACCCTGTGAAATTCCCACACATATCCGCCAAACGTGACCAAATTAACCTATTTACAGTATTAAACTACATGGCTGGGCAACAAATCAGCCAAATCCAGATTAAACCAAATATGCTGAATAAAGATGGGCCAATCAGCCAAACTGGAAGAACAGTACAAGGTAGGCAAAAAACTTGTCAGTGAACGAAGGTCAATGAGCTAAAAATTCCTACCTGGCCCCGAAGCGACCAGTTATACTTGTACTGCCCAGAGGGAGGGAGAGTGGGCATCATGCAAGAATAGCCACCCTGCCCTGCCCCCTGCATGATGAAGTGTGTGTGGCCATGCCTCAATCATGGGGCTTTGAAGCAACACCAGGACATCTCCCAGCATGGCTGCAAAGGCCTGCCATTGACAGAGCCTTCCTGATCTGTCGATGGGCAGGAATTGCAGCCATAGTTGGAAAATGAAGAGACGAGACAAGATGAAGTGTGCGAAGATCATGGGCCACGTTTATTTAAATAAAGTCAATCAAGTGCTTGATTGCATACAAAAATGATCTACAGAGGCAAGTGCGGGACCTAAATCTTACCCAATCAGGCAAGGACACCCTGCCATGGGAAAGGGGTTGGTCCAAGCCCAATCCCCTTCTCCAGACCCCGTCCCCACAGGGTATTAGGTAGGCCTTCCTGCTCCACCTCCCCTCAGGGCCACACAACTCTGAGTGGGTGTTACAGGTTAGTCCCAAAGGTGAGCCTTATCCTGCCAAAAGGCCTCACAACCCAGAAGGCAAGTCTCAGATCCCACCTATCAGCTTAAAGGGGCCTAAGGGTGCTCACCAAACCCTGCCCTGTGAATTCCCATATATATCCACCACAAAAGAGGACAAGCCTCAGCTTTGTCCCTCTTTCCCCACCTGCGGCAAATAATTTCTTGCAGAGCATTATGCAGATCAGTTAGAAACAGGTCATTATCCAAGTCAGACATATGAACCTGTCTGGCCAGTAAAGCTCAGCCCTGCCACACTTCACCTCCAGATGATGTATTACCTCACCCTGCATATCAGCAAGGGAGAGCCAGACCTCTCTGTTTACTTTCTTGTGAGCCTTGTTCAGACTCCTGGGGTCAATTCCCCCCCTCCAAATCCTCCTGGGGAGGATATCAGACCAAACAATCATGGAACCAGGCCACCTATGTATGGCTTCAAAGTCCAGGCAAGTATGAATGATAAGGGCTTTCCCCTTCAACATTCCCAGGTCTTTGCCTCCCAGATGGATAACCAAAACCTGTGGAGGGTGCTGCACCAACAAATCACCAAAAAGCATTGGTAGGAGGTGTTCCCTCAGTATGCCATGCCTACCCCGCCACTGGACCGAAGCGCAATGGCTGAGCCCCAACTGGGTTCCATGCCTGGTCTGTGATGCCCTTCTCTTGGCCCAGAACACCATGCTGTGGCCACAAATGAGTACCTTGACTATTTCCAGCACCCTCCAACCTGTTAAAACAGAAACAATAATTAACATACCCTCCTTAGCGCAACTGTCTGTGTGGGCCCTTGATTAGCTTGACATGAGCATGGAAAACACCTAATTGCCAGTGCCCCACCACCTGTATGGCTGTGCTCCCAATCCCAAGGTAGCTGCTGTGGAAGCCACACTACTCCTGAAAAAGTGTGTACTAAAAGCCCAGGGTCCAGACCCAAAATGACAAGACCCCTCTGGTGATGAACCAAAACTGAAACTTAGCCAAGGCTGGCCATCCTGACAACAACATAAGAGGCCCCCATACATACCCCTAAGTCCCAGAAATGAATCTAAGGCCCAGATTGAACACAGCCCATCAATAAGGTAAGGGGCCAAGGTGATAATGGCTCCTTGCCCTCTCCAGTCGGTCTTCGACTTGCACAGCCGAATCTACACTGTCAAACTCCCTACCTGCTCTTAAATGGGAAAGAGGCCAAAGGATGGCAGAGCAGGGCTTAAATAGCCACCCTGCCCCGCCCCCTGCACAACGAGACATGCATGGCCACACCTCAATCATGGGGCTTTGAAGCCACACCAGGACTTCTCCCGGCATAGACCTACCATCGACAGAGCCTTCCTGATCTGTCGATGGGCGGGAATTGTTTGCTTTTAAAATCATTAAAATTAAAATAATCAAGGTAGGTGGGGTAATAACTCTAGACACTCACATTTTACATTGCTAAGCCTGTGACCATCTAAAAACTTAAGTGAGGATCACATTTTCTGTGAAGGGAAAGAATCAGATTTTGGTGGTTAATTTTTTATATAGTTTACCAAATAAGATAAATGATTTGCTAATCTGTCATGATGTACTAGGCTTCATTTAATTGCACCTCAGACATGTTATTATCATTTCAACTGCTTCTAAGGCAGGATGCAAGAATCCTGACAGGCTAGTATAGTTAAAGTGCTGTGAATAGTGTTCCAAAGGTGCAGAATAGTGTAACTACTTAATTTGCAAGGTGCCACATTTTCAGGGGAAATACTATCTGGGCAGAAGTAAAGAAAATTGTAAAATAAACATGCAGTAGCTTAACCTTTGACAGTGTCCCTGTTAATCAAGGAGTGACACCTTGTAATTTTTTTCCTAGCTATTATGTGTTTAGCCCATCATTGTTGCCTCCTAATGAGCACTAATTAGTGGTATTTTACTGGGTGTTTTATCTCTGCTCTTCACTTAATAATATACTTTTAGAAAGTCATTAATCTACTTTGGCTTGTGGATGGAGGAAAAAAATCACATTTCTTCAACTGAAGAAATGAAATGCCGTGGATAAAAAACAAAACAAAAGTAATATAGCTCTCAGATTGACAATGCTACAAATGCAGCATGCACCATTGCATTCTGCAGGCAATGCACCTTTCAACTTTCCCCATAATAATTCAGTCACTATCAGAATAGCACTTTCCCTTGCTATTTATAAGGCTCATCTTAATCGTGCAAGTGCTTTAGTATGCAGAGAGACCTAACGTTAATGGTTTGTTCATGCTGGCTGAGGAAATGGATTTTTTTTTTTAGTTTTGTTTCCCAGATGCCAATCTAAGTAGCTACTGTAGAAAATGAAAGTGACATATGTAGCAGAGCATAGAAGTGTTTATGTAGTTTACATAGCAGTTTCAAGGTGTACAGCAACAATGATTAAAGTGCTGAATGGTTTATTTACTCATTAGAAGGTGGCTGGGCTCATGCTCTATGCAAAGGAAAGATAAACCTTCAGTTTAAATTACTCTTATAGGAGTTAAGTATCATTCAATACTGAGAGATGGAAACAACAGCTAAAACAACCTTGCTTCCAAATTAAACAATTCAATTATGTTGTACAATAGCTGGGGCAAGACCAGATGCTAATGAGCACTAAATGAGAAGGTGACTTTCCTTGATGATCTCTCGCTTTGCCATTGTTATATGACATGGAGCTAATTCTTCCAGAGTATGGCTTTCACAAAAGGATATACTCTGGTTTTGGTAGTATAATAAGGTATCTAATATTATATAAAGTAGTAATACTACTTAAATATTGGGAAAGACCAAGGAAAGTCCATTGTCTGCAAATATAACTGAAAATCCTCTGAAGGTCTTATGGGTATGAATCCTTTCCCATTACATTTTTTTTAATCGGATGGTGTGTGGTATGACTTAATTTCACTTCTCTTTTTATTTTAAATAAATGTTTAAGTTGTGAACTCTATTACAGGACTTTTAAAATTATAACAGCCATGATAATGAAATCAATGACTGGCTTCACACATTACAAAAAGGAGTGATAAAAGAGGATAAGCAATTGCATCCTTTCTGAATCTTCAAGGTAATGTACAAACGGAGAACTCAGTCATCAATGCATGCTTAACTTTCTTACTGAAATCAATGGAATTTAAAGACGCTTAACTTTGGATAGGTCATGTCTTCTGACTGCAGTCAAATTGATTAAAGTAGAAGGGATCAAAAGGCCAGATAAACCTCCTGTGACAAGGCAATAGCACTAAAATAACCCACCAAATGTGGACCAAAGTACATCATCATCACAAGCAGATGAAAAGTACAAAATAAAAGGATGCCTGTAGAATAATTGACTTCAGATTCAAATAAGTAAGCCCCGGATTTCCTTGCTTAACATTCACTTCTTTTTGTAGCCTCTTTCAGAACCTCTATGGACACGTGGAGTAGGGAGCAGGATTCCATGCATTCATAATGAGTCTAAAAACTAACCCAACACTACATACATAGATAGGGCTTCTGTGTGCGATCAGGTGCCCTATTTTTTCAGTGGTTCTAACTGCATGGAGATGGTCCTACATGTATACAGCCGCAGGGGCAACAACATTAGATCATTACAAATACAGTGAACTCAGCGCTTACACTACTGAAGTACTTTATGATACTGTTGTTACATACTAGAATACTAACTTAGATGATTCCCATGGCTCTGTTAATTTTTTGAAGGAAGGAGAGAGGAGAAGAGAGGGTATATTCTTTTTGGATTCTTATTAGTGTGAGATGCATTTTGTGCAGACAAATCACTCTTCTCTTTGTTTTTCTTGTTTCTTGCTTATTCTGAAAAAGAGAATAAAAATTACTTGAAAAAAATACAATGAGCTGGGTAAGTGCAAGGCAACTCCCTCCTACATTCATATAACATCTGAAAGGGACTTCTATGCCCTGTTTTCATTTTAACATGAATTGTGTGTGGAGGGGTCTTTCTTTTGCACCATTTTCTGAATTATAATTTAGAAATAATTTCACTGAAATGATTACAGCCGACATAGGAAGGTTTGCCCACTGACTTAAAAAAAGAAATGAGAACAGACTAAGGCTGCTTTCACGTGTGGGGCTTATGTGTCAGTTTTGTGGATTAAAATGGTAGTACTTCTGTCCTGATTTCTAAAATTCCTTTCACACTGAAGTACCTGTTGTATCAAGGAATTGTGGCCTTTTCAGCTGATATACTGGCATTTTGAGCAAATGTCTTTCACACTGCTACAGCAAACAACATCTTTTTCATCCCTCACCCATTTTACACATGTGCACTATAGTTCCCCCATAATTCACTGTGCAAGGTAGTGTCTGGACACAGGGGCGTGTGTGGGAAAAGGAAGAAGATTCTGTTACCCATACCTACTCCAGAATAATGGTACAATTTTTGTCAGGCAAAAAAACAAATGACATGAGCATAAAAGGTGGGAACACATTGCATTCTGGGATGGCTATCAAGCGAGTGGCTGCAGCTAGCTCAAAACATTTTCCAGGTTCTTACATTTGCAAATAAATTATTTCCAGAAGCATTTATCACAGAAATGAGCATTAAACTTCCACTATATTCTACTAGATTTCTGGAACTGTACATCATGTGAAAGATCAAATAAAATGCATGGATTACCAGGTAAGAAATCGTTGGAATAACAGAATAAAGTGCAGTGTGAAACCAGCCCAAATCTGAAAGAATAGACATAACTCATTTCTTCCTTTAGCTGTAGCTGCTGCATCTACCTTTTTCCACTAACAAACAACTAAAATCATGTGTTCTCAATTCACACGCAGTTACTAGTATGAAAACTACTGTCCAACATTTGAGTAATAGAAGGTTTTTCCACTGATGAGGTCCCAAATACTGGCAGGCTGCAATCCTTACACACTTAGGAATAGGTATTGAAGTTCTTTGGGGTTTGCCTCTGAGTAAAAGTTAAGGAGACCAGAGAACTGTTTAGAGAAGGGGGATAAACTTGGTTCATTCACACTTTCAATTAAATTCACAATGGCAAGATCAGACAGAAGGTTTTGCATTGCTTACCAAAAAAGGTGGGGGACATGCATGAGTGTTTTACAGCCTAACCCTAAGACTGCAGCCTAAGGCTTCAAGGATGTACATTTTCTAATTCTATGATAGACAATTCATCTATGTGCTTATTAGTTATTAATGGAGCATAGAGTAGTGACAGCAGTTCTCTTGAAATCTACACAATGGAGTCAACCAATACCTAGGTGTAATACGGCATTCAGGCAAGTTTATGAATAGGGTGGTCTGTCGTGTCCCCAATTATTATTCTGCCTAAAGCAGGAGGGGAGACAATTTATCACACTCTATACAGCCAAGCAATGCCTCTGCTTCTTTCGGTTCAGGCACTAGGAGAGCCTCAACCCCCCTGTGTATCTTTATGTCCTTAAAAGACCATAGTTATGGGGCGGCTCCCTTAACCTCTTACTGTATCTTTCTGAGGTAAACTCCGCTGCCACCATTTCCTACTATTTCAAACCTTTGTTTATATTCTGCCAACGCCTGTACACTTTGTGATAGCTGGCCAAGAACCAGGCATGGTTTTAAACCAAACAGAATTATTTAACATAAGATATGAATAAACAATAATACTTTTAACTCAGTTCCCATGTGTGTGGTTATAGATTGTTGTTCTACTGTTCTAATTAAGTACACTATTTAAGTTTCTCTAATACTATAAATAAAATGCTGCCTTTCCACCCACCCTAACCTCAAGACCCAGCCCTATCTATCTCTATATCTTATCTACTCATAAACACAGCCCTGTCTCTTCATAACTATTCCCTATATCTTATAAACTCAGCTGTATCTCTTCCAGAACCATTCCCTATCTCTTCATAGTGTTGTAAACCACTCTGATGTTTTTAACAAAATAGCAGTATACAAATATTTTTATAAATAAATAAACAACCCTAACTCCTTCAGAACTCATCCCTAATTGTCAACTGTCACTTAGGCCCCAGTCACACCATACTTTAAACAGTCATAGCTTCCCCCAAAGAATCCTGGGAAGTATAGCTTGTTAAAGGTGATGAGAATTGTTAGAAAACCCCTATTCTCCTCACAGATCTACAGTTTGCCAGAGTGGTTTAACAGCCACTCTTCCCAGAGAACTCTGAGAATTATAGCTCTATGCAGGGAATAGGAGTATCCTAACAATTCTCAGCACCTTTCACAAATTACCATTCTCAGGATTCTTTGGGCAAAACCATGACTGCTTAAAGTGGAATAATAGTGGAATAAATGTATGGTGTGAATGTAGCCCTACTCAAATGCAAAACAACCATCCCCATTCTCTCTGCCAATCAACACACAGTGTTCACCAATATTCCATCTTACTCATTCCCTCTCCCTTTACTAACCATATAGCAACCTGTACCGTAATATTATAATATATACATTGAAGCATCACATGGTCACCTACTCATCACAAAATACACAGATGAAAAATTTAGAAATTATTATAATGTATCTGGTAGGTGATTTATGTATTGCCTTTTAGTGCACAATTGAAATAGCAATAAAATCCATCTCACCATAGTGGGAAAGAGTATGACGTAGTGACCTGTATACCTGCTTAATCTGTGATCCAGATGCTAACTGTTGATCACCTCCCTCCTTATGATTCTCTATGTTTAAACTGGACTTGCACCAGACAGTCCAAAAAGAGAACTCTTCTCTGGCAGCCCTTCAGTTAGAGGATTTTCCTCTGTAAAGTAGGATGCCCGCTCTCAGAAGATGGAGGCCAATAGCTCCTTTATAAATTTCAGCAAAGACTCTTATTTCATTTTGGGGGGGTGTCCCTCCCCAGAACCTCCAGCAAATATCACGGGGGCCTTGAGCATGAGACAACATAGCTGCTTTATTTTACTTATTCTTTGATTACCCAAAAGTGTGTGTGTGTGTGGGGGGGAGAAGTTAGAAGTTGATTCCTTTTCCTGTACTCAGCTTCATGCTGGTGACCTCCTCTCCTTCATCTGCCTTCCTTTAAAGTCTTTTCCTTCTCATTCAGTTCCCACAAAGGCCCAGCTTGCTGGATCCCATTCAAATTCGATGTCCTCTCTTAAATCATGTTGCAGTTTTTGGGGGCTCATGGATATGTTCTCTTAGCTTGCAATCTGAATGAGTTGTCCCTCTGAACCAGTTAGCCACACCCTGTGTTATGTCATTTTGGTAGCTTCAAGGATGAATTCCCTTCCCTTAGCTATTCAGTGCAGTTTTTTCTCACTTCTGCAGTCAGAACAATGTCCCAAATTCCCTCTTCTCCATTACTACAGAAAGTTCCAGAACCTTGTTCTCTGCTGCATCTGGCCACCCTACCTGTTTCATATGGGAAAAGTTTGCTTTGTACCATACTTTCTTGAAAAACTGTAAATCTATCAGGCTTATATCCAAAGGGCTAGATAGTTCACACATGAGTGCTCTGCACCACAGCGTGTAAAACCTTCAATAAAACGGAATTTGCAGGAGAGAAGGAGCAAGTCAATCCCCCCCCGTCTTATGAATTTTCAGGCTATTTTGTTTTGAACTTCTTGAAAAGTTCACAAGCCTTTGAGCCAGGCTTCCACAGCTCCAGTTAAGTCCCTGCTGTGTTGAGGATGTCAAAATACGTCGAGCTGCTGACTACAGCCGGCTTGATAAACTGAGCTATTTTTTTCAGTGAATTTTATATATTTGTCCAGTTTTACATTTTTAATGAAATGCCTGTGGCTCAACCTGGCAGACAATGGAGTAAAAGCAATGGAGTTTATTTATCCATGGCTTAAGCCAATTTTACGCTTCTTATAATTCTGTAGAGTTTGATTGCATTACTCCCACTTTACACAGGTTAACTAAAAAGAATACGGACTCCTTTCTGTTAATGAGGCACATATCCATCTTTTTTTTAAAAAAAAAAAATCCATTCCATGGTGTAATCCCAAAAATGCATTAAATACTTAGCTAAGCACACTAGTTAATAACACACATAGCATTGTTCTCTCAAGCCCTGGTTCAATTTTCTCAGTCTAATTAGCTAGCAATTTGTACAATTATACCTAAATGGATGCAATGCTGATTTCACTGCTGATTTTATTATAGCACTAAAACAGGTACAGTACTATCCGCATTGCTTATTTACAGTATTAGTCATAAACAGTTTTTTATACACACTGTTTCAGTTTCCAAGCTTGATTAGCTAACAGTCTACAATAAAACACTCTAGTCAAAAATAAAGGCTAATTGTTGTAAGGATTTATTCTTTTAAAAATCACTAATTTTACATTCAACTCATTTTATTAGCACTAATGACATTCCAAAACACTTACTTCTTTATGTCTCAAAGAGACACACATTTCTGCTTGTCTGCTAATATTTGCTCATAATTTTAAAAGCTCAGAAAAGACAAAAAATAATAATTCTGGCTCTACAATGTCGTTCCTATGAGCACATTTCAGGTGTTTTCAGCAAGCATTCACAAGAGTTGCTAAAATCAGTACCTCTCACTGCCATAAGATGGACTCATTAAAAATTAGTGCCATCATATCTGAAGCACATTCTGCCAAACAGTTCTCTCTGATGCAGAAAACCTTTGTCTGGGATACACCATGTCAGATTGCAGGCGATAAACGTGGATAGAATTGACTATTAAAGCCATAAACAAACTAGGGCCATGGTGTCTCAAGAATGCCTGTCCAAGAACTCCATTCCATTGCTATAGCCTTTCTCCTTCGGAGGTGTGCATTAATGACAGGGCCTCTAACACTAGCACAGGTTGCAAAAATAACACTAACCAAACAATGGCTAAGGCTGCAATCCAATGCACACTTACTTGAGAGTAAGTCCCACTCAACCCAGTGGAGCTTATTTCTGAGTAGACATGTTTTGGATTCTAGTCTTAGTGTGTGAACCACCCAATCTACAGGTTTCCAGAGCAAAGAAAGCAGACACAGAGCTTCTCACCCCAGTTCTGCTGCTGCTATGCCACCCAAGGTTAAGCCATGGTTTGGTGTAACATTACATATGAACGGAGAATCATGGTTTGTTTCACTCCAGAAAAACCATGAGCTGTAACGAAGGTTTGGTCTTTACCGCTTGTGGTTTGTTGATCTGATAAACCACAGGTTAGGCTCAAATATAAAAGTGTCACCCAGATTCTGGAAGAGCTTCCTCAGGTAGGACACCTAATTGTTCTTTCAGTTAACTTTTTAAAATATATTATCTCTGAATATATTTTATTCTGCTGCTATTTGTGTGTGAATTTGATAGCAATGTTAGATTATGTATCATGCTTTTACTGTATCTATTGTGACCCACCTTGAAAATACACAGGGTGGGATCCAGATATAAATTAGATGCATTTAGATCCCATTGAAATCAATGAGAATAGTCAGTCTTGACTTTATTTCAATGGGACCTTAGTTCAAATAATTCACAGTGCAATTTTGTACATGTCTATTCAGAAGTTGTGATGTTCCTATATATTAGTGTATATATGGTAAGTGCTGGTTGTTTAGAGTATACATGGTAAGTAGTGAAAGAGGAGGGGGAGTGAATGGGCAATAGAATGCTTGATGATTGGCTGAATGTTTAAAATGGCTGACAGTATAAATGAAAGGATGACAGGTAAATCTGGGTGAATGTGAGGTGGTGAATTGTGGAATCTGGGGGGGGAAGAAGAGAAAGAGTGGATTGCTTGGTGGGGTTTAGAGAGTTGTTTACCAGGAGGGAGGTGGAGTTCGGATTAGTATTGAGTAAAACCATATGCTTATGTGCCTTAAGAAGAAATCTTGTTAATCTTGTTAGCTTTGTTATCTGTAATAAATACTTAATTTGGTTTACCAAAGGCCTGATCCTTGGCTGGGGTTTCACAGACCAGAAGGGAGGGTAAGGTAATGACCAAGGCTGAAGGGGAACTGTAACAAATGGTGGCAGCGGTGAAGAGAATAACAATACCAGTATTCAGAGTCTCTGGGAATACTAGTATTGGGACGTTACTGGTGGTTGCCTAGCAGGGGGATCTGTTGAGATCTGTGCTAGAGCGGGGAGAGAAATCATAAGAGAGAGCGGTCCGGACTGGTGGAGTCCCTGGTGGTGCCTAGAGATAGGCAGTAACCACGAGCAGGAACCTGACAGGGAGAACCAGGGAAGGACGCCTCACAGGTGGTGTCAGTAGCGGTGGGATACGAACAACAGAGAATCCAGATACGAACCAAAGAGAGTCCCAAAGACACGTGGTGACAAAGGAGACTACGTCACAGGTGTTGGCTGTAGCAGTGAGATATGAATACTAGACAATCCCTAATAGTTGTGTGGCAAACAGAAATAACAAAACAAGATTTCTTGTGAGAGTGACTGGCAAAGAGTGTGTGGCAAAGAGTGAGTGAACTCAAACACCATGGCTGAATACATAAAAATGAAAAGAGAGGAGCTGGTGGAGAAGTGCATAACATTCAATTTACCTCATGAGGGTAAAGGGGTAGATGAATTGAGGGTAGCACTTATAGGATTTGCAACTGCCCAGCAAAAACAACCTGTCAGAGAAGAGACCCCAGAAGGATATTTAAGCAATCCCGCTTATATAGAGTACTTGAGAGAGAAGTTGAGGATGGAAGGTGCAGAGAAGGAAAAACAGAGAGAGTTGGAAGCTGAGAGATTGAGGATGGAGGCTGAGGAAAAAGACAAGCAGAGAGAGTTGGAAGCTGAGAGATTGAGGATGGAGGCTGAGGAAAAAGATAAACAGCGGGAGTTGGAAGCTGAGAGATTGAGGATGGAAGGTGCAGAGAAGGAAAAACAGAGGGAGTTGGAAATTGAGAGAATGAGATTGGGATTTGAGGAGAGGGAGAAGCAACGAGCATTGGATGCTGAATTACAAGTAGAAAAGTTAAAATTTGATAGAGAGAAATTTCACTCTGAGGAGACAAGGAAAGAGAGAGATGGAGCAAAAATAAAAATTACTCCAAAGGACTTTGCTGTCTATGAGCCTGGTCAAGATCCTCAAATTTACCTCAGCACCTTTGAAAAAGCAGCTCAGTTGTGGGGGCTACCTGAAGATAAATACATGCAGTATTTATCAAACCTGATTAAAGGGGAATTGGCTGAGGTATACCAATATTTCCCCTCAGACAAGCCCGTCACCTATGCTGAATTCAAAGAAGCAGTGTTTAAAAGATTCAGACTGGGGCCTGATTATTTTAGAAAGCTTTTCAGAAATTGCCAGATACAGACAGGGAGGTCTTTTGTGGAACTGGGAGCAAAGTTGATGGATATATTTGGAAAGTGGATGAGTAGTGCCAAAGCTCAGTCAGTGGAAGAGGTGAAAAGCCTCATGATACTGGATCAATTATACCATCAGTTACCATCAGAAATAAGGCTCCTGGTCAAAGACCGTTCCCCTACATCTGTGCAGGAGGCCGCAGAGATGGCGGATCACTTCGCCTCCAATAGAACTGGCTGGGTGGGGAAAACATCAAGAGAGTTTAAACCCAGACCATATAGTGCTGGCAGAAGGGATGTGGTACCACAGCGAGTGAGTCCTCCATTAAAATCTGAAGGGCACAGGACACCCCAGAGTGGATCTGTGTACCCTAAAAGTGAGGAGAAATTATGCTACAAATGTGGTAGACCAGGGCACCTACGTTTTCAATGTGAGGTTGCCAACCCCATTAGTAATCCTGCTCAGACAAGGGCAGTGAAAACAGAGCCCAAGGCTTTAGAAACAGCGAAAAAGGTTCAGTTTTGCCAGATAAACTGGACAGAAGTAACAGACCTTGATTCAAGTCTGAGAGAGGAAGTGAGAGTACAAGGGGCAAATTATTGGGCATTGCTTGATACTGGTGCCGCTCAGACATTACTGAGGCCAGATTTAATAAAATCTGAGGTAATATTACCTCAGGAAACTGTGACTATCCAAGGAGTGAGGGGTCAACCAGAAAGTTTGCCTGTGGCCCTGGTGGAAATGACTTGGAGAGGCCGAGAGGGCCGATATAAAGTAGGCATTAATGCCCAGCAACAAGAACCAGTAATACTGGGAAGGGATGTAATGGGCACCCAAGGAAAGATCTATGTAGTGACCAGACAGCAAATTAGCAGAGAAAAAGAAGCCATATTAAGGGGGGCTGAAACAAACAGGGTGGAATCTGTTAACCAGCCTCAGGTCACCATAGCAACCACTAGCAGGCCTGCTGAAGAAGACAAACTGTATCAAGTGGTCTCTGGGGAAGAAGCAGAGCAATTCAGGGAAGAGCTGCATAAAGATATCAGTTTGA
Organism: Rhineura floridana; assembly: GCF_030035675.1. Classification (NCBI taxonomy): domain Eukaryota; kingdom Metazoa; phylum Chordata; class Lepidosauria; order Squamata; family Rhineuridae; genus Rhineura; species Rhineura floridana. Next base: position 56,457,313 of record NC_084483.1, read on the forward strand.
AGCAGGTAAAGGAACAAGCCTTGACCCAACAGATTCCTTTCACTGACAAACTGAGGAATCAAGTTGTGTGTGAGAATGGGATTTTATATAGACTGTGGATGCCTGCTGAGAGAAAGGATGAATGTGAACCAGTGAAACAAATGATGGAGGTGGTGAAAAAGAATCTCAGTCAAGCACAGCAGAAGCAAAGTTACTGGTATGACAGAACAGCCAGGGAATGTGTGTATGATGTGGGACATATGGTTATGGCATTCATACCCAGGAAACATGACAAATTACAGGCTAACTGGGAAGGACCATATACCATCAGAGAAAGGCTTGACACAGTGACATATGTAATCACCACAGACCAATTAAACAAAAGCAAAGTGGTTCATGTAAATATGTTGAAGCCTTACCATACCAGGGATGCACAGGTGTTGCAAGTTACCTTATTCCCTGAGGGAAGTGGGCCTGAACTTCCAGATTTGGTACAGGAAAGCAAAGACAAAGGAGGGGTAGATCAAGTGGAATGGTCAGAGGAGGTGAAGGAGGAAGTAAAAGAAGAGATTCTGAGAGTTTTGAAAACCTATAGGAATCTCTTTAGCAACAAACCTGGCCGAACCAGTATAGTTATACATTCCATTGATACTGGAGATCATGCCCCAATCAGATCTGTTCCATACCGTGTGAATGAGAAAGTTTTGAATGAGATCAAAAAGGAGGTGGAAGAGGTGGAAGAGATGCTGGAATTAGGAGTGATCAGGGAATCCATCAGTCCCTGGGCCTCAAGTATTGTCCTTGTTCCGAAAAAAGATGGAACGACAAGGTTTTGCATTGATTATCGGCTAATCAATAAAATTACTGTCCCAGATTCGTATCCTATGCCTAGGGTAGACGCTATGTTAGAGTTATTGGGGGCAGCAACCATTATCTCTACACTAGATCTCTGTAAAGGATTTTGGCAAATGGAACTAGACGAGCAATCCAGAGCCAAAACTGCCTTCAGTACACCAGATGGGTTATATGAGTTTGTGACCTTACCCATGGGACTAAGGAACTCACCAAGTTCATTTCAGAGGCTAATCAATACTGTGTTGCGAGGTATGTCAGATTTTGCAGTGGCCTATATCGATGACGTGGCCATTTTTAGCAAGTCGGTGCCTGAGCATGTCCAACACCTGACAACAGTATTGGAGGCCTTAAGAAAAGCAGGCCTCACAATAAAAGCTAAGAAATGCCAGTTTGGACTAAAGGAAGTAATCTATTTAGGACATAAGGTGGGGAGTGGGAAAATCACCCCCTTATGGAGCAAGGTGGAGGCAATACAAGCGTGGCCGATCCCCTTAACCAAAAAACAAGTAAGGGCATTTCTGGGTGTGGCTGGATTTTATAGGAAGTTTGTGAGAAATTTTGGGGAAATAGCAACCCCCTTGCATGAATTGACCAAGAAGAAGTGTTCTGAGCGTGTGGTATGGACAGATGAATGTCAGAAGGCTTTTGATCTGCTGAAGCAAGCCTTGTGCCAAGGACCCATATTAATAGCACCAGACTATGAGCAACCATTCATCGTGGCTACAGATGCGTCAGACCTCGCGCTGGGAGTCGTCTTGCTGCAGGAGAGAGAAGGCACCAGACATCCAGTGGCGTATCTGAGTCGCAAGCTGACGCCGAGGGAAAAAAACTATTCGTCGGTCCAGAAGGAGTGCCTAGCGGTCGTGTGGGGACTGAACAAGTTGCGCCCATACGTGTGGGGACGAAGATTCACAGTGACTATGGATCATCGGGCCTTGTTATGGTGCAGACTATGAAAAACCATAACACTATGCTGCAGAGGTGGTCCTGGGCCCTACAGGACTATCAAGTGGACTTCCAGTTCATCAAAGGCAAGGACAATGTACTGGCCGATGGACTTTCCAGGCAAGTGGCTGGGACTGCAGTGACGTGACCAGACAGAGGAACAAAGAAAGACATTTTCCCCATAGAGATTTTTATTTGTTATCGCGACGTATAAATCCTGGAACAGGAATAATACTCTGCCGTTGTTTAAGGGGGGGGAAATGTGATGTTCCTATATATTAGTGTATATATGGTAAATGCTGGTTGTTTAGAGTATACATGGTAAGTAGTGAAAGAGGAGGGGGAGTGAATGGGCAATAGAATGCTTGATGATTGGCTGAATGTTTAAAATGGCTGACAGTATAAATGAAAGGATGACAGGTAAATCTGGGTGAATGTGAGGTGGTGAATTGTGGAATCTGGGGGGGAAGAAGAGAAAGAGTGGATTGCTTGGTGGGGTTTAGAGAGTTGTTTACCAGGAGGGAGGTGGAGTTCGGATTAGTATTGAGTAAAACCATATGCTTATGTGCCTTAAGAAGAAATCTTGTTAATCTTGTTAGCTTTGTTACCTGTAATAAATACTTAATTTGGTTTACCAAAGGCCTGATCCTTGGCTGGGGTTTCACAGACCAGAAGGGAGGGTAAAGTAATGACCAAGGCTGAAGGGGAACTGTAACAAATGGTGGCAGCAGTGAAGAGAATAACAATACCAGTATTCAGAGTCTCTGGGAATACTAGTATTGGGACATTACTGGTGGTTGCCTAGCAGGGGGATCTGTTGAGATCTGTGCTAGACCGGGGAGAGAAATCATAAGAGAGAGCGGTCCGGACTGGTGGAGTCCCTGGTGGTGCCTAGAGACAGGCAGTAACCACGAGCAGGTAGGAACCTGACAGGGAGAGCCAGGGAAGGACGCCTCGTATCATGCTTTTACTGTATCTATTGTGACCCACCTTGAAAATACACAGGGTGGGATCCAGATATAAATTAGATGCATTTAGATCCCATTGAAATCAATGAGAATAATCAGTCTTGACTTTATTTCAATGGGACCTTAGTTCAAATAATTCACAGTGCAATTTTGTACATGTCTATTCAGAAGTAAGTTCCTCTATTATAATGGGGTATAGGAGTGACTTCAGGATTGCAGCTGTATTTTGGGTCCAACTCATTGTATGAAGAAAGATGAGATACATATTTATTTATTTATTTATTTGATTTGAATCCTACCCTTCCTCCCAGCAGGAGCCCATATTAATTAAATAAATAAGTTTCAAGTGATAGGCTTAGGATCATTCTGTTTTTTAGAATTTTTGAGGAGATAGAGGAATCAATGTTTTCTATGTCTCCTAGTCTGTTTTTTTTAAATAAATCTTCTATTTTGATTTTAGTTTTTGTTTGCAATGCTCATCTGATGTTTTGATGTTTTTACTTTTTTGTTAGCTGCCTTATTGAACTTTTTAGATGAAACAGGAGCATGTTTTAAAATAAACAAAGTTCCTGAGTGATACTTTTTCAGTCAAATTATCTGTTGTTACCCGATTTGCTTAGTCATTTGAGCAGATATCTGCTGATTAGTTTAATCAACTAAATTCCAGTTTAGCTCTCTTTTGTTTGTGCATGCAGGGGTTCCTCTCAATTCCACCTCCCTACTCATTGATCATGCACTTACTTGCATTGCTGCAGGCCCAAGTTTCACCATGACTGAACAGAGGAACACCATGCAAGCAATGCAGCCAAATTTCCCAGGTATTTGAAAATCACCTGTCTTCTAGGTTCCAAAAAGGGCTGCTGCTGCTGCTGCTGCTTCTGGTGATGTTGGGGATGGATTACCAAGGTGTTATTTTATTTTCATGAGACAATAGTGGAGCTGACTTACACATCCTTCCATTGCAGTGAGCCCCATTTCCAACCTCTTTTAATGGAGTACTTCTGGATCCAGCTTTGTCACTGGAAGCCCCAGTAGTCTAGGTGGCTAGAACTTCCTTTTACCAGCTGTGCCCAGTATGATGGCCACAGCTGATCCTGGACTTCAAGACTGGATTACTGCAATGCACTCTGTGTGGGGCTTGCCTTGCACTTGATTTGGAAAATGCAGTTAGTGCCGAATGCTGCAGCACAGTTGCTGACAGGAGTGAGACCCCATCAGCAAATGACACCTCTGCTCAGATATTTGCACTGACTACTAATTTGTTACTAGGTCAAGTTCAATGTGTTATTATTGGCATATAACTCCCTTAACGGCTTGGGGCCAGCTTACCCCATACGTGCCCGCTTCTGCTTCAATTTGCAGAACTGGCCCTCTTAGAGGTGCCACATAATACTCATTCTGCATTTGTAAGAAAGTGTTCTTTTAGTGTGGGGGTACCTACACTTTGGAACCCTGCCTATTCACATCAGACAGGTGCCCTCACTCTATTCCTTTTGGCGCCTGCTTAAAACATTTCTGTTTAGGCAAGCCTATTCTTACACATCGATATTGTTGTTTTACTCTTCTTTTAGTTTATTGCCAATTTTAATTGCCTTTTAAAAGTTTTTCATTACTTGTTTTTAATTGTTTTTATTGATAATTTTAATATTTCTTGTAAATTGCTTGGAGGTTTTGTTACAATCAAGCGGTATATAAATTTTGTTCAATAAAGTTAATAAAGTACAGGGAAACGTTTTATCTAATAAATACTGGTGTCAGATTCCTGTTTAAAAACAAAGGAAAGGGAGCTAGTAGAGGAAAACAACTGGCATTCCTAACTACCAATTATGAAATCATGAACATATAGCAGAGATGAATTCAGCATCTGACTTCATGGTATAAAAATGCCTTGGCAAAAATATTTATTTATTTATCTATTTATTTAATGGAGATGTTTCACTGGTAAGACATCCAAAGGCAAAGAAGACAAGTGTCTTCATGAAGCATTATTATTATTATTATTATTATTATTATTATTATTATTATTTCTTCTAGTGCATGTAGCTTTTTTTCACCCATGCACGACAAGCTGTACTTGTCAAACATTTTCACATGATGATTATGTATTCATCTGTATGTCTGGCTACCCTATTCATACCTGCTATTCTAGAACATAATGGAATAATCTAATCAAAGGGGAACTGAAATATGTACAGCTTTTCAGCAACAACAATAACAATCTTTATTTACAGTCGACCAACCACAAATACAAAAACATGGTATTAAATATTAAAGATAAAAAGATAAAAATGCTTAAAATCAGAAACTAAAGCAGACAAAAAAACAATCCAATTGAGTTAGTTGCCATTTACAATCTTACAACCGGATGCTCTACCCTTGACAACTGCTTGGTTTGGGGCCACTTAGTGCATAAATACTCTAAACCGGGAGGAGGTAAACTTTTCACAGCTTTCATAGATTTAAAATCTGCCTTTGATTCCATCTCCTGTGACTGCCTGTAGTATAAAATGGAACAGCTCTCTATTGAGAAAAGGTTGATATCCCTGATTCGCATGCTGTACCAAAACACCTCCGCTCAAGTACGTTGTAGCAATTATGGTCACTTTTCTAAGGAGATTCCCTCCTCACGAGGGGTTAGACAAGGGTGTGTCCTTGCCCCTACCCTATTTAACCTTTATCTGGTTGATCTCCCCTCTGTACTGGGGACTATACAATCCCACCCACCTAAGATTGTGCACACAAAGGTATCTATCCTGCTTTATGCAGATGATGCGGTTTTAATTTCCCAAACTCGGCTGGGTCTTAATTTAATTTAATTTTAATTTGATTTAATTTATATACCACCCTAAGCCCGAAGGCTCTCTGGGCGGTGTACATAAAAGGTAAAAGCAGGCACAATATATAAATACAATAAATATAATAACTCAAAAAACAAAAACACACAGACAATACGAGAACCAAACAACATCCAGAATACAGCATAGTAATAAAATACTGTAAAAATACACTTTAAAATGCCTGGGCATATAAAAAGGTTTTCACCTGGCGCCGAAAAGACAGCAGCGTCGGCGCCAGGCGCACCTCATCAGGGAGACCATTCCACAGTTCGGGAGCCACAGCTGAAAAGGCCCTATTTCTAGTCACCATCCTCCAAGCTTCTTGATGGGATGGTACTCGGAGGAGGGCCTTAGATGTTGAGCGCAGTGTACGGGTAGTTTCATATTGGGAGAGGCGCTCCACCAGGTATTGCGGTCCCATGCCGTGTAAGGCTTTATAGGTCAAAACCAGCACTTTGAATTTAGCCCAGAAACAGATAGGAAGCCAGTGCAGACGGACCAAAAAAGGTGTTATATGAGCGGACCTTCTGGTCCGCGTCAACAATCTGGCCGCTGCATTCTGGACCAACTGTACTTTCCGAACTATCTTCAAGGGCAGCCCAACGTAGAGCGCATTGCAGTAGTCCAATCTAGAAGTTACCAGAGCATGAACGACTGAGGTGAGGTCATCACTGTCCAGATAGGGATGTAGCTGGGCTACCAATCGGAGATGGTAGAAAGCATTCCGTGCCACTGAGGCTACCTGAGCCTCAAGAGACAGGGAAGGGTCGAAAAGAACTCCCAAGCTATGAACCTGTTCTTTCAAGGGGAGTGTAACCCCATCCAGAATAGGGTGAACATCCACCATCTGGGCAGAGAAGGCACTCACTAACAGCGTCTCGGTCTTGTCTGGATTAAGTTTCAGTCTGTTAGCTCCCATCCAATCCATTATCGCGGCCAGGCAACGGTTTAGTACGTTAACAGCCTCACCTGAGGAAGATGCAAAGGAGAAATAGAGTTGCGTGTCATCAGCGTACTGGTGACAACGCACTCCAAAACTCCTGATGACCGCACCCAGCGGCTTCATATAGATGTTGAAAAGCATGGGGGACAGTACCGATCCCTGTGGGACTCCACAATGGAGAGTCCAGGGTGTCGAGCAGTGTTCCCCAAGCACTACCTTCTGTTGACGACCCACCAAGTAGGAGCGGAGCCACTGCCAAGCAATACCCCCAACTCCCAACTCCGTGAGCCTTCCCAGAAGGATACCATGGTCGATGGTATCAAAAGCAGCTGAGAGATCAAGGAGAATCAACAGGGTCACACTCCCCCTGTCCCTCTCCCGACAAAGGTCATCATACAGGGCGACCAAGGCTGTTTCGGTACCAAACCCAGGCCTAAAACCAGATTGAAACGGATCAAGATAATCAGTGTCATCAAAGAGTCCCTGGAGCTGGCCGGCCACCACCCGTTCCAGAACCTTGCCCAGGAACGGAACATTTGCCACAGGTCTATAGTTGTTCAAGTTATCTGGGTCCAAGGAGGGTTTCTTCAGGAGCGGTCTCACTACCGCCGCTTTTAGGCAGTCAGGGACCACACCCTCTTGCAAAGAGGCATTGATTACCTCCTTGGCCCAGCCGGCGTTTCCGGTCCTGCCAGCTTTCACCAGCCAAGAGGGGCAAGGATCCAGCACAGACGTGGTCGCCCGCACCAGTCCAAGGATCTTGTCAACATCCTCAAGCTGCACCAACTGAAACTCATCCAATAAATGAGGACAAGACCGTGGTCTGGATGCTTCATTGAATCCAACTGCTATAATATTGGAGTCTAAGTCCCGACGAATGCAAGCGATCTTAGTTTGGAAGTGTCCAGTGAACTCATCACAACGGGCTACAGATGAATCTATAGTATCCCAAGGGCCAAGATGTAAAAGCCCTCGTACAGTTTTAAAAAGCTCCGCTGGGCGGGAGAGTGATGCCTTAATACTGACAGCAAAATAACTCTTTTTTGCTGCCCTCACTGCTGCTGTATATCGCTTAGAGCAGGCACTTACCAAGGCATAATTGCATTCGTCAGTAGTGCGCCTCCATCTGCACTCAAGCCTCCTCCTCTCTTGCTTCATCGCTCTCAGCTCCGGGGTATACCATGGGGCTGTATGAGCTCTACATAGGAGGGGGCGCATGGGAGCGATTGTGTCAACCGCCCGGGTCATCTCCGTATTCCACAGTTCAACCAGGGTTTCAACAGGAGCGCCAGTCTTCTCAGTCGGAAAATCCCCTAGAGCCCTTTGGAAACCCTCAGGATCCATTAGTCTCCGGCGGCGGACCAATTTAATAGGTCCCTCACCCTTGCAGAGGGAAAGGGTCGCCATAAGCCTAAACCTCAGCAAGCGGTGATCTGTCCATGACAATGGGGTAGATGAAATATCCCCAACCTCCAGATCACCATCTCCCTGCCCAGTGGCGAAGATCAAATCAAGGGTATGTCCCGACACATGCGTCGGGCCAGTAACAAACTGAGACAGCCCCATGGTTGTCATGGACGCCATGAAGTCCTGAGCCACCCCAGATAAAGCAGTCTTGGCATGAACGTTGAAGTCCCCCAGTACCAACAGTCTAGGGGACTGCAACAATATCTCCGAGACTACCTCTGTCAGCTCAGTTAGGGAATTTGTTGAGCAGCAGGGCGGGCGGTACACCAACAAAATTCCCAACCTGTCTTTCTGGCCCAGTGCAAGGCGGAGACACTCCAAACCAGTCGTCACCTGTACAGGGTGCTTGGAGAGTGAGAAAGAACTCCTATAGACCATGGCAACCCCACCTCCCCGACCTTCGGCTCTACCATAATGCTGAACCATGTACCCAGGTGGGCAAAGCTGGGAAAGAGCAACTCCTCCCATATCACCCACCCAGGTCTCGGTTATACACGCCAGGTCAGCCGCCTCCTCCACAGTTAAATCATAAACAAGGGAGATCTTATGTTGTACCAACCTGGCGTTTAACAACAGCATATGGAGATCCGAAGGCTGACTGATAGGACAACCAGCAGTCCTGGGGATGTGAGGAGAACCGGAACAGGTCACAGACACTACTTGTCTGGGACGAGTTCCCCTTACCTGGCATGTTCTCCTCACAACACCATACCTCCCATTACCTGTCACTACGCTAATTGGGCTAATAAGAGACTATTGAGTTTCTTTGTGGAATACTGTAAAGAAAACTTTCTTACAATTAACTATTCTAAAACCAAAGTAGTAGTATTTTCTAAGAGAAAGGTTAGATACCCCTCATTTATGGGGAGTGACAGAATTGAACAGGTCAACTCCTATAAATACCTGGGTATCTGGTTCCATGAAGCAGCAAGATGGAGCGCCCAAGAAAAATATGCTAAGGCCAAAGCCGAGAAAAACATGGGCGCATTGACCCGCTTCTTTTATACAAAGGGAGGGAAATTCTTGCCAGCAGCCATCCATGTTTACAGAACCAAGATAGTCCCTTCGATTCTCTATGGGGCACCAATTTGGTTCCCATAGCTCAAGGGTTCACTTGAAGGAATTCAATCTTTTTTTCTCAGGTCCATTTTTGGTGTCCCAAGATGTGTTTCTGGAGCTACCTTCAATCTGGAGGCTGGCCTTAACTCTCTGAAATGCTCAGCTTGGGTTTGTGTTATACAATACTGGCTTTGCTGCTGCCTTGCAGACACCCACAGCTTTTCAGCAAAACATCACAGGTAAGTGTGCTAAGTAAAGTTATGAACTCATCTATTTAAAGGGGGTTAATGACATAACAAAGAAGGCCACTGATTAGAAATGTTATCTCATAATTTGGGCATACAGCAATAACACCTCCAGCCCCAATAAGTGAGTGAAAACTACACGGCCACTCTGAAGACAGACCCATCCCCTAGACCAGCCTTTCCCAACTAGTGGGCCACCAGATGCTGTTGGACCACAATTCCCATCTTTCCTGACCACTGGCAATGTTGGCTGAGGCTGATGGGAGTCGTGGCCCACTAGTTGAGAAAGGCTGCCCTAGACAATATGTAATGTGACAACAGATTAATGCAGCTCAGAATGATTATCCATCCAGTCAAAAATAATTACCAATGTCTAATCAGCAGACATTACCATCTAATTTTGCTTGATACTTGTTCTCATGTGAGATTTTCTTAGAAAAGAGAGTTATAAACACTTAACTCCCATGACTTACATATGATTTTTGATATCTGGGCTTGTGGTCTGGCAGAAAGGGCTTTCCAGGAAATGAATCTGAGGGTGCAAACCCAGTTGGCCCATCTGTTGATAGCTTTGTCTTTGCCTAGTTACTTAGCCTTGGCTTTATTTTTGACTTGCCTCAGAATCTCTCCATTGCCACAGTCTGCCGGACTTTTTCTGCTATAACATTCCTGAAGACTTTTCTTCTACATTCTTACAGTCCTACTTCTGGTTCATACAACCCACCTTTTCATTATATATTCTGTTGCTTGTTTGGAGACGATGCTAGAAAAGCCGAACCATAGGAAACTGCCTTATACTGAGTCAGAACATTGGTCCATCTAGCTCAGTATTGTCTACACAAAGTGGCAGCTGCTCTCCAGGGTTTCAGGCAGGAGTCTCTCCCAGCCTTCCCTGGCGATATAAGAGATTGAACTTGGGACCTTCTGTATGCAAGGCAGATGCTCTCCCACTTTGCTACGACCCTAGAAAACCAATGTCTAGTCTTGATTTTGAGTGCTGGGATCCAGAGACATGTGCTGTCATACTGTCAATCAACCTACCTAGTAAATTCCTTGGTGAAGTTAGTCTCATCCTGCTGCCCAAAGGTTTTTGATACTGAGGGATTTCAAGAAGTGTCTATTGCTTTGTTTATTTTTATTGCTACATTTATTTTTGTGTATAATATGTTGGAAAGTGCCTCAAGGTTTTGGAACTGGCTGTAAATAAATAATATTTTGCCATGGGATCTCTTTCCCTTATGTAAACTTTACTAGTTGGAAAGACTAAGGTAGTTTTCTGCTTGAGGGATATGAAGATGTATAATTGTAAAGAATACGTGATTGTGGGAAGAGCTCAGTTGTTACAGACACCCGAGTCCTAGAGGTTTGACATTTTGTTATTCATCCACTTCAGTTTAGTTAAAATGAATTTCAGGGTCAGCTTTTTTGTTTGTTTGTTTGTTCATTTGTAAATAATAATAATAATAATAATAATAAAGCTAGAGGTAAGATTTCCAAATTTCCAAATCCTGTTATGAGAGTTTTGGAGTCAAGAAAACTTTATACTATCTTATATATTCAGATCTTAACTGCAATATTTTGGTCAAATATGTGAGTGAGTGGATACCTTTGAGGGTAATCTGTAGGGTTTTCAGATGGGAAGAAATGAAAGAATGTCTCAGATCTGTAAGCAACAGGCATGTTGTCCTCAGGTAATGAATGCTATTAGAGAGAGTGCAGCTGTTGGGAGCCTGTGGCATCATGCACTTTATGACTGTGTGACACTTGCTGAGTGTTCCAATGATGTAATGTTTAGCAGCTAAATTGAAACCACGGCAGAATACCTGAGGGAAAAATATGTTTGTGATAACAGCATTGTAAGTATTTTTCTGGGACTGATCAACAGTGACATTTGTGAAAACAACAATAAACTCTCATGGCACCTTAAAGACTGATGCATTTACTGTGTGCCATGAGCTTTCGCCAGTAAGATCCAGCCTATCAGATGTATCTGACAACAAATCTGGTCTTTGCTACAACTGGGACTTCACTTCTTGATTTAAAGAAACTGTAATCAATTGGATAGGTTTTATTCAGTCAATCAATTAAGGCAGCAATTCTACACACACTTTCTTGGGAATAAGCCCCGTTAAACCCAAAGGAGCTTTGTTCAGAGTAGACAGTATAGCATTGCATTGTAAGTCTGCATAATCTGCACATGAATAAAGCAGTGTTTTTGAAGGAAAATGTCATCTTAGAAGACTTCAAATGTATTGTTTTATTCACAGTGTTCGTCCATCAAAATGCTTTTAGCTGATTGGTCACTCAGATACTGCAATAATAGCTGCAACAGGCTAAGGCAGCTCCTCTCAGAAACTTTATAAAAGTGCAGTAATTTCTAAGCAACATAGTTTTGTAATATATGAAGCTTCTTGTCTGTGTATCTGTTACTGGTGTGCATCAGATTTGGAAGAATCCCAAGGTGAAACAAAACGTCTTGGAGGTATTTGGGACTGGACAGTGATGAAGCAGGATCTCTATGAGGTGGCAACTTGGCAATCTGGACACCAAAGCTATGTTGCAGACAAGTGCTTGTTGAAAGCAAAAGTTTTGTTGCTAAGCACAAAAGTGTCTAGCATAAAAATCTATTTGCTTATAATTTGGCAAATTCCATCCACTGGAGGGTCTACTATGCCTGTAGATTACATCCACCTCTGTCAAAGGGGGGAAAGCTATAACCATTTTTCTTAGTTCACAATAGTGTGTGTGGTGGTGGAGATGAAGAAGACTCAGACTTCCACGCTGAATTGTGCAGTTCTGAATTGGGCTGCTTTATGAGGTACTGAACTGGGGTCCAAGCTCAATCACATCCTTAGTACCTGCCAGCTGTACAGCTATGCTGCACAGCTGGAAACACTGCTGCAAAGAGCCAACACGGTGTAGTGGTCAGAGACTCGAACTAGGACCTGGGAGACCAGGTTTCAAATCCCCTGTCAGCCGTGAAGCTTGCTGGGTGACCTTGGGTCAGTCACCGTCTCTCAGCCCAACATACCTCACAGGATTGTTGTGAGGATAAAATGGAGAGGGAGGAGAACTATGTACACCATCTTGAGCTTGCTGGAGGAAAAGTGGGATATAAATGTAATAATAAAAGAAAATATAGATGAAGAACACTGAACTTCAATACAATAGTCTCATTTTCAAATATTATCTTAACTTTGTAGTAATAAGTGTTTAACTAGTATTGCTCATGGCTGTTTTATGTTTTGAAATGTATGTGTTAATAGAACAAGTATATGTTAATAAAAATGAAAAATTGATTCAAAGTTCCAGAAAAGGAAAGAACACCCAAACTTAAGTCAGCAGAGCTTTGGAAGTGGTGGTTCACCTGCCACTTCACACATACTCCACCCCACCTACGATTGCTTTGTCCCTAAGTAAATGACTTTTATTGTAATTAACAAGTCTTTCCAGCTACTTACCTGTGCTGAATACTGCATATCTGAGGAAGCATTGAAAGTTATCTAAAAATCTTCACAGAGAAATGAAAATAAAGGGAACACTGTGTCTCTGCATAAAACCTCTTTTGATCTTTCACAGAATGCACTTTAAAGGGTGTTTTGAAGTACAGCAAACAATGCAAGGTAGGCTAAAGTTTATCAAAATTGCACTAACTATTTGTCTGAGGACAAGCAGCAGTAGGAGACTCTGAAATATTTTCAGAAGTGATTCATTGCCTTAAGAGTTAAAGTAGGTCACATTTCTTTGCCTTCTTCTTTCTTTCTTTTTAAAGGAACACATTGGCCGTTGCTTTTATGAAGAAATTCCTGGTACAGATGGAGTAGTTATTTATAAGGAGGTGAACTAAGCTTGTTGCTGGCAGCCAGAAAGGGATAGACTATGTAAGCAATCTTTCTTTCTCCAGCAGCAGCAGCTCTAAGATTCTCTTTGACGCTGATTGGACATGGCACCTGGCACGGTACACAAATGTTAGAATCATTAAGTTTTCTTGGCAAAATAAGTTTTTAAAAAGAGAGCCAATCCCATGTGGTGTTTCTAAGGTAACCCCGAGCCCAGGATGATCCACCCTAATCACCACTTTGTGGGGCTGGCTTTGCTCATTAATAACTGAAGACTGCAGATGAGGAAGCAGTGTGAGTATGGAGAGAACTGGGTAAAGAGACAGAGACATCCATTCTTTCCCTGGCTGGCCTGTCAAAGTTTACAGTAGCTGAGGTGCAAACTTTATTTTTAAGGATCTGAGTACTATACATATTACACACAATCTAATATATTTACATTTTTAAGGCACAGGTTTTTATACTATGAGATGGAATTGCAGGATACCTGGTGAGTGGGAAAGATGAGGGCCTTTGGCAGGTTTGCAGTTCACAGTTTGGGAGGCAAATTCCTGACCAGCACTAACTATAGTTTGGAGCAGGGGTGGGCAATCTTTTTGGCTCCATGGGCTAAATTGTACAGGTGGGCAGGGCTGTCCACCTATCATTCACATAACATCATTATGATGCCAGACAGGTGGATTGTCCTGCCCACCTGTCAAAAGCCCTTGTGGGATTCCCAAGGGCCTGCTGCCAGTGAGAGAAGTCAGAAAGAAGCCTTTCTCTCACTTCCTTCAGCAGGACTGGCAGCAGCTTTCACTCCCCCGCCCACCACAGCAGGTTGAAAGAGGGCAAGCAGGAAAGGGCTTTGCAATCCTCCCTACACTTCTCCTTTGAACCTCCAATATCGGAGGTGGAAAGGACCCACACAGGCGGCTTCAAACAGCAACACTCAGAATATCAGAGGTGGAGTCCTCTAATGGAGAAGAGTCAGAGGAAGAGAGAGCCAGACACATGATAGTTACAGAGATCTTGGGTTCAGGGACTTCCAAGTAGTCACCATCAGAAGTGTAAAATATAGAACAGTTAAGTTTGCAGAGGAGATCACAACCAAAGAGATTACAAGGCAAAGTTGGGCTTAGAAGAAAAGCATGATATTCAGTGAGGGTCTTAGAGTAACAAAAACAGGCTTTGAGCGCACATGGATTTCAGGTTGTGCAGACATACCTACAACAGAGATAGTTTCAGATGATGGGGGTAGAGAGATAGCAGAGGGTGAGAGTGCAGAACAGGTGGCTCCAGTGTCCACCAGGAAGGGAAAGGACTTGTCCTCCACCTCCAACTGGACATAAGGGCCTTCAGAATTGTCAGGAATAAGTGGACAAATAGGAGAAGCTGCAATTTCCCCTTGGCTGTCCTAACGGAGGTATGGGGTACTGGGACTAGGGTCCAGTGGGGTTCAGTTTTGGCCATTGCAAACATTGGTCCTTCCAGTGGCCAAACTCCTTATAGTATCAGCACTGGTTGCAGTCAATTGGGTTTAGACCTGGTCTGGGGCCATTTGAATTGGTTTGGGCCAGGACGAAAATTGTGCCCATCTTCTTTTTTTCCTTGCCTTCAAAATGTTTTGTCTGAAGGGCCATAAGTTTGCATTTGGCTGCTGTTTTCTGTTGTGCCTGTTTATTAAAAATGTGAGTGGCAGGATTCAAGAGGACTGTCAAATTTGGGCCTCCCAGCCGATTACAGTAATTTTCAAATTTTCGGAAAGTTTAGGCAAGAGTCCATTGACAAAGGCTGCAGCCACAGCTCCTGGGGATGAGGTATTTGTAATGCCAGAATATCTCTCAAACGTGTCTCTTAGGCTCTCCATATAGTCATCTGGGTGTTCATTTGCCAATTGTTTGCATGCATTAATTTTGGTGCAGTCTACTTTTCCTGGCAGTACTTCTGTTATGGCATGCACTATTGCATTTCTGGCTGTTTTGATGTAAAATCTTGTGGGGGTGCCCCAGTGGGCCACACAGCTTTTAAGAAAATTTGCTGGGCTTGTTCTTTGGTAAAAAGATGGGTCAGTGTTGGTTATAAACCCTTTCAGGAGACATTTGTTCATCACAAAATACATAGGTATCCCCCTAGAGTGGATTGCTGTCGAAATGGGGATCCCTATTTACCCAAGTTTTGTACTCAAATGTCACGACTGTTGAGTCTGGTTGGGAATTTATTGATGTTTGAGGACTTAGAACCGATGGAGATCTTTTTGGAGTTAGGGGTGCCATGGCTCCTGGAGCATCTTGCAGCTGAGGTGGAGTGGAGGGCGCCATAGGAGGTGACCAGAGATCAAGGAGATCTTCTGCCAGCTTAGGTTTTAGTGAGGGATACAAGCCCATGTAGGGCGGAGGAACAGACGGCTTCAAATTCTTTTTGTTCTGCCAATTTTGATTTTTCTTTAGACTCGTCTTTGTGGCTAGCCACTAGGGATTTTAATTGTCTCTTATTAACCTCATCATCCCATAGGAACCATTCAAGCATTTGATTAGGATGTTTATCTTCCAGAACTTTGCGCAGCATGGTTAGAATTCCAATGTCAAATGTGCCTTCCATGGAAAAATGATTTTCAGGTGGCCCTCCTCAGTTCTCGAGCCATTTACAAGACCGCTTCCCATAGTGCTCATACATGAACACTGCCGGCGTGCCCTTAGGGGGCTTGGGGATGCTACTTCCCCCCCATAGTGGCCTGACTGATGACCCAGAGAATGGCAGAAATGGGGGGACAAGGTATGGCTTATTGAAGAAATTCAATGGGGATAGCAGCACTAGTTCAGGGTATGGGGAAGGATAAAAAAACAAAGAGGGTCATCTCTGTCCTGGGTGGTGGAACATAAAGGGTTCCTCACCCTTACAGAGGGCAGCAGGACAACAGAAACTTGTAGAGAAGACAAAAGAGCCCTGGTATCCAAGACTTTACAACCTAGGATGCGGAATCCCTTCAGCTGGGGTAGGAAGGCTAGTCCTTTGGGTGCCCAAGTTCCCCACCTTCAGAGGTGGCTAGGAACATGAATGCGGCAACATAGAAACAGAGCTGTTCTCCTCTCTAATGTACATGTTTGCATATGCTTATGTAACTCAGATACAGACAGAGTTATTAACAACACACAAAATTTTAAATAAAGTCATCATAACCCAAATTTAAAGATCCTACTCACCTCCATCAGATGTCTCAGGGCCAGTAATGAGCTCAACAAGTTGTCCAGAAGTGGATTTTGGAACTGGGATCCTTACCTTTGGTGGTGCATGCCTGGCTTTGTTGATGAGGTGGCACTGGCGGTCCCAAGACTCCTGACTGTGTAAGAGATTCTGCCGACTACACTATTCTGTGGTGGAAAAGAACAGAGGCTGGCCACATTTCAGAATGGTTATGGTGAATTTATTTTGCTGCAGCTTGAGAGAAATTTTACAAGACTATATTGTCAAGAAAAAATGGAGCTCTCTGCTCTCTTGAGCAGGTTGTTCAATACTTATACTAAGGAATGACTTCCGGGAAGGGTGACTTAGCCTGTGCCTGCTTTTGAGACGGGCTCCTGCCTCAAAAGAAGCTTATTCAGATATATCAGTCAGTTTTTTCTTTTTTTTTTGACTGATTAAACTTCTCCCGGGTAGGGAGAAACGAAGAGATTAACCTCAAAGCCTATTTTTGTTGGGACGACCAGATCTCATTAATTTATGGGACGAGGTCCAGCCGACGAAGGTGGGTCGGATTTTCAACAGCAAGCTCTATCTGATAAAGCGAACGTTCATCTTATCTTCTAAGAGAGAACGCACTAACAGGCAAGCACCCTTCTTTCTATATTTTTCTTTTACTTGACTTAAATTGTTGCTGTTTAAAAGAGATTTGCCAGATTGATCGGTTTTTGACATCTCACTGGGGAGCCATAACTTCTCTCTGCTACGCACTAATTAATAGCTTATCTCTGTTTTTGTTGCAAAAAGCTGTCCTGGATTTGCATTCTAAAGATATACACAGAAGAGGGATTTCTATTCCAGATTTTTATTTTGAAGAATATTATATTGTCTGAGACTACTCTCTTTTTGGTCTATTTTATTTTGACGAATCTGTTTTCTGACGACTGCCATTAATTGTTTCGATCCTGGGAACTGCATTTTGTTTACTTAACTATGGAGAGATAAGGCTGTCTGCTCTGTTTATACTGTGATGTCACCAAGTTTGGAGTATTAACCCAATTGTTGCTGAAATAAGAAGTGGTTTTCCTATATTTTTCTTTTAAAATGGCAATTAAGAAAGTGGCTGAGAATCTGGAAATAACTATGTTTCAGAAAATAATGGATGAGATTGAGATAACGAAACAAAACCTGCGACAGGGTTGTAAGGAGTTGAAAATTGAATTGAGTAAAATGACGCAGGAGATTAAAGATATAGGGGTCCCTGTGAGAGAGGTGACCCTGGAAGGGGTCCCTGTGAGAGAGGAGACCCCGGAGATTGGAACAAACGTGGAACAGGAAAAAGATTTGGAGTCTATGGACTTTAGAAATAAAATCTATTGTTTGGAGACACAGGAGATTAAAGACATAGGGGTCCTTGTGAGAGAGGAGACCCTGGAGACTGGAACAGGGGTCCCTGTGAGAGAGGAGACCCTGGAGACTGGAACAGGGGTCCCTGTGAGAGAGGAGACCCCGGAGATTGGAACAAACGTGGAACAGGAAAAAGATTTGGAGTCTATGGACTTTAGAAATAAAATCTATTGTTTGGAACTCAATGTTATCTCTGAAGAAATTAATGAAGATTCTAGAGATAAAGTTATCAATGGCATGGATAATCTTCTGGACTGGAATGACGTGATGGAGCCCAATATAGAGAAAATCTATGGAATTAACTGCAGCCATGTGACAATGGAAAAACTTTCAAGAGATGACCCAGTGTATTTTGAAAAAAAGAACAGAGATATGATTTTACAGCAGTATTTCAGCAACCTATTCAGAATGGATGGCAAGAAAATATTTGGGATAGAGGTAATTCCCATCAGACTCTTACTATATGACTATGGCTTTGACAGCAAGATTATTATGGAATACTGATAATGGAAGATTGGATACTGAAATTACTGGACTTAACAAGACTACTGAAGATGGAAGATGGAAAATGGAACTAATAGGGATAATAGAACAATGGCTACTGAAATTACTGAACCTAACAGATTCTGATGTGATGGATTAATTGAAATGTTTATTTTGACTATGGTTATGACAATAAGATTATCATAATTAGTAATGAGATGGATTAATCGATATGCTTATCTGGGAAAAAAAAAATTGATAGATATATTTCTTAAAGAATTGAAACCTCTCTTTGACTTTTTGTGGAAAGAATAAAGTAATGTTTATGAGATTTGATGATTAAGTAAGATAACTATTGGAGGAAAGTGATTTTATAATATGACTTAAGAGACAGGATTGTTATATATTATAGACTTATAACTGATCTGATCTTTGACAAATGGGAAGTCAATATTTTACTCTTTATTTTTTATTTTTATTTTTATTTTTATTTTATTTTTTTGTTTAACTATTTTTGATTTTGTTTTTTGTCTTTGAATGTTTTATGATTTCGTCTTGTATGTTTTATGAAAATTTGAATAAAAATTATTGGAAAAAAAAATACTTATACTAAGGAATAAACAAGTTACAGACAAGCGTCACAGGATACGACAAGGGGAATTTTGCAGGGGACTTTTTGCTGAAAATTCAAACATTTTTTTCTAACTGCAGCATCTTCTAACCACAGCCTAGCAATGGCACCTTCTCAGCTTCTTCTTCTTCTTCTTCTTCTTCTTCTTCTTCTTCTTCTTATTATTATTATTATTATTATTATTATTATTATTATTATTATTATTATTATTATTGTCTTTATTTACACCCCACCCTTTCTCCAAACTGGAACTCAAGGCAGCTTCCAGATAAAAATAAGTACATATCATTAAGAACCTATAAAAATATAAAACATATAAAATCAGCATTTAAACAGGATTAAACTATTAAGATGTTAAAACCAATTAGATATACACTTAAAATACTGCAACCCAGTTTAGGAGCATACAAGTAAAACAATAACATACAGCATCCTCTTCAGTCACTACCCTTAAAACCTTCAGTTCCAAAGGCCTGCCGGAAGGAAAAAGTCTTTAGCTGTCGGTGGAAAGACTGCACAGAGGAGGCCATTCTTGCCTCCCAAGGGAGGGAGTTCCAGAGCCTAGGGGCAGCCACTGAAAAGGCTGTATCTCGTGTCCCCACCAGTCGCACTTGTGAAGATGTTGGGATCGTGAGAAGGGTCTCTCCTGAAGATCTCAGGGCCCGGGCAGGTTCATATAGGGAGATACAGTCTGACAAATAGCCTGGACCTAAGCCGTATAGGGCTTTATAGGTCATAACCAGCACTTTGAATTGTGTCCAGAAACAGACTGGCAGACAGTGGAGCTGTTGCAGCAGGGGAGTTGCATGGTCCCTGTAACCAGCCCCTGTTAACATTCTGGCTGCAGCTCGTTGCACCAACTGAAGTTTCTGAACAGTCTTCAAAGGCAGCTCTGACGCCCTTCCCTGGCTCTCCCTGTCAGGTTCCTACCTGTGCGTGGCTACTGCCTGTCACTAGGCACCACCAGGGACTCCACCAGTCCGGACTGTCCTTTTTTATTGTTTCTCTCCCCGCTCTAGCACAGATCTCAACAGATCCCCCTGCTAGGCAACCACCAGTCACGTCCTAATACTAGTATTCCCAGAGACTCTGAATACTGGTATTGTTATTCTCTTCACCGCTGCCACCATTTGTTACAGTTCCCCTTCAGCCTTGGTCATTACCTTACCCTCCCTTCTGGTCTGTGAAACCCCAGCCAAGGACCAGGCCTTTGGTAAACCAAATTAAGTATTTATTAAAGATAACAAAGCTAACAAGATTAACAAGATTTCTTCTTAAGGCACATAAGCATATGGTTTTACTCAATACTAATCCGAACTCCACCCCCCTCCTTCTCCACTCTCTCCTGGTAAACCACTCTCTCAAACCCACCAAACAACCCACTCTTTCTCTTCCCCCCCAGATTCCACTCTCACTCTTCCTTTTATACGTTCAGCCATTTTAAACACTCAGCCAATCATCTAGCATTCTACTGCCCATTCACTCCCCCTCCTCTTTCAGTCCACTTACCATGTATCTTCTAAACAACCAACACTTACCATATATACATTAATATAGGAACATCACAGCAGCCCCATGTAGAGCGTGTTACAGTAGTCTAAGTGGGATGTAACTAAGGCATGTGTCACCATAGCCAGATCAGATGACTCAAGGAATGGGCACAGTTGGTGCACTAGTCTTAACTGTGCAAAAGCATTCCTGGCCACCGCAGAAACCTGGGCCTCCAGCTTTAAGGCTGAGTCCAGGAGCACACCCAAACTGCGAACCTGCATCTTCAGGGGGAGTGTAACCCCATCCAGCACAGGCTGAACCCCTATTCCCTGATCCGCCTTTCGACTGACTAGGAGCATCTCTGTCTTGTCTGGATTAAGCTTCAGCTTGTTCACCCTCATCCAGTCCACCACTGCTATCAGACACTGGTTTAGAACTGAGACAGTTTCCTTGGAATTAGGTGGAAAGGAGAAGTAGAGTTGGGTGTCATCTGCATACTGAAGGCACCAGACCCCAAACCTCCAGACAACCTCTCCCAGCGGTTTCATGTAGATATTAAATAGCATGGGGGATAAAACTGAACCCTGAGGGACCCCACAGGCCAACGGCCAAGGAGTTGAACAGGAATCCCCCAGCACCACCTTCTGGGTTCGACCCTCCAGGAAGGAATGTAGCCATCATAAAACGGTGCCTCCAAGTCCCATCCCGGCAAGGCGACCCAGAAGGATACCAAGGTCGATGGTATCGAAAGCCGCTGAGAGGTCCAACAGGACCAACAGGGACACACTCCCCCTGTCCAGTTCTCTGCATAGGTCATCTACCAAGGCAACCAAAGCCGTCTCTGTCCCATTACCAGGTCTGAAACCAGACTTAGCAATGGCAGGTGGGCTTCTTGGCTGTTTGGAAATCCCCCACCATCTCACTTAACCACAAACTGTTCCATCTCCCCTTGCCTGCTGCCTACATGACCTGTCAGCTTTGCAGAGATGCCAGCTTTGCAGAAATGATTCTAACTTCTACTTTAACAAAAATGCTCACAGAAAATGGATGCTGAGGCCAAGATGGCTTCCACTTGTCCAGGTTTTCCCCAGCATATGCCATCTTCAAGACTCTGGCAAAAGCACCCAGCCACAATTACACATCCCAAATGCGGAATGCAAGAACTTAAATTTTGCAACAGAATGGGTGATATCCAATGTTAGTCACACTTGCAGTAGACCCATAGAAATCAGTGAACAAATCCATTAATGTCAGTGGCTCTACTCTCAGTATGACCCAGTGCGATATCATTCAAGGGGTTGAATCCAATGCTGCATGAGCAGAAGTCTAATCCTGGATGGGGCTACTGTCAGGCCCCTTCCTGTCAGGATCCTACCTCAGGCACCACCTGCTAGGATCCCGCCTGTGGTCACCACCTTGTCACGGTCCCACCTCAGGGTCCTGGTCATTAAATGGTTCTCACCGGCTCTAGCAAAGATTTCTCAAGATCCCACTGCTAGGCAGCACCACCAGTCACTCCCTGTAATTCAATATTGCCTTGAGATTGTGCTTTATTCTCCTCCTGGCCTATTGATACTTTGTGTCTGGGTACACTTGCAGGCCACAACCCCCCTGTATCTTTGTGCCCGTAAAGAATACAGCCCTGGGTTGCTCTGGATACCTGATGATGTTACACTATCTCTTCACTGCTGCTACCATTGATACTGTTTCCCAACCTTGGTATAAGCCCTGCCCACCCTTCTGGTCTGTGTAAACCCAGCCAAGGATCAGGTGTTAGGTAAACCAAGAAATATTTATTTATATACACAGGAATAACAAGATTACTTAAAGGTATAGTTAACAAGCATATGGTTTCATCAGATGCATTTCTCTTTACGTTTCTAGTCGTCAATAACCTGCCTCACTACCAGCCTAATCCAATCCGACCCACAAAATCAACTCCAACCTCCCTCAGAACTCCCACCAACAGAACTCTCACTAATCTGTCATCCTCTCATTTATACCTTCAGACACTCAAACGCTCAGCCAATCATAATACAACATTCTCCAACATTCCAGCCCATGTATTCCCCCCTCTCACTCAGTCTACTTACCATATATACTCTAATAAACCCACACTTACCATATTTACAGTATTATAAATACAGGGGCATCACAGCTACCCCTGCCCTATCTTCCACATTGGAGTCCCCTACACCCCCTGAATAGCAACTCAAGAGGATTTGGGAACCCTCATAATAGGTTTAGGACACAGCACACAGTTGCAATCAGAGGAGGAATCAACAAAAATTGGGCAGTTAGCTTGCACATGCAAAGTCCCACTTGCCCTATTTGCAACTGCCTGATTTGGGGTATCTTAAGTGGAGGGCAGGGGCTTCAAGTGCTGCAGTAGTGAGGAACTTCCTTGAGTGAGTGACCTTCTGCACATGTAAGTTAGGCTATCATGAAAATTGAGTGCCAGTCACTAGAAACTGAAAAGCACAGAAATCTCTCCAAAAACAAACACCAACATAAAGCCCTTACTATAAAGCTTATGTATATATATATAAAAGCAAACCTTTTATTAGTGCCAGTATCAACCTTTCACATGGCTCAGATCTGGTCTTCCTGGTTTGGCCTTCTTATTCTACCCTAGTTTGTCTCACTTGCTCCATGCTGCTCTTGCTACAAAGGACTTGCCTGCCTTGCATTGCACTATGCGTCCAAGCCACAGATGGGAGAAACCTGACAACCTCTACCACTGACATTTCATAACCCTGCAATGTATATAGATTGCAACCTCTACTTTGGACATCTCATGTTCCTAAGTATATAGATACAGTATCCGGTTAGTAATCCTTTAAAAACAAAATGTTTGACCATAGCTATTTCAAACAACAAGAGAGTTATGAATTATAGAAGCATTATATTGCAATTACACGGACCAGGAGCCATTTTTTATATATGTAAAAAAAAAATCCCACAGCATTTTCTTCCCAACCAAGAACTGAGCTACATGAGATATCACATGCACCTAGCAGTGTGCTATTAACATAATAAGGGATAACATTTCACTGGGAACAAGCTATTTTTAAAGCACAAGCTATCTGTAATTGCCTTAACAGTTGGCATACTAAGTACACAAAGTTCGTCAAAAATTTGTGATAGTAGAATATATTGCTTTGCCTCGATTTAAGGCCCAAACTGAGGGATGTATTTAAAGAACTTAAGATTTTTTTCTTTTAAAAAAATCTGTTTTATTTTAATTACAGGCACTCTCATGCCAAACTCCAAAATTGCTTTTTTGAATTTGGGGTAGTTAAAAAACCAGTTTGGGGTGCAGTAGGATTCACTTTTGGAACATTGCGTATAGTTGAATCCCTGCTTTGCTCAACAGGATATTCTTCAAATGGCTGATTATTTTGTTATTAAAAGATGGGGGAAATTAAGAGAGCTTGGTATACAACATATTGATTCCAATAATTAAATGAACATAAGCCCATTCATACAAAAGTTAGTACATATTTTACCCTCATTGTCTTACCAAATAACAGCACAGTCCTAACCACTCAGAAGTAAGTCTTACTGAATTCAACAGGGCTTACTCCCGGTTAGTGGAGTTAGGATTGCAGCCTTGGTCGGTTTGTCAATTTCCATTGATTTTCTTTTATTAAATAATTTATTAGCATTTCAGCACTGAATCAAAACATTTTTTGGCTGCAGTAAAGTGAAAAACCAGCTACCATGGCAATTTCAGTTCGGTTTCTGCCCAATTTAGGCTACTCCATATATTCAGTGAATTCATGGAAAGGTAGCAGGTCTATAAACACTGGTCCCAACTCCACCCTCCTGGCTTCCAGGCACACATAGGCTCCTCTACCTGATCAGTGTTCCTGATTGTGTGGAGAAGCCTACCTATGTAACACTCCCCTTCAGATGTGCAGCTGAACAAATGGCTCAGGAGACAGAGCCAGCAGGGATGGTGACATCCTGTGTGCCAGCCTCACTTCACCCACCCTTCATAAATTATTTGAAAGCATGAAGTAAATGCCTAAACAGGACTTAATCCAGGGCATCTAACAAGGTAATCAATTTTCTGTGTGATACCAATATAACTGATATTCCCCTTTTCCCAAAAAAGAACCCCAACAAATTCTTTCTCACTAGCTATTTTATTGTTTATTCATGAAGTCCCTGTACTTCTAAAACACTTATTGGCTTTTTCCACAGAAATAACAGCCACAAATCACTTTGGGCAATAATTCCTAAGAGAGTCGTGAGCCTCACTATGGTAACATTTTAATTTGCTTGTGTAGGCTGTAAAGAGACCTAGGTTGTATACAGCCCAGTTCTACTTAGAGTAGACCCATTTAATTTAAAGGTCCTAGGTTAGTCATGTCCATTAATTTCAATGGTCAGCACTGAGTATGACTTACATTAAATACAACACCCAAAGGCTATAATACTGTAAGTTGCTAAAAACTTGTTTTAGTAGAAAAGCAACAAATAAGTCTATCAAATACATGTAGGGTTGCCAATCCTCCAGGTCTGGCCTAGAGTCCAGGAACTGACCTCAGTCTCCAAGCAACTCTTGAGGCCAATACTGGAGATGTGATAAACCACCGCCATGGTCTCACCTCGGCCTGCCATCTGAAGAGGTCTAAGAAGGAAGGTGCAGGAGATACAAAGGGGTAGAGAGTTAACAATCACTAAAGAGAGGGAAAACCCGTGGAAACTAGTCCTGAGTAAATGTTGCAAAACTGAATTAGGAGGCCAGAAGAGATGCAGAGACAGCCAGGAGTAACAAGAGAGGAGGAGCTGAGTATTCAATAACAGTTCCCTGTATCTCTCTATAACTAAGCATATTGCCTGCTGACTGAGCCAGGAGACTGGTCAGTCATATGATTTTTCCTTCTTAAATTTAAACAAAAACATTCAAATGATGACAGACAGTGGTGATGGTGAAGGACCTTCAGACAGTGGCACAGTAAAAAAGAGGTGTTTATTGTTATGTAAATTTGTATAAATGAGCAGAGATCGTCAATGGTCTGAGATGCCAGTGTGTGCATTTACCAAAGTGGCAGGCTTTTACCCTACATTAGGATCACTGAGACTTAAGACTCAGTAAAATAAGAAAAGCTACTTTATTTATAGAAATACATAGTAGATAGGAAAGGCATACCTAGTTCTAACTAACGAAGTTGGAGGCGCAGTGCCCAGATGTGGGTACTGCCCTCATGACTCAGGAGAGACAGCAAAGACAAAGATGTCTCCTCTCTCCTTGGACAGTCGGAAAAGAAGGAAAGGGTGGAAGGAGGGGTGGCAGATAAGCTTCCCTGAGCTTCTCAGTTTATAAGGGAGGAAGTTAGTCAGAGCACAGCACAGGTAAGAGTAGGCAAGCCTAGCCATCTGGAGGACCCTAATTCTATCTTCCCCTTGGAACACAAACAAAAGAACCCAAAAAAGAGTTGCTCTTGCCCTACTTCCAACATTTACAAAATTTTAATGATGAATGGTGCAAGTAAGATGCATTCAAAAATTGGCTTCAGAAAGTTGACACGGTTACAGCAGAATGCATTGTATCCCATCAAGGATTTTCAGTTAAATATGAGGGAAGAAAAGCAGTGAAAAGCCCTACTGAAAGCATAAAACACAAGGAATTAGAGAAACAACAGAACAGGATGCCACAAATCTCATCATTTTTTACCAAATGAGATTCATCCCAAGAAAATCAGGTA
Source organism: Rhineura floridana (assembly GCF_030035675.1). Classification (NCBI taxonomy): domain Eukaryota; kingdom Metazoa; phylum Chordata; class Lepidosauria; order Squamata; family Rhineuridae; genus Rhineura; species Rhineura floridana. The sequence goes on from NC_084483.1 coordinate 56,483,338, forward strand.
AGAACAGACTACTGGATCAGGCCAGTAGCCCATCTAGTCCAGTATCCTGTTCTCACAGTGGCCAACCAAATACCCATGGGAAGCAAACCAATAGGACCTGAATGACAATAGCTGAAAAAGGGCAGGTTTATACAGTATTTCCCACTATTTAAGTAACACAAACCTAGACTGTGTAAACAAAGTGCTTCAAAGAATATTGCCTGATTCTGAAATAGCCCCCCCAAAAATCTTGTGGGTGAACAAAAGCAACCAGCACAACAGAAAATATTTTGGCACTAAAATCACTAAAAAGTTTGCTTAAGGACTTGGATAATGCACAGGTTTTTTTCACTTGGGTCTGACACCTCTAACAGTGGCATCACTAGCGGGAGTGCGGGGGGGTGCGGACCTCCGGTGCATGCCCTCCCAAGGACATGGACAAGGTGGCTGGGCTTGCGCGCGCGCGCTTGCACACACACACTCAAGGCCAGCCACCCTCTCTATGCCCCTGGGAGGATGTGCGCTGGAGGGGCACCCAGCCGCAGAAGGCCTGGGAATGCCGGCGCGCCTCCCTCACCCCACTGACACTGCTCCTGCTCCCACTCTCGTCCGCCCGCCCGCCCGCCTCCGAGGAGGAGTCAGCGCAGCCTTGCCGGGCAACAGCACGGGGCGGGGTGGCTCTGGGTGTCACCCCCCTCATGGTGACACCCGGGTGCGGGGTGCACCCTCCGCATCCCGGTAGGGATGCCCCTGACCTCTAACAAGGGACGCAAGAAATTCTTCCCATTAACTATGTCACTTTTTTGTGACACAGGGAATTAAGCATGGTTTGCTTGATTTTTACAATATTTATGAGACAAGTGAGGCAATTGCAACACGGATTTCCAATATTCTACAGAAAATAGTCTCAGCATTAACAGTGTGTTAATGTGGTTGATAATGCCTCTGTCAATTCTGGAAAAAACATGTCAATGTATCTGAAATTAAAACCATTTCATGATTGCCTTATACAAATGGGATGCAAATGTCATATAATACACAATTGCCTCAAACATGGGATGAAGGTTTTGAGGTTTGATGTAAAAACATTTATCTTCAAGGTATGCAGTGAGTTTAGCTTCTCGGCCAAGAAGGCAGAGTCTCTTTTGTCCATTTTTGGGTTTGTAGAAATGGAATACAGTGATGTGCTTCAGCACAAGGTGCGTGTCACTTCTATCCGCTTTTGAACACACACTACAATGTTGGCCTGCATTGAGGGCATACTTTTTTTCAGAGGGGGAAGAAGAATGTGTGAAGATTGTGTAGGCAGCATTCAGTGAGGAAGAATGCAAATATCTTCCTCTTTGTTTTGTTTACTTTTTCCACAATCTGATGGTAATCTTCCAAGATGCTGTGAAGAAAATGAAATGTAACAATGTCAGCTCCATAGAACTCTATGGTGTCATGAAAGGCCTTCATTCAAAACTAAAGAGAAGAAGAGAGTACAAACTATATGGAAGATCAGCCAAGTAATTTGGACAATGTGTCTTCAGCTGACAACAGAAAATTCAGACAGGAAGTCTATAAAACATCAGCACTGTGTATTGACTACTGGAGATACAGTGTAAAGTTGAAACATCACTCTCACTTCACAATGATGTGAAATGGGTAGATTTACAGACACTTGCTACAGCCCTCCACATTAAGACTCACTGTCCTGTCCAGAGCTGAAGGACTCAGGCTGAGACGCGGTGGTGTCTTTTTCTCTTTTTATTTGTATTATTGTTACATCCAAAGCTGTGATACTACTGCTGTGTGCCTCATATACCTGTCTACTCTGACTCACTACTTTGCTACCTAATCTAACTAAGCAGTCTCTGCAGAGTTTGGGGAAAGTTGACTCACCACTTGTGCTTCAAAAGACACCGGCTTAAGTAGGGAAGGTTTTCACACACAGGCAATGGCTCTGCCTCAGTTTCTCTTTTTGAAAGTCTCTCTTCTCGCGCCTCCTTGTGTGGGGTAAGGAGGGTGAGTCTCAGCCAATACATCAGTAAGGGGGGCTTCCTAGGTGACAACACAGGCTCTGGCTCCTGAACGCTGATTGGCTGGCAAGCATTTGAAGTGTCTGGCAGAAATTCTTGCGCAGGCATGGATGGCATCCGGGGAAGCATCTCTCAACTGGTCCAGCAGCAGACTGGTGGGAGGGGCAGGAGCTGCCTCCCCTGATGTGCTGGGCTTGGAGGACTGAGATCTGTCAGGACCCTCCCCGCTAAACTCTCCTTCCCCAATGTCCCAAGTAACATCATCCTCATCTGACTCCTCTTCCCAATCTAGCCCCCTCCCCGTCTGCGTCACAACACTCACACTGAGAAGCTAGGTGATGACTACTGTGTTTTACAACAAATAAGAGAAGATATTGTCTCCAAGGAGCAAAACATAGATCAGAGATGGGTGGAGGTTTTCAGACAAATGCCAGAGGCAAGTGGCAACCAAATGAAGAAACGGGTCTCTTTGGCATTTTCCATTCCTGTGTCTAATGCCTACTGTGTGGGAGTTTTCAGTTTAATGACACAGCTGTGGACCAAGAACAGAAACAGGCTGAGTGATAGCACTGTGAAGGCTGAACTGCAAGTGAAACATATAAAACTGATTCTGGCCCACTTGCATTGGCTGTCTGTATGTTTCCGAGCTCAATTCAAGGTGCTGGTTTTAACTTATAAAGACTTACACGGCTTGGGACTACAATACCTGATGGAACGCCTCTCCCGATACAAACCCACCCGTACACTATGTTCAAGATCAAAGGCCCTCCTCTGGGTGCCTACTCCAAGGCAAGCTCGGAAGGTGGCAACAAGGGAGAGGGCCTTCTCAGTGGTGGCCCCCCAAATTATGGAATGATCTCCCTGACGAGGCGCACCTGGTGCCAACACTGTTATGTTTTTGGTGCCAGGTCAAGACATAAGAACATAAGAACATAAGAAGAGCCTGCTGGATCAGGCCAGTGGCCCATCTAGTCCAGCATCCTGTTCTCACAGTGGCCAACCAGGTGCCTGGGGGAAGCCCACAAGCAGGACCCGAGTGCAAGAACACTCTCCCCTCCTGAGGCTTCCAGCAACTGGTTTTCAGAAGCATGCTGCCTCTGACTAGGGTGGCAGAGCACAGCCATCACAGCTAGTAGCCATTGATAGCCCTGTCCTCCATGAATTTGTCTAATCTTCTTTTAAAGCCATCCAAGCTGGTGGCCATTACTGCATCTTGTGGGAGCAAATTCCATAGTTTAACTATGCGCTGAGTAAAGAAGTACTTCCTTTTGTCTGTCCTGAATCTTCCAACATTCAGCTTCTTTGAATGTCCACGAGTTCTAGTATTATGAGAGAGGGAGAAGAACTTTTCTCTATCCACTTTCTCAATGCCATGCATACTTTTATACACTTCTAGCATGTCTCCTCTGACCCGCCTTTTCTCTAAACTAAAAAGCCCCAAATGCTGCAACCTTTCCTCGTAAGGGAGTCGCTCCATCCCCTTGATCATTCTGGTTGCCCTCTTCTGAACCTTTTCCAACTCTAGAATATCCTTTTTGAGATGAGGCGACCAGAACTGTACACAGTATTCCAAATGCGGCCGCACCATAGATTTATACAATGGCATGATGATATCGGCTGTTTTATTTTCAATACCTTTCCTAATTATCCCTAGCATGGAATTTGCCTTTTTCACAGCTGCCGCACACTGGGTCGACATTTTCATCGTGCTGTCCACTACAACACCGAGGTCTCTCTCCTGGTCGGTCACCGCCAGTTCAGACCCCATGAGCGTATATGTGAAATTCAGATTTTTTGCTCCAATATGCATAATTTTACACTTGTTTATATTGAATTGCATTTGCCATTTTTCCACCCATCCACTCAGTTTGGAGAGGTCTTTTTGGAGCTCTTCGCAATCCCTTTTTGTTTTAACAACCCTGAACAATTTAGTGTCATCAGCAAACTTGGCCACTTCACTGCTCACTCCTAATTCTAGGTCATTAATGAACAAGTTGAAAAGTACAGGTCCCAATACCGATCCTTGAGGGACTCCACTTTCTACAGCCCTCCATTGGGAGAACTGTCCGTTTATTCCTACTCTCTGCTTTCTGCTTCTTAACCAATTCCTTATCCACAAGAGGACCTCTCCTCTTATTCCATGGCTGCTAAGCTTCCTCAGAAGCCTTTGGTGAGGTACCTTGTCAAACGCTTTTTGAAAGTCTAAGTACACTATGTCCACTGGATCACCTCTATCTATATGCTTGTTGACACTCTCAAAGAATTCTAATAGGTTACTGAGACAGGACTTTCCCTTGCAGAAGCCATGCTGGCTCTGCTTCAGCAAGGCTTGTTCTTCTATGTGCTTAGTTAATCTAGCTTTAATAATACTTTCTACCAGTTTTCCAGGGACAGAAGTTAAGCTAACTGGCCTGTAATTTCCGGGATCCCCTCTGGATCCCTTTTTGAAGATTGGTGTTACATTTGCCACTTTCCAGTCCTCAGGCACGGAGGAGGACCCAAGGGACAAGTTACATATTTTAGTTAGCAGATCAGCAATTTCACCTTTGAGTTCTTTGAGAACTCTCGGGTGGATGCCATCCGGGCCCGGTGATTTGTCAGTTTTTATATTGTCCATTAAGCTTACAACTTCCTCTCTCGTTACCACTATTTGTCTCAGTTCCTCAGAATCCCTTCCTGCAAATGTTAGTTCAGGTTCAGGGATCTGCCCTATATCTTCCACTGTGAAGACAGATGCAAATAATTCATTTAGCTTCTCTGCAATCTCCTTATCGTTCTTTAGTACACCTTTGACTCCCTTATCATCCAAGGGTCCAATTGTCTCCCTAGATGGTCTCCTGCTTTGAATGTATTTATAGAATTTTTTGTTGTTGGTTTTTATGTTCTTAGCAATGTGCTCCTCAAATTCTTTTTTAGCATCCTTTATTGTCTTCTTGCATTTCTTTTGCCAGAGTTTGTGTTCTTTTTTATTTTCTTCATTCGGACAAGACTTCCATTTTTTGAAGGAAGACTTTTTGCCTCTAAGAGCTTCCTTGACTTTGCTCATTAACCATGCTGGCATCTTCTTGGCCCTGGCGGTACCTTTTCTGATCTGCGGTATGCACTCCAGTTGAGCTTCTAATATAGTGTTTTTAAACAACTTCCAAGCATTTTCGAGTGATGTGACCCTCTGGACTTTGTTTTTCAGCTTTCTTTTTACCAATCCCCTCATTTTTGTGAAGTTTCCTCTTTTGAAGTCAAATGTGACCGTGTTGGATTTTCTTGGCAATTGGCCAGTTACATGTATGTTTAATTTAATAGCACTGTGGTCACTGCTGCCAATCGGTTCAACAACACTTACATCTCGCACCAGGTCCCGGTCCCCACTGAGGATTAAGTCCAGGGTTGCCGTCCCTCTGGTCGGTTCCATGACCAACTGGTCTAGGGAATAGTCATTTAGAATATCTAGAAACTTTGCTTCTTTGTCATGACTGGAACACATATGCAGCCAGTCTATGTCCGGGTAGTTGAAGTCACCCATTACTACCACATTTCCTAGTTTGGATGCTTCCTCAATTTCATATCTCATCTCAAGGTCTCCCTGAGCATTTTGATCAGGGGGACGATAGATCGTTCCCAGTATTAAGTCCCTCCTGGAGCATGGTATCACCACCCACAACGATTCTGTGGAGGAGTCTGCCTCTTTTGGGGTTTCGAGCTTGCCGGATTCAATGCCTTCTTTCACGTATACAGCGACTCCGCCACCAATACGTCCTTCCCTATCCTTCCGATATAGTTTATAACCAGGGATAACCGTATCCCACTGGTTTTCTCCATTCCACCAGGTCTCCGTTATGCTCACTATATCAATGCTCTCCTCTAAGACCAAGCACTCCAGTTCTCCCATCTTGGTTCGCAGGCTCCTAGCATTAGCGTACAGGCACTTGTAAGCAGTGTCTCTCTTCAAGTGTCTTTGGCACTTGTGGTTAGGCCTGTGGTAATTTTGCTCTTCTGAATTTATATCCTGTGCCCCTGCTCTCACAATGCCTACTTCTAGGCCTACCCCTTTTAAAATTTCATCATTTCTTTGGTTTTTATCCCAGGGGGGAGGTTTATTCCGAACCGGACCTTTCTCAGCTCCTGTCGGGTTTCCCCCCTCAGTCAGTTTAAAAGCTGCTCTGCTACCTTTTTAATTTTAAGCGCCAGCAGTCTGGTTCCATTCTGGTTTAAGTGGAGCCCGTCCCTTTTGTACAGGCCCGGCTTGTCCCAAAATGTTCCCCAGTGCCTAACAAATCCAAACCCTTCCACCCGACACCGTCTCATCCACGCATTGAGACTGCGAAGCTGGGCCTGTCTGGCTGGTCCTGCGCGTGGAACCGGTAGCATTTCAGAGAAAGCCACCTTGGAGGTCCTGGCTTTCAGCATCCTACCTAGCAACCTAAATTTTGCTTCCAGGACCTCACGGCTGCATTTCCCCATGTCGTTGGTGCCAACGTGCACCACGACCACTGACTCCTTCCCAGCACTGTCTACCAAACTATCTAAACGACGGGCGATATCCGCAACCTTCGCACCAGGCAGGCAAAACACCTTGCGGTCTACACGCCCATCACACACCCCACTGTCTATGTTCCTAATGATCGAATCACCCACTACAAGGATCCCTCCACCCCCTGGAGATATATCCTCGGCACGAGAGGATAGCTGCTCATCCCCCAAGGAATGGGTCCCTTCTAAGGGATCGTTTCCCTCTTCCTCAGCTGGATGCTCTCCTTCCCCGAGACCATCGTTGTCCATGATAGCAGGAGAGCTATCATCGTTGGAGTGGGACACAGCTATACCGTCCCTGAAGGCCTCCTCCACACACCTCTCCGCCTCTCTCAGCTTTTCCAGGTCCGCCACCTTGGCCTCAAGGAAGTGAAGTCGTTCCCGGAGAGCCAGGAGCTCATTGCACCGAGAGCACACCCACGACTTCTGTCCAACAGGCAGATAGTCGTACATGCTGCAGGCGGTGCAAAACACTGGAAAGCCCCCACACCCCTTCCGGCTTCTTACCTGCATAGTTTTGTTTAAGGTTTATTACGTCAATGGGTTGGAAACTGCGGTTTAGTTGAGGTCGGGGAACAGACGGGCAGAGTGGGGGGCCCTGGCCTCCTCGCCCTGCTGCCGAACTCGCTCTGCTGCTTAACTCGCCTTGACGCTTTGTCAGCTGGGCTCCCTCTAGCTCGTGGAGCTCATGAAGACTTTCCTCTTCTCCCAGGCATTTTAGCATGTGTTTCAAATTGTTTTTATATTGTTTTAAATTTTAAAATTGTGTTTTAAATTGTTTTTAAAATATGTGTTTTAAATTGTATATTTGTTTTAATTTTTTTGATTGCTGTAAACCGCCCAGAGAGCTTCAGCTATGGGGTGGTATACAAGTGCAATAAATAAATAAATAAGTGAAACTGAACATTAACATGACCTGTACAGAGTTTCTAGACCTTAAAACAGGACCTGGATCTGCTAAAAACAGCAAGAGGCCAGCTCAAATATAAATATAAAAAGCAGGAAGCTGACGACCAGCCAGCCCAGCTTCAAGGTAAAAACATCACTTTGTATTTCAAGTATTTTAGTAAGAAAGTGTCATTCTGCAGAGAGGGAGGATAGAACATGCTTAAGAGGGTGACAGAAATACCCTCCACTAGTGGTTGTTTTTGGATACTCTCCCCTGGGTTTACTTTAATAAAAAAAAAACTTTATTTTAAAGGTTTTTATATTTTTTACAAAATGAGAAAAAATACAGGTCACTGAGAGAAGAAAATACAAAAAAGAACAAAAATGATATAAAATAAATAAACAAAATAAATAAACGGGGACATGCTGTCTGCCCTCTAAAGGTCTGGTTTTCCAAGTCTGGGTTTATACAGTAAAGGAGAATTAAAGAGGTGAAATTGGGTCCATGACTTTAGAACACTAAAGCAACATGTAAAAATTTGATCTCAGTTTGAAAAAAAATCTCCAGGAATTTCCTCAGCCAGAGTTGGCAACCATAGATACATAGCAATGCTAGGATGCATGTGCCAGTGGATTCAGTGGGTAGATAGAACTTTTCTCTAAAGTTTGTGTTCTTTGTTTAAAACATTTTTGTACCAGCCTGCACCAAATTTGATTCCAGGGCAGTTCACAACCATGTTATAATTCAGTTGGGTATGGGGATGAAGGGGACAGGGAAGATGGCACACTTTTGCTGTTAGGATCACACCACAAATGACATAGTTCAGCCAAGTACTTCTTACTTAGAATTAGAAATTAACCAATGTGACATGGCAAAAAGTCTAAAAGAAGGAAAGAACTACTATCAGAGAGAGAGAGAGAGAGACACACAATCTGGCCTTTCATGACAAACATTTCCAAATAAGGGGTGCCACAACAAAAAAAGGTCCTCTCATGCATCCCCACCAGCTGTACCTCAAAAGGCAATTATCAGATGACCACAGAGAGTAGACCTGATGCCAAAAAACCCAAAAATACATCGATTTTAAATGACAGAGAATATTTATTTCTGGTTGCTTGGGGAGGTAGGGAAGTATTTTTTTAAAAAAAAAAGTTCAGTCTCTCAAAAATCAAATTGCTTATTTTCATAAAATTGAAATAACTAATGATTTCACTCATATAAGCAAATATAAAGGCTTGATTTGAGCCAAGGCCACCAAAGCGTAGCCTAAACTTTACTTTTCACATCACAGCTTGGGCCTGGAACTGCAGTACTACCTCTTACCACAAAATCAGCCTCTATGCAGGGATGTTCAGAGTCTCGGGGGGTGTCTTAGACCCCTGTTTTGGGGGGAGCAGGGACCCAATAGGGTCCCTATGTCTCCAGCATCCTACAAGCCAATCAGTACAAAAGGGGAGTGTGGGAGCCACTGAGAAGGGTCTTCTGTCATTGTTTTATAATTTGTATCGTTGTATTGTATTATGATGATGTATTTTATTGTAACTGAGTTGTACGTCGCCTAGAGTGGCCACTGGCCAGATAGGCGACACATAAATTAAATTATTATTATTATTATTCTATAACATGCTTCCTTGTCCTTTCCTGCGGACTCCACCAATTAGAGTTAAAGGAGGTGAGTCAGCCACTGAGAAAACTCTTCTCAGTAACTAACACAGTCCCCTTTCCTGCTGATTGGCTCCTAGGGGTGTCTATTGTTGTTGGAGAAGGCGTTAACAAGGATCTCATTTCCAATCCAGCAGCAAAAAAGGTAGCTGTGACTAACATGAAGGGACCCTGCATTTCTGAATTTGCCACTACACTTCTGCCTCCATGTATCTGGCATTAACACTTTCTAGGTTTATAGGGTCAAAAAACTCAGTCAGGTTTTGTAAAACCCAAATGTGCTGTTTGAATTCCATCAGGAGGGAGGGGAGAAGAGCGTCTTAGAGAGCCACATTATGATCCTGGCTGCTTTGTCTCTTTCTTTGGACAGCAGACAGGCAGCAGCTCCCCCTCCCACACAATTGGCTCCAATGAAGCAGCGGCTTTTGGGAATCGTTTTCAGCACCTTGGACAGCCTTGAAAGTTCAGACTAAAACCCAGAGCCAATTCACTGCCCCACTGACATTGAAGCCAGTCGTCTCCACCGTCAGCTATGTTCAACTTTGCAAGGGTGAAGTGGGGGAAAGAGCAAGACAGCTAAGAGCCAGCCATTATTTTAGCTTCATAGGCTAGACTGAAGGGGGGGGAACAGAGCTACTATGTAGGAGGGAGCTATCTGAATAAATTCCAAAGGGAAATTGTATCAGCCTGAGTCATTACACAACTATAGGCTCCTATCCGCAGTGGCTGACTTATTGTTTGAGTTTGGTTTGGACAAACAAGGTGATGCATTTGCCTTTTACCGTCTAGTTCTCCTTCTCTTTGCCTCTAAATATGTGTGGGTAGATGGGTTCTGGTCCTCAGTCCATAAGCATAGTAGAGCCCCCCCTTTAACATGGCCCATAATAATTTATCATAAATAGGAACATGGGAAGCTACCTTATGCTGAGTCAGTTCATTGGTCCCTCTGGCTAAGTACTGTCTACTTGGCACTCCAGGATTTCAGACAGTGAACATTCCCAGATGGTGGGGATTAAACCCCTGAGCTACAACCCTTCCCCAACTGATTAAAAAGGGGGAGAAACATAATATTTTTCTTCCAATCTATTCTGTTCTATGATATGTACGTTTATAAGATTGGTAAACCAAATGTTACCACTGTACAAGTTGCTCTAATTTGTTCAAGAAACATATGAATGGGTATACCTTAAAATGCATCCACATTTGTTTGCCTGTGTAACATCAGTCTGAAAAAAATCTCCTTGTCACTCCCATCAGAAAATCCCTTGTATCAAGTATGCTGAATGTCCATTGTGGGTTTCATTTCATTATTTGCCTGTTTATATACTTGCAGCACAAAAAAATGTTCAGTTACCTGGGGTCATTTTCATTCACAGATACTCTGCAGACCGTCACTTATAAAATACCTGGGGTCTGTGTGTACTGGAGCATAAACTGTTCATTATAACTTCACTCATTTTTCACTTATTAAAGTCAATAAAAAGCTATATGTGAAACTCTACTGTTGGACTCAGTCTTGATATATTCTATAATAAAAAGTGTTTTCACTAACAGTGAGGTCACCAACATTCATAATTATTTGTTCTGAAATACACATTTGACCAACTCATAATGACTGGCAGTATTCTGAATCAATGAAAAAGTTGCTTTTCCAGCTCAGAATGTCAAACAAAAGTTCAGGAGGTCAAGAATCACAGAATCATAGGATAATAGAGTTGGAAGGGGCCTACATGACCACTGAGTCCCACTCCCAAGAGTGGTTTGTAGTCGCATGCATAGAAATACATTAATAATAGTCCTCTATTCTAGATAAAACACTCACTGATAGCTGTGGACTACATGACTAGACCATCTGACCATTATGATCTTTTGTTTCATTAGTTTCAAATTGTGTTTCAGGGTGTGTGTGTGTGTTCATTTCTTACAATGCAGTACTATACATGTTTACTCAGCAGTCAGTTCCATTTTCAGTAGGTTATATGCTGCATGTCTAACCATTTCTATTCAGAAGTAAGTTCTATTTAATTTAATGGGACTTATGCCCAGGTGAGTGTCGTTAGGATTGTAGTCTTACACCCTGGTACATGGGTACAGGATTTCAGCATTTGATCTGTATGACAGCTGGTGAAAGGCCTACAGCACAACCCTATATAAGTTTACTCAAAAGTAAGTCCCAATATGCTCAGTCAAGGTTATACCCAGGTAAGTATGCATTACACTGTAGTCTTCGTGAAACTTGTTTTGACTCCTATCTTCTCCAACCAGCCTCTCTTCTTTTCTTTTTTTCAACTACTGAATACTTCTAGATAGTAGCACTTGCCATAAAATATAAATAACCTACATCTTAAAACAAATTTAAAAAAATTTAAACGGAAGAATATATGAGCATGCTTTGTTTCTTTCCAGCTGGCAAATAAGCTTCCTTAGAGGTATCTTAAAAGAGGCTGAAGCAAATTCTATATGACCCCCTAAAGAATATTTTCAAAATGAAAAAGAAAAGGTTTCTTTTGTAGAGTTCTATACCCTTTCCCTTTTAAAAGCCAGTCACTTTTTTACAACTCTGGCAAATCAAGGAAGAGCATTGGGGATCATAGAACCATATAGTAGAGATGGAAGAGGTCTGTAAAGCCATGGAGTCCAACCCCCTGCTCAGTGCAGGAATCCAACTTAAAGTGTTCACAACAGACGACTGTTCAGCTGCCTTTTGAAGGTCTCCAGTGTTGGAGAGCCCACCATTGCCCTAGGTGATTTATTCCAGTGTTGTACTGTTCTAACATTTAGGAAGTTTTTCCTGCTTAAATCTGGCTTCATGGAAATTGAACCCATTACTCCATGTCCTGCATTCTGGGATGATCAAGATCCTGGCCCTCCTCTGTGTGACAACCTTTCAAGTACTTGAAAGAGAGGGAGAGAGAAGGAAAGAGTGATACCCTCCAGATTTCTGTTTTCACATTTTGAAAACATACATGTTAATTTGAAAAATATGTATTCAAGATTACTAAAGTCATACCAAGTTCAAGTGTCTGCTATTGTATTTTTTTAACCAGCTCTGAAGCACCTCTAAGTACTCCGAATTCAGTTAGACAGATGAGTGCTTCATATACTGTATTTCACACTGCACTAGTATGTATTGTTTGAAGCCTCTCAAAGACAAATGATAAATTAAACCCCATGACTCCCAAGTACCGTTGCTGAGCACAATAATTTCATACCATGTCTGGAACGGGAGGGGGGGAAGCCTTGTCACAGCTCCTTCTACAACATTTTTATTTGGTTTATTTTTGCTTTAATGTGTCTGTCAGAAGAGAAATGATGTGGATGTAAAAGTGGAGTGAACACATTTTCCGTAATGTGAATCATAAGGAAGGCCTCATCTGTTACTTTTCCTGTGTGGGTGGCCATTTGCAGATTGCCTTAATTTTTACCATGACCGTCCGCATAGCTTGCAATGTAAGCTTCTTGCTGCCCTAAGATGTGCAGTGTGCCTTTGGCTTTACAGAATCAACAGACAGATGCTCTATATGTTTCTGCAGATTTTGCATAAGGCAATAATAACAGCTTCAGAGACTGTTGCATAAATTGTAGCACCTTACCAAAAGAGGAGGATACATTAGCCTTTGAACAATTCTTTGCAGCTCATATGGAATAATTAAATTTGAAAGCTGCTGTTAGGATTTTTTTAAAAAAAGTATGACAGTTCTGTGGTCAATCAGAGCCTCACATTAACCTGGAATGCTAACAGTTCCCACTTCCCTCACCTCCATACTGTCAAAATATTTGCATCTGGCCTGGACCTGGGGATTTGTTAGTGTTAATCCCCTCACCTTTTAATAAAAGCTTTATTATGCAGATGACACCCAACTCTATCTCTCTGTTCCATTTTATACTACCCAGGCCAAGCTGTAATGCCCAAGGGCAAGGTTCTTTGCAAATCTGGATAAAATAACACCACAGAAGGGGCAAAAAGTCACAGATTATTAACTACTAAACAAAGCATGGTGGACAAGAGGTACCCTGAGGCATCCCACAGCACAACTGCCAGGGGGCTGAAAGATAATCACCCAATGTTAGTCTCTGAAAACGACCATGGAGATAGGATCAGAACCATTGTAAAACAGTGCCTCCGATACCCATCTCACCAAGTCAGCCCAGAAGGATACCATAGTCAATGGTATCAAAAGCTGCTGAGAGATCAAGTAAGAATAATAGGGTTGTACTCCCCCTGTCCTTCTCCCAATAAAGGTCATCCATCAGGGTGTAGTGACCAAGATGGGTAGGGGAGGCTTCGAGGCACCAGACTCTGACATTGAGGACTGGGAGGATGAGCAGGGGGAGGGTACAAGCAGCAGGGAGAGTTCTCAGAGCACGCACATTCCAGACACTGACACCTTGACTTTCCCCATTTCTGCTCCCCCACTGAAGTGCAACAACAGTGGTGGAGTCCGCCCCTGCAGAGACTGAACTGTTATGCACCCCCCGCTCCTCCGCCCACCATCGAGACGCCGCCTGCAAAACCTGCCATTTCCCAGCCAGGCGCCCCGCAGGTTCCCACGGCCAAGCAGGCTGACCGCCCACAACTCTCAGAGGGAGAAGCTGAGAGACAGCCCCCTTATCCCTGTTCGCACCAGCAGCAGAAGAGAAAAATTCAAGTGTCATTAAGGAGGAGCCAAAGACTTTGTGTGAAAACTCAGGCTTCTTAAGGAGGCGCGAGGGTGTCTCTTTGTTGTGTCAATGTCGGAGTCCCGTGGAGTCATGCATCGTCAGAGTTAGTCAGGGCAAATTTCTTAGAAAGCATAGCTAGGTGGATGAGTCGTAAAATGTTTGATGTAACTGTTACTTTAATAAAAAGAGAAAAACTCACAGAACCAAGTGAGCCTCCATTCCTCAACTTCGGGCAGGACACAGGGTGACCAAGGCCAATTCTGTCTCATAACCAGGGCTGAACCCAGACTGGAATGGGTCAAGATAATGTGTTTCATCCCAGAGTACTTGCAACTGCTGCACCACAACCCTCTCAATCATCCCTAAAAAGGGGGTATTTGCAACCAGGCGGTAGTTGTCCAAACCAATTGGTCCAGGGTGGGCTTTTTCCTGGCAACCAAGAGGTCTTCTGTATCTTTAAAAGTTGTGCAGGGGGGAGGGAGAATTCCACCTTGTGGTTTTTCTCATTACAGGGTTGCAAGAACACCTGCACTTGGCTGACTTTCTCTTCTCCTAAAGATACAGGATCAGACTCAGGCCAGGAACCTGGCAACCCTAGTGCTGATACCTCTAATTCAAGTATAGTTTCCTGGCAAGAAAATGTTGTTTCTCTTACAATTTTAGCATGTAGTGTTGCTCCCAAATACATGAGAATAAAATATTCTGACTTCTTAAACCTATTTCCTTGTTGTGTGTTTTTCCTTAGAGTTGTGTGTGTGTATGTGTGTTTCTTGAAATAATGCTTTCAGGCAGCAATCCTACCCACACTGGGAAGAAGTCCTATTGAATTCAATGGGACTTACATCTGAGTAAATATGCACGCAATTAAGCTGTCATTAAAGCATCATTTTATTATTTTATTATTATTATTATTACTTATTTATTCAGTTTCTAAACCATCCTTTATCAGCTGTGGTCCCATGGCAGTGTACAACACAGCGATCAAGACATTAAAAACACTACAATTCAATCCAACAGCTTTGGATTTAAAGTTTTAAAATCAACTTTTTTTTTTTCCTCCCAGGCAACCTCCAGGTTTTGGCAGCAGTTTTTCTATGGAAATCCATTGTTGCGGAGGGCTAAGAGGACAGGAAAATTGAATTAGTGGTGGATTTTTTCTAGTAGCTTTTGCTCATCCCGGACTTCCAAGTGTACCCAATGCATTCTGATACCCTTTAAAACCTCCTGTTGAGTTAAAAACTAGTGCTAATCTGAAATGGGTTTATTTCATGAATTCCCCCACCCCCTGCGCCCCTGTTTGAGACTGGCATGTGCCTGCTTTCAGTGCTCTGCAAAGTTGGTGAACTGCTGCACTTCATGTTTGAAAGTAATGCAATTCCAATGGGATTTACATTTGAATACACAATTCTATTCACATTCAGTCCCCAAGGGTGTAGTTATCTAGGGTCTCAGGGGGTCTTAGACCCCTTCCTTTTTCAAGAGCCAGGTCCCAGCAGGGTCCCTATGTCTCCAGCACACTATGAGCCAATACTCATGAAAGGGGAGTGTGCTGGCCACTGAAAAGAGTCTTTTAACATGCTTCCTTGTTCTTTCCTGATGATTTGAGCCAATCAGAGTGAAAGGAGGTGAGTCAGCCACTGAGAAGAGTCTTCTCAGGAGCTAACACACTCCCTTTTCATACTGATTAACTCCTTGGGATGTCTGTTGTTGTGGGAGAAGGCGTTAACAAAGATAGAGAAGCAGAAAGCAGTATTCAAACCTGCCCAGATTATTCTATAATCTTAGAAGGTTGTATAATCTTAGCAGGGGTGTGGCTGTGACTATCATGAGTGGACCCTGCACTTCTGAATATGCCACTGCACTACTGTCTACTCCTACTAATCCGATATAGATGTAACTGATTAGAGCTGGATTGGAGTGAACATCTTGCCAGACAGCACTCCCAGGCAATGAAATTGCTGGTGCATCAATACAAGTCATGCAGCAGTTGCTTGAGAAATGGAATTGTGTATTCAAATGTAAATGTAAAACCAGGGCTTTGTCTGTGGTCGGAGTGGCCTTATCCAGCAGCGTCACTAGCGGGAGTGCGGGAGGGGTACGGACCTCCGGTGCGCGCCCTCCCAGGGGCATGGACGAGGTGGCTGGGCTTGCGTGCTCGCACATGCGTGCACGCACTCGAGGTCAGCCACCCCGTCCATGCCCCTGGGAGGGCGCGCACCGGAGGGGCACCCAGCCGGAGAAGGCCTGGGAACGCCGGCGCGCCTCCCTCGCCCCGCCAATGCTGCTCCTGGTCTCGCCCGCCCTCCCGCCTCCAAGAAGTTGGAGCAGCCTTGCCAGGCAACGACGTGGGGCAGGGTGGCTCTGGGTGTCACCCCCTCATGGTGACACCCAGGTGCAGGCCGCACCCTCCGCACCCTGGTAGTGACGCCCCTGGCCTTATCACCTAGCCAAGTCTGGCTACAAATAGTGATGGGCAAATCTGTCAATGTCAGTTTATTTCTCATTTTTTCAGTTTTAAATTCAGTTCTCCACATTTTTATCAGTGTGTGTGTGTGTGTGTGTGTGTTTAAAAAATCCTCAAGACAATTGGTCAGCATTTTAGTGCAAATTTCTTCTAATATAATAATGTTTGCATGCAATTTTGCCTAATATACATTTTTGTAAGCCATTTTACCTAATGTAGTACATCTTTATAGTATTGCCACTAATACTAATGGGGCCAACAAACTGAGACTGAACCCTGATATGACAGAAGTGCTGTGGGTTCCTGTGTCCAGGAATTAGGTGTATGACCTGTTCTGGGAGGGATTGTACCTGAAGAAACAGGTTCATAATCCGGGAGTAATCCTTGATTCCAATTTGTCACTAGAGTCCCATAGAGTCACCACAGCCGTTCCTGGACTGGGATAGCCTAGCCTCAGTTGTCCAAGCTCTGGTGACTTTCTGTCTGGAAAGTGTACTGTAATGCACTGTATGTGGGGCTGCCCTTGAAGATGGTCCAGAGGCTGCACTATTGCAGAATGTGGCTGCTAGGCTGGTAAGTGAGGCAGCCAGATGGGACTGTGTGTTGCCAGTCCTGAGAGCACTGCACTGGATGCCAGTGAGACACCGGGCCCAATTCAAGGTGTTAGTACTAGCATATAAAGCCCTAAATGGCTTGGGACCCAAGTATGTAAAAAAGCACCTCCAGGATCAACCCTTTCGGACCCTATGATTGGCACATGATGCCTTGTTGGTAGTGTGCCAACAAGTGCTGCCTGGCTGATATGAAACTTTGATAAGGCCTTTTCAGTGGTGGTGGTTCCCCTTTTGTGGTATGCCTTCCCCAGTGAAGTGTGCCCATCTCCATCATTATTAACTTTCAGGAGGAATTCAGTAACATTCCTGCTCACCCAGACATTTGATGGCTGAAGAGGACTGTTCCTGGCAACCTGAAAACCACTGATGAAAGAATATTTTTAACTGTGTTTTAGAATGTTTTTAATTATAATTGTGTTTTGGAATGTTTTTAACTTTTTAGTATGTCTTTCTTCTTGTTAAATTGTTTTGTTAAATTGTTTGCCAACCTGGGCTCCTTCGGGAGGAAGGGTGAGGCATAAATTCTAATTCTAATTCTAATTCTAATACTAATACTAATACTACTACTAATAATAATAATATGGATTTTTATGCACACTTTACCCTAGTATATGCATTTTGTACACATTACCTGGCTGAAGAACTGCACTGCAAAATTTGGAGAAGTGCAAATTTTGAAGAATGAAATAACATGCATTTCAGCTCACATATTGTTTCGGGAAATGTGAATGAGGTAAGTTTGCCTTTAAATGCAAACTGAACTGAATTTCTCACCCATCACTAGATACAGGGACAAAATTATTCAGCGGCTCAGAAAAAAATACCTTCCTCCCTCATCTGTCTCCCAGCAGCACTTTCCTCCACCATCATCCGTATAAGCCATCATCCGTATCTGGGCTCCTGCCGGGAGGAAGGGCAGGATATAAATCAAATAATAAATAAATAACAAATAATACAATCTAAGGAGGAGGGGAATCACTCCATTATTACATTTATTTATTTATTACATTTATATCCCACCTTTCCTCCAAGGAGTTCAAGGTGGAATACAAACATGGTTCTCCCCTTCCCAATTTTATCCTCGCAACAACCCCGTTTGGTAGGTTAGGCTAGGAGACAGCCCAAGGGCTCCTGCTGCCGCCCTGGACTCCTGCTGGGAGAAAGGGCAGGATATAAATAAATAAATAAATACGGTCAGCAAATGAGCTTCATGGCTGAGCAGGGACTTGAACCCTGGTCTCCTAGGTCCCAGTCTGACATTCTAACCACTACACCACACTTGCTCTAATTAGATTGAGAGAGAGAAATGTTGCAGGAATGAAATGCGATAGTGAAGGAGGAAAGCTCACCTTCTATGAAGGACTGGTGGGAGTTATCTACTCTTCCCCAGCCTCCACTTTTGCCCCTGCACTTCTTCATTCCTGCCTGTCGTTTCTATTTGGCCATCTGTGTATTTCACTGCTACTTGCCTAATTTCCCTGACACTCAACTTATCAGAGGCATCCACCCACTTTGGTTATCATACATTGTACATCTTGTCATTGCTTGGCTGGCGATCTCTACACCCACCCACTTCGTTGTGATCTCCTGAGTACCTTATAAATGAATATAATGTTCTCAAATAACACCAAGATATTTCTTTAGTTGAAAGTAATTTTGTATTGCAGGTCTCAAAATGCTATTTCTGTAGAGGTCAAACAGAAAGCTTAATTTGTAAGAAAAGAACAATAATGTTTTCAACATTAATTATAACTTCCTTCATATAAGTAGCAGACTGCTTTTTGCCAAAATCTGAAAGGCAAAAAAAAGACTCTTTTCAATTTGCGGGCGGGGGGGGGATAAAGTAGTGGCCTTCATCTGTTTAGCATAAGAAGAGCCCTGCTAGATCAAGCCAAAGGCCCATCTGGTCCAGCAGCCTGTTCTCACAGAGGCCAACTAGATGCCTACGGGAAGCATGCAAACAGGACCTGAGCACAAGAGCACCTTCTTTTTGATTCCCAGCAAATGGCATACAAAGGCATATTACTTGCAACTGTGGAGGTAGAATGCAGCCACCATGGCTCAGAACATGTTTGTCTTTATCTATAATGCAATAGAGAGCTCTGATGAACTCTCCCACACATTTAAAAGCATGTATTAAAGGCATGTATAAAAGCATGTATGTATTCCCCCTCTAGGATGCACACCAGAGGGGGTTTGAGAGTGTTGAAGAAGCTGAGAGCAACGCTGTCAGGAATCTAGCCCAAGAGGCTAGACTCCTAGCAGGGGCACCCAAAGCGGAATGGTCAAAGCTGAGACAACAGACTAAGATGCATCCAAACTCAGAGGAAGGCAGTGGTAAACCACCTCTGAATACCTCTTACCACGAAAACCCTATGAACAGAGTATCCAAAATACAACATGAGATAGTGCTGAAAGATGAGACCTCCAGGTCAGAAGGCACTCAGCGAGCTACTGGGGAAGAACAAACGACAAGTATGAGTAGTGCTGTGACTAATGACACAGCTGGGTAAAAGCTGAAAGGAAGCCCAGAGGCTGATCCCACAGATGTGAAAGGAGAGTCCAGAGTTGTACGATACACACAATAGGACCATGGAATGTGAGAAGCATAATCCAGGAAAAGTTGGAAATGATCAAGCAAGAAATGGGACATATCAACATTACAATACTTGGCATGAGTGAATTAAAATGGACAGGAATGGGACATTTTCAATCAGGCAACTACAAAATATTTTATGCAGGAAATGAGAAATTAAGAAGAAACAGGGTTGCTTTAATAGTGAGAAGTGATTTAGCAAAAACAATTAAGAGCTATAATGTAAGGTCTGAGCGAGTTATATCAATGAGATTTAATGGGAAACCTATTAACATAACCCTCATCCAAGCCTACTCTCCAACGGCAAATGCAGAAAAAGAGGAACTGGAGAGATTTTATGCACAAATACAGGAAGAAATTGATCACACACCAAAACAAATGTGCTGATAATCTTGGGGGACTGGAATGCAAACGTAGGGAACAGAGAAGAACTAGGAATTGTGGGGAAATGGGGCTTAGGAGACAGAAATGAAGCAGGAGAAAGGCCTACTGAATTCTGTGAAGCCAATGATTTGTTTCTTGCAAACATATCTTTTAGCAACTAAAAAGACAACTGTACATGTGGATATCACCAAATGGTCAATATAGGAATCAAACTGATTATATAAGTAGCAGAAGATGGAGAAGTTCCATACTTTCTGCAAAAACAAGACCAGGAGCAGACTGCGGTACAGATCATGAACTGGTTGTATCGAAAATCAGAGTAAAGCTAAAGAAGAAGAACAAAGCAATCATAATGCCAAAATACAATTTAAATAACACCACAGAAGAATATAAATATCAATCAATCAATTTGTTTATTACGGTCATAGACCCGAACAGAACAGAAAATACAAGATACAAAGCCTGTCTGGCATACATAAAATTATAAAATAGCAATATACAGCATATATAATTAAAAACTAAAATTGGTTTATCATGGAAGTAAAAATTGAAGTAAGAATAAAATTAATATCATCAGCACTGAAGGAGTCTAACTTGTCTTTTCCGTATAAATTGCGCTATATAAAGAAATTTAGCTACTTGTTTAGTTATAGAGTTATCATTATCAGATAAAAGGTAGTGAACAAACCAATTTGGAGGTTGTTCCTGATACCCTGAAATAAGGGGTAAGATAATTTTAGTTCTTAAGTCTTGGTATAGCTCGCATTTAAGAAATACGTGTTCTAGCGTTTCAGCTGAGTTTGAATTACAAATGCAGAAACGATTATCTTGTGGGGTACCTTGAAACCGTCCCGTTAAAAGAGCGGAGGGTAGGCAATTGAATCTCGCCCTGGAGAAAAGGAATCTATATTGAGGGAAGGTTAGTGTTTCTAAATATGATGCATACATTGGAAAATGAAAATTCAGGTCGAAATAAATGGGAGAGCAAGATGTTTTTGCCTTAGAAAATAGATATTGTCTATCAAGGTCCTTTATACGTTGGCTTATAACAGATGTGGCCAGTCTAAAGCTCCAAGATGACAATAGTTCTTTGGATAGTTTAATAGTTCTAGAAGATTTAACTTTGCGTTAAATGTTTTAAACCAGGGGCTTTCAAACGGATCATCCCATAATAGATGCGGGAGCCCAAAAGAGGGCCCGGAATAGGCTACCTTGAGCCAAAATTTAAAGGCTTCCAACCAGGCTGTGCACTCTATTGAAAATCAAAGTAAAGCTAAAGAAGACCAGCAAAGCAATCATAATGCCAAAATACAATTTAAATAACATCCCAGAAGCATATAAATATCAAATAAGGAACAGATTGGAGGCTTTAAACTTAGTTGACAGAGAACTAGAAGAACTATGGAGTGAAGTCAGAGACATTATCAGGGAAGAATGCAAAAAGACAATACCTCTACTTAAAAAGAGAGAAAGACCTCAATGGATGACTGAAGAAACTGTTAAAATGGTTAAAGAGAGAAGGACACCAAAAGCAAAAGGAGATAGAAACATGGTCAGAACCCTAAATGCAACTATATAGCGACGAGTACGTAGGGACAAAGAGAACTACTACAATAGTTATTGTATAGAAATAGAAGAGGACAACAAAAAGGGAAGAACAAGAGCCCTATTCCAAAAGATTAGAGACATTAAAGGGAAATTTAAACCAAGAGTAGGGATGTTGAATAATCAACAGGGGAACACACTGACTGACTGAGATGAAATAAAAGGAAGATGGAAGCAATACACTGAAGAACTCTATAAAAGAGGTGCCAGAATGACAGATTCATTCATGGAGAAATTGTATGATGAAGAACCAGAAATTTTAGAATGCGTGGTGAAAGCTGCTGTTAAAATACTTGGAAGAAACAAATCACCAGGAACAGATGGCATACCCATAGAGTTGCTACAAGCTACTGAGACTGAATCTGTCCAAATTTTGACAAAAATTTGTCAAATATGGAAAACTAAACAATGGCGTACAGACTGGAAGCGTTCAATATATATCCCAATTCCAAAGAAAGGGGATCCCAGAGAATGCAGTAATTATCAAACTATTGCCTTAATATCCCATGCAAGTAAAGTAATGCTCAAGATTCTACAACAAAGGCTCTTACCATAAAAGGAGCGAGAAATGCCAGACGTCCAAGCTGGATTTGGAAAGGGAAGAGGCACCAGAGATCATATTGCAAACATACGTTGGATAATGGAACGGACCAAGGAATTTCAGAAGAAAATCACCCTGTGCTTTACAGATTATAGCAAAGCCTTTGATTGTGTAGATCATGAAAAACTACAGAATGCTTTAAAAGAAATGGGGGTGCCACAGCATCTGATTGTTCTGATGCGCAACCTATAGTCTGGACAAGAGGCTACTGTAAGGACAGAATATGGAGAAACCAATTGGTTCCCAATCGGAAGGGGTGTGAGACATGGGTGTATTTTATCACCCTATTTGTTTAATCTGTACACAGAACATATCATACGGAAAGCAGGATTGGACCAAGATGAAGAAGGTGTGAAAATTAGAGGGAGAAATATCAATAATTTAAGGTATGCAGACGATACCATACTACTAGCAGAAACCAGTAACAATTTGAAACGAATGCTGATGAAAGTTAAAGAGGAAAGCACAAAAGCAGGACAACAGCTGAACTTCAAAAACACTAAAGTAATAATAACAGAAGATTTATGTAACTTTAAAGTATGTGTTTTAAATTGTTTTTATATTTTTTAAAATTTTTAAATTGTGTTTTAAATTGTTTTCAAAATATGTGTTTTAAATTGTATATTTGTTTTAATGTTTTTGATTGCTGTAAACCGCCCAGAGAGCTTCGGCTGTGGGGCGGTATACCAGTGCAATAAATAAATAAATAAATAAAGTTGACAATGAGGACATTGAACTTGTCAAGGATTATCAATACCTCACACAGTCATTAACCAAAATGGTTAAAACAGCCATTTTCAGTGGAGGCACATGCGCCACAAGGGGTTGGATCCAGAGAAGTACAAACAGAACTCTGCTAGTACAGCAGGGCTTTGCTGGCTTGCTGTCCCCCCCACCCCAAATCCACTCCTAAGAATGAAGGTATCTTAGGGAAAGGGATGGGGCATAAGGGGCTGCAGCTGGATGGCAAACTGGCAGAATTGCAGGGAGGGTTCCCCTTGCATGAGCAGAAATTCCTTTTCTCTCACACAGGACTCTTTTGGACCCAAGCCACTGTTATGCAATATCTCCCCTGAGCACTGAGATATCACAGTGGAATTTGGTATACATGTTTACAACACAATTCCTCATTTTATGTTCAAACTCCAGCTTGATTCTGGTACCTATTTGAGCTGGAAGGGCTGGAAAGAGTCCAAATATATGGTCATATGATACCTGAGAAAAAGAAAATACTTCTCCACACAGCACATACTTAACCTATGGAACTCACTGCTGCAGGGTGTAGTCATGGTCACCTATGCAGATGGCTGTAAAAGGGGGTTAAACAACTTAATGGAGGATAAGGCTATCAATGGT
The DNA here is from genome assembly GCF_030035675.1 of Rhineura floridana. NCBI lineage: Eukaryota > Metazoa > Chordata > Lepidosauria > Squamata > Rhineuridae > Rhineura > Rhineura floridana. The sequence continues at coordinate 56,506,698 of NC_084483.1, forward strand.
TATTACTAGTAGCAGACTACTGGTGCTGACTCCAGTGTTGCTAGGAGTTACAAGTGGGGAGAGTCCTGTTGTACTCAGGTCCTGCTTGTGGGCTTCCCAAAGAATCTGGTTGGCCCCTGTGAGAACAGGATGCTGGACTAGATCTAGCAGAGCTCTTCTTATGTTCCTATCCAGGCCTCTGAAAGATTGTGATTTACTAGTGCTATTCCATGTGTATTTATATTACAAAATGACAAGGGCAGTGGGTCTCTCAGGGGGCATTATAGTGCAATGCCCAAAGAATGGAATGGTCACAAGTTCCTCTAATTTTAATAGTGCATATTCCTGTCATCATCAGGCTGTACACTTGTTCCTATTTGTCACATCCCTCAATCTAAATAATAGGCACTTAAACATTATGCAGATAGATGTTGGTGCACAACCCAAAATAGATTCAGAGGCACAATTTTGCATATGAATGCTCTGCAGATATGCATATCAGTGACTTTTTAAAAACTCAGAGAAAGACGTTCAGAGGAAGTAAGCAGTGAAGCCATTTCTAGATTGAAAAGGAAGAGCAATAGATAATGAAACCAGCAGTAAGTAAGATACTAGCACAAGGGTTTAATAGAGCTGTCTTGAAGTGCTCTGTATCAAAGTCAAAATTTCTGGATGAAAACTATGCCATCTAAAAATCAAATGATACTATGAATAAGTATTTTTGAACACTGTTCCATCTAAATCACCTTTCCATTTCCCATGGTATGTTTGCTTCTTTTTATAGGTATAGCCCACTCTATATCTGAGGCTTTAACTGAAAGAGAAAATACACTTTAAAATAAATTAGAAATATAAACTAAAGTTTCTCAGACGCCAGTAATAATATATTATTCCAGGTCACCCTATTATATGAACCACATGACATACACAATTAAAATGATTCAACAGCCACAAAATGCCTGCGTGTGAGTTTTGAAAACCATGTGTTCCTTCTAGAAGATGGCTGGGTTTGGGTCAAGTAACTTCTCAAGAAGGAGAGTAAGACATCTGTGGTGCAGCCACTGGGATTTCTTCTCTGTATCTGCTGCAACAATCTAAATGGGCTGCAACAATCTAATGCATGGTCTCCTGGGTGAACCCCCTGATAGAACACAGTCGGGCTTATGAGTAACAACACAGAAAATCTTAATAACTATAGGCCAGTAGCAAATGTTCCATTCCTGGACAAGGTCCTTGAACAAGTGGTGGCAGGCCAGCTCCAGACACTCTTGGATGAGACTGATTATCTGGATCCATTTCAGTCAGATTTCAGGCCTAGTTTTAGCATGGAAACAGCCTTGGCTGCCCTGTATGATGTCCTCTGTTGGGAGAGAGACAGGGGGAGTGTGACTCTGTTGATTCTCCTTGATCCCTCAGTGGCTTTCGATACCATCGACCATGGTATCCTTCTGGGAAGACTGGCTGAGCTGGGAGTGGGAGGTACTGCATAATAAACATAGAATGGTGTTGCAATTGAAGATTGGCAATGTAAACCTTAAGCTGTTTTGTCTATGACACTCAGCAGCACTATTCAGACATTCGTCTGAATGTACATGGGAGGGCAGAGGCATCATACCTGTATGTATGTCCTTTTGCCCCATGGATGTTTGGCATGATTTCTGAAAGTGCCTATATATCTACAAAACCTAAGCCATACTCAGGGGAAGAGCCAAAGCTCAGTGTTAGAGCATCTGCCTTGCATGCAGGTTCAATTCCTGGCATTTCTAGGTAGGGCTCAGAGAGATTCCTTTTCTCAAATCCCGCAGAGGCAATGACAGTCAGTGTTGACAATACTGAGCTAGATGGACCCATAGTCTGACTCAGTAGAAGGCAGCTTCCCACATTCCAGGCTTTCACCTAGGACTCATCCAATGAGGTTGAATGTTGAAAGATTCATGACAGACAAAAGAAAGTACTTCTTCACATAGCACACGGCCACCAAATTAGATGGCTTTAAAAGAGAATTAGACAAATTAATGGAGGATAAGGCTATCAATGGATACTAGCTGTAATGGCCATGTTCCACTGTCAGGCAGACTCTGGGAATCTGTTTGGGGAGGGGGAGAGAATCCTGGAAGAAAAGAATTAGGGCTCTGTGCAAATAATCTGATGGGGAAATGCTAAAAAATCTAATACCTGCAAACTGGGATTAATTTAGGACTCAGGGAAGAGGAAGAAGAGTTGCATTGCTTAGGTAACCTTGAGTACACCCTCAGCAGATCAGAGAAGGATAAATCAAACTATTTTTACCAAGCTAGCAAAGCACCACTCACAACTTGTTCTTGTATGAGCCATATCCACCCCTTAAGCAAGTCACCCTGTGCCTGAGTCAAAGTCTCAGAAGAACCATTAACATTTAGGTTCAGAAAAAGAACAAAATTACAACTTGCCCCTCTTGTTTACGCAGCTATATAGAAAGTCCTGCGCACTGACAACATGTTCTTTTTTTCACATTAGCTGTGTTCACACAAAGCCTGAAAATAGCTTTCAGGAAGATCATTCTTCACTGTCTTCTTTGAGCATTTCTTTTCTGAACTTTGGAACTCTAGTTTCTCAAGCAACCTTGTTTTAAACCATCAAGTCATTTATTTATGTTTTGCTCTTTCAAAACTATTATGTACACTAGCTGATCCCTTCTAGTATTGATGTGGTTGTGATGACCAAAACCTTGGAAAGCTTTAAAAGGAGATTAAACAAATTAAATGGAGGATAAAGCTGTCAGTAGCTACTAGTCATGATGGCTATGCAATACCTCCAATACCAGAAGTTGTATGCCTCTGAATACCATGTATGGGAATCATGTATGGGAGACTACTATAACAATTAAATCCTGCTTATGGGCTTCCTAAAGGTACCTGGTTGACCACTGTGGGAACAGAATGCTGGTATAGATTGGCATTTGGTCCGATCCAGTAGGGCTCTTTGTATGTTCTTACTGTGCAGAATCTTTGAAATTTGATTTTTGATATACAAGTTAATGGTTGGTGGAGACTGAAAGAGAACTGGGAACTATCTTCCACTTGTTTACATCATTTCCCAAGCCTGCTGAAGCCATTGATTACCCAATCTCACCCTATTTCTTTTTAACTTGAAAGGGCTTCTTTTCTGGGTGATCCTGGTCAGCTAGGGATTATAAGGTAAAGATAATGACATCATGACACCATGCAGATCTGGCTATTATTTGACTTTATGGTCACTATTTTTGGTGCCCAAACAACCAAAGTCCCATAACAGATTAAAATGATCAGCCAATGAAAAAACAATCCAAAAGTTCTGAGTGGAACTTTTCCTGTGAAAGTTGGGGAATTGGAGTGAAAGGGAGAGAGAAAATCTAGACATTTTCAGGGGGGGGCTGAATTTGGATGGGGGCTTAATTGAAAAGCAGCAGTGGCTTTTCCTAATCCTGCTTTCAATGTTGTTTTCCAGTGACCACCATGTTCCTCCACAGTACCTCACTTGAAATAACACTATGTCATGAAATCAGCCTCACTTCCATGGCCTCCATATGGGCCCTAAAAAGTAGTATAGAGTCAAAAGGTAGTATAGAAGTATTTTTTTGAATTTTAAAAGGGGTTGTATTTGGCTCAACACTACAGAAATAAAAACACAATATTTTAGACAAAATCAACCAGGGATAGGATAGCCAATAAAACCAAGAACAAAATAGCCAGTTAAAAATACTTGCCATAATAAAGATAACTGAACAAGGAAGCAAGATAACAATAGCGATGATTGGCTTAGATGGATCTCATGGATAAGGAGTTCCACATCCTTCTTGTACACAGTCACAGAGAATCTTTGCCAACATGCCTGAGAATTAGTCCGGATCAATAACAAATCCTCTGCAGAAGGTCTTAAAGGATGGACACGATCATATAGGAGGAGATGGTCCTTTAGATATGATGGTCCTGAACACTATACATTTAACAGTAATGATCAGAACCTTGAACTGAACAATGTGACTATGTGGCAACATTACAGGGCAAAGAATTAAAGGTGGGAAGAGGGACCCCCCACTGCACTGTATAGAAAACGGGGTAATGCTCCTTGTCTTACCACACTACAGTGGCAGTTTCGTAGCCCACCACTGCTGCATGACAAGTCTTCATTCTGTACTCACTCTAGTCATGTGTTGTTATTAATGACTAATTGGTGAAGAATGTGGGTAGAGATGCATGTTCAAGTGTGCACTTTGAAGTAACATGGATGGATGGTATCTATATTCAGGTGTGCATCCAGATGTAGACACCTGCAACCTCAACTGGATGGGCATCAGAATGCACATACCAACAAGCCTTCCCACCTGCATTCTGCCTAATCTAATTGTCCTGGCAGTAGCAACACATCTCCTCTCCACGTGCATCCCCTTATGAATAGATTTGCACCCTAGCAGAGTTGGATGTGAAACATTTTTGCATTTTATGGAGTGAATTCTTAACATTAGGCAATGGTACTGTTGTGGTGGTCTTCAGCCATTTTCACACGCGGCACTAAGAAGCTCATGTCAGCCTCTTTTGAATTTGTGTGGGTGTGATGTTTGCCTGCTGTTAATCATACAGAAGGTAATTCAGAAGAACAGTCAAATATCCTTCCTCCAAGCCAATCTAAATTTTACATGCTCAATTGCTGTTCAGTTTTACCAGTGAATTTCCCATGACAGTGGGTTGCAACATATACAAAAGAGTGGGGGGACAACACTGTAGGCGAAGCGCTATATTTAAACTTGCAGCAGCTGCATCCACCAACATTGCTTAAGAGACAAGGATAGTGCAGCTAATTGCAAATGGCTTGCTGGCTGTGGAACCCAGCTGCTGAGAGCAGGAATAAGTGTGTTGCCCCAGTTCCATTCCTTTGTTTCATGGGTTCACTCTCCCCTGCGTTCCACATCTCCTGAGTTCCAGTTTAGCTAAGTGAATATTTAAAATTAAGTTCAGGCCCAGAGCATACATTGTTTCAGTTCTCTCTGCTTATTTTCATCTTCTGCCCCTACAGGCATGCACATGCGCTCACACACACAATGCACACATTACTTTACTAAAACACTGCACAAAAAGACTATTGATGTAACTGGTCACACAATCACACCAGGATTACCTTTTGTCGTTCTAGCAGTGAATATGTGAACATTATTAATGGGGTGAGGCCTAGGGGCACATGACTATGGAGGAATTGTGAATGTGCAGCACCCTAAACAAAATTAGGAAATTAAGAAGAATAATGGAGAATTTCTATTATACATTTTTTTGGGGGGGGGAGACCAGTTTGGTACTGCAGGAGCAACAGAGAAATTGCCATAGATAGAGACCAGCTAGTTCAGGACTCTTAAATCCATGAAGAAATTCATATGGGCAGCATCTCTAGCTGTGTAGCGCTTTCTCTATTCTGTTGCTCAGTAGGTTGGAGGGAGGCTGGAGGCTGGGAAGCCTCCATCCCATTTTCTAATCCAGCATTTTCTGCACCAGTTGTGTGGCTGAGGTACAAGTAAGTGTGTGTTATGCATATAGAGGCTTCTTGGTGGATGTGCGGGGGGGAGGATTCATTTTTTTAAGTGTCTGGTCCAAAATGTCTAAAGCTGGCACTGAGTCATGCACTCCCTAGGTCCTGTACCAACTGAGCTCTGGGTGATTTGAAACTCCTCCGCAGCAGCACTTTGAAGGCTGTGGCTCTGCTAGGCTTAGTGATGGGCCCCCAGAAGTGCTCATTATCTAAACCAGGATTAGGCCTCTGGAGAGTTTTTCTCTCTTATTTTGATAGTCAAGGTTCCCTCTCTTGGGTTGAAGTGGTGGAGTTGACAGTAATCATTTCAGGTTTTGCCTTCATAGCTGCCAAATACTTGATTTTAGCAAGGTGTGTGTGTATTTTTTTAAAAAAGTAGTTTACAGTGGTACACAGTCAGAATCTTGCCCCCTTGAACTGTGCAAACATAGTTACATGTTTCAGAGCTGATGATTTCCCAGAGTTTTCTTCTTATGGGTGTTCGACATTTCTGTATATCCAACTGGTTTGGGTCAGAGGTTTAGCTAAAGATCTGGCACTTTTAACCTGCTTATAACTACCTCAGAAATCACAGTTGCCTTTCAAAAGTATGACTTATCGATGTATTTCAAGTGGCCTGACTTCACAGACATTTTGCTGCCCTGAAAGAAATGAGGGATGACAGAGAGATTTAGATGCAAGAGCCTGGAAGGCAACAGCATATTTTACACCATAGAATAGTGTTCTTAGTGAGAGGGCATATCCCATGTCAAACGTCTTTAAAATAGTAAGTGCAGTAGCTCACTGAAGTCTTTGCTGGATCGTGACTTTCCTAAATGTCCTGCACAGTCACTTCTATAAGCTAATTTGCTTCGAGTCAGATGACAAACAGGCTTCTGGATTCTATTCTTCTTTGAAACATAAAAAGAAAGTGCATTTACTTGTAAGAGGAATGCAAACTGTACTCAAATCTTAAGTAATCCTGTTTTTGTTGCTATTATTGTTGTTGCTGCTGCTGTCATTTATTTTTATAAATATATTTGTATACCACTATTTCATTTCAAAAAACATCCAAGCGGTTTACAATGAATAAAAACCAAACATTAAAAACCATTTAAAAATACAGTAAAGACAAAGGTCAACTACTTCAAAAAGACACCTTGTTAACTGCCTGCATAAGCCTGGCAAAACAGAAAGGTTTTCAGTAGGTGTTTAAAGGTTAAAAAAGAAGATGCCAGCTTTAAAACAAGATACACAGGAAGTGCTTTATACTAAGTCAGGCCATTGGTCCATCTAGCTTAGTATCATCTACACCAGAACTGTTTTTCATAGGGCTGGTTCACATATGAGCCAAGATCCACATTAAAAATGCTGCTTGTTCCATCATGATTGATTTTGACAGTTCACATACTTCCTCCCTCGCTACAAATAAATTGGTTGTTTTTCTTTTTAGCATTCACACGCGTGTGCGTTTATTGCTATCAGCATTTCCTTGTTGCCATGCCCACACATTAGAATGTTAACTGCTGAGGTGGGGAAGGGGCGGTGTTTCCCTAAACGGAGGAATAGGCGCTTGAAAGAAAGGGAATCGCCTACAGCTGCCCTTAATATTATCGCAGTGGAATGAGTGGAACAGATGCTGGGATGAGACGCCAAGGCAGCTCCCCTTTCCCCTGTGCATTATAAATTACCCCAGTGGCGCCTTTGCCAGCCTCCTCTCGCCATGGCTGCATGCTCTCCAAGCCTGGGTGTAGGGAGCAGTGCGTAGCAGCTTGCACACACCCCCCCCACAGCTCAAGTGAGAGAGCCAGCCAAGGATGAAGGGGAGTCTCCCTCTCTGGCAGCCAGGAAGGAATTTCCCGAGCTCCAGCTCTTCCCTGCTACCCTCAGGGAGTTGTTGGTGTCACAGCAGAAGGGAGAGAATGAAGGGCTGGAGGGAAAACCCGCTCACATCACACGCAGAGAGCTTTCACAGAATTAGATATTCTAGGGTGAATAATTTGGATGAATGTGATTTTGTTCAAAGGAGCGGGGGAGGAAATGTACTGGGGGGGAAGCGGGAGAAAGGAAGGCAAGAGCGACCGGAAGTTGCTTCATCAACGGCAGGAAACAAAATGACACCCAGAGACAGTTAAAGGGGCAGAGAAAAGTGAGGATCTAATGGCAAAGAAACTGCACAGCCAAAAAAAGGCACTTAAAAGGTAATACATGGTAGAAGCGCACCAAAGCAGGTGCGGATTTTAAAAGCAATTTTGGGTTTTTGTTGCGTCGATTTAATCCGGAGTTAAAGACAAAAGCAGCTGAATGTACTCGCGTTGGGAAAAAAGTCATGCAAATGGTCCAAATTAAAAGGATCTGCAAAAAACATCAGATCCGAATTATACTGGCATCTGATCAGGCCCATACTTGCCAAAACTATGGTGAATGTGTTAACATTTTCATCACATGAGGGGGGAAAATTACTGTGTTTTTGAGGGTAGAAAAATCCACAATATTGTTTTGAATTATTTATTGATAGAATTAATGAGAAATCTGACACAGTTTTTCATTAAGTAGCGCAGGGAAATCAGACATAAAATCAGTTAGACCACATATTTCCTACAAATTTTCATCCAATAGTCATGACTTATATTTTGATTTCACCATTTTAACCACAGAAAAAGTTGATTTGCGGAGCCTCGTTGAACCAAAAATTGAAAACAGTTTTGAGTAACTGTATTTAGGACCACAAACCCATTTTGATTTAGAATATGAGTCCACACTGTAACAATTGAATGATCTTTCAAATGTTGAGTGCTTTGAAGTAAAATCACGTGCGTCTTGAAAAGGTGCCTCTCCAAAGAAAGAATCCTCACAAGTTCTTGAGATAGTGGAGAAGTGGAGATGTTAAAGTGAAATGGGTCTTGCATGAATTCAAAAACAATTCTATACTTTTCAAAATTGGAAAAGTGATTGGGATTCAAGGATGGATCTGTGATTGTTAAGGGTGGAAGGAAGACACTTTTTTGAACTGGTAATTTTATTTTATTTATTTTATTTTATTAAAATGTTATTAAAATTTTCATTAAATAAATAGATGGTAGAAGTAAGGCACCAATTTGCCACAGGCCAGAAGCTATTTTTAGCCACATGTGGCGAGTGTGACTGTGTTGGGCACCAAGGGTCTACTCTGACTGGTAACAGCTCTCCAGGATTTCAGGAAGGAGACATTCAGTTTTAACAAGACACAGATTTTTACTACTTTTTCAGCTAGGAATTCAGACAAAATCTAGTTTCAGCTCCACTCTCCACATTTCAACAAATGTTCTGTATTACTGGTTTTAACTTCTTTCTGTTTTGTTTTTCCAAAATGAACTGCCACTTTACAGCAAATGTTAACATGAGAATTGGTCTTCTCGGAAATTATTTAGCCACCACCCAATATCTTGCTTCTGTAGCAAAGATGTTAGCAGGTATAGATAGTATAAATAAAGATAAAGGATAGAATCCAGTTGCTGTCCTTGTGCTCATGGAAGAGCTTTAGAACCAGCAGCAATGGTAGATGAGGGGAGCATCTTTGCCAGTTCTCCCTGCCCCAGGCAGCTACCCATGCCAACTTCCACCCAGTTCTGGAGGGTCCCCTAACTCTCTAGAGCAGGGGGGGTGGCACTGGAGGCCGCAGGGGAAAGAAGGAATTGGCAAAAATCACTCCCCTCCTCTTCCCTTTGTGCACTCCTCTGTTGGATCACAATCCCTTATGTGATTGGATTCCACCTAGAATTAGTGCTGGCAGAACCTTGCTTAATAAATGTAAAAAATATTCTACTTATAGAATCAAACGTTTTGTCATATTTATGTGAAGATGAATGGCCTCATTTTTTTCTGGCAGTTTTATTTTTCTACAGTCTATTTTGCCCTTGAATGTTTCCAGAAACACTCAAATCAAATGAGAATGAAAATAAACAAGTTGTGTTTCATTGTCAGTTCCCTTTTTAGAAATTCTTAATAATCTTCTGGTTTAAAAAAAGCTTTCAATAAATCATTGGCAATGGTCTCTAAACAGATATGGCTGCATGCAACATTCCATGTGCATCCAGAAACAGCAGTTAGCAGTGCTGGCTGGTGCCCATTGGTACTGCTGAGGCAGAAAGCAGGAAAGACAACAGTAGGTGGAGCTAAAGCAAATGACAGGCAGAGTCAAAAGCCAATGACAGATGGAGCCAAATGAATTATAGTTTCCTCCCCATCCTCCCCCCTGCAAACTTCTACAAGAGCAACAATAAGATTAAGGAGGAAGCTGAAAGTAGTGTCACCCCCTGGACTGGTTATGAGTAAGAAGGCTGGCAGATAGGGGCAGACTGAGGGCAGGCTGAGCCTGGTGGAGCAGTGCCCCATTTGCCCAGAGCTTGGAAGATTACTTTTAAAAAGTAATAAATTACAGTTACAATTACTTGGCCCAAAAAGTAGTAATTACCGTTACAATTGCAATTGCTCTGAAAGTAACTGATTACTTTACTTTTTCTCAAAAGTAATCACTACAATTACATTTCAGTTACTTTTTTTGAAAAACTCCTACAAGGTGCTGGCCTTGGCTGCTGCACATCTAAGAAGCCTAAAACAATATTAAAAATAAACACACACACAGGGGGTAGTAGAATAAAAAAAAATTATCCATAAGATTAACATAACAGAATCTCACATCCCCCCAAGCAATGAAGATACCCCAACTCTTGAAATCAAATTTTACACTTGAAATGCTTTTATAATATGTTTCTGTTATGTCTCAAAAGAACAAGATGCTCAAAGAGCATGTCAGACAAGGAATGTCTTTTTACAGTCATTACGTTGCCACCAGTACTGAACAGGCGTTCTACTGCGGCGCTTGAAGGCATGCCTGTGTTGTGCTGCAAAAAACACCGCAGCACACATGGAAAGCCATGGAGTGATGACACTTCCCTGCTGGGAGACCTCAGGTACCTCACCAGTTCCTCCTCAGCGGTGTCCACTGCTGACTTCTTGCCCTGGGGCAGAAAGTTAAAGAAGTCATCTTCTAAGTCATCTCCTTCCTGGTCTTTAGCTGAAGACTGATCACTGTCCTCATTAAGTACACCCATCTTTATTTCAGCTTTCAGCAAGGCTTCCATTGTGTATCTAAGAAAGAGAGAGGATATGTTAACACATATATGTTAGGAAACCATCATCTGCTCTTCATTTCCTGATGCTTGTCATGTCCCCTGGTTCAGGGTCCAGCCTGAGCCTGTGGATGACGACATGGAAGGTAGGAAGGTGACCAAGTCACCACACTCATGGGGCAGCACAGCAGACCCTTAAGGATTACCTGCAGCAACCCAAGGTTGTGATGAGGAGCCCCAGGAAGAAAAGGCCCAGCCCCTGCCTACCACCTTAAGCCCTCTGATGCCTCCCTTGAGACAACATTTCCCTTGGAGTAATCCACCCAAAGGGCTTCCCTAATGTTCTTACTTGTTGGTATGGGTGGTGGCCTGACACGATTCCAGCCAATCTAGTTTGAAGCGAGGGTGTAGGCAGGCTGCCAGAAGAAGCCTCTTGTCCTCCCAGATAGCTGCAAACCGCTTTCTTAGGGCTTCGTGCACACCTCTCAGCAGCTGAAAACAGTATGTGTACCTCTCAGGTTTGTTTCCCAGTCCTTCTAACTTGCGGTCCAGATTGCAGAGCGTTGGTAGCAAATACCCCATGAACATGCCGTTCTCCCGTTGCAGGATATCTAGGGACTGGGCTAGTGGCTCCATAATCTCTGTGTATTCCTGTACCACTTCAATCTCAGCAGCTGTGATCCTGGACAAGGAGCAGTGGTCCATTATGGCATGCATTTTTAGTGGCACAGTTGACAGGAGCTCATGTAGTTGCTTCAACGCATCAAAGGTGGAATTCCACCTGGTCTTATTCGGTACCTTCAGATACACACCACATTGCGCATGGATATATTCAGCAATCTGAGCTGACTGGTTCTGCTTGGACCACAACTTGCTGCACTTTCCCATCAAGGAACAAAACTGTTTCTTGAAAGGACCAAGAAGACTACTTTTGGAGGAGTCAGAAAGCATGGCCTCTATGTCTTGTGTTGCCACAAGGTTGAGGGTGTGGCTAGCACATCTCTGGTGTGGTGGTAAAACAAAATCCTCTCCTGAGTCTGCAGCTTCTTCCTCTGCCTCAGGTCCTGTGTCCAGGATCTCACAGATAGGCACAAACTCCACCTCAGCCTCCTCCTCCTCCTGGTTATCACCATCATCATCACTGGTGCCTGCAGCTTCCACTGGTTCTTTGGCCATGAAAACTCTGAACGCTTGCACAAAGTTGGAGCCATTGTCTGTAGTAGTGCACATAACTTTGTTGTGGATCCTGTACTGCACATGTACATCATGCAGTGCTTTTGAAAGGACATCGTATGTATGGCGCCCCTTCAGACGCTTACAAGCCAAGGCCCCGACCTCACGTTTCAGGGTAGTTGGGTTGATCCAGTGGGCTGTTACCCCAAAGTAACTCTTCTTGCCATTGGTCCAACCATCTGCAGTGGTTGCTATATATGCCACAGCACCCATTCGGTTTGCAAGAGTTTCTCTCATGTGGCATGCTCTCTTCTCAATTCTGTCTCTCAGAGTCTTGGCACATATGATGGTCAGATCTTTGGGGAGTCCAATGCGAACCAGATTAATGAATGATGGTTTGTCCACAGTCTGAAGTGGTAATGTCTCCTCTACAATGAAATCAATGATTCTCCTGTCGAGATTGCTCTGGGTGACAGGCTCCCTGCCAGATCCCCATCTCTCAAGGGTTGTCTGCTGCTGCTTCAGCATTTTGGGAGGAGGGGTGTCATGCATTGGTTCAGGAAGGCCACGTCTCCTTGCCTTTATTGCTTCTTCAATTGCTCTCAGCTTCTCAGGGTGTGCCCTCTGAGGAAGAAGAACAAAGCATGAATCCAAGAAAAAATGGAAGAGGAACTTCACATTTTAAACATAAATAGACAATGGACACTCTTTGTGGACCAGCATGACAAAGGCTTACCTCAAAATGTTTCTTCACATTGGATGAGGAGGAAACAGCTGATCTCAGATTTTTGATCCTTGGAAGGCAGTAATTGCATCGTACAACAACATTTTTCCCATTCTGGCTCACAAATGTACAAGCTTTCTCAAAGCCAAACCATGGTACTTGCTGTTCTGCAGATGTGGCTGTGGGCAACTGGCACTGCTTCATGCCCTCCTCCTCCTCGTGCACAGGGCCTCCTTTCTGAACCTCACTTTCTAGTTTTGCCTCCTCAGGATCAACAAGCTGTGACTCAAGTGGCCGCACTAACTGACTGCTGCTCTCAGCAGCAAAACCTGCAACAGGTGTCTCTGTAATAAACAAGAGATAATGCTCCTATATGGGTGAACTTCAGCTGTGATGTGCCCCCATCTCTTCCCCATGCTGCAAGATCCCCCAGTCAGAGTGGAAGTAAGCAGGTTGATAGCACAATTAAAAGAGATCCTATTTGCATCATTTTTGCTCACTAAATAACCCTGCCTGGGCCAGTCTAACCTACTAACTCACAGGGTTGTTGTGAGAACAAAATGAGACTAGGGTTCAAATCCCCACATAGCCATGAAGCTCACTGAGTGACCTTGGGCCAGTCACTGCCTCTCAGCCTCATGAAAACCCTATTCATAGGGTCACCATAAGTTGGAATCAACTTGAAGGCGGTACATATATTTTTTATTTTGAATATGATGATTATGATAATAAATATGCAGCATTTCAAATTAATTCTGTATGAGAAGCATTCCATGCCAAGCTTGGAAAACCAAGGATGAGGTATAAAATGTAGACAAAAATACTTTTGACAAAATGCCGTTTATCTTTTATATCTATATCTATAATTAGCAATACAGCTGAATGATGTATGTAAAGTATTTTTTCTTTCCCTTTTCTTTTTTATTAATATTTTAGTACTACTGCTAAAGTTCTGATGAAAGAATAAAGCATTCATTAGCCAAATTCAAATGATTAGAACACATCACATAAATTCCACTGAAGTTGGAGTTTTTGCCATAGAAAATGAAAAAAACATATAACCTATGATAGCCCAATAGACAATCAGAACTAATATAAAACCCTATTGCTTCTCATTTGCAAATCTTGCAAGATCTAAGGTAACTCTAGATCATGTAAGTAAGTAAGTAAGTAAAATTTAATTTTTGTGTCGCCTATCTGGCCGAAGCCACTCTAGGCGACGTACACATTGAAGTTCGATAAAATACAATATAAATGCAGAATAAATACAATGCAGTCAACAATAACCATTCTAAATAGCAGCAGTATAGAACAATGTAGGGCAATCAAGAATAATTTTAAACAATCATGAAAAATTAGCCCACCCCGGAGATCCCGAAGGCCTGTCCAAAGAGCCACGTTTTTAAGGCTCGGCAGAATGTATCCAGGGAAGGGGCATGGCGAAGATCAGATGGGAGGGAGTTCCAGAGAGTGGGGGCCGCCACTGAGAATGCCCTCTCTCTAGTCCCCACCAACCTAGCTGTTTTCATTGGTGGGACTGAGAGAAGGCCCTGCGTGGCTGATCTAGTCGGGCGGCTTAATTGGTGGTGCTGGAGGTGCTCCTTCAGGTAAAATGGGCCGAGACCGTATAGGGATTTAAAGGTTATCACCAACACCTTGAATTTGGCCCGGAAAATAACTGGAAGCCAGCGTGATGTGATCACGGCGGCGGCTGTTTGTAAGCAACCGAGCCGCCGCATTCTGCACCAGTTGTAGTTTCCGGACCGTTTTCAAGGGTAACCCCACGTAGAGCACATTGCAGTAGTCTAATCGAGAGGTGACCAGGGCATGTACCACCAGTGGGAGCTGATGAATAGGGAGGTAGGGTTGCAGCCTCCGTATGAGGTGTAGTTGATACGAAGCTGCCCGACTCACTGCCGAAATCTGAGCCTCCATGGACAGCTTGGAATCAAGAACAACCCCAAGGCTGCGGACCTGATCTTTCAGGGGTAGTCTCACCCCATTAAGCTTCAGGTCAGCAACACCCAACCTTCCCCTGTCACCCACTAGTAGCACCTCGGTCTTATCAGGATTGAGCTTCAGCCTGTTCCTTCCCATCCATCCACTCACGGATTCCAGGCACTTGGACAAGGTCTCCACAGCCAACTCCGGTGAGGATTTAAAAGAGAGATAGAGCTGCATGTCATCAGCATATTGGTGACACCGCAGCCCAAAACTCCTGATGATAGCTCCCAGCAGTTTTACATAGATGTTAAATAGCATGGGAGAGAGGATAGAAACCTGTGGCACTCCACAAGTGAGGGGCCAAGGGTCTGAAACCTCATCTTCCAATGCTACCTGTTGATGCCTGTCAGAAAGAAAGGAACGGAACCACTGTAAAACAGTGCCTCCTATTCCCAATCCCCTCAGGCGATCTAACAGGATACCGTGGTCGACGGTATCAAAAGCCGCTGAGAGATCCAGGAGGACGAAAGGTGAATTCTACCCTGTCTAATGCCCTCCTCATATCATCTACCAGAGCGACCAAGGCTGTTTCAGTACCATGTCCAGTCCTGAAACCCAATTGGTATGGATCCAAATAATCCGTTTCCTCCAAGTGTGCTGACAACTGGTTAGCCACCACTCGCTCAATGATCTTGCCCAAAAATGGCAAATTCGAAATGGGGCGAAAGTTGTTCAAGACTTGGGGATCCATGGAGGACTTTTTTAGAATGGGTTTTATAGTTGCCTCCTTGAGGGCCGGTGGCATTACACCCTCCTTCAAGGATGCATTTACCACCGCCCTGATCCGTTCACCCAATTTCTCCTTGCAGTTCATAAGGAACCATGATGGGCAAGGATCAATCAGACAGGTGGTAGGCTTCACCTTTGAAAGTACCTTGTCCACATCCTCAGAAGGAAGAGGCCGGAACCGATCCCACTGAACCGGATTGCAGCTGGTCAACTCTGGATCCTCTACTGCATCCACAGCGTACAGAATCGAGCTCTTCAGGTGTTCGACTTTATCTGCAAAGTGCCTTGCCAATTTGTCACAGGAAGCCCTAGAATGCTCCAAGGGTTCCTGAGCAACTGGACTGATCAGGCTTCGGACCACTTGGAACAGCTTCCTGGGACAGCACTCTGCAGATGCAATAGAGGCAGCAAAGAAATCCTTCTTTGTTGCCTTTATTGCCACCTGGTAGGCAGCTATTGCTGCTCTAACCTGTGTCCGAACATCTTCAGAGCGGGATTTCCACCACCGGCGTTCTAGTCGTCTCACCTCCTGTCTCAGACTTCGCAACCGGGGTGAGTTCAGGTGATGCATGTTATGTACATTTGTATAGATATTAGCAGAGATTGTCAACAGTCTATCTCTCTCTGGGACTGGGAATCTCTTTCTCACAGAACATGAGTTTGAGAGCTGGGGGACTGAGAGGAGGAGCTGCAAGGACCCTACTTCTCACCTCATCTCTGCCAAGAACAAAAAAATCAGCCTTAAGCCATTTATTATACGCCTAATGATTTTTTATTTTTATTATTATTATTATTACTGAGACAGTTTTTGTCCCACATACAATTCAGTCTTGTGATTAAACAGGACAAAAATACAAATAAAAAGAAAGATGGAGTTCAAATAAATATACAATAAAAAGCTAGCCGGCATTTTAAAAGGCAGGAGTGCTCTGTTTGGATAAATACAGCACACAGGTAGGCATGGGAACAAGGGGGAGAGTTCAAAAAGGGGGGGAAGGAAGAGAAGTAGGCCAGAGCTTGGAAAAGTTACTTTTTTGAACTACAGCTCCCATCAGCCTAATCCAGTGGCCATGTTGCCTAGGGCTGATGGGAGTTGTAGTTCAAAAAAGTAACTTTTCCAAGCTCTGATAGGCTGAAGTTTCAGAAGTGCCTTGTGATTGATGGAGGGGGCGGCAGAGGCAAGGAGAGGCAGTGGGGGGGCAGAACAGTGCTGCGGGGGGGCAGGGGGGGGCAGAACAGTGCCGTAGGGGGGGCAAACACACACACACACACAAATTAAACTGGCCAAATCTGTTATTAGCCAACATATAAAGGACATTGATAGACAATATCTATTTTCTAAAGCAAAAACATCTTGCTCTCCCATTTATTTCGACCTGAATTTTCGTTTTCCAATGTATGCATCATATTTAGAAACACTAACCTTCCCTCAATATAGATTCCTTTTCTCCAGAGCGAGATTCAATTGCCTACCCTCCGCTCTTTTAACGGGACGGTTTCAAGGTACCCCACAAGATAATTGTTTCTGCATTTGTAATTCAAACTCAGCTGAAACGCTAGAACACGTATTTCTTAAATGCGAGCTATACCAAGACTTAAGAACTAAAATTATCTTACCCCTTATTTCAGGGTATCAGGAACAACCCCCGAATTGGTTTGTTCACTACCTTTTATCTGATAATGATAACTCTATAACTAAACAAGTAGCTAAATTTCTTTATATAGCATAATTTATACGGAAAAGACAAGTTCGACTCCTTCAGTGCTGATGTTATTAATTTTATTCTTACTTCAATTATTACTTCTATGACAAACCATTTTTAGCTTTTAATTATATATGCTGTATATTGCTATTTTATAATTTTATGTATGCCAGACAGGCTTTGTATTTTGTATTTTCTGTTCTGTTTGGGTCTATGACCGTAATAAACAAACAAGACACACACAAATCATCGTCACTCACCTCCACAGCTCTTCGCCATTCTGCTGCTGCCTTCTCCTCCGTTGTCCTTGCCCTGGCTTTTTCCTCTGGCGTCCATTTTGTCCTCTCAGACGCTAGCAGGCCCTGCCTATTCACCTCTTCCCTCGTGCATCCTAACACAGATCATGAGGGAAGAGAGAGTCTGCACAGAGGTCCAATCAGTGTGAGGCACATGTCTTGTGTTTACCAATCACAGCCAGGAGCTGTCTTCCCCTTGTTCCTGCCCCCAAGTAATGTGCAACCTAACGTGGAAACGTTAAAGTTGCAGCTGAAAAGTAGGGAAATTACTAGTCGTTCCGTTACTTGCCAAATGTAATGGAATTACCCACTCGTTATTTAAAATTGTAACAAATTACAAGTAACTCGTTAAAAATAACGAGTTACTTCCAAGCTCTGCATTTGCCCTAATGGACCAGCCTCCAACGGCAGGTA
The DNA here is from genome assembly GCF_030035675.1 of Rhineura floridana. Taxonomy (NCBI): domain Eukaryota; kingdom Metazoa; phylum Chordata; class Lepidosauria; order Squamata; family Rhineuridae; genus Rhineura; species Rhineura floridana. The sequence goes on from NC_084483.1 coordinate 56,524,345, forward strand.
GGGATGTGCATTTCAATCTTAATTGCCATTCAGGTATACATGTAACTCTCCCCTCCCCGAACCCTGCAAATTTGTACCAGGTAACACAAACAGGGAGAGTTGGGATGATTGTATCCAGACTTATATTTCAGTGCAGGTATTCATCCAGATCACATTTTCAATCCAGTATGGGATTATAAAATTGGAAGTTACTTTCATGTGGGTGGGTGTGATCCCACAATGGATCAGAGTATAAGACTTTTGTATTTGTTTATCTGCTTAGCAGATAAAAATTACATTTGGACAAATAAGTTTGTTTAATTATGCTGTCATTTATGGAGCACCATCAAGGTGGATGATGCTTTATGAGGCATGAGAGGGCAGATCTCCATCTCCAAAAAGCTTGTATGTCATGTTGAACACAGGGAAAACAAAAGAGCAGACACGAGAGGAAACAATTAGCCCTCCAGATGTTGCTGGAATCTAACTACCATCAGCCCAAGCTAGTATGGCTAATGGTCAGGGATGACTGAAATTGTAAACTTGCAATATCTAGAGGGCCACAAGTACCGCACCCTTGAAACAGAGGAGGGGCAAAATGGAGACAGGTGCAACAGAGGAAGAATATCCACCTATTTATTACATCTATATCCCATCTTTCCATCAAGGAAATCAAGGTATTCTATATGGTTCTCCCTTCCCCAATTTAATCATCCCAACAACCCTGTTAGGTTAGGTAAGACAATGACTGGCCAAAAGCTACCCCACTAGGCTTCGTGACTGAACAGGGATTTGAACCTTGCCCCGCCCCCCGGTCCTAGTCCAATGCTCTAATTTCAGTTGCACGTACTTCAGTTGCAATCCTGACTATGGATGGTGGTTTAGTGTGTTTGATGCTGCTCACATCTTTTAATTCTCACAGTTCATGTGATGTTACTGGCAAACAGAAGCTATCACAGTTCCCCCCCTCATGTAAATCGGTACTAATGCAATCTTTTGATAATTCAAAAAGTTTAGAACAATACGGCTCCACTCAATGGTTTGCTTCAGTGGTTTTTAGTGGGTGGGTGAATCATCACTTTCAGCTATTCCCTTTTCTCCATTCACTAACTCTCCCATGAATTCCATTTTGTTTCCGGTGGTTTATCCAGCAACTTCCGACTGCTTTGTCCTGCCCCCTTCACAGTTTGCTGCAGCCCTCTCTTCTTTCCTCCCTTTCTCCCCAAGCAAACTTCCTTCACTCCTTGTAACTAGTGATGGGAATTGCCATTGGATTTTATCATTCTTTCTCATATTCTCAGTCTTTGTGGAGAGAATTTTGAAGGAACATCTCCCCATGCCTGGTTTCTGATTTTTTTTCCTAAAAAATATAAAGTGGATTTTTTCCCAAGTCTCCTCAAAAATATCAATATCCATATCAATATTTTCTAAAATATCTTTTTTTTCAATTAATTTTTATTCTAATTTTCAAAACCAAAATGATACAAAAAGAAAACAACACAAATCAATAACTAATACAATACAAAAAATATATACATATATATAAAAAAATAATATTGACTTCCGATTTGTCATAGTTCAGCTATAAATCTATAATATATAACAAACCTATCTCTTAATAGATTATAAAATCACCTTCCTCCAGCGGTTATCTTAGTTGGTTTCAAATCTCATTAACATCATATCATTTTAATATTCCACAAAAAGTCAAAGAGAAGTTTCCAATCCTTGAGATATATGTCAATCAATTTTTTTTCTAAATAAACATGCCAATTAATCCAACTCATCAAATCTACTAAATCCAGTAATTTCAAAACACTATAATTCAACTATAAATCTATAATGTATAACAGACCTATCTCTTAATAGATTATAAAATCACCTTCCTCCAACAGTTATCTTAGTTGGTTTCAAATCTCATTAACATCATATCATTTTAATCTTCCACAAAAAGTCAAAGAGAAGTTTCCAATCCTTGAGATATATGTCAATCAATTTTTTTTCTAAATAAACATGTCAATTAATTCAACTCATCAAATCTACTGAGTCCAGTAATTTCAAATCGCTCTTCTGTCATTATCCATATTGGGTCCGTCTTCCATCTTCCATCTCTACGCACCCAAAAATCTTGCTGTCATAGTCATATAATAAAAGTCTAATAGGAATTTCCTCCATCATAGATATTTTCTCACCATCAAATCCAAACGTAACACTGAAGTATTGTTTCAAAGCCGCATCTCTGCTCCTCTTTTCCACATGATACACTAGTACATCTCTTGAAGGTTTTTCCATTGTCACAAAACAGGGATTAATTCTGTTAACTTTCTCCATTTCGAGTTCCATCAAATCCTTCCAGTCCAGGAATTTTTTTGAACCAATAATATCTTTATCTCCAGTCTCTTCAATTCCTTCAGAGACAGCGCTGTATTCCAAACTGTAATATTTATCTCCAGGATCCGTCACAACCAGGAAATCCAAATCTTTTTTCATGTCCATATTTAAGCCAATCTCCATAGATTGAACCTTGCCTTTAATTTCTCTTTCATCCTTTTTTGTTTTCCAGATCTATCTTTATTCTCCTTTCTCATAGAATCCTGAGTTTCTTTCAGCTCCTGTCTCATTTCATGAAATTCAGTTCTCCACGCTTGTCTATTATTTCTCAGTTCTTGTTTTATTGAGTTGATCCCATTCATTATTTTCTGAAGCATGTCTAGAAATAAAGTCCCTTCTTGAATATCCATGATCTTCTTAATTGTCATTCTTAAAACCAAAAGAACAAAACTCCTTCAATTTTCAATGTCCCAAGCAAAGAGCAGTTTATTTCTTTATCCAGTTACAAAGGAGTTAATCTTTCCAACCAACTAACATCACACGCTAGACAGTCCTTATCTCTTAAAAGCCCAGAAGTGCAAAAACAGCTTTTAGTTCACAGCGTCCAAACAACTAGTAGCAGAGAGAATGAGCAGATTCGTCAAAAAAAAAAGTAGATCAGAAAAAATAGTCCCTTACATATATTACACAAAAGCTTTATAAATCAAAAAGATTTCTTATCTCTCCCAATCAGAAATCTCTCATCAATATTTTCTAAAATATCAATGTTATTGATATTTTGAGAAAATATTGATATTGATATTTTATTTAAAATATTGTATTATATTGATTTGTTTTTCCATCGGGGAAAAATTAACTCAGAAAAAGCAAGGGGCAGTTGAGAAAGGGGGGCAGATGACCCCACTTCTTTTCAACTGCCAAACTGCAGGAAACGGTGGGGGCAGGAGGGAGTGGAAATACTGTACAGGTCAAAAATATTTGCACATGCCAAGTACCTGAGCAAGGGGAGGGAGTAAAACTGTAAAATTAGAGGGCCAGGCCAGAAGAAAACAGTGACACTAATCCTTCTCAGAGGAACGCCTACTTGCTTGAATGGAAAACAATGGATTTGAAGCTACCATTGTGCATGAAATGTGGACCTTGCAAATCTATTACAATGGTAAAAGCAATGTATTTGCTACGAAGAAATGATTCCATGTGTATAAGCTCTATGTCTAAAGAGAAGTAAGTCCTATTGAATTCAGTGGGGCTTACTCCCATCTAAGTGGGGTTAGGACTGGAGCACATGGTCAAGATTTGAAAGACAACATCATGAAGGTGTTCTGAGAGTTCCAGGCATAAGAGGAAGCAAGGGAGAAGCGTAGAGTTGTTTAGAGAGGAAGAGATCATCAGATGACTGAGGCTGGGTGAGCTGAAGGTTATAGTCAGGGATGTATTTTGAGAATTTGAAAGATATGGGTGTGGGGAGCAAAGCTATGGAAGGTTTTGAAGCTAAGAAGCTTGCACAGGGTCCTTGAGTGGAAAGGAAGTTTTACATGGTAAGGTTGTATGGAGAAATGCCATGCAGTGTAAGGGACAAGAAAAGTGAATCCTTTGGGCCACAGAGTTCTTTATACAGTTGTGTGGGCCAAGGGGACACAGTCAAAGACCAGGGAGAAGTCTGCAGTGCAAGAGATGACCAAGGCATGAAGCCATTTTTGTAAAGGGCAGAGAGGAAGGAGCATGTTTTCCTGATGTTGTTAAGGACAGGAGGAAATGGTACTAGATGTTGCTGGAGTACAACTCCTGTTATTCCTGACCACTGGCCATGCTAGCTGGGGCTGATGGGAAATGGAGTCCAACATCTAGAGGGCCACAGGTTCCCAATCTCTGTTTTAATGGGAGAATAGGCAATGTCTACATATTATTATATATTGATATACAGGCATACCCCGCTTAACATTGCCCTGCTTAACATTGCCTCGCTATAACATACATGCTCCATTCGTCCCCATACCCCACTTAACGTTCGCGCGCTTCACAATAACGTACACTTTATTGGCATGACGCCGCTGCCATCTAGTGGTGATTGCGTGCAGTACAAGTGAAGACAATTGCTTCACTTAAAGGTTATTTTCACTTAAAGTATACTCTCCGGTCCCATTGCAAACGTTAAAGTGGGGTATGCCTGTATAGCACCCTTCCCTAACCTGCTGTGGGCTGGGCTGGTGGGAGTTGTAGTCCAAAATCTCTGGAGGGCACTGTCCTGCCTGAACTCAGACTCAGCTGTTGTTTTTTCTTTTATTGAACTAAGAGAAAATTTCAGTTCTGTGCTCTTCATGAATCTACCTATGACTTATTCAGAACTCAGCATCCCTCTCTAGCTAACTAGGCATAACTTGGCAGCAATAAGACTCAGCAACAAACCCTTCCCCCATGCCCAGCTTAAAGAGGGCTGGACAGGCCCCCTACTTGTGTGTAGCCCGAGTTACTGTTGGGCGCGCATGCTCCTCCTGAGTTTGGATTGTTCAATCTAAGGCCACATTCGCCTGCTGGACTGGGGCAAAGGTGGGGCTTCAGTTGCTGTCCCATCCTGTCCCTCTGCAGGGAGAGAACTATCTGGCAGTGGCACGGGCACTGGGAAAGCACCTTGTCCAGCAGAAGGGTGGCAGGCAGGTCTGGTGATCTCTCTAGGGGGGTGTCTGAAACTGAGGTGTCTGAAACTGAGGGAGGTGACCTGTCAATGTCTGGAGCAGGACCCACTTCGATGTCCCTCCCCTCACTGGCTCCTTCCCTGACTGGAACGTCCAAGTCCTCCTCACCCCCCTCCTGCTTGACGGTCCACCCCCTGCTAGCATGGCTCACAACAGGCACCAAGTTGGTGAAGGCTGGTATACAGTAAACTATTTCACTAGATTCCATGTAAAGCATACTTTGTTTCTGCCCTGCATGTTTACAGCAAGGTGCTTCTTAAGAACAAGCACAATCATTTCCCATAGACAGCATTAGCAAGGGCTGTTATTTACAACATATACTTTTTACAGATGACACCGATCCAATTTACATGATATAATTTGAGACAGACAAAATGACACTAAAAAAGGAAAAGAGATTTTGCCATGGTATCCTTCTAACAGAACATTAAACTTAAGTTGAATGCCTGGCAGTGCTCAGTGCAAAGCAGTTTTCAACATATATGAACAAAACTGAAACAATAATTCTGCAGATAAATTTGCAGATCATTAGAAAGAAGCTCTCATAATAAAATCACTGCAATTAATTTTCAGTGATGTAATTTGTAGCCCCTAGAGACAACCATAAAGGAGCATACAATAGTATTAAAAGTGAGAGCATACTCCATTCACATAAAAATACAACAAACAACAATAATAATAATTTTGAAAAACAGAGATGTTTTTCCATAATTTCCCCATTATATAAAGAATGCTTGTGGAAATGCTACCAGTGCACTGTAACATTAAAAAGTGACTGTTTCATTGAAAGAGCACCAAAAGCAGTCTTCGCTAACCCAATGTCCTCCAGATGTTTTGGACTACAACTCCCATAATCCCTGATCATTATCCACATTGGCTGTGGATGATGGTAACTGTAATACAAAACACCTGGAGGGCATTAGGATGGAAAGACTGGTCTAAAGCTACAATCTTCAGGGAGGCATGCATACCATGAATATATATATATTTGGGTTGTTTACATCTTATGTACTTACTTATTATTGATTGATTGATTTTATTTTATTAAATGTCTGTCCCTCTCTTCCTCCCAGAAGGAGCCCAGGGCAACAAACAAAAACATTAAAAGCACTACAAAACATCTTTAAAAACAAAGGAAAGCAAAACATTTTTAAAACAGCTTTTAAAATAAAACAGCTTTAAAAAACATCATAAAAGCAATTCCAGCGCAGACACAGGCTGGGATAAGGCCTCTACTTAAAAGGCTTGTTGAAAGAGGAAGGTCTTCAGTAGGTGCTGAAAAATAGAGATGGTGCCAGTCTAATATTTAAAGGGAGGGAATTCCAAAGGGTAGGTGCCACTACACTAAAGGTCCACTTCCTCTGTTTTGCAGAATGGACCTCCTGATATGATGGTTTCTGCAGGAGGCCCTCACCTGCAGAGTGCAGTGATCATCTGATCAATCTTTCACCGTCACAGAATCTGCAACAGGAACAAAGGAAGCTACCTTATGCAGAGTCAGGCCATTGGTCCATTTAACTCAGCGATGTCTACAGTGACTGGCAACAGCTCTCCAGGATTTTCAGACAGGTGTTTTTCCCAGACTTTCCTGGAAATGCCAGATGTGCTGAATTGGTTTTATTATAGTGTTGCTTTGCTGTTTTATTGTAGTGTAACTCACCAGGGATCAAAGGCAAGCTAGAAATTATGAATGAAAATTAATAAAATTAAAAAATGGAACTTTCTTCTAAATAGACACATATAGGCACTATAAATGTGTTATTGGAAATTAGGGGTGTGTGACAGATTTGGACAAATCCTAACCTGACCTGAAGCAAAGTGCTTTGGAGAGATTCTGAACTTCTTCAAGACGAAGTGGAATCTGTTTGAGGGGGCCCAAACCAAAGCAGGGTGCTACAAAGTACTTTGTGACACTTTAGCAATTTGGGTGCCATGAAATCCCTACAGACAAGTTTCTACTGTCTGATACTAGACTGTATAGTGCTGTACTGTTGTATTGTGTGCAGGTATATATATATATTTACTATAGCATACACAGTCCCATCCCTGCCTGTCTTACATTATGTCTGATCATGAGGCACATACAAGACACTAGCAGCAAGCCATGTGGTGCCCTCAAGGGCAAAAGGAATGACAATGGAAGAGGTGTTGGCAGTGTCAGGAATGCCTTTTTGAAAGGTTAAAAACTAAAATGGTTCTGAGGTAAGAAATTGTGGGGGGAAACATCTTGCCTGAAATGGGGCCTCTGAGAGGCTATGAGATTGCAGTTCCCACAGCTGAAGCTAGTTAATTAAGCTACAAGCAAGAACATCTGCTTATCAGTTGAGACTGGTACTTTAAAGCCAATTGGCCTGGGAAAGTTGGTCAGTGTGTGACTGTTAAGCATGAAATCTCCAGGTTTCATCATCAGAAAGCCCCCAATTATCTAATTAATTCCTGGCTGTTGCCGGGCATTTTCCCATAAGAATAGGATCCAGACTATGTTGCTGGTGCTACTGATGTGGGAATTCCATATTCCATCTGCTATACAGACTATACTGCTATGGGAAGATGTGGAACTGTGAGGTGGTTTGCTGTTTGCCTCTATTGTAAGTATAGATTAGGCTAGACAGTTTTGTTGTTTTTTGTTTGAGACTGTAACTCTCTGTATTTTACCTGGCTCTCAGGAGTGTGGGTTTTAAGGGATCATTTTACTATCATATTTGTGCACTTATATTTTTATTCTAATAAAGCTACTTCTTATTTACCAGTGTGTGTTCTTTGTGAGAGGAGATTTGGCTCTGAGTCTAGCACCTTAGCCATTTAGTCACAGACTACCAGATATTTGGGTATTTTGCCTAAAGGCTCCAGGACAAGGAGTGTACCTTTGGCTCTTGTCTTTGGAATCTTTGGCAGGTCTTTTTCTGGCACTTTGGGTTTGCCCTTGGCCCAGAGTGGGTGACCAGGATTAAGGGGTGGTTACAGTCTACCTACCTTCAGTTGTTGTTGGTTTACTCAGCCCTGGTAAGGGGGGCACAGGTTGTGCCTGGCCAGGATCAATTTCCCTGGAGTTGGGAACTGAGTCCTGGGAATGAACCAGGGCGGTTCATGACAGGCAGTAGCACTGACCATTAGAGTCCTCTGCCAAACAAACTCAAACACATTGTCTTCATTTCACATGGGAGAAATAATGATACCCAGTGTTCCCTCTCCTCCCAGAGAACTAGCAGTGTAAGCCAGCCTATTCTCACTATTAATAGTAGTAGAGAAAAGGAGGTAGAGAAGGAGGAGGGAGCAAGCAAGCAAGCAGCCATTTTCCACAGGGAGCTCTTGTAACTAATCAGCTAATTAGATGCACAGCTGAGGAGAAGATTGCAGAAAAGCTTTCGAATGTGGTGGCTACTTTAGTTGAGGAGGATATCTTCCTCTGCTTCCCTCCTAGCTCCCCCAAAAAGGGACAGTAGTGTTTCAGTGGTAACCAAAGTTTTCAGTGCCAAGAAATTCCCCCTCTGATACTCCCCTGCTTGTCATTTGGAGGTTACCCAGAATGAAGGCAGAGATTCTGAAGAAATGGCAATGCATAGACTGGGATTACTTTGAGTTGGCAGCGCATCCCATCTATGCCAGCTGACTGCAGTGCAGCAAGTAGCTGCGTAGGGGGAAGGTTCTAGAACATTACACCACCAGCATTCTTCAAACACACCTGCATAGGTAGCACCAGTGCCTCTTGTTTGAGGAGGAATCAAAGGCAGGAAGGGCATGAGGAGTGCATTGCTGAGTGGGAGTAAGAAGCCTTCCTCTCACTGTCAGACATCCCATCCCCAAGAAGCAGAATAAAGTGCTTAGGCGGTAATTGGGGTTGGGAAAACATGGGTCGATCCACTGCAAGCTTCCAACATTTTTATAAGTGCCTAGTACAAAACTGCTGGACCTATTTGTCTGCAATTTGGCCAATTTCATACCTAGAGGAACCTCTCCCATTTCTGTTAGTTTCATAACAATTGCCCACAAAACACTAAGGGAGATTACGTGAATCCTTTTAAAGCCAGCAACAAACTATAAAGACTGCCCTTACAGGAAAGGCCTATAAATTTCATCAATCCCCCCCCAAAAAAGATGCCCAGTACATCCCTCCCCTTTCCAGGACCTATTTGTCTATAATTTGACAGGGTTTGTCCACACAGGAGGAGTTAGTGTGCCTGCAAATTTTATCCACTTATGTCCAAAGGGAGCAAAAGGTATAGCCTTTTAAAATTTCCCCATAATAATGACCAGGAAAGGCATGAAGCTTCATTTTTCTGAACTGAAATTTGGATTTGGACCCTGAGCCAAATTGGACAGACTCTGTAGTACTTCAGACTGAGGTGGGATGTTTTCCAAAGTGCCAAATCAGGGTCCAAACTGAGTGTTGTAGTTGGTGCACACTTGTACAGAAAATTACCTCTCTCTGTTAGAAGAGATAATATACCTGAGAAAAACTATAGATGCCAGTATGGTGAGTTCTTTCCTTCTGTTATAATTTATTAGCTGGTACAGTCTGTCTAACTGAACTGCTGAGTTCAGTAAAGTATTGTTTTATAAATTATGATGAAATTATATTAACTGTCTTATTGAATAGGCCTCCTGACAAAAGTAACATAGGAAATGTTACATCTCTACTACCCGTTCAGGCTTAAGTAACTTCTTCTGCTTTCTATATTCATTAGCTCTCAAGTGTTTACACAGAGCTACAGTAGGCTAAAATTCATTATAGTTGAAATGTGCTCATTAAAAGTAGACTGGGTAAGAAAAACCTGGAGTTTGAGCTCCGATTTATCTTGAGTCACAGGAGAAAATATCACAGCTCTGAGTCATCAGCCACATACCTACTCCCCCCTCTCGCAAATCACTAAGTCCAAAATCAAAACCTAGGAAGAAGATTGCTAAACTCGAACAGAACATCCTCTTTCACATCTATTGACAAAAAAACCCTGAAAGTAGAGTTAGGGGTCTGGCCATTAATTTCTTTTTATTTCGGTTTCAACATTATTTAGATTGCCAATTCATAAAACTATGATGAAATTCAGCTGGTTCAGGATTCAAAATAAAATACATCTGACGAGCTATCTTATGCTGAGTCAGACTTATTGTTCTATCATTCTGCCTAGCACCATAATATCTATTCTGATGGGCAGTGGTTCTCCAAAGTCTCAGGCAGAGGTCTCCTTTTCTTCCTGTACATTCAGATATCAAATACATTCTCTGACCAGGTTCAAAACCCCACATGCATGTGGCAAAGGCATTGACACATACCAGCCTGGCGTTCCCATTCAGATGAATGACTCAACATTGTCAGCAGCATTGCCTCTAGTAGACCCTGAAGTGCCCTATATCAGCTGCAATTTATTTACTTGGAACAGGAAAGATGAACCAGAGAGAACAGTGTTATACACCCTTTCCCCAAGCATCTTTTAATTTGTGTGATGCAGGTTGGCTGGTGCATTCAACAGACTTAGATAATGCCCTGTGTTGAAGCAAAAGCCCATGTTAAGGCAATAGCGTTAAGCATCAGTTGACATGTTATTACCTTCGCCATCTGGAGATGCTGGGAAATGTCCCCATCCATTCTTCTTTATATTTACACATTTGCATCAATGCATTCTACAGGGATATGTTCTAATGCATAACGAACAGCATGCTACATTGGCATGCTGATGTTCGTACCTAACAGTTTTGAAGTTCTTGCACTTGTATTGCATAGTTGGTGCAGTAAGGTATTTTTAGGCTTTGGACTTAATTCTCTTATGGACTCCTCTTTAGATGGTAATGTGTTTATTGTTTCACTGACTTCAAAATGTGATAAGCCAGACCTGGTGCATCTCCTGCTCATCTGTTGAATGGGGCCCTGAATGTCTTCCCCAAGGTCAATCCTGTTGACACCACTGGACTTAAGCAGCCCACCCCCTATTGTTTCTCCAGTCATGTCACATTCCCAGAGCACCAGGCCCCTCAGACAGCTGCTCCTTGCTTCCTTCAGAAGTAGGATACACTCCCTTCTCAGAGGGGGGGGGAGTAGATAACCCCACTTATCATGTTCCATGTAGCCTCCCACAAGAGGCAGTCTCAGGCATTCCTTTTGCCTGTCTCCCTCTAAGGCTTATAAGCCATATGCAGGAGTCTGGAGACTTGCCATTTCTTATCAACCCTACCCTTACCCTCCCACAGACTATTCTGATGGATGATTGGTTGAGCTACCTCCTCCACATATCTGCTTTTCATTTAAAAAAAATGCTGGGAAATTGCAGTATTGGCTCTCCTTTTATAACATCCAATTTGGCCCAAGTTTTTACTAACTGTTTATTCTGAGTAAACATGCTTAAGATTACACTGCACATTAAGTCCCAGGGAATTCAGTATGACTTACTCCCGTAGAAAGTACAGCTTTGCAGTCCTGGAATGATGAGAAATTATTTACCAACTAAGTGGTGCTCTAAATGAAATGTCACCTTGCTATCGAAGCTTTTACATTAGAAACACAGTATTGCATAGCTGAGAAATCAATACTGGGTTTTTTCCTCTTGTCTGCTTCCAAATGGGCATCGAATCTGTGCAGCCATGTGATACTTTACAAAAATGCTGACAAACCTCTCTCCCTTCCCCAAGCATTCACATCTTAAGTGCACCATAATAAAGTGCCAAATTTTTCTTTTTTCATTTATCAAGTAAAAAGCATATTTTAGTTCTTATTGCTCTCTGAGTAAAACAATAATTGATGAACACCAAAAGGGCTTTCTGGGGCATATTCTACATTTGACAAAGTCTAAGTAAGCTGAAGAAACCACAAAGGATATTGATTTTCCATGAAAGGGTAAAGACTGATCTTTCTTCATTTGAAACGGTCTGTTTCTACCAAATACCACAAAGAAAATCCAGAGAATAAGGCAAGAGAACAGTAGAGGAAAGAGGGGAAATGATTTCAGGTCTAAATGACTCTGCTTGCCATTCTAATGCCTATTAGTGTAAGAAAAACACTATGTGGTTTTAGAAAGCCCATTTAACAAGGAAAAGGAATAGGGGTGTTGCAAAACTGCCTTTGTATTCACATGGATGAAAAAAAGTGGTATGCCAGCCTAACCCTTACATTTTCACAAAGGTGTTGAAGTGTCTGCCAGTATTTGAGCAAAATCCATACTGTAAAATGGACAGGAGTAATGAGTATAAAAAATATCTGGATGCATGTTACTACATGCTACAAGCCTTAACCAAGGCCTTACCCATGACTGCTATTCTAAGTTAATACTTGATCACTATCCTTGTAATCAAAGGACAAAATCGCCCTTGTATGTATTTAGTCTAAGGTTAGTAAATTTCATATAATACAGCCCCATTAAATTGCTCCTTCTGGTGGCTGAAGTCACTCATGAAGCCACTTGTCATGTGGCTTGACCTCATTGCAAGGAGGCTCTTCATAGCAACATCAGAGGTTGCCAGCCTCCACTTGAGTAAATTAAAAGCCACTTGTCATATGAATCAGATGTTATAACTGCTGTGTAAAATGCTGTGATTTGATAGCTGTTTGGGGGAGCCTCTGCAGGGAATTTCAAGACAGAATTAATTTTATTCAAAAGAGGAAGTTTCTTGGGAGACTATGGCCGCAATCCTATATACAGAGTAAGTTCCATGGAAATCAGTAGATTTATTTTTAATATGCATGCATAGTATGAGACAGTAAGAGTGGGTGCAGATGAACCAATTTCCTCCTGAATACAATGACACCTCCATCACTATGTCATATTGAAGGGCTCAATTTCATCATGAACTCCATGGTAATCATACTTCTTGTAGAGTGCATTTCTAGTTTGCCCAATGAGATAGCTATGGTGCTTATTATATGTCTGGCCATTGCCAATGACACAATTCCACAGAGAACCTATTATGTGGTGATTGTATTATGGGATGAACCAGGTTGCTAAAGAAAAAACATAAAAAAACCCCATCCCTTCATTAATTTGGTGACAAATCATAGCTACCAGGTATATTTAAGCATTTAAGGATGTACAAATCTATCTATTTTCAGTTCATGCCACTTTGGCCTGTTTTTGCCCATAATTTCATTCCATTTCCACTAATTAATCTATGAATTTTTAGGAGGGGATCCTTCTAAATGCTGTTTTAAAATATACTTTTCACATGTTTTAAATGTTTACATGTATTTAAATTTGTATTCTCTCTCAAAACATGAATATTTTGATATTCTGTGCAAATTGTGTCACCATAGCATTTAGAGAAGGGCCAAATCTGGCAGATAGCTAAATTGTAGGGCATCAGGTCACTTTTGCATAGCAATTTGCAAAGCTCACATTTCTCAAGCTTCCCTAGTAGCAAGAGACCATGTGAAATTATGTGTTTTTACCAAGGCTGCATAGATATTATACATTTAAAGCACATTGTTTCTCCCAAAGCATCCTAGGAACTGTAGTTTACTCCTCAGAGAGCTACAATTTCTAGCACCCTTAACAAACTGCAATTCCCAGTATTCTTTGGGGGAAATAATGTGCTTTAAATATGTGGTCTGTGTTCACAGCCCAAGTCTTGTGGTAACTTATACATCATTTTGGCCTGCTCCCACAATAGTCTAGAACTGTGCACCTTTGGCAATGTTTAGAACTTTTAACTTTTTTTTTTTTTGCTTGAATGTTCTTGACTTTTCATGATTTTGTAAACTTTTTTTCAAAAGAGAGTCAGCATCTGCTATGTGGTGGGTTATATGCAGTGGAAATTAGTCCATTAGGGCAAATAGGGCAACCCCCACCAACCTCACTCTGTCCTTGCCTGCTTTACTTACAGTCAGTCCAAGGGGGGGCATTGCCAGTCAGCTTCCTCCCCCTTAGTCTTAGTGTTGCCCTTGTAGAACTCAGCAGGGAGGAAGATGAGCTCTGCCTGTCATTGGCTCGGGCTCTAAATTCTGTTGGTCTCCCAGTCTTCTGCCTGGTCATGTGTGTGTTTCCCACCCTAGCCTTGAAGACACCAACTCATTGCTTAATTTTTATCCCAAGCGATGTTGGGTAAACTTGCCAAGGCTTCCTGACTGAAAGGTGGTGTATATCTCACTTCATGAGTTTTACAGATGGGTCATTAAGCTGATGCCAATGTTTGTGGAATACAAGTTTCATGTATTTTGTTAGCTAGTTGGATTTTGTTTCTGCTTCATCAAAAGGGCTCAGGAGAGCTTAATATATACTCTGTGCAACTATGAATGGCTTAGTCTCATTTTCAGTGGGGCTTGCAATAGAGCTCTATTCCCTGATGGACTGTGCTGTAAGTTCAGTTTCCTCTAGGATCAGCAGTTGTTCTTGCCCACCCCTATTCATTTCAGTAATTTCTCCACAGAATAGCAGGCATTCCTAAAACCTTCCTGCTGGAGTGGCTTTTTCCTGCTTTGTGAAAACTATACAACAATTTAAATCCTGAATGGTAGACTTTATGGTTTCAGAACACATCAATTTTACCTAAAACAAGGAGAAAGTCAGGATGACAAAGTCATTGAGATTCCAAGGACTGAGTTTGCTTTGTGATACTGAAGAACAGACTGCACTTCATGCTGTTATAATGTTTACAGGTTCTTTCTTAACACAGGTTCTTTCTTAACACTTAGTAGCATCTGTTGAGTGCTTAGAAGGATTTTCAAAACTCTGCTCAGTCTTATAACAGGAATATCATCAATTTTATTTTTCACATCACTCATTTTGGTATATTGTTTGCTTCTGACTATTTGTATCTCTACCTTGCATCAGGAACACGCATGTACCTGCATATAAATGTTTATTAACATATATACATATATAGGTATCAATACATATCAATACACATACATATATAGGTATCAAGTAGCAATGGGCACATTTATTTCCAGTCCATGTCACTTTTGAATCTTCTCATCCATACGTGTGTTTTGTCCCATTTCCACATTAATCTGAATGTATCTTCCTTTTTTATGTGCATGAATGTTTGGTACATTTTTTTGAGCAGAAAATTGCACCAGAATATTTGATGCAAATATGGGGTGAATAATTAAGTTCTGATCCACATTAGTCCAAGAAGTGTAGATTAAGTCAGTTCCTATCAAGATTCACAAGAACTGAATTCCTCAAGCATTCCTAGTATCAAGGGAAATTTATGTAATCTATTGTAAGACTATCTAGGAGCAGGGATGGGGAACCTGTGGTCCTTAGATGTTGTTGGACTTCAGCTCTCATCAGTCCCAACCCACATGGCCAGTGATGATGGGAGCTGTTGTCCAACAACATAAGAACATAAGAACATAAGAAGAGCCTGCTGGATCAGGCCAGTGGCCCATCTAGTCCAGCATCCTGCTCTCACAGTGGCCAACCAGGTGCCTGGAGGAAGCCCGCAAGCAGGACCCAAGTGCAAGAACAGTCTCCCCTCCTGAGGCTTCCAGCAACTGGTTTTCAGAAGCATGCTGCCTCTGACTAGGGTGGCAGAGCACAGGCATCATGGCTAGTAGCCATTGATAGCCCTGTCCTCCATGAATTTGTCTAATCTTCTTTTAAAGCCGTCCAAGCTGGTGGCCATTACTGCATCTTGTGGGAGCAAATTCCATAGTTTAACTATGCGCTGAGTAAAGAAGTACTTCCTTTTGTCTGTCCTGAATCTTCCAACATTCAGCTTCTTTGAATGTCCACGAGTTCTAGTATTATGAGAGAGGGAGAAGAACTTTTCTCTATCCACTTTCTCAATGCCATGCATAATTTTATACACTTCTAGCATGTCTCCTCTGACCCGCCTTTTCTCTAAACTAAAAAGCCCCAAATGCTGCAACCTTTCCTCGTAAGGGAGTCGCTCCATCCCCTTGATCATTCTGGTTGCCCTCTTCTGAACCTTTTCCAACTCTAGAATATCCTTTTTGAGATGAGGCGACCAGAACTGTACACAGTATTCCAAATGCGGCCGCACCATAGATTTATACAACGGCATGATGATATCGGCTGTTTTATTTTCAATACCTTTCCTAATTATCGCTAGCATGGAATTTGCCTTTTTCACAGCTGCCGCACACTGGGTCGACATTTTCATCGTGCTGTCCACTACAACCCCGAGGTCTCTCTCCTGGTCAGTCACCGCCAGTTCAGACCCCATGAGCGTATATGTGAAATTCAGATTTTTTGCTCCAATATGCATAATTTTACACTTGTTTATATTGCATTTGCCATTATTCTGCCCATTCACTCAGTTTGGAGAGGTCTTTTTGGAGCTCTTCGCAATCCCTTTTTGTTTTAACAACCCTGAACAATTTAGTGTCATCAGCAAACTTGGCCACTTCACTGCTCACTCCTAATTCTAGGTCATTAATGAACAAGTTGAAAAGTACAGGTCCCAATACCGATCCTTGAGGGACTCCACTTTCTACAGCCCTCCATTGGGAGAACTGTCCGTTTATTCCTACTCTCTGCTTTCTGCTTCTTAACCAATTCCTTATCCACAAGAGGACCTCTCCTCTTATTCCATGACTGCTAAGCTTCCTCAGAAGCCTTTGGTGAGGTACCTTGTCAAACGCTTTTTGAAAGTCTAAGTACACTATGTCCACTGGATCACCTCTATCTATATGCTTGTTGACACTCTCAAAGAATTCTAATAGGTTACTGAGACAGGACTTTCCCTTGCAGAAGCCATGCTGGCTCTGCTTCAGCAAGGCTTGTTCTTCTATGTGCTTAGTTAATCTAGCTTTAATAATACTTTCTACCAGTTTTCCAGGGACAGAAGTTAAGCTAACTGGCCTGTAATTTCCGGGATCCCCTCTGGATCCCTTTTTGAAGATTGGTGTTACATTTGCCACTTTCCAGTCCTCGGGCACGGAGGAGGACCCGAGGGACAAGTTACATATTTTAGTTAGCAGATCAGCAATTTCACCTTTGAGTTCTTTGAGAACTCTCCGGTGGATGCCATCCGGGCCCGGTGATTTGTCAGTTTTTATATTGTCCATTAAGCTTACAACTTCCTCTCTCGTTACCACTATTTGTCTCAGTTCCTCAGAATCCCTTCCTGCAAATCTTAGTTCAGGTTCAGGGATCTGCCCTATATCTTCCACTGTGAAGACAGATGCAAAGAATTCATTTAGCTTCTCTGCAATCTCCTTATCGTTCTTTAGTACACCTTTGACTCCCTTATCATCCAAGGGTCCAATTGTCTCCCTAGATGGTCTCCTGCTTTGAATGTATTTATAGAATTTTTTGTTGTAGGTTTTTATGTTCTTAGCAATGTGCTCCTCAAATTCTTTTTTAGCATCCCTTATTGTCTTCTTGCATTTCTTTTGCCAGAGTTTGTGTTCTTTTTTATTTTCTTCATTTGGACAAGACTTCCATTTTCTGAAGGAAGACTTTTTGCCTCTAAGAGCTTCCTTGACTTTGCTCGTTAACCATGCTGGCATCTTCTTGGCCCTGGCGGTACCTTTTCTGATCTGCGGTATGCACTCCAGTTGAGCTTCTAATATAGTGTTTTTAAACAACTTCCAAGCATTTTTGAGTGATGTGACCCTCTGGACTTTGTTTTTCAGCTTTCTTTTTACCAATCCCCTCATTTTTGTGAAGTTTCCTCTTTTGAAGTCAAATGTGACCGTGTTGGATTTTCTTGGCAATTGGCCAGTTACACGTATGTTTAATTTAATAGCACTGTGGTCACTGCTCCCAATTGGTTCAACAACACTTACATCTTGCACAGGTCCCGGTCCCCACTGAGGATTAAGTCCAGGGTTGCCGTCCCTCTGGTCGGTTCCATGACCAACTGGTCTAGGGAATAGTCATTTAGAATATCTAGAAACTTTGCTTCTTTGTCATGACTGGAACACATTTGCAGCCAGTCTATGTCCGGGTAGTTGAAGTCACCCATTACTACCACATTTCCTAGTTTGGATGCTTCCTCAATTTCATATCTAATCTCCAGGTCTCCCTGAGCATTTTGATCAGGGGGACGATAGATCGTTCCCAGTATTAAGTCCCTCCTGGGGCATGGTATCACCACCCACAACGATTCTGTGGAGGAGTCTGCCTCTTTTGGGGTTTCAAGCTTGCTGGATTCAATGCCTTCTTTCATGTATAGAGCGACTCCACCACCAATACGTCCTTCCCTGTCCTTCCGATATAGTTTATATCCAGGGATAACCGTATCCCACTGGTTTTCTCCATTCCACCAGGTCTCCGTTATGCTCACTATATCAATGCTCTCCTCTAAGACCAAGCACTCCAGTTCTCCCATCTTGGTTCGCAGGCTCCTAGCATTAGCGTACATTAGCGTACATTAAGTGCCAGCAGTCTGGTTCCATTCTGGTTCAAGTGGAGCCCTAGGTTTCCCACCCCGATCTAGAGGTTAATACGATAGCAGGGAAAGCTAAATTTATAAAATCATTATTCAATAACAGGTCACATAGGAAAATATTTTAAATGATTATTTGAAGGATATTTCTAGAAATGCCCAGAAAATTAGCATTAAGCAACAACTTTAGAATAGCTTTATAGCTTTTTTAAGTCTGGAGATCAAACATATATTTCTTCCTTGGTAACAGCAGGCAACTTCCTTGCATCCCTTCAGTGAGGTGTGAAATGGAATTTGATTTAATGCATGGCTTCCACTGTTAAGAAAGTCACAGAAAAGGTGAAGGTGACCATGCCATCCAAAGTGTGATGGCTGGCAACCAGAGAGAGGGACTTTTCAGTGGTGGCTGAGACTTTTGAACTCTCTCACTCACTCTCTCCCAGATTGCTTTCCAAGTACGTGCATTGAAGCCAGGCAAAAATCCTATTTTATTCTAAAATAAAATTAAGGAAGCCTGAGAATGTAGACTGGCCCAGCATCACTTAATCAGCTTCATGGCTGAGTGATGATTTGAATCTTGGTCCACCTGGTCCTAATCTAACACTCTGCTCATTAGATAGTGGTCTTTGCTAATGTTTACTTATGTTCCTCTTTGGAAATGCTTGCACTTACCATATGTAAAGGTAAAGGTGTCCACGCACTTATAGTGCGAGTCATTTCCGACTCTTAGGGTGATGTCTTGTGACGTTTACTAGGCAGACCATATATATGGGGTGGGATTCCCAGTTCCATCCCCGGCCTTTCTTTACTCCCCAGCATACGCCGGGTACTCATTTTACTGACCACGGATGGATGGAAGGCTGAGTGGACCTCGACCCCTTTTACCGGAGATTTGACTTCCTCCTTTCGTTGGAATCGAACTCCGGCCATGAGCAGAGCTTCAGCTGCATTACCGCCACTTACCACTCTGTGCCACGGAGGATGTTTTACCATATGTAGCCAGTGGGGAAAACATTCCTATTCTGCTAGCTTTGTCTCTGTCTGTTTCATGGCTGGAAGGAAACCTGTTCTCACTCCTGCTTGTGCTAAGGACAACAACAACAACAACAACAAAACCAACTTGTTTATTTATTTACTTATTTATTTTAAAAGTAAGAACACATCAACACAGTGGCATTCCAGGACTTATGTGACAATATTTAATCATGATCAAATAATAATTGTGACCACTGCTGTGAAATAACGAGACATGACACAGATGAGGATTGGGTGCAACATGGGCCACGTTTATTTTGGATTAAAGCCAATTATCTGTAGTGTGGATATGCAGGAAAATGGATACTAACAACAGGGGCAAGGTCCACCCTGCCCATCCCCTCTCCCTAGCCCCAACCTTAAAGGGTGGTTTGGGAGGCTTTCAAGCTCCACCCCCCTCCCGGAGCCCCACAACTCCAGGTGGGTGTCACAAGTTAGCCCCAAAGGTGAGCCATATCCTGCCAACAGGTCACACACACCCGGAAGGCAGGTCCTGGGTCTCACCAATCACCTTAGAGGTACCAAAGGGTGCTCAGCAAAACCATAACCTGACCAATTCCCACATATACCCACCACAGAAGAGGACAAGCCTCCCCTTAGGCCTTCTTCCCCCACCTGTGGCTAACAATATCATGTAGGACATACTACAGATCAGATAAAAACAAATCATTGCCCAAATCAGATGGATGAACCCCATCTGGCCCATAAAGTTCCACCTGAGGATATACTTATACACTTCCTAAAATACATAAGAACATTACACCACCTCCAGGAAGACCTATAGTGTCCGGATGTAATTCGGTTTTAGAACCATTATCCCAATATGTTGATTTTTTTCTAAAACCTTTTGTACAAGAAATTCCTTCCTATGTAAGAGATTCAGTAGATTTCATTAACAAAATACAACATCTACATGTGGAACCTGAAGACCTGCTAGTCACCATGGACGTTCGCTCTTTATATACTAATATCCCACAAGAATCAGCAATAAAGATCATAAGAGAAACTTTGGAAAAAAGATCAGATAAACATCCACCATCACATTTTTTATGCACTTTGGCTGAAATAGCTTTAGAAAAGAAATATTTTACTTTCAATAACAATTTTTATTGGCAAATAGCAGGTGTAGCCATGGGTTGCCCTATGGCACCAGAAGTGGTAAATTTGTTTATGGGAGATTATGAAAGGGAAATAACTAATTCTAGTCCATTCAAATCCAACATAAAATGCTGGCTTAGATACATAGATGATGTATTTCTTATTTGGACAGGAGCAAAAGAACAGCTATTAGACTTTTTGGTATGGGTAAATAATAAACATCCCAGTATAAAATTTGATTCAGTATATAGTGAAACAAGTGTACATTTTTTAGATATAAAAGTCATTAAATGTGGTCAACAACTTTCCACAACATTATACAAAAAGTCTACTGATAGAAATACATATCTTCATTATGAAAGTTCACACCCAAAAATCATAAAAAATAATCTGCCCTATGGACAATTTCTTAGAATTAGACGGAATTGTAGTTCCAATGAAGAATTTATAGATCATTCACAGTCTTTAAAACAACAATTAATAAATAGAGGATATCCATCATCAAGAGTAGAAGAGAGCTTTAGATCAGCTTTACAACAAGATCGTACCACCCTTCTAACATCTAAACCCAAGAAAATTTCTAACCGAATGCATTGCAGCTTAACATTTAATCATATTACAAATAGATTACAAAATAGAATTAAAAAATACTGGTATATTTTGAAACATATTCCAGGGTGTGCAGAAAAGCCAATTACTTCTTTTAAAAGGACAAAAAATATAAAAGAATGCATAATTAAAAGTACAGATAGAGAGCAACAGGATACACAAAGAACAATAATGGAAATTCCTAAACTAACAGGTCATCACCCATGTGGACATTGTACATATTGTAAATATACAAGTAAGAAAACATTCTTTAAAAATCCCCAGAATCAACAAGAATTTCCTTTACAAAATTACATTACGTGTGCAACTTCATATGTCATTTATGCCATAGAATGTAGCTGTTCAAAATTATATATAGGACAAACAACTAGACCCTTGAAAGTAAGAATAGGAGAACATCTTAGTAATATAAGGTGCAGCAGAAAGGGTTCACCATTAGTAGACCATTTTCTTGAATGTAAACACACTATGAAAGATTTTCATTTTTGGGGTGTAGAAAAAGTGTGGGGACAAAATAACAGTAGACTCCTAAAAAGAGAAATATGGTGGATTTTGGCTTTAAATACCATGTCTCCTTCAGGATTAAATGGAGAACTGG
The DNA here is from genome assembly GCF_030035675.1 of Rhineura floridana. Taxonomy (NCBI): domain Eukaryota; kingdom Metazoa; phylum Chordata; class Lepidosauria; order Squamata; family Rhineuridae; genus Rhineura; species Rhineura floridana. The sequence goes on from NC_084483.1 coordinate 56,545,972, forward strand.
ATTTTCTTCCTCTTTTGTAGTGATACAGAGTTTTTAGAGGATCCCTTACAGGCAATTTCTGAATAGATAATGAAATACACATCTCAGCTGAGTACCACTCTACATATAAAAGCATGTCATCTAGTTTTAACAAATACACAGAAAGAAGGTAAAGAGAACGCTATAAACTGTTAGAGAAACAGACAAAGAAAAATGTAAGTAAAAAGTTTTTACAAATGTGTGTTTTCCTATTGTTTATTAAGAATTTTAAATGTAATACAAATGAAGTATTAATTATGCAAATGTATATATGTTTGTATTGTAGCCCCTGACGAAGGCTGATATACAATAGAGCCGAAACGCGTTGGGCATTTTTAAAGAAGACAAAATAAAATAAACAACTTTAGAACACTAATGGTCATTTGGGTTTTATACCCCCTCTCCTTTTTGCATTGATATTTGACCACCACCACCCCCTCTTTTTTATCGGACTTCCCTATTTACCTTTTTGCTTGCCTTATTAAGGTACCTAGGGTCACTATCCCTCCTCCAAACCCACCTGGGGAACATGTCTGGCCATACAATGAGGGCCCTGGGCCGACGAAAAAAAAAAAAACCAAATTCCAAACATGCTTGTATCATCAGGGCATTGCCCTTCAACAAGCCTAAATGATTGCTACCCAAATGGATGACCAAAGTGTGGGGAGGATGCTGCACCAGGACAGGATCAAAGAGCATTGACAGCAAGCAGTCCCACAACATGCCACGCCTGCCCAGCCACTGGACCAATGCACACTCATGGCTTGCACCACCCTCCAACTGGCCCAGAAAACCATGCTGTGTCCACACACAAGAATCCTGACATGCTCCAGCACCCTTCAACCATCTGTCAAAACAAAACATCAACAGTGAACAAACTGCATTTAAGTCCAGCATGTGCCTCAAAAAGTCCAAACATAATATTTGAATGCCCAGATTTCCGTCCACCCAGGACCTGAATACTGGCCTCATCCAAATCCAGGATGGCCGTAGAAAAAGAAAGCCACACCAATACAAAAAGAATGAGTGCCAAAAGTAGGGATCAACCCCCAATTTTGCCAGGGCACACTTTGTCACCATCTGAAACTGATACTTTGCACCCGCCCATCCTGGTGACAAAAAAGGGGTCCAGGCAAATGGCCTCACAACCTAAGGCCCTAACAGGACAGAGACCCACCGCAGAAGCAGCAGCAAATATAATCAGGGATCTCCTACCCTGCTGGTCCATCTTGGAATGGCGTAACCTTATCTGCACTGAGTCCCGAGACAGAGTCACATCACATAACTCAATCTGCTGCCCCAAAACATCAGATGCAGAGAAGGTAATCAACTCACTCATCCCGAAGCCCCCCCCCAAAATGCAACAAGTCCCCTGAGTAGGGGAGGGAAGTCCCGAACTGCCATCCCCCAAAACCAGAAATGCTTCCAGGAAGTGGGGGAGGTTCCGTTCAGTTCCCCCAAACTCAGCATAAGCACCTTTTAAGGCTGTGTGAAAAAATGAGCCACCATTGCAGCTTGTCTCCTCCACCACTGCTTCAGCACCACCATCACTGCTGCTCTGTTGCTTGTGTTTCTACCAAGGCCACCACTGCCACCTCTGCCTCTGGAGCTCTTGCCACTGCTGTCACCACATCCTCCAGAGCTTTTGCCACCACCGCAGCTCTTGCTGCTGCATGCTTGTTCAGTCGTCATCCCCAAGAGGCATCCCATGCAGATGCCACTCAAAACTGAAGAGGGAGTGCTGCATGATGCTTAAATAGAATCTGTCAAGCTCCTCCACTGGCTCCAGTGTTGGGTACGCTTGCATGAAGTGGAGCTCCAGTCATGCCTGCCTTCAAGGCATGGCTGCAAAGGCCCACTAGTGCGGGAGTGTATTGCTCCTGGCAACAAGCAGGAAGTTCATAGGGAGAAACGTCATTCAGTTCATATTCAAGTCCAAATCTATCAAATTCACACTTTCCAAAACAATATGAGAACCAAAACATAGCCATCCTTCAAAATTCACACTTATCTGAATTTTGCAATGCCGTTCTCCAATCAGTGTTTTCATAATGCATATATTAGGGGAAAGTATACATAAAAATGAATATATTAATGAAAATAACATACAAAAATGCATTATATTAGGATAAATTGCTTGCAAAAATGTGTATGTTAGTCAAAACTGCAGACAAAAATGTGTTTAGTAGGAGAAATTTGCACTAAAATGCAGAAGAATTTTCATGAGGATTTTTTTTTTTAAGTAAATTTATGCAGAAATATGGAGGGCTGAATTTAAGATTAGAGTTTAAGAAACTGAGAGAACTGAAATTGACAGATCCTACCATCCCTAGTGGTCAGCTGACAATATTTTAACTGATCAGGTGGCCAGCATGTCAATCCTATAAGTCAGTAGGGGTAGACAAATCTGTCAATTTTGTTTTCTCTCAGTTTCTCTGTTTTCCAATCTTAAGTTCAGTTCTCCACATTTTCATATCAGTTTGTAGCTTTTTTAACAAAAAAGAAGTCCTCATGAATATTCCTCAGCATTTTAGTATGTTTCTCCTAATATAAACATCTTTATAAGCAATCTCCCGTAATATACAGATAAATTAAAAGTGTCTTGTACAAAACTGCTGGACCTATTAACAGATAATTTACAATAACACGGTAAAAGACCAACCCAAATTGTGTTTGCATTTTTCCAATTTTGTAGGCCAGTACAATACATCTCCCACTCCCCTGGTAAATTCACTAGAGCCACCCAAATTCCCTGCTTTTTAAAGTTTAATAGAAATATTTACAACTATAGGTACATTCTTCAACCATAAGGTTTTTGCCTATGAATGAATATAAATAACAACCTAAAGCATTGGTAACACTTTGCAACATTCAAATCAGCCTCCACTTTGGAAGCTACTCACACAAGCATTCTCTTCGGGCCCGCAGTGTAAAGTGAAAGCACTGAATTCACATGAGCTTCATCTCCCTCCATGTTTCAAATTATCTCAGGCCTGTTAACTAGGGTTGCCAAGCTCAGGGCCTGAGACAATCCTGTATCTTTAGGAGAAGAGAAAATTCAGCCAAGTGCAGGTTTCTTGCAACAGCGTAATGGGACAAACCACAAGGTGGAATTCTCTCTTCTCCCTGCACAACTTTTAAAGATATAGAAGACCTCTTGGTTGCCAGGGTTGTGTGGGGAAGGAGGGGAAGGGAAAGTTCCGTTGTGCAAGTGGAAGTCCTTGGGTGAATGGGACAACTTTTTTTGATATCTCCCATTGTTTTGTGCTGGCCAGTGAAGACTACTGAAGAGGTTCATCAGAGAGGCTTCTGCACTGTCTACTGTGGCCCACTCACCCCCCCCAGTATACAGATGATCCACCCCATGACACACACTCCCTCTTGATGGCTGTGAAACAGCAGCCACCATGTGGCATCCTTTAATTTTAAATGCTGCCCTATTCCTCTGGCTACATTCTTTTTGAAGGTGAAAATCTTGCCAACAGGCACTGATTCACAGATGAGAAAAGTCAATTGTTCTTATAATAAGGTGAATTGTTGCGGGGGTAATGTGCAATATAGCCACTGATAGTTTTAAAAGCAGCTGAAAGATAATATCTTGCTAATTGACATTGCCCAGAGTCCATAAAATGACATCCTGCAATGTTTTCTAGTTTGGATGATAAATATGACTCAGATAAAGCCGATGTAAGCAACACTTACCTTTTTTTAATCCTATTCCTATCTGGTTAGAACTATGTCCAATGCAATTCATTAGGACTTCCAATGTGGCACTCATGGGTGCAGTGGTGCCCTTGAGGTCTCCCTGTGGGTAGCTATGGGCAAATGTCAATTTTGGTTTCTCTCAATTTTCCATTTGTCCAAGGTTAAGTTTGGTTCTTCATAGTTCTACATCAGTTTGCAATTTTTTTTAAAAAAAGCCCTAATGAAAATTCATCAGCATATTAGTGCAAATTTCTCATAATACGCACATCTTTGTATGCAATTTTTCCTATCTCTCCAGGAGGACTGATCTGGGGAGGGGGGAGAGACGTGGCTGGAGCAGGTGGCACCCACACCACTCACTCAGTACTTCAGATGTGCCCACAGGCATAAAAAGGTCCTGGGTTACAGGATCGCAGCCTTTATTACATATTACATAATCAAATCCTCGCTCTTCTAAATCCAATGGACCTCAATGATATATATTGGGCTAACCTTTGGTCCTCCAGGTGTTGTTGGACTCCAGTTCCCATCACCCCAGACAGCAATGTCAATTGTTAGGAATAATGGGAATTGTAGTCCAGTAGCATCTGGAGGGCCAAAGGCTCTCCAGCCCTGGGTTAAAATGAGGTTTGGCATTTTCTTTTCTTTTCTACCTCATGCATGCTGTTTAGTTCTATGTGGTATCTAAAGCTCCATGTGTGCACCAGAAATTTATTTTGTTGACTTGGAGAGAAACTTGCTGATAAACACACCATAAACATGGAAACATGTGAAAAAATCCTTAGAATAATAACCAATAAACCATCTGACTACAGCCATCTTTCTTCAGAACTTACCTACCTCCGCACTAGCAGAGGAGAGAAGGTGAAAAAGGCAACTTTAACTTGATATTCCAGAGTGGATATGAGTAGGGCTGCTTTCACACATGAGACTGATTGTGTTAGTTTAACAGATTAAAAAGGTAGCACTTCTGTCCCGATTTCTAAAATCCCTTTCACACTGCAGTACCTGTTGCGATAAGGAAGAGCAGTTTTTTCAGCCAATATACCAGCATTTCACGCAACTGACTTTCACACGGCTTGTTTTTGTCCCTCACCCATTATACACATGTGCACTGTTCCCTACTATGTCCCATCACTGTGCAAGGCCTCTCCCTTTAGGATCAGACTTTTTAAATTATTTTAGTTGTATCGGCACAGGGGTGTTTGTGGGAAATGCTGATGCTATCTGTGCCGATGCCAGAATCCCGGTACAATTTTCATCAAGCAAAAAAAATCCCCACTCAACTAAAGGGTGGGAGTGCACTGCATACTGGGATGCCTGTCAAGTGAGCGTGAACTCCCATGATTTTCCGGGTTCCCAGCCTTGCTAATGGATTATTTCTGGTATCGTTTATCATGGACATTTGTGCTAAACTTGTGCTACATTCCACTAGAATTCTGGAGCTAACTTGTATGTCATGTGAAAGATTAAATGTAATGCGCAAATTACCAGGTAAGAAATCATCAGAGTAACAGAATAAAGTGCAATGTGAAAGCAGTCCAAGATTAATGTTATGCCCTCTGAAGTTCCAGAGATCTCTATTGATCTCTATTATTGAAATCTCTGCTGCTTTCTAAGCTTTCACAGATACTTCCTCCAATATACCTCAAGGATCTGTGTCCTTTCTTTCAGCTATATCTTCCATCAAGAGCACCAAATCATTCATCATTTTCTCAAAGCAGCAGTATGACATCCTGCTGACCAACAAGTCACTTAACACTGTCTCTCAGCTCGTTGGCACTATTATATGCAGAGAGGGCAAACGTGAACACCATTGGGGGAAACCAGTCAGGTTTTTGTTTGTTCTTTCCTTGTCTCTTCACGTTGTCTAAGATGTGTACATTGTAAGATGTGGAAAACAGTCATTAGGCATATATAATTGAATGGGAGATGAATCTTCACAGTGTTTAATGAGGAGTAATATTACTGCCCAGGCAGCAGAAAGTTAGTTTGCTTCAGAGCTGCCTCGGCCTTAAATTATTTCATTAATATTAGTCCAGCTATCCAGTTTCTCCTGGGGGCATGAATACTGGAAGAGTGTAGAAAAATGCAACATATAATTATCACCCTGTCCCATCTCATCACTAGGATGCACAGGAGGAAAAGAACGTGGAAGTGGTGTTTCTTTAGAGAGGGAAAACAGGTCTCTTCCACTGGGAAAATGGTGCTTTTCAGAAGGAAAATGATGGCTCTATTTTAAGTTGCTCCTTAGAGTGATGTACAACTAAAAGTGCAGCTTCTTTTTCTGCATTTTTTTGCCACTGGTAGATGTTTTTAATGAAAAATATCAAAGTTTTCATATTACAAGCTTCAAATCATGGACTTAGTTTATTTCTTTCTGTTAGTCTGTCTAGGTTTATGCTGGCTTGGGTCACATTGTCCATCTGTTCTCCCTGGCAGCATAAGACGGACAAGCTGTTAGTGGCACCCATGCAAGGTACGCATGTGACAAGATAGGCAGGTGATAGGCAGGGCTGGCGCCAGGTATGACTGGGCCCTTGGGCACCAGCCTGCCCCAGGCCCGCAGCACCTGCCCACATATACACTCCAGCTACCTCTCAGTTAGTCCGTAGGAAGGATGCCCTGTGTGCTGTGCACGCATGGTTGCTATCAACTGAGATGGCGGCGGGAGCTTCCCTGAGGCTCTGATGCCCCTGCTGCCATCTCAGTTTATGACATGCATGCATGCTATGCTGTGCACTTGCACATGTCTGCCAGCAATCAAGATGGCGGTAGGGGCATCAGCCCCTTAAAGGAGCTTCTGCCACCATCTTGGTTGATGGCAGGTATCGTGTGCAGTGCGCACAGTGTTCATGGCAAGGGAGAGGTAAGTGGGGCATGCAGATGGGCATTGCAGGCCCACGCAGTCTGTATGGTGGGGCTGGGAGCTCCCTCTTTTGCAGTCTACAGCAGGGTCAGGAGTCGATGCTGCCACAGATCACAGAAGGGGAGTGCTACCCTCCCACCCTAAGGAGGGGCCCCTCTGGGTCACAGGGACCCTTGGCCAGGGCCCAACCTGGCCTCCATCTGGTGCTGGCCCTGGTGGTAGGGACCTTCTGCATGCAAAGCAGATGCTCTACCACTGAGCTATGGCCTTTCACCATTATGTATCTTTGCAATAAAATATGATCTGAACTGAAATTCTCCCCAATTGCTACTCAGAATGCCATTTATTGTTGTTGTTGTTGTTAAACTCTTCACCAGAAAGTCTCAGGGCAGGTCACAACAATATTAAAAAGTCCTACTTGGAAACATCAGAGATTGAACGTGAAATCTTCTACATGCAAATCAGATGCTCTACCACTGAGCTATGGTCCTTTCTGCCAAGTCTCTCTTATAAATGTCTCACCTCTGCATACTTGTTGCCTTGTGATAAACATGAGTTTTGAAACTCCCCCCCCCCAGTAAACTGTAATGTGTAGTGCTGCCCTTAGATGTGACGGTACCTTTCTCTACTGACTACACATGTATGAACATTAAAAGTTGCAGCCACAGCAGTTTTGGCAATGGACTGCAAGTGTGGCTAGAATGTGAGGGGAGTCTTCAGAGAAAGCCACAATTTATGTTTGAGAAGGAGATGGGGGAAGGATGGACTTTCCTCTACATGGCTGAGTGTTCAAATTTACATTAAAAAAATCACAGACCTAAGCGCTCACCATATAAACAGCTTTACTTACGAATAACATCTATACTAAAAGAGCCCAACACCAACTAGAAATGAGTTAATGTGCAATATAGATCTGGCCTAATTTCACAATCCAGCCAGGATTGGGCCCCAAGCAATCAGGTTTGGGGGAGAGTCAGCTGTCAATCCAATGTGGCCAAAAATGAGTGATATGGTCCAAAGCAGTCAAGGGTCCAGTTCCATAAGTAGCAACAGAAGGTCAAAAGGGAGGAACAAAGTCTAAAGCAAACAGGAGGTCAAGCTCTAATGGCTGCAATATGCTGGGAACAGAGCTGGAGTTTTGCCAAGCAGGATCTTCTCCAGTGGACTAGGTTGCTTCGACTGAAGTTTGTTGGATTTTTATTCTAAGTGTCCAATCCAAAACATGTTTAATTAGAAGTAACTGACTTCACTGAGACTTACTTTCTTGTAAGTATACTATGGAGTGCAGCCTAAACAGATTAGTGGTAATTCTGAATGGGGTTGCACTCCCTCTGAAGGAACACGTACATAGTGTAGGAGTGCTCCTAGATCCATCTTTGTTTCTGAAGGCCCAGGGTAATCTTGTAGTGAAATTAGACACAGCTTGGGAATTGTAGTGCATGAAGTGTTAATTTGATACAGTATAGAATGTGTTAACCTGATATAATATAGAACCAGAAAAACAAAATTCCTAAGGTGCCTGTGGTTGCTAAATGTTCGTTTCGTGCTTGATGCTTAAATGTCAGCTTACCCATGTAATGGGATATTATTCAAGTAGATAGTGGTTGGAATGCATTGCGTCAACTGGAGAAAGCAGAGACAGGACGGATGGGTGAAAAACACTGATAACCAAAGCCAGGGCGTTGGCTCAATGCAAGGCAATGGAGAAACCTGGAAAGTTACGAACAAGACGGGAGGGGCTGTGTTAGGAGGGCTTCAGAGCATATATAACTTGTAACTGTGTAATCATGCTTTAGACTGGTTCTCAGGCATGAGCCAAAGAACCTAGTCTCCTTTTGCAAAAGCTATTGGTAATCAATAAAGGTGTTCTTATACTTTGGCCTCCCATCTGGTGTGTGTTTTGGAGCTTCCTCCAGATGCAAAGAACCACTTTTGTGTAACAATTCTGGTGAGCCAGCCAGGAGATCTGGCTAGACCCATTGGTCTCCCGTTTCGCCCCTGGCAGGCCAAGGAGAGCGCTCCAGGTTGTTTGAACCTGCCTTGGGGCCAAGGGAGCGAAGAGCGGAAGGCACAGTGGCATCAACCGGAGCTCCAACAGTGAGACCAGAGGGCCAATACCTTAAGGAGGAACGGGAAGCTGTCAGTGACTGTGCGGTGGTTGTGAGAGTCAAAAGGCCTACTGAGAAGCCCGGTAAGGTCCGCTTGCGGAATCGGGAGTAGGGGCAACTTCACGAGGGGCCCGTGGGATGAGAGCCTGTTGAAAAGCCCAGGGAACTGACCTATAGCAGGCAGTTGAAAAACCCAAGTAAAATGGGAACAGGGGCGTCGCGGGAGGAAAAACTGCAGAACCCGTTGGGATGTTTTTTGAGAAATTTTAAAGATTTTAAAAATGGATATGGTGCAGGTGCTATTACCAAATGGGGTTTGGACTGGCCTGAGGGGGGAACCTGGGATAAAGGTATTATAAGTGCTGTACATGCGAAAGTTACAAGGGAGGGAAGATGGGATCAATTTCCTTACATTGATGTGTGGCAGGATCGGGTGGAAACAAACCCACCCGGGATAAAGAAATGTAAAGGTGCCTGTTGTAAACAATGATGGCCTCAACCATGGGGGTTAAAAAGTCCCAGCCCCAGCCTAAGTCCGATCCTCCTGCGGTTTATGTCAGCCAGAGGAGGACCCTTTTGTGGATGGTGTATTACCCACTGCTCCACCTCCGTATAACCCCCCACAGAGGACCCCTTTGGGAAGTGGGTCTGGCATATTAGCCTCACCACAACAAGCATCAACTCCATTCACGTCCCCTCTGTTAGCCGAATATGCCAGGCAGCTGGAGGCGACTGGTCAAAAGTGGAGACTTTTGGCGGCTCAGAATCAACAACGATTGACACAGTTAGAAAGACAACTTAATGAAATGCAAACAAGTCTGAGGGATGGAATGGGGCAGGAATTAGCTTCATGTGTGGGTGAGCTACCTGAACAACCTGCCCTCAGCCCCATATGGCCAGGGGTGACGACGAGAGCACAGGTAGCGAGAAGGCAGGAAAGGGAAAGAGAAGATATGGCCGATCTTCCTTGCCCTATGAGAGAGGTGGCAAACCCTACCGCCCATGCTGCAGCCCCACGATCATATATATATACCCCGTTCTCTACCTCAGATTTGTTTAACTGGAAAAATCAGACCCCAACCCTGCAGGAAGACTCAACCAAAATGCAGGATCTGTTCCAATCAATATTTTTGAGTCACACCCCTACGTGGGCTGATGTTCAGACCCTACTCCAAACACTTTTGAGCCCAGAAGAACGCACAATGGTGATGAGCCAGGCTAGGCGGCAGGCAGAGATAGATGCAGCCCAGCAGAATGGGGTCCCAGTGGCACAGAGCTTTCCAGATGTAGACCCTGGGTGGAATTGTCAAACAGGAACCCCCCAGCCCCTTGAAAATTATAGGCGCCTGATACTCCATGGGCTTCAACACACTGTTCCGCGAACCTGCAATTTGAGTAAAATTTATGAGATTCGATAGGGTGCAGGGGAGGATCCGGCAGCGTTCTTACAAAAGTTACAAAAGGCGTTCTGGCAGTAGAGCACCATGGATCCAGACAGCCCCAATAACCTTCGTCTCCTTAACACTATGTATATTGCGCAGTCAGCCCCAGACATTAGAAGGAAGCTACAGAAGCTTGAGGGGGCTCCTGCGATGCCTATAGCCCAACAGGTGGAAATCGCCTTTAAGGTGTATGTGAATAGAGACCAAGTTGAGAAAAGGGAGGGGGAGAAGAGATGGAAAAAGGAGTGTGCGATCATGGCAGCAGCAATGGCCACTGAACGGAGAGATAATACCCAAAGAGGGCCCAGGCGTAGGTTGGAGAAAGATGAATGTGCAAGATGCCACGAAAGGGGCCACTGGGCAAAGGACTGTCCCCGAAATTGAGAAGGGCGCCAAGAGCAAGCATCAGGTCCCCGTCAGCCTAAAACGCCGGAGCCTGGAGCCCGCCAACTTGAAAAGGAAATGATGGGGCATGAGGAAGATTCAGAATGAAGGTGGTCAGGCCTGTCCCCCAAGAGGCTAGAAGAACCAATAGTGCCTCTTAGAGTTAGGGGACAAAAGTACAATGCCCTCATTGACACTGGGGCAACTTATTCTATTTTGCCAGGGGCACAGCCTGACCAAATAAGCCCCCATGTTAAGAAGGTGGAAGGCATTGATGGGATAAAGCAAAATCTTCACTTTACATGGCCTCAGTTGGTCAAGATTGGAGATGGATATATACAGCATGAGTTTCTGGTATCCCCAAATTGCCCTGTTGCCTTGCTGGGCAGGAACATTTTAACAAAACTGCAAGCTTCCATTTCCTTTGAAGGGAACCTGATGAGAGTTACCATTCCTAAATGTTGTAGCTCTTCATATCTGATGGCCCTGAGGGGGGTGATACAACATAAACCTGCCTCAGCCTCGGAATGGGAAGCAGAGGCAGAGGGCATCCCGGACATAGTATGGGCACACAAGGATAACCCAGCCAGGGCTCTAGAAGCAGAACCTGTGAAAGTCACCTTAAAACCCGGAGCAAAGCCCCAACCAGTGAAACAATACCCCCTCAGACGCAAGGTTCGAGAAGGTCTCCAACTCCTTAACCAACAGTTCCTGAAGGATGGACGGCTACATGAGACAACTTCACCCCACAATACACCCATAATGGGGGTCCCAAAGGCGGGCAAACCAGGGGTCTTTCACTTAGTTCAAGACCTTTGAATTATTAACTCTAAAGTGGCCGGAGACCACCCCGTAGTCCCGAATCCACACACCATTCTGACACAAATCCCATCCACAGCCTCCCATTTCACCATTTTGGATTTAAAGGATGCGTTTTTCTCGATTCCCCTCCACAAGGACAGTCAGAATTTGTTTGCTTTTGAATGGGAGAATCCCCAAACAGGTAGAATCTGCCAATATACTTGGGGAGTCCTGCCCCAAGGGTTTCTGGGGTCACCCTCAGAATTTACAAAGGCCCTACAAAAGGACCTGGAAGAGTGGAGAGAAAGGAACCCCCAAACCCCGATCTTGGTTTATATGGATGATATCTTGGTCTGTGGTAAAAACAGGGGGGCCTGCCTGGAAGCTACTAGGTCTCTTTTGAAGGAATTGGCTAAAAAGGGATATAAAGTGTCTAAGGACAAGGTGCAGTGGTGTCAGGAAGAAGTTACGTTTCTGGGATACCAAATCAAGGAAGGCAAAAGGGCCTTGGGCCCTGAATGAAGGGAAGCAATATGTGGTATGTCAAGCCCCAGCACTCCAAAAGAACTGAGAGCTTTTTGGGGACTAGTGGGGTTCTGCAGACAATGGATCCCTGAGTTTGGAGTAAAAGCGGCCATTCTGTATGAGTCCCTGACAAAGAAGGGGCTAAAGGATTGGAAATGGACTAAATTAATGGAAAAAGCATTTAGGGAATTGAAACAAGCCTTAAGTAACCCTCCTGTGCTAGCCCTACCAGATGGACAGAAACCATACCGATTGTATGTGAGCGAAAACAAGGGAGTAGCTTCAGGAGTCCTGACGCAGAAATGGGGAGACAGATGGCGACCCATAGGGTACTATTCTAAAATACTGGATCCTGTTGCCAAAGGGTGGCCCACCTGCTTGAGAGCAGTAGCGGCAGCAGCGTGCTTGTTGCAAAAGGCTGAGAAAATTGTCATGGGGGCACAGTTAGAAATAACAGGCCCACATGATGTAGCTAGAATATTGGGAACAAAGGCGGATAAAGTTCTCAATCCTTCAAGACAGTCTTCCTATGAGAATCTGCTAACTGGGCATAATAATCTGACCCTGTCAGTTTGCAATACCTTGAACCCAGCTACCTTAATCCCTGAACCAGGGGAGTTGTTACACGATTGCCTGGAAGTTCTAGATCAAGATACCTCCATAAGGCCAGGGCTGAGGGACCTACCGATAGAGGAGGCAGATAATGTCTTCGTAGATGGGTCTAGCCGAGTAGCGGAAGGCAAGCGTTGTACCGGAGCTGCAATTGTTAAAGGCAAAGAGATCTTATGGAAACAAACACTTCCTCCTAATTGGTCAGCACAGCAGGCAGAACTGTGGGCTGCAACCAAGGCTTTGGACTTATATGTAGATAAAGAGATCAATTTGTACACTGATTCTAAATATGTCTTTGGCACAACACATACTTTTGGGGCATTGTGGAAGGAAAGAGGATTCTTAGGAAGTAATGGACAACCCATCCAGAATGGCAGTGAAATTAAAGCATTCCTGTCCGCATTATTAAAACCCAAGAAAGTGGCTGTCATACATGTCCCAGCGCATTGCAAGTGCAAGGATTCCATCTTGCGCTCAGGCAACCGTTTGGCAGATCAAGTCTCAAAGGAAGCAGCGTTAGAGACAGGAGAGTGAGAGAGAGAGGGAGCGTTAATTCCATCACTTGACCTATCCAGCTGCCAGGCAATATACTCACCAGAGGAAATCCAGGGAGCCCAAGAGGCAAACGCTAAACTTCTCCCAGGAGGATGGTGGCAAGTACAGGGAGGGCAGATTATTATTCCCCGTCCTCTGTTAAGAAATGTAGTGCTCAATATGCACAAAGCCACGCATTTGGGAGGAAGCGCCTTGGGAGATTTGATTATTCGTTATATCATTGCACCAGGACTGTATGTAGAGACTCAAAGGGCAGCCAGCCAATGTCCTACTTGCGCAGCCATTAATGCAGCAGGGCCAAAGCCCCCAGCACCAATGGGAGGCCGCCCTTGGGCTTTCTATCCCTTCCAGCGTATCCAAATAGACTTTGCCGAATTTCCAAGGACCATGGGGTGGCGTTATTTGTTAGTCATTGTGGACCAACTCACTGGATGGGTGGAAGCTTTTCCTTGTCGTCATGCAACAGCACAGACTGTGGCAAAGATTTTATTAAAGGAGATTATACCATGCTTCTTGTTACCTGAATGTATTGAATCGGACCAAAGGCCACATTTTGTTTCCAAGGTAGTTCAACAAGTAAGTGACTTTTTAGGAATCCAGTGGAAATTACACACTCCATGGAGGCTGCAATCATCTGGACAAGTTGAACGCATGAATACAAAGACAAAACAGACTTTGACTAAGATCTGTAGAGAAACCAAATTAAAATGGCCAGAGGCACTACCGATTGCATTAACTAGAATTCGTTGTAGTCCCCGGGGAGAGACTAAATTGACACCATATGAGGTTTTGTATGGCAGACCACCACGGTTGGGGCAGGGAAAAGGTAGTTCTGTAAATACATTGTTAGGTGAAAATGCTGTTGTTGAATATGTAACTGCCCTGCAGTCTGTATTACATGATCTTCACAGGTACACAAGAGAGTTCCAAAGGTTGCCGTTGGAGGGACCTATCCATTCCTATAAGCCTGGAGACTGGGTCCGAGTTCGGAAGTGGCAGCAGGAACCTCTTAAAGACAAGTGGAGTGATCTGAAACAGATCCTATTGACAACCCATACGGTGGTCAAGATCCACGGAACATCCAAGTGGATCCACGTCAGCAGACTCAAGGCGGCATCAGCACCAGTGGAACCAGGGACAGAGGTAGCACAGGACCTCCCAACAGCTGAGGGACAGGAGAAAAATCCTGAAGAAAAGTGGCTATCGGAGATCGTGCCGGGTCTCGGCCTGAAGGTGAGATTCAAGAAGAAAAAGGAGTGAAATGGACTTTCCTTCCTTAGTTCCAGTTGCCTGGGAAATCAATTGGGCAGGAATAATAGGTGGACTTGTGGGAGCTGTGATTGTGTTCATATTCTTGTATTGCTTTTGCTGTAAACGATTGCCTTAAACAAAAAGAAGGTACATGGGAGGTTCATCCAAACCTATCTTCACAACTGTAGTAGGAACATATAGGAGTGCAGTAGTAGAAGGTGTAAGATTCGATTGGGGGAAACTACTGTGAGGAGAACCAAGACCACTCATTTACATTTACAGGTACCCAGAGCCAGGGCTGTTTGGAGGAGTGTACATAGGAAATAGGGGGATATTCTTAGGATCCCTAACATATTGGGAAGTAGAACGATATTATTGGTATACTCCTGCCTATCCATTTCGAAGGGAAGAGTACCACTTTGTGGGTGTATAATAAGATGTGGCTGTTGTGGATATGGGGGCTTTTTCTATTTACAGGGGCAGAGGAACCGAAAATCCAGAAGAAGAACCAGCAAATTCAGTTTTCCATTTGATGCAAAAAGTGGTGAAGGAATTCAATTTTTCCAATTGTTGGGTGTGTGTGCATGCAGGAGGGAATAGCATAGATCCCCTCCCCTTTAGGCCTCTTCCCCTGACTGCTTATGGACATGTGTATAATGAATCTGTCCTACATGTGCAGTATGAAAATGTAAATGACACATGGAAAACATACAATTTTACCACTTTTGGAACTTGGTGTTTCCAAAGAACCTCACGTAAAGGTGAGACAAGTATTTCTGTTGGGACCTCCAAATGTTCTATTACTCTCAAATGGCATCTAACTCCATATTGGGATAAAGGCCTTAATTGTACTCAGTACAAAGGATTATGGAATGAGACCCATATAAATGGTACCAGGACTTCTAAGAACCCCAAAGGGGACGACTGTTGGAAACATGACATGTATGAGATGACTTGCATATGTGTGTGTAGATATTTCAAGTCCACTACTATGTATTTTGATAATTCCCAAACCCTCCACTGGGTATGGTCAAATGGTACAGGGGTGGATGGGTTCAAAGAGTCATGGTTTGAGGTGGGAGCAGCATATCGATCCCAATCACGAGAAGGAGTGCCATGTCAGGGAAACAAAGATCAGCCAGCGCTTTGTGTGAAAAATGATAGTATGGTAAGATATGGTAGCCCTTTTTATGGGGGATGGTATGATCCAAAGAGACGCAGAGGATCTCCCATTTCACACCTTAATGGCTCTCGACCCTGGGATAAGGGACCCAATGGCATTAGAGCTAGGTTGGGACATCATTTTGTCTGTGGCTCATGAGCATATAAAGAGCTCCCAGCCAATTGGACTGGAACATGTTATGTGGCCCTACTGTTGCCCCCAATTTCGATTCATAGTGGGACCAATGTAAAAATGTATGGTCCAGTACACCAAAGGGTAGCCAGAGAGGCTGAGGCTGTCATCTCTAAAGCAGCACATGGGGGTCAACAAAAATGGGGAACAGAAATATGGACAGCCCAAAGGATAATAGATTGGGTTGGCCCTGCAACTTGGGAGTCCAATGTTGGTGGCAGAACTGCCCATTATTTGACCAATCGTGTTATTCGTCTGCAAGCAGTAGTGGAAATAATTGCCAACGAAACTGTGACGGCTTTCCGACTGCTGGCTGAGGACATTAAAGCCCTGAAGCAAAGTATTCTCCAAATTAAACTAGGAATGGATTTCTTATTGGCATCCCAGGGTGGCCTCTGCGGATATTTGAATGTCTCTGGTTGTTGTGTATTTGCAGATGAAAATGGGGAATTATTGGAGAAACATCTTAGGAGGATTGAGGAAGTGGCATATGTAGAACCCCAAAAGTGGGATGGTTGGAATTGGAATTGGCTAACCAATTGGCTTCCTAATTTTAGTTGGCTTAGAAGTGGATTTATGATATTGTGTGTAATCTTGCTGATTTTATTAATTTTGCCTTGCTTTATTCCATGTATTCGCTTGATCATACAACGCATGGTTGAAAGTATAACACATAAACAAATGCTTATGATGTATCATGGCCTTCCATATGAGGAAGATAATAGAGTTTCAATCCCCTAAATAGCTTTTTGAGGGGGGAATTGTAGTGAAATTAGACACAGCTTGGGAATTGTAGTGCATGAAGTGTTAATTTGATACAGTATAGAATGTGTTAACCTGATATGATATAGAACCAGAAAACCAAAATTCCTAAGGTGCCTGTGGTTGCTAAATGTTCATTTTGTGCTTGATGCTTAAATGTCAGCTTACCCATGTAACGGGATATTATTCAAGTAGATAGTGGTTGGAATGCATTGCGTCAACTGGAGAAAGCAGAGACAGGACGGATGGGTGAAAAACACTGATAACCAAAGCCAGGGCGTTGGCTCAATGCAAGGCAATGGAGAAACCTGGAAAGTTACGAACAAGACGGGAGGGGCTGTGTTAGGAGGGCTTCAGAGCATATATAACTTGTAACTGTGTAATCATGCTTTAGACTGGTTCTCAGGCATGAGCCAAAGAACCTAGTCTCCTTTTGCAAAAGCTATTGGTAATCAATAAAGGTGTTCTTATACTTTGGTCTCCCATCTGGAGTGTGTTATGGAGCTTCCTCCAGATGCAAAGAACCACTTTTGTGTAACAATCTCTGTGATGAGGAGCACCAACTATGCCCTTTCCTGAACACCGATAGCTTGGTCACTGTGATTTGTGTATTGATAAGCTCACAACTGGACAACTCTGTGGGGCTTCCCTTGGGACCAGTCTGGAAGCTGCATCTGGTATAGAAGCCAAGCTGTTGAATGGGACACATAATATACCTATGCTGAAGGAACAACACTGGCTGCCAATTAGCTACTGGGCAATGTTCAAGGTCTTATTACCAAACTGTAAGGGCATTGCACAATGCAGAGGAAATAGCAGAAACTGCCCATTTCCCACCATTGCCTCTGCATTGCGGAATGCCCTTCCCTCTGGTATATATGAAATATAATCCATCAGTTGCTTCAGACGTTTTGTCAATACTCATCTTTTTGCTCAGGCTTTCCCTGACCCATAAGATTAGACCCTGTTATTACAGGATCACTGTTTTTATCTGTTTTTATATATTCTGTGCTCTGCCAATTCTCTGTGAAGGGAGGGCTGTTTCCTTTCTCCCTACCATTGACTGCAATGGGAGTGAATTTACTATGCCAGCTGGCACAGCATTAAGCCACTTCTGTCAGTGTATCAGGAGAACAGAGGGGCTTTGGCTCTGGGGAATCCATGCCCCAAACAGACATGCCCCTGACACACCTCCAACATGCCTGGCTTTCCCCACCACCACTGGGCTTTCCCCACTGACAGCAGGACATGCCAGTAGAGCTTTCCATCAGCACACCAGAGGAGCTGTCTGTGGTCCTCCCTCTCCATCAGTGCAGTGGCACATGCCACTTCCTGAGACCCCCTCAGATGCACCTTACTCTATTTCAGGAAAACGTACATCACACATATCAAATTGAATAAGCTTATGTTTTCCATCCTGAGCAACTTGGGGGAAAAGAGTGGAATATAAGTGACAAAAACTAAAGTTAGAATGAAGCTGCTTACAGGAAAGGAGTATTTCTTTTAAATGCAGGAAAGGGCAACTAAAATGATAATGGGGTTGGAACAATTCCTTTATGAGGAACGGTTACAACATTTGGGGCTTTTTAGTTTAGAAAAAAGAGTACAAAGGGATATGATAAGAGATGTATAAAATTATGCATGGCGCAAAGAAAATAGAAAGAGGTTTTAAAGCTTCTCTTATAACACTAGAATCTAGGCTCATCCAATGAAATGGAGTGGTGGGAGATTCAGAACGGACAAAAGGAAGTGCTTCTTCACACAGTGCATAGTTAAAATATGGAAATTCAACCACTACTAATAAAATAGAATGGAATGGATGAAACAAAATGAATTTATACAAATCTGGATAAAACATGTAAATGATATAAATCCCAAATGAATAAAAGCGTAAAACAAACTTAAAATTCTGAATCTCCTCTTGCCTTGAAGAGGAGGTGCGGTAGCCGATGCAACTGGATGCCCTGCACAGTGTGATTTGCCCCGGCCCAAAAAACCCCTAAGGACAGTTCTGCAGGCTATGATGCCCTCCCAGTATCAAAAGCAGCATGCCTCTCTGAATACCAGTTGTTGGAGAGCATGAATAGGAGAGTGTCCGGCCTGTGAGCTTCCCAAAAGCATCTGGTTGGACACTGGTGGATAGAAAGCTGGACTAGATGGCCCTTTGAGGTGATCCAGCAGGGCACTTCTTATCGTTATTATCTCATGTGCAATTGATTCAGTCTATGTGGTGCTTTATAATTACATAGTTTAAATATACCTTTACTGAAGTATGCATTTGTAACAGAGTTGGTTCTCTTGTTATGCTCTATTGTTTAAATGTTTTATTTATTGGGTATTGAAGAAATTATGTTTCAAAAATGCAAGAATCATTGCCCAAAGAAGCATAGCTTGTCATTTTATCCATTGTTGCATTTTCCAATTAGCTCACAATCTATGGACCCATCATACATTTAAAGCAGTATTATACCACTCATGGCTTTCCCCAAAGACTCCTGGCACTATTAACATCATCTTATTTTTACTATATACATTTATAGCCTGGGGCAGACAAGCATTTATTACTCGCGAGAAATAATAATCTCTTATGAATGTGTACCATTCCTTTTCAGGGAAGGGCTATAGTTCAGGGGTAGAGCCCATCCTTTAGATGCAGAAGTTCCCAGGTTAATTCTCTGGTATCTCTTGATAGGGCTGGGAAAGACACCTCTCTGAGTCCCTGGAAAGCTGCTGCCAGACAATGTAGATATAGATGTAGATATATGAGCTAGGTCGACCCAATGGTCTGACTTGGTATAAGGCAGGTGTTTTGATATCCTTGGAACACAGGAAGCTGCTTTATACTGAGCCAGCCCATTGGTCCATTAGTATTGTCTACACTGACTGGCAGCAGCCGCTTGGTTTTGCCTTTTTCAGAGCTGAAGCCCTGACACAAGTCTGCCAGGGCTTGACATTATTGTTGGTGAGTGAAGTGGCACAAGATCACACTTTCACTGCTGCAGCTCCCCAAGCTTTGGCTGTATGCCCTTTGAGTGCAGTGATCTGTCTTGTCTGTGCGTAATGGCTGGAACCTAGTGTGAGCCCTTGGGATACAACACACTATAAATCAAAATGAATCAATAGGCATAAACACTTTTTAGCCTACGTCCTCATGTGTGCTTGTCCTAATGTTTCCATACCTTTTAATGTGTCTGCAATGATTGTCAGTATGCCCCTTGAAAGGCAGTTTATGTAGTAAGATGGAATGGTCTGGACAAAAAAAAGCCCTCTGCTTTTTGATCCCATGCATCATGACAATCTGATGCTGGCAGATGCATCTTTTTTCCTCTCTCCTTCATCTTCTCAGTCTATTGTAGCCAGTTGCCTCCCATAAAGCAGCAGTAACACATACTTTGAAAATGAAACTTGATGTGGTGAAACTATTTCATGTTGGGTTTGTTGTTAACCTGGGAGTGCTACAAATATATTTTGAGCTTCATAGGAAGGGCATTTTTCACCTTCTTCTGCTTGAGGAACATTCATTGGCTAACTAAACTCCTCAAGGGAAGGAGATTTGCCTGATAAGTTACTTCAGAGCTCGTGATGTAGATGACATCACATTAAGCTTAGACCAGGGAGACCTGGTTTCAAATCCATATCCCATCATGAAATTTCTTGGGTGATCTAATCATTAATTGTCAAGCATGAGGGATAGGGCCTTCTCCATGGTGGCCCCACAGCTCAGGAATACACTATAAACTAATATTCAGAAAGTTGCCACACTCGTCTTTGAACCGACTTGTTTCAGGTGGCTTACACATGAGTGGCATCTTTTTTTTTACTGAGATTTTTTTCTTTTTAACTGAAGGTTTTGTGAACATTAATCATAATTATATTAAATTAATTATAGAAATTTGGTGTTTATTACTGCTGGTTTATTCATCTTAGGGGTGGTTTACAGAAGTTATACTGTTTTTCTATGTTTTGTATTGCTGGTGTTATACTTTGAATTGCTATAATGTAAGCCACCTTGACAGGTACTCAGAATGGCATATGCCTAATTTAATTTACAAAGGATATGGGATGATAAAATGAGAGAACCAGTCTGTACATACAGCCCAGAGTTCATTTGTTGTAGATATTTATTGTTTGATTGAGAACAGTGCCTTCGTTATGCCCTAATTGTTTATTGTTGGGATGGTTAATCTGTGGCCTTCCAGATGCAGCTGGACTCCAGCTGACATTGTCCCTGGCCATTGGCTATGCTGCCTGGGAGTGAAGGAAATTAGAGTCCAGCAGCATCTGAAGGACTACAGGTTTCCTGTCCTTATTGATTAGTCTGTATACTTACCATTGTGGGAATAGGGTAATATTCTCACTTTGAGGGAAAGTAGGGTAATACTGATGATGATGATGATCATGATGATGATATAAGTGAGATCTGGATAAAAAATGTAACAAATGAAATTAACAATAAATCATAATTGAGTTCTCTAGCTGTTCCAGAAGTGACCCTTGCCTAAATAGAAAATCAATTCTTTTAAATTTGTTTTGCCAGTCACAATTGCAAAACCAAGGCATTCACAGTCTCAGACTATGGACCCATCATACATTTAAAGCAGTATTATACCAATCATGGCTTTCCCCCAAAGACTCCTGGCAAGTATAGTTTGTTAAGGGTGCTGAGAGTTGTTAGGAGATCCATATTCCCCTCACAGAGCTACAATTTGCCAGTTCCCTCAGAAGAGGGATAATTAAACCACTCTGGAAATTGTAGCTCTGTAGGGGGAATTGGCATCTTGTAATAACTCTCAGCATCCTTAACAAACTATAGTGCCCAGGATTATTTTGGGAAACCCATGACTGTTTAAAGTGGTGTAATACTGTTTTAAAGTGCAGTTGGAACCTGAGGCAATTTATTACATTGTGCATTATGTGATGCTATAAGGCAAATATTTGCAGCCCTAAAAAACTAGTTCAAACAAAGGCAAAGACATGCAACATGATATGTGTTTTTGCTGTAGCTAGGTTTTATTCCTAGTTACAAATACCTGGTGAGAACTCAGTGAGCTGAATAGAAAGCCCTTATAGTCTTTTACCACCCTCACACATTGTGGGAGATGCTGTATGATGACTGATGGTGATGGCAATAAGGAGTATTTAATGTCTTATTCCTCCCTGTGTTTGTTTTGCTCCCTTCTTATTATCAGATCCTTAATCACAGATAAGACTCTACAGTCTTTGCTGAAGGCCTGATGAATGAATTATCTAGCCATATGGTCTAACATCCTTTATTAGCAGCCTGGAATCAGGATGAGTGGACAAGGCTAGAGAATGGATTGCTCTAAAAAGTAACCAATCTATGTTAATAAAAGTCCATGTTCTTAAAAGTGAGAGGGAAAACAATGGTGGTTTTTGTTTTGTTTTTAGTAAAGTTTGCATAAGTCCTTGCTTTCTGGGTACAAAGAAATGATTGATGGACAGTGAATTAGCGCTGAGCTAGGCAGATGTAAACTAAGCACTTCCAGCATACCAAATGTCCTTTTCCTGAGCAAATACTTTAGTATATAGTCTCCATGACTTGCAGAATAAACTGAATAACATTTCAACCAAATTATATTTTATTTTCTTAAGTATACTGGTTTCATTCCAAGGAAACAGTTCAAGTTTTCTCTCTAAAAGTAAATATTGAAAACTCCGTACATTTGGAAACTCAGCCCACCAGAAAAAAATGTTCTAATTAGGAATGGGGGAGAACTTTGATTCAGTTCACATTTAAAGCCAAATCTAAAATATTTGTGCTTTCTGAAACTATATGAGAACTGGAACACAACCATACTTTGAAATTAGCACTTATCTGACTTTTATAATTCAGTTCTCTAATCAACCAATTTTCACAAAAATGTATTGTCACACTCATCACAATCTCCAAGCAATGCAAGACTTTCAGGGGTTCCAGTGCTTACCCAGGGTTTGGTTTCTTTGGAATGAGGGTCAGTGGAGACTGTGGTGTCTTATAGGATATATGGTTTTAGTTACACATATATACTACCTGAGCATAAGCTGGAGGCATTCTCAGCATTACAGTCCATCAGATCTTGCTTCCCAAAGCCCCTAACTTTGGGGTTCAGACACACAGAGAACAAGCAAGCCTTTCCATCTGTTTTCAGCTGCTAGCCTTTCATCAGACTAACACTAACACAGATCAATTACTGGCTCCAACATGAGGGGGCCTCCAGCCATGATTGGGAAGAAAGGTGTCTCTCCTGGAAGAGTTCTTATGGCCCACATTGCTCTCCTGACAGATCCCTGCACATGTTAATGAGGGCACTTGACAAATTTAGCTGAATCCATTAACGTGAATGGAACTAGTCTGATCAGCAGAACAGGTTTCTTCCACTGAAGTTCCCAACTCCCAGATACTGGATTCCAAATCAGAGGCTGAAAAAGAGGCCCAAAGACGACATCCCTCAATCCCATAACAGGATATATTAGAGGAAAGTGTGGATAAAAATGAACATATTAGTGAAAATACATTATATTAAGAGAAAATGCTTGCAAAAATCTGTATGTTCATGAAAACTGCATACAAAAATGTGTTTATTAGGATAAATGTGCACTAAAATGCTGAAGAATTTTCATGATGATTTTTTAAAAAAAGAAAACCACAAATTGCTGCAGAAATGTGAACTGAATTTAAGACTGGAAAAATGAGAAACTGAAAGAACTGAAATTGACAGATTCTCCCATCCCTAGTTATTGCCTTGACATGGAGTCTTTCCATTTGTGTGAAGTTTTGAATCTAGGGGACAGGGCCAGCTTAAGACATTTTGCTGCCTGAGACAAAAGATAACACCTCTCCACATTCCAGGGCTGTAGAAAGTGGAGTCCCTCAAGGATCGGTATTGGGACCTGTACTTTTCAACTTGTTCATTAATGACCTAGAATTAGGACTGAGCAGTGAAGTGGCCAAGTTTGCTGATGACACTAAATTGTTCAGGGTTGTTAAAACAAAAAGGGATTGCGAAGAGCTCCAAAAAGACCTCTCCAAACTGAGTGAATGGGTGGAAAAATGGCAAATGCAATTCAATATAAACAAGTGTAAAATTATGCATATTGGAGCAAAAAATCTGAATTTCACATATACGCTCATGGGGTCTGAACTGGCGGTGACCGATCAGGAGAGAGACCTCGGGGTTGTAGTGGACAGCACAATGAAAATGTCGACCCAGTGTGCGGCAGCTGTGAAAAAGGCAAATTCCATGCTAGGGATAATTAGGAAAGGTATTGAAAATAAAACAGCCGATATCATTATGCCATTGTATAAATCTATGGTGCGGCCGCATTTGGAATACTGTGTACAGTTTTGGTCGCCTCATCTCAAAAAGGATATTCTAGAGTTGGAAAAGGTTCAGAAGAGGGCAACCAGAATGATCAAGGGGATGGAGCGACTCCCTTACGAGGAAAGGTTGCAGCATTTGGGGCTTTTTAGTTTAGAGAAAAGGTGGGTCAGAGGAGACATGATAGAAGTGTATAAAATTATGCATGGCATTGAAAAGTGGATAGAGAAAAGTTCTTCTCCCTCTCTCATAATACTAGAACTCGTGGACATTCAAAGAAGCTGAATGTTGGAAGATTCAGGACAGACAAAAGGAAGTACTTCTTTACTCAGCGCATAGTTAAACTATGGAATTTGCTCCCACAAGATGCAGTAATGGCCACCAGCTTGGATGGCTTTAAAAGAAGATTAGACAAATTCATGGAGGACAGGGCTATCAATGGCTACTAGCCATGATGCCTGTGCTCTGCCACCCTAGTCAGAGGCAGCATGCTTCTGAAAACCAGTTGCCGGAAGCCTCAGGAGGGGAGAGTGTTCTTGCACTCGGGTCCTGCTTGCGGGCTTCCCCCAGGCACCTGGTTGGCCACTGTGAGAACAGGATGCTGGACTAGATGGGCCACTGGCCTGATCCAGCAGGCTCTTCTTATGTTCTTATGTTCTTATGTTCCACATACAAAAACTGGACTGGCAGTTGAATCTTCATTTAACGCTGGTAGTAGAGTAGTATCTGCCACCACACCTAAGGCAGTAGACTAGCTTAGGAGGGCCAGGACATGTCACATAGCATATACAGCTCTGTCCTCCAAGAAAGGACAGAGGAATAGCCAGGGGGATTTAAGAGGAATGGCAAGGTGGCTGCCAAAGCTGCCCCTCAGCATCTACCACCTGAGGCAGATGCCTCATTTTGTGTAATGGTAGGGCCAACCCTACTAGAAGAACATTCAAACATGTAGTTTTCCATCTACATTATGAAAGGATCAAGTCCCAGAACTATATGTGTGCTACCACTTTACTGAACATTTTCTAAAATCAGTCTGTGCTACCATGTACAGAATGTGGATAACATGAGGATCTGTCCATCACCTGTATGCAAGAGATCTTCAAAAGAGCATTTGACTTCCTGCATGTGCAAGGATTGGAGGCTTATGGCCATGATTTAGCAACAAGTAGCTCTATACATGTAGCTGCTGCCCTCATTTTCCTCTATGATTAGAGGTATATCACAGCTATGCAATGAGGAATCTCTTCAGTTGCATATAACATTGTCCAAAGGAAAGGGAAACAATTCAGAGCTTTTGCTCGTGCCTTATATATGTATATTACATAGTTATACCATTTTGTAAAGCCATGAAGGGAAGTTCCCCGCTAATGTGTCTTGTTTTTATTCTTAGATTATAAATCTGCTGTGGGGGCCTCTGTAGAGTTTTTACTGGTGTTTTTTAAAAGCGCCTCTATAAATTAATAATTGGTCTAGATTGTAATTCTATTTAGCAAAATGACTATCAAATCTCTTATCTTGCTCAAAGAAAAGGCTCCTTACGGGCCTCCATTTTCCCGTGGGTCTGTAAAAAGCCACAACATCATTATTTTACACTGGGTTTTCTAAATGCTACCTTGATATAAACTAATGCCTATTTCACTTCCATGAAAGTATGCATTTTGGCTCACTCACTTCAAGGATGAATTTGGCCCAACAATCTTTCGAATGTGTAATCAGTAACGATGAAGTCCACTCTCCAAGTCTTAATTAATGCCTAATTAAAGCAGAACATCTAAAGAAATGTTTGTGAGAACAATCCAATTGCAAAATTAATTCAGCCAGATCAGTATGCTTTTTGCAGTGAATATAGAAGGAGTTCATAGTGACAAGACTTAGAAGAAATAGTTACTGAAACATTTCTGAACCAGAGCTAAGCACTTGGAGTAAACACAGACAAATGGAGTCACTGCAAGTTTCTCACCGTACAAACAGTAGAGGGTCAAGAGGGCTTGCTGGTAAGTAAATATGTTTCTAAGTAGATAATCTATGTTTCTGTTCCTGTCGCTGGAATGCATTTGTCTCTGTTTATTCCAAGGGTTTAATTTTCATTTTTCAGTAAAGTTCCCTGAAACAAAAAAGTTGTTTTCAATAACACTTAAATCACATTTTACATTTGCTTTACAATTTTTTATATTAGAATAAAGTAGCATTAATATCCCAGACATAAGGCCATCATATAAAATGCTTACTTTCACAAGTAAGCATGTTGGTTTCACAAACAGCAGGATTGCAGTTCCTTTGCCCAGCATAATAGATCTGATGTTCAATAGTGGATGCTAAAAGGAGCTGCAAAAGGCATGTGTAGAATAATTACTCTCAAGAAAACTTCAAATATAAAAAAACAGTATGTAATGCCTGGGGAAAAAAGACTTTTGGTACAATTATTGTTATTGTAGACATCATACCACATCAATGTTTTCCTATCCTTTCATTTCCCACTTGTATGTATTTATATAACCTTAGCACTTGTGTACAGCAATGCTTTCCCCTCTAAAATTGGGATGATTGATGGTAAATTGACTGAAAGCTTTTGGTTTTAACTGCAAAGTTATAAAACCCTAAGAACAGGAACTTCCAAAGCAAATCTCTGACATATGTTCAATTAGACTGGCAAGCAAGGAGCCACATAGACTTCACTAATGGTATAAACTGAACTTGGGTTTATTCTTCCTGCTCACTGTAATTGTATCTCAAAGTATACTGTCCAAAAGCTATTAAGCTAGTGAAAATTAGTTTTTAGTATGTTTTCCAGTTGATAGCTTTAGTAGACAGTGAGGTATGCAGCTTCGCTTACCTGCGCGAAGCTCTGGGGAGCGGTAGCACAGTTGCGGCCGAGGGTGAAGTCGCAGTAGCCATTTTGAAGAAGGGAACATCACGCGTCGCATTGGGATGACGCGCAACGTTCCGCACGGAGGGGGCGGAGCTACGGGCCTATTTAAGCCCGCTCAGCCCCCTCCGACGAAGAGAGGAAGCATGACGGCGTGGGACAGACGGACCTACTGAACAGCGAGGGACAGAGAGCGGTGGCCATTTTCTGGCCGCATGGTCGATGCTTGGGCCTGATCAGCCCATTTAAGGTGGCAGCCATGAGGGCAACGACTGTTAATGCTGCTGCGTGGCTGCAGGTGGCCTGGTGGTGAGGCCTGGCCAAGTTAAGCAAGATTACACAAACATCCTCCCCCCTATACAGGGAGGAGGGAGTGGATGTTAAACAAGGATTACAACCACATACATGTAAATATTACGCAAGTATATTTAGGCAGTTAAAGGGATAGAGAGAGAGAGAGAGAGAGAGAGAGAGAGAGACGCATCCCTGTGGGTTGCTGATTTCTCCCCCCCCCCATAAAAGGGGAAAGTGGTGAAGGTAATATAAGAGTACCACTTAGATATATTGAACATTTACATTAAATATTAAATAATTAATGATAAATAGATATGAGCCCAATGCCTCCTAAGAAGGAAAGAGTTGGGCCAAAAGGGGCATGTGCCTAGCCAGCAGGCCTCGTTAAAAGGGCCTAGCGGGCAGGAAGCGTCTGGGCTGATAATGGTAAAAGAAAGAACCACATTTATAAATAAAGTAAAATACAATAAACATACCAAGTTAATAAACATGCTATATATGTATTTGGCAACCCCTTGCTGCCTAGGCCTTTGGGCATTTAAAACCACACACACTGCCCTTAGCCCAGGGCAGATTGTGGGAGAAAAGGTGGTTTAGTGTAGTGGTTAGGGTGTTGGACTGCGACCCAGGAGACCAGGGTTCGAGTCTCCCCAACTGCTGTGAGGCGCAATGGGTGACCTTGGGCCAGTTACTGCAGGCTCAGAGCAAATTATGGGAGGAGGCTGTGTTATAACAAGATTCTTCACACTTTACACTTTTTAGAACAAGCCAGTAAGACAGCTGCACAGGCTTTTCGAGCCTGCCAACACAGGCCGTATTTCCCCCTTTGACTGCCAAGGCTGGGTGTGAGTTCAGCCTAGGTAGGGGGCGCAACACAGTGAGGGATGTGGGTGAGGCCCTGGCAGCCTCTATTGGCAATTGTGCGGGGCTCTTTGATTAGGCTTACAGTTTTTTTCCTAGACCCCGGCCTATATTAGGTTGCAGGTACTTTATTCTATTAATTTATTACATGGTGGCTGTTGGGGGATACCGAGCACTTGGCTAAGCTTCCAACTTCTTGCTAGGCCCAGGAATATATTAGGCTGAGGTAATTAATTCTATTATCATTACATTATATGGTGGCCTTGGTGGGGCTGGGTGAGCCTTCTGGGACTTTGTGCCTGTCCTATTTAGATACTAGTGGTGTGCACAGATGACAAGGTTTTGCTAGAAAATGTCTAAATCACCATAACTTAGTTGACAGTGATCCTTTTTCAAGTGTCAGTGACACACTAATTGTTACCTCTGAGACAGAAGTTGCATTTATTTGAATTTAGTCTTGTATCAAAAACAAAGCATATGGCATTTGTTGTACTAAAGAAGGACATGCAAACTTCTGCATGGAATTGAAGGTCTAGCAGATTATAATGTGGCTTGATGGGAGGATAGGAATAAAAAGGACAGCCAGACTGCTTATAAGGCTCTTATCCTAATTCCAGGATCTTAGACTTTACTAAAGCAGGGGTACCTTGACAGGAGTTTAGATTGTTGTTGACACAGAAGCTGCCTTTTAAGTTCCAGGCAGACTCTTCACCCTTTCCTGATGATTTTGTAACAACAACAACAACAAAAACCTTCTTTGTTAGGATTTCTGATATCATTTACCTGCAGTCATACATAGCATGCAACTTTTATATTGGCACTTCTATTTTGATATCAGTTACTTGAAATCAATGTAGCATGCACATTTTGCATTTGAACATTTATTATTATGGTTGTTTGGAAACCCACTAGGAGAAAGCTGCAGTGGGTTCAAATACTGGTGACAGCAGCATATCCTCAGTCTCTGTGCTTTAGGGGAACTGGATTAGCTGCCATGGAATAGTAGTTGGTAAAGTGTACTTACTCATAAATGATTTACTCCCTTTCTTTGCAGAAGGATATGCGCAGCAGTGAGATATTAGGCCGGAGGCCTTCAAGGGGGTAAGAGGAAGCCTCCAGCTTAAGCTGCTCAGGGACATGTGTCCCTCCCCAGTTAGATTTGAGGTACTACGAACTTCACTTACTGGCTACCCGGTTTAAAGGGAGGTTTGTCTGTGTTATGGTGTCTTTCTTTTGGTTTCCTGATCCCAGATTCCAACTCCCGGCTGGCCTTCAGGGCATACAGTCTTAAATCTGTCGTAGTTATGGCCTTAGGATGCAGAGGGCATATTACACCTGATTCACCACCAGTCCTGTTTAAGGGGTCAGGCAGTGATGGGTTTATACTGGATAGCCTGGGATAGTGCGCTGCACTTCATTCAACATGGTGCGCGCCTGTGATAGAGATGCCTTATGCATTTTTATGTGGCAGAGCATTATCTATGGACTGCTATATTTCTCATATGGAGTGCTGCAGCTCCTTCTGGGGGGGGGCAGTCATGGCCTCCAACTCCCAGCTGGCCTTCATGGCCTACAATCTTCAATCTGTTTTAGTTATGGCAGTAATTGCCAGGGACAGAGTGTAAAGATGTACAGTCGGGCAGAGTTCTTGGCCCCTTCCTGGCCACCCCAGTCAGGTAGGACATGGTGCGCACAGGTGGCAGAGCATTGCCTATGGACTGCTATATTTCTTGCATGGAGTGCTTCAGATCCTTCTGGTAGGGGGCAGTCAGGAGACAAGTGGACTCAGAAACAGTGGGGCACTATCTGTATGATGGGCTGTTCATCGGTAGGGCAGATTTTGGGGTTCATGTTAGCACCTGAGGTCACAGCTTATAGTATGGATATGTAACTGGGGGTTCCCTTGAAAACTGGGAATATGGAGGATCCTGCCCCAGTGTTCACCTTTCTGGGTATCAAGATTGACTTTGTGGCCCAGGGCTGCAAGCTGCACAGGGACATGCTTTAACTGTTGCAGATTAGAATCCTGGAGTTTTTCCACTTCTAGCTAAGGCACAGGGTTTTCGAGATCATTCCATGGATTTTAGGGTCCAGTGCATGTTGGCTGGGTGGGCTAGGGAGCGCCCAGCTGCCCCGATCACCACCGTCCTATATCTCCAGAGCTTTTGGAGAAACTCATGAGCCAATGATCAGCTGTATGTTCTTCCACCTATGAAATACAGCTATTTCAAGCAGTGTCCCTTACATGATTTTTGGGGCATTTCGGATTGGAGAAGTAGTGGCTGGTTCTAAGATGGACCAGTCACAGCGCGCCCTCTTAATGTCAGATATCAATATGAAAGCAGGCAGCGCTTACCTTACGTTACGTAGGTCTAAGACTGACCAAAGGGGTAAGGGACGGACTGTTATTTTAACTCCCTCCCCCTTGCCACACATTTGCCCAGTGATGGCCCTGCAAACATTTATGACAGCTAGAGGAGCAGTGAGTGGATATTTATTTGTTCACAGGAATGGTGATCCCCTCACTAAATATCAGTTTTGGGCACTTACGAAGAAGGCCCTACACAGATTAGGAATAGACCCATCATGTTTTGGGACCCACTCTTTTAGAATTGGAGCGGCTTCCACGGCAGCGGGGCTGGGTTTTCCACGAGCCAGGCTGCAAGCTGTTGGAAGGTGGGCTTCTGGGGCCTACAGGAGTTATGTCCGCCCCATGAGTGGGCATGGTAATACGGAAGCCTAATGGTGTTGCCTTGTTTTGGCAGGTTGCTGGAGGGGGACAGAGCAGATGCGCATCCTAATCTGCGGCCACAGCATGATTTTCTGGCGGGCCGTAGGGCTGCGTCGTCTCGGATGGGCTCGCAGCTGGGGCTCAGTCAACAAGCTACTGTACAATGGCTTGGCCGGCAAGGGATGTGCTGGGATGGGCTCCTACCCACCCTGTTCCAGCAAGGGTTAGTGCGTGACGTTCTGCACATTTTGGTCATTCACCTGGGAGGTAATGACCTGGGTTTACTGAAGGGCAGGGCCCTTACTATTCAAGCATGTAGCAACATGCGCGTTATAAGGCAGCATTGGCCTTCAGTTTGTCTGCTTTGGTCAGACATACTGCCATGCAGGGAATGGCATGGAGTTTGGGACCCCAGGAGGATAGACTGGGCATGTAAGAAGGTCAACCGACAGTTTCGGTTGTCGCTTCTTGGGGATGGTGGGTTGCCCATTCCGCATCCGCTTATACAGCATTCTAGGGTTGAACTCTATAGGGCCGATGGCATTCACCTGTCAGACACAGGGAACAACATCTTTTTGCAAGACCTGCAGAGGAGTCTGCTGGAAGTTCTTCTACGCAGTGGGGAAAAGGGGACTAAATAGAGATTTGTCCCCTTTTTGTGGCGGTAAAGTGCGGGAGGGGAAATAGGTAATGACAGCTAGGTGGCCCCCTTAGGCACCTTTCAAGGTGATTGGTGGTTCCGGAGGCCTGTCTCTCAGGGTTATATGGCCCGAGGGCAGGATATGGACTGCTTTTGGGGCCAACTTACCTCATCCACCTGAGGGTTCTACGGCCCCGGGGGGTGGTGACGTGGGAAGGCCTCCGTACTCACCTACAAGGTGTGGCCGGGGCAAGGGGTAAGCAAAAGGGGGCTTGCCATTTGCCCCAGCAGGGGCTGGTCGCCCGAGAGCTGTAGGGCAAGCTGCTTGCCTATAGTTAGTTCCCGCACTTAGGTTTCACCTCTGCAGGTCGCTTTAAACGTTCTTGTTTATAATTTAATAAAGTGGCCCTTTATTCAACCATAGCTGCTGTTGTCTGCGTATTATTTCACCCATCGACCGCAACTGGCTGAAGCAATGCAGGGCATTCAGGATGGACAGCTCCATGTGGAACTCCAACTGGAGCTTCAGCAACAGATAACTCCAGACTGAACCTTCAATAAGGCTACAACTCAATTTGAGTGACTGGCCTCACCCCCAATGGGAAAAGCTCCTCTGATTAAAGAGGCCTTGCATGTTTCAGCAAGTGTAGACACCTGTAGCACAGGGGAGACAGTGATTCTGCTGGAGCTTTTGGACTCAGAGTTGAAGGGCAGCAATGTAACCTTTGCAGGCTAGAGAGGCCTTTTGCTGTGCTTGTGTTCCCAGGGTAGTGAAGATCATGATGGCCATGGGAACCATCTTGTCCAGGTCTGTGAGCAGTTCGCTCTCCCCTCTGTTTCTTCCTCCCATGTCCATGGCCTCATCCTCTGAAGAGGGAAAGTTAGCACATAATATCACAAATCAATGGCTTCTGACAGGGATTTCTGCTCATGGAAAACTCACAGCTGGGAACAGAGTGGTGTCTGTAAGCCAGAATCAAGGCACACTTGAAAGGGCTGGGCATGTTTTTTTATTGTCCACCTGTTATTTCTCACTAGGCTTTTGCATGAGGCAATTATTTTGTCATGTGCAAAGTGGGTGCAAAATATGGAACACAAAATACATGCACAAATGCAATACTGGCTAAGGCCAAGTCAAACAGTTCTCATACACAACTGATATTCTTAATTGAGTTTGTTGTGATATGCTATGTCAGCAGAACAATTTTAATCTGGTATCCTGAAAACACAAGTGTTTTTAAATACCAGAAGTTTTTAAACAATATTGAGTTGCACTCAAAGTTGACTTGCATGACTGAAAAGACACTTCCATTCATGCAAGGCAGCCCCCCTACCAGTGATTCACCCTCTTCCTGCTGAAGCATTCCTACCCCTGGTGTCTGCAATGGGAAGTAGGGGGAATGGAAGCCCCATTGTCCATTTGTGAAACACCAGATGCAACCCTTAGAATTTGAATTAAAGGAGATACATGTAATGTGGTTTTAAACTTTTTTCATATTAATCATGTTTTATTAAGTTTCAAGACTGTAGGAAAAGCAAGACCAGAGTGGCTTTCTCTGTATACCAACAAATTGCATGAAGCAATCTAATAGTGCATTTCATTTAAATAGGTTTATGTAGAGAAGTATATTTTAGGCTAAAAAACCCCACACAATAGCAGTTTTGCAGCTTACTTCAAGGGCCATGGTTCAATATAATATACCATAAGGCAAGCTAATGTTAAAAAGGAGGGAGAATTTTTAAAAACAAAACACCTACAATAGCCAGTTTAAATGTTAGCTTTAAACAATAATTACCAGCAAACATTGAAAGCCGTTTTGCACAAGTCAAAAGCTATGAATGTACCACTGAATTATATAGACTAGGTCCTCCTCCTCATTGATTCAAACAACAATACACCCATTGACTTTAGCAGAAGCTGGAGTGGGCGCTAAAAACTGGCTGTTGACTTTCTTGGATGGGTTACTTGCTCTTTTTTGTGGCATGGATAATAAAGCTGAGGTTCCTCTGAAAGACTGCAGGGAGCTGAATTCTAAAGCACTGAGTTGGAAAACGCCACCTTTGGGCATAGTGCATTCTGTATTAGCTTGATTAAGGAAAACAGTAAACAAAAACTAAGCAAGAAGGGCAAATGTGATGTCTCTTTAGCTCCTCGGAAAAAGAAACTTAATGGAACAAGATGAGATTTTTTAACAGTATATCCTGTTTTCATGCTCTCCTCTGCTGGAAGACTAAAGAATGAGATCAGATGAGCAAAATGAGGTTGTTCGATGGCGTTGCATCTTACCTGAACCAGCCCTGAGAAACAGTTGGCTGTTGGCAGAGTGTGAGTTTATACGTAAGCTGAACTGAGAGGAATTTAAAACTGCAGCTTTATTGCCTTCTTAGGTCTGTTGTTGCCATCCTTTCCTTTGGTGACTGGTTGACTCTGTGCCTCTGAGAAGGAATCATGACAGTGTTGCTGCAATCCTATGCATATTTACATGGAAATAAATCTCAAAGAAATATGTGGAATTACTCCTGAGTAAACATGTGTAGGATCAAGTTGCCCATGCATTTCAAGTTCTGGTTGTAGTAATATATATGAATTCCAAATGTTCCTATGTAAAGACAGAGGAAAATTTTGATTTTGTTTGCATTTGAATGAGAAATTGCCTAATTCATACTTCTCACATCAATACGCAAGCCAAAACATAGCTATCCTTAAAAATTTGTGCTTCTCTGAATTTTGCAATGCAGTTCTCCAACCAAGCAATATATACAAAAGTGCATACATTGGGGGTGGGGGGGTGTTCATAAAAACTAGTGAAAATAACATGCAGAAATGCATTATATTATGGAAAATTGCTTCCAAAAATGTTTGCTTCCAAACAAAAAGATTGCTTCCAAAAATGTGTATATTAATCAAAAACGCATACAAAAATGCATTTATCGGGAGACATTTGCATGAAAATGCTTACAAATTTTCAGAAGGATTTTTAAAATTTGAAAATTGCTCTGGAAATGTTGAGAACTGAATTCAAGCCTGGGAAAATGAAAAACGTGGAGAACCAAAATTGACAGGTTCAGCCATCTCTACTCCTGTGCAGAATCGATCACATATGACTCTGTGTTGGGGTGGATGGGAATTGATGCTAATACACATACTCTTATAACTGAGAAGGTTAACTCTCCCATTCTCTCTGTCCTTCAGTGACAGCTTTAAAAAAGTGCGGTTGTATCCAGGGATGGGGGAGAAATTCAGTTCAGTTAGCAATTTAATGTGAAGCTACCGAATTCACATTTCCCAAAACAATCTGTGAACTGAAACACTGCTATCCTTCAAAAGTCACATTTATCTGAATTTTGCAATGCAGTTCTCCAACCAAACAGATGTGTACAAAAATGCATATATAAGGGAAGAGTGTGCATGTATTCATAAAAACAACATTAAAAAGTCCATCATATTAGGGGAAAGTGCTTGCAAAAAATAAGCATATTGGAAATGTGCATTAAAATGCTGAGAAGTTCTTGTGAGGATTTTAAAATAAAATAAAACTGCAAACTGATATGGAAATGTAGAGGACCAAACTTAAGATTGGAAAAATGAGAAACTGAGATTGGCAGATTTGTCCATCCCCAGTTGTTTCCAATGCAGTTCTTGTACAAGGGGAATCCAAAAAGGCTCACCTAAGGGTCAGAAGACTCTCAGGAAAAGCCTGCACTGGAATCAGATGGAAGCAGTTCATGCTACTTTATAACAAGAATCACACTAGACTATAAAGATTAGAATTGGTTGCAATTAAGAGCGCCCCTGAAAAAGATCCTAATTCAAAATGTATTTGACCCAATGAGTACCCTGGTGAGCTCCTTAGAGAGGTTTACTGACCCATTTTCTCTATTAATCAAATCATACCACCTTCATATCCCACAGTTATTAGCAGTGTTCATATGCTTTCTGATGAAATGTCTCCATTACAATGAAAATATCAGGGCTCTCTCAGGGGACTTTCTAGAATATTGATCTTCTGTCTAGCTGAGATTAAATAAAACATGGATTGATCCTTTAGTTAAATTAACAGTTTCAGGCATCAGTTAGTTAATTCTGAACACACTGGCTTTTATTTTTACCCATTTTTATGAGAAACTTGACAAAAATAGATAGTAGTGAAGCTAAAGTAAACCCACTAAAGTTGCAGTAAAATCTTACTAAATATTTTCTACACCTACATAGCATTGAGATAAATATAACCTTCCTTGTGCACTAATGCTAAACATTCACAATAGAACTGTACTTGGCCATCATTTTTTCCAGCTTCCTCTTTACAGAAGCAAACAGAAGTGATTTCCTCTGTACCATCCCTTTAATTTCTTACCTCAGTCTAACAAGTGATCATACTCATGTGTAGGAATCAATAGAATGGGCTTGATCCATTCACTCATCCTGAGTGGCAAATCTGTTCCATTATGTTTCTCTGCAGGTTGTTTAGGAAACTTCTCAAAAAATCCACATGCTTTCGGGGTGGGGGATGTACTTATGAAATGATCCAAGGGCTGCCTCTTCCTTCCTTCCTTCCTTCCTTCCTTTCTCTTTTTTAATAAACATTTTCAAGCTACTTAGAGTAGCTAGCAAGAGTAGCACAGTGCCACATGGGTAAAACACCTTTCTAAAAAGGCTCCAGAAAATGGCTGTACATCACCTTGTGCACTCCTTTCTGGAGATTTGTATGGAGAAAAAGATGGCTGCCTCATAGATATGACAAGATGTCAGGGACTGCACCTGTAGTCTTCTGCACCTGCTCTACCTCTGAACTAGGGTCTCTCTCTTAAGACTCCGCACATTTAAAAATGGCTGTGCTAGTCTAAAAGCAGCTGGGGTCTAATTATCACCTGAGTTGGAGGCAAGCATAGCCTCATGTCAATTCAGCACATGAATTTAATCTCCATGGCTCGTTAGGAAAAAGATTTGAATGAACAAAAGCTTAGTGGTTCTGTTTGTTTTCCGCCCTTGTCAAGAGGCTTTCCCCATTGTTCATTATATTGAGTGCTTCCATTTTCTACATTATTTCCAACTCAACAGAAGACTTCAATTTCGTCCATGAAACTTTAGCATTTATCTTACCCGTGTATTAAAACTTGGTGTCATAAAATTTGGTTGTCCTTTGAAAGGCTGCTTACTCCCACTGATGTGTGCTATGATAAGATGGAATTACTCACTCTAGGTGTTTATAAAAGGTTAACAAGAGATTTATTCAAAGCTATAGACAAGTCAGATGCTTGGATGAGGCAACATTGCAGTAGGCAGTGCTATGAAACTTCTATAAATAAAACTAGATAGATAGATAGATAGATAGATAGATAGATAGATAGATAGATAGATAGATAGATAGATAGATAGATAGATAGATAGATAGATAGATAGATAGATAGATAGATAGATAGATAGATAGATAGATAGATAGATAGATAGGAACACCTAAACAGAGCACTCATACTGAAGATGTATGTAATCTACTCAGGGTCCTTAGAATAAGATGACCCTATAAGTAAATAAACTTCACAAAAAGGAGTAATGGCTCATTTTTCTGAATGGCTACTTTTCTGAATGGTGGATATTTCCACATCGGTTTATGATTTATAACCAGCATGGCTTTCACCAGGCTAAGTTTTATCTAACTCACTTTTAGAGTTCTTTGAGAGTCAATAAGCATATGGACAGGATGATTCAATAGATACAGTGTACTTGAACTTTCAAAAAGCTTTTGATAAAGTCCCTCACCAAAGACTCTTGAGTAAGCTTAATAGTCATGGGATCAGGGGTGGCCTGCCCATATAGGAGAACTAGGTGGTCACTTAGGGTGCCAAGGTAATAAGGGGCACCAAATTTAAAGAAAAAATAAAAATAAAATAACAAAGATGTCATTATTTCAATTCTGTGTAGCACTAATGAGATCAACACAAACATTTCTGCTTGCCTGATGAAATGATCCCCTGTGGGGTGCCGTAGGGTACCATCTTGTCCCCCATGCTGTTTAACATCTATATGATATGGTTTCCTTCTGGGCCAACTTGGTGAGATGGGTATTGGAGGCACTGTTTTACAGTGGTTCCGATCCTATCTCCAAGGTCATTTTCAGAGAATAGCATTGGGTGATTGTCTTTCGGCCCCCTGGCAGTTGTGCTGTGGGGTGCCGCAGGGTACCATCTTGTCCCCCATGCTATTTAACATCTATATGAAGGTGAGGTGTCAGCAGTACGCTGAGGATACCCAGCTCTATTTCTCTATAACATCTGAGTCGGGAGAGGCCATGCAAGCCCTGGACTGGCCATGCTGTCCTGTGCTCCTGCTGGGAGGAAGGGTAGGATATAAATCAAATAATTAATAAATAAATGTAGTTGTTCTTTGAAGTATTATATGCATATTTCTTGTGCTGGTAATGATAGTTAAAGCAGGATAGTGTAATGGATGGTTTTTGATTCCTATACATATTATATTTTTGTAAGTTGTTATGCAGTAGGGTGTCAGCATTCTATGGGGGGAAGGCAAGTGTGGCAAGGGCATGAGGCAAGCAAGGATGGAAGATGGCGGGAGTGCAGGTGAGGATGGCAGGCAAGCAGCCAAGCAAGCAAGGTGAAAGAGCGAGGTGGTCAGGTGAACCATGTAGGACAGTCAGGACAGCCCAGGGTGGCTCCTCATCAACGGTTCTGTTCTGCTGTTACTACCCCCACCTCACCAACAGCTTCAGTGGCAGAAGACAAGGAGGAGGGAAGCGGTGGGAGAACAGGATGGTTGCTGAGGTGGTACCCTGGCCACTCCCCACTATTCCTGTGTTGCTCACCTCAGCTGGCCACCTCCCTCCTTCCTTCTTCTATGAGGAGAAGGTCTAAAGAAGGTCTAGAGGGAAGGAGTTGAGGAAGCTTAGCAACCCATTGGGGGGGGAGAAGAGGAAACATGGCAACTCGTTTGAGGGGACGACCTGTTTGGGACTCTGTATGTATATGTTTGGGAGTACCTTGGTGTGGGTGTGTTTGGGAGTCCCTGGGAGGTGGGAGCCCCTGGGAGGCGGAAGTGTGTGTGTGTGTGTGTGTGTGTGTGTGTGTGTGTGTGTGTGTGTGTGTGTGAGAGAGAGAGAGAGAGAGAGAGAGAGAGAGAGAGAGAGAGAGAGAGAGTCCTAGGGGATTGGGAATCCCTGAGTATGTGCACATGTGTGTGTTTTGGAGCCCCTGGCTCTGTGCGTGCGTGCGTGTTTGGGAGTCTCTGGGTGTGCGTATGTGTGTGGAGTTGGCACATAAAGTGTCCAGGGGCAAAGTCCCTAGTGTAATAATAAAAATATAATTAGCATTTGAATGCATTTTTATTTGAAATCAATCTGAAATATCATCTAGCTGTTGTGTACAAATCTATTCTGAAATTTTGTGTCTCTGTTTTATCTCAGAAACATTAGCTGGGCAGATGGATGGACAGACAAACCAAATAATTATGCCTCTGTTTTTCTAAATATGCTTTAAAAACATTAAACAGAGTATAGGAATAAAATGTTTGCCAGTTTACCAGAAACCTCAGCCTAGATCTGCCCTTGGGTTTTGGGGGTGGGGGGGCGATTGCATAGTTCGCCTAGGGTGCCAGTTGCTGGCAACTAGCCTTGGGCCACACTTGCACGAGAAAAGAGGAGAGGTCCTCTTGTGGATTACTAATAGGTTAAAGAACAGAAGCAGGGAATAAATGGAGAGTTCTCACAATGAGAGATGTAAGGGTGTCCCAAGGTTCTGTACTGGTATGTGGCCAAGATGGCACCAAATTGTTCAGTGTGGAAAGAACAAGAATGGAACACGAGGAGATCCAAAAGGATTTCTCCAAACTAGGACGACAGGCATTAAAATGGCAAATGTGATTCAGTGTATGCAGCTATAAAGGGATGCACATTGGGGCAAAAATCCTAACTTCACATTATACACTTATGGGGTCTGAACTTGTTGTGATTGGACCAGGAAAGAGATATTGGAGATGTGGTTGATAGCTTGATGAAAATATTGACCATGTGTGCAGCAGCTGTGAAAAAGGTGAATTCCTTGTTAGGGATCGTTAGGAAAGGATTGAAAATAAAATTGCAAATATCACAATGCTGCTATACAAATCTATGGTGTGACTGCACTTGGAATACTGTGTACAGTTCTGGTCACCTCATTTCATAAAGGACATTGTAGAGCATGAAAGGGTTCAGAAAAGGGCAACCAGAATGATTATGTGGCTGGAATAGCCACTCTATGAGAAACAGCTACAAAATATGTTTTGCTTTTATTTTTTTTAGATTAGAAACAAAGCAAGTAAGGGAGAGGCCATGACAGAGCATGTAAAAAATGGATAGAGATCCCCCACCCATTTCTCTCATAATACTAGAACTCATATTATCTGATGAAGCTGAATGTTGGAAGATTCAGGACAGCCAAAGAGAAGGACTTCTTCATAGACCCCTCTAATTATAGGCCTATTTTACGCCAGTCATCTTCTTGACAAGCTGGTTTCCTGGATGGAAAGTGAAAGTTGCTTGGCAGAGGAGCAGGCCGGTTTTAGATCAGGCCGTTCCACTGTGGATCAGGGCCTTGTGCTCCAGCACTTGGCAGAAAGATATTCTTTACCTAAGGGAGGAGCACTTTTCACGGCGTTTATAGACCTCAGATCTGCATTCAATTCGATTCCCCGGAAAAGGCTTTGGACAAAATTATTATCAGCAGCTATTGATAGGCGCCTATTGTGTTTAATTCGAGGTTTAGATGAGAAGACCTCTTTAAGGGTTAGATGCAACCGGGCAGGTCATTTATCTGATCCAATTCCAACTTATAGAGGAGTGAAACAGGGATGTATCCTTGAGCCGTCACTATTCAATCTGTATATTAATTCCATAGTAAAGTGTTTGGAGGGGGTTAACTCCCACTCTCCCAGTCTGGCAAGGAGACACGTGACTTCACTCATATGCTGATGATATAGTTCTTCTAGCCCTAACGGAAGTTGGGTTGCGTCGTCTGCTGAGAGAGCTTGGTTCCTTCTGTATGGAGGAGCTACTTACTATTAACTATGCTAAATGTAAAGTACTGATCTTTTCAAGGAATAGGCGCAAGTGGAGGTGGCAAATAGATAACCACCCTATTGAACAGGTTTCAACCTTCAGATACCTTGGTATATCATTCCATTCGCTAGGCTCATGGAATACACATTTGAACAGATCGGCTGAGATTGCCCAAAAAACAGTCAAGGGAATTTGCTCTTTTTTCTGCTCTAAGGGTGGCCAACATGTGCCCTCAGCCTTACAAGTATTTAATGCCAAGGCCATTCCTCAAGCACTCTATGGGGCGCAGATTTGTAGTAGTGGTAATTATGCCCCCCTCGAATCCATCCACTCTAAATGTCAAAGGTCAATAACTGGTGTCCCTAGATGTGTTCCCAACATAGTCATATGACTCGAATTGGGAACCTTACAAATTGAGACCCGCGCTTGGATATATCGTTTTAATAACTGGCTGAAGCTCCTGTTTATTCCCACTGGTCTGGCTCCTCTCACACTGGTGGACACTTTCCAGTCCAAATGGAAGTTGATATTGACAAAAAATTGGAAGCCCTTGGCTTTTCGCTTCAGGAGATTGGAATTTTAGGCTATTCGAGGGCTAAACTAGCCATTACTCAACACCTTAAAGACATTGAATTCCAATCTAATCTGTGTTTGGCCGCGGCCTATTCTCCCCCCTGCTTAAATGCGAAAGCCTGTGTACTTGCCAATTATTTGATTAACTTGCACATTTCCCCAAATATAGGATATCGTTTACCCTTGCAAGATTTAACGTCCTCCCTTCAGCACTTTTGGAGGGTAGGTATAAGGCTGCTCCCTTTTGTGAGTGTGTATGTCCCTGTGGGGCTGGAGAGATTGAGTCTGTGAGCCATGTACTGCTCCATTGTTCTTTCTATTTGGACCTACGTTCTAATTTTATCTCTCCAATTCTCTCCAAATATGATTTGGGCCCCGAGGCCGTCATCATACAGTACCTATTGGCAGACCAGAACCACATGATTACCGGGAAAGTAGCTGCTTTTTGTACAGCTGCTATTGCCCATAGAAGGAAATTAGTGCCTTGTTGTTAGGAAGTGTTAAATGGGTTTACACTGTTTTAAATGACATCATAATTACTGTTTTAACTTGTTCTATTTTTTATTTTTAAATATTATTTTTAATAATTTGTATGGAACTATGTTGTATTTTCTGGTCATGTACTGAAATAAATAATTCATTCATTCAGTTTAACTATGGAATTTACCACCATGAGATGTAGCAGTGGCTATCGTTTGATTTCTTCAAAAGGAGTTTAGACAAATCAGTGGAAGATTAGACTATCAAACTGCTATGAGCCATGATGGCTGTACCTCCAATGTCAGAGGTACTTTTGAAAGTCAGTTGTTGGAGAGAATACTATTATGCTGGCTTCCAGTAGGGATGTTGAACCCGCAGAGCTCTTGTGCTTTTACAAGATGTCATGACAAATGAAACATGATGTCATGACAAATGAAAAACCCTAATGTATTTATTTACCACTCAACCAGGCTCTATAAATTTTGAATTTGCAATGTACATGAAGCACTGTTTGAATGACCATTTGAGGTGTCCAATGCAACATCTGCTGCAACTTCTTGGGGATCGGTTTCAGTTGATGTGGCCTGAAGACGTGGACACGGTGCTTGCAGTGATACAGCCAGTAACATGTTCTCTCAACCCTTTCCTTCTTGGATTATGAAAGCTTGCTGAAGGGGTTTGACTGAGTGGATCCAGGGTGTGGTCAATGCATCATTGCAGGAGGGAGTGGTTCCTGCTACTCTGAAAGAGGTAGTGATCCAACTTCTCCTGAAAAAGCCCACTCTGGACCCATTGGTTTGTGACAACTACCACCCAGTTCCCAGTTGCAAATACCCCCTTCTTAGGGAGGGTGATTGAGAGGATTATGGCACAGCAGTTGCACGTACTCGTGGATGAAACAGATTGTCTTGACCCATTCCAGTCTGGGTTCAGGCCTGGTTATGGGACTGAATTGGCTGTGATTGCCCTGGTGGATGACTTTTACTGAGAGAAGGACAGGAGAAGTGCAACTCTATTATTCTTACTTGATCTCTCAGCCACTTTTGATATGATTGACCATGGTATCCTTCTGGGCCGGCTTGATGAGATGGATATTAGAGGCACTGTTTTACAGTGGTTCTGATCCTATCTCCAAGGTCATTTTCAGAGACAAGCATTGGATGATTGTCTTTTGGCCCCCTGGAAGTTGTGCTGTGGGGTGCCATAGGGTACCATCTTGTCCCCCATGCTGTTTAACATCTATATGAGATTTGGGGCAAGGTGTCAACAGTACGCTGATGATACCCAGCTCCATTCCTCTGTAACATCTGAATCGGGAGAGGCCGTGCAAGCCCTGGACTAGTGGTGGGCTGGATGAGGGCCAATAAATTGAGCCCGAATCCTAGCAAGACAGAGGTGCTGTGGGTGGGTGGTTCCCAAGTTCAGATAATTGGTCAGTTGCCTGCTTTGGATGGGGTCGTACTCCCTCTAAAAGAGCAGGTCCATAGTCTGGGGGTGCTCCTGGATCCATCTTTGTTGCTAGAGGCCCAGGTGACTTCAGTGGCTAGGAGTGCCTTTTACCAGCTTCATCTGGTAAGACAACTTCAGCCGTTTCTGGACTGAGATAGGCTGACCACTGTTGTCCACGCACTGGTAACCTCCAGGCTGGATTACTGTAATGTGCTCTATGTGGGGCTGTCCTTGAGGTTGGTCAAGAAGCTGCAGTTGGTGCAAAATGTGGCAGCGAGACTGCTCACTGGGGCAGGGTATCACCAGCATGTCACCCCGCTGCTGAAATTGCACTGGCTGCATATTAGCTATTGGGCTAAGTTTAAGGTGCTGTTTTTGGTGTATAAAGCCCTATACATCTTGGGACCAGGATACCTGAAAGACTGTCTTACCCCTTATATACCCAGTCGATCACTACTCTCTGCAGGTGAGGGCCTCCTGAAGATACCATCTTATCAGGAGGTCCATTCTGCACAACATAGGAAATGGACCTTTAGTGTTGCGGCACCTACCCTGTGGAATTCCCTCCCCTTAAATATTAGACAGGCTCCATCTCTGTTATCTTTTCAGTGCCTACTGAAGACCTTCGTATTTCAACAAGCCTTTTAAATAGAGAGCTTCTCCCAGTCTGTGTCTGTGTTGGAATTGCTTTTTAATGTTTTTAAGGCTTTTTTTTTTTTTAAAAAGATGTTTTTAAAGATGTTTTGTTTTAATATGTTTTTAAGGATGTTTTGTTGTAATATATTTTGTAATCTGTTTTATGATGCTTTAGAGTGTTTTTAGTGCTTTTGTTTCCCACCCAGGGCTCCTACTGGGAGGAAGGGGGGGATATTAATCAATCAATCAAAACATGCAAAGGTCAACAGTGGAGCAGGCATGCCTGGGCACATGCAGATATTTGGGGCAGGGACAACACATACACCCCTGTTCTTATACAGCCTTTGCACTTGCATATCCTGGCTGAATATCAAGAGAGTTACTATCTTCTAATTATAAAGATGGATTGAAATCTTAAATCCACCCTGCACAGCATTGGCAAAGCCACTCATAGCAGAAAGTCTTTATATACTCGAACTACCATTTAGCTTCCAAAATCAGGGTTGTAAAAGATTAGGGCATTTTTCTCCTCCCCCCCTTTTTTTCTTTCAAAAATGTTTATGGTCCTCTAGATGTTGTTGAACATCACCTTTTATTGGGCAATGCTGGCTGGGGGCTGATGGGAGTTGGTGTCCCACTTGGAGGGCCACAGGTTCCTCACCCTGGATTAAATAAAGCATGATTAGCATTAAGGCACGTGAGCCTGACTGCTAACTCTGAATAAAAGCTTCACAATAGTTTTGTTTGTGGTAAAACCGTAATGAATTAATGGATGAGAAAAGCTGAACAGTAATAATAAGTTGTCTTGTGTATGTCCTTTAGGTACCCTGTGGAAGATGACTTGCAAATGCCTTATCAGTGCCCTCTGGTTTAAAAATAAAAGACCATGAAGAATTACACACCAGTATAATAATTAAACTCAGTTGATGTAATTTCAAGGTATCAATTACGTTCCTTTAAATAAAAGTTAAATCTTTATTGCTCACAAACGACTTTCTGAATATGCATTTATGATTACCCTATTTTTTTAAAAAAAATGGGGAGTTGCTTAAAGTAAGGATGATGATTTGAAAAATTTAGCCTCCAGATGCATCCTGGTCATATACTGAATGTCTAAATGAGAAACCTCTAATTGTTAGATTGTTCTTGAGATGTGAAATG
Source organism: Rhineura floridana (assembly GCF_030035675.1). Lineage (NCBI taxonomy): Eukaryota > Metazoa > Chordata > Lepidosauria > Squamata > Rhineuridae > Rhineura > Rhineura floridana. Next base: position 56,590,412 of record NC_084483.1, read on the forward strand.
CAACAGGGTTAATGCACCATTGCAATGTGACGGATGAGAAAACATTTATAATCTCTTATAAATCACTGATTCCTCCCCCTCCTCTTGTACTGCTATCTTCAGCTCTGCTCTGCACTTTCTTGCTGTAAGTGCCATCTCATGCTGTTCACAGAAAGTTCAGAAACTGAGAGAGATGATTTGCTCTGCTGAGCTGGAAATAACACCACCCCAAATATTATATTCAAAGATCATTAAAAAGAGTGCACAGGAAATATTTATATTCTTTAGTTCTTTATTCTTCAAGGAAGTTTAAGTAAAGTTTACATAGAAAGTGGTAAAACTACTTTTGTTTTCTTCCTTTTTAATTTTAATTTATTCAGACACTCTTCGGAAGGCTCCTGAGTCAGTGAATCCTGTAGTCCACTCACACATCCAGATAGCCACAGGAATTTCTCAGAATTAGAACCTGTGAGTAGAATCTATGCTAACTGAGATGCATGGGTACAGAAACTGTGCATAAGTATATATGGATATTCCACTTTCTTTGGTAGAAATGCTATTATTGCCAGAGGAAAAAGAAGCATCTCATGTGCATTTGTTAATTTATTTTTAAAATCATAGGGTGGGATCCAGAGACCTTGTCCACTCATGGAAAATGATCCAACTCACAGAATGGGGGAGGTGATTTTTGCTGATTCCCCCTTCATCCTGCACTGTCGTTGTCCCCAACTCTGTATAGTATGGAGTGGGAGGCTTCAGGAGAAAGGGGGAATCTGCACAAATCAGCTCCCACTTTTGCATATGGGAGCCTCCAAGTCTCTTCTACAAACAAAAGGAGTGTATCTATTCCCAGAAGGGCTGTTCTAAATCCAATCCATTCAGTCACATGTGTAAAAATCATACAGCTCAATCATCTACTACAAGACAGGGCTCAGAGATGCTAACTAATTCCACCAACCAGATTTCAGGCTGGATTTTTATATTGTTGGAGAAGAGCTGTGCGAATACCATGGACTGCAAAAAAGACAAATAATTTGGTGTTAGAACAAATTAAACCAGAACTATCACTAGAAGCTAAAATGATGAAACTGAGGTTATCATACTTTGGACACATAATGAGAAGACATGATTCACTAGAAAAGACAGTAATGCTGGGAAAAACAGAAGGGAGTAGAAAAAGAGGAAGGCCAAACAAGAGATGGATTGATTTCATAAAGGAAGCCACAGACCTGAACTTACAAGATCTGAACCGGGTGGTTCATGACAGATGCTGTTGGAGGTCACCGATTCATAGGGTCGCCATAAGTCGCAGTCGACTTGGAGGTACATAACAACAACAACAAGAAATGTTTGTCTCACCTTTCAAGGTTAAAAGTTCATAAGGTCTCTTATAAACAGATGTATTTAAAATATCAATAACATCCATTAAAAATAGAAATAAAGTAGTATCCAACCGCACTAAAAGCAGGTGAGTAACAAAAGAGTAAAAGAGTAAAAAATAGTTTAACATCAGTTTTGGTAAAACAAACCAAAATAAAATAAAATAAAATAAAAACTGTGGTAAAGTCTGCCTTTGCGCTGAACCACTACACCTATCTTTCTGAAGGGGTGACCATGCCTGCAATTTGCGTACAATTCTAGCAGAAAATTAAAAAATAAACTTATTTACATTTAAAATAAATAAATAAATTCCCTTCCATTAATACTTCTGTATGGATCTGCTTGAAATTTGGCAGGTACAATCCACCCTAGAGAGGCATCTTTGCCTGCAGATTTCACCCTCTTTTGTGAAAAGGAAAAATGTTATAGCTGTTTTTAGTATCCTCATTATAGTCAATGTAGGCAAAACAGAGCTTTGGATTTAAGAGATCAGATTCAGACTCAAATAATGATGTGTATCAGAACACAGACTGTATCTGAAATTCTGGGCTGCTTCCAAATATTACAGATACAAGGCAAATCTTGTGATCATTTCACATCCCTAATTCATGAAGGAGAAGATGGCACGTTAAGGTACCTTGGTCCCAAGCCATTTAAACATAAAGATAAGTCCCAGTACTTTGAATTGCACTTGGGTTTGGATTAATTGCCAGTGCTGTTGTTTCAAGACTAGAGAGAGATAGTAATCTGGGTGCTGTATTTTGTAGCTGAAGCTTCTGAGTTCTGACAAAGCCAGTCTTGTTATAAAAAGAACTCAAAACTTGTTGGCAATGTTCTAAAATTTGCTTTCTGTGCTTCACACTTACACCTCAACGTAGGCTCCAAGGAAGAAAACCAAGGCATAAAATTAACATCCATGCCCTTCAAGATCCTATTAAGCAAGCCTGCTTTCAAACAACTCTCAAGAAACATCTACCTATGGAACTCCCTGAAAATGTCGAGGAACACTGGATTAAACTGAAGACATCCATTATTGCAGCATGTGAACAAACTATTGGATACCAAACTAAGAAACATCAGGATTGGTTTGATGAGAATGATAGTGAGATTGAACATCTCATCGACAAGAAAAGGAAAGCCTTCCAGATATGGCAGAAAGACATTAACTGTGCTGCTAAGAAAAAGAAATCTATGCCAGTGCAAAGGCTGAGGTCCAAAGAAGAACTAGAGAACTTAAGAAAGCTCAAGAAATCCAGCACTTTGCACATGCTCACAATGCACAGGGCTTTTTTAATGCCACAAAGGCCATCTATGGACCAACAAATTATGGTACAAATCCCTTACGTTCAATAGATGGTAGCAAACTTCTTAAGGATAAAGAGTCTATTGCACTGAGCTGGAAACAGTACTACCATGACCTCCTCAATCGTAACTCTATTGTGGCTGGTGAGGTCTTCTCACAAATTCCACAACAACAAACTAGAGACGAGCTTGCAGTATCCCCTAATTTGGATGAAGTCAGTAAAGTCATCAATCAAATGAAGAACAACAAAGCTAGTGGACCTGATGAGATTCCTGCTGGTGGGATTCCTGCTTTAAAGAAGGTGGGCCTGAACTTACACAACAACTTCATAAGCTCATCAAAAAAATCTTGATGAGGGAGGAGATCCTGGAAGACTTTAATTATCACCCTTTTAAAGAAGGGTGATAGAACAGATTGCAGGAACTATCAAGGTATTTCTCTTCTTGCTACCGCAGGTAAAATCCTTACAAGGATCCTAGCAAATCACCTCCTGCCAAGCTCAGAGGATGTTCTCCCCAAATCTCAAAATGGTTTCTGCCCTTCCAGGGGGACAGTGGACATGATCTTCACTGCACAACAGCTTCAAGAAAAATGCCGGGAGCAGAATCGACATTTATATATGGTGTTTATTGATCTGTCTAAGGCCTTTGACACTGTGAATTGAACCGTTCTCTGGAGCATCCTTCTGAAAACTGGATGCCCTGATAAATTTGTGAATATTTTGCGACTTCTTCATGACAACATGACAGCAACAATTTTGGACAACAATGGCTTTCAAAGTGATCCATTCAGAGTCGGATCAGGCGTAAAACAGGGATGTGTCATTTCTCCTACCTTATTTGCTATCTTCATTGCTATAATTGTACACCTTATTGAGGGGAAACTTCCTATTGGTGTGGAAATCATATATTGAACAGATGGAAAGCTTTTTAATCTCAGTAGGCTGAAAGCAAAAAGTAAGGTAATGTCAACCTCTGTCGTAGACCTTCAATATGCTGATGATAGTGTAGTCTCTGCACATTCAGAGAAAGATCTTCAAACTATCCTAAATGTCTTTGCAGAAGCATATGGAAAGCTTGGGCTCTTGCTTAATATTAAAAAAACCAAAGTGCTTCATCAACAGGTGCAAACTAGTCCCTCTGTAGCACCATCGATCCAGCTTAATGGTGTGACGTTTGAGAACATTGATCACTTCTCCTATCTCGACAGCCATCTCTCTGTAAAAGCTGACATTGATGCTGAAATTCAACATCATCTGAGCTCTGTGAGTGCCGCATTCTCCCTAATGAAGCATAGAGTGTTCGAGGATTGGGATATTCGCAGTGAGACCAAAATGCTTATTTACTAAGCCATTGTACTACTGACCTTACGTATGCCTGTGAAACCTGGACCATTTATAAATGTCACTCCCACCTTCTTGAAAGATTCCACCAATGCTGCCTCCGGAAAATTCTGCAAATTACTTGGGAGGACAGATGGACTAATGTTAGCGTTTTGGAAGAAGCAAAGACTACCAGTGTTGAAACAATGATCCTTCAACATCAACTTCACTAGACCGGCCATGATGTTCGAATGCCTAATCACCGTCTTCCAAAGCAGCTACTTTACTCCCAACTTAAGGATGGAAAACAGAACATTGGTGGACAGCAAAAGAGGTTTAAAGATGTTCTTAAAGTGAATCTTAAAAAATGTAACATGAACATCGACAACTGGAAAGTCTTGGCCCATGAACATCCCAAATGGAGGCTGGCTATTATCAAAGGTGCTGTGGACTTTGAAGAAGCACGAATACAGGGCAAATGGGACAAACGAGCTAAGCAGAAGGCACATCAAACAAAATCCTCATTGCGACCATCTTCCATCTGGAAACCTATGTCCTCACTGTGGGAGGCTGTGTGGACCCAGAATTGGCCTCCACAGTCCCTTACGGACCCACTGTTAAAGACCTCATCTTGGAAGACAATCTTACTCGGCCACGAGTGATTGCCAATGAATGAATGAACTATGCTGGCAGAGCTTGGAAAAGTTACTTTTTTGAACTACCATCAGCCCAAACCAGTGGCCATGCTGGCTGGGGCTGATGGGAGTTGTAGTTCAAAAAAGTAACTTTTCCAAGCTCTAGCTGGCACTGATATGTAACCAACCTTTGTGATCTGCAAAGCAACCTATTTCCTACTGCATGGTCTCAAAAACAATTGTTTATACATCTGCTCCAGGGTCATGCATGGGATCAGAACAATTAGGCACAGAGTTGTTTCTCTCATATCTCACCTGCTTAAAATTGGTATATATCACAAGGCTGTCACTAGTGCTATGTAAAAATAGACATGGACAGGCACACACCTGGAATTCTGAACTGATGGAGGGGGAAAGGTGATTGCCACTCCTTTGTATGGTTTGTTAGTCTCGCTGAGAGGCAATGGGTCAGGGGTGAGCAACTCTGAGACCTCATTATAATCTCATGTGGTCCTTATCCTAATTTCATGTGGGTGGCAAGGAGGGACAAATGGAGAAAAGGAGTGGCAAAAAGGAAGGAAGAAAGCAAATAGTTATAGGAAGAGAGAGACAAGGGGCTGGTCCCATCCATGTTTCACTCTGTCACCACCCACTTTTGATTCTGTCTCTGGCCACTGTTGACTCCAGCCCTGCTCATCACTGGTATGTGGCCCCTGACAGATTACCCCAGAGGGAATGTGGACCTCAGAATAAAAAAGGTTGCCCACCACTGCAAAAAGTGATGGCTTTCTTCTGTTTCTTCCTAACAGAGTTATTTGGAAAGAGATTGTGACAGAGGTCTGTGTATCTGATAGTCCAATAATGATCTGATCTTTCATGGAAAATTCATTCTTTAGTAATTACTGCTGCCATTTTGCTTGAGGTATTGTATAGTAAAAGATAGTGGGAAAGTGGTAAAACAGCATTAACAACTATTTTCCTAAATGATTTTTTTCTAGAATCCTGTTTCTTCATTGTTAGATGGGCAATTTCAAACATTTATCAGAAAGAACTTGTAGTCTTGTCCAGCCAACATGTACCCTACTCACAGATATGCTGATAACATCCCTCTTTACTTTTCATTTCCAGCAGATGAAATCAATGTATCACAAAGGGTCAAAATGTCTCGAAGAGATAGGAAACCGGAATAGGAACAAATGCCTAAATGTCAGTTGGGCTGGGTGAATCGAGGGAAAAAAAGGTATAACATTATAATTAATAGGAAGCATGATACAAACATAAATATAAAGCTTAACAGCAATCACAAAACTGACACTAATAATATTCTTCAGAAATAACTGACATTCCTTTAGATGGTGTGTCCAGGGGCAAGATCACATGAAGAGAGTTGGAAAAGTAGAGTAAGTTTTGAAAACTTTAACTAGGTTCCAGAACTTCATTTTAAAAAAACAAATCAGTAATTCCCACTTTCTTACATTCTCCTTCCCTTTTCCTGACAAATTTAACATCCTTCTTGAAGCATGCCCTTCAATGGCTTGAATAGTGGATATATCAAAGCAATACACTTTAGCCATTTGACATTCTAAGTGAAACAATCGATTTGAATGACAATCAGTTCTTTGGCCATAAAATGTAATGTAACATAAAATGTAACTAATGAAAAATAGGCATTCCTCAGCAATATTACTGTCACATTTTGGAAACAGGTTTAAAACCACTGGGACCTCACATGCTTTTTAGATCAAGGCTGGGGAAGCAGATGTTGCTGTGCTACAACTCCCATCATCCCTGACCATTGACCATGCTGGTTGGGCCAGATGGGAGTTGTAATCCAGCAGCATCTGGAGGGTCAAGATTCCTCAGCCCTACTTTACATGCCATTAAATATGTGCATGGCCAAATCAGCACTCAATGAAGAACTACATTACCAGGCATAAAGGAAAATTAAAGAAGACAAAAAAGGCAGAGTTTTTATTTATTTAACCAATTTCTTAGCCACCATGCAATATACAATACTTTCTCACAGCAGCTTTACATTTAAAACAATATAAAATATGGAACATCACGATCACAATAATAATTTGCAGCAGCAAAACCCTTTCAAATCCTTCTACTTCATTTATTTATTAGTATATTTATCAACCGCCAACTCATTAAAATATTGAGGTGGGGTTCAACAAAGTTAAATATTGAGGTGGGGTTCAACAAAATGGAATAAACTGCATTCTGAATGCAGCCCCACACTGAATCAAATTAATTCTCTAAGAATGTTTGGCAAAACAAATACATTTTCTATTGGTAACAAAATATCAGGATTGTAGGTACCTGTCTAGTTTCAGTAGGAACAGTGTTCCATATTACTGGTGCTGCTACACTAAAAGCCTTGATTTACATAGGAACTAAACTAATATGTAAGACTACTGTGTGGGACAATCACACAAGATGATTGCCATGATCTGCCTGCACCACTGGGGCCAAGCTATCCCTGTCCAGGAACTGCCATAGCTGGCATACCTGGCAAAGCTGAAAAAAAGCACTCTTAGCCAGTAAGGATACCTATGTCTCCAGTGACAGTGATGGATTAAAAATACTCCTGAGCTGCATACCTGCTCCTTCAGGGAGAAAAAAACCACATCAAGAACAGGCAACCTGCCAATTTTCTGAACATGGGAACATGGCTTCCGCATTATCAGAATTCAGTTTTAGTTTATTGGCTCTCATCCAGCCCATCATCAACTTCAGACACTGCTCTCAGACACTTACTAGACACCTGCTCAAGGAGGTGATGGCAGCAGTGAAATGTACCTTCTTTGCTGCCCTCACCACCATGCAATAGGTATGATTATGTGCTTGTATGCACGCTTGGTCAGCTTCACTCTGAGACTTGCACCATTTGTGCTCTAGCCACCATCCAACCTATTTCATAGTCCTTTGTTCACTAGAATACTACAGTGCTGAATGAGCTTCATAGCATCAGCTAGGACACTCAGGAGTGATCATGCCAATAGCCCACCACATCTCACCATTCCATAGTGAGACTAGAATCTCAACAGGATAGTCAATTCCACCCAGCAGAAAATCCTTCAGAGCAGAAGTTCCCAGACTGTGGGCCATGAACCGCCAGTGGTCCATAAGCTTCTTGCTGGTGGTCCATGGGGTGTTTTTGAAAAGCAGCAACAATAGCGGCCGCTGCTCCAACCTAATGTAAGCCTGGGCTTCACACGTGGCCAGGGCTGCCGACATAGAGATGGAATGGGTAAATCTTGAGGAGGGCCCCCCTGAAATGTCTGTTCCTGCCTTTCAGTGAGATCAGAGCTGTGAGCCAGGGGTCCAGAAACTACTAGGAGCCCTGCACACCTTCCTGCCAAATGCTGATCACCTCCATTCAGGAAAGCCAGTAGTGGATGCAGCTTTTTCCCCAGGGCCTTTCTCCTCTATTCCAGTTGCAGTGAGCTGACTGGTTAGATGGGATCATTTCTCCATCTTCTTTCCCTCACATGACTGGCCAGTGGTGGTTGAAGGAGCAGGGTGGGATGGATTGTCCTGAGTGGTATTAGTTGGGTGAGGAAGGGAGGGAGGATTATGGTGTGCATCAGGCAGTCCCCTTCTCCCCCCACCATCACTGCCTAGCAGGAAGGGATGCTGGCTTATGTTGCAGGGTCCCCAGGAATGAGTCTCCTCATTTACTTTTCATTTGCTATCTTGCCTTCCTACTCCCCCCATCACTGCTCTTGAAACCTCCCCATCACTGCCCAAATCTCTGTGTGTTTACTCAGAAGTGAGCCCCACTAAGGCTTAATTGGGTAATATAGGATGGCAACTGCAAACTTTGGGAGAGCGGGTTCACCTGCTAAGTTTCTGTTTGTTATGTACCCATTATGTTAGTATTTAGCTTTCCTTCAAGGAGCTCAAAGTGCCCCCCTCCCCAATTTACCCTTACAACAGCCCTGTAAGGTAGGTTAAGCCGAGAGAGACAGTGAATGGCCTAAGGTCATCCAGTCAGCTTCATGGCCAAGTGAGGATCTGAACCCTTGTCTCCCAGGTCGTAGCTCACTTAATATCCTTCCATCTTACTCCACATTCTTGAAAAGAAGATACAGAAGTGAACAAGCTGACAGGGTGGTGTGGTGGAGATATTCTTTCCCCCTAGAATTGGAAGCTTATTCAGCCCCTTGTTAACACTACTCTGTAGCATCTTTATGACAAACCAATTTAGGCTGCAGTCCTATGCACATGCTCTTGGTGAGGCCTACTTCTGAGTAAATTTGCATAGGATCGGTTGCATAATGCCCCCTTAAATGCCCCCTTCCCCTTGAAGCAGAAGTCACCTTTCCTTCTCAACAGCCTGGATATAAGGAGGAATAAAACTAATAAAGATTTCCAGGCTACGAACCGTGATGCTTATTTGCAAGTAAGCATCTTAGAGAACACAGGCTTCTTTTTGAGTAAAAGTGCACAGGATCAAGCTTCTAAGGCTGCAGTCCTATGCACATCATTGATCTTGGTGGGGCTTACTTCTGAGTAAATGTGCCTGAGATCATCTGGTTGAGGGAGGAAAAAACACAAAACTGGTTTTGTTTAGGAGGAAAGGGCAGAAAAATAACTAAGTGATCCTCCAAGACCCTCAGCAATTTTCAAGTGGGAAAAAAGTTTGGGAAGCACTGCCCCAGAGCATTTTGGAATGCATCAGATTCCATCAGTCTCCAAGGACCATCCAAATAGGTGCCGCATGCCTGTTGGGAATGATTAGAAGCTATAATTCCAAACTTCACCAGGAAGTGGTATGACCATGACAACAGGGTAATATCCACATCCACCATCCTTGTATTCAACACATCTTCCACATTACTTGGGACAAACACTAAATCAAGGGTATACCCTGTTCTATGTTGGGCTGATGAGAACCCGAGACAGCCCCACTGAGGCCATGAAATCCCAAACTCAACATGAATATTGAAATCACCAGGACTACTGTCCTGAGTTCTTCCACCACCACAATCAAGATCACCTAGGCCAGTTCAGCTGGGAAGGCTGTTGGGTAGCAAGCAGTGTGTTACACCAAGTATCTCCAGTCTGTCTCTATGTCACAACACCAGATGCAGGCCCTCCATGCATATCCTGAGATGAAGGTGCTATCTGGTGAGTGAGACAGTTGCCTTATGGACCACAGCATCTCACCCATCCAGTGTTGATCCTGTACAGAGTACCCTGGTGAGCAACTCTGGGTCAGATCTACTCCACCCAGCTTGCCCATCCATATCTCTGTAATGTACACCAGGTCGGCCTCCTCTTCCACAATTAAATCATGGATAAGTGAGACATTGTTATGAATCAATTTTACATTCAAAAACAAAGCAACCAGGGACCTATGGACATAGAAAGGGTTTATTACAAGAGATAGCATGTCTACCATGATGACCTCCCTCTCTTCTTTTGCTAACACTCCCATTGACTATGATCATTGGAATGTGGTGCCCTCCTTCCTAGTATCAAGTATAACAACAAGATACACAAAGTCAGTCATAAACACAAGAGCATCTAACTGCTTCACATGGATAGCACATCTTTACAGAGGCTCAGTCATCAATCATCCAGGAGACCCACCCCATCTCTGACCTGGAATAGTGGAGGCACTCCTTCCCTGCGTCATCTCACCCAGAGGGGTCTTATGTCCACCATTATTGTGGGCTCTCACCACACACAGTGTCCAATTGCTTCCTTCTACTCTCCAATTGGCAGCATACATTTGTCCAGGTTGAAACCAAAAACAAAGATTCGGGGGGGTACTACCCTCAACCTCATGCAAGCCATGAAGTGATGACTCTCCCACCCCCAACTGCCACAGTATGCCTTTTGAGTTGTTTGAGGCCAGCCAGGCCAGTCCTTGCCCCTGCTGTCCAGTTGGGTCTCATTAGTGCAGACTGGCAGATGGTCAATGTGAGCAGCTGAAGGCTGACAAAGGCTGTGGGACAGGTGTAAGAAAGAAAGATGAAAACCTTTCCCACTTTCATTGGATTCTTTTCACAATATCACAATCAGCCACACCAACTGAAGAATAAAACAGAAACTACCCACTGCCTACTGAACCCCCTCACTAAAAGTAGTCCTAAACAAAATATTTTTATGGCATCCCTAAACACTACCAAGGAATGGGCTGGTAATACACAGTAGAAGAGAGAATTCCATAGCCATTGGGCCACCACAGGAAAGTCCCTTCCCCTTATAGTCACAAACCTGGCCTTTCTTCCTGGTGGGCATACAAATAAGGCTTCTGTAACTGCTCTTGCATCACTGGCAGGTTCACCTGGGTGTAGGTAGTCCTTTAAGTAACTTGGTCCCCAAATGTTAATGATTTAAAGATCATTGAACATTGAAATGGGCCTTGTCATGAACCTGGATATTTTTCTGAAATGTTAAAATTATATGTAACATCATGGCTCAGTGCAAAGAACTCTGGGAGTGTCATCTTGTTAGAGAAACAGGCCTCGGAAAGGGGAAAATGTTAAGTTTTGATTCTCAGCTGAAGACAGTTAAGGGAGGCCTAAACAGGGGCACCTGGTTATCTGTGCTAATCAGTCAGAGCCTGGCACTCAAGGCCATTCGAGTCTGAGAAGATTGAAACCCTGTTGGGAGGGGGGCCTGGAAGGCGTGAAAAGGAGGAGAAACATCTAGAAAGGGATTACATCAGGAAACTCCTGATTGGTTAATTAATCTTGGACCGTTGGGTTTCTTTCCCTTAAGTATAGGGCTTGAGACCCATAGCCTTTGTTCCCTTAGGAAGGTTCTGAAAGGTTCCTTCGGATTGGTGCCTATGGGAGGTTACCTAAGCAGGGTTCCATTGCTTGTACTGATGCTATTCTCTCTGAGGAGAGACAAGACTTCAACCAACTACCTCCTATGTAAGTAGATAGGTTAGTTAAGTTATTATTTTCTTGTTGTGTGAATGAATTCTCTTATGTGTACCTAAACCCCTGTTTGGGTGTATGGTTTTGAATAATTGTTTGCTGCTATATTTTAATGTGCACTTATATTTTTGAATAAAGCTACTTCTATTTAACCTGGTGTGTTCATTGAGGGTAAGGGTGGTTCTGAATTCAGCACCTTGACCATTCAGCTACGCAACTACCAAAAAGGGAAAAGGAGTTAAGCCTAATTCTGTTTTGTGGGGTTTTACCAGAGGTTTCTTGACAAGGAGTGTAAATTTGGCTCTTGTCTTATAGGACCTTGGTTTACCCATTTCTGGGCTCAGTGTTCCCCTAGCTCTGAGTGGAACCAGTGACAGGGGTGGTGGCAGCCTACTTTCTACCTTGCAAGGTTGGTGTTAATTTACATAGCCTTGGTAAGAGAGAATTTGGTATTGGGATTCCAGAACAATTACCCTAAGGGTGGGAATTGGGTCTCAAGCATGGTCCTTGCGCCTTGAGGGGTGGAGAAGCATGACAGGCCTGGATATACTTCAGCAGCCAATGCTGCTGATACAGAATAGGTGTAATATGGGCCAAGCATCAAGCCCATCTTTGAGAGGGGTGGTCCCTGGCTGCCTGAAAGAGGCAGTAGTGAGACCACTCCTGAAGAGGCCCTCCCTGGACCCAGAAAATCTTAATAACTATAGGCCGGTAGCAAATGTTCCATTCCTGGGCAAGGACCTTGAACGAGTGGTGGCAGGCCAGCTCCAGACACTCTTGGATGAGACCGATTATCTGGATCCATTTCAGTAAGGTTTCAGGCCTGGTTTTGGCACAGAAACAGCTCCAGAAGGTGGTGCTTGGGGAACATTGCTCGGCACCCTGGACTCTCCAATACAGGGTTCCGCAGGGGTCAGTTCTGTCCCCCATGCTGTTCAACATCTACATGAAACCGTTGGGTGCGGTCTGTGATGTTCCTATATTAATGTATATATGGTAAGTGTTGTTGTTTAGAAGATACATGGTAAGTGGAGTGAAAGAGGAGGGGGAGTGAATGGGCAGTAGAATGCTAGATGATTGGCTGAGTGTTTAAAATGGCTGAATGTATAAAAGGAAGAGTGAGAGTGGAATCGGGGGGAGAAGAGAAAGAGTGGGTTGCTTGGTGGGGTTTGAGAGAGTTGTTTGCCAGGAGAGAGTGGAGAAGGAGGGGGGTGGAGTTCGGATTAGTATTGAGTAAAACCATATGCTTATGTGCCTTAAGAAGAAATCTTGTTAATCTTGTTAGCTTTGTTATCTTTAATAAATACTTAATTTGGTTTACCAAAGGCCTGTTCCTTGGCTGGGGTTTCACAGACCAGAAGGGAGGGTAAGGTAATGACCAAGGCAAGGGAAACTGTAACAAATGGTGGCAGCGGTGAAGAGAATAACAATACCAGTATTCAGAGTCTCTGGGAATACTAGTATTAGGACGTGACTGGTGGTTGCCTAGCAGGGGGATCTGTTGAGATCTGTGCTAGAGCGGGGAGAGAAACAATAAAAAGGACAGTCTGGACTGGTGGAGTCCCTGGTGGTGCCTAGTGACAGGCAGTAGCCACGCGCAGGTAGGAACCTGACAGGGAGAGCCAGGGAAGGGTGTCACAGGTGGTGGCAGTAGCGGTGGGATACGAACAACAGAGAATCCAGATACGAATACTAGAGAATCGCTAACAGTGGTGTGGCAAACAGAAATAACAAAACAAGATTACTTGTGAGAGTGAGTGGCAAAGAGTGTGTGGCAAAGAGTGAGTGAACTCAAACACCATGGCTGAATACATAAAAATGGAAAGAGAGGAGCTGGTGGAGAAGTGCATAACATTCAATTTACCTCACGAGGGTAAAGGGGTAGATGAATTGAGGGTAGCACTTATAGGATTTGCTACTGCCCAGCAAAAACAACCTGTCAGAGAAGAGACCCCAGAAGGCTATTTAAGCAATCCCGCTTATATAGAGTACTTGAGAGAGAAGTTAAGATGGGAGGCTGAGGAAAAAGACAGAGGGAGTTGGAAACTGAGAGATTGAGGATGGAAGGTGCAGAGAAGGAAAAACAGAGGGAGTTGGAAATTGAGAGAATGAGATTGGGGTTTGAGGAGAGGGAGAAGCAACGAGCATTGGATGCTGAATTACAAGTAGAAAAGTTAAAATTTGATAGAGAGAAATTTCACTCTGAGGAGACAAGGAAAGACAGAGATGGAGCAAAAATAAAAATTACTCCAAAGGACTTTGCTGTCTGTGAGCCTGGTCAAGATCCTCAAATTTATCTCACAACCTTTGAAAAGGCAGCTCAGTTGTGGGGGCTACCTGAAGATAAATACATGCAGTATTTATCAAACCTGATCAAAGGGGAATTGGCAGAGGTATACCAATATTTCCCCTAAGACAGGCCCATCACCTATGCTGAGTTCAAAGAAGCAGTGTTTAAAAGATTCAGACTGGGGCCTGATTATTTTAGAAAGCTTTTCAGAAACTGCCAGATACAGACAGGGAGGTCTTTCGTGGAGCTGGGGGCAAAACTGATGGACATATTTGGGAAATGGCTGACAAGTGCAAAAGCTCAGTCTGTGGAGGAGGTGAAAAACCTCATGATATTGGATCAATTATACCATCAGTTACCACCAGAAATAAGGCTCCTGGTCAAAGACCATTCCTCTACATCAGTGCAGGAGGCCACAGAGATGGCGGATCACTTCGCCTCCAACAGAACTGGCTGGGTGGGGAAAACATCAAGAGATTTTAAACCCAGACCATATAATGCTGGCAGAAGGGATGTGGTACCACAGCGAGTGAGTCCTCCATTAAAATCTGAAGGGCACAGAACACCCCAGAGTGGATCTGTGTACCCTAAAAGTGAGGAGAAATTATGCTACAAATGTGGTAGACCGGGGCACCTACGTTTTCAGTGTGAGATTGCCAACCCCATTAGTAATCCTGCTCAGACAAGGGCAGTGAAAACAGAGCCCAAGGCTTTAGAAACAGCGAAAAAGGCTCAGTTCTGCCAGATAAACTGGACAGAAGTAACAGACCTTGATTCAAGTCTGAGAGAGGAAGTGAGAGTACAAGGGGCAAATTATTGGGCATTGCTTGATACTGGTGCCGCTCAGACATTACTGAGGCCAGATTTAATAAAATCTGAGGTAATATTACCTCAGGAAACTGTGACTATCCAAGGAGTGAGGGGTCAACCAGAAAGTTTGCCTGTGGCCCTGGTGGAAATGACTTGGAGAGGCCGAGAGGGCCGATATAAAGTAGGCATTAATGCCCAGCAACAAGAACCAGTAATACTGGGAAGAGATGTAATGGGAGCCCAAGGAAAGATCTATGTAGTGACCAGACAGCAAATTGGCAGAGAAAAAGAAGCCATATTAAGGGGGGCTGAAACAAACAGGGTGGAATCTGTTAACCAGCCTCAGGTCACCATAGCAACCACTAGCAGGCCTGCTGAAGGAGACAAACTGTATCAAGTGGTCTCTGATAAGAAAGAAGCAGAGCAATTCAGGGAAGAGCTGCATAAAGATATAAGTTTGAAGCAGATAAAGGAACAAGCTCTGACCCAACAGATTGCTTTCACTGACAAACTGAGGAATCAAGTTGTGTGTGAGAATGGGATTTTATATAGACTGTGGATGCCTGCTGAGAGAAAGGATGAATGTGAACCGGTGAAGCAATTGATAGTACCTAGCAAATACAGAACCAGATTGCTAGAGGTAGCCCACGATGTCCCATGTGCAGGACATCTGGGAATAAAAAAGACCAAGAGGAGATTGGCGGCACACTATTATTGGCCAAACATCTCCAAAGATGTAAAACAACATTGTCTATCTTGTGGAATATGCCAAAAGGTGGGGAAAAGTGGAGTAAAGACTAAGGCACCCTTAAAGCCCCTTCCTATAATTGGACAACCCTTTTATAGAGTGGGAATAGATTTGGTGGGCCCTTTTTCCAAACCCACAAGGCATGGCAAGAAATATCTATTGGTGGTGGTGGATTTTGCCACCAGGTACCCAGACGCAGAAGCACTAAGATCTGTAGAAGCCCCTGTAGTGGCAGAGGCTTTATTAAAAATCTTTATGAGGCTGGGTTTCCCTCATGAAGTGCTGACGGATCAAGGCAGTGTATTAATGGGAGAAGTGATGCAATGTATGTGGAAATGTTGTGGTCTAAAACATCTAAAGACCACTACTTACCATCACACCACTAATGGGTTAACAGAGAGATTCAATGGCGTTTTGAAGGGCATGATCAGAAGCTATGTTCAAGATCACCCACAAGACTGGGATGAACGTTTGGGATGCTTCTTATTTGCATACAGAGAAGTCCCTCAGGAGTCAACAGGCTTCTCACCCTTTGAACTCATGTTCACTAGAAAAGTGAGGGGACCTTTGGAACTATTAAAAAATTCATGGGAAGGAACCCTGGGAGAGTACAAAACATCTGTAGTAGATTTTGTATTGGAATTCCGCAATAAATTAACATCAATGATGGAGGTGGTGAAAGAGAATTTGAGTCATGCACAGGAGAAGCAACGTTACTGGTATGACAGAACAGCCAGGGAACGTGTGTATGATGTGGGAGATAGGGTTATGGCGTTCATATCCAGGAAACATGACAAATTACAGGCTAACTGGGAAGGACCATATACCATCAGAGAAAGGCTTGACACAGTGACGTATGTAATCACCACAGACCAATTAAACAAAAGCAAAGTGGTTCATGTAAATATGTTGAAGCCTTACCATACCAGGGATGTACAGGTGTTGCAAGTTACCTTATTCCCTGAGGGAAGTGGGCCTGAACTTCCAGATTTGGTACAGGAAAGCAAAGACAAAGGAGGGGTAGATCAAGTGGAATGGTCAGAGGAGGTGAAGGAGGAAGTAAAAGAAGAGATTCTGAGAGTTTTGAAAACTTATAGGAATCTCTTTAGTAATAAACCTGGCCAAACCAGTATAGCCAGACATTCCATTGATACTGGAGAGCATGCCCCAGTCAGATCTGTACCGTGCTGTGTGAATGGGAAAGTTGTGAGTGAAGTAATCTATTTAGGACATAAGGTGGGGAGTGGGAAAATCACCCCCTTATGGAGCAAGGTAGAGGCAGTGCAATTG
This sequence comes from Rhineura floridana, assembly GCF_030035675.1. Classification (NCBI taxonomy): domain Eukaryota; kingdom Metazoa; phylum Chordata; class Lepidosauria; order Squamata; family Rhineuridae; genus Rhineura; species Rhineura floridana. Next base: position 56,607,073 of record NC_084483.1, read on the forward strand.
TGGCCTATCCCCTTGCATGAATTAACAAAGAAGAAGTGTTCTGAGCGTGTGGTATGGACGGATGAATGTCAGAAGGCTTTTGATCTACTGAAGCAAGCCTTGTGCCAAGGACCCATATTAATAGCACCAGACTATGAGCAACCATTCATCGTGGCTACAGATGCGTCGGACCTGGCGCTGGGAGTCGTCTTGCTACAGGAGAGAGAAGGCACCAGACATCCAGTGGCGTACCTGAGTCGCAAGCTGACGCCGAGGGAGAAAAACTATTCGTCGGTCCAGAAGGAGTGCCTAGCGGTCGTGTGGGGACTGAACAAGTTGCGCCCATACGTGGGGGGACGAAGATTCACAGTGACTACGGATCATCGGGCCTTGTTATGGTTGCAGACTATGAAAAACCATAACACTATGCTGCAGAGGTGGTCCTGGGCCCTACAGGACTATCAAGTGGACTTCCAGTTCATAAAAGGCAAGGACAATGTACTGGCCGATGGACTTTCCAGGCAAGTGGCTGGGACTGCAGTGACGTGACCAGACAGAGGAACAAAGAAAGACATTTTCCCCATAGAGACTTTTATTTGTTAACGCGACGTATAAATCCTGGAACAGGAATAATACTCTGCCGTTGTTTTAAGGGGGGGGAATGTGATGTTCCTATATTAATGTATATATGGTAAGTGTTGTTGTTTAGAAGATACATGGTAAGTGGAGTGAAAGAGGAGGGGGAGTGAATGGGCAGTAGAATGCGAGATGATTGGCTGAGTGTTTAAAATGGCTGAACGTATAAAAGGAAGAGTGAGAGTGGAATCTGGGGGGAGAAGAGAAAGAGTGGGTTGCTTGGTGGGGTTTGAGAGAGTTGTTTGCCAGGAGAGAGTGGAGAAGGAGGGGGGTGGAGTTCGGATTAGTATTGAGTAAAACCATATGCTTATGTGCCTTAAGAAGAAATCTTGTTAATCTTATTAGCTTTGTTATCTTTAATAAATACTTAATTTGGTTTACCAAAGGCCTGATCCTTGGCTGGGGTTTCACAGACCAGAAGGGAGGGTAAGGTAATGACCAAGGCTGAAGGGAAACTGTAACAAATGGTGGCAGTGGTGAAGAGAATAACAATACCAGTATTCAGAGTCTCTGGGAATACTAGTATTAGGACGTGACTGGTGGTTGCCTAGCAGGGGGATCTGTTGAGATCTGTGCTAGAGCGGGGAGAGAAACAATAAAAAAGGACAGTCCGGACTGGTGGAGTCCCTGGTGGTGCCTAGTGACAGGCAGTAGCCACGCGCAGGTAGGAACCTGACAGGGAGAGCCAGGGAAGGGTGTCACACAGTCATCTGGAGCTTTGGAGTGCATTGCCATCAGTATGCTGATGACACGCAGCTCTATTTCTCCTTTTCATCTTCAGGTGAGGCTGTCAATGTGCTGTGGCCCAGCTACGCCCCTATCTGGACAGGGATAAGCTGGCTTTAGTTGTCCATGCTCTGGTAACCTCCAAGTTAGATTGCTGCAATGCGCTCTACGTGGAGCTGTTTTTGAAGACAGTTTGGAAACTGCAGCTTGTGCAAAATGCAGCAGCCAGATTGGTAACAGGGAACAGACGGTTTGAACATATAAAACCGATTCTGGCCTACTTGCATTGGCTGCCTGTATTTTTCAGAGCTCGATTCAAGGTGCTGGTTTTAACCTATAAAGCCGTACATGGCTTAGGACCACAATACCTGATGGAACACCTCTCCCAACATGAACTCACCCATACACTACTCTCAACATCCAAGGCCTTCCTACGGGTGCCTACTCCTTGGGAAGCTGGGAGTCTGGCAAGAAGGTAGAGGGCCTTCTAAGTGGTGGCCCCCAAATTACGGAATGATCTGACTGATGAGGTGCACCTGGCGCCAACCCTGTTATCTTTTCAGTGCCAGGTCAAGACTTTCCTCTTCTCCCAGGCATTTTAGCATGTGTTTTAAATTGCTTTTTAAAAATGTGTTTTTAAATTTGTATATTTGTTTTTAATTGTTGTAAACCTCCCAGAGAGCTTCAGCTATGAGGCGGTATCCAAATGCAATAAATAAATAAATCAGCACCTGGGCTGCTACATTCTACACCAACTGAAGCTTCCAAACAATCTTAAAAGGCAGCCTCATTTAGAGTACATTGTAATAGTCCAGCCTAGATGTAACCAGGACATGAAACACTGTAGTGCAAGGGTAGTCAACTTGATGCCCTCCAGATATTGTTGGACTCCAAGTCCCATCAGCCACAGCCAGCAAGGCCAGTGGTCAGGAATGATGGGAGTTGTAGACCGACGATTTCTGGAGAGCACTACACTGGCAACACCTGCTGTAGTGAGATCTGTTGATAGGGTCGCAACTGGCGAATAGCCTGAAATGGTGAAAGTGCTCCCAGTCAGTGCCATCACCTCTGCTTCCACAGATACAGTAGTACCAAGTCCAGGAGCGCTCCCAAGATGCAGACTTGGTCTTTCACAGGAAGTGCAATGCCATCCAGAACCCATTGGCTCATCAGTCAAGAATAAGTGGTCTCTCCACCCCCAGTACTTCTGTCTTGCCTGGATTGTGTTTCAGTTTATTTACCCTTGTTCATTTTGAAATGGCCTCCAGACACCTGTTCAAGAGTTCTATGACTTCCTTGGAATCGGTAGATATAAATGTGAGATTGAATTGAATATCATCCACATACTGATATCACTGCAACTCAAACCTCTGGATGATTTCCCCCAGTGGTTTGATACAAATAGATACTGAACAGCATGATAGCTAGGGAATTCTTAACAGCTGAAGAGATTCTAAGTATCTGATACTTTTATTATTATTATTCAAAACCATGTTAAGAAATGTGTATTTACTTAAGAGTACTTTTTTCCATTAATCAAAGGGGTTATTCATCTATGGTGACATGCAAGCCTAAAGCAGTATTCATAAAACACTGTGTAGGGTGGTGACAACTGGAACTGGGTAAGCAAAGCTGACATGTGGAAGTAGGTGTACAGTCAATTTATAGTTCTGGAGAAACAAGTTCATGCTGTATCTGATTATAGGCAATGTCTTCAGTTAGCTCAGCAGAAAAATTCTACTTGTAAACAGAGCTTGGAAAAGTTACTTTTTTGAACTACAACTCCCATCAGCCCCAGCCAGCTTGGCCACTGGATTGGGCTGATGGAAGTTGTAGTTCAAAAAAGTAACTTTCCCAAGCTCTGAGAATAAAGGTACACTAAAGTCCTCCTGTTAAAGTCTTGGTTGCTTATTTCTGTTCAATATATGATGCTTGCCGTTGCTCACCTGGATACTTACCTCCTCTCCATGTGCACCTTTCCTCCCTGCTCACTGTCTCTCCCAGATCTCCTTCCTTTCATTTCCTCATCTCTCCCGTATAGTAGATCACCCCCAAGCTTCCCTCCCCAAGATTCCCCTGTTTCTCTGTTTCTGGTGCCTTCTCACAGTCCTGCCTCCTCCTTTCTTAGGGCCTCACTGCTACCATCCTTCTTCCCAAGGCCCTTCTGCTGCTCGTCTACCAACAGCTCAGGCAATGGCAGCCAGCAAGCCCTAACTTCAGAACACTTTCACCAACCCACAGCTAGGGGCACTTGAGGAGTTTGACATCTGTGAATTACAGTGTGAACTGACCTGATCCATACCTGTCAGGATGCAGGATTGGGGCCCTGATGTTTCAGAAGATAAGGAGAGGAGGGGGTCATTTGGCCAGAGCCGTGTGAAGAAGAAGCAGAAGAGGGGGAGGGAATCTCTGAGATAGAACTGTCTGTGAGCGAGGACCTTGAATGTCCAACAGACATAGATTCCTACCGTGAGCTTCCCACGCCTCCTCCCCCTCTGGGCTTGGAGAAGTTGGAGAAGAAAGGAGGGCAAGGGGGAATCCAACCCCCTCCTGATCCAGGAAAAAGCAAGGAGAAGCAGCCAGATGGTTTAAGCACTGCCCCCCCGCTTTCCCCCATACCTGAGTCAGATTTATCAGAAGGGGAGGGGGCATTGGCACCCCCTTCACCACATACAATGAGACAGCAAAAGAAGCGGCAAAAGAAGGGGGAGAGGCAGGGTATGGATGAGGGCACTTTGAGGCGGAGTGAAAGAATTCGCGCTCGATTGCCCCCTTCTTAAGGATCAATGAGTGTGCTGGAATGGAATTATCCTTCAGATTTTGCACTTGTCTGAATCATGCAAATTGTTCTCTGCCCATAAAGTGTACAAAAAATGTACACTTGATGCTCACTGGGAAAGTGGTAGCAATTATCAGAGTCTGTTCAGGCCAGGCTATTTGTCAGACTGTTGTCTTAGCAAAGACCCAGCATCATCTGAAGACTTAGAAATCTGACAAGACCTTTCCTTCTGGTGGCTCTTTGACCCCTGGGAGACCTGTCTACCATCCGTAAAGGGCCCATAGCAGATTGTGCTGTGTTCCTGTAAAGCTGAGGAGCAGGAGAAGCTGCACAGCAATTGTCCTCTGAAGATGATGGGAGAGCCACATTAGATCAGAATGGTGATGAAAGAGGTGCTGCGGGGGGGCCCTACCCAAGTGGGGCAAATTGTGAATAAATTGAAACCAAGTCGTCTTCAGAGTGACACAGATGCAGATGCAGGGGGCATGCCATTACATTTGCATTAAGGAAAAATAAAATTTTATTCTCCCATGCACTGAGAAAAATATATGGGCTGCATCCAAGGGGACTTTATGCTACTGGAAAGCACTTGGGTTTGTACAACAACAAACCAACCCAGTAAGGAGCCAATCGTGTAAGGTAGAAAAAAGAAGGGGGGAAAGAGGCCCCGGTAACAAGAAGAACAACAATCCATTCAGTTAGCACTTTGAGATTAATGCACTGGGATGGCCTCCCTGAAACACTTGAGAGGGCTTCATCATTTGAATGAATGGCTGCATTTGTTTTAATGAAAATATGGTAAGTTAAACTGGTGGGTGACCTTGTATCTGCTTCCTTTTATTCTGTGTTGAGATGACTCATGCAGCATCATTGCATACAGTGCCTACACAGTACACACAGCATATATTTAAAAAATTAAATACAGTCTAAAAGCAACAATTCAGATTGCATATATAACAAGGGAAGCTGTCCCGCTTCCCTTTGAATTTCATCTCCCACTATGACAAAAGTTGCCATGACCCTAATCACTGACTATTTTACTCTCTAATTCAAGTTCTGTGTTTAGTGGAAGGTAAAGAAAACATTTCTGCTGCCTGAAAAGAAGGAGACTGACCCACTTTGTAAAACTGGCAAGAATATTCTAAAATAGGCTGGCACAACTTGCAACTCACCAGGCCAAACACAGCCTACTAGCCATGTATTTGTGGCCTACTCACCACATGTACTTGACAAATGTGTGATTGTTGTAGTTCCAGATAGGCAGGAAATTTATCAAGCCCCTGGTGAGCTGCCATCAAGACCAGGTGGGCCCTGAGGCCCCAGAGCATAAACACGAGAAGAGCCTTGCTGGATCAGGCCAATGGTCCATCTAGTCCAGCATCCTGTTTGCACGCTGGTCAACCAGATTTATTTATTTATTTATTGTACTTATATACTGCCCCATAGCCGATGCTCTCTCGGCAGTTTATAGTAACTAAAAACATTAAAACAAATATACAAATTTAAAAACACATCTTTTAAAAACAATTTAAAACACAATTAAAAAATTTAAAACAATTTAAAACACCTGATAAAATGCATGGGAGAAGAGGAAGTCTTGACCTGGCACCAAAAAGACAACAATGTTGGCACCAGGCGCACCTCGTCAACCTAATCATTCCATAATTTGGGGGCCACCTCTGAGAAGTCCCCCTCCCTTGTTGCCAGACTCCCAGCTTCCCAAGGAGTAGGCACCCACAGGAGGGCCTTTGATCTTGAATGTAGTGGGTTCATATCGGGAGAGGCATTCCATCAGGTATTGTGGTCCCAAGCCGTGTAAGGCTTTATAGGTCAAAACCAGCACCTTGAATCAAGCTCTGAAACATACAGGCAGCCAATGCAAGCAGGCCAGAATCGGTTTTATATGTTCGAACCGTCTGGTCCCTGTTACCAATCTGGCCGCTGCATTTTGCACAAGCTGCAGTTTCCGAACCGTCTTCAAAGGCAGCCCCACATAGAGTGCATTGCAGTAATCTAATTTGGAGGTTACCAGAGCATGGACAACTGAAGCCAGGTTATCCCTGTCCAGATAGAGACGTAGTTGGGCCACCAACCGAAGTTGGTAGAAGGCACTCCATGCCACTGAGGCTACCTGAGCCTCAAGTGACAGAGATGGTTCTAGGAGAACCCCCAAGCTACAAACCTGCTCCTTCAGGGGGAGTGCAACCCCATCCAGGACAGATTGGACATCCACCATCCTGTCAGAAGAACCACCCACTAGCAGCATCTCAGTCTTGTCTGGTGAGCCTCAGTTTATTAGCCCTCATCCAGTCCACTGTCACAGCCAGGCACCGGTTCAACACATTGACAGCCTCACCTGAAGAAGATGAAAAGGAGAAATAGAGCTGTGTGTCATCAGCATACTGATGGCAACGTACTCCAAAGCTCCAGAAGACCACAACCAACGGTTTCATGTAGATGTTGAACAGCATGGGGAACAGAACTGACCTCTGCAGAACCCCATACTGGAGAGTCCAGGGTGCCGAGCAATGTTCCCCAAGCACCACCTTCTGAAGCCGACCTGCCAAGTAAAAGTGGAACCACTACAATGCAGTACCTCCCACTCCCAACTCGGCCATTCTCCCCAGAAGGATACCATGGTTAATGGTATCGAAAGTCGCTGAGAGATCAAGGAGAATCAACAGAGTCACACTCCCCCTGTCTCTCTTCTGACAAAGGTCATCTTACAGGGTGACCAGGGCTGTTTCCATGCCAAAACCAGGCCTGAAACCCGACTGAAATGGATCCAGATAATTTTATTTATTTATTTATTTATTAAATTTATATACCGCCCGACTAGCGATAGCTCTCTGGGCGGTGAACATAAAATAGTATAAAAATACAATGAATAACAAAATAATATTAAAATACAATCAACAATACAATAAACATTTTTAAAATTAGATCAATGTAACTTAAAATGCTTCAGAGAATAGGAAGGTTTTGACCTGGCGCCGGAAGGAAAGCAGAGTCGGCGCCAGGCGTACTTCCTCAGGGAGACTGTTCCATAGTTCGGGGGCCACCACTGAGAAGGCCCTAGATCTTGTCATCACCCTCTGGGCCTCCCTGTGAGTTGGAACCCGGAGGAGGGCCTTCGTAGCAGATAATCGATCTCATCCAAGAGTGTCTGGAGCTGGCCTGCCACCACTCATTCCAGGACCTTGCCCAGGAATGGGACATTTGCTACCGGCATATAATTATTAAGATTTTCTGGGTCCAGGAAGGGCCTCTTCAGGAGTGGTCTCACTACTGCCTCTTTCAGGCAGCCAGGGTCCACCCCTCTTGCAGAGAGGCATTAATCACCTCCCTGGCCCAGCCAGCTGTTCCATCCCTGCTAGCTTTTATTAGCCAAGAAGGGCAAAGATCCAGCAAAGAAGTGGTTGCACAAACCTGTCTAAGCACCTTGTCAATGTCCTCAAGCTGCACCAACTGAACCTCATCCAAGAAATTGGGACAAGGCTGTGCTCTGGATACCTCGCTTGATTCACCTGCTATAACACTGGAGTCTAAGTCCTGGCGGATGCTAAAGAATTTATCCTGGAAGTGCCTAGCAAATTCATTACAGCGGGTCTCAGATGGTTCTACCATGTCTATGGGGCCAGAGTGTAATAGCCCCTGGACAATTCTGAAGAGCTCCGCTGGGCGGCAGATTGATGATTTGATAGTGGCAGCAAAATATTGTTTTTTTGCTGCCCTTACTGCCCCTAAATACAGCTTGCCATAGGCATTTACCAGTGTATAATTGCATCCACTAGGTGTTCGTCTCCATCTGCACTCAAGCCATCTCTGATATTGTTTCAACGCTCTCAGCTCTGGGGTATACCATGGAGCCGTACGAGCTCTACACAGGAGCAATCATGTCAACCTCCCGGGTCATTTCTCTATTCCACAGTTCAACCTGCGTTTCGACAGGAGCGCCAGCCCTATCAGCCGGAAAACTCCCCAGAGCCCTTTGGAAACCATTCAGATCCATTAGTCTCAGGGGGCGGACCAACTTAATAGGTCCCCCACCCTTACAGAGGGGAAATGCCACTGTAAGTCTAAACTTCAGCAAGCAGTGGCCTGTCCATGACAGAGGAACTGATGTAAGGCCCCCCCACATTCAGATCACCAACTCCATGTCCAGTTGCAAAAACCAAATCTAGAGTATGCCCTGCTACATGTGTTGGGCCAATGGCATATTGGGACAGTCCCATGGTTGTCATGGAGACCATGAAATCCTGAGCCGCCCCGGATAAGGTGGCCTCGGCATGGATGTTGACATCCCCCAGAACCAACAGTCTGGGGGATCTCAACAGTACAGTCGAGACCACCTCCGTCAGCTCAGCTAGGGAGTCTGTTGGGCAGCGGGGTGGGCGGTACACCAACAGAATCCCCAGTCTGTCCCGCTGACCCAACATAAGGTGCAAACACTCCAGACCAGTAGTCACATGGACAGGGTGCTTGCAGAGGAAGATGGAGCTCCTATAGACCACAGCAACCCCCCTCCCTGACCCTCCACTATGCCTATGGGAAGCCCATAAGCAGAACCAGAATACAAGAGCACACCCCCACTTTTGTCCCCCAGCAACTGGTATTCAGAGGTATATTGCCTCCGACAGTGGAGGGAAAACATAGCTATCACAGCCCCTCTTTCCTGCCCTTATTGTACTCTGGTAACTTCTGGTGACTGTTTTTGCTGTTCTTTGCCCTTTGCCCATTTGGGGGCATGCTAGCACCAATGGGGCAAAAAGGAGCACAAGCACGCTGCGCTTCCCCCTCCCCATCACCCTCCCCACTGAAACATGGGACTTTGCTTCACAGTCCCCTGACTCATTTCAGGACTGTCCAGATGATTCCCCAAGTCTTAATGGGAGGAGCACCCAATGGCAAAGTGGACCACAATTCTCTCATTCTCTCTTTCAAGGAGGGCAGTGCTGACGGGACTACAAGGAGTGCAAGAGGGCTATGCTCCACTGCCTGTGGCACCACTCCCGCCACCTACAAACACACCTTGCTTTCTATCTCCTCAGCTCTTCCTTCGTAATACCAGTCCCTCCATCGTGGACGAGGCCATTGGGGCAAAAAGACATGCTCACTTTTCCTTTGTGGAGTAGAAAAGCAAGAAAGAAGCCACACCTTGATGACAACTAGAAAGAACAGTTGGCTACTAAAACTGTACCCCTGATTATAAGGTTTGTGCAGTTCCCCAAACTTAAATCCACATGTCTTTATGTCCAATTACCTATCTGACTCTTTTGGACTTTCATGCATATCTGTTGGGTCACCCCTCCCCTTTCAGAGATTTTCAGAGTTTTTGGATTTGTGGCTATCTTGGTCAGTGGCAAGCACAGCCTTCAATTACATTCTTCCACGTTCTCATTACATTCTCAGTTACATTGTTTCCTTATAATCCCGCCTCCAAAACCTATTTGTCAGAATGACATCTGTTGAAGGAAAACTCTTCACGCTAATTTAGTAGAAATGCCAGGTGGACAGAAGTGTATTGAAATGCAGGGCTCATCCAGACGACTGCAAAATGTGTGACATGCCCGCTATGTGTGTTCATTATTTTTCGGTCGTCCAAATGATGTCTCACGCTGTTACGCATTTTTGCGGGTTAAATCCGCTCCTTGCAATACCGGCAAAAATGCAATTTGCTGTTTAAAATCGGGAATCATCTGCTGTGCCTTCAGGAGTTAGGATGCAATACCGCTGACTTTACAGCTGATGGGCGGTTTTTGGGCATTTCCCCTTGCCCCTTCTCCTCATTCCAGCCAATCACGTATCTGCACTTTTGCACATGTGCGAGAATAAGCCCGGGAAAATTGAACCAATCATCACAATGGTGGGGTGTTGGGGGGGATCTGCAACTACTGCCCAGTTGCATTTTATTTTTTGCCAGCCTGCAGACTGGGTGGCCACTCTGGGTGAGATCTGCAATGCACAGCAAGCGAGAAAGGGGGGGTGGTCGGTTTCAGCCTGCCTCCGGAAAGCTTTGTCAATTTCATTGTACTTGCTGGGGTTTTTGCTTGAAATCAGAAAAGCATACATTTGTTTAAGTGTAATATCGCAAATGCAAACTTAGAAAACGGCTTCTGGTCGGTTTCAAGCCTGCTGGAAAGCTTTGTCAATTTCATTCTCCATGGGAAGGAAAGGGAGAATACAAACAAGGCAGGCGTGAAACCGACCAGCAGCCTTTCCTTCCGAGGCGAGAACTCCTTTACAGCCATATTGTGCTTCGTTGCAAAGGGGGAGAGGAGCATACGTAATTTTTTTGCTGACCAATTGGTTGATAAGGGGAGGTTTTAGAGGTGGAGCTTGGAAAAAGTGAAAAGAATGTAGGGGTCTTACCGCTGCATGTGCGGATGCAAAAAAGCGGTTTTTTTAATTGGGAAAGAGCGAACTAAAAGGCAAAGTGAGGACTATCAGATGACAAACCGAATATGGAAACCATGGATTATCCCGCTCCGTTTGGATAAGCCCGCAGATACACTGGTGGCCATCAGGAGAGAGAGCCCAGTGACAGTCGCCTGATCACCTTGGGAAGTCTCTCTCTATGCCAGAATGGCGCTCACCCTTTTTAGCCCACATAATCAGCTGGATTTTCATTGTTTGCAACTGTTTATTTTAATCCAGTCTGCTTTCCTGGGACAGACAACTGAGATGGCGTCCAAAAGCACCTGTCATTTTTGACGTAACTCTTCTACTGTAGCTGGCTTATCATTCAGCCTTAGCCTTAAGACACTCTTGCACCTCAGCGGGAAGAATCACTCTTAACATTTGATTCATGTCCGCCTAGGTGGATTATAGGATGTTATGGCCATTTCTAGCTCTTCTTGAAATTTCATTGGCTCTTCCCTGATGTTTGGGAAAGTCTTAGCCAAATTCATGAGATCCCCAGGGGACCAAGGGGCATGGACAGTAACTAGGTCCCCATTTGCCCCTGGCAGCTGCCGGAGGGGGCACAAACCTCCTAGAGCTATTGGGGTGGACGTAGCTGGCAGATGGTTTCAGGTGCCAAAAACTGGAGCCTGCCTGCACTCTAATTCTGCGAGCACCTGCTCTTCTTCAGTTCGCAAGCGCCTCAATTTTTCCTCGGACCTGCTGGTCCAAATCTTTTGTTTTTCTGGTCCCAAGAGGGACCGATCAGAGTCTTCTGTAGTGGAGGGGGTGCGCAAACCCCTAGACTCCAGATAGTATTCCCGGCTAAGGCTGTTTGCCCACTGCATGGCAGCTTGGGCTGCCTCATTTAGCCACTCCAAACTTTGTAGGATTCCAGAAGAACCATGGGAAGCTGGAGATGCACTAGCACTAGAGGGCCCCAGCTGGGGAGCACGAGAAGCAGCTGCTTCCCCATATGGAGGAGGAGATGAAGGTGGTGAAAAAACTGGAGGTATCCTGCAGTAGCTGCTTCTATGGGAAGAAGGTCCAATGTATCCTCTGATGGCTCTAGCCCAACATCTTGGGAAGCAGCTTTTTGTCCCTTTCAGAGCCCTCAAAGGATATAAGGAAGAACTGGTACCAGAAAAATCTTGTGGTACATTTAATTTCTCTTGGGTTTCCTTCCATTTTAATTTTAACTTTTCTTGAGAGTCCTTCAACCTCCTAATGTGAGTCTCACTTTTTCTCAAACGTATTTCATTCTCCCACATAGTGAACCTTCAAAACTTGGGTGCCACTTGCTGTCAAAAATTCCCTCAATTGCTCTAAGCGCTCTGAATCAAAAGTGCCATCCAAGGCTAGCTGAAGTTTTCTCTGGAGGCCACTTGTATGGGCATGCCAGAGTGGTTTTAACAGCCGCCATACCATACTTTTCATACATGTAAAAACCTAGCGTATCCTGTTCTGGAGTTGTGGCCAACTTAGAATTTTGGATTCCTATGACTGTTGTTCGCAAGCGCGTGATCTAAACACTGCCCCCTTTCTATGCCTGCCAAGGACTCTCCCTCCATGGATTACCTTAGCCTAAGGCACCAGACCTCCTCAACCCACTGATTTGTGCCAATAATACCAGGCTTCACAAGACGGACAGAAAAGACTTAGACCACAGTTGCCTCTATCCAAACTTAGGGCCTGGTTTACCATGTATTAGAGCTGCTCAGCCATACAAAACCAGTGTCCAAAGTTGTGCCAGATGGCATGGACCGCATGTTGTGTGGACTTAGCCCACAATTGTGCCCACATGCAGGTCCCTCACCCACCACCAGCATCAACCCAATAAGGCTGCCCTTGGGTTCAAAGCTGGCTTAAAGCTGCCGCACCACCAAGGACACTGTTTTCCCCAGACAAGATGTTCATAAAGGGGTAAATAATGTAAATGTACTGCCTTCAAGTCGATTCCGACATATGGTGACCCTATGAATAGGGTTTTCATGAGGCTGAAAGGCAGTGACTGGCCCAAGGTCACCCAGTGAGATTCATGGCTATGTGGGGATTCAAACCCTGGTCTCCCAGATCGTAGTCCAACACCTTAACCACTACACCACACTGGCTCCCAAAGGGGTAAAGGGAGATGGAAAGTCAAGACACAGTGGGATAGCCTGAGAACAAGGTCTCTGCTAACTCCTTCAAGCACACAGGAGCAGTAACTGCCAGAATGTGAGCTGATAAAGCCACGGGTTCAATCGGCCGTGTTCAGATTAATACTGACATGAGGAAAGAGTCTTGCAAAATCAGCAACACATTCCATGGACCCTTCTCAACACATACATTCACTCCAGCTCCTTACTCCTACCATTATTGGCACTGTCCTTACAGATCTCCACCTTCCCACAATTGTTATTGCAGTTTCCCCAATATCGCACCTCAGGTGCATCCACCCGGAACTCCTGCCGGCATTTCACATTTCTTCTAGGCACTTCCACATATTTTCCTATATAAACAAAACACCCCCCTTTCTCCACTCAGTTTCTTGAACAAAAGTTCAGGATGGAGTCGACCAAAGCAGCCCTCTCCGCAACTCCTGGCCACACCTCAAGCTCCATTTGGAGTAGCTTTGGCGGTGCCTGGAGGTTGGCCAGTAAGCCAAAAGTTGCACAGAGGTTTTATCCATTCTACTGCTAACACCAGAACTGTTGAAGGAAAACTCCTCACACTAATTTAGTAGAAATGCCAAGTGGACAGAAGTTTATTGAAATGCAAATAAACTGATGGCCATCAGGACAGAGTGCCCAGTAACAGTCACCTGATCACCTTGGGAAGTCTCTCTCTATGCCAGGGTTACATGAAGTTATGTACTGATCAGCAAATAATCATAAACTATACCATATAAGGCAACAGAGATAATACACGAGGGGTGGTATTAGGGGTACATACCAGTCACATGAACACAATTTCAGCATCTTCTACCCTCCCTTGACAATCCCATAGCAAAAGTGTAAAAGTTCCTTACAATTGCAAATTTTCCTGTCAGGTGCTTCCCCTTTCTGCTAGCAGATGTTTGTGCAGTGCCCACTTCCTCATCTCTTGCAGCTGACTTGCAACACTATAATATGATTACTATGAAACTTTTATATTATCATTTCAAGCATATAAATGGTCAGGGTCGTTTGAGAAGGGGTCGAGGCCAGCCTCCTTTCACACATCCATTTGTCATATTGCTGGTTCAACTAGAATCAGTCTACACCACTAACCTCACTTCCACCAGCTGTATGGAACAGAAGAATTGCATCACTTTATCATACTGCTGGTCCAATCAGAATCAGTCTACACCACCAGTTCCCCCCTCCCCAATGGTACATTGCTCCTGCCTCCACCAGCTCTATGTGATAGAAGAGTGACATGCTAGTTTGTCATACTGTCAGTCAAGCTGCACCACTAGTTCACACCCTCATTTGGCTTAGGTTAGAAATGTAATCTTAATGTAGGGGTGCCTGGGTCTAGTGAAGAACAGGGCAGGAGAAGGAACAGAGTTTTAGGAATGAGGATTTATTTATTTATTTATTACATTTATATACCGCCTCATAGCCAAAGCTCTCTGGGCGGTTTACAGCAATTAAAAACTTTAAAAACAAATATACAAATTTTAAAACACAAAAAACAATTTAAAACACAATTTAAAAAATAAATTTAAAAACTTGTCAATGTGCTTGTTTATTGTCATAGATAGATAGAGTCATATAAGCAGACACAGACACACACATGTATCAGAACCCCAAATGTTCCTCTGAAATAGCTGAAGAAGAAAAATGGCTCCTGTGGGGATTTTCTGGTATGGAAAAGAGCAGGAAGATCAGGGAGATGCCCAGAGCTTCCAGTTTTAATATGAAAACCATGTGGTCCAGGGTATAGAGAGTGAAATTTGGATTTAGGAGTCCTGTGTTGAGATCCCACCTCTTGCCATGGGTCATTGTATGATCTTAGATAAAGTTCCTCCTTTGCAAAAAAAGAAAAATAGAATATAGTGACCTACTTCATAAGACTGTTGGAAAACCAAACACAATAATGATACTTAAGCAGTATAAAACACAAGGGGTGGTGCCGAGTGCTAATCCTACTCAGAATAGACCCATTGAAGTCAATAGACATGACTAATTTAAGTTCATTAATTTCAATAGATGTAAGTAGGACTTCCTTGAATACAACCCTGAATACTTTGCCATCTACAGCAAAGCTTGTAAACATGGTGGTACTTGTATTTAAATGAAATGTTTGTGCTTCTGCATCCTAAATGTCCTCTTTTATAAAACTGTGGACTTGGCAATACTATTTTTGAATAGCCTTCAAGGACAGGCCTATGTAGGCCACATTTACAGATGGTACAATATGTGCCTCAATGCATTATCAAAGCTCCTGCCAGCTCCCTTTAAGTAAACTTTTTTTTCCAGACCTTCATGAGAAGTCTGCCTTTGTTCAGCACATCTGTTGCATTTTGCTTTTAAAATCCAGCTCTCTGGGAAGCCATTTGGGTCAAGGAGAGAGATGTGTCAGGAAATTAATTTATACCACAGCACTTGGTCAGCACATGTACATAGGAAATGACAAAGAAAAGGAAGAAACCAGCTGCCGTATATAGCTTTTTGCTATCTGTCTGTACTGAAGACATCAGATCCATTTCAAATCCACTTCAGCATGCCTTTGCTTTATATCCATTGTCTGTTGAACCTTGAACAGGTGTTGGTAATCTAACAGAATTATATACGGCAGCTCCTGGCTGAACTGTAAAGCAGAGGCCTGCTGCAGAGTTTGCTCGTAGTCCAAGGGGGAGGGGAGTCAAAGGAGACTATGCATGATACAAGTCTATTAAATTAGAACACAATAATATATTTACAATACATGGCATGGTATATGCTTTATTGCTATCATCATCACCATTGTATTTTAGAAAAACAGAATCACACCTATAGGTTTATGATGTAAAAAGTATGGATGGGGAAGATACAGGAATAAGGATACTCATTTCTGCATTCTAGGCCCTGTCAGGATGTCCAAAATCCCACTGCACTTACTCATTGTCGTGTTGACATCAAATATTCCAGCCAATCGTTTTATTTTTTCTGCCTTGTGTTTTTTAAAAAATATATAATTAAGTTAGAATTACATACTTCATTTAGCTCAAACACCTCCCTTGTCAGAACATAAGACCCTGCCGGATCAGGCCAATGGTCCTTCTAGTTCAGCATGTTTGCATAGTAACCCACCAGATGCCTATGGGAGCCCGAAAGCAGTTCTGTCACAAACTTCTAACATTCTGCCAAGTCCACGTGGAATTGCTTTCCCTATCCATCAGAGAAAAATAACATAGCCGTGCTGAGAAATCAGAGGATAAAACAAAATAGATTTGGAAATTGTCACAGTTGCAGCAGCGCCTAAAGCCATGAACTAATGGGAGCAGCCTGTGAGAGTGAACATACCAGGCAAGCACTGTGAGAAGAGGAGGCTGGACTAGATGGGCCACTGGCCTGACGCAGCAAGGCTCTTCTTATGTCTCTCGTTTTCTTTTCTTTTTAGATATTTAGATTTTTTTAGATTAGATATTAGTTTAATATGCTCTGTTAATCATTTTTTCTTTTTTGTTCTATTTATTTTTGAATTAATAATATAGGTATATTTAAAAACAAGTGATGATGAGATAACGCTAAATTATTTTGAACCCCATATAATAGCTTTTTCTGAGCTTTAAAAAGGAAAAGTGACCAAGAAATGAACCTTGCAGGCCCCTTTTGGGACCAGAAGAGATTAAGGGAAAGCAACATGAAGACAAGCTGAAAAAGCGCTGTTGGTGAGAGAGGAGGCAACTGGGCAGAGGGCAGTGTCACAGAAGCCCCAATAAAGAAGCAGATTTAGGGTGATAAAAGCAGTAAGGCTGATAGTAGGGATGCAATTGTAATATCGTTGAAAAAAATAGTGAAAAGAATGTGTGGTTTGTTTTATTTGATCAGAAACTATATTTAGATACATAATTTTCATGGTGTCACTCTACAGTGTGTGGCGTATAGTTTTGATGATGTCATCAAGAAGGGCCGCCATCAAAATTCACAAAATCATGAATATCTCTGTAAATAGTGGATGGATTTTAATGTATAAGATCTTATTTTGTAGGCATTTCACAAAATCATAATTTTGATCCTTACAACTTTAACTCAAAAGTCGATGATTTTTATAGATATTTGCGTATTTATAATATCAACTCTATCTCTATACTAGTTTTGGGTGTTACACAGATAATAAGGACAGAAGAAAAAAATTCCTACTGGAATTTATTTTGTGTGTGTGGATAAATTGCATATTTAATACCTAATTGGTAAGTATTTTAACAGGTAATAAGTGTAATAGGTGACAGTTTTATGTTTATAGTAATATGTAATATAATTGCAGTGTTATCAGCTGTGTAAAGTCATTCACTATTGTTTATTGGAACTGTTAATCATTACTGTACTGTAACATAACATAGCAGTAAGTTGGCAGCTGCCTCTGCGTTTGAAACTACTGCATCCTTAACTGATTTCAAATGAATACATTGTGATTGTTTTTTGGAGACAGGATTGCTGAATTCTATGTCCATTTCAAAAAGTTCATTTTCTGTGAGTGTCTTCAGGGTTTTACTTGACATCAAGTCTTCTTACTTAACACCTTTTGAGTAACATATTTCCCTGTAATGTCTCTCAGCTTCTTCCACTGAACGAATCTTACCTTACAAAAGAGCCTCTACTAGACTGTCAATAAACTCCACCTGACTTTCACATTCTGCCAAATTAGGTGGTATTTCAGCAAGTTTTGCACACTTCATGAGACATTGGTTACATTTCTCAAGTAACATATTTGATTATAGGATATATCATATGCATGAGCATCTTTTGGATCAATGCACCCACTCAAGTTCAGTTTCCCTTGGCTATTCTCACTTAACTGAACCAGCTCATGGATCTTCTGCCCGGCATCCATTTTGGAAACAATGTGTAATGGATGCCTTCGAGTTTCAGGTCTATCACAAAATAAGCAGGCACTCTTTTGTAATTGTGCACCTTTTGACCTTGTGCAGAGAGCCTCGTTCCTGCTTAATGTGCTTTCACCAGCTGAATGTTCTGCCACTTTTTTATTATATCTAGCTTGTAAGACTACCTGTGTTTGTGCACTTCCTGTAACAGGACAGATGCCACTTTGCTTTGCATTGGTATAGTTCTTCTGCCATTGTACTGACATAAAATTATGCCAACAGTTATGTAGCTCCGCTTACCTGTGAAAGCAATGGGAGGCGGCAGCGCAATTGCGGCCCAGGGTGAAGCCGCAGAAGCCATGGGAGGTAAGGGCAACGTCACGCGTCGTGCTGAGATGACGCGCGACGTGCTGCATGGAGGGGGTGGAGCCAATGGGCCTATTTAAGCCCACGCCACACCCTCCGACTTCCTCTTGGCTCGCGACGACGAAGAGAGGAAGAATGACGGCGTGGGACAGACGGAGCTACTGAACAGCGAGGGACAGAGAGCGGTGGCCATTTTCTGGCCGCATGGTCGATGCTTGGGCCTGATCAGCCCATTTGAGGTGGCAGCCATGAGGGCAACGACTGTTAATGCTGCTGCGTGGCTGCAGGTGGCCTGGTGGTGAGGCCTGGCCAAGTTAAGCAAGATTACACAAACATCCTCCCCCCTATACAGGGAGGAGGGAGTGGATGTTAAACAAGGATTACAACCACATACATGTAAATATTACGCAAGTATATTTAGGCAGTTAAAGGGATAGAGAGAGAGAGAGAGAGAGAGAGAGAGAGAGAGACGCATCCCTGTGGGTTGCTGATTTCTCCCCCCCCCATAAAAGGGGAAGGGGGTGAAGGTAATATAAGAGTACCACTTAGATATATTGAACATTTACATTAAATATTAAATAATTAATGATAAATAGATATGAGCCCAATGCCTCCTAAGAAGGGGAAAGTTGGGCCAAACGGGGCATGTGCCTAGCCAGCAGGGCTCGTTAAAAGGGCCTAGCGGGCAGGAAGCGTCTGGGCTGATAATGGTAAAAGAAAGAACCACATTTATAAATAAAGTAAAATACAATAAACATATCAAGTTAACAAACATGCTATATATGTATTTGGCAACCCCTTGCTGCCTAGGCCTTTGGGCATTTAAAACCACACACACACCCTTAGCCCAGGGCAGATTGTGGGAGAAAAGGTGGTTTAGTGTAGTGGTTAGGGTGTTGGACTGCGACCCAGGAGACCAGGGTTCGAGTCTCCCCAACTGCTGTGAGGCGCAATGGGTGACCTTGGGCCAGTTACTGCAGACTCAGAGCAAATTATGGGAGGAGGCAGTGTTATAACAAGATTCTTTACACTTCACACTTTTTAGAACAAGCCAGTAAGACAGCTGCACAGGCTTTTCGAGCCTGCCAACACAGGCCCTATTTCCCCCTTTGATTGCCAAGGCTGGGTGTGAGTTCAGCCTAGGTAGGGGGCGCAACACAGTGAGGGATGTGGGTGAGGCCCTGGCAGCCTCTATTGGCAATTGTGTGGGGATCTTTGATTAGGCTTATAGTTTTTTCCTAGACCCCGGCCTATATTAGGTTGCAGGTACTTTATTCTATTAATTTATTACATGGTGGCTGTTGGGGGATACGGAGCTCTTGGCTAAGTTTCCGACTTCTTGCTAGGCCCAGAAATATATTGGGTTGAGGTAATTAATTCTATTATCATTACATGATATGGTGGCCTTGGTGGGGCTGGGTGAGCCTTCTGGGACTTTGTGCCTGTCCTATTTAGATACTAGTGGTGTGCACAGATGACAAGGTTTTGCTAGAAAATGTCTAAATCACCATAACTTAGTTGACAGTGATCCTTTTTCAAGTGTCAGTGCCATGCTAATTGTTACCTCTGAGACAGAATTTGCATTTATTTGAATTTAGTCTTGTATCAAAATCAAAGCATATGGCATTTGTTGTATTAAAGAAGGACATGCAAACTTCTGCATGGAATTGAAGGTCTAGCAGATTATAATGTGGCTTGATGGGAGGATAGGAATAAAAAGGAAATCCAGACTGCTTATAAGGCTCTTATCCTAATTCCAGGATCTTAGACTTTACTAAAGCAGGGGCTGCCTTGACAGGATTTTAGATTCCTGTTGACATAGAGGCTGTCTTTTAAGTTCCAGGCAGACTCTTCACCCTTTCCTGATGATTTTGTAACAACAACAACAACAAAAAAACCTTCTTTGTTAGGATTTCTGATATCATTTACCTGCAGTCATACATAGCATGCAACTTTTATATTGGCACTTCTATTTTGATATCAGTTACTTCAAATCAATGTAGCATGCACATTTTGCATTTGAACATTTATTGTTACAGTTGTTTGGAAACCCACTAGGAGAAAGCTGCAGTGGGTTCAAATATTGGTGACAGCAGCATATCCTCAGTCTCTGTGCTTTAGGGGAACTGGATTAGCTGCCAAGGAATACTAGTTGGTAAAGTGTACTTACTCATAAATGATTTACTTCCTTTCTTTGCAGAAGGATATGCACAGCAGTGAGATATTAGGCCGGAGGCGTTCAAGGGGGTAAGAGGAAGCCCCCAGCTTAAGCTGCTCAGGGACATGTGTCCCTCCCCAGTTAGACTTGAGGTACTACGAACTTCGCTTACTGGCTACCCGGTTTAAAGGGAGGTTTGTCTGTGTTATGGTGTCTTTCTTTTGGTTTCCTGATCCCAGATTCCAACTCCCGGCTGGCCTTCAGGGCATACAGTCTTAAATCTGTCGTAGTTATGGCCCTAGGATGCAGAGGGCATATTACACCTGATTCACCACCAGTCCTGTTTAAGGGGTCAGGCAGTGATGGGTTTATACTGGGTAGTCTGGGATAGTGCGCTGCACTTCATTCAACATGGTGCGCACCTGTGATAGAGATGCCTTATGCATTTTTATGTGGCAGAGCATTATCTATGGACTGCTATATTTCTCACATGGAGTGCTTCAGCTCCTTCTGGGGGGGGGCAGTCATGGCCTCCAACTCCCAGCTGGCCTTCATGGCCTACAATCTTCAATCTGTTTTGGTTATGGCGGTAATTGCCAGGGACAGAGTGTAAAGATGTACAGTTGGGCAGTGTTCTTGGCCCCTTCCTGGCCACCCCAGTCGGGTAGGGCCTTAAAAGGCAGTGGGCAAATTACGCCTGATTCACAACCAGTCTTATTTAAGGGGTCAGGCAGTAACGGGTTCATACCTGATAGTCCAGGAACGGTGCTCTATGCTTCATTTAACATGGTGCGCACAGGTGGCAGCGCATTGCCTATGGACTGCTATATTTCTTGCATGGAGTGCTTCAGATCCTTCTGGTAGGGGGCAGTCAGGAGACAAGTGGACTCAGAAACAGTGGGGCACTATCTGTATGATGGGCTGTTCATCGGTAGGGCAGATTTTGGGGTGCATGTTAGCACCTGAGGTCACAGCTTATAGTATGGATATGTAACTGGGGGTTCCCTTGAAAACTGGGAATATGGAGGATCCTGCCCCAGTGTTCACCTTTCTGGGTATCAAGATTGGCTCTGGGGCCCAGGGCTGCAAGCTGCACAGGGACATGCTTTAACTGTTGCAGATTAGGATCCTGGAGTTTTTCCACTTCTAGCTAAGGCACAGGGTTTTCGAGATCATTCCATGGATTTTAGGGTCCGGTGCATGTTGGCTGGGTGGGCTAGGGAGTGCCCAGCTGCCCCGATCACCACCGTCCTATATCTCCAGAGCTTTTAGAGAAACTCATGAGCCGATGGTCAGCAGTATGCTCTTCCAGCTACGAAATCCAGCTATTTCAAGCAGTGTCCCTTACATTAATTTTTGGGGCATTTCGAATTGGAGAAGTGGTGGCTGGGTCTAAGTTGGACCAGTCGCAGCGTGCCCTTTTAATTACAGATATCAACATGAAAGCAGGCAGCGCTTACATCACGTTACGTAGGTCTAAGACTGACCAGAGGGGCAGAGGACGGACTGTTATTTTAGCTCCTTCCCCTTTGCCACACATTTGCCCAGTGATGGCCCTGCAAACCTTTATGATAGCTAGAGGAGCAGGGAGTGGATATTTATTTGTTCACAGGAACGGTGATCCTCTCACTAAATATCAATTTTGGGCACTTACTAAGAAGGCTCTGCACGGATTAGGAATAGACCCATCAGTTTTTGGGACCCACTCTTTTAGAATTGGAGCGGCTTCCACAGCAGCAGGGCTGAGTTTCCCATGGGCCAGGCTTCAAGCTGTTGGAAGGTGGGCTTCTGGGGCCTATAGGAGTTACGTCCGCCCCATGAGTGGGCATGGTAATTCGGAAGCCTAATGGCGTTGCCTTGTTTTGGCAGGTTGCCGGAGGGGGGTGGAGCGGATGCGCATTCCTAATCTGTGGCCACAGCATGATTTTCTGGGCGGACTGTAGGGCCGCGTCGTCTCAGATGGGCTCGCAGCTGGGGCTCAGTCAACGAGCTACTGTACAATGGCTTGGCTGGCGAGGGATGCGC
Organism: Rhineura floridana; assembly: GCF_030035675.1. Taxonomy (NCBI): domain Eukaryota; kingdom Metazoa; phylum Chordata; class Lepidosauria; order Squamata; family Rhineuridae; genus Rhineura; species Rhineura floridana. The sequence continues at coordinate 56,629,138 of NC_084483.1, forward strand.
TGGGATGGGCTCCTACCCACCCTGTTCCGGCAAGGGTTAGTGCATGAAGTTCCGCACATTTTGGTCATTCACCTGGGAGGTAATGACCTGGGTTTACTGAAGGGCAGGGCCCTTACTGTTCAGGCATGTAGCGACATGCGCGTTATAAGGCAGCGTTGGCCTTCAGTTTGTCTGCTTTGGTCAGACATACTGCCATGCAGGGAATGGCGTGGAGTTTGGAACCCCAGGAGGATAGACTGGGCACGTAAGAGGGTCAACCGACAGATTCGGTTGGCGCTTCTTGGGGATGGTGGGTTGCCCATTCCACATCTGCTCATACAGCATTCTAGGGTTGAACTCTATAGGGCCGATGGCGTTCACCTGTCAGACACAGGGAACGACATCTTTTTGCAAGACCTGCAGAGGAGTCTGCTGGAAGTTCTTCTACGCAGTTGGGAAAAGGGGAATAAATAGAGATTTGTCCCCTTTTTGTGGCGGTAAAGTGCGGGAGGGGAAATTAGTAACGACAGCTAGGTGGCCCCCTTAGGCACCTTTGGAGGTGAAGGGTGGTTCCGGATGCCTGTCTCTCAGGGTTTTACTGCCCAAAGACAGGATATGGGCTGCTTTTGGGGCCAACTTACCTCATCCACCCGAGAGTTCTACGGCCCCGGGGCTGGGTGACGTAGGAAGGTCTCCCTACTCACCTATAAGGTGTGGCCGGGGCAGGGGTAAGCAAAAGGGGCTTGCCCTTGGCTCCAGCAGGGGCTGGTCGCTCGAGAGCTGTAGGGCAAGCTGATTGCCTATTGTTAGTTCCCGCACTTAGGTTTCACCTCTGCAGGTCGCTTTAAAGTTTTGTTTGAATTTAATAAAATGGCCCTTTATTCAACCATAGCTGCTGTTGTCTGCGTATTATTTCACCCATCGACCGCAATGTAATTACCATCTTCACATTTTTGTTGATATTTTACAGCATCCAGAAGTTTCTGTGTAGATTTTGAGTTTTCAACCAAAGCCTCCTTTTGTTGTTCTTGTGACTACAGACACTATCAGCCATCTCAGTGATATCATCAATATTATGCATCCCACACCAGTTACACCATGGAAATTATGTACCTACAGGTAATTTCTGATCAAATAAACCCAACCACACATTCTTTTCACTAATTCTGCCACAGGGCATGATTTTTCTACATGTGCTCCTGGACTGTGAAGACAAAAACAGGTTTTAGAGAAATGAAAGTGCTTTGAGAGAGGCATTGCTTCCTGTAGTATATACCCATCTTTCTTTTGAACTACTCATTCATACTTCTTGTTTGAGTACTATCAGCCAAATAGGGGAGGGGGGATGCAAAGTGAAAGAGGAGCCAAACTACCTCTCCTCTTTGGCATTTCAAGGGTTGGAGGGTAAATTTCAAGGATGAGGGACAAAACGCTATTCCCCTTTGGTCTTTGCTGCTGCATGCTGAACACCAGTTTGATTTCCCCAGAATGCCCTTGAATTATGCTATGTCACAACATAGTGTAATCATAACAGGCATTTAGGGGCAAGAGAATGGCAGTACCTGAAAATGGTCACCTTCTCCCCAACTCCCTGAATGCCCCACAGAACAAGGTGACATTCTGGGGGAGGTTAAAATGGCAGTTGCAGCAGTGAGATTTGCACCCAGCTCTCAAAATACACTCCCCCAATAGACAAAATCTCTCTCTGTCACGCACACACACACACACACTTTGCTAGCCTGTGAAAGGGTGGGATCAGTTGCTCAAAATCTGTAAAAGATGTTTACCTGATGCAAAAGTGTAGTGAGTTTACACACACCTCAAGCAGCAATCCCTCCTGCAAACTGATTTCACTTCTCTGGGTGGGGGTGGGGAATTACTTCTGTCTCCAGCCTAAGAGAGTCAAAAGAGCAGGCAGGCAAGAAATGAATGGGAAGAGCTCCCTTGATCCACTCATTTTACTTTTCTGTGAGAATAAAAGGCTTTACAGTGATTGCAATTTACAGTCTCTCCCTCTCTCCTTACCCTGGTGATGAGATTTATCTAACCCCCTGAAAAGCAACTACTGTAAGGTGAAGCAGTGCAAGTTCAACAACGCATACATTTCCCATTAGACTTAGAAATATGTCATGGATGGGTAATTAGTGCTTTCTACTTTTTTCTTTTTTTAAAAAAATCTGTCTGAACTACTGCTGAGTAATTTGGTGCAATTTAATTAGCATTATGTGTTAACACGCTGCTGATGGCACATTTTTATTGAGTCTCCAAAAAGATGACATCTCCACAATGGTTAGGTTCAAATGAAAGAAACACATGTAACAACACAGGGTGCCTTACCTCTGGGGGCATTATCAGAGGAGGGGAAAAGACAACTCTATAACAAAATTTGTCTTTGCAAGGTACAGCATGCTTGGTAGAAGTCATCTGAGTGACTGGGAATTCAACTTTTCATAAAACTAGATCTAGAATGAAAACATATTTCTTTTAAAAGAAAAAAAACTGGGAGGAACTTTTATAGAGGATTTGAAATGGCAAGGGAGGGTTGAAGAATTAAGATCTGAGACAGAGAGAGATTGCCCACTTGGAGTGGGTGCAGGGTTTTCTGCTGTGCGCTCATACCCTCCACCCCTGATGTGCTCTTGTTCTCCTGAAATACATACCTTCTCCAACCCCATTGTGGATTTTTGCCTGACCCCCATTAGGGATGGGTGAATCTGTCAAGTTTGGTTTGTCTCGGTTTCTCATTTTTCCAGAAGTTCAGTTATCTACATGTCAGTATGAGTTTGCATTTTTTTAAAAAAGTCCTCATGAAAATGCACCAGCTTTTATTTATTTATTTAAAATATTTCTAGACCACACTTGCCTATAAAATATCGCAAGTGGTGCACAGACTAAAACAGTACTAAAAGAAAAATATCGAACACATCAGTAAGAGCTAGTTGACAAAGAATCTCATTTGAAAAGCCTGTCTGAGTAATACAGTTTTAAGAATATTTTCCCTATGTCTTTATAACAAGAAGGGATGACTCCTGCTGAATCTCTATCGGCAAGGAGTTCCACAGGGCAGGGCCAGCCATACTAAAGGCTCAGCCCTTGGTAAAGGCTAGCTGAAGCTCAGGGGCATGTGAGACCACCAACAGTGCCCCTTCAGAAGACCTCAATGATCAGAAGATCTCTTTGACTTTGGGTTCACCCATACATCCATATAATCTGTAATGTAAGCCTCCTGTGCCTCCATTAATTCACCCTTATGACATTCTCCTCCAATCAACACCTTCCCATACTTTCCCCTCCCTTGATTTGGAGTTTCCAATACCAACTATAAACTGAAAAAAAGAGAAACAAGTATTACAAAGAGTTGCTGCGAAGGTATGCTGGTTGCATTGTCCTGCATTTTCACCTCCTTCCATGCCTCCTGCTTCTATTGGGTTGCCATTGGCTCCCTTACCCCTCTTCCTTCTGATCTGAGTGAAATTGGCAAGACTGGCACCCTTCTTTTGAATGCAGAGGATCAAGAGTTTTTACTTTCTCCCCTTTGCCCATTATCTATTCAGAGTACTTATATGTTAGACATTAGATCACCTAAGCTTGCAGGTTTCCAACAGTAGTTGTCTGAATAGGTGGGTTTAACGGCTAGAGACCCCACCCAAGGATTCTTAGGTCTTGGGAGGTATCAGTAAAATAAATGGAAAGTCAGACAGCTGAATATTCTTATAATATGCTATTTATTCATGTCTTATACTACAGCTATTAAATGTACTCTAGGTGGCCTTGGCCATCATATCAGAATCAGAAATCAGAAATACATATCAGAAGCAGATATACTGCAGTATACAGTCAATATATAAAGTATAGACACCTTAAACTTTAAATTGTAAAACCTTCAAGGTACAGCATCTGTTAGGCTACACTGTTGCAAAAGACTGAGTCCAAGCTCAAAGTCTTACTAAGACAGAGATGAAAAGTAGTTGGAAATAAAGAAACATACAATAATACTTCTCACCATCAGATGACATGGAGAGGACACATACTTCTTGCTTTGACCAGTGCTAAAAAATTAGTGGCTCCCTCACTCTTCTGATCTGAGCCAATCAGCAACACATCAAGATGAGAAGGAAAAAGAGGATGTTTGTAAACAAAAAAGGGCATGCCTACAAGTATGGATGATGAAAAGGTTTGATTCAAGAACAAAGAAACTGTAAAACAATCAGGTTTGGCCTACCAACAAACAATTCCAATGTGAATTTTTAGTATGGTCTAGATGAGGCCTCTAGTATGAATTTTTCCTAATATACACATTTTTTTTTACCCCAGTATATGTAGTGGTTAAGGTGTTGGACTACGACCTGGGAGACCAGGGTTCGAATCCCCACACAGCCATGAAGCTGACTGGGTGACCTTGGGCCAGTCACTGCCTCTCAGCCTCAGAGGGAGGCAATGGTAAACCCCCTCTGAATACCCCTTACCATGAAAACCCTGTTCATAGGGTCGCCATAAGTCAGAATCGACTTGAAGGCAGTCCATTTTTTCATATGCATTTTTATACATATTCCTTGGCCGGAGAACTGCATTGCAAAATTCAGATGAAGGATGGCTTTGTTTCGGTTTGCATATAGTTTCAGAAAGTGCAAATTAGGTAAATTCACCTTTAAATGCAAACCGAATCAAAATTTTCCACCATCCCTAAACCCCACGTATCAAGAAGGCTTTGAGGTTCTTGTTTTACACTGCTTCAAGCACACAGCATAGTTATTCAGTCCAATCTTTATTTGGAACACACTGCCTCCCAAAGTCAGCCATCTGGCAGGTTCTTAGACTTTTATTTTAATCTCTTGCGGTCAGGGAGGTCAGGGAGAGTTGACTTCATGATTTCCAAAAAGTGCCTGTCAATTGTGGTCTTCATAGCCAGGCTAAAACGTGGGAAGAAGGTGGCTTCATGTTGGTTTCAAAAGAAACAACCAATAAGCACTCTGCTGATGCCTCCTTGAAACAGGAAGAACCAGTTTTTCTTTGGCTCAACTCACTTTGAAATTTGTTAATCAGTCCCCAAAAGGGTGGCTGCAGATTCAAAGAGGGCTCACCCCTGAATGTTTATATATCCATCATGGTCTTATTTGGGGATAATAAAAATATACATATTTTAAGAAAATCTTCGCACAAGATCATTTTTGCCAGCTGTGTTGAATCTCATCCAAGTATATTTATTCATCTCATTTGTATACCATTTTAAGGCAGTTATAATAGGGCTGATCTCGTTTTAATATTACATCACCTGTGTGTGTGAGTGAGTGAGAGAGAGAGAGAGAGAGAGAGAGATTTTGTCCAAGGTCACTCATCCACTACACTAGCGGATAAGAACACCTAAACTGGTTTTCATTCTATTGCTAGCATATACCAGTGTCAGAACTTGTCCTTCTGTTAGGTCATACTGCAGTGCTCAAATTACGGGGGGGGGAGGCATTAGATGAGTGTAGCTAGCCATCTGTGCCTCTGCAAAGGTCTGTATGTCATGCCTTTCAACTCAATTGTGGCTTACAAACTCCACATGGATCCCACTTTAATGAGATGCAGTGCCCTTCCCAGGCAGGCAGTTCAGGGTTTAGACTTGGACCTGCCATTTCTCTTATGTGCTAATCATATGCCTGGAATGAAGGTGCTGGGCAGGGGGGGACTGATGGTAGAAGCCCAATATGTAGGGCTCCAAACTAGTACATCTGGGGGTTTTCTGGAATGGGAAACAAGGAAACTGTAGTGGTGGAAGGGAGACCTGAAGGAATGGTAGGCCGTGGGGAGAACAGACATATGCACACAGTTCATAGTTGGCCATACAAAAAAAAAAGGAAGAAAAACCAGGATACATTCTGAAAGCTGTATCCATAAGACAAAGAACAGATTTTATAAAACAAGCATGCTTAGTGGGCTTACAGAGCAATCCTTTACATTTCTGCTCAGAAATAGGCCCCACTGAATTCCATAGGGCTTACTCCCAAGTAAGTGGGTATAGTATTGCAGCATCAGTTGCTCAAAGCAGAATACTTTTATTGTACAATGTATTTTTAGAACCCCTGGAAACTAGACAGTTGCACTTTTCATATACAGTAATCCCATGGATCATTGGAAACATGGACTAGATACTATGCTTTGAGCCTTTCCACTGACTTTAGTGGGCAATAAATGTGGCTTCCAGGTAGGTGTGAATTTAATTTCTATGTTGAAGATTTGTGGTTGCAATAGATTAAGTGATACAAGCATTTGTTTTAGTGTGTAATGAAATTCATGACTTAAAGTACCAGTGCCCTAAATAATTCCTCATCCTAGATTGTCAAAAGATTGCATAATAAGTACATATTTATTTAGCAACATTTATATACTATTTGATTGTGAATATCACAGTCATAATTACACTGTAGTGCAGATATCATTTAATAGATGAGTTGCAGGTAGTGATCAAAATCTATGTGTGCAAAATATGGGAATATGAAATTATTTTATAGTTATCAGCAACACAAATTCCCTTCTAGACAACATACAGTGATAGTTGATTTAGGGTAGGATGGACAGTGTGAGCCCCTCCAGATATTGTTGTACTAAAGCTGTGCGTCATCCCTGACTGTTGGTCATGCTGGGTGGAGCTGACAAGAGTTGGTCCATCAGAGGGCCACAGATTCACCCAGCCCTGATTTAGGAGCAGTTTGGATTATTCAATGCTTCATGACATGTAAAAAGGTAAAGGTGTCCCCACACTTATAATGCGAGTGGTTTCCAACTCTTAGGGTGACGTCTTGTGACGTTTACTAGGCACACCGTATGTATGAGGTGGGATTGCCAGTTCCTTTCCCGGCCTTTCTTTACCCCCCAGCATATGCCAGGTACTCATTGTGCCGACCACGGATGGATGGAAGGCTGAGTGGACCTGGACCCCTTTTACTGGAGATTCGACTTCCTCCTTCCGTTGGAATCTAACTCTGTCCGTGAGCAGAGCTTCGGCTGCGTTACCGCCACTTACCACTCTGTGCCACGGAGGATCATGACATGTAGCTGACTGAATTTGGGGGGAAATGATGTGAATTGGCATGAATATTCTTGAATATTTCTCATTTGGGGGGAAATAATATGAACTGGCATGAATATTCTATCTCTGGAGTTAGATCTGTGATAACTGATAACCCCTCTTACCTGGGAGTAAGCCAATTGAATTCAGTAGGATTTACTATTGAGTAGACATGGTTGGCAATGTGCTGTCAGTCATGTGTGAAGCAGTCCTTGAAAGGAAAGTACACCTGCCATCTACAATTTAGTACTTTATAAATTTCCAAATATCTTTTTCATTTATTTTATTTATAAATAATATTATGGATGGATGATAAAAGCAGACTTTTAGAGTATAGCTAGAGCTTTAGAGGTTAGTTTGAAGAAGTGATCTGTATGCTTTTAGGCTCAGGATTAGTATTTGGTCTTCACATTAGATGCAGTAGAGTAGTTATCTACTAAAGATGTGCACTGGCCACATGATTCGGTTTGCACCCCAGTTCTGTGCTTTGGTCAACTGCCTACCTCAGTACAAGGTGCTTGATAAGCTGCCTAATTCTGCTTGGGTACTGAGCAAGTCTGCTTTGTTCCCCCAACATCCCCATTCACAATTGGGACAAACTGTGGCAATAACCTTTTTCTCTTTTTAACACAAGTAGATAAAATTTGCAGACATAATAGCGCATCCAGAGTGGATAAGGCCTGCAAAATGACAGGCAAATAGGTTTGGGAGTTTTGTGCTGGGCACCTTTAATTTTTTTTTTTAAGGAAACCTAACTTTTTACTTTGGTGCAGAAGTCAATGAAATTTTCAGGTAAGGGTGCCTCTTCTGAGGCCATAAATACTGCCTAATTTCAGAAGAATAGCTGTAGGGGTTTTTCTGCAACAGCAGCCATTACAGTCTTGGGATAGGTGAAATAGGAATCACCCTTGTTTTTTGAGGATAATTTGTCTGAAAATTGCAGACATGAGCAAGGTGCTCCTGGATAGGAAACATGCCAAACTGCAGACAAAAAGGTCTAGGGAGGGTTGTGCTAAGCACCTTTAACATTTATTTTAGGGGTGGGAAGAACTAAAAGGGATTCACTTTCTGAGTAAAACTACAACTTCTGATTATAAGTTTGACCTGTCAATTACAACAAAACTTTCCCTTCTCACCACTCTGGGGTTTGATTTCCCTTCCCCCATCATCCCTCCGTGGCACTGTGGCAAGCTTGGAGACATTACTTTCACTTTCAGCAGATACTTGTCTGCAGCATTTTGATGTTTGGATCTCTGAGGCACCATGAAGCACTTTAGAGGTCCCCATTTCAGTATATGTGCCTTGTGCCAATCCCACTTCATGTCTGACAAGCTAAAAATCCCTCCATGGCACTCTGCTTTGCCTCAGGATTCAGGATGTGTCAACATTTAATGCACACCCCATGATACATTATCTACAGTTGCCAGAGTATTTCCTTGCTTTACCATTTATAATCTAAATCAGCCTTTCCCAACCAGTGTGCCTCCAGATGTTGTTGGACCACAGTTCCCATCTTTCCTGGCCATTGGCAATGCTGGCTGAGGCTGATGGAGTTGTGGTCCAACAGCATCTGGAGGCACACTGGTTGGGAAAGGCTGATCTAAATCATTGCCAGTGGCACACCTGAGTTCACTTGAGAACTTCAGGTGGCCCAAATTGTTTTAGCATGCCACTAGCATGTAGCCCCATCCTCTGGTTCTTGTGCATAGAGGATGTCATTGTGATCCATGTGTCTAAGTGTTAATTTTAAGACTAGGCCAAAACTGCCCTCCCAGTTTACCAAAAACATTCTCCTCCTGCAAAAATGAGGGCCTATGTTCTGCTTTCTTGTGTGTGGGGGGAGAACTGTCTCTTAAATTTTTGGGAAGGAGTTACCAGTTACCTTACTGAGTCACACTGAGAAGCGTGACTGGATTGCTTTAGGAGCAGCATGATGCAATGTGATGTAATATTGCTCCCAAGGCATTTCAGGAAGTATGGCTGGCATAAAGCTGCATAGACAGACTTTCACATATTTGAGTATCACAGGGCTTTTTTGCTGTTTTTCTAAAGCAAGGAGGAAAATAGAAAATGCTTGGTCAATTTGTTACATTAAAAAAGGTAAACAGAACCCTCTACCAAAAATTTTGGAAAAAATTATTCTACACCCCCCATGATTTTCCAGGAAGGTTTCATTTTCCTCCTAGTTGCAAAAAAAGACATTTTAGGCATAGCTCTAATTATTAAATTGCAACAGCATGTGTTCCATGACTGCTATGAAAGAGAGAACAGAAATGGGAGATCAAAGGTAATCTGTGGCCAACTTCCTACATAGGTTTGCACATTTGTGCACTTTTATCTAGTTCAAGGCACTGACATTACTGAATGGGACAATCTGGGAGGCAAAAAGGGACTTCAGCTGCAGGACTGCTGAAGAAGCAGCCAACCATTTTTTCGGCTCCCTGTTACTAGCCCAGCTGGGAAGCATGGGATTTAAATACAATTTCCCAGCTGGTAGGAGTGTAGCACCCTCTCAAGTGTAATGCCTAATAGGTCTGCACTTCCCTCTATACTGAAATAGGGACAATGTATTTACTTTACCCACCCCTGGGTACAATGGTGTGTAACTAAAAGTAATGAAAGAAGATTAGGGGAGACGAAAATTTAGGATGAATATCATTTAAAAATGGCTTGAGTAGAAACTATTAGCTTGTGGAATAGATTTCTTTTTTTTCTTTTTTTTACAATAATTTTTATTCAAATTTTCATAAAACATAGAAAACAAAATCATAAAACATTCAAAGACAAAAAACAAAACAAAACAAAAATTTTCATAGGGGTGGAATAGATTTCTAAGAGAGATTCTGGATGCCAGCACAAGGATGTTTAAGATGAAATTGCGTAAGCCATGGGGTGGAGGCTGGGGGAAAAAACTAGGCTCTAGAATACATCTTAGCTTTAGAAGTGATGCCCCATAAGAGTTTTCCAGTTGTGGATTTTAACAATTTGATCTTCAAATCAGCATGAAAGCTTCTGCCAGTATCGAGGTTACACATAGGAATGTTGCTACCTTTTTAGAGAATTTGCTCAAAGTTAAACTGAAAGCATTTTTTTAGAACATCTTAAGTGCTTTTATGAAAATAATTATATTGACATAATTATATTGACATAATTGACATAATTATATTGACAAATGTTAATGTAGTTAATATGGAGAACATTGTGTTCCTTTTTTTTTAAGCCTCTGTAAAAATACTATGTGTGTGAGACAGACTGAAGGAAAGTACACTGGTAAAGATCAGAACATTTTCTTGTATGCCATATGCTATCTTAATATTGTTGTCCAGGCTTTTTAGAATGAGGAGTAACCAAGTTTAGCAAAGACTAAAGGTATATTGCCAGGGTCATTTATAAAAGGAATGCATTGCTACAAATGTGCTCTATCAATATTGCTAACAAAATACCCAACATTATGACAGGAAGTCCGTGAACAGAGGGAGAGTTTGCATATTGCATTGCATTGGCAATTTCACATGAGGCAATGACTTCACACTGATGTGCAAGTACAGTAAGTACCGCTGCTGTTGCTCATATTTGTGCCAGACACAGACTGGGGCATCCTTTGCCCAAAGATCTTGCAAATTATACAAAATAGAGAAGATCAGAGCTGGAGTGTGGGTGGGGAGGGATGAGTAGGGTGGATAAATGACTGGGAAGTAATCAATAAGAGTGAATAACACAGGGAATGCTGAGAGGCATAGAAAAGATTTATTAGTAGGTTGCATCCAACTATGTCCATGCATGAGTGGAACAGACTTCCACTTCTCTAACCGGAGTTTATCATCCTCTCCTTCTCCTACCACCTTCCATAGCCCCCAAAGTTTGTTTTGGAAGGTTCTGCTTTAACTACATTGAATTTCACCTGTTGTAAAATAATAAGTAAGTCTGCTAGTCCTTTGTGATCTTCTATGGAGAATCTCCTCCATATACCAACCAACATATGATTTTGTTGTTGTTGTTCAACTGTGGAATAGGACCTTCTCTGTGGGTGCCCCTAAACTTTGGAACTATGAAGGCTATTTCTTTTCCAGGAATCATTTGACCTGCTTAACTTAGCCTTGCTAGTACATTAGTTGTTGTGCTTTATCTGCCACCTCTTGTCACTTTTATTAGTCATTGTTTTGTATTTTATTTCTGTTGTTTTATTATGCTGATCAGATGATAAGACCCCTTGAGCATTTTTTAACAGAAATGTGGGACAGAAATACTTTTAATAAATGTATTATTCTGATAATATGATGTAAGTGAAAGGCAATAACATATTTAAAAGAATAAAATAATCTGTTTTTTATTTGTATGTTTTACTGTTAAGTGGAACAAAGATTCCAAATTAGTGTTCATATTTACTACCTTTTTTGTAAAGTTTGAAAACCAATCTGTGCCTGTGACAACTCCTGGACATTTTGCCCCACCCTTGATCAGTTAATAGTAGTTTTCCTACCACTACAGTCCTCTCTTCATAAGGTGTGACATAACCATAGAAACATATGAAGCTGCCTTATGGTGAGTGAGACCATTGGTCTAACTAGCTCAGTATTGTCTACATTGGCTCGCAGGAGCTCTCTAGGGTTTCAGACAGTGGTCTCTTCCAGCCCTACCTGGAGATACAAAAGACTGAACTCGGGAACTTCTGCATTCAAAGCAGAAGCTCTATCACTGAGCTACAGCCCTTCCCCAGTATTATACATGATAATTCTTAGCATTCCGAAAAGAGATGGCTCACAGTACATTTCTTTACATGTTGACTTAGAAGTAAGCCCTATTGAGTTGAATGGGGCTTACTTCCAGGGAAGCATGTACAGGACTGCATCTTCAATCTAGTAATGTTTCCACACACAATGATGCTGTGGTGCAGCTTATGTTTCCATGCAGTGTTATCTTGATTCTTTAAAATGACATGGCATAACAGCCAGTAAGCTTCAGGAGACAGCAGAGAAGAAGAAGGGGCTGCAGTGGACAGGGAAGGTATGATCCATCCCATCACTGAATCCCTAAAGATGATTCCACCTTTTCCTTCATCTGTGTATCCCTCCCTCCCTCTTTGTGCACAGCCTCACAGTGGACTGCTTTTGCTAGTAGTTTTCTATCTTGAAGTACTAGTAAATGCACACACATTAGAACTAATTGAGGTAATCAGGGCATATTCAGCATCCTGAAGTTCTATCTGTTGCTTTCAGGGGAGAAAAAAAAAATCTGATTTCATTAGCTTTTAGAATGAGTGCTTGTCTTTGATTTCAGAAAGGCTACAGGCTTTGTGCTTTGCATTTAAATGTTCCTCCTGCCTGTTTAATCATTCAATTTCAGTCGTTTGCATGAGGCCATATGTTCTTGCAACTAAACAGTATGGTTTGCCGTTCAAGTGAAGTGGCTATTAATATTTGAGGTGCTTGGGATTTGTGGTTTCTTCTCCACAAGTGCTGCTCCCATTTCACTCCATCCTTCCTTTCAGCTCTGAATATAAGCTGTAACTATGTGGTACAAAATAGATTGTTTCCTGTAATGGGGTTAATTAATGCCACCCAGTCAGACTTGCCTGTGTCAGATAATAGAAGCTGTGATGATACATCTGATTAATCTCATTTCTGAGAATGCCTGCTCCCAAGATAAATAATATTATTTTTTAATAATCCTATGTTGGTTTAGATGAATTTTCAGTATTTCAATGAGACTCATTTAAGTCAGGAGGATACCTTTTGTACTCATGCAGAGTCTTTCTGTCTTGCTTGCTTTTCTTTTGAAAGCTCTCAAGGATCCTGTGTGATTGTCTGCTGTGTTCTGTTCAGTATACTAGTGGCACAGCAACAATACAGTTATATTCACTGAGATCCAGAGTATTCTTAGGCTTATCTGTATTTTGTGCATGTGAAGTGGAATTCTTTTCTTTGAACAGCTAACTTCTGTTCCGCATCATGCACTCTCCATTCATGAACTCATGGGAGGCTGCTTTTTAAGAAACACAGGCCGGCAGAATTAGTTACAGAATCTCCACTTTGCTGGTGTGCCAACAGGGCTCCGTCAGTGGCAGGGCTTTGCAGCTGCACCAGGAAAGGTCCTGGCATGGCTTCAAAGCCCCTTGCATAGCCACACATGTAGTGCCATGCTGGGATGGAGCTGGGTGAGGCTATTACGCCCGGCTCTGCCCTTCCTTGGCTACTTCCCAGCCTTGCATTCTTTAGATCCTGGTCATAAAGTACAATGCAATATACAAACAAAACAAATAAGTTCTAGGACAGCTTTTCCCAACCTTTGGATCCCTAGATGTTGCTGAACTGCAACTCCCATCAGCCCCAGCCAGCAAGGCCAATGGTCAGGAATGTAATGTGTGGAGAGGCCCAAAGCAGTCATAAGATGCCCCCAATGCTGACAGTGCTGCCCAGTTGGCTGTGACACAGGGTGCAGAGCCTTTTCTAGAGTGGCACACCAATTGTGGAACTCCCTTCCATTTGATGTACATTTGCCCCCCACAGCATTTACTGAGTCACACTAGGCCTGCTCATATTTTGAATCTTTGACCCTGCTGTCGGTTTACCTTATTTTAATGCCAAATTTTCAGATGTTTTAAGCTGTATTTTATTTGTGTGGTTTTATATTATGCTGTGTACCACCCTGCAATTGCTGGATTAAAGGTGGTCTAGAAATAAATGAATAGCAACAAAGGTAACACAGCTCATTATTGCTTATACCAAAATGAATGCTTAGGGTTTTTCTTCAGGAACCAGCAAGTACCTAAGCTGAAAAGGAGAGTGCAGCATCCTTAGAGTCAGTTCCACTCTTTCTTAAGATAAACTTTGCTCTCCTGATGTGTGACATTAGTGCTGACATTCAAACAGTTCAGAAAGGAGAAAGAATAGTGAGCGGTTGCTTTCAAAAAGAGCAGTGAGTGGTTGCTTGGAGAAATTCACAAATGATCACAGAATTCTGGACAAACTGGTGTGATGGTTAGTCTCCACAAGGGATGAGCAAGTCTGACAATTCTGGTTTCTCTCAGTTTCTCGTTTTTCCAGTCTTAAGTTCAGTCGTCCGCATCCCCACATCAGTTTGCAATTTAAAAAAAGTACTAATGAAAATTCTTCAGCCTTTTAGTGTGAATTTCTCTGAATATATATAGTGCATTTTTGTATGTTGTTTTCATTAATATATGCATTTTATGTGCACTTACTATATGCATTTTTGTACACATTACGTCACTGAAGAACTGCATTGAAAAATTTAGAGAAGTGCAAACTCTGAAAGATGATTGCGTTTCAGTTCATGTATTGTTTCAGGAACTGTGGATTAAGTAGATTTGCTTTAAATATGGACTGATTTTTAAAAAGTTCCCCCATCCCTGGTCTCCGCTTAATGACTCTGCATGTCTAAGCTGAACAAGAAAGTTGCACGGCTCTTCTTGGTATGTTATAACATACAGTTGTAGATGTGCAATTATGCACAGAGTAATTTGTTTTAAACTGTTTTAATACTGTATTTTATATTGTTGTGACCTGCCCTGGGACCTTCTGGTGAAGGGCAGGTAACAAATTTAATAATAATAATGATGATGATGACATTCTGAGTAGCAATGGGGGAGAATTTCAGCTCATTTCACAATTTATTGCAGACCTACATAATTCACAGTCCCTGAACCAATATGCAAACCTAAGCACAGGTATCCTTTGAATTTGCACTTTTCTGAGTTTTGCAATGCAGTTCTCCAACCAAAACAGGCATACAAAAGTGCATATTAGGGAAGGATGCATACAAAAATGCTTATATTACTGAAAACAATAAAAATGTATATACTAAGAAAAATTTAAAATGTATTAGGGAAAAACAGTTGCAAAAATGCAGATATGCAAGTGGCAAAAGACATACTGTGAGGCTGATCCTGGGCACAAGTAAAACATCATAACCATGCCTATTATGCAGCAGTGAGGGCGGCGAAGAAGGCCCACTTCTCTGTCACCATTTCATCCTCAAGTAGCTGTCCAGTGGAGATTTCCGTATTGTCACAGGTCTGTTGATATCAACTCCAGGGAATGGAGTTTTAGACTATTCGGAGGCCCACTGTGAATTGTTTGCAAGGCACTTTGAGGGTAAAGTTGCTCACCTCCATAGCAATCTTGATGTCTCATCCATATCTATTGTAGTCCCCAATGAGGTGTCCAGTGCAATGTCTGGTGCAACTTCTTGGGAACAGTTTCAGTTGGTACAGCCTGATGACATGACAAGGTGCTTGCGATGATGCGGCCAACAATGTGTCCTCTAGACTTTGCCCTTCTTGCCTTATTAAAAGTTGCCAAGAGGGTTTGACTGAGTAGATCCAGGGTGTGGTCAATGTATTGCTGCAGGAGGGAGTGGTTCCAGCCGCCCTGAAAGAGGCAATGATTCGACCACTCCTGAAAAAGCCACCCTGGACCCATTGGTTTCTGACAACTACCGCCTGGAAGCAAATACCCCCTTCTTAGGGAAGGTGATTGAGAGGGTTGTGGTGTAGCTATTGCAAGTACTCTTGGATGAAACAGATTATCTTGGCCCATTCCAGTCTGGGTTCCTCTTTCAACAAGCCTTTTAAATAGAGACCTTATCCCAGTCTGGATCTGTGTTGGAATTGCTTTTTAATATGCTTTTAAATCTTTTTTAAGAAAGGTGTTTTTAAAGGTTTTTTTTCCTAATGTTTTTAAACATGTTTTGTTTTAATATATTTTAAAGTCTGTTTTTATGTTTTAAAGTGTTTTTAGTGCTTTTGTTTGCCGCCTTGAGCTCCTACTGGGAGGAAGGGCGGGATATTATAGTTAATTAATTGTAATTTTTATTAATTTTGTCATATCTGTTTTTAATGTGTTTTATATTTATATGTTGTATTCACATTTGCTGGTTTTAAATTGTGTTTTATCTTGTTGTACACCGCCCTGAGAGCCTGTTGTTATAGGGCGGTCTAAAAGTGCAATAAATAATAATAATAATATAAATCAAATAAATAAATAAAATAATACCAGGCAAAATTGTGTACAAAAATGCTTATGAAAATGATCCTGCCCAGCCATTTTTTGAGAAACAAGCATGCTTCCCCCTTTCAGTGTTTTCAACAAATCAGTTATGACTAGCATTTAAGGTAACACTGCAAACAATAGAGATTTCTAAAAATTAGTAAACATTTTAAAAATTATACTGTCAAAGATCACAATTTTTATATCCATACACAGGAGGGATGATGCTGTGGTTTAAAGAGTGTGGGTTACATCAGTCAGTGCTATTTATTCAAATGGCTGGGAGGGAGACTGAGAGTAGTATATGACAACACTACAGTGAAGGTCAGTGTTGTATTAAGTAGGCCAAAGCAGTACAAGACAATCCTGCAGTGTAGTCCAGTGTCCTAGCATACTGGGTTATTAGGGAGCTGCGATTGTAGCAGCAGTGGTGGGTGGGGGTGATTAATCACTTTCCAACGTATGGGGGAAAGCAGCAGGATTCTTGTAGGATCTCTGAAGTGGATTAATTTTTATGCTGTTATTAACTGGAAGGGGTTTTTTAGACTATTCATTGATTGTGGTTCTTTTATATTGTATTTTATTGTGCAATGTACGTCGCCTAGAGTGGTCGTTAACTCGGCCAGATAGGCGACTCATAAATAAAATTTTATTATTATTATTATTATTATTGGTGGTGGTGGTTCTGTTCTATTTCCAATGACAAGATGAAATCTCCATGTTCACAACCACTGTGCCTCTGACAGAAAGAGAGAGTTATTTCACGTGGAGAAAGAGTACAATCAAATATCTTCTTTGCAAAAGTAGCAGAGTGAGAACCTCCATTTTTACCCCTCCTACATACTGCAAGAAAGAAGGGGGAAAGCAGGACTTAATGTGACTTGATGTGTTCCCATTAGTGCTGGCAGTCACAGCTAAGATGCTCCTCCCTAAGCATATTTACTCATAAGTAAATCCAAGGTTGATTAGATGAAGGAATTAAAACTGATTGTGTCTTCACAATGGTCAGAGTCTTTGTGCCTGACTAGGGACTCTTGGATTTTAAACACACAAAAAAGGAAAGTAGCAGACCCACTAATCCAACAACAGTGAAACTGCAAACATTTTATCTATTTAAATGCATTCATTAAAATGTACCAGCGCTACAATGTGCACCCAAGCCCCCATGTATGATAAGCACTAGGAGGTGGGGCTGTTCAGTTATGAAGAAGTAGACGTAGACGTAGTAGTAGTAGTAGTACCACCACCCACCCTTCATCCATAGGTCCCAGAGCGGGTTGCAAAACCTAAAATACAATATTAAGAGAGAATGCAGGGAAATAGTTAATACAGAGTTTGTTACAACACATGAACAAGCCATCCAGTATTTCTCCTCTCAGTTCCAATTCACAAAAATAAATGCAAAATGGTTAAGTAAAAACATATTCATTATAGAAAGAGATTCACTGTTGCTTGCTTGCTTGCTCTCTCATACTCACAAAGTCGTTCACTCTCTTTCGCAAAGTCACAATACAAATACTAAACAAAGCAAAACAAAAAAGCTCCTCAAACGAAGAAACATTCCCTGTTGCTTCTGTGGTTACCAATGAGTAGATCTGGTCTTCTGGGAAACAGCTCTGAGCATGCTCAGAACCAATGTATGTTTCTGTTATAGGCTAAGGCTACCACATAGGTCCATTCTTGAAGCAGTCCTTACTCCTCCCTAATTTGCTATACTGGCTGTGGTGGATAGCCTGCATAACAGCAGATGGAGTGGGAGCCTTCTTCAGTAGGGCTGAAAAGCAGGCCATTCTGGGAAGGACCTCTTTGTCATAGCTATACGTTTAGATTAGGATTGGCTGAGCAGTGCCGAGAGCTGATTGGCCATAGAACAGGAGATTGATGGAAATACCATCACAAGCCTCTGTAAGTTCAAGAAGGTATAAAATGTATGTGGGAAGGAAAATGTGTGGGGATTTTTAAGCATTACTTGACATTCTCATTGGGAGGGTTGTGCCACAATAGCCCAAGTGGACCAGCTTCCACTGCATCCACAAAAACCTCTTGCAAAACAATCCGATGCATATCTACTCAGAAGTAAGCCTCACTGACTAGCCTTAATGAGATACCATGTGTATAGATGCCTCCATGTGCTTGTACGTGCTTTGAGGGATGCTCCTGAATTTTGAACCATCTAAATTTCCCTCTGGACTTCCAACTTGCCTTGCCCCAGTTAAGAACATAAGAAGAATCCTGCTGGATCAAGCCAAAGACCTATCTAGACCAGCATCTAGTTCTCCCTGTGGCCAACAAGATGCCAACGGGAAGCCCACAAACATAACATGAGTGCAATAGCACTCTCCCCGCTTGTGATTCCTAGAAACTGGTATTCATACAGCTCTAATGCTGGAGGTAATATAGTCATCAAGACTAGTAGCCATTAATAACAACCTCCATGAATCTGTGTAATCCACTTTCAAATCCAGCCAAGTTGGTGAGTGACTACTACATCCTGAGTTAGTAGATTCCATAGTTCAACTATGTGGTGTGTGAAGAAGTCCTTCCTTTTGTCTGTCCTGGATCTTACAACATTCAGCTTCATTGGATAGCCCTGGGATATAGTATTATTAGAAAAACTTATTTCTATCCACTCTTTCCACACCATGCATAATGTTATGCATCTCTATCATGTCCCACCCTCTTGTGTAGTAGTCTAGTTTCTATGCCCTCTTGCACATCCCTCTCAATCCCAGTAAGTAGCATTATTGGTATTAAAAGACTTTTTCCAGCCAGGCCAAAACACTCAAGGAGGGTGCACAGTAAGGCCTATAAGGGGTTGGAAAAAGGGGGTTTGGCCTGGAGGGAGTCCCAAGGGCCAGATAGAGATGTCTGGTGTGTCACGATTTACCCCCGGGCCTGAGGTACCCCATCCCTCGGCATATATGTGAAGTTAAGATGTTCAGCACTGTTTTACATTTGCTTACATGGAATCACATTTGCCATTTTAATGCCTGTTCACCCAGTTTGGCGATATTCTTTTAAACTCCTCGCAATCCCTTTTTATTCTTAACAAGCTGAACAAGTTGTCAAGCAATCAATGTGTTTGCTTTCCAGCATTCTTCAAGCGTGGGTTTCTAGAATTTGTAAAGATCACCACACATGAACTGTTTGCTATTGACAGCTTTCTATTCCTGTTGTTTTGTGTGGATTTTTTTTTATCCATTTAGGTAAGCTGTGTGCACAAACAACTGTGTACATTAAAACAGTTGGCACAAGCAGATCCACACTGTTAATTAATGGAAATGTCCTGACTTGATTTATACAGTGGTACAGATCTTAATGTTCACTGTTCCCCTTTCATTTAAAGACAGGGAAGCCTATTTCTTTTCTTTGCTTTTTTAATGGAAGTGCTTATTCACACATCCATCTTTTTTATTGTTCTGAGGTGCTCCTTTTAAACGTGAAGTAACACACCAAAAGTTCTAATTTCTAAAGTTCTAATTACCAGTTCTATAGTGTAATGGTTTAAGGCTTTAAATCTGGGAGTGTGAGTTTTAATCCCACAGAGGTTCACTTTTTTCAATTCTTCAGTTATGCAGTGTTGGCTGGTACGGTGGTACCCATTGAGACAAGAAGGGCAGAAGGCAAGGACATCAAGAGAAGCCAGAGCCCATGATAGGCAGAGCCACTCAGGCCACATTCACACCATACCTTTATTCCACTATTATTTTACTTTAAACAGTCATATTTTCCCCGAGAGAATTCTGGGGAATATAGTTTGTTATGGGTGCTGAGAGTTGTTAGGAGACCCCCTATTCCCCTCACAGAGCTACAGTTCTCAGAGTGGTTTAACAGTCAATCCCTTTTCCCAGAAAACTGGCTGAGGGCAGACTGAGGTATTTTATTCTTTCTGAAATTGTGGATTCCATGTCTTGTGCAAGGGCTTTCAAAATCCTGAATTCAGCACTGTCAGGTAATAATATCTAGTGGACCCTAAACATGGATGTAAAAGAATAACCTTATAAGGATCAGCAGGAAAGTCATGATATCAGTGCTGCAAGAGTACTCAGCTTAATGCTAGTGATGATAAAGCCAATGCAGAATAACAGGGTATCAGAGAAATCTTAATATAAATCATCTCTAGTCAGTTTGATTTTATTGCTTCTTTGCCTTTATAACATTAATTTATATCTCATCCTCTGTGGTGCAGAGTGGTAAGCGGCGGTAACGCAGCCAAAGCTCTGCTCACGGCCAGAGTTCGATTCCAACGGAAGGAGGAAGTTGAATCTCCGGTAAAAGGGGTCGAGGTCCACTCAGCCTTCCATCCATCCGTGGTCGGTGAAATGAGTACCCGGCATATGCCTGGGGGGTAAAGAAAGGCCAGGGAAGGAACTGGCAATCCCACCCCATATATACGGTCTGCCTAGTAAACTTTGCAAGACATCACCCAAAGAGTTGGAGACGACTCGCACTACAAGTGCGGGGACACCTTTACCTTTTTATATCTCATCAGACCATCAGCAATTATCAGTGTCAGCAATTTGTAGGCAGCCTAGTGATATGCAACAAGAGTCTATTTTTGATTACTCAAGTGTATCATTTTATCAACTTGTATTTTGTCCAATTAGTGGATTGCTTCTACTTCAAAGAATTCCAGCATCAAAGTGGTCATTCTTGCCCTTTTGTTCCTCAGACTGAACCTTTTGCTGATTGGCTTTCAAAAAAAAAAAGATTTTGGAAAATCAGGTCAGTTTTTTATTGCACATCTATTTGCTTGGCAGAAGTGGTTATGAAATGATGCCAGCAGTCCCGGGTTGTCTCCTAAACAGCATTTATGATTCAGTTCTAGAAAATATATTTCTTATACAGACAAAATAACAGAATGCATGCATGACTCATTTGAAGGAAACCACTTTGATATATAGCCATTGTGGCTCATATATACGATCTCGGGCTATAGTTTATTAAATTTCTTTAAAGAGTTTAATTTTGCTAAATGTCACAATATTAGTAAGGAACACGTTTATGATTACATAGAATCCCCTTCTATCTTATGGTTTAAGCCACCAGCAACCTTTTTATGTTGCTGGTGGCTTAATAGGTGCCGCTGTCTTTCCTCTATGACAGTCCTAGCAACAGAAGGCAAGAAGTTGGTGTGATAAAAAAAGTAAACTTTCTGAGTGATCAAAGCTATTATTAAACTCCCAAACACATTTCTCAAAGAAGATAGGTCATGGAGCTCCAGACATAATTTTATTGGTTTCAGAGAGATTTGGAATTCATCAAGTCAGACCCCCACGTTTACCCCAATATCCCTAATGGAGAACTAGAGCAGTGGTCTGAAGGCATCTGTGTTGCCTCAGAGAAAAGGGAAACACAGAAACAAAAACTATAGTTGGTGCAGGAAAATATAGGATAGATCAGCCTTCCTCAACCTGGTGACCTCCAGATGTTGTTGGACTACAGCGCCCATTCTGCTTGTCAACCGGCCATGCTGGCAAGGGCTGATAGGAGTTGTAGTCCAAAATATCTGGAAGACACCAGGTTGGAGGAGGCTTGAAGAGCTTCTAGTTAGGCAAGGGCCCCATTCAGAAGTTCCCATTCATGTAATTCCAATCATATTGGGGGAGAGGGGTTGTGCTTCCTTGCCCTACCTCCCCCGTCATATGTTGGAGGCAGAGCTTCTGCATCCGGAAACCTTCTCTATTTGTATAGGCTCCCCACATGATGTAGAACCCTGATCTGCCAGTGCACCCACATGGCCCCACCCTTTCCATCCTGCCCCATTCCCATCCAGGTAAAGTCTCCTGCTTGGCAGAGGACAGTCTTCTGTTTGAAGGAGTCTTCTGTTTGAAGGGCTATCCAAATATGGAATTTGTTTTACTTTTCCAAGTACACATGTATAGATTTATGTTGCTAAGTAACCTCAGTCCTAACGGTTTAAGAAGTTGCAAAAACGTATTGCAAAAGAACGGGTTAAATTAGAAGGCTCTCTTTCATTGGAACAAATCCATGAGTGGCCATCACAGATAGGTGTAAAAGTTCAAAGCTCATATAGGGATTTAGCCTCATGCCTTCTTATTGGTATTCATTCTCAGACTCATTTTGCGCCAGGTAGCAAAAGACTGAGTGGACTAATAAGTATCATTAACTAAATCCCTGTGTGTGAATTTGAAAATGTAGAGGCTGGGTAAAAAAGTTTTATTGCACCGTGCAGGGAATTAATTGAATAACTACTGTTGCCTTCCAGAGAAGTTTTGCAACGAATTCCCACATCAGTGACCTGAAAAGTAGTCCTCCATTGTGTGAAGAAAAACCAGCCTTGAATGTATTAGTACCGCTGATTGCAAATATTCTGCTTTAAAGGGGTTTTTTTTCCTCAAAGGTGGGCTGTCTAAACAGAAATAACATATTAAAGTCAAGCAGTTAAATCAGTGGAAAAAGTTTTAATACTTTGATCCTGTTCTTGAATGCTGATGTGTGCCATGTGTTTGGAACTTCATTCTACCCGTTGCCAGTTAAGTGCCTGTCTTTTCTGTTGAGGTTTGCTCACATCACTGTAACAGCCTGCTGCGTTTGGCTGTTTAATGTCCCCCTTAACAACTCTGGTCAACTCACTAGGCCCTGGCACTCAAGCTAAGAGTGTCTGTGACCACCTGTTCCCTGCTCTTTTGGCGGTGCACTTACCAAAGGGAAATATAATTTCGGGTTGTTAAGAGTAGTGTAGCAAAGTAATGGTCTGAACTGGGGAAGGGGTAGCAAAGCGTAGTAATTTGATTGTAGGAGATTTTAAAAGACAAGTGGAAAACAGAATCACTTTCTCAAGCACTTGCTATGAAGCATATGATGCATTTTGTGCTAGATGACAGTTAGGCAGTTATATGTTTCTGGTCAGTAATATATACACTGAGATATTAAGTGAGAAATTGTTTTCATTAGATCTTTGCTTGGTCAAAGAATTTAAGCTTTTGAGATTGTAGGAGATCTTACACCGGCAAACAGTTCAAGGATTGCTTCCTTTTCTAGGATCAACTTGAAAAGTTAAATTTTTCCATCCCCAGTAAATGAAGGCAGGAATGACATCCAAAAACAAATCTGGTCCAGTTTTGCTTCAGTTTCATAAAAAGGCCAAGCTAGAATCTGGTAAAATTAGCACACCTCAAGTTTTAAAATATATTTTCTTTCAGGTTGTCAGCTCTTAGAATTTTTCAGCACTGGAATTAGCTCAACAGTGCAATCCTCTCCATGTCTATTCAGAAGTAAGTCCCACTGAATTCAAGGAGGCTTATTCCCAGGTAAGATTGCTGCCTTAGTTTTTTTAAAGCATAAGAGACATTCATGGGATTTACTTCCAGCAAAGGTTGTGATTTGTTAAGGTGTTCTAGTATGTGTTTGCTTGTGTTCTTGAAGTATAGCTTCCTTTTTCTTCCAAATGACAATTCCTTGAACATATTGAAAGTTATGTTTGAAACTGCAGGGAATTTCAGTTGTGGGTTTTGATATGGATGCAGGGAGACCACTTTGTGAAAGAATGTTAAAGCATGCCATGGCATGCCCCCCACCTGAATGAAAACACAAGTTTGTAATGGCATGGGAAGACCATAACTCTGTTGTTTAACAGGATCTGCAATGAGCATTAATTCAGCTTAATTTGCCTAATGCTGGTGCTGGCATCCTGCAACTGAGGTGACAACTGAGGAAGATTTCTCAGCTTTCATTCAGATGGGGCATCACAATCTTGGGTGCTCACCAGTGTAGCCTGAGGTTGTAATCCTAACCCCACTTACTGAGCAGTAAGCCCCATTGAATTCAATAGGACTTACTTCTGAGTAGTCATGGTTAGGATTGCACTGTTAGCTGCCTGCACTACCTGCTGGTTGTGACCAAGGGAAAAACCAAATAGGCAAATTAATTTAGGCTGCAATCCAGTACATGTCTACTCAGAAGTAAGCTCCATTGGGTTCAAGTGTGTATTAGATTGTAGCCTTAATCTGTCTGAATAGTAAAGAGCAGGAAAAGGGAGGCAGGTTATAGAGCCAATTAAAGGAGCCACACACACAAATTCCTACAGGGTGACTAGCTAATCACATACGGCTAGCAGGGAGGGTGGAAGGGTTGCTATACCAGAATTATACCAGAATTAAAGAGGTTGAATTTGGTGCTACTGCTGTACAAAGGCATGCACAGCCTTTTGCAATGCTGGCAATGTAGGGATGCCACCACATCTCTTCATTCCTGAAGGAAGGGGAAGAGAACAAAGTCCCACTCTGACAGCCAGGGGAGAATAATTTCCTGTGCACCTCTCTGGATTAGAGCCCATCAGCCCAACCCAGTTGTTTGTGCTGTATGTGGAGGCATCACAGACACTGAGGCTACTGTGCTCACACAGAGATACCCACCTAAAAGGCTGGCTGTTTGAGGGCCATCTCCTTGCATGTCTCCCTTTCCATGCATGCTGACTCCTTGATTGGCATGCATAAGTCATCTTGTACATGCACGGACTCCATGTACACAACAGATCATACTTGAAGCTCTGAATCGCAGCAGAAGTGTTTAGGGTCACGGTGCTGTGGAAGGGATACATTTTTCTTCTTTGAAATATGCAACTACAGAAATAGGAAGTTTTTGGCAATGGACTAAATTCAGATCAACTAATATTTATTTAAAAGGCATCCTGCTTTGATTTGGGGATTCTGCCTGCTTACTGCAATGTTGCAAGATTGCACCGAAAGTCTTCTTCCATTGCACTTTGTTTCAGCCTTTGTCAAACCTACAATAGAAAAAGATTATATTTATGATCAGATTTTGGGAAGGTTCATTGTTCATTCTTGATTCCAGCACTTCTGTGAGATTCATAACAAGGACCATTGCCAGTGTGCTGGCTGTTTTAAAGGTATTTTCCTGTTTTATTCATCTTTCAATATTTCTTTAATCAGGGTAGTCAGTAGGTGGCTTTTTAAAAATCCTAACTGTGGCTTGGGCAATTAGAGGAGTGGGTGGGGAAGGGAAGTTTACTGGTGCACAGGTGGTGCCCACAACAGTTTCTCTGGTTTGCAAATATGTCCTCAGGCCCCAAAATGTTAGTGAGCCCTGCACTAAACAGATCCCCAGCAAGTGGCAAATAGAAGCTCCCTGCCCTTTCTCTGAGCCACATAAGCTCTTTGTGAAACACACCTGCAGCACATAGGTCCCAGGATGGGCACCACTGCATTGCCTCCAATGGCAGTGCATATTCACACCGGGGCTGGGTTGGGTTTATGTTTTAGTTCTGACATGAATAGGCATGTTTCTCCCTCAAGATGTTGCTACAACCCTAATGCCCCTTTTACAGATTTTTCTGAGGTCATATGCTGTATTACATTTCCATTTTTTCTCAAAAAATAACCATAGTTTATGAGAAAGTGACGTGGAGGAGGGCTTTTTCACTGGTAGCACCAGTGTTGTGGAATGCACTCCCTGCTGAAATATGAGAGGCCTCATCTGTATTGGTATTCTGCTGGCTTTTGAAGATGCATCTTTTCAGACAGGCATTCCCTTAGTCTGTTGACCCAAGTCTTCTGTTTTAATTACCGTGTTGCTTTAATGGTATTGGTTTATTGCACATTATACAGCCACGAGAGTGGCTGTATACTATAGTCAGCGGGGATTTTTCACATTCCGCAATGTTAAATGGAAAATATTCCCCATGCCATTCTGAGGCTTCCCATAAGCTCATTTCAAAACAAAACCTTACAAAACTTATAGTTCTGAACTCAGAAATGCTTGCTTAACAACCCTCTCAATTTTCATGGCGATACACAAAACAGTCAGAGAGAATCGAGAGTTCAAAGTCTAAAGAGAGAGAGAAAAACCTCAGAGCCCTTCTGGACTTTTTTCTGCCAGAGTTCTCCTAATCTGTTGAAATTCATTAAAAATCAGCCATGTTCACAGAGTACCTGTAATCCTAATACTGACCTTGCCCCATACTCTGACCTTCATCGACTGCAGTTTAAAAGTAAAAAAAAATGCCTGGTTGATTTTTAATTAATTTAAGAAATTTTGGCTGGAAGCCTATTATAATCCAGGGCATGATCAGTAAGGACCAACTGTAAGTGTTCTAAAAGCCTCACAGCTTCTGGGCTTGGCTAATAAGAGGGTCACACCCACACCAGACTTGATTTCACTTGAGACAGTCATGGTGTCAGGCCCAGGATGGGACTCAGGAACCAGGCTTGTGGTTGAAAGCAATTCAGTTTTAATTAAGGTAATATCCAAACATAAACTGCGCCTTCTCATGAAGCAGCACAGAGTTACAGATCCTGCGGCATGGAAGAAAGTTGACAGAGCAAGGAACTGCTTTCCCGCCTGTCTCTTAAGAAGGGGGCAAACGGGCGCAGAGTCTTTCGCTCCTCCTTACCGGACCCTCAGTCGCCACCCTCCCTCTCCTCCCCCTTTCTTGTCTCTTCAACTGTCTTCGAGTACGCGGCGACGGGGGAAGCATGGGCCCCTCCTCTTCTGAAGTCTCCGACTCCGGTATGGGGGAAAGGGAGGGGGCAGGCCTTTCTGCAGGCTTCTCTGTCTTGGGCAGCCCTTCCTCTTCCCCTGTTTGCTCTGAGCTTCGGAGCAGGGGAGGCGTGGGAAGTTCCAAGGGAGATTTTGCAACTGTAAAATCCTCAAGGTTCCCGTTGCTAGGTAACTCTATCTCTGGAATGTCCTCTGCTTCGTCTTTGCTCCACTTGGGTGAGGTGACCCCCTCCCTTCTCTCCAGTTCTTGTGAATCCCATTGATCTAAATCCCCGGGACCCCAACCCTGCGTCCCGACACATGCCTTCCCCCAAAGAATCCTGGGAAGTGTAGTTTGTGAAGGGTGCTGAGTGGAGACTCCTATTTCCCTGAGAGAATGGTTTAACAGTCAGCCACTCTGATTAAAGGTCTGTGAGAGAAACAGGACGTCTCCTAGCAACTCTCAGCACCCTTCACTAACTACACTTCCCAGGATTCTTTGAGAGAAGCCATGATTGGCTTTGAGAGAAGCCATGATAAATTGTTTTTAAAAGATGTGTTTTTAAATTTGTAGATTTGTTTTTAATGTTTTTAGTTATTGTAAACCACCCAGAGAGCTTCGGCTATGGGGCAGTATATAAATAGACTAAATAAATACATAAATAAATAATGATTGTCCAAAGTGTAATAGAGGCCTGGTGTGGCTGTGGCCAGGGACAGCTTTGTTTTAAATTTGGGTGGGAGGTAGGGTTGCCAGGTTCAGGGCCTGAGACTGATCCTGTATCTTTAGGAGAAGAGAAAGTCAGCCAAGTGCTGGTGTTCTTGCAACATTGTAATGGGAAAAACCACAAGGTAGAATTGTCCCTTCCCCCTGCCCAACTGTGAAAGATACAGAAGACGTCTTGGTTGGCAGGCCCAGCCTGGTCAGTTTTACCTATCCTAATCATGATTGCATAGAAGTATATCCGATTCAACTCAATAATCATACAAATGATCAGACCCACCTTTTCCCTCCTTCCCCTTTCCTCTCCCTTTCTCCTCCCCTCTTCCTTCTTTCGCCTTCCTTGCCCACTCCAGCCCTCTGTCCCTCCTCCCCGGTCAGTTTTACCTATCCTAAGCATGATTGCATGGGAGTAAATCCCACTGAACTCAATAAACATGCAAATGACCACATCTGTCCTTCTCCCCTCCCCCTCCTGCCTGCTCCCATCCCAGTCCTCCCCTCTGCCTTTCCACCCCTCCCTCCTCCCTTCCCCATCCCCTGTGGTCAGTTTCACCTATCCTAAGCATGATTGCCTCGTGTGTGTGTGTAAATCCCACTTAATAAGCATGCAAATGATCAATCCATTCTCAGCAAACTTGCACAGGATCCCATTTCTTACCTCCCAGATTAAAAAGCAGGGAAATTCACTAATAGGCAAAAAACCTTGCGGTTTAAGAATGTACCTATAGCCCACAGATATTTCTACCAAACCAGTACAATATCTCAGAGAGGAGTTCAGGTCTCCTGCTCCCCTGGTGCATTCACTATAGCTGCCCAATTTCCCTGCTTTTTAAAGTTTGGTAGAAATATCTGTGGGCTATAGGTACATTCTTAAACCACAAGGTTTTTTGCCTATTAGTGAATTTTAATTATGGTGTATTGTTAATTATTCTGTAATTTAACAATGTTGAACGATTGGTTTTTTATGTTGTGTAAACCACTTAGAAGCCATATGGACATTAAGCAATATATCCTGTAAATTAATAAATTAAAAATAAATAAATAAATAATATCCCTTTTTCAGTGAACCTTCTTGATTCAGTTCTATTTTCCAAAAACTATGTTAAATAATATCTGATATAATCAGTGCATGAACAAGGCATCTTCACATCTGTTATGTAACATACATACACGCATGCATGCATGCACACAATCCAGCTTTATGCTGGGTTTATGCCCAGTATTGCAATGTCAAAAATAGACTTGTTATCACACTTTGCACATGTCTATGTGTTACAAACAATACGCCCCAGTCCCTTTTAGGGATCCTGGTAGCTTGGATCCGCTCCCAATACTCACCCAATAGAGCTCAAGAACAAACGAAACAAGGTGGAGGATGGAGTATATTTATTTCTAACACGTGCACGTGGAGAAGGGCCAAGCCAATTCTGACAGACTCTGCTGGGTTGGCCTTTTTATAAGCTTTATTTTACTAATTATGCATGCATCAATCTCATCATATCTACATCATAACTACATCATTAATCCATGCCCATTTCCTCCTGGTAACCATATTAGGAGATTGTTTTTCACACTTGTTATGTTCACATTGACCTTGTATTTCTGCAACATAGTTTGCAACATAGTCTGGGCACAGGTGCATTTGCAACTAAAAGCCTGTGAGAACAACACAGTTATCTATTTTGCAGACACAGCTTTAAACAAACAATGATTCTTCAATTCAGCAAATTAGCATTTCTCCTTCCACACACACAAGTAAATTAACCATCAGCATTTTAGCACAAGCAAGGTGATTCCCAGTTCATTTCTACTATGAATTCAAAACAGGCCTAATATTTCTTTTTACTTTAACCATGCAGAGAAAGCTAATTAAACAAAATATGTTATTAATTCAGACAAGTAGAATTCAGTGTCACAATTCCCCCCTTAGAAGCTTTTAGATATTTATATCATATAGCTTCTTCATTCTGAATCACTTGTTGATACATAATTCTACCATACATTTGCATACTACTCTTAGTTACTGCATTATCTATTATGCTACGAATACCATTCATGATTACAGGCATTAGGCAAGGTAAAAGCATACATCCCATTAAAATCAGAAGAACCAATATAATCATTGTCTTCATTCCTCCAAACCAATTGAACCAACTTCCCCAAGCTCCAAGATTTATCCCTTTCCAAGTTTGCACTGGGACATAAGCAAGCTTTTTGATTTTATTAGCAATGTCTTTTACTATATTGCCGTTATCATCAATTTTCACACAACATTCTGTCAAATTAAGGAGTCCGCAGACACCTCCTTCTTTAGCTAACAAATAATCCAAGGCCAGTCGGTTTTGAAGTATCGCTTCTCTCATTTGAGTTGATTGATCAGCAAGCAAGGTTAAAGCTTCAGCTGTTTGATTGGTTATTATTTCTATTACCGCCTGAAGTCTAATAAGGCGATTCAAAATATATATTGGGCCACGGTATCCCGCTGAACCATCTTGTGCCCATGAAGCAGGATCATAATGTTCAATGATCCTTTCTGGAGGCCAAGTATCTCTCCAACCATTGTCTTGGCCTTTTGTTAAAGAAAGATCAAGTGCCCTTTTCTTTCTTTCAGACTGTTCTTCATCAAACACTGGGACTAAAGGATTTAAGTTTCCACCTTTTATGGTATACATTGGCTGTATGATTCCAACATAACAAATGCCAGTCCAATTTAAGGGGAGGATTGCATAAGCTTTCTGATCACAAATCCAATAGTGTCCTTTCAGTGCAGGCATGGTAGTATTGTGTAAAATTGGAGACTTTTTATTATAAGGAATGTAGTATGTATCCTTTGCACCGAGAGGGCCTGTGACAATGCGGTATCCTTGTCCCAAAACAAAATTACACTTCCATAATTGGGATTCATTTCTGTATGTACATCTAGTATCATTATTAGTTTGGTTCCATACTGTCCAATAATTCTGAAATCCCATAATAACAGTTCCATTAAGGTGTTTCCATAGCCAACCTTGATCTTTTAAGATGGTAGGAATCGTTAGATTCCTTTCTTGGCAGTCACTCAATTGAACATCTGTGTAAGGATCTGAACATTTAGACCTGCATGAACTCCGATTACGTGCACCAGGAATGCATGAGCACCATGTTCCATTTTTGAGTTGAATGTGTGTATTATTCCATCGAGAAACAAATTTAGTACAGTTTGTAACTGGACAATCACTAATGGAACAATATTCGCGCCATCCCAATGTCCAATTACATTTACTGGCTCCAACATATTTGCCTCTCAAAATATCCTGTTGGAGACAATATTTGCCCAAACTTGATTTGTACAACTCCCATTCATGTGGCTCTGTCCAGGTGCTCAAATTAACATGTACTTCACTTTTATTACTTAAAAGCCAGTAGGGTGCAAGGGGAAATCCTATCCATGGCCATTTTAAAAATCCTTTTGGACTTCCACAAATCCAACAATTTGTGAGGTTAAACCCTTTGGCTACCTCTTGAGCGAGTTCAACAAACACATTTTCCCTTTTTTCCTTCTGGAATGAGCTCCTTTGATCTCTACATATTCTCGCTTCTTGAGTGGAAAAAGGAGTTGGGAAGCAGATATATACCACAAATAAAGAAGTGAGACACAAAATAGTACCAAGGATAGGCTTAAAGCCCAGAGAATTAATATCTGCTGAGTTTCTTCCCATTTTAACATGAGATACAACTTAGGCCACAAATCTAGTACACAAATCTAATACCACTGTTTGGAATTCTGTGATTCACCCAAGTCCGAACCACTGTATGCCACTGATATGGTCTATCAAGGCGTGAACCAATTAAAGGTGGTCGTTTCTGAATTACTACTACAGGAACTCGAAGATACCTTTGATAGTTCCTTTCATTTCTTGCAGCTATTATTGCAATTAATGGGGAAGGTGGAACACTTCCTCCCATTGACTTAAGGGTCTTGATCAAGGATGTAGCGACCTGCCCTTACACGCCACACTCGTCGTCTGTATGTCGTCTGTATGCATCTAAATCAGGATGATAATAATAATATCTAGGATCTTTTGGTATATTAGCAATCAATGGAACGTGGGGCAAAATAACTTTTACTTTAACATGTCCCCAAGTTCGCAAAGATTCAATTCTCCAATTTCTGGGGTATGCTTCTAATGGCAACGTTGGTGGAGACCCTCCCATCTACCACCTCAGACGTACAGTCCTTAGATCAATATCGGGTGGAAGGATAGAATTCAGAAAGGTTCGAGCAACAGTATGTAGATGTTGGTTTCTATTCTTAGTACACGTATCTACAATTTGGACTACTGTTATTGGAACCTTCCTCCTAGGATCTCCTGGTACTTGTATACTAGTAGGCTGGATGGGGAAAGGTTTCCGTGAACCTCCCATACAATCTCAGTCTTTCTGTTTCTTCAACTTGAGCTTCAGGTTGAAACCCGGTACGGTTTCCGATAACCACTTTTCTTCAGGCGTCTGATCCTTCGCCTCTCCAGGTGGGGAGTCCTTGGCTACTCCCTTCTCTGGTTCCTCAGTAATGACAGGCTCTGCTTTCTTTATCCTACTGGCATGGACCCACCGCTTATGACCTACGAGCTTTACTGCCGATTCGGTAATCAAAATGATCTGCTCCGGTGGTCCCCACGTAGGCTGCAAAGACTCTTGCTTCCACTTCCGAACTCGTACCCAATCTCCGGGTTGGTATTGGTGAATGGCCACATCCAAGGGTAACCTCTGAAACTCACGATTATGCCTGTGAATAGAAGGCAAGACACCCTGCAAGGCAGTAACATATTCTAATAATTGTCTGTTTCCCAATTCCCCATTAATCTCTGTCTGGGGCCCAGGCTCAATGGGAGGTCTGCCAAACAGTGACTCAAAGGGAGTCAGTTTTGTTTTTCCCCTGGGAGTATTTCTCATAATAGTTAAAGCCAATGGCAATGCTGTTATCCAATTCAATTTAGTCTCTTGACAAAACTTGGTCAATAAAGTCTTAACCGTCCGGTTAGCACGTTCGACTTGACCGGATGATTGTGGTCTCCATGGGGTATGGAGGATCCACTTGAATCCCAAGGCCACATTTACAGCACAAATTATTTTACTCACAAAATGTGGGTCTTGGTCTGACTCAAATGTCTCTGGCATAGAATATCTTGGAAAAATTTCCTTCAACAGTATCTTCGCTACTGTAATTGCTGTTGCTGTTCGCGTGGGAAAGGCCTCTATCCATCCTGTCAATTGATCTATTATAACCAGCAGGTACTTATACCCTGCACATCTTGGTAATTCTGCGAAGTCTATTTGTAATCACTGGAAAGGATAGTAGGCCCATGGTCTTCCTCCCATTGCTGGTGGTGGCTTTGGGGCAGGATTAGTTGTTGCGCAAATAGTACATCCATATACTGCTCGCTTTGTTTCTTCATACAATCCTGGTGCAACTATTTGTCTAATTAAAAGATCCCCTAAAGCATTGCCTCCAAGATGAGTCTGTTTATGAGTCTCTAGTACAAGAGCTCGAAGCACTGCCTTTGGGACAAAAATTAATCCTGTAGGTAATTGCCACCAACCATTGGATAACTTCTGAGCCCCATACTGTATTGCAGCATCTTCTTCTTTCTTAGAATATTGAGGGATCAACTCTCTCCATGGGATCATGATGCTCATTAAATTCTTCTCCAACGGCTGTCCACTCAATGCTGCTTCCTTTGCTGCTTCATCCGCTTGGTGATTCCCCTTTCGCCTAGCTGAATCTGATTCTTTTCCATGGGCCTTCACATGAATAATAGCTATCTTGTTTGGCAATTGAACACATTCCAAAAATTCCTTTATCATCTGTTGATGCTCAATTCTGTGTCCATCACTTTTAATAAAACCTCTTTCCTTCCACAACATAGCAAAAGCATGTGCAGTTTGGAATACATACTTAGAATCAGTGTATATATTCCCTTCTTGTTTATCCAATTCTTTCAGGGCCTCTATGGCTGCGGCCAGTTCCACCAACTGGGCTGAGTAGGTAGGCGGCAATTTAACACTCTTTATAGGCTTCAAGTCCTCACATACGGCGCAGCCTGCATACCGCTGTCCATCTATTACCTTCGAACTTCCATCCACATATAAATGTCGTCCTGCTATTGGCTGGTCAGTCAAATCTATCCGAGGTTTCAATGAACATTCTAATGTCTGGATACAATCATGTATTAATTCTCCCGGTTGGGGCAGTAGTGTTGCTGGATTCAAGGTATTACAAGCTTTCAGATGTAAGCCTTGTCATCCTAGCAGCTGTTGTTCATACTGGGTAAGCCTACTTGGGCTAAGAACCTTAGCTGCCTTCTCTCCCAGAATCCTTTTCAAATCATGAGGTCCTAGTACTTCTACTGGAGCTCCCATCATGATCTTTTCAGCTTTCTTTAAAAGAATTCCTGTAGCTGCCACAATTCACAGACATGCTGGCCATCCTCTTGCTACAGGATCCAATTGAGACGAGTAGTAACCTACTGGTAGATGTTCAGGGCCCCACTGCTGTGTCAAAACTCCACTCGCAATTCCCTTGTTTTCTGAAACATAAAGTCTATATGATTTGAGCCCATCTGGTAAGGCTAAAGCTGGTGCTTCTTGCAAAGCTTGTTTGATATTTTCAAAAGGTCGGTGACATTCTTTAGTCCATTTCCAATCTGTTTCCTTTTTCAATAACTCATACAAAGGAGTGGCATAGCTACTGTAGTTTGGTATCCACTGTCAGCAAAAACCAGCCAAACCCAAGAATGATCGTAGCTCCCTAACATTTGTTGGTGGTGGTAAACCACAAATCGCTGTCTGCCTTTCAGTTGATAACATTCGTCCCTCCTGTGATAGTTGGTATCCTAGGTACGTTACTTGCTTCTGGTTCCATTGTACCTTATCCTTGGACACTCGATATCCACAGGCATACAAATGATTCAATAAACTCACAACATCTTGTTCATTGCTCCTCTTATCTGGGCTACAGATCAAAAGATCATCCACATAGACTAGCAACGCTGACTTTGGTTGTCTTTGATACCATGGTCCTAAATCTTTTTGTAAAGCCTTTGTAAATTCTGATGGGGAACTGATAAACCCTTGAGGCAACACAGACCAGGTTAGCTGACACTGTCAATGATCAACTGGATCTTCCCATTGGAATGCAAAAAGGTCTTGACTATCTTCATGAAGAGGTATTGAAAAGAATGCATCCTTTAAATCAATAACAGTAAACCGGGTAGTATCACCAGGTACATGAGCCAACAGAGTATGTGGGTTTGGCACTACTGGAACATCTTCTAAAACTTTTTCATTGATAGTTCGCAAGTCTTGCACCATCCTATACTGTCCTGGGCGGCCTTCCTTGGGAACTCCAAATATGGGGGTATTATGAGGACTAGTAGTTTGATATAACCATTGGTAATGGATAAAGTCCATTACTAGTTCCTTCAAACTCAAGCGTACTTCTAGCTTCAAAGGAAATTGACGTACTGGAGTTGGGCCAACCCCAGGCTTCAATCTGACCTTTACTGGTTCAGCATTGACTGCACGAGCAGGATTATTCTTTCTGGCCCAAATATCCGGATGGATTTCCTCTGGAGGCTCCCACTGTTGCTTCTCTTTAACTTCTAGCTCCCCCCTTAAGGTCATTTGGAAAGCGCATTCTTGTTGCTTTGGTATCATTACTTCCAAGGTTTTTCCTTTAAATATGATTTGGGCTTGAAGTTTTGCTAGAAGATCTCTTCCAAATATTGCAATAGGGCAATCATCCGAAACCAAACACTGATGTGTAAAATATTGTTGCTTATCTTCTCTTCCTGGAAGGTGTACCTGGATGGGTTGGGACAAAGGGACTCAACGATGGTGTCCTTCTATTCCCATTACATCTTTGGTTTCTTTAGTGAGGGTCAAGGGTAGACGGGACATTGCTCGTGGAATCATAGAGAAGGCCGCTCCTGTATCTACTAGTCCTTGGATCGCCGAATTATTCAGGGTAAGGGACACATATGGTTCTTCCCGCGAGCCACCCTCATATCCCGTCCATCTTCATTCTGATTCCTCCTGTTCCCCTTTGGCAGCCATCATCCGCTCATAGGGAGGATTCGGGCCTTCCCGTCCATTTTGGCGAGGTCTAGGTACCTCCTTATTTCTACAGTCTTTTGCCCAATGGCCTTTCTTCAAACACCTCGCACACTGGTCCTTCTCCAATCTCCTCCGTGGCCCTCTTGGCTTATCCGTTTGGTTTACACTAACCACTGCCGCAATCAAGTCGCACTGCTTTTCAAGCATGCTACATTGCTTCTTCATCAACTTTTCTCCTTCCTTCTTAGTCAATTCATCCCTATTCACATAAACCTTAAACGTGATGTCCATTTTTGTCCCAGTCTCATACCCATCACCCCTTCCACCTTCTGCAACTTCTTCCGAATACCTGAAGAACTTTGGCCAATAAACAAGGAAATTAAAAGCCGTTGATTTTCATCCGCCTCTGGATTAAGAGTGGTAAACCTTCGCATAGCTGTGGTAAGACGATTAAGAAAAGAAGATGGAGTTTCCTCTTTCTCCTGATGGATTTCATATATCTTTGCCACATTCATTGGCTTAGGAATGGCATGTTTAAGTCCATGTAAAATTAATCTTTTATATCTAGTAATCTCAGGGGCTCCTATTCCTGGGGTTTGAATCCATCTACGAGGTTCTTGTGTCAGTAAAACATGTACTGGGGCTAAGCCAGGTGCATTACCACCTTGTCTCTGCTCTTCCAATGCAAGAGCCGTGGCCTGAGAAAGTACTAGTGACTTTTCTTCTGAACTGAGAAGGGTATTCATCAATGTCTGAATATCAGCCCAAGTAGGGTGGTGGCTAGCAAAAATAGTCTCCCATAGTTGGCAATGTTTATCTTGGTCTTCTCTCAGGCCTGGCGTCTGATTTTTCCAATTATATAAATCAGAAGTGGTAAAGGGCACATGTACATAGGCAACTTGTCCCTGGCCATCCAACATCTCTCGCATTGGTGCCATAAGGTGAGAGGCATCGGCCAAAATATCTTCTGGTGCAAGACTATTTCTGCCTTCATCTCTTCTTATGGGAGTGGAGCTATATGTACGCCCGCTCCGCAAGGTATGTCCATCCATTCCTTGGTTCTCCCTCCTAACTTCCTCAAACATCTGGAGACATGGGTCAATCATTTGGGGCGAGGCTCCTAAATTCTGGCTTTGCCGCACAGAATAAGCATAACGATCCAAAATATCATATTCTTGTCGTATTCGCCTTAAGGATTGACTTAAATCCTGGAACGTCACTGCAGTTCCAGACGAAGTTCCAGCAATAGGTGATTGACTTAAATCTTGTTCCATTGCTGTACCTCCAGAAGAAGGGGTTCCAAAACTGGCGGACTGGGTCTGCTGAACAATAGACTGTTGATACGTTGGGGGCTGTACTTGAGCTGATGGCACAGCCTGAACTGACGATTCAGCCTGAGCCTGGGTAGGTGGCTCAATTTGGGCTGGTGGCAATTGGACCGCCTGTGGTGGCTGAATTCCCTGTGGTGGCACTAGTAATACTGGTGGTGCTGGCAAAGGAATGGCCGGAGGTGGGGCCGTAGGCGAAACCAGCCATTCTTCTTCTTCTGCCTGAAGAACTGGGGGGTTTATTTCCAATTTCTTTCCCTTGTTAATTTGGCATTGAGCCAAAGCCATTTCCAGCGCACACTCTGAAGGTGGGTCTAGGCAGATGATTCTCCACCCCCTAGCATACCACCACGATGTTAACTCATCTGGCAGCATGTCAAAAAGGGTGGCTTCCAACTGCCGAGCCCTTGTAATGTTAAAAGTTCCTCCCAGTGGCCAATCAATACCCAGCTCCACCCATGCTTCATTACAAAACATTGACAACTGCTCTTCATTCGGGACCGGCCCTCCAGAAGAGACAACACTTTTCTTAAACTCAGAGAAATTTTGCAAAATACATTCAAGGGGGGTCATTTTCCAATCACCCTTTTTCTTTTGACTCTTTCCAGACCCTTTCTTAACTTTCCTCTGTTCTGTCCTTTCCATCTTGTCCTGTTTTGAAGCACCCTGCCCCATGTTCCCTGTCCAGTCCTATCTGCCCTTTGCAGATGACGTATGACTTTTGGGGGTAGCCTCTCTGTCTACCTGGGGGGATGTCTGAGACAAAACAACAGACAGATAACGTTCCGATGCACCCTTCCCCTCCCGTGTCCAAATGACACCCGGGTAGCCTCTCTGTCTAGGTAGCCTCTCCGTCTACCCTGGGGAGATGCCTAACACAGAACAACGGACAAATAACGTACAACACTCGCTTCCCAGTTTTCACGGCCCTTTTCCTCGCGGAGGTAGGGAAACGCGCTACTCACGGTCCTCACTCGCTTCAGGGTAAACTGCTGCAGATAAGCCCTGTCTCATACACACACTTTCACACACCACTCTCTTCACACTTAAGCCCAATGAGCTCTTACCCCTTTCGAAGAGACGTTGGAACGTTGAAACCCCCTGCTCTTCTCCAATCCTCTCCAACCTTGTTTCGATTTAAAAGGGAGTCATCATGGCAATACCTCGTCGCCCCAATCCGCTCCCACAGGCCTGGGCAGGCTGAATATAGCCTGGAGCGGTCTTCCCAACCCCTGCAGGGACCACGTCCAAGGCAAAGAGGAATGCCAACAAAATGAGTCCCTGCGGAGTCACGCCAAATTGTTACAAACAATACGCCCCAGTCCCTTTTAGGGATCCTGGTAGCTTGGATCCACTCCCAATACTCACCCAATAGAGCTCAAGAACGAACGAAACAAGATGGAGGATAGAGTATATTTATTTCTAACACGTGCACGTGGAGAAGGGCCAAGCCAGTTCTGACAGACTCTGCTGGGTTGGCCTTTTTATAAGCTTTATTTTACTAATTATGCATGCATCAATCTCATCATATCTACATCATAACTACATCATTAATCCATGCCCATTTCCTCCTGGTAACCATATTAGGAGATTGTTTTTCACACTTGTTATGTCCACATTGACCTTGTATTTCTGCGACATAGTTTGCAACATAGTCTGGGCACAGGTGCATTTGCAACTAAAAGCCTGTGAGAACAACACAGTTATCTATTTTGCAGACACAGCTTTAAACATACAATGATTCTTCAATTCAGCAAATTAGCATTTCTCCTTCCACACACACAAGTAAATTAACCATCAGCATTTTAGCACAAGCAAGGTGATTCCCAGTTCATTTCTACGATGAATTCAAAACAGGCCTAATATTTCTTTTTACTTTAACCATGCAGAGAAAGCTAATTAAACAAAATATGTTATTAATTCAGACAAGTAGAATTCAGTGTCACATATGTGGTGGGGAGCACAATGTATAGCCAAAACAAAACACTAAATTGCCCCCCGAAATGTGTGTAAAGCTACCTTCATCCACAGTTAGTTATATGATTGGTAATTTTAAGTAGATGGTTAGACACAGATTACTGTTAAAATAATAAGGCACTAATAGCTCATGCAGTTGCTTGGGATTTGTGACAACTAACTCCAGAGTTCTGTTCATTATGATGGCTTCCCATTTCCCAGAGTAACTGAAATGAGACATATCAAAACTATGGAATGTCTATATACTGGCATCATTTTTCCCAAATATTTAATGGCAACATGTTATATCTAATGTTAATCATACTCAGAGTAGGGTCATTTAAATTAATGGACATGATTAACTTAGGTTAATTAATTTCAGTGGGTCTACTCTGGGCAGAACTTAGCTGAATACCACTCATTGTGTTTATTCAGTGCATATGAAAGAAGAAAAATTAGTCTACAGAAGAAATAGTAATACAAACGCTATACTCAACCATGTGAAATTAAATGTTCATCCTCCTCCATCCCCCGCTTGCTTGGCTGTGGCGCCTATGTATTGCATGTCAGTGACTGATTATTCATGTACTCATTCAAATCAGTTACCTGACTATGCTTTTTATCTCATTAATATGAGAGGACACAAGTGGAGAAAATAAAGTTTTTATTACCAAATGAATAGCACAGCAGGGTACAATTTGATGAATAGAACATTTCATTTTACCACATGGGCCTTTCCGACTGCAGCCCAAGAGTCTCCAGAGTAATTTAATGAACTGTGATGTTTGAACTGATGCCAGTTTGAATACTCAACATTTTAATCACACAGCAAAATAAGTTATAATTGAACAACACTTGAATAGCACTTGAAAATATAAAAAAATATTGAAACCACTGTTAGCAAGACTTGTTGAACTGGACAAAAACATTGCCATTAATATCCTGCTCATGAGAGGGGATAGTTATTACTTAGGTATTATATCACTCTTGGGTGATATGCTGATTTGCTTCTACCCAATAAAGAAACAAAAAAAATCACTTATAGGAAAGATGCCCTAACCTTTGACATCTTAATATGCCTGTTCAGTTCCCCTCATGATTACTTGTTCTCTACTTTCATTTATTTATTTATAGTTCACCCTTAAAAATTAAAAAAAAATTCCAATATGACCCCCAAAAGTATCATACAACAACAATAGTTGGATCAAGGCTTTACTTTCTATAGACAGAAAGAATCCTTCTACCCATGGTAGGCTTCTCTTCCAGTGGAGGAATCCAGCTGATGGACAGGGAACACAACTTTTGTTGATTTCCCTCTCTCCTTGCAGTTTTCAGGGGATGCTCCACTAGTGGAAGTTAACTATAGATCCAAGGCATTAAAATTATAAAGTAAATTTAGGGAATTGTTTTCTTTAGGGAAAATATAATTTATATCTATGTGGGAGAATGAGATAAAGAAAAGCAGGTCTAGAAATGTGTGGCAGTTTTTATTCCATCAAGGATATTTATTTACAATTTTATTAAGACTTGCTGGGTTGGATCCCTGATTAGTTTGGATCTCAATTGGTGGAAGGAATTCTTCCATCTGTGGAAGACTCCTTTTTTCAGAGGGAGCGAACCACTTGAATTACTTGGATATCTTACCAAGGTGTGGGCTTTCATTCACTTTCATTACACTTATTTACCATCCACACTCAATCTATTCATGTAGTCAGGGCTCCCCATTTTAAAGAATGTCCTTCTTAGATAAATATGGTGCCCCTTATACTTTCATAAAGTTCCTTTGTTTAAGTAAAACTGATTCAAACATTCCTTCAGTGATGTAGGTTGCTGCTGAAAATTACTTTGCTACTCATGGATGTAGAAGATTTGAATCATACTCTGAAATGATCCCAGCAAATTGTGTGGGAAGTACCTGTATCCACCCCACCCCACCCTTCCCCTCCCCACCCCACCCCAAACTCAAACAGTGCTGGCATTACTACTCCCAATGTGATCCATCCAACAGAGAAACCTCAGAAGAGAATTCACATATTGGACAGGCATGTCAGAGAGACTTTCTCAAAGAAAGAGTAGGGCAAGGCTCTCTTGAATAATCTTGAAAGATGTTCTCTTGGTGAATTTCTTTAAAAGGACATTCTTAAATAGTATGTTGTCTCTTCTAGTGGTTGAATGCTAAACTCAAAGATTAAGAATTGCAATATTAACTGTGTGGATTATAAACTGATGTGATTGCAAGTTATCATCCAACAATGTGTTCCATGTTGTGGTTCTTAAGATCACTTCATTACTTGTTTCAGTGGAGAGAGGAAATCCAGGTTGTGCATTCTTCTGTGTAGATGTTTGATTTCAGAAACACCATGGGACCTCATATGTGCAAGAGATCTATGGATGTTGCTTATGCATAAAACTGCAGGACACTATTATGCACAGTATGGATAGTACTGTCAGGATTGAGTCGCCAGACTGCATTTTCTGGCCTTGTTAATATTAATATTTTCAGTCTCACCTGTTGCTGGAGAACATGTGTGGCCTCATTGGTTGGTGGGACTATATAACAAGTGTGCCTGAATGTGCCAAGCAGGACTTGCAATAGGAATTTCAGTCTCTCAGGTGATGAAACCCCAAACTGCACTTTTTCTGACTTGCCACCATGCTGTGATTCCTGTTTTATTGAATTGTCCAATACATCTGATGTTGGTTCTCTTTGACTGTTTCATTATATGTTGACCCAGAAAACTGCAGTTTGGTTTGCCCGGCTTGGGGCATCATCCCATGGGCTTGCCTAGGGCCTGTTCTGGCAACTAGCTCTGCCTATGGCTACAGCTAGGACTTGCCAGCTTGACCTGACACATATTACCCAATGTTGGTGATATGCTAATTTGTGGACAGACCTATGAGAAATAATACATACTTTAATTTATTCAAATTTGAATGCTTTAAGTTTTATGTATTTGAGTTCTATGTGTGGCATACCTAGACTTTGTTATCAAGACAGTCTGATCATCCCGCTTTGCTTGGTGACTGCTGCTGAAAATTGCTAGTCTTCTTTCTGAAATTACCGATGAAGAGAAAGTTGATAATCTCTCTGGAAAACTAACAAATAATTAGTTTAAATTAATCTCTTCCAAATAATTGTCTCCATTTTGGTTCTTAGGACAGGAATAAAACCTACTTTGTCAAAATAAAATGTAACTACAGCTCTTTAAAAGTATGCCTGCTTTCTTGCACCTTGGGAATTATTGATCTGTATTTATAAACTTAATTGGCACATCAGATGGCAACACAACAAAGGAAAATTACTCGTAAAGAAGATGTGCTGATCAAATACTATCATAACAGTGATTGGTTTTGCAGGGCAAAAATTAAGTATCACTCAGATTGAATCAGGCCTCTATCCACTGAGATTTATTACAGCATTACAATATTTATCACTGGTTCTTCCTGTAGTGACTGATTATACTGCATACTCATGTAACTACTGGGCATGTGAAATAAAATGTGATTGTAGCATGCATATTCTCTCTTGTGAAAGACTTTTTACCAATTAGCTTATGTTAGAAATCCACTGAAAATAATATATTGGAAACTGTATTTTATACATTTTAAATTTAAACAATAGCCATGTGGGCTAAATCTTGTAATCCTTACACCTGCAGTAGTGCCTTTCTATCCAAATTCTTTCCTTTTATTACTTATTCTCAATGGCTTCTCTGTTTAATTTTCCCTGTCATATACTAATAAATTATATGTAGTTTCTGTTTGATATGGTCAAGGCAACATTCACTGGACTCAGCAGAAGGACTGCTATACTCTTGAACAGGGTGAGTCAGACTGGTTCCACTGCTTGTATCTGAATGTTCCAGCCCATGGTTGTTGTTGTTTTTTTAAAAAATGACATCACATGAAGATTTCTGTAACCAGTTTAGAAGTGGGGAAAGATTAATGTAAAGCAACAGTTGTTATTTGTAAGTTAATGTGTGCCTCCAAGCACAATCATTACCCTTTTATTCCCATTTAAAGTTATTTTCTTCTGCATCTAGTAAGCATGCTTTCATACAAGGAAATCAGTTTCTTTCAAATTTCTTGTGTCTACACCCACAATTTCTGAAATTCAAGTTGAAATACTAACCTTTTGGTCTTTCTAGAGATAAATTTGTGGGCATTTTCTAGAAGCCCTGCTTAAGAGGACAGAGCTCACATGCTTCTCTGATGGTGACTGTCAAAGGACAGTATATGGATGACAAACTTTTAGCAAGAATGGAGGTATGTGTGCCCATCTGCTTACAGAGTTTTCTATGGGGTGATTATTAAAAAATTGTTGTTTCTGTCACACCAGGTGTGGGCATTCTGTAGCATGTGGTCCTCTTCAGCCTAATTTGATGTGGGTGGCATGATAGCGGAGCGGTGTCAGGGGAAGGAAACTGAGAGAGAAGGGATGCCCCAACTTATTTTTGACCTATTTGTGCCCACTTTCAGCTCCAGTCCTGATCATCACTGGCTCTGGGCCTGCTAGCATGTGGCCCTTGACAGATCCTCACCCCACAGAAAGCGACTCTTATAAAAAAAAACTGTTTCCCACCCCTGCGTTAGTGATCTGGTGTTGCCTAATGATGAAGAAAGATTGAGCTACAGATTAGGAACTCCCTGGTTCCACTCTCACTTCTGCTGTGAACACACTAGGTAAACTTAAGCAAGCTATTTTCTTTTATCATTATCCGCACACACACCCAGCACTGACAATATGGGGCATAGTAATACTGGCCTTCTTTACAGGGTTGTTGTAAAGATTGCAACTATATCATTCTTGTGAACCACTTTGAACACTTGAATGTTTTATGCACTGTTATTCACTCATATTCTTAATTCTCCACTGATGTGGTTACCATCCTTGCCTGTGTGAGGACAATTGAGAACCTTTGTAGACGAGAGTTCTCCAGCTAGGAATATGCTGTGCAAAGCAGAATCCAGACAATACAGTTGGAGCATCTGTTGTGGGGAAGCCAAGCATCTTTTCATCCAGTTGTTGGGAAGCCTACTACATACAAACAGCAATTATCTGCTTTAGTGCATTCAATATGGCTTGAGGTAATGTAAGGCTGCTTTCACTTATGGGGCTTATTGCATCAGTTTTGCAGATTAAAATGGTAGCACTTATGTCCTGATTTTTAAATTTGTTTCACTCTGCAATACCTATTGTGTTAAGGAACTGTGGCTTTTTTGGCCAATATACCAGCATTTTACACAAATGTCTTTCACACTGCTGCAATGAACAAAGGGGAAGCTACTACCTGTGCCTGTATTGGAATACCGGTACAATTTTCATTTTTTTAAAAAGCAAGCCTAAAGGGTGGGAATGCGTTGCAGGGAACACAGTTAGGATGGCTATTACATGAGTGGCTGGAGCTAATGCAAAACTCCAGTGATTTTCCAGGTTCCCAAACTTGCAATGAGCACTAAACTTCCATGATATTCTACTAGATTTCCAGAACTAGCTTTTATGTTATGTGAAAGATCAAATAAAATGTGCAAATTACCAGGTAGTAATCATTAGAATAAGGCTACATTCACACCATACATTTATTCCACTATTATTCCACTTTAAATAGTTATGTCTTCCCCTGAAGAATCATGGGAAGTGTAGTTTGTGAAGGGTGCTGAGAGTTATTAGGACACCCCATTCTCCTCAAAGAGCTACAATTTGCCATAGTGGTTTAATAGCCACTTCTTTCCAGAAAACTCTTGAGAGTTGTAGCTCTGTGTGGGGAATAGGAGTCTTCTAACGGCTTTCAGCACCCTTCACAAATTACACTTCCCAGGATTCTTTGAGGGAAGTCATGCCTGTTTAAAGTGGAATAATATTGGAATAAATATACAGTGTGAATGTGGCCTCACAGAATA
Organism: Rhineura floridana; assembly: GCF_030035675.1. NCBI lineage: Eukaryota > Metazoa > Chordata > Lepidosauria > Squamata > Rhineuridae > Rhineura > Rhineura floridana. The sequence goes on from NC_084483.1 coordinate 56,673,637, forward strand.
AAGGGCAGTGTGAAAGCAGCCTAAGAGTGTTGCAGGCATATATTGACTGTTGCCCAGAATATCACTGATGGACCACAATATGTCCCACCCAAACACCAGTGTTTCCACTATTTTGGAAGTTTACTTTGAATTTTCCACCCTGTTGGCTGCTGGAGACTGAGCATTCCCACTATATCTCTCCAGCAGAGACATTCACTTTTTTCTTATTATTAATTGATTATTAAGGAGTATTTGTTCAAATTAAAAGATAAAAGTATTTTAAAAATAATTGCTGAGAAAAACAGTCTTAGGGGAATATTTTTAGGAAAAAAGAAGCAAATGAAACTTTTAAAAGTAGGGAATGGTAGAAAAGTTTGGGAAAACTTTCCAGGCATTACTGACATTACAATATTCAAACTGCTTGCTGCTCGCATCTTATAGTTCACATCTTATAGCTCATTCTAGTCATTGTCAGTGACGACATTCAGATTTGTTCATATTTGATCCCATACTTTGCTATAGGCTATTCACATTCAAAGTTAAGCATCCATTTTTCTTCTTCTCCACATAGTATCTTTCCAGTTGCAAAGAAGATAGCTCCAATTTCCATTGTCCAATTCCAGGTGGTTTCTCAGATTTTCAGCTCTACAAAAGAGTTCTCCGTGGAACCAATGATGCATGCCTAATCTCTTTCAAGGACCTGCATGTCAGATATATAGCTTAGAATTGCTGCAAGGGCTGTTATTGCTAGACGTTACTTGTCATTGTTCTCATAGCTCATTCCAAAATTGTGTGAAACTACTGACACGTATCCTGTCCTGATAAAGCAGAGCCTACAGGTGGCCCAGGAGGGTACAAATCCCACAAGCAGTCTGGGGCAGAAGGAGAAGATAGACAGGAAGAGACATATAGGGTTCAGCCTAGATTAGGATTCCTAAAAACAAGGAAAGTTGGTAATCCTTTTTTCAGGACCTTGGACAGAGTCTACTTATTCAGAAGAGAGCTCAGATGCACATGAGTCCTTTTATGTTTCCTTAATGGTCTTGCTTTGACCCTTCTTGCTGAAGAGTCCACAGACTTGGGCTGTGTACACACCACACATATAAAACACATGGCTTCCCCCAAAGAATCCTGGGAACTGTAGTTTAAGGGAGCTGTCAATTATTGCTCTACAGTTCCCAGGATTCTTTGGGGGAAGCCATGTGTTTTAAATGTATGGTGTGGATGTAGCTTTAAAGGGGCAGCCCTCCAGCTTGGAGCCTAGCATTCCATCTTTTCTCCATGAGCTGAAGCAGGCCATGCTGTCTACACTGGCTTAGCAGAGTGTGTGGCTTTTGGAGATGAGTATGTTAACTGCTTGATGAAGCTAGGCTCAGGGGGCCTCTGTCTCTGGGGTGCAGGTTTGTGGGTACTGGGTGTGTTGAACTCCAAAGTCTCTAGCTCAGGACCGATGCCTCCTATGTCAGTATCATTGGCCCCTTACCCTCTGTGCTTGTGTCACTGCTGGATTTCAGGATCATGACACCAAAGCCCATATCGTGAGTGTTACATTTCTTTTGTTATAACAAATGCCAACATCATCATCAGGAGCAGCTTTGGTCATCCCCCAAGTTGCTGAGGTTCATCTAACATCAACACGAAATCGAGCCTTCAGCATCACCGGCCCAGTTCTCTGGAATCCTCTGCCAACAGAGATTCAGCAGGCGACTTCTGTTTTAACCTTTAAACACCTGATGAAAACCTTTCTGTTTTGCCAGGCTTATGCAAGCAATTGAGAAGATTTTTTTTTTTTTTTTGCAATAGTTGACCTTTGTTTTTACTGTATTTTTACTGTACAGGGTTTTCTTTACTTGTAAACTATTTTGATGTTTTTAAATGAAATAGTTCTATACAAATATATCTATAAACAAACAAACAAACACCCCCTTGGGTGAGGGAATAGATGCTGCTGGACCAAATTGACTTATAAATAAATGCATCTATATCTGAGTTCACTATAACAATGACATCAATACATGGTAGTGGCACAGCTCCCTACAGTAAATATAGAGCAGCAGCATTGATTAATGCAGCTGCCTAAATAATAGTGGAAGTTTTAGCTGAAAGACTACACAAGGGCCAAGCAGCCAAATCCAAACTACATGGGGCTTGTGAAAGAACACAAACAAAGGTTGTATCACAGTTATAGTTTGATAACACTTGTTTACAGCTAAGCCACATGGTAAAGAACTAGCAGTAGTTTTGTTGCTTGGTGGGGTATGATTCCCTGCTATATAGAACCGTCCCTGCCCACCCCTCCTGTTGATGAGTGGAAGCATATTCCGCTCCAATTTTCTGAAGGGCCCTGTTGCATTTCCTTTTTTTCTTTTTACTTTTTTTTTAAATCCTTATAAAAGGAAAAAAAGGATGAAGGACATATCAAGTCCAAGTATCCCAAAACATATCAAATGCAATACAGTGCAGGAAAATTAAATAAAACAAATGAGAAAAATAAGCTATCACAGTATTTCTTCACAGAGGCCAATGTAATACTAATCATTGTAGAGACAAATTTGTACTTTACCGTTGTTGTGTTTGGATCTATTTTTCTAATGTTATATAAAACAGTTTCTGTGACAAACAAATCTATTACTTGCTTTTCTCTGTCCAGCTCCGACATGCACAGTCACTGTAATTCCCCCCCAACATTATAACATTCCACATTATTCTTGCAAACAGATGACTTACTAGTTTTCTATTTCTTATACCTTTTTGTTCTATTCCTTTTTATTCCCTGCTGCCCCTCTTTCTCCAGATAGCCATAGTGGTGGCTTACTTTTGGTGGTAGGGTTGCCACCACTTTAATAGTGGTGGTCTCTCTCCTCCCCTTACATTTTTTCTTTCACTAATGCTTTTAGCAGCAGCAATGCCAATGAGGGCCTCCACCTCTACCTCCTCCCTTCCAGCCATGCTTTAGTAAGGGAGGAAGTAGAGAGACTCCTTGGGTGAGCAGTAGGCAGCAGTGCCAGCTATGACCAGCAGCATCAGATACAGTCCTCCCCAAAGTGCCAAGGCGAGTTACCCCTTCCCTTCCCCGGATGGCCTTGGACACAAGTACCAAATAAACTAGAAGTGCAAGAATGAGGCTACAAATCTGATAGCACTTTCAGATTAGCCCTGCTGCAAACCCAGTCAAGGAGCCATCCCCAGAAACGTATACATTTGCTAGAACAAATTTAGGCTAGATGCCCTTGTTATCACAGAAATACCACTATGCATAAGTGGCAACAGGGCATGGTCAACTTAGCATTACAGGGAGAGCGTCGTGTGCCATAACATGGGTCTCCAGGTATCTTGGGGGGAAATGGAGTGAATATGAGGACAGAGAGTAAAGAATATAATGCAGCACTCCATCAGTTCATTCACTTATTTTGTGTTTTTTTTGTCTTGTTTATAATTTTAGGATTTGGGGTAGGGAGAGAGAAAGGTAAATAGGAAATGCAGCCTGTATTTTCAAGGAAGGGATTGATGGCATATTGCTTATATTGGTATTTTTTATAAGGAGGAAAGAATTCATGAATAAACAGTGCATTAAAAGTAATTGGTGTGGATTTTTTCTTTTTGCAAACATCATAATTTCATTACTTTAATTGCAACATCTAGAAATTCATCATCTGGAGCTAATAACATATCCAAAGTGAATATATTTTTGAAACCAATCTGTCCTCACTCAAAAAAAATGGATTTTTTTATCCAACTAAGTTATATTCAGAGTAGACCCATTAAAATTAATGAACCTAAGCTAGTCACATCCATTGATTTCAAAGAATCTACTCTATGAATGAATAACACTGGAGAGCTACCAGCCACAATGGCTATGCCTTTGAATGCCAGTTGCTGGGATCACAAGTCAGGGGACTGCTGTTGTACTCAGACTTCTTAATAGGCCTCTGGTGAGCCTCTGTGAGAACAGGATGCTAGACTAGATGGGTCATTGGCCTGATCCAGAGGCAGGCTCCTCTCATGTTCTTATCAGTAGAATATAGAGAGAGGCTATTTTAACCAATTCACTCTCCCTTCTGCTGTGTCCCATACCATCTCCTATGCCTCTTGTTCTACCTCCCATGCTTGTGGAAGAACAGAAGCCATCCCTAATGTTTGTACTGTGTGCTCCAGCTTAGTGTTCCTGGTTTCAAGGATTGGGATGAAAATGTGTTGAATATACAAGTGTTACTCGTAAAATATCAAGAAGGTGATGACTATAGTTCCTATAGCATGACCCAAGGCTGTTTTTTTAATAGTATTCCTTTATAACTTTGGTTTATTTATTTATTTCAATTTCTATACCGCCCACAGCCAAAAGGCTCTCAGGGCGGTGCACAACATAGAGTAAAATACAATAAAATTACAAAGGTCAGTAAAAAGCATACATATTAAACAGTAAAACAGCCTGGTATAAATTGAAAGCTAAAAAATAAATTAAGTTAAAATGCCTGGGAGAATAAAAAGGTTTTAACCTGGCGCCGAAAAGATAAAAGGGTAGGCGCCAGGCGTACCTCATCGGGGAGACTGTTCCATAATTCGGGGGCCACTACTGAAAAGGCCCTGGATCTTGTTACAAACCTCCGAGCCTCTCTGTGGGTCGGGACTCGGAGGAGGGCCTTTGATGTTGAACGTAGTGAGCGGGTAGGTTCATATCGGGAGAGGCGTTCCGCTAGGTATTGTGGTCCCGCGCCATGTAAGGCTTTATAAGTCAAAACTAGCACTTTGAGTTTAGCCCGGAAACAAATAGGTAGCCAGTGCAAACGAGCCAGGCAGGTGTTATATGTGCGGACCGCCTGGTCCTCGTCAACAGTCTAGCAGCTGCGTTTTGCACTAGCTGTAGTTTCTGAACTGTCTTCAAAGGCAGCCCCACATAGAGCACATTGCAGTAATCCAATCTAGAGGTTACCAGAGCACGCACAACTGAAGTGAGGTCATCGCTTTCCAGATAGGGGCGTAGCTGGGCTACCAAACGAAGGTGGTAGAACACATTCCGTGCCACCGAGGCCACCTGAGCCTCGAGAGACAGGAATGGATCGAAAAGAACCCCCAAGCTACGAACCTGTTCCTTCAGGGGGAGTGTAACCCCATCCAGAACAGGTTGAACATCCACCATCTGGGCGGAGAAGGCACTCACCAACAGTGTCTCAGTCTTGTCAGGATTGAGCCTCAGTTTATTAGCTCTCATCCAGTCCATTATCGCGGTCAGGCAACGGTTCAGCACATTAACAGCCTCACCTGATGAAGATGAAAAGGAGAAATAGAGTTGGTTAGGATTTGCAGCCTCAGTGAGATACTGACTTTGTATAGTATAAAACAAGAGTTGTCAAACTGTAGTCTATGATCACCATTGGTCCACAAGCTTCATTAAGGTGGACTGTGGCATGTCTGTGAATTTTGAATTCTGTGATTCTACAGCATCTAGCACAGTGCATTACAATAGCTACAACAGGCAGAAAAAATCATTAAGTAGTCCACCAAGATCTTTAGCAATTTTCAAGTGGTCCATTTGGGAACCACAGCTATAAAGGATCAATTCTGTATCTTGGCACCATTGCATGTATGGCAATGTGAGGGTACAACTACTTTTTTTAGATTAGAAGGAATTATATATACTCACACTGTTTATCTTAAGAAACTAAAGAAACAATAGCTGTTCCCAAATCTTTTTAAACATGGATATTATTTTATTACTGTGTTTTGTTATGAAAAACAATTTAAAATTAAATAAGAATTTAGGTCAAATATACATTTGTATATATTATTTTTGGATATAATATTTACAAACTACTGTTGTCCTGGGAGATTTCACTTGACATCTTGAAATGTGATACTTTTAATACTGTAATGTCAATACCTGCTTTTTTTTGTTATTCAGTTTGTTGAATTGAAAATCCTGCAAACTATTGTTTTGCTGTTTGAGCTTAAAGACCTTATTAAGTGTGTGATTTGGATGAAAAATGGCACATCTAGTGTGTTGATGTTTAACTTATTTACCATCATAAAATTTTCACCACATGTATAAGATTTTTTCAAACACCATGCTATGTTGGTCAAAGAGACCATTATGTCTCTGTTACATGCTTTGGATGAAATGTATAAGTTGTCACAGAGAATTTAACACACCAGTCTTGATTATGTTATTTCATTGTCTTTCCCACTGATTTCAGAACAATTTACTCCCCAAGTAACATGCTGAGGACTGGAGTATAAATCCAGGACATGATGAGAAACAATGGATTGTTTGAAAGGGAAAGGGATAATATCATGGCAAAATTTGTGCCATCTTTCATAAGGAGAGGTTGCATTCTTGGTTTTCTTTCTAATTATGACATAAGATCACAAGAGAGAGAAAATTCTCCAAATAGGCAGTTAGTATATATTAAAATATGTTGTCTATACTAAATGTAAAAGCTTGTCTGGGGTGGATCATAACTCAAGGGAATGCCTATTGGAATTAAGTGAAATACTTTCAGACATGAAGGATGAGTTGAGTGGTAAGTTAAAAGTTAGATGGAAAGCCCTGATTTGCACTTATTTTTCTGAGACGTGGAAAGATAACTGATACAAAGATTCCCCTTTGTATGTTCTTTGTATGTTCTTTCTTGCAGTGGAAGGGAACGTCTAAATCCAACCCAATATTTACAACCATCGCAGCAATCTTTGTATTGGTTTTCAAGAAAATAATTACAAAAAATGATTTGCCTTCACACTCCAGAACGAATATTTGAGACACAAACATGGATTTGAAATAAAGGTCATAAAGCTATTAAAAGCAGCCATGTTTATGAAGTAATTCAAAGGATTTGCAGTGGAATATGCAATTCAGTAACACTGTCCTCCACCATTCAGTGCAGGTTGCCAACCATTCTGGCGAGAATTAAGAGACTGACTCCTGCCGTCTACCTTAAATGGGTGACTCCATCCTGGCTCTAAGTATAGGTTCCAAACTCTTCATGGGCAAGACACCTTAAAGGTATGCCAAACAGTGTAGTTATGCTTGGGAACCACTTGCTCTGAAATGCTGGAAGGGATATTGAAAGGCATTTTCAAAAACCATAATGGCATAGAACCACTTTTATGTCCTGAAGACAAACAGAATATATTGGCAGAAAGAAGTTATTGGAGCTCCTCCAGATGACCTGTTTATTGAGCATTTATCCTGATTCACTTGTATGAAGCTGATGCAGAGGTTAAACTATGTATGATCTGTACTGAGCATTTCTTTGAATTTGTTTGCAAGGATGTTATATAGTAATGAGCATTTATCCTGATTTGCCTGTGCTATGTTTATACATCTTCCTGTTAGTCATTTGTTCATCCGACACTTTTCAGTGTACTTCCCCATCACTTTCCTAACTGCAAAAAGTTCTTTTTAAAAAGGGGGATTTGTTGAACTAGGTTAATTGCACATTAAGTTTCTGATATGTGTTTGAATACTTACTGCAACATACTGACAGTCTGGAGGTAACCATTGAGAAAAGAGGGTCCAAGGAAATGAGGGCAGGATCCACTGGGAGCTTAAGAAAAAGATACATAAGACAAGGGATATGGAATGGAAGCAGCAGAGACTTGAGGAAAGGGTGGATGCAAAAAGAGGTTCAAGCAGCAATGCTGTGAGAGAACTTGATAGCCACGATGCAGCAAAGCCAGCTGGAAAAAGTGAAGAGTCTGTCCACACAGCTACAGCCCATCTGTATGTGAAAATGTAGGGTTTTTGTACATTTTCACATACAACATCAGGGTTGCCCACTCAGCATCAACAAGCACCTGCAAAGGCCTTTTGGCACCCAAGCAGGGACTCCGGACTTTCACCTTTCATTTTAAAAAAGGTAAATCTCTAGCCCTCCTAGAAAGAAAGTTATGAAGCAATATGTGCAGGTACCCTTCTAAGCAATTTCTGCAAAATGAACCAGCCTGCTGCTACAGCCTGTCAGTGTTTTCAGCCAGTGAGTGAGTACAGTGGGTACAGGATGGCAGCCTAGGCTTTGTTTCAGGATTGGCAATGGGGAAAGCAGGGTTCTTTGGGCTTTAACAGTTGTATCTTCATGATCAAGACCAGAAGGATATAGCTGACTTGGTAAACATGAGGTTGTGGGTGAGGGGAGCATGTCCCCATGGCAGTCATGTTGTGCTACACCATGCCTCCATGGCAGCCATTTTGTGTTCGGTGCCCTCAACACACTCTCAAAATCCAAAATGTGCCCACTGGTCCAAAGACATTGGTGACCCCTGTACTACATGCTGGCCAGGGAAGAAAGGGTGAGTGTGTGTTATACTAAGGAGAGTGTTATACTAAGTAGGCTTGCCACTTACTTTACTCAGAGTCTTACCTATGAAGGGTGGCCATTTTGCCCCAGTCTATAAAAGTCCAGTCCATTATTAGTGGTGAATCTCCATTGCCTGGAGAGTCCCCGCAGTTGTGGGTTAGAGTACATGTGGCTCTTCTGGGGAACAGTGTGAGTCTCAGTTACAGGAGTCACAGGGCATCTTTATGTCTGTGTTCCAATACTCATTCTCACCATTTGGTGGGCATCTCACTAGTTTTTTGCAATGAACCAAAACAGTCAGTTCTGCTTTCCCCTCCTATCCCAGATTCCAGTAAATTGCCTGGCATTCCAAGTACCATTTTTATTACTGCTAACTCACCTATTCATCCATATTGAGCGCTCATAGAAACAGAAATGCAGGCTGTTGAGTCAAATTATTGATGAATAAGGCTCTTAATGTTCTTTCCTAGAAAAGTGTCACTTGTTTAAGCAAAGAACATCAATATTTTAAAATTAAATAATCTCTTGGGTCATAAGTATTCTTCTGTTTCAAATGACTTCTTGAGCAACATACACTTAAGGTTCTAATTCTAATGAAAGAGAATTCGTCAACTTCCTACAATTTTGGCACAACCAGGTAGAACTTTCTTTAAAAGATGGATATCTGAAATGAGTAAACCTTGGACATATATCATATGTTCAATTAATAAATCCATTCTGTACTATTTCTGTTCTTACAGGTCCATGAAAATGCTTTGAGCAAAGCAGAATTATGAGGTTCTTAATGCAATTTCAAAATGATGCCTTTGCCCTTTGCTTGTGTTTTCAAGTTGCACTCCCGCATAACCTGTCCCAACATGATCCAACCTCTTTTGCTTTTCCTGAATTGATATCACAAGTTCCAAATGCCTTCCTCCAGTTTTCCCTGCTTGTTGTCTCCTCCTCTTCTTCCTCTTCTCTCTTTGGTCACATCCACACCATACATCTAAAGTACATGGCTTCCCCCAAAGATCCTAGGAATGGTAGTTTGTTATGGGTGATAGGAATTGTGCACTGTGAGGGTAAACTACAATTCCTGGGATTTGGGGGGGGAGTTGTGTGCTTTAAATGTATGCTGTGAATGTGACCTCTGTTGGTCAGTAGCCTCTAGGACTGCTAACTTCCAACTATCTTTACTGATGCCTCATAATAACCAACGCCAACACACAAAGGTAAAATATGGTAGTGCTACAGGTTTGGGGGTTGAGATAGATGATTTCTATGAGTCATCTTCCAGCCTCTGATTTGGAGGCTGCACCTGGAGGTGGGCTCTTCAGCTGAGAAACCTGCTCTGTTGGTCGGATGAGTCTCCTTTGTTAGTCTAATAGAGTGGCCAGGTGGACTAATGGGTCTATCAAGTGCCCATTAACTGGCAAATGGGCCAGAGAGATCCTATTGTTATTGAAACTCTTCAAGAGAGCCCCCCCCCACTTCCTGGGGCTAAAGGAGAGGCTTGTGTTTTTAGTTGGTCTGAGAAAAGGCTGGGAACTGGAGACATGCAGAGAGGCTGGCTCCTTACACTATGGCTTTAGAATGCCTCCTGTGCACCTGATGGAAAAGCAAGATCTATTGGACTGTTAATGCTTTGAACCCCTCCATCTTAAGATCAGGTTGGAATGTGTGTAAACAAATAAACCATATTTCATAAAGACGCCACAGATTCTGCTAACCTTCTTTCCAAAGAAACAAAACCCTGGGCAAGAGCAGGGACCCCTGGAGATCTCTCACCACTCAGAGATTGGGGTGCCACGCAAAAGTAGAATAAATTGGAAGCAGTGTGATTCTAGAATAGGGTTTTACTACTGGAGTTTTTCACTAAGCTGTAAGTCTCAAGTATTTAACTGTAGTCTTCTACATTTTTAACACAGCTTAGGTTGCTTCCAGACAACCTGTTTGTTGAGCATTCATCTTGATTAGTTCAACAAAATTTCAGGGAGGTTAGAAATTAATGAACTAAGTTAATTGTGTCTGTTAACTTCAATGGATCTACTCTGAGTAGCATTGAAATACCATCATAAGTCTCCTAGTTACCATAAGGGCTCATAAAATCCATATCACTGGTCATTCCCATCACAAGGGCAAGGCTATCCTGATCCAGGAATGGCCAAGATGGTGCACCAACTAGTCAGGGCTGGCCCAGCGAGATAACTGCTTCCAAACGCCTTGTCCTGGGGCCTTTAATCTGAACTGATCCTCAAGTGCAGTGGGAAATGCTATCCTGTTTCTAGTGAGAGTCAACTGCCAGTGCAGTTTGCTCCTGTTTGTGGCATAGGGAGGGGTCACCCTCTTATGCTTTGCATCAGGTAGCAAAATGTTTTAGGCAGAGTGAGGCTGCCATCTCAGGCAGCAGACACTGGAAAGCAGGAAGCAGTCATGAAATGCTGAATAACAGAGCTGTGTGAATAAAGAAGCCCTTGGAAGGATGGTGTCCCATTACCAGTGTCAAAATAAGATACAACTACTAATTTGTCCACTTCTGAACATGGAAGAGGGAGAATCTTGTTCCTTGCCTACAGCCAGAGCTGGTAATAGGGACTCCTCCATCTTGTCAAGATTTAGCTTCAGTTTACTGGATCTCATCTAGCCCGTTACTGACTCCAGGCATTGAGTGAATACCAACACAGCTTAATCTGTACCAGTCTGGGATTTAAGATCATCTGCCTCTGGTCTCCTCTGCCTGGAATAAAATATGTTAGATTGACAGGCACACGGGAGCTTTTTCAGCGGTGGCCCCCATCTCTGGAATACCCTACCCCAAGAAGCCCGCTCTGCTCCCTCCCTGTTGGTTTTCTGGAGACTTCTGAAAATGATCTTGTTCCGGAGAGCCTTTGGGAGGGACTGTAGGTAGAGCCTGACACTGATTTTATGTCTTCTGTGTTAAATTTTACCTTTGTAGTCCCTTTAGTACAAATCTCTCTCTCTCTCTCTCTCTCTGTATATATATATATATATATATATATATATATATATATATATCAGAGCTTGGAAAAGTTACTTTTTTGAACTACAACTCCCATCAGCCCAATCCAGTGGCCATGCTGGCTGGGGCTGATGGGAGTCGTAGTTCAAAAAAGTAACTTTTCCAAGCTCTGATATATATATATATATATATATTGTATTTTATGTATTTTAAATTATTGTAATGTTTTTGTGATTTTACTGCTTACAATTTTATTATGTACATGTCTGATTTTATTTTTGTAAACCACCCTGAGTGCCCTGATATAGTGTAGAAGGGCAGGATAGAAATATTTTAAATAAATAAATAATCTGGTTCAGATGGTATAGAAAAATAGAGCTGGGTCTCATCTGCATACTGGTGACACTGAGTTCCAAAATCCCTGATGAACGTTTCCATCAGCTTCATACAGACGTTAAATAGCATAGGGGTCAGAATGGACCCCTGCAGAATCCCATAGCACAGGTGCAAGGGGTTGAGCAGAAGTCTCTCAAGGCCCTGCAGGCAGGAGTGGAACCACTGCAACACAATGCGTCCGATTTCCAATGTGTGGAGCTGTTCCAAGAGGACACCATTGCTGATAGTATCAAAAGCTGCTGAGAGATCAAACCGTATCAACAGAGGCACATTGTCCCTTTTTCTTTTGCAATTAAGGCCGTCAGCCAGAATAACCAAATACGTCTCCGGACCAGAACCAGACCTAATGCCAGATTTGAAATGGGTCAAGATAATCTGCTTCATCTAAATGTACCTGAAATGGCCGGTCACTCCTCTTTTGAGCACCTTGTGCAAAAAGGGGATTTGGAAATTGGGCACTAGTTATTACAAACTGGTGTCTAAGGGAGGGCCTCTTAGGGAAGGGGCACTCTACTACATCTTTCAAGGTGGAACAAACACCCCCCACCACTCACACACACATAATGAGACTCTTAACAGTTGCCTATTATCATTATCAATGGAAAATAATGAAGTTTTCCATAATGCTGTGTACCTCAAGATAAACTGGTCTGGTAGTGGCTATTGCTACTTTGGAAGGGCAAGATAAAAATTGAAATAATAATAAATAAATAATATATTTTTGTATCTCTTAGGCCAGCCTTTCCCAATTAGTGGGCCACCAGATATTGTTGGACCGCAATTCCCATCTTTCCTGACCACTGGCAATGCTGGCTGAGGCTGATGGGAGTTGTGGTCCAACAACATCTAGTGGCCCACTAGTTGGAAAAGGCTGTCTTAGGCAATGTCTACATCTTACTTCTGATCAGAATACTGCTCAGTTCACATTTATTGTAGCATGTTTGTATATGGTCACCCACTCCTTTTACTATTCCCATATTAAAAGTTCATTCTTTGTCATTATGGGGTTACTAGTCTGGCCCAAAGATATCTGAAGTATGCATATATGGATTGTTTTACATGTTACTCCTTAAACCTTTTGCAAGGAAATGTCTGGAAATAAACTAACATTATTTTTGCCTTGTAATTGTGCTTGTTTTGAATTTTCCCTATTATCAGGTATAGCACAGTGGGGAGGACAGCCTGGCTGGGAGTCCAGTAGGGTTGCCAGGCTCAGGACATGAGAATGATTCTGTATCTTTAAGAGAAGAGAAAATTCAGCCAAGAGAAGTTTTTCTTGCAACACTGTAATGGGAAAAACCACAAGGTGAACTTCCCCCTTCCCCCTGCACAACTTTTAAAGATACAGAAGACCTCTTGGAGGTTGGGCCTGACAACCAAGAGGTCTTCTGTATCTTTAAAAGTTGTGCAGGGGGAAGGGAGAATTCCACCTTGTGGTTTTTCCCATAACAGTGTTGCAAGGACACTTGCACTTGGCTGAATTTTCTCTCCACTTAAAGATACAGAATCATTCTCATACCCTGAGCCTGGCAACCCTAGAGTCCAGAGTCTGTGAATTCAAATCCCGCTTGTGTCTCCTGGGTGTCAAGGGCCAGCTACAGATCACCCCCACAGTGAGTGGCTCAGGGGTTATGTGCCCTGCCACCTGTGCAGCCGTGGGCAAGCTGCATAGTCCTAAGGAGCTCAGTTACCCCCAGCTGGCAGTTGCGGACAAGGAAGGGGCTGGCTTGTGCAGTTGTGGCAAGCTGAGCAGGCCCTAGCCAGCTGGGGAGGACTAGCCTCAGAGGGAGGCAATGATAAACCATCTCTGAATACTGCTTACCATGAAAACCCTATTCATAGGGAAGCCATAAGTCAAGATCGAATCAAATGCAGTCCATTTCCATTTTTTTCCATCATAGAGATGACAGACTTATCTATGAAATCTGAAGCATTGCACTTTTTATTATGCAAAATATAAACCAGGAGAAACAATATTCACATGCTTCATCTTTTGACCGAGGGCTATTGAAGAATGATGTATTGGGCAAGCAAGATAACAAACACCTTTTGGAGTCTGTCGACACACAGAAACCATTATGACATCTCTTGTTCATCCACCTGCATTTTTGAAGCATTTTTGAAGTGGTAGCCAAACATTTGCCCTGTCTTCAACCAGTACTATTTTCATTGCATCAGTGTCATCCTTTTCGGCCTACACAGTATTGGTATTCCAAACAATAACAGACTCCAGTCAAAGCTTTATTTTGGGGTGTGGGGGAACTAGTTCTATACAGGCCCGTACAACTTGTTAGCTACCAAGCCAAATGCAGCCTCCCAGCCATGTATCTTGGCTGGACAAGTGCTTGACAAGCCCTTTGTTTTTGCAGCCCCAGGCTGGCAACAAAAATAGGAGGTTTATCAAGCCCTCACTGGCATGTGTTCAGCTTGCAGGTTCAGAAGCTGCGCAAGCCTGGATTTGATTGCATTGAGAGGGAGGTTTAGCAACAAAGAGAATCATAGCACCACAACGAAAAAAGTGGTGGTTTTATTCAATTGAATAAATAAGAAAAATACTTTTGCACTTCTGTGCAGAACATTTTTTCTATTCTGTATGCATAATGAAATACGCCACAAATATTCTTTACTGAACGTGACTTGCTATGTTCAGGGGGGCTGATTTGGATCACAAATATATGCATTATATAGATGAGTGCAGTTACCATATGAGAACAACGTTCTCCAATATGAGTATGGTTCTCACTTTGGCTGTGTGCTATGCACAAAAATACTCTTTACTATTCCCAGTGGTAACAGTGCATCAGTGCCAATATGCAGTAGCTAACATGATAGAGACATTTTTGTCATTATTTTATTCCTCTGCATTGGGCACTTGTGTTCATTGTCCTCAAGTCTTATCCAGAGTATAGCAGGCTTTAGTTTTCCAGCCATTTTTGCTATTCAAGCCAGCATTTTTTCAAGATCAAATTGCTTTGTTTCAGAACATTTTTGAAATGTTTGTCAAAATCCAAGTTTATTGGCAACCCCAAATAGAACAGAACATCCCATAAAGCAATGCTTTTCTAAAAAGGGTTTGAACAAGATCTTTTGAGACCAGCAGAGCAGCTATAATTGGCTCACCATTTTAGGGGTCTTTTGTGGGACACTTGTCTCTCTCTCTCTCTCTAGTTATGTTAGCAGCAGGATTTGTATATCCAGATGTGGCAATAACTACAGCAGTATAAGTATTGTGTAAAGCAATTAGGTTTGTGAGTCTTACTTTATTGTTAGGGAGGTTATTACACTTAAACCATACCGTAAGATAACTTTAAAAAAAAAATTATATAGCATATAGGTCACAATTGTGTAACTTTTCATTTCTCAGAACCAACGTTGAATATATTAACTATGCTTTGTCATTTCTCACTAAAAGCTGTAGAAGTCTGTAAAATAGAAAGTGCTCTAAAATTTGTGAATTACTCTAATGTGTCATCTCTGTTTTTTTCACTATATCCTGCTTTCATTTGTTTCATTCCCACATGACCATGAATGGGTGGGAAACAAAACTAGCAATTGACCAGATAACCATCAGCAAATTATCATCATTATCCAGAATATTCAATATACATTACTTTTGTTCTGTATATTTGATTCAATAATTTGATTCAAGACAATCATAGGTGCAATCCTGTGGTCCCTGGCAGAGTGTTTTATGGACTATAGGATTCAGCAGGGGTGGGCAGAAGGTTGATCGGGATATACTGGGAGATCAGTTAGTAATTTGAGTAGATTAGCAAGGCATCAGACTCAATTGTTTAATAATAACAACAAAAATGGCCTTTTCTTCTTCTTCCAAATTACACTGCTCGGGTGAAGAAACCTTAGGGGGAAATCCAGGGAGGGATTTTGTATAGCAGGACTGTGAGCTCAGTTCCGGTCTTGAAAACTTATTCCTGGGCTGAGCATGTGCCCTAAGGGACACAGTTTCTTACCTATTATTTTGCACCTGGCTCCAGTTGATGGATCTGAGTTCTAGGGAAGACACACAGGGCAGATCTCCCCCTCTGTCTGCAGAGGAAGCCCACAGGTTGAGGGGGGAAATCCACCTATACAAGCCACTTTCTTGTAGGCATGGAAACTTGTGCCACCTTTGCCACTCTAGCAAAAAGGGGGGATGCTGGGGTAGATCAGGGGAGGTTTTGGAACTATTGGAGCCAAAGCCTTCCTGTTCCCCCAACAGACCCCAAGAATAGGAGGAGGGGAATGCCAGTCCTGGAGCTGGCGTACTGATTTTCTTTCTCATTGAGCCCAATGCAAGGAAAAATCTGTAAAATAAACACTGGGTGGTAATCAACAAATGTGTCCTGTCAGCACAAGGATTTCTGCTTATGCGATAGGACTTCCCCCCTCTCCTCCCCCATACATGACCCATGTCCTCTGGAGTAGATTTGGGGAGGATTGGGGGAACCTCTAGAACAGATTTAGCAAGCGGGGGGAGAGAAGGGAAGAATATTCAGTCATGCTAGTAGAAATCCTTGCACTGATACAATGTTCAGGTAACACTACTTTGGACACAACCCACTGGCCCAAAGGGGGAAGAAATGAACATACACACACACTTTCCATCCTGCTGGTACAAGCCTAACAGAGTTTTGGAGGTAGTGGTTCCTCTACCTTTGGATTGCTCTGCCCACTATACATTTACATTTCGATATTTATCAAAAACATTTGCTTGCTTCTAACATCCCTTTTTATAGTTTTCCTAATTGTTTCTTATTAGTTATGGTCTCTAGCCATTATTGTTTGCTAAATGCTAAAACTGTCAAAAATGTAAAAGCAATCAAATTGCAATGACTTAAAAAAAACCCAAGTTTTAATTTACCATCAGATTGTCAGTGAATTTCTAAATACTTTTGTTCTAGGGCTTACAAAAGTGCAAATAACTTGCACTTATTATTTATCATTTCTGATAGACATGGATCTTGCTAATGGTGAGATCTGGAGGTCATCACGATTTCACTGTGGACAAGTAACATGAGTCACCACTTCAGACCGTCTGATAAATAATATGGACAAACACAAATAAATCATGTATAAAATACATACATTGTTTATATGCATTACTTAGAACTCAACTGGACTACTGTTAAATGCTCTGTGTGAGACTACCCTTGAAAACTAGAAACATCAATTGATGCAGCAGAATGCTGCCACTGAAGTCTTTACCGGTCATGTGGCCCTCTTACTATTTCAGCTACACTGACTTCCAATTCATATCTATGTGCAATTCAAGGTGCTGATTATTACCCATAAAATCCTAAACAGATTGAGACTAGGCTACTTGAAAGATTGTCTCCTCTTATGTGAATTTGCCAATCTTTTAAGATCATTTACTGCACCCATCTTATGTCTTACATTGACTTCTGAGATAACACTGGTAGCAATGTCCATGAAGGCAGTCTCTCTGGTGGAGCCCTGTATGTGGAGTTCCCTGTCCCAAAAGGTTCCTCTTTATTTAATCCAGTTAAACAAGTAAAACATAATGTATTGAATCTAGACTTCCCATGAGCAAATGTTATTTTCATTGAATTCCTCCTTCACCCCCTGAAAAGCTACTCTGAAGTGTTAAGAGAACATGGGCACTCAGGGCTCGAAGGGGAACTCTCCCTCTTTCTCACTCACTCACATACACACACACACACACACACACCAGGTCCTCCAGCTGAAGTCTCTGATAGTCACTTTTGCAAACAGAAGGAGCCTGCCCTACCATTTGCACAATGGCATGTCTGAGGTGAACCCACTGGGTATATTTAAAAGGCTTGATTCCACTTCCACATGCCACCACCAAAGCTTGGTAAACTGAATGTCAGGAAGGTGGCTCCATGACTCAGCCCCACCATACACACCTCCTGTTACACCCCTGCTACTGTTCTCAACCTAACACTGGTACTCCTGGGCCTGGTAGCCTCTCCTTCCTATCAGGACCAGTGCCAGGCATGACTGGGCCCTTGGGCACCAGCCTGCCCTGGGCCCCCAGCCCCCCCAACTGTGTGGGACAGTTCCACCTACCTCGTCTCTCTTTCTGTGAATGCCCTGCGTGCTAGGCACCCAGGTCACTGCCATCAACCAAGATGGCAGTGCAGGCTTCTCTAAGGGGCTGACACCCCCATCGCCATCTTCATTGATGGCATGTATGAGCACTAAGCTGCATGTGTGCAGATACCTGACATCAATCAAGATGGTGGTGGGGCATCAGCCCCTTAGAGAAGTTTCTGCTGCTATCTTGGTGGATGACAGCTGCGCGTGCAGTGTACAGAGCATTTACAGAAAGGGAGGAGAGTAGGTGGAGCAGGCGGGCACCGCAGACCTGCACAGACTGTAGGGGGGGCTGGGAGCTCCATCTCTGTGAAATGCGGCAGGGTCAGGAGTTGACCCTGCTGAGGATCATGGAAGGGGAGTGCTACCCCCATACCCTAAAGAGGGGCCCTTCAGGGGCTCCTCCGGGCAGCAGGAGTCCTTGGCCAGGGCCCAACCTGGCAGCCCTTTGGTGCCAGCCCTGCTTCCTATCCCACTTTCTTCCTACACTAACATCAAGCCAAAAAACCCCCTCCTTTGAAGTCCCCCTACTATTCCTACAATGCCTCAAAATGGAATATAATCCCTCCACCCCATATTTTGGTGTCTTGCTAGCCATTATCAGGGCACTGAGAAAGAGAGAGAGAGAATTATATTAACCACTTTTAGCTCTGGACATACCTGCTCCTAGCTATGGCCCTGCCAAATGCTGGCCCTGCCCTCATCCACCACCAGTTTGCGGCCCCAAACCAATTACCTACAAAGGAATGTGGGGCTCAACATAAAAAAAAAATTATGTAGGACTTCCGGGAAGGGTGACTTCGCTTGTGCCTGCTTTTGAGACGGGCTCCTGCCGCAGAAGAAGCTTATTCAGATATAAATCAGTCAGAACTTTTTTTTTTTGACTGATGAAATTTCTCCCAGGCAGGGAGAAACGTAGAGATCAACCTCAAAAGCCTGTTTTTGTTGGGAGGACTGGATTTCATTAATTTATGAGAAAAGGTCCAGCCAGCAATGCCGGACGGACTTCCGAACAAGCTCTATCTGATTAATGCGATACGTTTATCTTTTCTTCAAAGAGAAAACGGACTAACAGGCAAGCACCCTTCTTTCTATTATTTTTTTTACTTGGTTTAAATTGTTGCAGCAAAAAGAGATTTGTCAAATGAATCAGCTTTAAAGAACTTCTGGGTGAGCTATAACTCTTCTTCTCTGTTATTCACGAAATTAACAGCTTATCTCTGTTTCTATTGCAAAAAGCTGTCCTGGAAGTGCATTCTAAAGATATAAACAGAAGAGGGATTTCTATTCCGAGGAACATTATATTGTCTGGGACTATTCTCTTTTTGGTCTATTTTATTTTGACGAATCTGCTTCTTCACGACGCCACTAACTGTTTTGATGCTGGGAACTAAATTTGTTTTGTATTCTTGAACATAGAGAGATAAGGCAGGCTGCTCTGTTTATACTGTGATGTCATCAAGCCTGGAATATTAACCCAATTGTTGCTGAAATAAGAAGTGGTTCTTCTTTATTTTTGTTTTGTTTTGTTTTCGTGGTTTTAAAAATGGCAATCAAGAAAGTGGCTGAGAATCTGGAAGTAATTATGTTTCAGAAAATAATGGATGAGATTGAGATAACGAAACAAACCCTGCGACAGGGCAGTAAGGAGCTGAAAATGGAACTGAGCAAAATGACGCAGGAGCTTAAAGAAATAGGGGATCCTGTGAGAGAGGAGAATGAGATCAGAGATGAGAAAAGAAAAAATAAAGGGAAGATACAAGCCCTGGAGATTGGAACAAATGTGGAATTGGAAAAAGATCTGGAGTTTATGGATATTAGAAATAAAATCTACTGTTTGGAATTTAACGTTATCTCTGAAGAAATTAATGAAGATATTAGAGATAAAGTTATCAATGGCTTGGATAATCTTCTGGACTGGAAAGACGTGATGGAGCTTGATATAGAGAAAATCTATGGAATTAACTGCAGCCATGTGACAATGGAAAAACTCTCAAGAGATGAGCCAGTGCATTCTGTAAAAAAGAAGAACAGAGATATGACTTTACAACAATATTTCAGCAACTTATTCAGAATTGATGGGAAGAAAATATTTGGGATAGAGGAAATTCCCATCAGACTCTTATTATATGACTATGGCTATGACAGCAAGATTATTATGGAATACTGATAATGGAAGATTGGACACTGAAATTACTGGACTTAACAGGACTATTGAAGATGGAAGATGGAATTAATATGGATAATGGAATAATGGCTATTGAAATTATTGGACCTAACAGATTTTGATGAGATGGATTAATCGATATGTTTATTTGGACTATGGTTATGACAATAAGATTATTATTATTATTAACGAGATGGATTAATCGACATGTTTATTTGGAGAAAAATTGATAGATATATTTCTTAAAGAATTGAAACCTCTCTTTGACTTTTTGTGGAAAGAATAAAGTAATGTTTATGAGATTTGATGATTAATTAAGATAACTACTGGAGGAAAGTGATTTTATAATATAATTTAAGAGACAGGATTGTTATATATTGTAGACCTATAACTGATTTGATCTGTGACAAATGGGAAGTCAACATTTTATTTTTTTGTTTAATCATTTTTGTTTTGTTTTGTTTTTTGTCTTTGAATGTTTTATGATTTTGTTTTGTATGTTTTATGAAAATTTGAATAAAAATTATTGTAAAAAAAAAAATAAAAAAAATTATGTAGGTCTCTATAGTATTTATTCCATCAAATGAACAGCCTCCTGAACTTAAAATAAGTTTTGGTAATAATTAGAGATGGGGTTCACTATCTGATACTTTTCCATTTTGCAATTTGTCAAATGGGCTTCCAGTTCCTATTCACTATAAATTATGTTTCACTAATTATCGCTCTCCCTCTAGGATGGAAGCAGAAGATGGAGAAGTTCCATACTTTCTGCAAAAACAAGACCAGGAGCAGACTGCGCTACAGATCATGAACCAGTAATATCGAAAATCAGAGTAAAGATAAAGAAGAACAACAAAGCAATCATAATGCCAAAATACAATTTAAATAACATCCCAGAAGAATTTAAAGATCAAATAAGGAACAGATCTGAGGCTTTAAACATAGCTGATAGAGAACCAGAAGAACTATGGATTGAAGTCGGAGACATTGTCAGGAAAGAATGCAAAAAGACAATACCTCTAATTAAAAAGACCTCAATGGATGTCTGACAAAACTCTTAAAAGGGTTAAGGATAGGGAAAAAAGCAAAAGCAAAAGAAGAGAGAAACATGGTTAGAACCCTAATACAGCAACTAGTACGAAGGGACAAAGAGAACTACTACAATAATTATTGTACAGAAATAGAAGTGGATAATAAAAAAGATAGAACCAGAGCCCTATTCCAAAAGATTACAGAAATCAAAGGGAAATTCAAACCAACAGTAGAGATGTTGAATACTCAACAGGGGAACACACTGAATGATCGAGATAAAATAAAAGGATGATGGAAGCAATACACTGAAGAATTATATAAAAGAGATGCAAGCATAACAGATTCATTCACGGAGAATGAAGAAGAACCAGAAATTTTAGAATGTGAGATGAAAGCTACACTTTAAATACTTGGAAGAAACAAATCACCAGGAATAGATGACATACCAATTGAGCTGCTACAAGTTACTGAGATGGAATCTGTCCAAAAAATTGTCAACAAATATGGAAAACTAAACAATGGCCCACAGACTGGAAGCATTCAATATACATCCCTATTCCAAAGAAAGAGGACCCCAGGGAATGCAGTAATTATCAAACTATTGCCTTCATATCCCATGCAAGTAAAGTAATGCTCAAGATTCTACAACAAAGGCTCTTACCATAAAAGGAGCGAGAAATGCCAGATGTCCAAGCTGAATTTAGAAAAGGAAGACGTACCAGAGATCATATCACAAACATATGTTGGATAATGGAACGGACCAAGGAATTTCAGAAGAAAATCACCCTGTGCTTTATAGATTACAGCAAAGCCTTTGATTGTGTAGATCATGAAAAACTATTGAATGCTTTAAAAGAAATGGGGGTGCCACAGCATCTGATTGTTCTGATGCGCAACCTATACTCTGGACAAGAGGCTGTTGCAAGGACAGAATATGGAGAAACTGACTGGTCCCCCACTGGAAAGAGTGTGAGATAGGGGTGTATTTTATCACCTTATTTGTTTAATCTATACGTAGAACATTTCATACAGAAAGTGGGACTGGACCACAAAGAAGGAGATGTGAATATTGGAGGGGAAAATATCAATAATTTAAGTTATGCAGACAATACCATACTACTAGCAGAAACTAGTAATGATCTGAAACTAATGCTGATTAAAGTTAAAGAGGAAAGCACAAAAGCAGGACTACAGCTCCACGTCAAAAAGACTAAAGTAATGACAACAAAATTTATGTAACTTCAAAGTTGATAATGAGGACATTGAACTTGTTAAGGATTATCAATACCTTGGCATTGTCATTAACCAAACTGGAGACAATAGTCAAGAAATCAGAAGAAGGCTAGGACTGGAGAGGGCAGCTATGAGAGAACTAGAAAAGATCCTCAAATGCAAAGATGTATCACTGAACACCAAAGACATTCAGACCATGGTATTCCCGATCTCTATGTACGGATGTGAAAGTTGGACAGAGAAAAGTCAAATAATTGGGTGTTAGGACAAATTAAACCAGAACTATCACTAGAAGCTAAAATGATGAAACTGAGGTTATCATACTTTGGACACATCATGAGAAGACATAATTCACTAGAAAAGACAATAATGCTGGGAAAAACAGAAGGGAGTAGAAAAAAAAGGAAGGCCAAACAAGAGATGGATTGATTCCATAAAGAAAGCCACAGACCTGAACTTACAAGACCTGAACAGGGTGGTTCATGACAGATACTATTGGCGGTCACTGATTCATAGGGTCGCCATAAGTTGTAATTGAATTGAAGGCACATAACACACACACAATCATCACTATTCCCTGTTTTTCCTTCCCCCCCATTATTTTCTCTGTTATTCCTTATGCTGCTGTATAATGTACCTTATGCTGCTGTATTATACGGCCACGAGAGTGGCTGTATACTATAGCTAGTAGGAATCTTTTGCGTTCTACCATGTTAAATGAAAATACACACACACACACACACTTTTCTGGTGCTTTCTATAGTCCTAATTCAAAACAAAAACTTACAAGTCTTATACTGTTGGATTCAGAACCGCTTGCTCTACAACTCTGAAAGTTTTCTTGGTGGTACACAACCCCCCCATGGAGAATTCACAGGTAAAAGTGAAAAACGGGAGAGAGAAAAACAAGAAGCCGTTTAAACTTTTTTCTTGAGAAGTTGTCATAATCTGTTGTCGTTTATTAAAACTCAAAGATGACTGTAAGGTATCTCTAATCAAATCCCTGAGCTTGCCCCAAACACAGGGCTTCATCTTCAGTATGTTTAAACTAAAAAAACGGCATGGTTTGTTTTTAATTAATAGATAAAAAATGCATTACCGTGGGTGATAACGTCACACAGGCACAGTAGAAACCAGGAGTTCTTTTGTTTTTCTCCCCTCCCCCCTCCCCTTCCAGTTACTTGGAGGAGGCAGGGGAAGTCTTCTGCTCCTGTAATTGGTGGGCAACAGACATGTGACTCACACTGGCCTTCTTCTCAGTGTTGCTCTTCCCTCCTGCTCTGTGTGAGGAAGCATGAGGGAGGAAATGGAGAGCCAGACGGTCAGGAGAGAGAGAAAAAAATGGACGGTGGAAGGAGAAAGCCAGAGGGCAAGGATGACAGAGAAGGCAGCAGCAGAATGGAGTTGAGTGATGGTGATGTGCGTGTGTGTTCCCACCCCCGCTGTCTCCCACAGCCTGCTCTTTCCATTGGATCAATCACCCTGCCAACCCCAACCCCTATCCTTAAATGGGTTTATAAATGACAAAAGCTCAAATACTTTTTGTTTGCAGTGTGTGTGGCTGTTTGACCTGTGCTCATAACATTGTTGTAGTTATTTTGAGATTGTATGAGACTCTTTGTTTGTAACACTTTAATCCTGAATTTAGCTTTTGGTTCCTCTCTCTCTCTCTCTCTCTCTCTCTTCTTTGGCCTTCCTCTTTTTCTACTCCCTTCTGTTTTCCCCAGCATTATTATCTTTTCTAATGAATCATATCTTCTCATTATGTGTCCAAAGTATGATAACCTCAGTTTCATCAGTTTAGCTTCTAGTGATAGTTCTGGTTTATTTTGTTCTAACACCCAATTATTTGTCTTTTTCGCAGTCCATGGTTCCCGTCCATTTTAGTTCACTCACACCAAGTATTGTGATGTTGATGCGTTCCATTTCTTGCTTGACAATTTCTAACTTTCCTTGGTTCATGCTTCTCACATTCCATGTTCCTATTATGTGCGCCGTACAACTCTGGACTTTCCTTTTGCATCTGTGCGCATCAATGAGCTGAGAAATCATTAAGCACATTGAGTGTTACTAAGAAATTTTAAAAATGAGTTTTAATTCTTGAACTTTTTAAAAATTAACTTTTAATAATTTCAGTGCATCAGTTGAACAAAAAGTGGGAGGACACACATGGTTTGAGAAATGTCTTAACAGTTTCTATAGCTGCTCATGCTCAAAACAAAATGATATGTTTAGAGGAGAAAAAGTGACCTGTTTAAATGTTGTGAAATTGCACACTTAATTAGATAGCTTGTTTTGACGTATAAAGAGGATCACCAGATGACAAGGTTGTTTTTAAAAAAGTTTTATTTTAGAAGAGTACTTTTCTACATTCAATCTCCCTCCACGCCCAGGCTATATATTAAAAGAATGCTTATTTTAAAAGATTTTTTAAAATGTTTTTAAAGGTGTTTTGTTTTAATATATTTTAATGTCTGTTTTTATGATGTTTTAGACTGTTTTAGTGTTTTTGTTTGCCGCCCTGGACTCCTACTGGGAGGAAGGGCGGGATATAAATTTAATAAATAAATATTGTTAGACAGGAAGCATTCATCCCATGATCTTCTTTATTAATAGGCTCACTTCCACTAAATGACTAAATACGCAAGAAAACTGGTAGCCTAAGCAAAATGAAGTGTCAGATCTATCGATCTATCTATCTGTCTGTCACATACAGTCAGGCAAAATGGTTAGAAAGCTGAAATATTGTTCCTATGCTATCTGGCATACCCTGATTATCAGAAAAGTAAAAAAGAAAAAGAAAAAACCATTTTTATACCTCTTTCCTGCAATGCACAATATGAAGTTTGCCTCATAATAGAAGCCACCACTCCAGCACTTCAGGGGGGAAGAGGCTCGACAGCACAAACCTATCTATACATGTCCACTCAGAAGTAAGTTCCACTACATACAATGGAGCTTCCTCCCAAGGATTGCTTCCTTAATTACTCTCATGTTTAAAACAGCTACTGCAAAATATTACTATCTTGCTATTAAAAAGGAAAAGAAAAAAATGTAAGAAAACTAATAATTAACCCCCTTCCCCATGGTAACAGAGGCTGCAGCAATAAAGCCACTGGAGTGGTAAATAAATCACATTAATCCCCTAGCTGGAATCAACAGCAAGCAATACAATGAATGATCTGGATTCTGCAAACAGGAAGTGTCTTTGAAGGCACATCCTCCCACTGAAAAAAGCCTTAATAGTGCTTATTTATTACAAAATATCACCACAAATCAAGTTGGGAAGGGGGGACAACCATGGAAGGACAATACAGAAAACACCAGACAACAACAAACTGACGTTGTCTTTCAAAAGCTCTGTAAAAACTGAGTGAGCAAAGTGAGTGGAACTCCTAGGAAAAAAAGGGCTAGTGTGAAAACAGCCCAAGTGCCTTTCACTTATTTCTTTAACCCAGTGCCATTTTCTCCTTGGCTCCTGCATGTTTCTGCTGTCTCAGGTACCTGCACAAGTATAAATTTGCATTCTGATGTAGATGGGTGATAAACTCAAAGCTTTGTGGTCATCATTGGTTGGTGCTGACATATTGGGATAATGCACATTCAATATATGTGTAGCTGCATGAACCAATATACCTCATTTGAGAGAACTGGGCTCTTGCGCCTAGTTACAGTTCATGGTTATATTGCAAGTGATATATGATTCCTATTTTTGCGTTTCATCTGTGACATACAAAATGGGGGACTGAGGATAATTTATTATTTATTTATTAGATCTATATCCTGCCCTTCTTCCTAGCAGGAGCCCAGGCTGGCAATTTATGCTTCCCTTTAATCTTGCAAGCCATCATGCCCCAAACCATCAGCTCTTTATCAGAAGCCAATGCTTCTTTTAACACCAGGAATGCTAAACAAATTATGCTCTTTGACCTTCGCTTTTGTATCCTTTGACTTGTATGCAGAAATAACTTCTGAGCCATGTACACATTACACACTGTAGACAGCATCCAATGATATATTCAACAGTCTTCACAGTTTCTCTTCTCCCTCCCCCTGCTTCTCTAAAAAATAAGAAAAAACAACTTCTCTGGAGGGATCTCATTAAACTTACTTTGTTCTATATTACCACCCTTCCTCCTCTTAGAACTCACCCAAACCACCACCACTCCCCTTAGAGTGTCATTGGTGAGGTGGGTAGTGGCAGCAGAGCAGAATGGTTGCTGAGAAGCTGCCCTGGCCTGTCAGTACTGTTCCTCTGCGACTCACCTGGGACACTGGCCACCTCCTCTGCTGCCCTCTGACACTGCTGTGATGGCCCAGCAGCATTTAGAATTACAACATGATGACATCCTTAGATTTTTATGTATATAGAGGAAATAAATAATAAGATAAGTTTGAAAATCTTTAAATCTTGTAGGAAAAGACTGTCTTCTTTCCTATTACAATACATTCTAATTTTTTTTCTGTTTTTTCTCAACAATTATTAATCAACAGTTGCCGTAATTTCATCTTTATTTTATCATGTCATAAGAATATGTCTCAGTAAAAAGTTTATCTTTGAAAGGATACTCATTTTTATTATCACCATCTTCCCTAAGAAATATAATTTAATACACCCCCATTCTTCCATATTTTCCTTTATCTTATTTTCCAAAATATCATAATTTAGCACCTTCAACTATTCATTTACTCTGAAGAAAACAATCTTTAAGTATTTCATTGTTAACAGAGCAATCCAACTCATGGGAAGCCAGCGGAAGGGGGACTGGCAATGGAGGAGCTGATGGGAAGGTCCATTGCATCCATTTGGCATTTGGGTGCCGGCAGGTCAACTGAGGGCGGGCTCAGCCAGGATCTGCATGCAGGGACCGAAAAGTAAAAGCTGACTCTCACAAATAGAAAGTGCTCCTCATTGACCTCCATTGTAATTATTTTCTTAGACTGACCTTTTTCCTGGCATAACTTTGGCCCAGATTTGGACCTGCAGGAGCGCTCTGAACTGGAATTGGATGTTGCCTAAGTCCCCCTCTCATCCCCACCTCTGACATGCCCCTGGAACACTCCTTTTTGGGCCTCACACCAGCTTCTGCCAGCACTCCTTCTACTGGGCTGGGCTTTCCTGTTGGCTCCCTGGCTGAGCTAGCAGCATCCTGATGCCAGGATGAGGGGATTTTTCTGGCAGAGCCCGGCTGAGCTGGGACCTTGCTGGCTAAGCCGGGGGTCCACCATATCCAGCTTCCCTCAGCCCAGTATAAATATGAGTTGAATTGCACCCTAAATCGAATTTTCTCTTGTATTCAAGATTTTTTAATTCTTGGTCTGTAAGACAAAAAAAGTTAACACTTCTGTTTTTTCTATGCTGAGTCTATAGCCTGCAATTTTATTTATTCTGCAACTTTTAGGAATTCTGTATTAACCAAAGCTACATTGTCTGCATTTGTGCAAACCTTATTTCCTGTTCACCTATCGTTTGCCATTTATCTTAACATTGTTCCATATAGCAATAGAAAAGGTTCTAAATATGAATGAAATACATACTACTGACACAAAGGGCAGCCCTATCTGGTTCCTCTTGAGAAGTGAAATTGAGAAGATAATTCAGTGACCCATACTCATGCCTATGGATAACTATTAAATACTGCTTATCTGTTTTCTAAACCTTGCACCAATTCCATAAAATTTCAAGGCTTGTAATAGATATGAATATTCCATCCTGTCTGAATTTTTTTTCCATGATCCTCTGAGTTACTTTGAAGGGTTTGATTTCACATTAGTTCTTGGAATTTAAATGGATCTCCCATCCTAATCTTTCACATAACTGAGACACTATGATCTGTTATGTAAGCTAAAACAGCATTATTTATTTATAAAATATCAGAAGATTTTGACTACTATGAACTAGGATATATATAAATAAGAATGCTAAGAGTTCAGTGAGTCCAAAGGTTAAGAATATTTCTTTATAGTTGCTTCTTCCCAAACAGCCTCAGATGATGCTTGGCCAATTCCTTTAAAAAGCTGCCCAGTTTCAAAATCATTGTAAGGTATAGCATTGGAATCCTCTGTTCCAAGACAAAACTGATTCTTTTTACTTCATTAGTGCAAGCTATTGCATAAACCTAAGTAACTCTTTGGATCCTGGCCATGGTTTCCTAGCAACTAGAATACATACTTGTTTTTAAAAGGCTTGCCCTTTTAATAAACGATTACTGTCTTTTGTTGGGGTTTTATAACTATAACTTTGACAACTCTATCTTACAGTACTGTGTTTTAACAATTTTATCTGATTACCTCATGCTGGTCATTGACTGTAACAATAAACACATATATATATAAACGATTAGTAACCATACAATTCTATACATGTCTACTCAGATGTAAGTTCCTATTATGTTCAGTGAGACCTACTCCCAGGAAAGTGTGCACAGAATTGCAGTCTAAATAGTTCTAATAGTCTATTTATTGTTCTCTAACTTTAATTATTACTAAGGATGGTATAGAATATTCACAAAATTGGATTTGGTATCGAATTCTGGGATAATCTGCACGTTCATCTCATCATCGAGCAGATTCCCACCTTTTGCATGCATTTGCAGCTGTTAGCGACACTATAATTTTTTTTAAAAAATCTGCCATGAGATTTATGTAATTATTTACATAATTATTTTTGTAATCTGCTGCTGTTGTATACATTATATAAATATTCACTAAATATTCACTAATATTCACTAATAGTGAATATTCACTAATGAGCATATGGTGAGTGGTGGCAACATCTGCCATTTCCAAAGATAGAGAATTATATTTTTGTATGTTTGCTGGTGTTCTTCTTACTTTGCTTCTTTCCTGTCTTACTAATGTTTCTACAGAGAATCTAAACTAGAAAATTTTATTTTCCTCATTATTCATCCCAGAAATCTGTGTCAAATTTATTTTTATTAATTTCAAAGCCTTTTTACTGGTCAGTGTCATATGATGGTGAAGACAGCCTTTTGTGTTTCAAATTGGAGGTTATGTTCTATTTCTATTTTGGGTGCATTAACCGTGGAATATGAAACTATTTCTATTTTGGGTGCATTAACCGTGGAATATGAAACTGTAGTTTGATGTAAAATCAGACTGATTCCAATATGTTGCTCCTTCAGCAATGATTCTAGCTGTTGGGAAAAAGAGGATGCATGTTTTCAGCCTGCTATGTTTAAACCACTTCATTTAAGACAAGGTGGGCACGGTCAATTAAAAACATAGAGCACACCTAGCATTTTGCTAGAATATATTTCACCACCCACTCTTTTATCTTGTGCAAATTGAGACACTCCTGAGGCCCACTGGAGACTATTGTGCAGAATAGTCAGTGCCATTATTATGTTTGGAGTTTTTTTAGTGTAAATTTTGCAAAGTGTTGCTGTACACAAATTTGCAGAAATAGAAACAAAAGAAAATGATTTCGTATAGGAAACTTCACTAAAATTGCAAAGGAAATCAGAGATATTCAAAGTGACCATCTGAACTATATCAACTGTCTTAATAATGTTGCTTCCTCCCTGCTAAAACAAGATCAGCACAGCACATGTCTTCTTTCTATTCTTTGGCTGATTGCAGGTGTTGCCACCACTCACCATATGCTCAGAGGCATGTTACCAAATTCTTCCAAGCTACACAGGAAGTGGATTGGACTGTGAAAGACCAACCCAAATGGTGTTTGTATTTTGACCAATTTGTAGGGCAGTCCAATATCTCAGAGAGGAGTTCAGGTCTCCTGCTCCCCTGGTGCATTCACTATAGCTGCCCAATTTCCCTGCTTTTTAAAGTTTGATAGAAATAGTTGTGGGCTATAGGTAAAACTGCAAGGTTTTTTGCCTATTAGTGAATTTCCCTGTTTTTTAATCTGGGAGGTAAGAGATGGGATCCTGTGCAAGTTAGCACCAGCAGTGACAGAAATAGTTCAGCAG
This sequence comes from Rhineura floridana, assembly GCF_030035675.1. Lineage (NCBI taxonomy): Eukaryota > Metazoa > Chordata > Lepidosauria > Squamata > Rhineuridae > Rhineura > Rhineura floridana. The sequence continues at coordinate 56,703,724 of NC_084483.1, forward strand.
TGTATTTTAAATGTTATATTACCATCAAGAATGCCTTTACTTTTACAAGAGGGTCATGGCTTAGTGGCAGAGAACATGCTTTGCATGCAAAAGTCCCCACATTCAGTACCCAGCATCTCCAATTAGGGCTGGGAGAGATCCTTATCTGAAACCTTGTCAGTCAGTACTGAGCTAGATGGACCAATGGTACGACTTGGTATAAAGCAGCTTCCTATGTTTCCTATACTCTACAGGGGATACACAAAGAAATATGCTTGAGACCCTTTCTTTAAACATTGTGCATCTTGCAATCTATATGACTTTGCAAAGTATCAGCAGTTACTACCTGTTCTGCTTTAATCTCTGAATGCCAGTCATAGGGCTCACTGTGACAGATTATACACTTAAGAAGCAACTGTGTGTTCTGAGATTCTTAAACCTGGAAAGAGTCACATTATCCACAGTATGGAAAATACTGATTAAAATTAAATCGTAGCAGACAACAGCAGTGTTGCAAAGGAAGGCTATATTACAGCCAAGTCACTTTCCAAGCTAACCTCTGACTTATTTATTATTTAAATTGAGCGAGTGAGCAAGCAGAGACGCAGGAAGTGGGAGAGAGTGGGGTTGGGGGGCAGGGCGATTGAGCGAGTGAGCAAGGACAGGCGGGAGGAGAGAGCAGGGGGATGGGCAATTGAGTGTGCGGAGACGCAGGTGGGAGAGAGAGCGGGGGTGAACTCTACATTGCAGTATATGGATGCAGGAGGATTTTTTGTTTAAGTCACAAACAGTAGGGTACTCATCCAGGGTCTCAGGGGGTCTTAGACCCTTTACTTTTTTAGGAGCAGAGTCCCAGCAGGGTCCCTATGTGTCCAGCATCTTATGAACCAATCAGCATGAAATGGGAGTGTGTTAGCTGCTGAGAAGAGTCTTCTAAAATGCTTTCTTGTCCTTTCCTACTGATTGGAGACAATCAGAATGAAATGAGGTGAGTCAGTCACTGAGAAGACTCTTTTCAGTAGCTAATACTCTCGTCTTTTGTGCTTATCCTACGGACGTCTATTGTTATGGGAGAAGGCATTAAAAAGGATCTTATTCTCAACCCAGCAGCAAAAAAAGAAGGAGGGGCATGGCTGTGACTATCATGAAGAGACCCTGCACTTTTTAATTTGCTACTGCACTACTGGTCACAAACAGAAAAACCACTTGGCCACCTCATTAGTGTAATATGGTATTACACTAACTGCAAATGTTTGATGCCCTTGCAAATGTTTGATGAAGACCTTCTATTCTCTGCAAAAGATGAAGAGGAAAATGCCTCTTCCCTATACAGCAAAGGCTTTCACAAAAGTTGGAGGTAGTAGCCAACAAAGCACTAGTTTCAGATGGGGGCTTCAACACAGGACTAATTTCAGATAGTGAGTGAGTGAATGAGTGAGTGAGTGAGTGAGTGAAAGAGATTTAAGATTAAACAATCGAGCTAAATTCAAGATTAAAGTGTTAAAAACGAAGAGTCGCATCAAATCTCAAAATTACTACAGCAATGTTATGAGCACAGGTCAAACAGCCACACACACTTTAAACAAAAAGTATTTGAGCATTTGTCATTTATAAACCCATTTAAGGATTTATACCACCAGCATCAACCCAAACACAAGAAGCCTCTATTTTTCTCCCATGAGTGGGAAAGCAATGATCCCTCCACCCATTGCCGCCCTGGGCTCCTTCTGGGAGGAATTGTGGGATATAAATGTAATAAATTAAAGAAATAAATGCTGCTGCTACAGTCAATTTAAAAGTTCTTTTCAAAAAAGAAAAAGAAAAAACACAAAACCAAGAGACTGAACAACACTGGACTACACTTCAGGGTTGTCATCCACAACTCCCTCTCAGCCCCCCCAATATCTGTACAGTCACACTAGGCTACTTTGCAGGGCTGCTATATCCACCCTCCCCACTGCTGCACTATGCATATACTAATGATTGTGTGTTTGTGTGTGTTTGTGTGTGTTTGTGAGAGAGAGAGAGAGAGAGAGAACAGAAGGGAGTAGAAAAAGAGGAAGGCCAAAGAAGAGATGGCTTGATTCCATAAAGGAAGCCACAGACCTGAACTTACAAGATCTGAACAGGGTGGTTCATGACAGATGCTGTTGGAGGTCGCCGATTCATAGGGTCGCCATAAGTCGTAGTCAACTTGAAGGCACATAACAACAAGAAGAAATATTTGTTCACATTGACACTTCTGTACTTATCCTCAGGTACTTCATTTTTAAAAAAAAAATTGCCTGTAAGTTTCACAGTGGATTTGGTCTTTCCAGATTTAATTAGATTTTAACTATACTACTACTACTAAGAAAGCATAAGACCTAACTACCAAGTTTAAATATAGATGTTCTGGAGTTAATGGTTAATCATCACTGGAATTTTTATCTCGGTTCTAGGAATGGCATAAACTATAGTAATAAGTCCTGATTTGGTTATAGCAGAGGATGAGGATCCTATGGCCCTCCAAATGTTGTTGGACTACAACTTCCATCATCTCTGACCATTGGCCATGCTTACAGGGCCTGATGAGACCCCCACTGCAATACTAGAGATGCCAGCAAGGTTTGCCTGGCTTAGGATGGGAAATAAATTTCAGGGCATAGTAATGCACACCTCAAGGAAAGGTGAGCATTGAAAGTCCCTGAATTCTTCAGTTTAGATTAAAATCCAAGCTGGTAACGACTGCCAGACTTAACTTTCCTTTTGAACAGCTCACTCATGCCTGTTTTTTCCAAGGACAGCCCTTCAACTTAGTCTCCTATGAAAACAGTACAGAGGTTTCTCTGTTACTTTGCCGGGGAGGGGTGATGCATGTGATGAGCTACCCTTGGCAAAACTGCTCAGATTGGCTTAGATTGAACATGATCTTCCTCCTCCTGTGGTAAAGAAGGCTGCTCATTTCTGAGTTGATATAAGGCAAGCACGGAGACCTTGCCCATCTCTAATTTTTGTAATTCATTATTATTTCTGTCCATCTACAGATATTAATTGTGACTGTATAGGGAAATAAGGAGGCAAGATGCAGACTGGGTGAACTGGGCCACATTTATTTATTTTAAGACATCAGATCTGCAGTGGGAAACCAAAGGTGTGGGATACTAACCGCACATAGCAAACTGGGTGAGTCAACTCTACCAAGGGTGAGAAGTAGTGTTTCATCTACCCCATCCCTTAAACCCACCCTTTCAGGTGTGTAGGATTCTGGGAGAATCAAGAGCCACTACTTGTTCCCTTGACCCTTGCCCATCCTGGTTAATCATATATGCCAGAGGGGGAGTGGCTGACTGGTTGGCATATTTAATTAACATCTCCCTAAGGGAAGGTTCTATGCCAACATTGTTGAAGGAGGCTGTTAATGAAAAACCCTTCATTAGACCCTGCGGATCTTAACAACTTCCATGCAGTCTCTAATCTCCCCTTTCTCGGCAAGGTGATTGAGAGGGTAGTGGCTGCTCAGCTCCAAGTTTTCCTGGATGAATCAGACTATCTAGATTCTAGACCCTTTTAAAACTCCCATCAGCCCAGCAACTGCTGGCTCAGACTGAGGGAGGGCACTAAGTTGGGAAAGACAAACTGTGGTGGTAAGTCTTCATAGTATCATGCCTAATGGGGGGGCAGCTTACCCCCAAACCCACCTTTCACAGATCACATCTTGGTAAGGTTGATATTCAATATGCACCCACTAGACAGTGTTTTGAGCAGATGCATCCTATAAAACTTAACTTATCATGTACCCTGTAGATTCTAAAGATTGTCTGTCTGTATATTCTACAAGTGCACATTTTTGCCATTCACAAAAGGATATGATATATTTCTGTAAGGCAGCCTTTCCCAACCAGTGTTCCTCCAGATGTTGCTGGACCACAACTCCCATCTTTCCAGACCATTGGCAATGCTGGCTGAGGCTGATGCGAGTTGTGGTCCAACAACATCTGGAGGCACACTGGTTGAAAAAGGCTGCTGTAAGGCATTCATTGACTATCTTAAGAAATAATAAGAGGCTGCAATTGTTAGAGGAAGAATTATGGGGGGGGAGTACATGGAAAATCTACAGGGGGCAGAAAAGAATGTGTATTAGCCAGCACAAAGGGAATGTGAGGATGGCTCAGAAGATGTCATTATCGCTATTCCAAATGCTTAAATTATTATTTTTAAAGCATCTATCACACAACCAGGATCAGCAGGGAAAGTATTCATGATATGACACTATATTGTTATAAGCTGGGCAGTTATACAAGAAATAATTGCCATTTGGAGAATATTTTGTACTATGTGGAATTTTGCCCAGTTATTAACTTTAATTTGCTCTGGAGGTTTAATTTAGAATATCTCCAACATAGACAAAATTCACAGGAATGATTTGGAAAGAGAGTCCTTGAGTATAGATCTGATGTATCAGAGCACCTTTTTGTATGTGTGTAAATTTTAGGAAATGTTAATTATTAGCTCTAGGGTTTAATTGAAAGTGATTCGGTTCCATGATTTAAGTTTGCACTCAATTGAGCCATTAAGTGTAGAACATTGCCATGCATTGCTTAATAGCTAACAATAGCTGAATTTATATCATCTGCACTAAACAGAAAGCTGAATCATAATATACTGACACCCTAAAAATATCTAATTAGTTTTCCCTTCCTCATTTGCTGACTTGTAAGAGGATGAAGTATAAATTGTTCTGGAAACTTGAGGGCAGAAATTAAAAAGCCTAGTGTAACTGTTTTGAGGAGAGAAAACCCTAACTTTACTGAAAGGTGGATGAGTTTCAAGCAATATGCCCCTTCTATGATGAGCTTCCGCCGGGCCTTGAAGACCTGGCTCTTCAGGCAGGCTTTTGGGGTGGGTTAGGTTTTTATTGTTATGGTTTTAAATGTTAACGTTTTAATGTATTGTTTTTATCTTGTACGTCGCCCAGAGTGGCTGGACATCCAGCCAGATGGGCGACTAATAAATTTAATAAATAATAATAATAATATAACTCTTCCACATTTATGTAGGAGAGATATTCCCATTGAGGGCTCTGTGAAGAAGAAAGAGGGAAGGGGAGTGTGCTGGTGGGAATTGTTTTGGGGTGGCAAGAGAGCAGCAGGGAGGCAAAAGGGATGGAGCAATACCTTCTTAGAGTTCACTTTGGCTGAGAAACTCTTCTGGGTTTTCCCTGGTGGGCTTGGGGGCAGAGGATGAGCCAAATCAAGAAGCTTGGAGGATTTGCTGTACAGTGCCAGCAATAAGGTTGCTTCCCATGCCAGTGTGGATGGTCCTCAGGAAAAGGTGACCCTGGTGTGGAGCCACATCACTCACCCCATCTACATTATTGCCATCCTTTCAACATTTTTGATCAGCTGTTTATTTGCTCCCCACACCCACACCTCTGAATTTCCTTTACCTATATTATTTGAATCCTACCCATCATCAAACAAACAATCCCAGGATATTGTGAAAGAAAACAGAGCTTCAAGTTATGGTTAATCCAGATCTTGCCAGAGACACTTTTATTGAAAGGAAAACAAACAGCTGTTTGGAGAGAAAATTCAAACTGACTAGGAGGCTTCCTATCAGTCCAAAACGTTCTTGCCCTCAATCCAAAAAGTTATCTCCCATAAACAATATTCAGCTCATTCTTATAGCAAATTTTCTAAGGTTTATAGAAGCAGATTTCCATTACCACACTGACATATTTCAACTGTTTCCAAAAGAAACACCTGAGCTACACACATGTGCTATCTACTTTGTGTTTTATAGAAGGTCAAACATCACAGTTTTCTCAGACATTCTGTAACACAACCTGTACATGTACTCTGCAGCATATTCCTCGTCATTTTACCCATCATTCCCTTTGTGTCTGCAAGGTTCAAACCAAAGTTTGAGGCCCACAGAATTTTAATTCCACAATATGTAACATAAATAAAAAGTAAAATCATGGCACAGTAACAATCCATAAAACATTAATGCCACATAAGGATAGTATCAACCTTTCTGTCTACTCCTTGGAAAGAAGTGGAAAGGGTGAGGCTTTCACTGGCACCAAAAGGCAGCCAGTGGTGTTGCCAGCTGTATCTTGGGGGTTTTTTTATTTACTGGCTGTAACAGAATGTTCCATAGATATAATATCCATCAGGGCCGGCACCAGAGGGCTGCCAGATTGGGCCCTGGCCAAGGGCCCCCTGAAGAGCCCCTCCTTAGGGTGGGTGGGTAGCACTCCCTTCCATGATCCATGGCACCATTGGCTCCCAACCCTGCCACAGATCGCAGAGAGGGAGCTCTCAGGCTCCCCTACTACCGCATAGGCCCGCAATGCCCACCTGCATGCCGCATCTACCTCTCCCTTGAAGTAAATGCTGGCTGCGCTGCAGGCGTAAGCCTGCCATCAACCAAGATGGCGGCCGAGGTTTCCCTAAGAGGCTGTTGCCCCTGCTGCCATCTTAGTTGATGGCCGGTATGCACACGTGTAGAACGCATGTGTGCCATCAACCAAGATGGTGGCGGAGGCATCAGCCTCTTAGGGGAGCCTCGGCCTCCATCTTGGTTGGTGGCAGGCATGTGCACACAGCATGGGCAGCATTCACTTCAAGGGAATGGTAAGAAGAGGGGTATTCACACGTTACTCTGTACCCAGGTAGAAGCCCCCTGTACCTGGGTACAGCTGCTCATGAGAAAGAGTGTACACTTGGTGACTTCAAAAATTACCACGTGTACAGGTACCTTGAAAAAAGCCATCTTCTGCTCACGTGGTGATTCTCCCTGCATACTGTCCCGGTGGAGCTGATCGTGAGCAGTTTTTCTCCCTGGGGACTAGGGTTGCCAGGTCCATGGCCTGAGACTGATCCTGTATCTTTAGGAGAAGAGAAAGTCAGCCAAGTGCAGGTGTTCTTGCAACGCTGTAATGAGAAAAACCACAAGGTGGAATTCTCCTTTCCCCCTGCACCACTTTTAAAGATACAGAAGACCTCTTGGAGGCTGGGCTTGGCAACCAAGAGGTCTTCTGTATCTAAAAGTGGTGCAGGGGGAAGGGAGAATTCCACCTTGTGGTTTTTCCCATTACAGAGTTGCAAGAACACCTGCACTTGGCTGACTTTCTCTTCTCCTAAAGATACAGGATCAGTCTCAGGCCATGGACCTGGCAAACCTACTGGGGACAGCCTCAGCCTTGTATCAGCAGCAGCAGCAGCAGCAGCAGCAGCAGCAGCAGCAGCCAATCAGAAATGGGCTGAAGAAAAACGTCAGTTGCTGGAGCCACGGAGAGGGAAAGAAGAATAAAACTAAAATGGAGGCAAGTGCAAGGAAGAGGAAAGGGAGACCAGCCTGAAGCAACAAAAGAGCTTGAGGGAAGGAAAGAGGCAAAAAACGGGGGGGGGAGGCAAAAAATGGGGGGAGAGCTTTGAAGGACTCTGCAATTTTTAAAAAGTCTACTCAGAAGTAAGTCCCATTGAGTTCAGTGCTTCTGTGTGCTGGCAGTGATTGAGTTTGAGGAAAGGAAGGAGAAAAAAATGGGGGAGAGGGAAAGCTTTGGAGAATTCACATTTGAATTTTAAAAAGGTCTACTCAGAAGTAAATCCCACTGAGTTCAGTGGGGCTTACTCACAGGTAAGTGGAGTTAGGATTGCCTAAAAAAAAGCAAGTGTTCTGCCAGAGAAGCTGGAGCTAGGCACGGACATTGTTAAAGTACAATCCTAACCCCATGCCTACTCTAAAGTAAATTCCATTCAGTTTGGTGGGACTTACTCTCAGGTAAGAAGCATTAAGATTCCAGCCTCTTAAAATAAACAGTTGGGGGGGGCAGAGAAAGGGAGGGGAGTTTGCCTCTGTGTCTGCTCACAGTCCAGTACAGTCCTACCCATGTTTACCCAGAAGTGAGTCCCACTGAGTGGGGCTTACTCCTGAAGTGAATGTGAATATAGAATTACAGCCTTTAACTTCTAAATTCAATCCTTTCCTTTAAATATTAGGTGATTTATCAATAAATATTATAATTTATAATGCCTGTTAAATGTTCAGTGTGTCATCACGTGACTCTTACTGTTGCTTGTTACAAGTAGTACACCTACTATTCAGGATAGTGCCACAACTAGATTCCAAAACTTGCTCCAACCCCCCTGTGCAGGTAATGAATAATAGCTGCTATCACAACTGCAATAATAAAATACTTTAATGGCTAGGTAACACATTGCTCAGAAATGATAGTTATCAATAAATAATAGAAATTTTGGGTAATAGCTATCCCTTGTATCTTAACAACATAATCCCAAAGCAGGATTATCGAAAGTAACTTTCACAGTTCAATGGAGCTTACTCTCAAGTAATTGTGCAAAAGATTGTAGCCTTAATCTTATTTAATGCCTTATTTCCTTTACGTGTCAACTTTCTTGCAAAGAGCTCAGTGTGGAATACGTAGTCCTGCACCTCTCAAATATATCCTCAGAACAGCCCTATGAGGTAGTTTAGGCTGAGAAGGTGATTAGCCCAGAAGTCACCCAGTGAGTTTCATGGCTGAATGAGGGTTTGAATCCAGGTCTCCCAGGCCCTAGCTCAGTACTCTTATCACTACACCACACTGGCTTTTGCAGAACTTGTACACTACAGTACCTCTATAAATCCAATATAAATTACCCACTATACTTCTCTTCCTTGGTCTTTTAAAACCTATTGAAATCAATGGTAAGGTAAATTCTGTTGTGTGCTTTCTATTTCCTCTTAAAGGTCAAGAAGAGAAATTTAGCCAAGACTCTTCCAATAATTTGATGACATAGGTCAGCAGTGATACTGGGGGGAGGGGGGAGAATGGCAGTGGCACAGAGATGGCAAGGTTGGCAGTACTTTGGTGGAATGCAGCACAAGCTTGCAGGTGTGTGCCCACGTGCTGCAGGATGGTGGTGCCACCAGCCCTGAACTTGCAGGCACCTTGTCTCATTCAGTGAGTGGCAATGTTGCCATTACTGAGAGAGCACTGCTATTGCAGAGTCAGGGATCTACCCTGTGTTTTACTAGAACCTCAAGAACCACCAACTGCAGCTAGCTGCAAAAGACATACGTCTAGTATGAAAGAACATGGTGTCTGAGAAGCTGCTGAGCACAGGGTTATCAGAACCGAGATGAGCTCACAGTCTTTCCACACATTGATCTATTCCTACTTTCCACAAATATTCTTAATTTCAGTTGTCAGATTTCAAAACGGATGTGTGCCCTTTTGTTGCTATTAAACAATTGGAAGCCAGAAGCGCTTGCCAATTAACCACAAATCTCCCAGGGATCTACCAATAGATTACAGTCTATCTTCTGGCCATCCCTGCACTAAATCATTTGTATGGGCACAGACCTACCTTGCAGGGTTGTTGTAGCATGGTTCAAAGGAGTGCTTGCAAGAATGAAACTACAATAGCAGAGGTAAGACTCTTCAAAACATGGCCAAAGAAGGCATTCTCAAAAAAGCGATGTCACCTTTCTACTGTGCATCCAGAAATTGAGAAGAAAAAAATTGTGGATTTGCTCATCTCTCTGCAGCTCTTACCTTTTATGTCAAGTGTCGTGCATCAAACTTAGACACACCTGATGGTCAAACACATGGTTAATGGCTGCCTCCATTAGAAACTGCTGTCAGGCGTAGCTTCATCACATGGTTTTATGGTAACACAAACCTGCCTTGTAGGCTTGTAATGTTTTGATTATTTATTTATTTATTTATTTTATTTATATCCTGCCCTTCCAGCAGGAGCCCAGGGTGGTAAATACTCTATGGTTCGGATGGTTAGACTTCATGGTTCGACTAGATAAGGATCTAATACTCTAGATCAGGATGGTTAGACTTCAGGGTTTTGGTATTAATTTTATTATTATTATTACAAAAACCCAAGATCCACCAACCACAGCAAGCCACAAAATATATGCACTTAGAGTTAAATAATTCTTAGCCCAGGAATTTGTGTGGAGTTCCAAAATTGAACTGAGCTCACAGTATTTCCACACAAAAATCCACTCAGATTACCCCCCCCCCACACTTTCTTCATCTCAGCAGTATAATGGTGGGGTGGTCATTTTCTTGTTTTCATTGTGAAACAGGAGTCTGAAATCCTCAGTGATCTTCTATGAGTCATCCTGAGATACACCAATACATTTTGATCTACTTTTTGCCCACCCTGCATTTAAAGTGCTGTCCAAAAGCTAAATATTATGACATAGATCAGCGGTTCCCAACCTGGGGGCCGCAAAGTAATCCAGAGGGGGCTGCAAACAGTAAAGAAATTTTTTAAAAAAATTTTTTTAAAGTCTTCACTCCCTGGACACTGTCTGCTCCCCACTGCCACTATAAATGACACCTCCTTGCTCCAAATGAGAGGGGAGGACTTTTGCTGAAGTGCTAGAGCATCTTTCAGGCGCACCAAAGGTATAAAATACATGGCAGATACCAAAGGAGGCTGAGGGTGAAGCTACCAGAAAGGAGGGAATTACTACCACTGACTTCCATCTCCTCACACTACCACTGCTGCTGATGCCCTTACTCAGAATGAGAAGGCTTTTAGTGAAGCAAAAAGAAGCAAGGCTGCAAGCAAAGGCTGCTTTCCCCCTTCCTTCCTGGCAGCCAAGCTGCCTTCCTGGAGGGAGGTCACAAAAATTTTTGAGCTTATAAAGGGGGTTCCGTACTCATAAAGGTTGGGAACCACTGACATAGATCATAAAAAGAGATACGGATGATCACTTTGATACTGAGCTACAAACATTTCTACTGAAAAACCATAGAAACCACAGTCCAGAGCTTTCCTGTTTCCCAAATACCAGGAAAGGCTTTCCAGGGGACAGAGTATGTTACAGTGGGAGCAGTAGGCTGGAAAGCCCAATTGATAAAGAATTTTCCCCACATTTATATTTTGAGTGTAGTTTTGTGTATTAAAACACATGATATCCTCAAGAAAGAATCAGGTGTACCATGTTGGAAGAATAGTTTCAGTTTATACTCTTTTAAGCAGCTTGTTTTTGTTGCAGCCCCCTCCTGAAAATATTTTCATATATAAATATTCAATATATTTAGGTCTGCACTTTCGCAGATTTATCTATGAGTAAGCCCTATTGATCTCTATAGAACTCTATAGACATGTATAGGATTGCTTCATGAAAGCCTACATCAAAAACCATACATACTATAATAACAGGCAATGAAAAATGCAATATTTTAATAACTATAATTATGATAGTTACAGGTGAGTATTTTCTTTTTAAAAGTTGGGGTTTTGATTTTAAAACTTAAGAATCTGCAGGAAAAATGAAAAGAGTAAAACTATATTCCTGTTTCTGCCAAAACTCTTTCTATTGAATGTACCCCTTGACAGGAAACAGTTTCAGGAAGTATAACAGACCCAGCATGCCTTGCCTTGTTGCCAGTAAAAGGGAATTGCTTCAATGGCGCATTTAATAAGTGTCATTGAAGCCATTTTCTTTCCCTGGCAGCAAATGTGTATATAAGAGACAGTACACTCGTTGAATGTTACATGTGAATAACTGTACAAGTGTACAGCCCAGCTACTTGTGTACCCAGGTACACAGACTGTACACTCGTTGACTATTACATGTGAATAACTGTACGAGTGTACAGCCCGACTACTTCTGTACCCAGGTACACAGACTGTACACTCGTTGACTGTAACGTGTGAACAGGGCCCAGGTGTGGCGTGCATGTGGGTGCCGGGGCCTGGGGCAGGCTGGTGCCCAAAGGCCCTGGCATGTCTGGCGCCGGCTCTGATATCCATATATGGAATCAAATTCTGTATTTCCAATTCTCTTTGTATGTGGAGAGCTGATGAGATGGGGTTTTTGTTCAATCTGCCATTTTGCCTGCAATAAAATTACTGGCTTATGTGAAATACGGTAGGGCTCTCATGACTTAACCTAGATTTATGATGGAACTTGTAAAAGTATTTGATTTCAATAAATCGGATAGATTAAACACCATTCTTGTTAACATTTGATAGACATCCTCTTTTAAAGACATCAAATTGGCAAAGAACCTATGCAACATCACTATTAAAATCAAAATTTGGACATGAAATAGTGATATCTCTCAGCAATACAGGTCTTGAGCAATATGCACAATGACCTTTTTATAGTGATCAGAAAATGCATGACACATTTTTTAAAAAGAGAAGAAAAGCATGTAAAGTGACTTAATTAAAAAGCAAAAGCTCTTTTGAAAAACGAGGAAGCCTTTTTTACCTGCCTCAAGTAAAGGAACTTATTTTCTGCAATATTTAGGTGTTAAGTACTCCCGTGCCTCTCTCTAAGGGGACTATAAAATGCTTTTGCAAGCTACAGGGTGAAATGAAGTACTAGAAAGAGTTATTAAAATTGACAATTTAATGCAAGTAATCTGTTACATATAGCATTAGAAATGCCTTCTGTTCAATGGATAATATTCTAAAGATCAATGTATTTCACTTCAATGTTGACTGGTGGTCACTGCTATGGTATTTGTTTAAGTAACCTTAGACTATACAAAGCAATAGTCCAAAATCCATGGTTCAGTGGTGTTATTAGACTGGATACTGGGATGAAATGTAGAGAGAGAGTTGTCTGTAGGAACAATTCATGCTCACTTGGTGGGCCCATGCAGGCACCTTGGAGATATGAAGTGCCACTACCAGGCTAACATTCAGACACTGCTCATATGGAGGTGCCATTTGTCCGAACTATGGCTTTCATATGGAAGCTTATTTGTGGCCGTGAAAGTTTGCACTATCATGGAAATCTTTGCAGTCATCATATATAAAGGCGAATTCATACAAACAACAGTGTCTCATCCGGGGGACATTCTCTTTTACTGAGGCACATATTATGGGGCCTCCAGCTAATGTGAAATGGTCCCTTAGAATAATTTTATTATTTTTCCAGAGACATGTATGTGCTTTCCAAGTGGTAAATCATAGAATCATAGAATAGTAGAGCTGGAAGAGGGCCTACAAGGCCATCGAGTCCAACTTCCTGCTCAATGCAGGAATCCAAATCAAAGCATTCCTGACAGATGGCTGTCCAGCTGCCTCTTGAATGCCTCCAGTGTTGGAGAGCCCACCACCTCTCTAGGTAATTCGTTCCATTGTTGTATGGCTCTAACAGTTAGGAAGTTTTTCCTGATCTCCAGTCGAACTCTGACTTCCTGCAACTTGAGCCCCTTATTCCATGTCCTGCACTCTGGGATGATCAATAAATGACCTTCTAGGGCAGTGTTCTTCAACCCTGGGTCACCAGATGTTATTGGACTACAACTCCCATCATCCTAACCATTGGCTAAGAGGGCTGTGGATGATAGGAACTGTAGTGCAACAACATCTGGGGACCCAGCATCTTGGGCCTAGCATATTGGTTCTAGGGTAGGGATGGGTAATCTGTATCCAGAGCTTGAAAGGAATTAGTTACAAAAAATGAATTACTTGTAATTTATTCCTTTTTTTAGGAATTAGTGGGTAATTACATTTTTATTGTAACAAAACGAGGAGTAATTGTAATGTTTCCAGCATTACTTTTGAGCATTACCGGGGGGGGGGAGCAGGGAAAGTCTTTTGCTCCTGATGTGGCTCAAACTGGACTTCTGCTCAGCGTTGCTCTTCCCTCGTGCTCTGTGGGTATTTAGGAGGCATCGAGGGGAGGAGGTGGAGAGTGAGATGGGGGGTGAAGTAGAGAAAACAATTGTTTAAAAAATGGACAGAGGTGGAGAAGAATGGAGTGGAAGGAGAAAGGAGCTGGAGGGCAAGGATGTGGATGAAGGAGGAGAAGGAGGCAGCAGCAGAATGGAGATAAAGAGCTGTGGAGATGGTGTGTGTGTTACTATTGTTTTAGCACCTGGCATGCAAAGCTGCCTCTGCCACCCTCCCTGGCTACTTTGCTACATTTGTCATTTTTAAAACTTTTTTAAACCCCAGGGGAAAATGTTTGCTTAGGTGGGTGTGCCTTAGTTGGTGGCAGGGCAGGGTCCAGGAGGTGCTTGAGTTAGATGACGCTGGCTGGCTGAGAGTGGGGGGGATTTGCACTTGGTTTGATGTGGAAAGATCTGAGCGGTGGGCTCTGCCTCCCTCCCTGCCTCCTTTCCCTGTGGGCAGACCACCATTGCTATCTTATGGATAAAAAGAATTATTCCACCACCTCTATGTCTGTGTGTTTATTTTTAATGTTGTTTTAGATGACTTAGGTGTGCAGCAGCCAAGGCCAGGATCTTGCAGGCACTCTAGTTTTTTTTTTAAAGTAACTCAACTTTAATTGTAGTGATTACTTTGGAGTAACAGTAAAGTAATTGATTTGTTTCAAAACAATTGTAATTGTAGTGGTGATTTATTCCTTTTTGGGGTGATGTAAACAGTAATTATACCTTTTTAAAAGTAGCCTTCCAAGCTCTGCTTCTATCCCTCCAGATGTTGTTGGACTCCATCTCCCATCAGCCCCAGCCAGCATGGCCAATGTTCAGGGATGATGGAAGTTGCAGACCAACATCTGGAAGAATCCCAATTTCCCCACCCCTGCTCTAGGGTTTCTTGTTTTTGTAACAGTTACAAAAACAGTTTTTATAGTAGCATCAGGCAGACACTCTTGCTGAACTGTTTCAAACCCTGCTAAAAACTTTTTTGTTTCAGCAAACCTACTCAAATATGGGATATTATTATGTATACTTGTTTTTAAATTGTACTGATTTTATCTGTATTTTGATCATTTTATTATGTATACTTTTTAAAAAATTGTGTTGACTTTATCTGTATTTTTTATAAATATTTTATGCTCACTTGTGTACACTGGTTTGAGGCTTTGGGTTTTATTAAGAAGTCTACAAATTTTGTTAAACAATAGTGCAATCCTATGCATATCTACTCAGATGCAAGCCCCACTGAGTTCAATGAGATTTATTCCCAGGTAAATGAGAGCACAAGCACAATTGCAGCATAACAGCACAAGCCTATTCATGTCTAGTCAGAAATAAGCCCCAGTGAATTCAGTGGGATTTACTTCTGAGTAGAGAAAGATAGGATTGCACTGTAAGTCTACTAAGAGCTTGTCCACACCTGAGTTTACTGTGTGTTTTCAGTTGTTTGCGTTCCCATTTAATTTGTGTAATCCATATAACATTACCCTCAAACAACACCAGTCTCCACGCTTTTCCCCCTGTAAAATTTGGGTTAACCCAGTATGTGGATAATGAGATATTCTGGAAGAAATCGGACTTGGGGTCACAGATGATTTGTTTCAGTGCTTGGGAATGAATAGATTGTCACTTTCTGCTACTCCCTTTTCCGTGCCCACTACCTCCACCATGCTTTTATTTCTTTTCCACCTGTGCTCATAACTATTTCTGATGCACTTCTGAATGGAGAAGCATAGCCATGTGTGTCTGTGTGTGTATGGCAAAAAATGAGGTGCCGGTACTCACAACTTGATAAAAGTACTGTGGGTGCCAGAACAAAATGGCTGGCAAGGGCAGCAAAACAAACAAAAGAACAAGAAGAAAGTTGCTGGTACTCTGTACCAGTGAGTACTGTTACAAAAAAAAACACCCTTGATCCTTAAGATTTGGGCAAAAAATAAACTGCACAAGGAAGCCACATTAAAAATATCTATATCTGGAACATTAGTTTTCTGGTTGTGCAGATTTCCAGATATCCAGAAAAGAAACAATGGAGGGGCTAGCTATTCTGCTATTTTTCTCACTGCTCTGGAAGTATACAGTTGCATACTTCTTTCCCGGGAGGAAACCAGTTTTTTTAAAAAGACTCTCATGTGCAGGTCGAACAACCTCATGAATGCCCTGTTTGTCTGCAAATGGTGGGAGTGGAAATATCAAATTAGAAGGCAGGGCCCAGGGCTGGCACGAGCCTGCCTTGGGGACCAGCCTGCCATGGCCCCCCACCCCCCTGTGTGTGCATGCATGTGCACACCTGTGTGCATGCAGTCACACTTAAATATGCACTGGTTGCTCCACCTTGTGCATCAGTGCACATGCCCACCATCACCCATGTTGACTCCACCATCACTACCATCTTGGGTGACAGCAGGTATGTGCACTGATGCATGAGGTGGAGTGGCTGGCTGTATTTAAGCACCTGCCGGCCGCACACACAGGCATTGGTGATGTCATCTGGGAAAGCAGAGCTCCTGCTCTGCAGTCCGTGCCACCGTCCGGTCGCAGCCCGTGGTCCAATGCTGGTTGGATCACAAAGCAGAAGCTCCACCTCCCAAGCTACAGGGGCCCTCATCTAGTGCCAGGGGCCCTTGGCCAACAGCACGGCCCTTGGCCATTGCCAACCTGGCCACCCACTCGCGTTGGATCTGGCAGGGCCACAAACAAGCATCCTGATTGACCCAACATACTGGAACAACACCTAGTATGACTGGGAATGGAGCCCGCTGTGCAGGCCACTGTAACCAAATTCAAAGTTAAAAGGAGTGTTTTTGCAGCGAGACACTGTTCACCTGTGGAGAAGCCCTAAATTCTGCCTTCAGTTCCAAGGTACCAAGAGAACTCTGGAGAACAAGGGAGATGTGATTCCTTACAAGTAAGCATGATTGGAGCAGAGCAGAAATAATCAAAGAAGTAGCCTGTAGGGTCCATCTGAATGTATTGCATTTTAATATTTATTTGCCTCACCAATCCATTGTCATCTTAATGACTCAGGCTAGAAACACACTCCCTGTTCTGCCGGTTCCTCCACTTCTCTCTTCTGAAAACGGGGGGGGGGGATACAACACTAGTCAAACCCTTTTTACAGGAAATCCTGGTGGGAGCAGCTTGAGTGCATTTTTTTTAAAAAAAATCAGCTTCAAAATTATTTCGTAACTGATCAGCTGATCAACCACTTCCCCCTCCAGGTGTGGCTAATGGAAAACCTTTGATCTGCCGACCAGTACGTTCACAGCCTAAGTCTACACTTACTCTGAAGGCCAGGATCTTTTTCCAAAAGGGTTTTCTTTCTGTCCCATTTAGGTATTAATAAGAAGTGCTTTCATGAGCTGTTGGGTTACATTGAATATTCCAAAGCATAGGTGAGCAATCCAGGAAAACCCCTTGACAACACATAAGAATTATTTATAATGCATAAAACCAACAGGAAGGAAATGTTTTTACAATATGTCATAAAAGACTAGGGATTTTTTAAAACTCATTGGTGCTTTATAATTTTGTTGCTGTATGCTGAGTTTTATCTACTGTGTGTGTTTTCCCTCCATAAAGCAACCAGAGAGACTAACAATCTGAAATTTTAGAAAACCCAATTCCTCAAAACAATTGCTTTCTACAAGCTCCTTGGACCTTCGTTTCTGCATTGATGGTCTTTATTGACATTCTTGTCCTAGAAATAGATGAAGGAAATTATACCCTATTGATTAAATCTGTCAACATTCTATTATATCTGTGATTCTGAGGTATTTGTTGTCATTATTAGAAGCCGGGCACAAATGTGCAAGAGTTTTTCTTAACCGGGAGAATCCAAAGAAAATTGTCTACAGGGATTTATACTGAGTGTGCCTCTGAAACTCTTAAGAACGGAGTTTCCGTATTGTTTGGCACATCAAGGCAACTGCATTACAGTTTAGTGCTATCATAATTGTGTCATGTAGATTAGCATTCTAGTGGGGAAGAGAAGGAATGCAAGGCCACTCCACTGGTACAGCTGAGAGATCAGCAACTTGTGGCTCCTCTTTTTGAGCTTTTCCAACTCTAGGGTCATCAGAAGAACTTGCAACTTGTACCTGAGTTTGCATACTTCCTCCTCCCAATTCATTTTCCTTTTGTGTCCTATCTTTTAAACCATGTGTGAGGAACCTTTGGCCCTTGATGTTGCTGAACTACAACTCTCATCAGCCCCAGCCATTCCAGCCAATGGCCAGGATGATGGCAATTGTACTTCAGCAGCTGGAGGGCCAAAGATTCCCCACACATTTTAAATTGTAAGCCTGAGGGCAGGGACTGCCATGTTAGATCTGTAAGCCACTCTCAGAGCCTTTTGAAGGGCTAAAAAGCAGGATAAATAAATAAATAATCTGCTTTTTACCATGTGTCAGACAAACTTTTGTTTCTTTTGTTTTTAAGAGTTACGCCAAATTTTGCTCCTGGGTATTTAAAAAAAAGATGAAAGAGGGATTTTGGAGGATGCAAAAAACCCCAACAGTATCTTTTTGCTGTTTTTCACACTGATTTACGCCTGGAAAATGCACAGGCTTGGGAAATGCACTGGAAAATATGGGATAACACTTGGATGGAATACCATCTAACTTCCCAGCAACTTACCAGGATGAATGCTCAATAAACAGGTCATCTGGGAGTGACCTCCTGGCTTGCTGTGTGTCATTTTCATTGCAGCAAAGAAAGACTGGAAGCATTCGGGATGCACGTCCAGCTGTGAATTGCTTTCAGTGGAATGCACATACAAATGTTCATGTCCATCCATATTCTGAGACAACTAGTCATGTGGAATTATGCACAGTTGGTCTAGGGCTAGGGATTACAAACTGCAGCATATGCTGAAGAATATAGTTCTTTCTTTCTTTTCATTCGTGGCAGTACTCACATTTCTTGGTCTTCATCTTTCAGGAGAACACTTTGTAACTAGGGAGCACTGGACCATTTGCCTTGGCAAATAGATGCATTCCCTCCCCTCCACAAATATTTTGATGTCCCTTTAAACTCCCCAATTAGCCCAAAGGTGCGAAAATGTTCATGAAACGTTCCTCCTTTCAGATGACCTCTCATTTTTGTTTTTATTTTAATTGCTAGAATTATAACCAAAATCACTTTTCTGGGAAAACAATGGCACTATTTTTAGAAGTGCTTTGGACCACTGTCTTCTGTTTTTATCAAGAAAGAATTCCTTTTTAAGCAGCTTTATTTCATTTAATCCTGCATAAAGAAATTGGATCAAAGTTTTTTAAAGTTTCATGCTTGAAAGGAAGCTAGCATTTGAGTTCCTATTCTATTTAGATGTGTCACTTCTGATTGCTATTTAGTGACAGATTTAGTGACAGATTTCCTAATGTTCACCAAGCATTCATGCATCTTATGGTTGTCGCTGTATGCATCTTGAAATGCTCACAGCTCCACTGATTTGGTCATTTTGATTTCTGCTGCTGATTCAAAAAGACTTTGCAAGGGGGCGGAAAATAACAGAGTGCATAAAGCATGGTGACTTCTAATGTAAGCCATTCAATGCTATAATATTACAAAATGTATGCAAAATCTAATAAGAATCTGGTTAAAAATAAACAGAAACACTAAATTCCATTGAGTTGCATCCAACTGTGTTTTACAGAGTAGATCTATTGAGATTGATGGATCTGAGCTAGTCATGCCCTATTATTATTATCTGAATTTATATCCCACTCTTCCTCCCAAAGGAGCCCAAGGCGGCAAACACATCATCATCAATAACATCAAAGCATTCTAAAAACAGTTACAGTTAAAACAGTTACTGTTAAAAACATTCTTTTATTCAGTGGGCCTGGTAGTTTACTAGCAGCCAATGCAGTACTTTCAGGACCAGTGACACATGGTCCCATTGGGCCGCCCAACTTACCAGCAGCCACGTTCTGCACTAGCTACACCTTCTGGATCATCTTCAAGCATAGCCCTCATACAACAAATTACAGTAATCCAGATGAGAAGTCACCAGAGCTTCATGGACAACTAAGGCCAGTCTATCCCAGTCCAGGAACAACTGTAGCTGGCGAATCAGCCTAAACTGGGCATAAGTACCCCTAGCCACATAAGCCACTTGGGACTGTAGTAACAAGTTGGAATCCAGGAGTACTCCCAGAGTACAAACCTGTTCCTTCAAGGGGAGTACAACTCCTCCAAGAACAGGTCACACACTTAATTCCCAGACATGGGAACCACCCATCTACAGCACTTCCATCTTACCAGGATTCAACCTCAGTTTATTGGCCCCCATCCAGTCCATCACTGCTTCCAGATACTTGTCTAACAACTTCACAGCCTCTCCTGATTCCAACAAAATTGAGAGATATACCTGCATGCTGTCAGCATACTGATGACACCATGCTCCAGATCTCCACATGACAGCTCTCAGCAGTTTCATACAGATGCTAAATAGCAAAGGAGACAGAATGGACCTTTGTGGGAACCCACAGCCCCAAAGCCATAGAGCTGAGCAACAATCTCCTAGTACTACTTTCTGGTAGCAGCCCTGCAGGCAGGAGCAGAACCACTATGATACAGTACCTCCACTTCCTTCAGTCACTCCAGAAGAACATGATGGTCAATGGTAGCAAAAGCTGCTGAAAGGTCAAGGAGAACCAAAAGGGTCACACTGCATTAGCATAGAATCATAGAATAGTAGAGTTGGAAGGGGCCTATAAGGCCATCAAGTCTGACCTCCTGCTCAATGCAGGAATTCAAATGAAAGCATTCCCAACAGATGTCTGTCCAGCTGCCTCTTGAATGCCTCCAGTGTCGGAAAGCCCACTACCTCTCTAGGTAATTCGTTCCACTGTCGTATGGCTCTAATAGTTAGGACGTTTTTCCTGATATTCAGTCAAAACATTATTCCCATGAGCTCATTATTCCATGTCCTGCACTCTGAGATGATCAAGAAGAGATCCCGGCCCTCCTCTGTGTGGCAACCTTTCATGTACTTGAAAAGTGCTATCATATCTCCCCTCAGTCTTCTCTTCTCCAGGCTAAACATGCCCAGTTCTTTCAGTCTCTCCTCATAAGGCTTTGTTTCCAGTCCCCTGATCATCCTTGTTACCCTCCTCTGAACCTGTTCCAGTTTGTCTGCATCCTTCTTGTGCGGAGACCAGAACTGGATGCAGTACTCAAGATGAGGCCTAACCAGTGCTAAATAGAGGGGAACTAATACTTCACGCGATTTGGAAATTATATTTCTGTTAATGCAGCCTAAAATAGCATTTGCCTTTTTTGCAGCCACATCACACTGTTGGCTCATATTCAGCTTGTGATCAACGACAATCCAAAGATCCTTCTCGCATGTCATATTGCTGAGGCAAGTATCCCCCATCTTATAACTGTGCATTGGGTTTGTTTTTACTAGGTGTAGAACTTTGCATTTATCCCTCTTGAATTTCATTCTGTTTTTTTGGACCAATGCTCCAGCCTATCAAGGTCCCTTTCAATTTTGTTTCTGTCTTCCACGGTATTAGCTATGCCCCCTAATTTTGTATCATCTGCAAATTTGATAAGCATGCTCTGTACCTCCTCATCCAAGTCATTAATAAAAATGTTGAAGAGCACTGGGCCCAGGACCAAGCCCTGTGGTACACCACTTGTTACTTCTGCCCAGTTTGAGAAGGAACCATTGATAAGCACTCTTTGAGTACGATTCTGGAGCCAACTGTGGATCCACCTGAGAGTTGTTCCATCTAGCCAAATTTAGCTAGCTTGCTAATCAGAATATCATGGGGCACTTTGTCAAAGCTTTGCTGAAGTCAAGATATATTATGTTCACAGCATTCCCGCAGTCTACAAGGGAGGTTACCCAATCAAAAAATGAGATAAGATTAGTTTGGCAGAATTTGTTCTTCATAAATCCATGTTGGCTTCTAGTAATCACTGCATTGTTTTCAAGGTGCTTACAGATTGACTGCTTTATAATCCGCTCCAGAGTTTTCCCAGGGATTGATGTTAGGCTGACTGGTCTGTAGTTCCCCGATTCGTCCTTTTTGCCCTTTTGAAGATAGGGACAACATTAGCTCTCCTCCAGTCATCCGGCACTTCACCCATCCTCCATGATTTCACAAAGATAATAGACAGCAGTTCTGAGAGTTCTTTAGCCAGTTCCTTCAATACTCTAGAATGCAGTTTATTGGGCCCTGCCAATTTGAACTTGTTCAAAGTGATTAGGTATTCCTTGACCATTTGTCTATCAAGCTCAAGCTCCAGTCCTGCCCCTTCCACTTCATGTTTCCTGAGAGGGCCATAGACCCTCTTTTGGAAGAAGACTGAGCCAAAGTAGGAATTCAGCACTTCTGCCTTTTCTTTGTCATCTGTTATCATTTTGCCATTCTCATTGAGTAGCTGTGCCACCATTTCTTTTCTCTGTCTTTTACTATGGACGTACCTAAAGAAAGCTTTTTTGTTGCTTTTAGCATCTCTCACTAACCTCAGCTCATTCTCAGCTTTAGCATCAATCAGAGTGACCAAGACTTTCGGGGTGCCAAAACCGGGGCTGAAACCAGATTGAAATGGATCTAGATAATCTGCTTCTTCCAAGTATACTTGTAGTTGTCACCACCCTCTCAAACACCTTGCCCAGGAACGGAATATCAGAGACTAGGTAGTAGTTCCCTAAAATCTCTGGATCCAATGAGAACCTCTTCAAAAAGGAGCATATTTCTACTTCTTTCATGGTGGTAGGCATGACTCCTTCCCATAGTGAAGCACTGACCATTCCCTGAACCCATCCAATCAATCCCCTCATACTATCTTTTATCAACCATGGTGGGCAGGGATTGAGAGGGCATGTAGTCAACCTCACCATTGCAGGTGTCCTGTCTACATCCTCTGGCTGCAACAACTGAAACTGATCCCAGAAGCTGTAATTCAACGGTGCTCCAAGGACGTCCAACAAACCTAAGACAATTGTGGCATCAAGTTCAGCATGGATCCAAGTAATATCCCCCCCTCAAGTGATTCACAAATCTCTCACAACGGGCTATTGAGTAGCTATTGAGTAGTCCATTGTTAATGGACCATCTGGTTTACCAATCTAAACAGCTCTGCTGCGTGATTCTCTGAGGATGCAATAGAGGCCAAGAGATATGCTCTCTTCACTGCCAGCACTGCCATGTGGTAGAAACAGCTATGTTCTTGTATCTCTCTTTGAGGTCCACTTGATCAATGGGTCTACTGTGAGTAGGACTAACATTGCATACAGTACAACCCCTTGTGCTTTAAAGCAATAAGAGACATTCTATCTGTGTAACGTCAAGGAGAAATATAAGGAATTATGGGGGGAAATCCTGGAAAAGGTGAATAGGTACCTTGACTCAACATCCGTTGATCCCATTACCACCTTGAAAGGAAGCAAAGATCTTCCATGAGTCCACTCTGCATTGGACTACCCAAAACATAAAAAAATAAATGACTCTTTTGCACACTACTGGAGACAAAGAGAGTTCTTCTTTTCCTTCCTTTTCCTTTATTTAAGAAATGTTTGCATAAAATTGCTTCAGCTCATGGCCTACAGTATTTTAATAATTCTGTATCTACAACACCTACATAGACCTGACACCTGTTTTCACAACAGCAGCAGCAGCAGTAGAGCTGCAAAAAATGTCTGCAAATATCAGTAGCTGATGCTGAGAAATGCAAATGTCGTGTTCCCAATAGACTAGTCCCTACTCAAATCTCTTGCCAGCAAACTTTAAAGCTTCATGGAGGTGTCAGCAGTAGGCAACCTGACCTCCTTGCTCATAAATTGCACCTCCATTTTGTGCTAGATGTTCAGGAAAGCTCAGAGATGTGTCAGGATTATAAAGACCTTCAGATGTCAGGTTTTGTCTTGAATTCCTCCCAGTCAAACTAGGCTGCACCACACAATACAACAAAGTAGATGTCACCTTCCAAAGCATGGTGCCATGAATCCATCCAGTTTCCCAACAATCAAGAAGACATTTGTAATGTAATAAAAGATAAGGCATATAAAACCAGTGCAGATGGAACAGTTCTAGTACCCTAACCATGGTTACAAGAGTGTGTTGGGACCATGGGATTGTGCAACTCACTATCCCAGGTCCCTCCCTCCTTTCACAATACTCTGCCTACCCTACGAGTCTTAACTGCAGTTTTGTGTCTCATAAGCACTAACAGTAGTCGTAGTAAAAGTTCTCTCTTGATTATGGAAGCAGCCTCAAAACCCTGGTTTCAAATCTTGGTCAAGAGGAAACTCTGGTTAAGGCTGGCAGGAGAAAACTGAGCCAGAGGAGGGAAGGTGTGTGCAATCCTATTGCTCCCAATATTTTCTTGTGTTGCCTGCTGTTTTAAAACCTGTTTGTTTTAAACTGCTGCCACTTTTGTTTGTAACATTGTTTTAGTTTTAGATTATATTTTATCTTATTTTGTACTACACTGGTTATGTATAAGCTATTTTGTTTACTTGTGTAGAAAGGCAGGGTATAAATGAAATCATCATGATTATGATATCAACAATATCAGTAATAAATCAAATGGCTCTAAAATCTTTGGAACAGGAATAAAATCTTAATACAAGGGAGCTTGCGTGCATCTGAATACAAGCTTAAATAAAAGAGAGCTTGCATGAAACTGCTCACTTTTTAAATTCCCATAGCTTTCTTTTGTACAGTGTTCATCTATTCACCAGCACCCTTGGAAGGACTGGAATCTTCATTTAATCAGAATCCCAGGGTAGAAACACACTCACTGTTCTGCCAGTTCCAGTGCATCCCCACCTCTCTTTTCTGAAAATTGGGGCACATGACACTAGTCAAACACCACCCCTTTTCACTGTAAAACCTGGTGGGAGCAGCTTGAGTGTAGTTTTTTAATTCAGCTTCAAAGCGATTATGCAACTGATTGGCAGATCAACCCATTCCCCCTCCAGGTGTGACTAATGGAAATGGCAACTAGTGTGTTTACAGCCCCAGTTTAAAAATCCAAACTCTTAGCACATCCATTTTTCAAAACACATGCAAATCAATTTTCTTGGATTCATGTCAGATACTGCATCCAGTTCTGGTCTCCGCACTTCAAAAAGGATGCAGACAAACTGGAACAGGTTCAGAGGAGGGCAACAAAGATGATCAGGGGACTGGAAACGAAGCCCTATGAGGAAAGACTGAAAGAACTGGGCATGTTTAGCCTGGAGAAGAGAAGACTGAGGGGAGATATGATAGCACTCTTCAAGTACATGAAAGGTTGCCACACAGAGGAGGGCCAGAATCTCTTCTCGATCGTCCCAGAGTGCAGGACACGGAATAATGGGCTCAAGTTGCAGGAAGCCAGATTTCGACTGGATATCAGGAAAAACTTCCTAACAGAGCCATGCAACAATGGAACGAATTACCTAGAGAGGTAGTGGGCTCTCCGACACTGGAGGCATTCAAGAGGCAGCTGGACAGCCATCTGTCAGGAATGCTTTGATTTGGATTCCTGCATTGAGCAGGGGGTTGGACTCGATGGCCTTGTAGGTCCCTTCCAACTCTACTATTCTATGATTCTATGTGGTCACTTCCCACTGACAAAGGATAGTTTTTTAATTCTGGAAACTTAATCTCAAAGTCTTCAACAAAGAAGCCTAATGAAATCAGTTCCACCTCCTAATCAAATGCTATTGGTTTTTGGTAGCCTAGGTCCAGTAGTATATAGCTAATCTGCCAAATAAATCCAGTACAGATTCATGAGAGCCAGTGTGGTGTAGAGGGTAGAATGTCAGACTACAACTAAGGAGACTCAGCCTCTAATTCACACTCAACCATGAAGCTCATTGAATGACGTTAGATAAATCACTGTTTCTCACCTAGGGAAGGGGTAGAAATTCAATTCAGTTCATGCTTAAAAGTGAACCTACCTAAAATGCAATTTCCAAAGCAATACACAAAACAAACCACAGCCAAGGATGTATACAGAGACACTGTCTGCTAAATATCTTGGTCCCAAGTTTTGTTAGGACTTTATATGCCAACAGCTAAACCTTGAACATGGCTCAACAGCTAATAGGCAGCCAGTGCAGTTTTTCAATATAGGTGAAATATGTGTGTAGTGAGAAGCTCCACTAAGCCCCCTAGCTGCTGTATTCTGCATCAGCTGCAGTTTCTTGACCAAGCATAAAGGAAGCCTCACATAAAGCACATTACAGTAATCTAACCATGAGGTAACCAATGCATGAGTCACAGTAGTGGGATCTTCCTATCCAGGAACGGGCATAGTTGTTGCACCAACCAAAATTGGTGATGGACACTCCATGTAACTAAGGCCACTTGGGTCTCCATGGAGTAAAGATAACTCCAGGAGCGCACTCAAATTATGTGCCTCCTCCTTCAGAGGAAGTGCAGTGCCATCCAGAACTGGTAAACTACCCAGTTCCCAGACCCAGGAACCACCTACCCACAGCATCTCTGTCTTTTCTGGATTCAGCTTCATTTTATTAGCCATCATCCAACCCATGACTGCATTTAGACACTGATTCAGGATGTGCACTGATTCAGGATGTGCACAGAGTCTCCTGATTCAGATGTTATGGAGAAACAGAGTGGGATGTCATCAGCATATTGATGGCAGCGTACCCCCAAACTCCTAATGACCACTCCCAATGGCTTCATATAGATGTTAGATGGGGACAAAATGGTCCCACAGTTCAACTTCCAGGGCCTTGAGACACAGTCACCCAATGCCATTCTCTGGAACCAACCCCAAATATACCCCCAACTCATAGAGGCAGATCGGGAGGATATCATGGTCTGTGGTATCAAAAGCTGATGAAAGATTGAGCAGAAGTAACAAGGTCACACTCCCTCTGTCCCTTTCCCATAAAATGTCACCCATCAGGGTGACCAGGGCAGATTCTGTTCTGAAACAGAGTCTGAACCCAGACTGAAAAGGGTCAAGATAATTAGTGTCATCCAAGAGCGCCTGCAAATGAATCACCACCACTCTCTACAGTACCTTGCCACAAAAGGAGTATTTGCAATAGGGTGGTAGTTAGCATAAAGCTCTGGATTCAAGGAAGGTTTTTTGGGGAAGTGGTTGTACCACCTGATCACACAGAGATAGGTTCATCATTCAAGCCCAGGACCAATCAGAGGGGGGACCAGGAGGATCATTGGGCCTGGGCTTCAAGTTCAAAGAGGCCCTCACATTTAGACCCTTGTTAATTTAAGGGCATTTGATAAGCTTTGCAAGTTATTTTTATGCTTACTAGACCAAAATGTGGCATATACTTTCAGCTTAAATCTGCAAATTAGCACACCTGCATAGAAAAAGTCTAGGAAAACATCTGTTAAATTAAAAAATATTCAAATTATGTCTCTCTCTTTTTTTGGTGCCTTGTTTTCTTTTCATGTATCATCTTTTTTATTATTATAGCTAAAGGCCTCAAAAGGTAGAAGTGGTCCAGACCTCTCTCAGCCTCTGAGAGGACCTGCTCAAGCCATGATGGGCAAGGGTCCAAGACAGTATGTAGTGGGTTACACACATATAAGAGTATTGTCCACATCTTCATGCCTCAGAAACTGATCCCATAAAATAAGACAAGATAGTTCACTGGATGCCTCAGCTGACTCTGCATCAAGCTGGCATGAAAATGAGTGGTTTTGTCCTCCAGGTAATCTTGTGTATAAGCTGAAGCACACAAGCCAGTATCTTTCCTCATACGTGTGTTAAAACTCCCTGTAGCATCTTTCACTTTAGTGTCAAAAGTCCCAAGTGTACAGTGCAGCAATGGTGCACATTTAAAAGAAACTATGGATCCTTTTCAGCTCCTCAGGTCACATGATTGCTCTTCATGGTCCTACTTAAAAGAAGGGTCCTGAGCATTTTCTTTACATAATGCAAAAAAAAAAATTAATGGAACATTTGCATTAATCCATACACTTTATGCAGCATTAACATACAAAATTGCTTTACTTTTGCTAGATTACTTAAAGAAAAATCTTCAGACCAGAGGAGCTGAAGACAGGGCTGAAACTGAAGGTTGGAACTCCTCCAACAGAAAACACGATCCCTTTCAGTAGAGGTTGGTACCCATTGGGACTTGTAGGGCACAAGGCAGGGAGGCCAACAGTAGGTGGATCCAGAGCCAATGAACAGCAGAACCAACTAATTCTGGTTTCTATCTGCATCATCCTTCTTGCTGAGTTCTACAAAGGTAACACTGCAACTAGGGAGAAGGAGGCAGGCCGATGGGGGTTGGCTGAGGACAGGTTGAGTTTGGTGGGGCAGTGCCCCATTTGCCCTAATGGATCAGCTCCCACTGTACCCTTCCACTGTACCCTTGGACAGAAGCCATAATTCCCCCAAAGAAGCAGGAAAAGAAATCACACAATGGCCATTTGGAATTGCCAGGGGATACAAATAGATAGGGGCAGGGGTGGGAGAGAGAGAGCAACCAGACCAGTAGCCTTATATTGGGAAGACCTGTTTTAGACTATGGGCTCTGCCTGCCTGCATATCTTTTAAAAGAACACTGTTTTCTAAGAGCCAATAAAACCATCTGCTTCACTGATCCCACAGTGTCCAAGGCTTCATTTGCATCTCGGTGTGAAGTACAGCATTGCATAGTTGTGCCCGGTTGCAGATTATCTATCTTCCCTCAAGCATTGCATTTTTATCTCAGCGATAAACTTAGATCTCAGTGAATTTAGAGCTCCTGCTTCTTTGGGTTGATGACAGCCTTCATAAATGACTAAACTAATCTATGAATAGCTTTAAAGTCATGTTTGTTCTTTTCACTCTTGGTTTTTTATATATATTGTGAGAAGACACTGTGTCAGCAATGTAACAAAATAACTTTTTATTTTCTCAGGGATAGGGGTGCCATTGGACATGTTTGCATTCTGCACACTTCATGAAGTTCTTAGCATTCAGGTGGCTGAATGGTATACTGTAGATTAAAGAGGCAGATAAGAAAGCCCAGTTTGTTATTTGATCCAAAAGATATTACTTGGTTTTATTGTTTACACCCAAACTTCCCTGAGCCTTGAATTCAAAACAGCCATGGTCATAGGCAGCTATAGCATGTTCAGATATCTACATCATTTTTTCCCTAGACTAAAAAAGTATTTCTTCAATTTTGGATTGCAAAATTGTGCACTTTTAAAATCTGAAAGCTACAGCAATTCCTTAAGAGAAAAATAAAGGCAGAAGGAAAAAAGAGTCAATAATGCAAGATTGGTGAAGAAGTTCTATTTAAAGAGCATTTGGTTACCTAGCAACTGCTGTAGGAGGTAACGGATATCCAAACTTTTTTCCCTACTAGCACTTCTGACATGTGCGTGTGTGTGTGTGTGTGTGTGTATATATATATATATATATATATATATATATAGTGTGTGTGTGTTCATTAGACCACGATGCATTGTGAAAAGGTTTTTAACAGTCAGGAGATGTGACTGTATTTAAGATTCCTTTTTCCAGTCACTAGTTCATTGTCAGCAGCAGTTACAGAGCAGCTTTATATGCTTTTAGACACAGCCAGGAAATTAGTCCTGCATGACTGAGTCAGAGAGAGCACAAAGTATAACTATCATCATCCATTTCCTTTAACAATTGTTTGTTTCTTGGGATGATAACAGAATTCCATGCCACAATAACAGACCTGGGTAGGGTTCCCACACACACACACCAGTTTTAGAAAAGAAACCAAACCTCTAAGGAAACCATGACCTTCTTTGTCAATGATATTCTATGTCCACTCCCAGCTAATTTTTTAAAACTTTTTATTTTAAGCTAAAAAATACTCAGTGATCTAAAGCTTATTGGGTGGCTTCCTTTTTCTTCCCAAGCTCAGCAAAGCTGTTAGGTTGGAAGAAAAGACAAAACCTGGACTGAAGTTAATTGAACATAGAGCAAGCTACCCAAAACCATATCCTTGAAATGAAGGATTCTGTTTCTTTAAA
Source organism: Rhineura floridana (assembly GCF_030035675.1). Lineage (NCBI taxonomy): Eukaryota > Metazoa > Chordata > Lepidosauria > Squamata > Rhineuridae > Rhineura > Rhineura floridana. The sequence continues at coordinate 56,733,307 of NC_084483.1, forward strand.
AATGGAGTTTCCATTAATTTAAAATGGGTTTGGCTACAAAAAGGAATGCGGGGATGTGGTTATGGGTTAGTTAGGGTACTGCAATGGGATTCTGAAGACCATGGTTGTGTCCTGATCATTCCATCCCTTCAGGCAAAAAAGGATCTCTCAACTGCAAGAAATATACGTCAAGGTATTTATTTCATTGAAGGGAATTGGGAAACCACTCAATGTGAGTTCTAATGAGCATATGGATCTGGATCAGGCATGCAATCCAAAAAAAAGTTGAGTACCAAAGTGATACTCAAAGGCTGAATCCTTTTCTGGACTGTAGCTGGCCAGCAGCCAGCTCCAGCTCTATACTACATTGCAATGCCTACCTGCTCCAAGGGAGGGAATACCATTTAAAAGCAGAGCTTGGAAAAGTTACTTTTTTAAACTCCAACTCCCATCAGCCCCAGCCAGCATGGGCACTGGGGATTGGGCTGATGGGAGTTGTAGTTCAAAAAATTAACTTTTCCAAGCTCTGTCTAAAAGCCATAGACCAGTTGTTCCTCTGCCTGTCAGTGCCCTGCCATCCCAGTGCCCATGAGGGTGCGCCACTTCACAGCCGGTGCCCTCATGTGACATGGACAGCAGCTGCCAGAAGTAAAGCTTGGAGGGAAGGTGGGTTGGATGGCAAGGCAGGACTTCCAGGAATAAAGTTTCCTTCCTCTTGGTGGTTGAGGGGGCAAGGGAGAGGAGAAGCAGCCACAGCTAGGACCCAAGAAAAGAAGACTCCCAAAGTAGGCAGAAAGTTGCCAGGGGGGTTGTTAGCTCTACCTGCCTTGACCAAGAGCACTGCTCCCAAGGAGACAGCCAGCTACTGCCCAAGCTCACATCCTTTCCTCAAGGCAAGCAGTTTGTTTATTCTGACCATTTGTATTGTCATCCTGCTTAATTACTGTTGTCTCTAAGCAGTGCACAACAGACTCAATCAATGAAACTAAAAATGAGTTCAAACTATAAAATCAGAATTCAATTACAATGTCTAACATAATTTTTTTAAGTCTTTATTAGGCACTAGAAGTTAATCAGGAAGGGAGCCTGTCTGATTTCAACTGGAAGAGAGTTCCATAAAATTGGGTCCACAATACTGTGCACATGGCTCCTGGTGGATCTGAGCCTTGGGGAACCATTAACAGTGACTCCCCCAAAGACCACAGTGATCGGATAGAGATATAAGGGATCAGGTGCTCCCTGAGGTATCCTGTACCCAAGTTGTTAAGGGCCTTGTAAATTAATATAAGAAACTTGAACCTGGCCCAGATCAGACCTAACCAGGAAGGGCATGGGAACCTCCACTACATCAACTTCTTGTTTATTTCCTTTCCCCTGTGAATTGCAAGAGTCTGACTACTCTGCAGACTTTTTTTTGTTACTCCTTGTCTTTTCCTGTTAATCTTGCATAGCCTCAGACAAAGTTACCATTGCCCTATTAAATGGGACCCTCAGCTTCTCAGCTCATTACTACCATCCAGGCCTCCTTCTCTGTGGTAGGCCTCTGTTTTGTTGGGTGCACCAGGAACTCAGGAAGCTGCCTTATACCAAGTCAGACCATTGGTCCATATAGCTCAATATTGTCTACACTGAGTAGCAGTAGCTCTCCCAGGTTCCAGACTGGATTGTCTCCCGGCTCTACCTGGAGATGCCAGGGATTGAAACTGGGACCTTCTGCATACAAAGCAGATGCTCTACCACTGAGCTATGCCCTTCACCATGAGGCCCCCGGTCTGTAACAGCAGTTATCTAGCTGAATTAGAACCTCAGCTCCTCCAGCATTAACTGCTTGATTCCAACAGGGCTTTGCCCATTGTAAGGCTAACCTTCACCTCTACCCATGCTGAACTCATATATAACATATTTATTTATTTATTTATTTATTTATTTATTTATTTATTTCATTAAACTTATAGACTGCCCCATAGCCGAAGCTCTCTGGGCGGTTTACAAGAAAAAGAACAGCATCAGAAATACAATATACATATAACAATATAAAACATTAAAATTTTAAAATGTTAAGATTAAAACAGTTCCAACATATACTAACTAATTAAAATGCCTGGGTGAAAAGTTTTAACCTGGCGCCGAAAATATAGTAATGTTGGCGCCAGGCGTATTTCCTCAGGGAGGTTGTTCCACAGTTCGGGGGCCACCACTGAAAAAGCCCTTTTTTGTGTTGCTGCTCTCCAAGCTTCCCTATGGGTAGGCACTCGGAGGAGGGTCTTCGTTGATGAGCAGAGTGTACGGGCAGGTTCATATCGGGGGAGGCGTTCCAACAGGTATTGTGGTCCTGTGCCATGTAGGGCTTTGTAGGTTAGAACCAGCACTTTGAACCGGGCCCAGAAACATATAGGCAGCCAATGCAAGCAGGCCAGAACAGGTGTTAAATGGTCGGACCGTCTGGTCCCCATTAACAGTCTGGCCGCTGCATTCTGCACAAGCTGCAGTTTCCGAACCGTCTTCAAAGGCAGCCCCACGTAGAGTGCATTGCAGTAATCTAGTTTCGAGGTTACCAGCGCATGAACTACTGAAGCGAGGTTCTCCCTGTCCAGATAGGGGCGTAGTTGGGCCACCAGCCGAAGTTGGTAAAAAGCACCCCTTGCCACCGAGGCTATCTGAGCCTCGAGTGACAGGGATGATTCTAGAAGAACTCCCAAACTACAAAGTTGCTCCTTCAGGGGGAGTGCAACCCCATCCAGAACAGGTCAAACATCCACCAACCGGTCAGGAGAACCACCCACCAGCAGCATCTCGATCTTGTCTGGATTAAGCCTCAGTTTGTTAGCTCTCATCCAGTCCATTGTCGCAGCTAGGCATCGGTTCAGCACGTTGACAGACTCACCTGTAGAAGATGAAAAGGAGAAATAGAGCTGCGTGTCATCAGCATACTGATGGCAACGCACTCCAAAGCTCCTGATGACCGCACCCAGTGGCTTCATATAGATATTAAAAAGCATGGGGGACAGAACTGACCCCTGCGGAACTCCATACTGGAGGTCCCAGGGTGCCAAGTAATGCTCCCCAAGCACTACCCTCTGGAAACGGCCCACCAAGTAGGAGCGGAACCACTGCCACGCAGTACCGCCCACTCCCAAATCAGTGAGTCGGCCCAGAAGGATACCATGGTTGATGGTATCAAAAGCCGCTGAGAGATCAAGGAGAATCAGCAGAGTCACACTCCCCCTGTCTGTCTCCCGACAAAGGTCATCATACAGGGCGACCAAGGCTGTCTCCATGCCAAAACCGGGTCTAAAGCCGGACTGAAATGGATCCAGAAAATCAGTTTCATCCAAGAGTGTCTGGAGCTGGTTTGCAACCACTCGTTCCAGGACCTTGCCCAGGAATGGAACATTAGCTACGGGCCTATAGTTGTTAAAGTTTTCCGGGTCTAAAGATGGTTTCTTCAGAAGTGGTCTTACTGTCGCCTCTTTCAGGCGGCCAGGGACCACTCCCTCTCGCAGTGAAGCATTAATCACTGCCCTGGCCCAGCCGGCTGTTCCAGTCTTTTATTAGCCAAGAAGGGCAAGGGTCCAACCTAGAAGTGGTCGCACGCACCAGTCCAAGCACCTTGTCGACGTCCTCGAGCTGTACCAACTGAAACTCATCCAAAGAATCAGGACAAGACTGTGCACTGGACATCTCATTCAATTCAACTGCTATAACATTGGAGTCCAAGTCCTGGCGGGTGCAAGAGATTTTATCCTGGAAGTGCCTAGCAAATTCATTGCAGCGTGCCTGAGATGACTCCACCATGTCCGTAGGGCCAGAATGCAAAAGCCCTCGGACGATTTTAAAAAGCTCCACCGGACGGCAGAGAGATGATTTAATGGTGGCAGCAAAATATTGCTTTTTTGCTGCCCTCACTGCCCCTAAGTACAACTTAATATAGGCACTTACCAGTGCATAATTGCATCCATCAGGCATTCGCCTCCATCTGCACTCAAGCCGTCTCCTCTGCTGTTTCATCGCTGTCAGCTCCAAGATATACCATGGAGCTGCATGAGCTCTACACAAGAGAGGGCGCACAGGAGCAATCGTGTCAACCGCCTGGGTCATTTCTGCATTCCACAGGTCCACCAGGGCTTCAACAGGAGCGCCAGCCTTATCAGCCGGAAAACTCCCCAGAGCCCTTTGAAAATCCTCAGGAATCATTAGTCTCTGGGGGCGGACCATCTTAATGGGTCCCCCACCCTTGCAGAGGGGAGAGGTCGCAGTAAGTCTAAACCTCAACAAGCGGTGATCTGTCCATGACAAAGGGACCGATGTAAAATTCCCTATATACAGATCACCATCCCCCTGTCCCGTGGCAAAAATTAAGTCTAGAGTATGTCCTGCTATATGTGTTGGGCCAACAACATATTGTGACAGCCCCATGGTTGCCATGGAAGCCATGAAGTCCTGAGCCGCTCCAGACAAGGCGGCCTCGGCATGGATGTTGACATCCCCCAGCACCATCAGTCTAGGGCATCTCAGCAATACATCCGAGACCACCTCCGTCAGCTCAGTTAGGGAGTCCATTGGGCAGCTGGGTGGGCGGTACACCAACAGAATCCCCAATCTGTCACGTTGGCCCAACACAAGATGCAAACACTCCAGACCAGTAACCACAGGGACAGGGTGCCTGGAGAGGGAGATGGAACTCCTATAGACCACAGCCGCCACCCCTCCCCATCCCTCAGATCTACCCTGATGCTGAACCAGATACCCCGGTGGACACAGCTGGGAGAGACCAACTCCTCCCTGCTCACCCACCCAGGTTTCCGTAATACATGCCAGATCGGCTCCCTCATCCACAATTAAATTGTGGATGAGGGAGATCTTATTTTGTACCGACCTGGCATTTAGGAGCAGCATCCGGAGATCCGAGAGCTGGCTGATAGGACAACCAAAAAACCTGTGGGTGTGAGGGAGACCGGAACAAGGCACAGTCATTAGCTGCATGGGCTGAGTTCTCCTCACCTGGCAAGTCTTCCTCACAACGCCATATCTGCCTCTGCCCGTCACCACGCCAACTGGGGCCCCCTCAGATCTCTCCACTCGATTCTGAGTCCCTTCCCCCAGGCACATAATGTAAACCTAAGACTCACACACCATTCACAAACATCCACACTCTCATCACACATAGACCACCTCACTCCCACAAAAACAGAGCTGCAAATACGTGCTGACAATATTGGCAGTTCTTCTCCCAAAGATAAAAAATTGGGGGCGATGGTAACAGCCAAAGAGCGATAACAGGGGCAACTAGTAACAATCGCGACTCTCCCTCGTCAAGTAATAGTGACGTCCCTTCCCGGCGAACAGGTGGAGAGAAAAAGATTAGTCACAGCTGGCGGGCATCCAGGGCTCAGTCCTGCAAAGCACCACACCAGCCAAACTACAGCAGTCCAACCAGGAGAATATAACTGCCTAGCATTAGCAATTATTACAGTAGCAAGGTTTTTATAATATAACTCACTTTGGGGTATCCATCCACATTGAAAGAACAGCTTCAGATTACTCACACTTTCTTTTTTTGGCCCTCAATGCAATCTTAGAGAGCAAAGAGCAGAAAGGATAGCTAAAATGTCTTTTTTTTCTTTTTTGAGGATCTAAAGAGAGTGCATCCTTTCTCCACACATCCCTCTTTCTCCACACTCTCCTGACATACACCAACTCACACCCACCTCCAAACTCCACCAAAACAACCCACTCACGTCCACTAAACACCTCTCAAACAACCCACTAACGTCCACCCAGATTCAACTGTCATCCTTCCATTTATACTCTCAGCCATCCAAACACTCAGCCAATCATCCAGCATTCTACTGCTCATTTACTCCCCCCTCCTCTTTCATTCCACTTGCCGTGTATCTTCTATACAAACAGCACTTACCATATATACATTAACACAGGAACATCACATTTCCCCCCCCTTAAAAATAACGGCAGAGTATTATTCCTGCTCTAGGATTCATACGCCGCGTTAACAATAAAACCAAGTCTTTATGGGGAAAATGTCTTTTTTGTTCCTACGTCTGCGTCACGTCACTGCAGTCCCAGCCACCTGCCTTGACAGTCCATTGGCCAATACATTGCCCTTGCCTTTTATGAACTGGAAGTCCACTTGATAGTCTTGTAGGGCCCAGGACCACCTCTGCAGCACAGTGTTATGGTTTTTCATAGTCTGTAACCTAAAGAGAGTGATGGCATGCAGCAATTCTCAAGTGGGAAGTAATACCCTGTGTAAGCCACCAAGTTTCACCTGAGCAGCAACAACAAAATGAATATCAAAAGTATGCCACACTGTAGATTTTTGAAATCAGCCTCCCTTCCCTGTGTCAGAGCAAAATACCAAAAATCATATTATTTACCTTTATTTTTTGTTTGTCTTCTCCCCTTATGTAGCACTACATTCCTTCAGGATAGAAATACTTTCAATGGAATTTTGATATCACTTGGACCATTTAAATGCAACTGAAAACAATCACTCATAAGGGGGAAAGTGTATCAGGAACCATTTAAATAATAATTACAATCTGTCACTTCCATGCAAGAGAAAATGTTCTCTTTTGTTATTTGCTTAATTGATTTATTTGCTTATTTATATATCAGTTTAATTGGCTAGGCCTGTTTTGTACCAGTGTTTCATCCTTTATCACTGCAAAGTGACAATAGTCACAATTTGCAAATGTTCTACTGCTGGTGTTTTCTTTGGTGTTAGATAAGAAATATTTTTCATTAATTCTCCTTGTCTGTACAAAGCATCAGCTTTATGTTGATACAACACAACTTGTACAAATCAAAACAGGCCTGATTTGTCCGGTGTCTTTCCCCCCTGTTTACAAAAACCCCTTAAGAATATTCTTAATTAATAAAATACAGATGATAAAAAAGCACAGAGTTTATTAAATACATGCAAAAGTTGAAAGATTTTGTTTGCTTCCTCAGTGCCTTTTACTTGAAAAGATTGCTGAGTCACTTGGGTTTTCAATCTTGAATGGGTCAGTGGAAACCAATGAGCAATGGGAAAAGAGTGATGTGTTTCTGCTGTGAAAGATGTCCTAGTATAAGGAAAACATATTAAGTAGCAGGGGTGAAGCCAGTGATTTGGATTTTGCGTACATTCTGTGTGTTCTGCTGTCTTTCACCTGCAGCTTGGCTATAATCTTCTTACAAACACTGTAAGAGCTAACATAGCCTGTAAAATTAGAAGTAGCTATCCAACAGAACGTTAAAAGAAACCTTGAGGCAGTATCAAAACTTCCCATTTTTCCATAGCAGATGCTAGCCACAGAAAATATATGAGATTTGCCAGTTCCCAGACTCCTATGATTTGGTCATGCAGTCGCTCAGTTGCTGCATACCCTTCAGTCTTCTAAGAATGGTGCAGACTGCCAGGGCCGGCACAGACAACCCCACCTTGCTTTACTCTCTCACTACTATAGCACAAGGGTAGTGAACCTTTTTCAGACCAAGGGCCACATTCACATCTAGGTAACCTTCCAGAGGCCACATGCCAGTGGCAAGCGGGGCCCAATGTAAAAGTGGCAAAACAACAAATGTAAAATGTACCTTTGTACAGTATGCTAGGTTTTAAATACACTTGGTGTTGGCCAGGGCCCATTGGGATTGGTGGGGCAAAAAGCAGACCACCCGACAGGAGGTGGATCCAGAGCCAATAACAGGCACAGCCAACTAATGCTAGTTTGGCCCCTCTCCTCCTCCCTTCTACAAAGGCAACACTAAGAGTAAGGGAAGTTGACAGCCAGTGTCATCCTCTGGACTGTTTGTAAATAAGAAGGCATGCAGGTGAGAAATGGCTGAGGGCAGAATGAGGGTGGTAGGACACTGTCTCACTTGCCCTCAGAGACTAGCCACCACAGAACACACTCACAGACCCCTCTCTATCTTCCATCCAGGCAACCAAGAGGTATTATCAGAGTTCCAGGATGCATTCCAGCCAGGCAAAAACACTCAAGGAGGGCTGATTAAAAGTGTGGTCTGGGAAAGGGGGTGTGGCTGAGAAGAGGATGTGGCGTGCGGGCCACATTTGGCCTTCAGAACTGAGGTTTCCCACACCTGCTGTAGCAGTGTCACATGCACCAAGGAATATACTGTTGCCCACAGATGCACTGATCTCTAGGGAAAGAGAGGGTCCTGGTTGCCTCAAGGGCAAAGCAGTTATCATTCCTCCATAAAACAAGGCATGATGCTAAACATGCCAGGCTCCTTTTTATAAACAAATTGGTGCCACATGGGTGCCCAATTTTCTCAAGCCAAGTGCAGGGGGGTTAACCCTTTTCTCCCCACCACAGTTCAAATGAAAATTCTCCAAGGAATGGAAGCCTCCATTGGCTTGCCTCTTACAGCAAATCAGAGCTTCAGAAGAGGGATGGTTTTCATTGGGACTGCTGGGGTGGAGTTTGAAAGGATTAACCCCCTTTCCTACGCACAATGGTCCCAAAAAAAATCCGCTCCCCCAGTGGCTATTTATAGTTGTTAAAAGGGACACAGCACTTGAAGTGATACATTTAGCATCATATTTAGTTTTGCTTTTGGTGCTTGCAAGTTAGCAGCCCAATTCAGGCAAGTGAGAGAAAAGGCTGCCTACTCCAGTTATGTGGTTTGTGTTGGAAGTGTGGCACTGAGCTCCATTTGGAAGGGTGGAACTGGTCTCCTGGGAGAAAGGACGGGATATAAATTTAATTATTAAAAAATAAGAGCCAGTGTGATGTAGTGGTTAAGGTGCTGGACTATGACCTGGGGGACCAGGGTTCGAATCCCCACACAGCCATGAAGCTGACTGGACGACCTTGGGCCAGTCACTGCCTCTCCGCCTCAGAGGAAGGCAATGGTAAACCCTCTCTGAATACCGCTTACTATGAAAACCCTATTCATAGGGTTGCCATAAGTTGGAATTGACTTAAAGGCAGTCCATTTTCAAGAATTCCTATTTGCATACCTAAGGGGAGAGAGAGACAGGGTCCTCCAGCTGGCTAGGCTTCCTAACCTTACCTGTGTTCCTCTACCTGTCTTCCTTCTGTTGTAAACTGATACTCTCAGGAAGCTGCTCTCACTTCCATTCTCTCCTTCCTTCTTTTTCTCCATTCAGCTGAGGAAGAGGAGACATTTTTGTCTTTGTTCCTCCCCTCTAATATGGGGAGAATAAGAATAACCAAGCCTAGCCATTGCACCTCCAACTCAGTTAGATAGAACTAGTTATGCCTTTCCTATCAGCTATGTATTTCTATAAATGAAATAGCTTTTTTTATTTTACAAAGTCTAAAGGCTCAGTGATTTGAGTGCAGGCTAACAGCCTGCTCCTTTCAGGTAAATCACACAGCACACATAACTCCGCAGCATCTTAATTCAATTCTCTGCTAACATATAGCAATAGGTCATGGACCGCAGTTACCTAAAATAAGCTGCAGTGTGTTGAATCCTGCTAAACAGGTTCTGCAAGACAGCCAAGAGCTGGAAAGGTGTGTGATTTACAAAGGATCAAAGGGAAACAAGACCAGAAAGGAAAGCTTAGGATAGGAATCATGGCTGAAGAATCTGCATTTGAAATATATATTGAAAAGTTGGAAAAAATAACTATGCCCTCTGGAGATCACAGCATTTCTGCTAAGACAGGATCTAGTGGAAGCCTTGACTGAAGAGTAGTCTCCAGACGGAGATGAAGCTGCATCAGCTACCTGGAAGCACAGAAATGGTAAAGTTTACAGCATTTTAATCTCTTCAATTTCTGATGAAAATTTGAATTTGTGTCTGGACTGTAGAACTGTCAAAGAAGTTCGGAGAAAGCTTAAGACAGTGCATGAAAAGAAATTTAAAAACATGTTATTTTTTGTACAAATCACTGTACTTGCTCAAGAAAATTCCTAGTGAGTCTCTGGATGAGCATCTAAATAAATTTACAAGTCTGCTCAGAGACCTTAAAAGATGTGGGAAATCTATGGATAAGGAACAGCAGAAAGTTATATTGTTAAATTCTGTCAATGAATGTTATAAAATGACTGCATATTGAAACGAACAGCTACAAATCTAGATCGGATTATGACATATTTGGATGATGAGGATTTTAGAAAAAGGAAAGGTGAAGTTCTCTCTGAGAATGCAAATTCTACTGTGGGCAGAGACAACAAATAAGAGTTATGAGTTATTCTCATGCCTCAAAGCCTCAACAAGGCACCAGAAGGAAAACAAACAAAGAAAGGCATGTCACATATGCAAATCTCATAATCACCTACAGAAAGACTGTCCAAGCAAACAGAAAGGGGAGAGGGCTGGTTTTAAAGAGAAGCAAGCTAAAGGAAAAACAGATAGCAGAGCTAAAGCAAAGCATTCCAGTTTTGCAAAGGGAAATGTATCAAAAGAAAGATTCTTAATTGACTCCAGGGCAATGGCCCACATAATATAAATGATAAATGACTCTTTAAAACCTTAAGCCCCCGTATCAGGAATGTGACTGTGGCAGGAGGAAAAATTTTCTTCTTGAGGAACTGGGACTGTGGTGCTTCTTTGCAAAATGCCAGATAGCACTATAGAGCTTGAATTGAAGGGCTCTCCTTTTGTTCTGGAATTTAAAGACAACCTTATTAATGCCACCAGGATTATCACTTGTGGAGGTAAACTGTATTTATTTGATAATACTTGTAATGTTATGAATCAAGGAGAAATCTGTTGTGCTGCAAAATTGAGAAATGGCCTTTCAGAATTGGAATATTACCCAGCAACACTTGCTAATAAAGTTAAGGACAGCTGTGATTTAGACTGTGTTGATATCTGACATAGAAGAATGAGGCATGCCAGCTTGGCTGGAATCAATGCCCCAGAGAAAGATAGTTTGGGTAGAGGCATTAAAATTGGACAGTGCAAATCCATGGAAAAATGTGAATATTACTTAAAGACTAAACGTGTGAAGCCAAAATTTCCTAAGAAAAGTAGAAGGAATCTCCTCTAGAGCTAATCCACACAGATGATTTTGGACCCTTTAAAATGTCCTAACAAGGCAGAAATATTTATATGTTCTCTTTCATTAATGATGATGATTTATTAAATTTATATCCCACTCTTCCTCCCAGAAGGAGCCCAGGGCAGCAAACAAAAACACTAAAAGCACTTTAAAACATCCTCAAAACAAAAGACTTTAAAACATATTAATCAAATCAAATTTTATTATGCGGCCACAGACCCAATATACAATTGATTGAACAAACAAGGTAAAACAAATATAGCAATTCAATGCGGTAATACAAGATGGCTTTATCCTAAAACAAACAAATTTAAAAAGTACCCTTCTTACGTAAACTCTGGACTGAATTAAAAAACTTTGCAACTGACTCTGAGATTGACTTGTCTGTATCAGACATTAGGTATTTCAAATACCAATCTGTAGATCTACCTGGGAAGCCTTTGATAATAGGAAAGATAAATCTGGAGCGTTCGGCATTATAAAAGTTACGGACGAAAAAAACATGGGCTATTGTTTCAACATCGACAGACATACAGGGACAAACTCGTTTCTCATAAGGAATACCTTGAAAGCGGCCCTCCAATATCGCAGAGGGGAGACAATTAAATCTAGCTCTGGAAAAAAGGTATCGATATTTCGGGATGGTCAAATTTTCCAGGTAAAACATATTAAAACAAAACATCTTAAAAAATCATATTAAAACAAAACATCTTAAAAAATCATATTAAAAAAAAATCTTAAAAACATCATTAAAAAAACAACTTTAGAAACATCTTAAAAAGCAATTCCAGCACAGATGCAGACTGCAATATGGTATCTCCTTAAAAGGCTTGTTGAAAGAGGAAGGTCTTCAGTAGGTGCTGAAAAGATAACAGAGATGGCACCTGTCTAATATTTAAGGGGAGAGAATTCCAAAGTGTCAGTGCCACAACACTAAAGGTCCTCTTCCTATGTTGTGCAGAACAAACCTCCTGATAAGGTGGTATCTACAGGAGGCCCTCGCCTGCAGAGCACAATGATCGACTGGGTATATACGGGGTAAGATGATCTTTCAGGTTATTCGAGGTATAATACAATCTACCAACTTAAAGAGAAAACTCACGTCCTTCTGAATTAAAGGACTACATCAGAGTTATTTCTAACAAATTTGGAGAAAGCCACAGACCATAAGGTCTGACAATGGCAGAGAGTATGTGTCTAAAGCAATGGAGACCTTCCTGTGTGAAGAAGGAATAGATTATCAGACTACTGTCTCATATTCTACAGAACAGAACGGCTTGCGAGAACAGAAGAACTGCACTCTTGGATATATAATTCATTCCCTGTTGGAAGATACACAGTTACCACTGCAGGATGCTTCTGATTGTACATTTGGATATATCCCCCCTTTTTTTTCTCCCCCCATCCCATTAAGACAAAGCACTGACTGAGGAAATATGCAAGTTGTAATTGAAGAGATACTTGAATTGGTAAAATGTACACCGTTGATCTTGGATGTTAATGTTGTGTTGTCGACCCTGTTGTTTCAGGGGTCTACAGGATTATGTCATTACAGTAAAACTTTAATAAAAACGTTATTAAAAAAAGAAATATTGGGGGGAAGTGGCAGTTACTGCCACCTATCTGCAGAACCAACTTCCTGCAACTGCATCAAGACACCATTTGAATTATGGCATGGGTGCACACCAAGCATGGCCTACCTCTGAGTATTTAGATGCAAAGTCTTCATGTACATCCCAAACCAAAGAAGGTCAAAACAATACCAAGGGAGGCATAATAATTCAGTATTCCACAAAGCAGAAGGAGTACAGTCATAGACCCCAAGACTGGCGAAGGTGGACTGTACAGAGCTGTGCACTTTGATGAAGGAAAGTGGCAACACCAACCAGAAGGGACACCACAGCAAACAAATGATAGTGATGAGGAAGTGGGAACTGAGTTGTTCTTCCACAACAAAAGAGGTGTTAGTGATGGAGAAGATGAGGAAGGCAAGGAGTCTGGGGCAGAAGAGCCAACAGAACCAGAAGGGACCAGTGAAATGCCAGCATCCAGACTCTCTGAATGCACCAAAAGAGGTGTACTACCAGACACACTGGCTTACCTCATGAGAGGTTATGAACTCCCAGAAACAGAGACCTGGGAGGACACTGAGGCCTTACCTAAAACTGAAGCTGAGAAGTGGAGGCAGAAGCCAAGGAAGAGCTGGAAGCCCTATGCAAAAATAAGATGTGGACACTGACCAGGCTTCCTCAAGGGAGAAAAGCCATGGGCTGCAAGTGGATCTTCAAGAAAAAGCCAGAAGCTGAGGGACATGTGGAAAGATACATATACAGTATACAAAAGATACTCTCAGAAATATAGAGTAAACTACAACCAGATATTTGCTCCAGTAGTCAAGAGTGCCACCATCAGGAAACTCCTGAGTGTTGCTGCCAACAAGAAAATGTGAATGGAACACATGGACATAAAAACAGCATTCTTGCATGATGAGATAGAAGAAGAAATCTACACATGCCAACTACCAAAGAAACCCTAGTGTGCAAACTGCAAAAATCCATCTATGGACTTAAACAAACTACTAGAGCATAGAATGAGAAACTAAGCCAAATGCTCTTGAAAGAAGGCTTTGTACAAGGCATAGCAGAGCCATGCCTGTACAATAGATTCAGAGATAATAGACTTACCTTCTAAGTTACGTAGATGATCTACTGTTAGCTTATGAGGACTCACCGGACAAGAAACAACTAGAGAATCTTCTAAACAAGGAGGTAGAGATGAAGTGCCTAGGTGATGTCACTCTCATTACCTCAGAGTACAAATTGAAAAGGAAAGGGAAGAAGTTGGATCTTTCTTGATGAGTCAAAGATAAAAGATCCAAGATCTTCTTGAGAATCTGGGACTGAAGGATGCACATCCAGCACCTACTCCAATTAAAGTAGGATACCTGAAACCAGACCACAACAACCAACTATGGGAAGACCATGAGAGCTACAGACAAGCCACTGAGAAACTCCTGTACATCAGCATGTTACCAGGCCAGACATAGTGGCAGCAGTGGAATACCTGTGCAGGAAAACTAGCTCACCAACCAAGAAGGGCTGGGAAGGAGTCAAAAGAGTGGTGACATACCTGAAGGGCACTCTAGACTTGAAGTTGAGGTTAGCAGCTACCCAAGATACCAAACTACTAGGATACACAGATGCTGGATGGGCTGAAGACACCACAGATCAAAAATCCACCAGTGGAAACATCTTCTGCTATGGAGATTCTGCTATGGAGATTCAGATCTGTTGGGCCAGCAAGAAACAAAAGAGACTGTAGCACTCCCTTTCACAGAAACAGAGTATGTGTCATCTTCTGAAGCAAGCAGATAGTTGGCATGGCTGCTTTCACTATTCAATGGATTAGGCATCTCAAGATGGAGTACTGTCCAACTGAAGAGATGACTGCAGATGCTATGACCAAGGCATTGGACAAAGGCAGACATCAGAAGTTACGAGGCAAAATGAACCTCATGGCCTGAACCAAAAACTCATTAAGAAGGGGTGTTGGAAGTGTGGCAAGAACTTCCATTCTCTCCTTCCTTATTTTTCTTCATCCAGCTGAGGGAGAGGGTATATTTTTGTCTTTGTTCCTCTCCTCTAGCATGGGGTAAATGACCAAGCCTGACCATTGCGCCTCCAACTTAGCTAGTTAGACTAGTTATGCCTTTTCTATAAACTATATATTTCTATAAATAAAGTAGTTTTTCTTATTTTACAAAGTCTAAAGTCTCAGTGATTTGAGTGCAGGCTAAAAGCCTGCTTCTTTCAGGTAAATCACACAGCACACATAACTTAACTCTGATGCATCTTAGTTAAATTCTCTGCATAACAATTTGATGCTATGAAGAAGCAGGTCCTCCAGATCACCCCCCTTCCCCCTGTTACAGGCTCTGCCACTGTCCCCTCATCTTTCCCATGTGTAGGAAGTAAGTGGCCATTGGGTACAATCAGACCCCATAAAAACTATACATTTAAAGCAGTATCATAACCACTTTAAATAATCCTGGCTTCCCCCAAAGAATCCTGGAAGCTGTAGCTGGTTGAGGGTGCTGAGAATTGTTAGGAAACCCCTCTCCTCACGGAAGAGTGATTTAAAAGTCCCTTTTTCCAGGGAAC
The DNA here is from genome assembly GCF_030035675.1 of Rhineura floridana. Lineage (NCBI taxonomy): Eukaryota > Metazoa > Chordata > Lepidosauria > Squamata > Rhineuridae > Rhineura > Rhineura floridana. The sequence goes on from NC_084483.1 coordinate 56,748,448, forward strand.
TCTGGGGATTGTAGTTCTGTGAGGGGAAGAGGTGTCTCCCAGCCACTCTCAGCACCTTTAACAAACTACAGTTCCCAGGATTCTTTGGGGGAAACCATGACTGTTTAAAGTGAGATGATACTGCTTTAAATGTATAGTGCAGATGAGGCCTCAGAGAAGAAGGAAAGTAGATGGGTTCTTTTTCTTCCTCCTTTTATCATCCTTCTAGTTTCCTAGGATAGCAGCTAATAAAATATCTGATTTTCAAAGCTGATGTCTCTAAAGGAGGTCAATGGAGCTATGAAAAAGAATCAGTCAAAACACATTCATGTAAAGGTAAAAAACCGGTTCCAATTCTGACTGAAAGCAGAGTGATCTCTTCTCCAGACTTCTGGATCAGTACAGACTGAAAGACAACCTCTGTTCCTTCAATAATTTGTACAGGACTGATTTAAGCAAACTCCAGCCAAACTCTAGTGATTTTCGTGGAAGGTGGAAGTGTTTCACTCCTATGATTCACACCAGTGCAGCAAACTCTTATGCATATCTGCTCAGAAGTAAGTTCCATTGAGTTCAATGGAGCTTCTTCCCAAGTAAGCAAGGATAGGATGTGGTTTAACAATCAACCCTTCTTCCTAGGAAACCTTTGGAACTCTAGTTCTGTGAGGGGAACTGGGGTCTCTTAACACCTCTCAGACCCTTACAAACTACAGTTCCCAGGAATCTTTGTATGAAGTCATGACTATTAAAGTGGTATAATAGTACTTTAAATGTATGGTGCATATGTGGCCTTAGTTTATTGTTGATAATATTCCTCTGCAATCTCCTGCAGGAAACACTTCTTTCCAAGTATGAGTAGGAAAGAGGATAATCTAAAGAAGCTATAGACAGGATAGCTGTTTTGAAAGTTCTCCCATGGAGCTGATAATTGTTCTTGTTTTCTTTGCATTTGCACATAAATTACCCTTGTAAGGTCTTCTGCTGTATTGTGTGAGAATATTGATTAACAGCATCTTTAAATGCTTATTCACCATCAATATAATTAAACTTTTTATTCACGTTGGAGCTTCTATAGTGTGTGTTTAATTTAAAAAGAGAGAAAGTTAGAAAAAATCTTATCTTAAGTAGCCTTAATAACCTAAGTAATGCTAATAATTTCACAATGAAAGGGATAAGAGCTCATTGATTGCGAGCAATTAGTCTATAACAGCAGGCAGTAGATTTTATTTCATTGAAAACCTCTCCTTATCTTATCATCAGCCTTATTTTTATACATTTGAAAGACTAAATTGAAAAGAACAGTTAAGACAGGCATTTAAGTAGAATTGCAAAGTAGGAAACAGTGCAGGGAGCCATCTGAGGAAGTAGATGCTGTAGGCACAGATGCCTGGCCAATCTGTGTTTGAAACCTCCCAAGGACTAGATTCTAGAACCTCCTTTCTCAGCATATTCCACAGCTGAGCTGCTCATATAGTTTTATCCTAAGGATATAACCATGCTTACTATGAAGAAAGTCCCACTGAAATTAGTGAGATTTATGTCCTTCAGCATGCTGAAACTCATTTCTTCATATTCTTTCAGTCTCTCCTCATAGGGCTTTGTTTCTAGTCAAAATCACCTGAAGATCTCATACACTGTTGTTGTTTAGTAACTTAGTTTAACATGTACAAGTGGTGCTATTACATTAAATAATTACATAAGAATCAGAGGGGGAAAAGGAACTGATAGGCTTATCTTATGCTTTTGAACAGGTTAAACTGAACATGTGTATGTATGTATAACTTTATTGCTTAGCCATAGGCCATCGCACAACAAATAACACATGCAGCATTTCAGTACACAAGTTATAGTTAAAAATTAAATTAAAATTCATGCGTTGGATACATACCAACTAAAACCTGAAAGTCACAACAGACTGTTGTGCTTCCCAGCTAAAGGCCCACTGTTAAATGATTAAAACCCTGTTAACACCTACAGACTGTTACCATAGGGCATCCCCCTGACAGTTTATTGCATGATCGGAGATGTATTTTGTACGTAGCTTTCGGGCTGCGAGTGCAAAAAGGGCAACCCTATATGTTACGAAAATGTCTAAATCAGACATAAGATAAGAGATGGTTTGGAGAATCTGGTCCGGGCACAAACGGGCCAACAAATAATTCAAGTATTTAGCTCGGGGACAGGAGTATAAAGGGCAGAACAGTAGATAATGAGGCAGATCTTCAACCTCCGAGACACCACATATGCAAAGACGCTGGGACCAAGGGGTCTGTGTGTAACGACCATCCAGCACAGCGTTCAGCATAGTTTGGAAACGAAGCGCTGTAAATGCTTGCCTAAGTTTTAGATTTAAAGGCTGGGTCAGGTATGCAGCTCTATGATGGTCACATTTATAGAGCTTATACCATTTGGAGAATTTAGAAACATTAATGACCTGCCTGCCTAAAATGGCACTGTGCTGATAAATTTCATCTCTAAACTTTAATCTGGTGTTTATGGTAAACGGTACCTGTCTCTGGATGTGATATAGATGATAAAGACTATCGACTCTTGAGGCCCAGTATTTAACTTTTGGTTCTTGCTCAAGGCACAATTTGAGTAGTGACTTGGCTGGGGCTAGTTTGGAGATGTTCCAATAATTAATCAAAGCGTAGTGAACACGGGCTCTAACTGAGGGCAGACCAGTCTCTGCTTGAAGCAGGGCGGCTGGGGTACCATGAGGTAAAAACAGTAACCTTTTCAGGAAACTATTTTGAAGAGACTCAAGCCTTTTTAGCTGGTTTTCTTCCCACCCCCAGACTGCCGCACCATATAAGATCTGCGGAAGAACCTTAGTCTGAAAACTTTTTAAGGCAGGGGCAATTAAATTGGTGACTTCCGGGAAGGGTGACTTAGCCTGTGCCTGCTTTTGAGACGGGCTCCTGCCTCAAAAGAAGCTTATTCAGATATATCAGTCAGTTTTTTCTTTTTTTTTTGACTGATTAAACTTCTCCCGGGTAGGGAGAAACGAAGAGATTAACCTCAAAGCCTATTTTTGTTGGGACGACCAGATCTCATTAATTTATGGGACGAGGTCCAGCCGACGAAGGTGGGACGGATTTTCAACAGCAAGCTCTATCTGATAAAGCGAACGTTCATCTTATCTTCTAAGAGAGAACGCACTAACAGGCAAGCACCCTTCTTTCTATATTTTTCTTTTATTTGACTTAAATTGTTGCTGTTTAAAAGAGATTTGCCAGATTGATCGGTTTTTGACATCTCACTGGGGAGCCATAACTTCTCTCTGCTACGCACTAATTAATAGCTTATCTCTGTTTTTGTTGCAAAAAGCTGTCCTGGATTTGCATTCTAAAGATATACACAGAAGAGGGATTTCTATTCCAGATTTTTATTTTGAAGAATATTATATTGTCTGAGACTACTCTCTTTTTGGTCTATTTTATTTTGACGAATCTGTTTTCTGACGACTGCCATTAATTGTTTCGATCCTGGGAACTGCATTTTGTTTACTTAACTATGGAGAGATAAGGCTGTCTGCTCTGTTTATACTGTGATGTCACCAAGTTTGGAGTATTAACCCAATTGTTGCTGAAATAAGAAGTGGTTTTCCTATATTTTTCTTTTAAAATGGCAATTAAGAAAGTGGCTGAGAATCTGGAAATAACTATGTTTCAGAAAATAATGGATGAGATTGAGATAACGAAACAAAACCTGCGACAGGGTTGTAAGGAGTTGAAAATTGAATTGAGTAAAATGACGCAGGAGATTAAAGATATAGGGGTCCCTGTGAGAGAGGTGACCCTGGAAGGGGTACCTGTGAGAGAGGAGACCCCGGAGATTGGAACAAACGTGGAACAGGAAAAAGATTTGGAGTCTATGGACTTTAGAAATAAAATCTATTGTTTGGAGACACAGGAGATTAAAGACATAGGGGTCCTTGTGAGAGAGGAGACCCTGGAGACTGGAACAGGGGTCCCTGTGAGAGAGGAGACCCTGGAGACTGGAACAGGGGTCCCTGTGAGAGAGGAGACCCCGGAGATTGGAACAAACGTGGAACAGGAAAAAGATTTGGAGTCTATGGACTTTAGAAATAAAATCTATTGTTTGGAACTCAATGTTATCTCTGAAGAAATTAATGAAGATTCTAGAGATAAAGTTATCAATGGCATGGATAATCTTCTGGACTGGAATGATGTGATGGAGCCCAATATAGAGAAAATCTATGGAATTAACTGCAGCCATGTGACAATGGAAAAACTTTCAAGAGATGACCCAGTGTATTTTGAAAAAAAGAACAGAGATATGATTTTACAGCAGTATTTCAGCAACCTATTCAGAATGGATGGCAAGAAAATATTTGGGATAGAGGTAATTCCCATCAGACTCTTACTATATGACTATGGCTTTGACAGCAAGATTATTATGGAATACTGATAATGGAAGATTGGATACTGAAATTACTGGACTTAACAAGACTACTGAAGATGGAAGATGGAAAATGGAACTAATAGGGATAATAGAACAATGGCTACTGAAATTACTGAACCTAACAGATTCTGATGTGATGGATTAATTGAAATGTTTATTTTGACTATGGTTATGACAATAAGATTATCATAATTAGTAATGAGATGGATTAATCGATATGCTTATCTGGAAAAAAAAAATTGATAGATATATTTCTTAAAGAATTGAAACCTCTCTTTGACTTTTTGTGGAAAGAATAAAGTAATGTTTATGAGATTTGATGATTAAGTAAGATAACTATTGGAGGAAAGTGATTTTATAATATGACTTAAGAGACAGGATTGTTATATATTATAGACTTATAACTGATCTGATCTTTGACAAATGGGAAGTCAATATTTTACTCTTTATTTTTTATTTTTATTTTTATTTTTATTTTTATTTTTTTTGTTTAACTATTTTTGATTTTGTTTTTTGTCTTTGAATGTTTTATGATTTCGTCTTGTATGTTTTATGAAAATTTGAATAAAAATTATTGAAAAAAAAAAAAAAAAAAAGGCAGGGGCAATTAAATTGCCACCTACCGTGCAATAAAATTTAAGTATGGCTCCAATTGTTTTTAATGCAGAAGCTATAGTCATATCCACATGCTTTTTCCAGGAAAGATTTTCGGAGAAGTATACTCCCAGGTATTTAAATTCACGGCATTGTTCAATTTGATGTCCTTCAGTTCTCCATGTGAAATTATTGTGCCTTTTGCCAAACACCATCACCTTTGTTTTCTCGTAATTGATCGTCAACTTTTCTTTAGCACAGTAATCACTAAGTTTCAACAGTAGCCTCCTTAGACCATTGCGAGTGATAGATAATAGTATCATATCATCCGCGTATAGTAAAATGGATATTTTCCTAGTTCCAATTGAAGGTGGAAAAAACTCCGGCCCAGATAGATAAGGGACTATGTCATTTATATAGAGGTTAAAGAGTATTGGGGCCAAAAGGCACCCCTGCTTTACCCCTTTATTTATAACAATGGAATCAGTTAGGGAACCAGATATCCCCACTCTTACTCGCGGCGAGGTATTTGTGTGCAGTTCTCTAATCAGGAACAATAGACGTTTGTCAATGTTGGTATTTGCCAACTTAGTCCGCATTAAGTTCCTGTCGATGGAGTCAAACGCTGCTGCCAGGTCGACAAAGGCAGCATATAAACGCTTGGTGGGACCTGCCATACACTGTTTGGCTAAAAAAAGGAGGGTCAGGCAGTGATCAATAGTGCCTATTCCTTTCCTAAATCCATCCTGTTTGGGGTGAATAACCTGGTTAGAGGATTCCCAGTCCTCTACTTTTAACAAAAGATATTTACTATAGAGCTTGGAGCCAATATCCAGGAGGCTAATGGGGCGACATGTGAATCTGCAGGCATGAAGTGCAATTCTACTTAGGTTCTTGGAAGTAAGCACTCTTGTGTTCAATTTAATCCTATGTAATTATGCTTAGTCTTGAGCCTCAGACCCCATGTGCATGATCCAAAATCTCTGATGATAAGAGAACAGTACTGGTATTGTTTTGCTTCCCTCAGCTACATATGCATTTCCTGAGGAGTAAATCAATGGATTTATAACTCTGCTGGACATTGGAGATACACTATAAGGAATAACCGTAGACAGTTGCTGGGAGCTCTCTCCCTTGCTGGACTTGTAAAAACTAAAAATGTTATAGTCGCAGTGCTATTCCCTTACTGCCAGGGATATAATACTCTCCTGTGCACTGGAGTTATTACACTAACTCTTGCTAACAACTGCTATAATGTTTTATCCTGTATACACTCCATGCAACAAAAACCAACATCTGTGGTGGCTGGTATGCCACCACAATTCATTTTACTTTGTGCTTTCTGTCAAATTTTATATTTTCAAAAATGGGGGATCAGCCATTGTGTGTTTCTTTGTCACAATACTCCCATGTGTCCTGAGACCTAACACTTCATAGAGCATAATCTGAAATCTCCCTTCCAATTTAAGACTACCCTTCCAATTTATGATTGTTGACTAAATATAGACTTTGGGTCTACATCATCAAGCCAGTTTTTCTTCTCCGCTCCCTGACCCCTGTTTTGCTTAACAGCCAGCCTGATGAAAAGTTCTGGAAATCAAAAGCTTGCTTATTAATTTGTGACATTTTTAATTGGTCCTAATAAAAGTATTGCCTTATGTGGATTTTATAATTTTTCTAACGGGCTGACAGACTTACTTTGCTTTTGGTGTGCTATCATGATCGCTGTAATGGCCATTAATTTTGGTTTGCCTTCTGTCCATTGTGATAATTGGTAAGATATGGGTTTTTGTTAATAATCATGTCTAGTTATCGCATCTTGCATTTCAGTAATCTCCTGTGGCTAATGTGGAAATAAATCTGAACTGGTTGTTACTGTGGGGTTGTTACCCCAAAACTAAGAGGCATAGAAGGTTTTACAAACCTAATAAAATTAAGCCTTACACATGGTTTGCATGTCAAATGCAGTTCACCTTCATCAATTCCTGCCAAGTATTATGGTCTGCCATGTGCTTGGCAGTTTCCCCTCCCCATTTCTTTTTGTAGTTTCAGGTAGGCAGCACAACCACAAGGCTTATTGAGCCCCTGGTGGATCATCATACACGGCTAATAGGTTACCCTTGTCCCAGCAGGTCACAAGTTGTGTACACCTTAATTAATATTCATAATATGCCAGATTAATCAGTATTAGAGTCTGAAAAGGCAGTATAGTGAAGTCAATGTGACTACACTAATGTAAGTGCTAACTGAATCTTGGGTATTTTATCTGTTCAGTCATGGAAGAATGTTGCCAAAGAAATCTCTAAGATAACAGTGAACTATCTTGAGTAGACAAGTCTACTCAGAAGTGAGCATCATTGTGTTCAATGGGGTTACTCTTTCGTACGTTTATAAAGGATTGCAACCAAAATACATGCAAAGAGATTGGCAATCTACTATTGGAAGAAACCTTAGCTAGATTATCTAAAACAGTGCCATTCTTCATTTTATCTCAATATCTTGGAGATCACTTCAAATGGCTTCTTCGTGACAGCCTCTCTCTTATTTTTGCCATAGAATTTAGAACTAGCCACCATTTTGTTCTTCCACATCACATGGAACCAGAATGCACATTCCTGGCAGCAGATGGCACTACACTGGTGTGGGTATGTTCCATGTGATGCAGAAGGACCATATTGTGGCTGAAGAAGCTGTTTCAAGTGGGCTCCAATCAAGGCAACCTGCAGCTGAGTCCAAAAATAAATTATTGTTCCAGTTCATGTTTCGCTTCTTCATGACAGTTTTTCTTGCCTTACATTTTTGTAGAAACAAGCCTCTTAATAGGCTAAAGAAAAAAGCAAGGCAGTTTTCACCACTAGATTGTTATAAATTTAAAATTAATTAAAGACTGCCTTTTTAAAAAAAAAAGTTGGCCTATGCTACTTCTTTTAAGAGCTTTAAGTGTTTTAATTACTACATTGGAAATTAGGTTGAAAATATTAAAGCTAACTTTGAACCTCCAAAAAAGTCAAGAGGCACTAAAGCAGAGATAGTGTATCTATTCAGGCATTAATACACTGAACAGGAAGTGAGGATGAGTACATTTCCCAGATGTGATTTATTTTCTCCTCAGACCTGGATTATCTTCAAATATGATCTTCAAGAATCCAACATAGACCAGACTTTTAAAAGGTCATTTTTTGTTATCATAATATTGGAAAGGCCCTATTTTCAAATGTGCTCAGCACATTTACCATATGTACCATATATGGTATTTATAGGACTGCAAACTTGTATTAGTTTAGTTGGTAGGTGTTGGGGCTAAGTTATAGACAGCAATCAGAGGGCAGCTGAGAATGTAAAGGAATACCTTTAATACTGGGGATTTTTCATTCTTTGATTCATCTCAGTGAACCAAAGTATGGAAGCCTACAAGGTGCAGAGAATCCTGGGAAACAGCCCCTCTGTGGAATCGTGAGCTACCTGTAAATGTCAGAAGCCAAGGGGCACAGACATCCTGACTCTCATGGGAAGAACCCAAAATTTATGAGTTTATGTATTTGTAGAAAACAGATGCTTCTAACAAACAACAGGACCATCTGGACAAAGGTCATGATACCTTTTGACCTTTAGGGGTTAAAAGATCAATCACCCAAAACCAGGAATTTACAGTAAACATTTTTCAGAAGACAAGAGTCTTATCAGGAAACTCATCTGGTAAAGCCAGAGCCCCTATTGGCAATTCCAAATTTCCACATTCTTCCAATTTCTGTACAGCCCAATGGAGACCCAAAATGTATTTAAACATAGCATTTTGAGGATCGACAGCATGGGCTGGTTCACATATGAGCCAAGATCCGCATTAAAAATGATGCTTTTTCCATTGCAATTGATTTTGACAGTTCCGCCCTCGCTACAAATAAATTGGCTTGAAAGAAAGGAAATCACCTACAGCTGCCCCCTTCCCTGCGGTGCAGGCTTTCTCCCATCCCAACCTGTGGCTGTTAGGCTGTCCCTGTGTGAGATTGGTATGCCTTTGGCACCCCGGAACAAGCCTCAGCATGCATTCTGGGAAACATAAAAAAACCCCAAACAATTATCTTTACTAAAGAAAGCATTGACCATTTAATATTATCGCTCTCCGTGAGTGGGATGAGTGGAGCAGATGCTGGGATGAGATGCCAAGGCAGCTCCCCTTTCCCCTGCACTTTTGGGCACTTATAAATTACCCCAGTGGCACCTTCACCAGCTTCCTCTCGCCATGGCTGCGTGCACTCCAAGCCTGGGTGTAGCTCCAGCGAGCGGCGCATAGTGGCTTGCTGAAACACGCACACACACAGCTCAAGCAAGACAGCCAGCCAAGGCTGAAGGGGAGTCTCCCTCTCTGGCGGCAGGGCAAGCAGGATTTCCCCAGGAAGGAATTTCCCGAGCTCCAGCTCTTCCCTGCTACCCTCGGGGAGTTGTTGGTGTCACTGCAGAAGAGAGAGAATGAAGGGGTGGGGGAAAAACCTGCTCACATCACACGCAGAGAGCTTTCACAGAATTAGATATTCTAGGGTGAATAATTTGGATGAATGTGATTTTGTTTAAAGGAGCAGGGGAGGAAATGTATTGGGAGGGAAGCGGGAGAAAGGGAGGCAAGAGCGACCGGAAGTTGGTTTGTCAACGGCAGGAAACAAAATGACACCCAGAGACAGTTAAAGGGGCAGAGAAAAGGGAGGATGTAATGGCGAAGAAACTGCGCAGCCAAAAAAAGGTGCTTAAAAGGTAATACACGGTAGAAGCACACCGAAGCAGGTGCGGATTTTAAAAGCAATTTCGGGTTTTTATTGCATCGGTTTAATCTGGAGTTAAAGGCAAAAGCAGCAGAATGTACTTGCATTGGCAAAAACATCATGCAAACGGTCCAAATTAAAAGGATCTGCAAAAAGCATCAGATCCAGATTATACCAGCATCTGATCAGGCCCCACTTCTCTCTCAGGGGCGCAACTGCTACCTTACTCTACACAACACACCCTAGGAACAACATCGGGGCTGCAGAGAACCACAAGGACTAGGGAAGGGTTAGATCTTTTGTATCCGGCAAAGGTAATAGGAGGTAAAAGGTGGAGCTTTGGCTCATGGCTAGATTCAGAAGTTCCCTTCTGAACTTAAGACTCTCACTGCAATCTTTAGGAAAGGTATATTCACCTTCAACTCTTGAGCTCCTTTCTTTTTTCTCTCTCTCTCTGTGACTTGACACAACTCTGAATGTGCTTAGGTTTAGGTTCTCTGTCTGATTCTATCTATTCTAGAGCATTAAGGAATGAGTGACTGGGGTAAGAATTAGATGCTGCTCTCATTGACTGTAGTTATAAAATGCAATATTTTTCTTGTTTCTTCTAATAAACTAATCTTTATTTTACTTTCTGTATGCTTTATTGGGGTCAAGGGTAAGGTTATACACACATAAAAGCAAATGATACTGCTACATTCTCAAGGGATGGCATTTGAATTTCCAGTGAGTATACAAGCATGTGGGGATTAAAATGTACATGTGTAACAAGAACCACAAGCTGGGCCAGGGATACAGAACTGAGGGCCCTGCCAGAACACACCCAAGTCAGAAACACTATTGTTGCTCAGGCAAAGTCTCAGCTCAGACTGGAAGCCCTTTATACTTCTTTCTGTTCAGGAGGATCCAATGGTTTAGTCTGGGTAAGTTGGGCCAGTCCATAGCCTCAGAATATTTCATTGCCCAAGGTGGTGCTCTAGTCTGTACTTCTTGTGGTCACTTTATGGGACAGCTGCAAACAGATTTCCAGTTCTTATGACTCCTGAAAGTAGGTAAACCAAGGCATTGTCAGATTAATCACTGGGGAAATTTTTAAACAATAGGACCCAGAGTTAGGGATACATTTGTTTGTTAGTTTAGTGTAAGCTCTTTGCGTTCTAACATATGATTATACTAAGGAATGATAAAGGAAATATTATAGATTTTTTTCCTAATAAGTGGTAGTTTTTGTTTAAGTTGCAAGCTGTGCTTTTCTTCCTGCAATGAGATCAATCCAGTGGTGCTCCTCCACATGCTAAAGGCATTTTCCATTCACAGAAGGGCTGTTTTACCAGGATGTTGCCCTAGAAAAAAATGAAACCGATTCCAACAATGTTCTTTCACAATGTTCAATTGTTTGCACAACATATTGCACAAATCTTGCTCAAATGGAAGCTAGAGAACTGCACTGGAACTTGTTCAAAGTATTGCAGATGCCTTTGGGGAACAGCACTAGCATCTATTTTCCTAACTCTTTGGATTCAACCAAACATCCCCAAATAACACTTTTATTGAAGCTTTGGTACTGTAACATATTTCAAGAACTGATTGATCAGTTAATTGGTCACAAGGTAGCTGGCCAAGCAACAATGAATTATTTAATTGGTTATGTGCATGTGCATTCTCACTACAGTTCAGCAAGTGTACATGAGCGACTGCAAACTGTCTAAGACCAACAACTGAATGCACAGATTTGGAGAGGGAAAACATTCATGCATTAGGCTGGAAGCTAGTGACTATTGTCTCAACAACGTTACCATTGTGCAGGTTGACTGAAAGAGAGTCCCCATCACCAATCCATATGTATGTGTGTGTAGGAGTGAGAAAGAGAGAGAGAGTCCTGCGATATATACCTGCAACTGAGTGATAATAGTTCATGCATCTGATGAAGTGGATAGTAGTCCAGGAAAGCTCACACCATAATAAATTTATTAGTGTTTAAGGTGCCACAAGACTCTTTGTTGTTTTTGCTGCAACATACTAGCATGGCTAGACCTCTGGAAATTGCTACTACATCTTTATTTCCTTTCCTAGCATGAGATTTCCAAGTAAATTTTTTAATGCAGAATGCTGTGTCTGGTCAGCGTTTTATGTTTGTTTATGCCTTATATAGATTTTTTGGGGGTTGTGTGTTTTTTATTTATGCTAACTTGTGTTACTTTTATACAGGTATGAGGTTCCTTTTGTTTGCCGGATGCTTGCTTTGTGATGGTCTGATAAGTAGATACAAATAAATAAATCTGAATCCCTCTCCCTCTGAGAGAAACCAAAGAATGTCCAGAAATCACTGTTCATGTATCATGTAGCCCTTGCTACTAGTCACAGGGTGGGAAATATTCATGGGGTTATCTGTGGCACAGACAACCCAAGAACACCATTCACAGAGTCCTTCATATGAAGACATCTAGAAACTCTATGTTTACCTATGGTGAATGGATGTGATCTAGAGTCCACTTAATTTTAGTGATGGATCACTGGGCTGAGTACTTGTAGACCTAGAGTTATGCTACATCTCAGCTGCTCAGTTTCTGTGATGTAAATGATGTCTGCACTGTCACTGATAGAAGGATATGCTCTGCATTCATTGAATTGGGTGCATATGTTCAAAATCCAAAATTTGTTTGTTTGTTTCCCCAACAGGTTTTTCATTCATTCACCATCTGGAACTTCTTGATGAGTCCTCACCCATTATAGGCATGAACTGCAGATATAATTCTTTGATTTGTCTTTGATAAGTGCCCTAATGGACATGCAATAGACTCATAACCCTTGAAAGTAATGGTGTGAAACTGTTCTAAAACTTGCTTGGAAAATAGATATTGTGTTTCAGCACTGGATCTCTGAGCATCTGCAATCCCATATGCTTCATCTATCATAGAAGAGAGGTGGCATAGTGAGATTCTGGTTATACCCTCAAAAAAGAATGGATTATTATACACAGTTAACCAGTAATTTAGATCCTCATTTTAAATTGTTTTATGCTATTAGCATTTTAAAAAGAGAGAAATTTTAAGTATTGCCTATATGTTTGCCACCTTTGATTGTTTATCAGGCTAATTCATTTAGCATAAGGGATATGGATAATTGTGAAAAGGAATTAGCCAGCAGTGGGCTGAAAGCTTTGCTTTGCTGTAAATATTGTGCCTACAAATCTGATACATGAAACATTTGCCAAAAAAAGTCACTCTTTTCATATGTATTTTTAAACACATAGTTCTCTAAAGGAATAGTAATTTTTTTATTAAAATGTAATTTCCCAGAGAGTGTACTATTATATACAGGCTACCATCAGTATTTATTTGTCTGTCTGTCTGTGTAGTCTCTTAAGTGGAAATCTTTATCCTAGTATTAGAACTAGTTTTAATTTTTCTATATATGAAATGGTTTTAAACTGTTTTTATTGTTGATTGATAGGTGTTTGTTGATGTATTGCTTTGTTAGTAGCAAGAAATTTGATTATTCGCATTTTAATTAGAAACTACCTAATTCAAACTTCTTGAGCCAATCCAGTCATCCTTCAAAATTCACACTTCAAATTTTGCAGTGCAGTTTTTCAACCAAACAAATGTACAAAAATGCATATATTGGGAAAGTGTGCATATAAATCCATGCATTAGTGATAATAACATATAGAAATGCATTATATATGGGGAAAATTCTATATTACTCAAAACTGCATGCAAAACTACATACAAAAATGTCTATATCAGGAAAAATTCACACTAAAATGCTGATGAATTTTCATGCAGATTTTTTAATAGCAATTTTCATTGTGGAAATGTGGAAAAATGAATCTACACTGGAAAAATGTGAAACTGAGACAATCTGAAATTGACAGATTCATCCATCCCTATTTGTCACTGATGTGTTTGCTGCCCTCAGATCCTTTTAGAAGAAGGGTGAGATATAAATCTAAATCAACAACAACAACAAAATTCTAGACTATAGTAATGCACTCTACTTTGGTTGCCTTTGAAAAGTATTCTATTATTATTATTATTATTATTATTATTATTATCATTATCATCATCATCATCATCATCCACCCTTCACCCAAAAGTCCCAGGGTGGGTCACAAATGTTTTAAAATACATCATTAAAAACAGTTAAAAACAACCTATAATCATATAACAAAAAATAGGGTGAGTCCTAAAAAATATACATCTCACGTGTTGAAGGCCAGGGCAATGAGGTGTGTCTTCAGCAATTACCAAAAACTGTACAGTGAAGTTGCCAGACACACCTACATGTGGGGGGAGTTCAGCAACTTAGGGGCTGCCACAAAGAATGCCCTGTCCCAGGCCACCACTCCTGCAAGCTTCTGAGGGTAGTGGAACTATCAAAAGGGTCCCCTCTCTTGATCTCAACACCCAATCTCAGCTATAACTGGTCAGGACAAGGCTATAGCCATGGAGTGGGGGGGGAGGCACTGTGGAAGCCTGGTTCAGTTCAGGATATTCAAACCCCCTCCCTCTAAATGTTCAGCTTTCATTTTTAAAAGTGTCTGTAGACTGTTTACTTGTGAGAAAAGGGAAAACATAGCTAAAGTTTATGTGAAATAGACATGAATACTCACTGATTCTTCTTCCTACAAATTAAACTTTGATAAAAAAATGTTTTTCCATATGTTGATTAAAATTTGATAGAACCTCCAAGGGTCAGATAAAGGTTCTTCAAGGCCTGATCTACCATGTAGGCCTCCAGTTGACATCTCTCTCATGTTCCATTCCTCTTCAAAACAACAGACTTTGGGAGCTTTGAGAGTATTATCTGCTTTTTCCCATTCAGAGGAATTCTTCTGGAGAATAAAGCAACTCATTTCACTGCCAGTACTTCACTCCTCTTCATAGTTTCTTCTTCCTTACTAGCTTAGGCAATGAACACCAAACACCAGATTAGAATAATGCTTGTTTTCTTTTAATACAGGATATACCTGAAATCACACAACAAAAATGATAGGTGTTGCAGTAGGATGAAGACCTAGAATGCTGCAGTCCTTTTTCTCTGATAACTAAATTTAATATAAGAGATTTACCACTGACTGACTGACTGACATGAATTTCCCAGTCCTTAAGGCCTGAATGGAGTTTTATTCTGGAATTTGTCTGATTCAAACAAGCCCTAAAGGGAATCAAATATCCTATATCACTAAGATGTGTGACTCACCTGCCTGCATTGGGCCTTCCTCTCCTTTTCTGAAATGCTCCACACTCACATCACCATAAGTGAAGGAATATTTTTTTCCTCAGTTTCCCAGCTGGGAAACACACACACATCTGGCAGTGAGAGGAGTAATCCTCTTTTTCATGCCCATAATATGGCCATTTCTTCTCCGTTATTTTTTGGCTTAAGAAGGGTGCTTACTGATGCACCATACCTTTAAAGCACTATTATACCACTTTAAGAGTCATGGCTCCCCCCCAAAGAATCCTGGGAACTATTTGTTATGGGTGACCTGATATTCCCCTCACAGAGCTACAATTCTCAGAGTGGTTTAACAATCGCAGCTTACAATCTACGACAGCCCTGACCTTCTCCTCTGTCATGAATATAGTGTTGTAAGAACAAATGGTTGTCCTAAGGAGTTAAACATCCAAGGTTGCCATTCTATATCCATTTACCTAGAAATAAGCCTCACTGAAATCACTTCCAAGTAATCATGTATGCGATTGCACTGTAAGTTGGGAAAGGTGACAGAACAGAAGAATCATATACGGGTCAATTTAAGTGACAGTTACAGAAATATGTACCATGGCTCTGTATGCTTCTTATAATTGTGACTATTTTAAATATAAATACTTTAAACTTCAAAGATTTGTTTCTTATTTGAGCTGGTTTTCAACATTAAGTTTTTTTCTTTAATGTAACCCAAACCTCCAATTATAATTATGCATATTAATGGTAAAATATAACAACACAGATATAATAGCCTAGCAAAATGGGTCATACATACTGCAACTCAAGGATGTCTGAATCTATGTAAATTGTGCCTTTGGAACCATAAAAACATTTGAAGAAAAAATGCTTTTTAAAAAACACAAAATTATTTCTAGAACCGGCAAAATGTATATTCAGGAAGTCTGAAGCAAATCAGAGTAATCATTTTATACCATACCCATTTCTCCCCTTTATTATTTTTTAAAATGAGCTGCTTTTCAGTGATATATGATATTTCACAAGTGTTTCCATAACTCGCTATTCCTTCATATGATTAACTTGTGTGACCTTGTAGGTGCATGTTATAAATGATTTGTATGTATTAAGTAATCTAGCTAGCAACTTCTTACTGAGTAAGACTGTAGCAATTTAGCTCCTAAACAGTATGAAAAATTCAGTCTAATTCTATAACATGAAGCATTTTAGAAAGTATGCTCACTTGAGCTGTACTGAAAGTTGTCTTAGGACAATCTTTGGCTTGAATTTCAGGGTGGCAGAGGGCAGAAAAGAGGCTGAAAATCCCTTGGAATGTGTGTGACAGGGAGAGATTCTATGCAAGTTGTGGAAACATAGCAAATGGTGGTAGTGGCAGAAGCTTTTTCTTTGCATCCTAATATAGGGTTCTCAGGGCTGGGGGCTGGGGTGCAAATAGCACAGACCCATTCTTGTAAACTTTAAATTGTATCCAACCAAGTTGTCCCATGAGCACAAGGACTTCCATTTGGGCAACAGATCTTCCCCTTCCTCTCCTCTCCCTGTGCACCCCATGATCCCCAATTAATTCCAGGGGGGTTGAAAGAACCTCCAGAATAGATTTGGAGAGCACATTGGAGGAGGGGAAGTTCCATTGCACAAATTGAAGTTCGTGCACAAATGGGACAATTTTGTTGGATACAACCCTATATTTCCATTCAAAGACTCAAATACCCAAGCTAAAAAAAAAAGTCAGGTGAAATTTGCATATCGCTGAAGTCATTAGGGTGGAATCAAATTGGTACCCTTGACCTCCTGGAACAGCTGTTGATCCAGTGGAGGAGATAGCTAATAGAAGAGGAGAGGAAGTGATTGTTTCCAACAGTGGTGTAGTTGTCTGGGGGTTTTGACCCTTTACTTTTTTGGGAGCAGGATTCCAGCAGGGTCTATATGTCTCCAGGATCCTACAAGCCAATCAGCATGAAAGGAAAGTGTGTTAGCCCCTGAGCAGAGTCTTCCAGCATGTTTCCTTGTTCTTTCCTGCAGATTGAAGCCAATGAGAGTGAAAGGAGGTGAGTCAGCCACTAAGACGATTTTCTTCAGTACCTGACACTCTCCACTTTCATGCTTATTGGCTCCTAGGGGTGTCTATTGTTGTGGGAGACGGCATTAAGAAGGATCTCATTCTCAACCCACAGCAAAAAAGGAGGGCGTGACTGTCACTATCATAGAGGTTCTCTGCACTTGTGAACTTGCCACTCCACTACTGGTTGCCAATTTCCCCTCTCCCTGTAGCCCCTAGCCCTATCACCACCCCAAAAAAAAACTCCAGAGAGTTGGGGGACCCTCCAGAACAGGGTAGAAGATGGTATGTGAGGTGCTGGAAGGGAAATTGGCAAAAAGTTGCCTCCCCTTCTCTTTCATGAGTGGATGCCTCTGCTGGATTAAAAGCCCTTCTGTTAGCAAACGGGCACCAATTGGATTCCAGCCATGGATTCGAGTATGTGGTCAATGATTTAGGCCTGGTGCTTTTGCTACAATTGTTTCACTCAAGGTTGTGAGTATAGTCATGTTGAACAAATTTATTAGCAGTCCTGGTCATGCATAGAATAGCGAGTTGGTGAGTCTATGCCATGTCTTCATGTGACAGTGGACACCTGTAGCCCTATAAAGCTGTCTTGTACTGAGTCAAATAATTGGTCCATCAAGTCCTGTACTTTGGTTCTGACTGCCAGTAGCTCTCCAGTGTCTCAGACAAATATATTTTTAATTGGGGATGCTGAGAACTCAATCTGGGAAATTCTACATGCAAAGGCTGTGCTCTGTTCCCTGTATGGGTTTAACAAGCTAACACTTCATCCAGACAAGACTGAGATACTGTCAGTAAAATAAAATTAATAAAAATAGTGCTCTAGTGAGGTGCTTCAACTTTTTTTGGATGGGGTGGCACTCCCTTGAAGAAGTAGGTATGTAGCTTTCCCTAGGGGATTTCCTCAGGTAATTTCTAGGAGTGCCTTCTATCAGCTCTGATTGCCATGCCAAATATGGCCTTTCCTGCAGAAGTCTTGGTTTGCTTCAGTTACCTTCAGGCTGGGCTACTGCAATGAATTCTATGTGGGACTGTCTTTGAAAATGGTCCAGAAACTTTAATTGTTCAAAAATGCAGTTGCCAGACTTTTGTCTTTCTCATCTGTCTTTCAGTATATCAACAGGACATTTATACTGATTGTCAGTAATATGCAGATGTGTTTAATAACTTTCTAGAAAGGCCAGAGTATAAGAAGCTGCCTTATACCAAGTCAATTGGTCCATCTAGTCCAGTATTGTCCACACTGACAGGCAGTGGTTTTCCAGGGTTTCAGACAGGGGACATTTCCTGCCCAAACTAGAGATGCTAGGGACTGAACCTGGGACCTTCTGGAGCTGGATGCCAGATGCTTCCACTCTGATCTAATACTGGACATTGCTTCCATATCTCCTGACTTGACATGAAGGCAAATGAGTGCTAAGGGTAGGGTGCAACATTACGAATAGAGTGCAGTACCGGCAACATTTCAAACCCTAACATTGACCAATCTTGCAGGCATATGTCTGTAGAAATGTTTAGGTTTAGGGAGGAAGTCATGTTCTCCATTTTCCAATGTTGCACTGTTCTGTGTAAACCATAGGTGAGCAGCTGAAAGATTTCCCAATATGGAGGTATACTTTTACCATTTCTAAGCAATAACATGGGGTGGGTAGGGGAGAAACAGTAATAAGGTAATTATCTGCACATAATCTTCATTTGTGATGGCAAATCTCCTATACAAAGCACAAGTTGACCAAAGGTAAATGCACTCAGCACAAAGCATTGTTTCTCTCTCAAATACTTTGAAACAGGCAGACGTGGAACCAATTCATTGAGTGTAAATTGCTGCCAACTTTAGGTGGAATAACATTATGCTCCTGAGATTTCTCAGATGTCTAGCCACAGGGAGCTACACAGGGATTTTTATTTTTTTTAAACACATCTGCGAAATGCAAAATCTATCACTCGGGGACATTATGTGGATTTGTCACACTGCCTGAAGGACTTTGTGATCCATAAACCAGTGAATGAATTATACTGAACCATGAATCTAATTTGCTCATCTGGATAAGATACACCATGGATATCCTCCTTATTCATATTTTATCATCTTCATTTCATAAATAACTCTGGTGTAATTTGACTTCTTCATGACTAATTTTTAGAAGGGATTTCATGCTCTGAAATTAAAACAAATGAGAATAAACATAATGGATTTTTTAAAAGGAAGTCTCAGAAGGTATTGCAGCACAGAATGGTCAGGTAAAATGCTATCCCTGAGTTATATGATTGTGACAGCCTGAAATAGGAATTCAAAACCAATAGCAAACTTTATGCATGTTAAATTTCCTGGTGAAAACATATGTCAGCAGAATGATCTTGCTGCTGTAGTCACATCAGCAGCAGTTGCTTTCTCCTTGCAAGAAAACACCAAGACTCCTTACAAGAGTAGACCAACCAAGCTAGGGTTGGATAATGAAAGCACTCAAGCTTTATTTGCCCTGAGTCAGTAGCCTCTACTGGTAGATAAAGGCTTCTTTTTCTGTGATGCTTCAGTAAGAAACAAATGTGTGAACTGGCTCAATGGGATCACAGATAAATGTCTATGAAGCTGATTCTGCATTGTAGTGGGTACAAATATTGAAATGCCATTTGGTTTGTCAACAAATATTGTATTCATTTTGTTGTTTCAGTTCTACAAATTACATTTGATTCATTATTTATTTGTTAAAATGATATCCATTTCGTTTCTCCCATTCATCTTTGGGGTTGTTTGGTTGGTTGGTTGGTTGCACATACACACACTGCCATTTCCTATGGTGATGCACCACAGCAGATTTTGGCAGCTTTCTAGTAACTGCCATCCCCTCTCCTCCATGAATGCTCTCAATGTTACATTGTTCTGGGGCATTTGGGGAGGGGAGTGGCTGCCCCACAAAAAAAAGAGCTCCACTGGTGGCAATAATTGTTCTGAGGTGATGGCTGTCTGTGCCAGCATGTCCCAGGTTCCTGGGAAGGGGAAGTGTTGGCCACTAGACACAGCTGCAAGGGTAAGCTCCTTTGCTACTGCTGCTTCTGGAGACAGGTAATTCCTCCTCAAACAGTGCAGATCAGAGTGCTGAAGAACTTACCCATTTCTACATCTGTGCATTCATCAAACAACTTTTAAATTTGAAGCAAGTATGGGTAAAACCACCTCATAAGACGATGTCGGCAAAAATCCAAAAGGTAACTGTCAAGATTTTGCGTAGGTGGCATTAAACTCCACTTAGGCTCTATCATATTAATAAGGAACTATCCCCTTGGTGTTGGAGAAGTTGTGATGCTCTTGGGTCTTTTAGGCATATGTGGTGGGATTGTGCTCTTGTTCAGGATTTCGGGACCTCTGTTTTTCAAGTAATGTCACAAATTTTAAGTCGGACCTTACTCCCTGACCCAGTTCTGGCACTCCTGTTAGTGTATTTACCAGCTGCAGCCAGGCTAGCAATGTCCGCATAATGAAAAACAGGCGGTGATGTCACAATTCAGTACTGGATGGATAAAGTCTGGGATATACCCCTCTCAGAGCACTTTCTGAGACATAGCAAAGTGGTCAGGGGTGTTTCTAAAAAAGACTGCTTTGACGCTATGTGGTTTCCCTTTCTGAGTTATGTGAATTCTTCTTCCATACAGCCCCTGGTTACTTATGTTTTTTTATGAAGGTAGTATGTAAATGCATCAGAAAGACCAACCCTGGAAGTAAATGGATTCGTTTTTAAACAGTAGTGTCTGTATGTTTCACGGTCAATATTCATTGCAGTTTTACCAACACATTACATCCGTGTTTGTAATGGAAGAAATCATTTGTACTCCACGATTATTATTTATTAGATTTATATCCTGCCCTTCCTCCCAGTAGGAGCCCAGGGCAGCACTAACCCAGTTTCACTACTGAGGAGTCTGGGTTTTGTTGTTCAGGTTTATTAAAAATTTGAATAAAAATATGTTTTTTAAAAAAGTAAGTCCCATTGAATTCAGTGAGGCTCACTCACAGATAAGGTGGTATAGGATTATATCCTTAAGCATATAGGTGATAATAGAAAACCAGATAAACAGGAAACCAAGTGTGATCACGTTAGAGTCTCTTCCTTTAGTAACTCTGAATATGCTTTGAAGCCTGACAGCCTTCCTTCCTCCTGCCATATTCTCTGCCACCTTTCTGCTGTTTTGTTGCTTTTGTTCTCTAGCCATTCTCCAAGAAATCATCCTGACATGCTAGTCTGTGAATAGTAATAATTTGTTACATAATTTGCCTATCAGTGAGTAAGTAGGTGAAGTCTAAAGCTGATGCCAATTCACTCTATATTATGGGAATAGGAGAATATGGGAATATCTTCTTTTACCATGCCTTTCACATATTCCATTATATTCTGAAGGCAGCAATACTCTGTTCATTTGTCAGGGTGCAACTGAACCTGAGCCTTCTGAAGAAGAAACCATTTGGTTGCGCTGCATGCTACACTATTCACGTTGCAACACAGCAAACATTTTTATAAGCTTGATTAAATGAATTTTAATCAATTATTGACCTTTACTTGATCAACTAATCTATTAATTAAATTTACATGTCTTTGCATATGAATAGAATACATTTAGAATAGCCTTTGCATGTGAGTATAAAAATATTTCTCAAGCAAGAAACATATTTTCTTTGTTTTTAGATTCACGTGCATGTCATGTCATCTTAGAAGAGGCAATCCTTCTGGTGTGTGAGAGAAGGGAGAAAGCTTCTTTATAATGATTGTGCTTATCATCTACAGTTTTTATAAGCACTTGTACTAAACGTAACCTTTACTTTTTTTAAAAAATGTTCCCAATTAATCAGGGGCACCTTTTACTTGAATAACAGGGTTTTTAAAAAATCAGTTACTGTAACTACTGAATCAATTAAACTTTGCAGTTCTCATTTTTATCTTTGATTTGCTCTAGATAAAGTTGGTGAAATTAAATGGATTTTAACCAGGTACTGGAAAGCAGTACTATTGCCTTCAAATTCTGTTTCTGGGCTTCCCAAAGTCACCATGTGGCAAAAGGAGGCTGAATTAGGTGGACATATGATCATACCAAGCAGGGATGCTCTTACGTGCTTAACCATGTTTTCAGTTATATGTGGAAATAGGATGTGTCTGTTGAGCCAAACTACAGCCACGAAAGAAGAAAAAACATCCACAAGACGTTTCATATTCTCCTTCAAAGGGATTAACGTTCTATCTTCTGACACCTACCTTTCTGATAGTAAATTTTTGGATGTATATTTGTTCTTTAATTTGGATACTATGCTCTGTCCTTATTCATAGACTGATATCTGCCAAATAGCCAATATAAAGCCACTTTTTTTGAATCACCACAACAGGGTTCTAGTAGCAAAGTATGGTTGCGCACCACCACAATCTTTGAGCAGTGTGAGACTTCCAGGGGTTCTTGCACTTACCCAGGGTTTGGTTTCCTTGCAAAGAAGGTCAGCTGAGACTATGGTGTCTTATAGTATATATGTTTTTATTTACATACATTCCAACCTGAGCTTGAGATGGAGGGGGTCAGAGCATTAGCAGTCCATCAGTTCTTGCTCCCCATGGCCCATAGCTTTGGGGTTACAGAGAGCAAGCAAGCGTCTCTGTCTGTCTCCAGTTCCCAGCCTTGCCTCCCACTAGACTAAAAAACGCAAGCCTCTCCTTGGCTCCAGGATGGGAGGGGAGTTCCAATAGCTCCCCTTGAATATGCAGATTGATCATTTAATAAGTCAATTTAACTCACAGGCTAACTTAACAAAGGAAACTAGTCTGACCAGTAGAACAGGTTTCTTGCTTGCATATCCCAACTTCAGATACAAGATCACAGGCTTGAAGGGGACACAAAAGAAATTGTCTGTCTCATCCCTCAGTCCCATAACACTACCCACTTCCCCTGACAAAGGTCTGTTCCACACCTGCAAACAAACAACAGAATAACAGCTTTCCATGTAGAGAAATAACAGACAGGTTGATAAAGACACTGAAGCATACATCATCAAAAGCATAGTCATAGCACCATCACATTTCCACACAACACAAGTACAAAAATAGTCCATTCCTTTACAGCAAGTTTTCAGTTAATTGCTGTCTCTTTAGGCTTCCTCTTCTTTCTTGGAGCCGCAGTTCTGCATTTAAATTGTTTATCTAGTCCTCATACTTGGCAGTGCCCAAAATAGTGAGTTTCTGACATGTTTAAACCAGATTACAGCCTCAATACTGGAGCTCCTTTGTCCTGCCTTGTGCCACTGCAGTATAGCAGCCCTCAAGAAAACACACATTTTCACTTTGCTCTCCCAAACATACACAAAATCTAACAGGCATGCTACAGCAAATCTTAAATATCAAAACCTTACAGCATAAAGCTAGCAAAATAATTCCTTAAAAGTTCAATAAACATTTCCTACCACCACTAGCATGCAAAGAGCACAAAATAAGTGTACCCTTAAAGATGCCAGTGCATTCATTGCTGCAACATTCTAGTCAACTACCCCATAATGGCTATGGCATTGCTTTAAGTTGCCAGTAAGAGGAGACGTAAATTCAGGGCTAAAACTGAAAAGAGTTCGACTTTTTGTGGAGCAGTGGCTTTTTAACATCTTCAGAGGACTCCTGCTGTAGAAAATGTTGTTTCTTAAAATAACTGTAATGAAAATAATAAATTACTGCTGCTTAGATCTAATGAAAACCTTGCACCTGTTTTTGCTTTAAAATAAGTGTACCTTCAGGTAAGATATCCAAAGGGACTCGGGAAATTGTTTAATGATGCTCCATTATTATTATTTATATCCCACTTATCCTCAAGAAGGCAAACACACCTATCCTCTTCTCTAGTTTATCTTCACAACAGCCCAATTATTTATTAGCCCAAGGCCACACCCACTGAGCTTCATTACTGAGTGAGGATTTGGACCTGGGCCTCTGAGGCCCTAGTCTAGCACTCTAACCACTACACAATGGTGACAGGATAGCATTTCCATCCTAACAAATTCATCTTGGTGTTTGCATTGGCTTTTAAGCCAGACTGGGTATCATCATCATCACTCTAATCTAGCAAGAATAGCAAGAGTTTGTCATGACTTGTGGAGATAAATCTGCTAGCCACTTGCTAATTCATTTCAGCTTTAATAATAATGCACACGCTTTAATGATACTGCACAGTGTTGCAGATTTAACTAGCTTATATAGTTATATAGTTATTGTGTATTGTATTTACATTGTATTTAATATATTTACTTGTATTTTAACCTGTTTTATTATGCTGTACACCGCCCTGGGAGCTTATTGCTATAGGGCGGTCTAAAAATGTAATAAAATAAATAAATAAATAATAAATAATGGGAAACTCCATAGAAGGACATAACAATGTAATGAAGTTTGTTTGACAAAGACCACTTTCCATGCAATCATGCTCGCTAGCATAAATGTAGATGTCTCATTTTCAAACCTTAACAATTAGGTTCATGCTACTAATGCCACACATACTTCCTTCCCACAGCAGTTCCAAGACTTTTTTCTTCAGACTGTTTTGAGATGATCTTTCTCCTACTATTCTAGGCCATCTACCTGTGTGAGCCCTTCAACACCTGCTCCCTGCATTGCTGGCTAAACTTCCACCTGGCCTGGAACTGCTGAAAGGGTGAAGAACCACCTCCCTACTAGTCCAGAAAGACCAGCTGCTCAGAATGGCTATAGGCTATTGGGTGGGAGTTTTTTCAGGAGTTCTTTATGGGGTAGAGATTTAATTTTAGATACTAATTTTTGCTGTTATTGGGACTATGGCTTTGCATTTTTTCTTGTGAGACATTATTATGATTGCTTGGTTTTACTGTATATTTACTGAGATGTTATTCATTT
Organism: Rhineura floridana; assembly: GCF_030035675.1. Taxonomy (NCBI): domain Eukaryota; kingdom Metazoa; phylum Chordata; class Lepidosauria; order Squamata; family Rhineuridae; genus Rhineura; species Rhineura floridana. The sequence continues at coordinate 56,773,344 of NC_084483.1, forward strand.
ATTGTTTGACTACTTACATTTTGTTTTGGTTTTGTACCTGTTAGAATGAATTAAGTAATTTTTGATGTTGTAAGCCACCTTGAGCATGGCTTAGCTATGGAAAGGCAGCATACAAATAAATGATGATGATTCTGTCAAGACAGCTCCATACTTAGCACACACAAGCACTGTGGCTATGGATACACCAGTATAATAGTAGTATAGGGGTGGGGAACCATTTTCAGTTCAAGGGCCACATTCCCTTCTGGGCAAACTTCTGGGGGCCCAATGCCAGTGGTGGGTAGGGCCAGAGACAGAAGTAGCAAGGGATTTTTAATAATAATAATAGTAATAAAATTTAATTTATGTGTCGCCTATCTGGCCAATGGCCACTCTAGGTGACGTACATATAGTAAAATACAGCAAAATACAATACAATAAAATACAATATAACAATATAAATTATAAATTATGATAACAACAATACAGGGTAGGAGGCATTTCGATCATAAGAACATTAAGCCTCCCCAGAAGTCCCAAAAGCCTGTTGAAAAAGCCAGGTCTTTAAGGCCTTGCGGAACATATTCAGGGAAGAGGCGTGCTGAAGATCTTGTGGGAGGGAGTTCCAGAGGGTGGGGGCCGCCACTGAAAAGGCCCTCTCTCTAGTTCCCGCCAACTTAGCTGATTTGGTTGGCGGGACTGAGAGAAGGCCTTGTGTGGCCGATCTTGTCAGGCGGCATAATTGGTGGCGTTGTAGGCGCTCCTTTAGATAAACTGGGCCGAGACCGTATAGGGATTTAAAGGTTAATACCAACACCTTGAATTGGGCCCGGAAAACAACTGGAAGCCAGTGTAGATCGAACAACACTGGCGTGATGTGGTCCCGGCGACGACTGTTTGTAAGTAGTCGAGCCGCCGCATTTTGTATAAGTTGTAGTTTCCGGACCGTTTTCAAGGGTAACCCCACGTAGAGCGCATTACAGTAATCTAATCGAGAGGTGACCAGGGCATGTACTACCAGTGGGAGCTGATGAACAGGAAGGTAGGGTTGCAGCCTACGTATGAGGTGTAGTTGATACCAAGCTGCCCGGCTCACTTAATAATAAGTAATAGCTGTGTGTCCGAATGGACACCCAGTGGACACAAAGGGACACATAAAAGTTAATCAATGAACCAAGACTACAAATTCAGATTGGAAGCCAGTGAAACACTGACTATGAAATTTTAGTGAAATTAAATAGAAACAGTAGAACAAAGGGGTACATAACATATGTCTTTCTGAAAAACTTCTCTTGACAAAATCTGTCTCCCTGTACACTGTGATGTCTGGTTCTCTGTATCTTTGTTCTTTTATCCTTTTCCTTTTTTCCCCCTTTTTTGGAAAGAATTCTGCTGCAGCAGGGCATGGATCTTTAAGCAGCAGTTTTTTAAATTGTTTTTTAATTCATGTGTTTACTGGTGGGTGGGCAGGCTAGTAAGAATTTTGCTAGGTTAGTAACTTTGTTAGTAACAAAATGTATTTGCAAGGCTGTATTCACTCTTTTCTTCCTTTTGTATGAACCATTTTCACCTCAATCCAAATGTCAGGGCTTATACATGGTATTATTTATTTATTTATTACATTTATACCCTGCCTTTCTTTTCATGATTGAAACCCAAGGCGGCTTACATATGGTTCCCAGGTGGTCTCCCATCCAGGCACTGACCAGACCTGATCCAGGGTGCTGCTGGCCTCATGTGCCTTCAGACCATAGCCTGGTAGAGATGCTTCCACCTGCAAGCCATTTGAATGGGGGGGAAATTGACGCTCAGTAACAATGCCTTTAAAAATGCCCTGAAAAGTAGGCAAAGTGACAAATATAAATATTACCTTTGTATGGTAAGGTAGTTTCTACACACTGTATATTCCATCCAGACAAACCAGAGGCATTATCAGGGTTAAAGGACACAATTCAGTCAGGCAAAAACACTCAGAATGTGAGGCAGTACCGGACTTCCGGGAAGGGTGACTTCGCTTGTGCCTGCTTTTGGGACGGGCTCCCGCCTCAAAAGAAGCTTATTCAGATATAAATCAGTCAGAACATTTTTTTTTTTTTGACTGATGAAATTTTTCCCGGGCAGGGAGAAACGTAGAGATCAACCTCAAAGCCTGTTTTTGTTGGGAGGACTGGATTTCATTAATTTATGAGATAAGGTCCAGCCAACAATGCCGGACGGACTTCCTAACAAGCTCTATCTGCTTAAGCGATACGTTTATCTTTTCTTTAAAGAGAGAATGGACTAACAGGCAAGCACCCTTCTTTCTATTATTTTTTTTACTTGGTTTAAATTGTTGCAGCAAAAGGAGATTTGTCAGATTGATCGGCTTTGGACAACTTCTGGGTGAGATATAGCTCTTCTCTGTTATTCACGAAATTAACAGCTTATCTCTGTTTCTGTCGCAAAAAGCTGTCCTGGAAGTGCATTCTAAAGATAATAAACAGAAGAGGGATTTCTATTCCTGATTTCTATTCCGAGGAATATTATATTGTCTGGGACTATTCTCTTTTTGGTCTACTTTATTTTGACGAATCTGCTTCTTCACGACGCCACTAACTGTTTTGATGCTGGGAACTAAATTTGTTTTGCATTCTTGAACATAGAGAGATAAGGCAGGTTGCTCTGTTTATACTGTGATGTCATCAAGCCTGGAATATTAACCCAATTGTTGCTGAAATAAGAAGTGGTTCTTCTTTATTTTTGTTTTGCTTTGTTTTCGTGGTTTTAAAAATGGCAATCAAGAAAGTGGCTGAGAATCTGGAAGTAATTATGTTTCAGAAAATAATGGATGAGATTGAGATAACGAAACAAACCCTGCGACAGGGTAGTAAGGAGCTGAAAATTGAACTGAGCAAAATGACGCAGGAGCTTAAAGAAATAGGGGACCCTGTGAGAGAGGAGAATGAGATCAGAGATGAGAAAAGAAAAAATAAAGGGAAGATACAAGCCCTGGAGATTGGAACAAATGTGGAATTGGAAAAAGATCTGGAGTTTATGGATTTTAGAAATAAAATCTATTGTTTGGAATTTAATGTTATCTCTGAAGAAATTAATGAAGATATTAGAGATAAAGTTATCAATGGCTTGGATAATCTTCTGGACTGGAATGATGTGATGGAGCTTGATATAGAGAAAATCTATGGAATTAACTGCAGCCATGTGACAATGGAAAAACTCTTAAGAGATGAGCCAGTGCATTTTGTAAAAAAGAAGAACACAGATATGACTTTACAACAGTATTTCAGCAACTTATTCAGAATGGATGGCAAGAAAATATTTGGGATAGAGGAAATTCCCATCAGACTCTTATTATATGACTATGGCTACAACAGCAAGATTATTATGGAATACTGATAATGGAAGATTGGACACTGAAATTACTGGACTTAACAGGACTATTGAAGATGGAAGATGGAACTAATAGGGATAATGGAATAATGGCTATTGAAATTATTGGACCTAACAGATTCTGATGAGATGGATTAATCGATATGTTTATTTGGACTATGGTTATGACAATAAGATTATTATAATTATTAACGAGATGGATTAATTGACATGTTTATTTGGAGAAAAATTGATAGATATATTTCTTAAAGAATTGAAACCTCTCTTTGACTTTTTGTGGAAAGAATAAAGTAATGTTTATGAGATTTGATGATTAATTAAGATAACTACTGGAGGAAAGTGATTTTATAATATGATTTAAGAGACAGGATTGTTATATATTGTAGACCTATAACTGATTTGATATGTGACAAATGGGAAGTCAACATTTTTTTTTTGTTTAATCATTTTTGTTTTGTTTTGTTTTTTGTCTTTGAATGTTTTATGATTTTGTTTTCTATGTTTTATGAAAATTTGAATAAAAATTATTGTAAAAAAAAAAAAGAAAAAAAAGAATGTGAGGCAGTACCAGTGAGAGGTATGGCCTGGAGAGAGAGGATATGATCTGCAGAAGGCCAGATAGAGAGGTCTGGAAAGCCCATGGGTTAAGGTTCTCCACCCTGTACTAGTGGTGCAAAAGCATAAAGGGTTGTCTATGTAGCTATGAACCCGTGAACATATATCAAAGAATTCTGGCCCAATCTGTTTCCAGGTACACGCACATCTGTATTTAAAGATGGAAGGATATCACTCACAAGTGTTTGCTGTGGGAAAAATCAGATTAACTCTTTCTCTCTCTCTGCTATGGTTCCTAAGAAAAAGGACACCCCCCCCAAGAAAAACCCTTTTCAAGGTTGCTATTTGCATTTCAAGGGGAGCCTTCAGTGGAGACTTGCCTTGAAATGTAAATAGTAGCTGCAAGCAAAGAGAGATGGAAATGGAAATGGACTGCCTTCAAGTCGATTCCGACTTATGGCGACCCTATGGATAGGGTTTTCTTGGTAAGTGATATTCAGAGGGGGTTTACCATTGCCTCCCTCTGAGGCTGAGAGGCAGTGCCTGGTCCAAGGTCGCCCAGTGAGCTTCATGGCTATGTGGGGATTCGAACCCTGGTCTCCCAGGTTGTAGTCCAGCACCTTAACCACTTAAGAGATACAGGCAGAGAAAGCGAGAGTTAAGCTCCCCTGTCCTGATCCCACACCCTCCAGAAGCTGCTTGGGCTTCCCCACAGCTGCCTGTATTTTCACAACAAAAAAGGGCATATTAGTTGCACTCACACAATTCATGACAAATTTTGTTTGTCCCTCATTTATTTATTTTATTTAAAATATTTCTGTCCCACCCTTCTACCCTATAATAGGGCACTCAGGGCAGCTTCCAAAAATAAAATCAAACACGTACATAATAAAATTGTAAACAATAAAATCACAAAAACTTTAAAATAAATTAAAATACATAAAGTACAATTAAAATACATAAAATACAATTAAAATACATAAAATAATACACACACATATACATATATGTACTAAAGGGGACTACAAGGGTAAAATTTAATATAATTCAGTATAATGTGGTGTGCTGGAAGCAACCATATCTGCTTTGTAAAGCATTCATGCCATCCCCAGAGGCATAAATTATGCACTCAGGTCAAAGCACTCAGGAGAAAAAGGGAGGGAGGTATAACAGTGCAATCCTATATGTGTCTATGCAGATGTAAGCCCCAATGAGTTCAGTGGGACTTGCTCCCAAGTACATGAGTGTAGATTGCAGCCTAAATGCTTCAAATGAATGAACAAATAAATAAGTACATTTACACTTTAGAACAGGAAACGCAATTACTCAATGTACAGTAATGTTCCCTTCAGGGCCTCTGCCCCAGCACACTATCCTGCTTCTGTGCATCTGAAGATGAGTGTCTCTAGACACTCTTCAAACGCACAGAAGCAGTATGGTGTGCTGGGGCAGAGGCACTTACCTGACCTCCCAGGAGGTGAGTTGCCATTTATTTACCAGGGGGAGGACGAGGCAGGGGGAGGGGGCAGTGACGGCTGTGCAGCGTAAACATAATTTGATAATTGTACTAGAAAACCCTTTGGAAGGAATTCATATATTGATGGACAAATTAAAAGAATTTGGACCGTTAGCAGGATTTAAGATCAACAATCAAAAAACAAAGATGTTGGTGAAAAATTTAACTTTAAGGGAACAGAAAGAGTTAATGGACAAGACAGATTTTACAATAGAAAAAAAGTTGAAATATTTAGGTATCATTATGACAAATAAAAACTCAAAGTTGTTTCATAATAATTATGAAAAATTATGGACAGAGATTAAGAAAGACTTGCTAAAATGGGATAAACTACAACTGTCATTAATGGGTAGAATATCTGTGATAAAAATGAATGTATTACCGAGAATGATGTTTTTGTTTCAAACAATACCTGTAATATCCTCTGATTTACCTTTTAAACAATGGCAAAAAGATATCTCTAAATTTGTATGGCAAGGAAAAAAACCAAGAGTTAAATTTAAACTACTACAAGATGCCAAAGAAAGAGGAGGACTGGGATTACCAAATCTGAGACTTTATTTTGCTGCCTGCTGTTTAGTCTGGATAAAGGAATGGATTTTATTGAGGAATAAAAGACCATTGGATTTGGAGGGCCATAATTTGAAGTGGGGATGGCATGGATATCTATGGTATGACAAAGTAAAAGTAAATGTAGACTTTAACAATCATTTTATAAGACGTCCTCTGTTGAAAATATGGAATAGATACAAACCAAGGTTTTATTCGAAAATACCATTATGTGTCTCAAGTCAAGAAGCGTTTTATAGAAGAGAAATGACTGGAAAAGAGAAATGGTTAACTTATCAAGAACTATTAGAAAATGTACATGGAGAATATACAATGAAAGAGAGAGAACAACTGACAAAGGAAGGATATAGTTTTCAATGGTTTGCCTATTTACAATTGTTAGAAAGATATAAAATGGACAAGAAAATGTATGGGTTTGAAATAAGTAAATCTGATTTTGAAATAGGATTGTGTACAAATGATGAAAATATAATTGCGAAAATGTATAAACTCTTATTGAAAATGGATATGGAGGAAGAACAAGTAAAAGAGTGTATGGTAAAGTGGGCAAAAAATTTTGGTCATAACATACAAATGGATCAATGGGAAAATATGTGGAAAAAAGGTTTGAAATTTACACTATGCTATAATCTTAAAGAAAATTTTTATAAAATGATGTACCGTTGGTACATGACTCCAGAAAAGTTGTCAAAAATGTATAGTAATGTTTCTAATGTTTGTTGGAAATGTAAACAACAAGAAGGATCATTTTATCATATGTGGTGGTTATGTAAAAAGGCAAAATCATTTTGGGCACAGATAGGTAGGAAGATGCAAAAAATTCTAAAGATAAATATTCAGTCAAAACCAGAATTTTTTTTATTGGGTTTTATGGATAAACAAATAGAAAAGAAATATGGAAGAATAATATTATATATGATTACGGCAGCAAGATTATTATATGCACAAAAGTGGAAAATGGAATCAACACCAACAACGGAAGAATGGCTATTGAAATTAATGGACTTAGTAGAGATGGATAAATTGACATGTCTACTTAGAGAAAAATCGACAGATACATTTCTTAAGGAATGGAAGCCTCTCTTAGACTTTTTGTTGAAAGATCAAAATAAAATGATGATACTGGGATTTGACGATTAATCAAGACAGCCTACGGAGAAAAGGGATTCTGTATGTATACATTAAGGGACAGGTTTGATGTATATTATATACTTATAGCTGATCTGCGACAAATTGGAAGTCAACTATTTTATTTTCATTTTTTGTTGATGTATTGTTATGTTTTTTTGACTTTGTTTTGTTTGTCTTTTGAAAAATTTGAATAAAAATTATAAAAAAAAAAATGAATGAACAAATAAATAAGTACATTTACACTTTAGAACAGGAAACGCAATTACTCAATGTACAGTAATGTTCCCTTCAGGGCCTCTGCCCCAGCACACTATCCTGCTTCTGTGCATCTGAAGATGAGTGTCTCTAGACACTCTTCAAACGCACAGAAGCAGTATGGTGTGCTGGGGCAGAGGCACTTACCTGACCTCCCAGGAGGTGAGTTGCCATTTATTTACCAGGGGGAGGACGAGGCAGGGGGAGGGGGCAGTGACGGCTGTGCAGCGTAAACATACCAGTGATGCCAATCTGGCACTGTTTTGCACCATACCACCCTCCCCACTACCTCACCCTTCCCCTTTCCCTCCCAACAAGCAGTAGCAACTCACCTTCTGGCCCATCACACCATCCGCTACTGCATGGAAAACATGCACCAAGGACCCCCAAACATGAGTCCCTGGTGCTTGTCCCCAACTGTTGGAGGTAAGAGACTTCCCTTCTTGCTACAGGAAGTATTGGTATAACAATGGAAAATATGCCCCCCAGTATTGTATGAATCGGCCCTGGTACCCACATTATTAACACACTGGTGGTTTAAGACATCAGCATTCAGTTTTCCTTTTGCATGTAGTACATATTGGCCTCACTTTGTGCTTTACATATCATGATTAAGGTGATGGAAAGATCTCCTTATAATGCCAGTCAGTCATTAATTTTATTGTACATAGCCAAAGGCCTTTACAGTATATAGAATGTATTAAGAAAAATTCCAATGCAATGCTTTGATTGAAAAAGAATTATCTTAAATAGTTGATGAATTGCTTTGGATCAATCCATTTCTGCCATCCTCTAGGAAGGATTAGAGTCTTGGATCTTAAGGACTGATACTTATACATTATGATTCTTGATGTAGCAAGAATGTACCTGCTTAGCTGCCAGTGCAAATTGAGCTACCAAATACATAATAAACAGATGATTATCGGCTAGAAGCCCTATTATCACTTCCTAGGGTGTTCAATCTGAATATAACTGAACAACGGGTGATGAAAAATATTCTCTAGGATCCAGATACAAAGAACAGAACAAGTAATGAGTTATATCTTCAGTCTAGTTACAGCCAAATACACATTTCTGTTCTGTGGTTGGAATTCCAAGGTATCTCCCTTCAACATATGCAGAGGGTATCTGCTTGGAACCTAAGTTCTGTAAAAGCCCCACGAAGCTGCAAAAAAGTCAATACCTCAAAGTAATATGACCTTGCATGATTGACCTTAAATTGAGGGTACCAAATCGAAAATCATGCACCAACAAGAGTTGCCCTGTCTTGAGTAGCATCATGATGAAAGATCCAATTCCTAAGAGCATAAGGACTAAGACATAAATATTTATCCACAGGGAGATGCCTTATAATGCATTACCTCACCCTGCAAGAGCATGGTCTTTGGATTTCCTACCCTAACCTCCTCAGCTTCTGCATTCATAACTGTAATGGTAAGAGGTAACTAATTCCAAATTTCTGATTGTGATCAGGGCTTGGAAAAGTTACCTTTTAAAACTACAACTCCCATCAGCCCCAGCCAGCATGGCCACTGGATTGGGCTGATGGGAGTTGTAGTTCAAAAAAGTAACTTTTCCAATCTCTGATTTGTGATTCATCTTTTAGTGATTCATTAACGTAGACTTTTGGATTTATTGAATTCCATTTAAATGTTGCCATTTTCTGTATTTTTATAATAGCCATTTAACAGATGGTATTCTCTTAAAGCTGTACATCGGAAACCATTTCTGTACCATCATTTCAAAGGTATAGTCATCTGCATCAATTTCATTATCCTAAAAATACTTTGCTGCAATAATAGCATCAGAACATTATTTAATCTAATGTACAATTTTGTTACAAGATGAAAAGGAAATGGACTGCCTTCAAGTTGATTCTGACTTATGGCGACCCTGTGAATACGGTTTTCATGGTAAGCGGTACAGTAGGGCCCCACTCATATGGTGAGTTATGTTCTGGACCCCCGCTGTAAAGCAGAACTCATTGAATAGAATGGCACACGATGCCTGAAAACCACCGTAAAAGCAGAACAAGCACCGTATGAGTGGAGCTTTAGTCTAATTGCGTCTGAGACAGCTGTATTAGCGAAGCGCTGTAAAGCGAAGCGCTGTAAAGTGGGGCCCTACTGTATTTAGAGGGGGTTTACCATTGCCTTCATCTGAGGCTGAGAGGCAGTGACTGGCCCAAGGTCACGCAGGGAGTTTCATGGCTGTGTGGGGATTCGAACCTTGGTCTCCCAGGTCATAGTGCAACACCTTAACCACTACACCACACTGGCTATATTCCACATTAAAGCATCCCTCATAAGGCTACCAGCTTTTTTTCTGGTGACGCTCCAGTGCCTGTAACAATTTCTCTCCTCACAGACATGCAGTGGCAGGAAAAATGTTTACATTTTGTTTGAGATCAGGTTACCTGCTGGATCGCCTTGTTCCACATGTACCTACCTGGCCCTTGAGATCATCCTCAGGGGACAAAGCTTTTTCACTGGTGGCACACATGCACACACTCCACTGCAGAACATCTGTCTGCTCACTGGCTGTCTTCTTTGTGGTGTTTTTGGCACCAGATGAAGGTCTTATTTTCCCAAGCCTTTAAAAATTTACTTAAAATATTGTTCGTGTTTGAAAATTTTAGATTTCTGTTTTTATTTCCTGTTGCTGCAATTTTTGATGCTGCATTATATATTCTTATTATATCATATATTCTTATAAATGTGTATTATTTATTTATTATTTACATTTGTATGTCACTTTTCCATATACATATGATCAAAGCAGCTCAAAACATAACAAAAATGCAAATCAACACAATAGCAATCATATACTAAATCATTTCAAAACATAACACAACAATCCAACAAATAAGTCAGTTTGATTAATTTAATGTTTTTATTGTTATTGTAAGCTGCCCAGAGAACTTGATTATTGGGTAGTGCATAATTACTGTTAATAAATAAAACAATAACATTTCTATGTGTTATGAAGGTGTTAATGGCATAAGAGCTCCAGCAGAAAAATAAGCTGGCAACCCCACTAAGAGTTCCACCAGAAAAAATAAGTTGGCAACCCCACTTGAGATGAGCCATAACTGGAAGCATAATTCTGTCTCCAGTTGTGATGTTAGCCATCCACAAGTGGCCTTAGTGTTCCTTATAGCAGGTTTTACTGGGAGAAAGGTACAGTGCTAGTGTGTGGAGATCCTGTGACCCAACAGAATTCTGGCCCATCATCAGCCATTAATCCTAAATCAGGGGGAGCATTCTACACTATTTCTTTCATTTTAAAAAAACATGAAACTTTGGCTCCATTTATACTATACCAGGAAGGGGAGGTAGCTGTTCTCCTGTGGTGGCCCCCATGCCATTCCCAGTACCATCCACTACCTTTACTCCCATGTTAGGGGTGCATGAAGCCCTGTAGCCAGCCTTCCTTGTTAGGTGGAGCAGCCACATTTCTAGATGCGGCAGTCATATTTCTATGTGGGACATAGGGAGGAAGAGGCAATTAGCGCCAGCCAATCCCCCCCGATGGAGAGGATGTGAGGGTCAGTCCAGGGGAAGGGAAAGGCAGTGACCTTCCCCCTCACTCCTCCTCCATCCAGAGAGTGTGTTAACTTACATGGATGAAGTTTAATTGGTTGAACTGGCTCATCCTTTTTTGAGAGATCCAGAGTCAAAAGCTTGCTTTGCGTATAGCTACAGTCCTCTGTCACCATGTGGTCTGTCCCTGTGTCTGGATTCTTCATAAACTGAACTACTTTGGTAATGATTGTGAGCTTCTGAGCCTGGCTTTGATGCTGCATTAGGTATCTCAGTTTTAAAGTCCACCTGAAAAACAAACTTGTCCATACTACAAGTTTAGGGAAGGGCAGAGAGAAAATAAATATTTTAGGGTATGTTTGTTAAATCCTGCTTGTAGTCTTGTTCCTGGCCTTTAGATTTTCCTTTCTGTTGAATAATCAAGGGAAAGCTTTTTAACTGGCTGCTACATAAAGGACTAACATACACAATTGGAAACTGTGAAAAGCAAATTGATTTTTTTTACTGTTTTTTCTGTTTTACTGTGATTTTTCTGTTCACATACCCTGAAACGGCCTCATGCTGAGCTGCACATATTGGGAAAATCAGAAAATAGGCCTGAATTACAGCCTGGGTGGCCAGGTAGTCAGCTAGCTAGCCAACTGCAGTATATCAGGTTGCCAGGTCTTCGGTTTTTGCCTGGAGACTCTGGATTTTTGGGGTCCTCTCCAGGTGAGTCACCTTAATCTCTGGACTCTCAACTTTCATTTTAAAAAAATTAAGTTTCTAGGTGGTCTGGTTCATGAGATATAGACCAAAACATCAGCCACTCCCTCCACGCAACTTCTGCCTAATGGGCTCATAGCTGGCTGCTCTTACCCCACCCTTTCAGGTTTGTAGCCAATAAGTGAAGTCAGGGCTCTAACCCTGCCCTTTCAGGTTTGTAGCCAATAAGTGAAGACAAGGGATTTGTAGACCCCATTGCAAGGCCAGAAACCTTGTTTTTTCCTGCTTATATGAAAATCTCATAAATTGAGTAAATATATAGCTTTCAGTCTTTTTCTCTCTTGTGTGCAGGAGTCAAACAAGTTTAAATCTTCCTGGGCTATTGAAGAGGGCAATGTTTTGAAAACCTTCCCAATATAAAGCTTTAGTCCAATACTCTTTTTTCTGGGAGTAAAGCTGCAATGCTAATCTCACATACCCAGAGTAAACTTGATTGAATTCAGTAGGGCTTAGTTTTGAGTAGACATGGTTAGGATGGTGCTGTAAATTAATGAAACTTTTGAGTGAACATAGCAAAGGATTGTGTTTGTGTTGTACATTTTTCTCTCCCCCTTCAATCCTATTTTTAAAGCAATTAGGCAGGGTTTACTTAGATATCACTGCTTTTATTATGTATAGAGTTGCCAGGTCCATGGCCTGAGACTGATCCTGTATCTTTAGGAGAAGAGAAAGTCAGCCAAGTGCAGGTGTTTTTGCAACTCTGTAATGGGAAAAAAACATAAGGCGGAATTCTCCCTCCCACCTCCACAACTTTTAAAGATACAGAAGACCTCTTGGAGCCCGGGCCTGGCAACCAAGACATCTTCTGTATCTTTAAAAGTTGTGGAGGGGGGGAGGAGAATTCCATCCTGTGGTTTTTCCCATTACAGAGTTGCAAGAACACCTGCACTTGGCTGACCTTCTCTTCTCCTAAAGATACAGGATCAGCCTCAGGCCAAGAACCTGGTAACCCTAATTATGTAGGAAATTAATACTGATTTGATTTTATTGTTTTAAAAAACGTTCTGCAATGACCAACTGGTTTTGACAATAAACTATTATATGGGGTGAATGTATTTTTGCATCTCCAGTGTATGTGTATATGGAGTCTTTCCAACAACCCTATGAGGTAGAGTTGCCGACTAGAAACCAAGGCAGCTCAGAATAAGAAATAAATCCCTTTAAAATCCAATAACCATTAAAAAAAGTATAAACAGTTGCAAAACAGTTTAACGTGGCATGATTCTGAATTTTGGATTGGGTGAGTGAAGTGCACGCCTGTTTGAGTAAGCCCCATTGAATACAAGTGGAAAGAGACTCAAGGGCTAGAGTAACTCCAAATTTTATTTATGTATTTTATTTACAACATTTATATACCACTTTACTATAAAGAACTTCAAAGTGATTTACAGAAGGAATTAAAACAATAAAATTATTGGCAAAACAGTTAAGGACAGGTATTTAAAAACATTCAAAATAATAAAATAGGCCTGCCTAAACAAAAATGTTTTTAGCAGGTGTTGAAAAGAGTACAATGAAGGCATCTGCCTAATGTCAATAGGCCGGGGGTTCCAAAGCGTAGGTGCTGCCACACTAAAGGACTGATTCCTTACAAGAGCAGAACAAGTACTATGTAGCACCCATAACATGGAAAGAACACCTTGAACTTGACCTGGTAGCAAATCAGCAACCTGTGCAGATTTCAGAGCAGAGCTATTATGTGCTGATATGGTCTCACTCTTGTCAGCAATCGTGCCACAGCATTCTGTACTAACTGCAGCCCCCCAGGTCAGACTGTGTTGCATGGGGATCTCTGTGACCTTGGCTGACTAGCTGCCAGGATTTTTTTTAGTTTTCATATTTGGGTAGGAATCCTAGGGATGCTGAGTTTTCTGCCTTACTCATAGGAATTTTGTTGTTGGTGGTATGGTATTGCATTTAGGACTGTCTTTTATTTTTATTTTTCTGTTTGCATTTCATTTACCTATAACTCCCTTTCATCCATAGAAGCAACAGTGGTTCCATGAGCTCGGCTCAACCCCCTGAAACCCACTGATGATGCACCTTGTTGTTTGCATAACATGTAATATTTACAAGATTTGAAATGAACTACAAATACTGGTTAGAAGGAACAAACTTTACTTAACAGTGTGTTGCTGCAGAATCAAGAGTTGTAATGCTCTTCTTTCATTTTCCTGCTGGTCCCACCCCAAACTGATTCCCCCATACAACTATTTCTAATTCACTTGAGTTCCTACTCACATTACATAACAGTTTGTTTCTTGCCCAATACAGGAAAAAGAGAATTCACATACTGGGAAATGTGGCTGTTGTTCCCAAGCTGCTGTCTGTGAAGGTAGACCAAACCATGTGTGTTTTCTCTGTTAATTATTACTCACTGGAATTGGGTTGGCTATCAAAGTGAGTTTATAGCAGCCCACAGGCAGCTAGACAGAAAAGAGTAGATAATCTTCTTACTCTTACTCATTTCTCAGACCTTTTTCTGAAGTGAAGGGTCAAATCTGTAAAGACGTTTGGAGCAGCAAGGCATTCCAGGCAGGGGGTTGCCAACCCTACTTGGATATAGATATCTTTGCAGAGGATCCCTAGTCAAGCTTTACCAACAGCACAATCCAAACCATATCTTCTCAGAAGTAAGTCCTATTGAGTTCTATGGGGTTTAGTCCCTTAGTGTGTTTAGAACTGCAGCCTTCAGAGGAATCCATCTTTACTCCTGAGTCCTCCCATCTAACATCTCCACAACAGTAGGCTCCTTTCTTCCTACAATGGCCTTCTGAGGGCACATAAATCCTTCTTGTCAGAAGCAAATAGGCTAGATTAAATGTTCCCTACCCAGGTTCCATCTTTTAGCTAAGATTTCTATCTTAATTTCCAATCAGAGAAATGTTTTTGTTTGAGTGGTATGCTCCAAGCAACTGTGGTTGATGCTTAATATATGCTTAATGACCTCACTAGGACCCGTTCTTGTGTCATCACTCAGGACTGCCCCATGACATCACTAGGGTCCACTACCACCCCAACATCACTAGGGCTTGCCCCTGAAATCTCAGGATTTTGGATGCTTTTGGCCTGGCAACCCTAGACACAGCAATATTTCTATTCCTCTGGGGCTGTTTTCATTGTTTGCTATCAATTACTCAGGAAAAAGAAGAAAAAATAGCCACTATGAATGTGAGTATATTGCATGCTCTAAAAGAGTAAAGGGTAACTAATTTTTCAGATCACTAAGTTATCTCTTTATTTCACCTAGTCCTGCTCTATTTATTGCAATAACTGCATAATAAACCAACATTTACTTCTTATTGCAGGGAAACAAACATGTTTCTTTATTGCTGGCTGGATAGAAAACACAAATTAAAATTAAAATTAACAGAGCAAAGGAAAGTCCAAGGCGTGGAGTCTAACTGTAGTCCATAATACAAAGTCCTAATATTTAACTCTTAAAGGGTCATGTCACTATAGAGACTGTTTTTTTTCTGGGTCACTTAAATAATTACAGGGCGATTGTGATAATGAAAAATCCACCCTCAGGGAAAATCTTGAGTGAGCAGACTTTGGGGGCTCTTCCAGATGAGGCTTTTGTTGTCCACACACCCTGCCTTATTCACTGAATTTTTCAGAGGGTCCTATTCTTAAATTGCTCCTGTTCTTAAAACAAGCTATCATTCTTTAAATGGAGGTTATCATATTCTGTTGTGTCACAAACTAAAAAGAAGACAATTTCCCCAAAAAATCCTAAGGGGAGGCAAAACACAGCTTGGGGTGTGTGCAGAGCTTGGAAGTAACTCGTCATTTTTAACGAGTTACTTGTAATTCGTTACAATTTTAAATAACGAGTGGGTAATTCCATTACATTTGGCAAGTAACGGAACAACTAGTAATTTCCCTACTTTTCAGCTGCAACTTTAACGTTTCCACGTTAGGTTGCACGTTACTTGGGGGTGGGAACAAGGGGAAGACAGCTCCTGGCTGTGATTGGTTAACACAAGACATGTGCCTCACACTGATTGGACCTCTGTGCAGACTCTCTCTTCCCTCGTGATCTGTGTTAGGATGCATGAGGGAAGAGGTGAATAGGCAGGGCCTGCTAGCATCTGAGAGGACAAAATGGACGCCGGAGGAAAAAGCCAGGGCAAGGACAACGGAGAAGAAGGCAGCAGCAGAATGGCGAAGAGCTGTGGAGGTGAGTGACGATGATTTGTGTGTGTGTGTGTGTGTGTGTGTGCCCCCCCTTGGCACCGTTCTGCCCCCCCGCCCCCCCCACGGCACTGTTCTGCCCCCCCACTGCCTCTCCTTGCCTCTGCTGCCCCCTCCATCAATCGCAAGGCACTTCCAAAACTTCGGCCTACTTCTCTTCCTTCCCCCCCTTTTTGAACTCTCCCCCTTGTTCCCATGCCTACCTGTGTGCTGTATTTATCCAGACAGAGCACTCCTGCCTTTTAAAATGCCGGCTAGCTTTTTATTGTATATTTATTTGAACTCCATCTTTCTTTTTATTTGTATTTTTGTCCTGTTTAATCACAAGACTGAATTGTATGTGGGACAAAAACTGTCTCAGTAATAATAATAATAAAAATAAAAATAAAAAATCATTAGGCATATAATAAATGGCTTAAGGCTGATTTTTTTGTTCTTGGCAGAGATGAGGTGAGAAGTAGGGTCCTTGCAGCTCCTCCTCTCAGTCCCCCCGCTCTCAAACTCATGTTCTGTGAGAAAGAGAGAGATTCCCAGTCCCAGAGAGAGATAGACTGTTGACAATCTCTGCTAATATCTATACAAATGTACATAACATGCATCACCTGAACTCACATGATCTAGAGTTACCTTAGATCTTGCAAGATTTGCAAATTTATTTATTTATTTATTTATTTATTTATTTTTAAAACTTATATACCGCCCGACTAGCAATAGCTCTCTGGGCGGTGAACATAAATACAATAAAATACAGGAAAATACAAAAGCATCACAATCTAAAATCAAATTTCACAATCTAAAAACTGCATAACTAAGATCAAATTACAAACATTACCATCATTAAACAAAAAATTAAAATGCCTCGGAGAATGAGAACGAGAAGCAATAGGGTTTTATATTAGTTCTGATTGTCTATTGGGCTATCATAGGTTATATGTTTTTTTCATTTTCTATGGCAAAAACTCCAACTTCAGTGGAATTTATGTGATGTGTTCTAATCATTTGAATTTGGCTAATGAATGCTTTATTATTTCATCAGAACTTTAGCAGTAGTACTAAAATATTAATAAAAAAGAAAAGGGAAAGAAAAAATACTTTACATACATCATTCAGCTGTATTGCTAATTATAGATATAGATATAAAAGATAAACGGCATTTTGTCAAAAGTATTTTTGTCTACATTTTATACCTCATCCTTGGTTTTCCAAGCTTGGCATGGAATGCTTCTCATACAGAATTAATTTGAAATGCTGCATATTTATTATCATCATCATCATATTCAAAATAAAAAATATATGTACCGCCTTCAAGTTGATTCCAACTTATGGTGACCCTATGAATAGGGTTTTCATGAGGCTGAGAGGCAGTGACTGGCCCAAGGTCACCCAGTGAGCTTCATGGCTATGTGGGGATTTGAACCGTAGTCTCATTTTGTTCTCACAACAACCCTGTGAGATAATAGGTTAGACTGGCCCAGGCAGGGTTATTCAGTGAGCAAAAATGATGCAAATATGATCTCTTTTAATTGTGCTATCGACCTGCTTACTTCCACTCTGACTGGGGGATCTTGCAGCATGGGGAAGAGATGGGGGCACAAC
Source organism: Rhineura floridana (assembly GCF_030035675.1). NCBI lineage: Eukaryota > Metazoa > Chordata > Lepidosauria > Squamata > Rhineuridae > Rhineura > Rhineura floridana. Next base: position 56,790,837 of record NC_084483.1, read on the forward strand.
ACAGCTGAAGTTCACCGATATAGGAGCATTATCTCTGGTTTATTACAGAGACGCCTGTTGCAGGTTTTGCTGCTGAGAGCAGCAGTCAGTTAGTGCGGCCACTTGAGTCACAGCTTGTTGATCCTGAGGAGGCAAAACTAGAAAGTGAGGTTCAGAAAGGAGGCCCTGTGCACGAGGAGGAGGAGGGCATGAAGCAGTGCCAGTTGCCCACAGCCACATCTGCAGAACAGCAAGTACCATGGTTTGGCTTTGAGAAAGCTTGTACATTTGTGAGCCAGAGTGGGGAAAATGTTGTACGATGCAATTACTGCCTTCCAAGGATCAAAAATCTGAGATCAGCTGTTTCCTCCTCATCCAATGTGAAGAAACATTTTGAGGTAAGCCTTTGTCATGCTGGTCCTCAAAGAGTGTCCATTGGCTATTTATGTTTAAAATGTGAAGTTCCTCTTCCATTTTTTCTTGGATTCATGCTTTGTTCTTCTTCCTCAGAGGGCACACCCTGAGAAGCTGAGAGCAATTGAAGAAGCAATAAAGGCAAGGAGACGTGGCCTTCCTGAACCAATGCATGACACCCCTCCTCCCAAAATGCTGAAGCAGCAGCAGACAACCCTTGAGAGGTGGGGATCTGGCAGGGAGCCTGTCACCCAGAGCAATCTCGACAGGAGAATCATTGATTTCATTGTAGAGGAGACATTACCACTTCAGACTGTGGACAAACCATCATTCATTAATCTGGTTCGCATTGGACTCCCCAAAGATCTCACCATCATATGTGCCAAGACTCTGAGAGACAGAATTGAGAAGAGAGCATGCCACATGAGAGAAACTCTTGCAAACCGAATGGGTGCTGTGGCATATATAGCAACCACTGCAGATGGTTGGACCAATGGCAAGAAGAGTTACTTTGGCCAAAGAACCAGTGGAAGCTGCAGGCACCAGTGACAATGATGGTGATAACCAGGAGGAGGAGGAGGCTGAGGTGGAGTTTGTGCCTATCTGTGAGATCCTGGACACAGGACCTGAGGCAGAGGAAGAAGCTGCAGACTCAGGAGAGGATTTTGTTTTACCACCACACCAGAGATGTGCTAGCCACACCCTCAACCTTGTGGCAATACAAGACATAGAGGCCAAAAGTAGTCTTCTTGGTCCTTTCAAGAAACAGTTTCGTTCCTTGATGGGAAAGTGCAGCAAGTTGTGGTCCAAGCAGAACCAGTCAGCCCAGATTGCTGAGTATATCCATGCACAATGTGGTGTGTATCTGAAGGTACCGAATAAGACCAGGTGGAATTCCACCTTTGATGCGTTGAAGCAACTACATGAGCTCCTGTCAACTGTGCCACTAAAAATCCATGCCATAATGGACCGCTGGTCCTTGTCCAGGATCACAGCTGCTGAGATTGAAGTGGTACAGGAATACACAGAGATTATGGAGCCACTAGCCCAGTCCCTAGATATCCTGCAACGGGAGAACAGCATGTTCATGGGGTATTTGCTACCAATGCTCTGCAATCTGGACCGCAAGTTAGAAGGACTGGAAAACAAACCTGAGAGGTACACATACTGTTTTCAGCTGCTGAGAGGTGTGCGCAAAGCCCTAAGAAAGCGGTTTGCAGCTATCTGGGAGGACAAGAGGCTTCTTCTGGCAGCCTGCCTACACCCTCGCTTCAAACTAGATTGGCTGGAATCGTGTCAGGCCACCACCCATACCAACAAGTAAGAACATTAGGGAAGCCCTTTGGGTGGATTACTCCAAGGGAAATGTTGTCTCAAGGGAGGCATCAGAGGGCTTAAGGTGGTAGGCAGGGGCTGGGCCTTTTCTTCCTCGGGCTCCTCATCACAACCTTGGGTTGCTGCAGGTAATCCTTAAGGGTCTGCTGTGCTGCCCCATGAGTGTGGTGACTTGGTCACCTTCCTACCTTCCATGTCATCATCCACAGGCTCAGGCTGGACCCTGAACCAGGGGACATGACAAGCATCAGGAAATGAAGAGCAGATGATGGTTTCCTAACATATATGTGTTAACATATCCTCTCTCTTTCTTAGATACACAATGGAAGCCTTGCTGAAAGCTGAAATAAAGATGGGTGTACTTAATGAGGACAGTGATCAGTCTTCAGCTAAAGACCAGGAAGGAGATGACTTAGAAGATGACTTCTTTAACTTTCTGCCCCAGGGCAAGAAGTCAGCAGTGGACACTGCTGAGGAGGAACTGGTGAGGTACCTGAGGTCTTCCAGCAGGGAAGTGTCATCACTCCATGGCTTTCCACGTGTGCTGCGGTGTTTTTTGCAGCACAACACAGGCATGCCTTCAAGCGCCGCAGTAGAACGCCTGTTCAGTACTGGTGGCAACGTAATGACTGTAAAAAGACATTCCTTGTCTGACATGCTCTTTGAGCATCTTGTTCTTTTGAGACATAACAGAAACATATTATAAAAGCATTTCAAGTGTAAAATTTGATTTCAAGAGTTGGGGTATCTTCATTGCTTGGGGGGATGTGAGATTCTGTTATGCCATTATGTTAATCTTATGGATAAAATTTTTTATTCTACTACCCCCTGTGTGTGTGTGTTTATTTTTAATATTGTTTTAGGTTTCTTAGATGTGCAGCAGCCAAGGCCAGCACCTTGTAGGAGTTTTTTTTAAAAAGTAACTGAAATGTAATTGTAGTGATTACTTTTGAGAAAAAGTAAAGTAATCAGTTACTTTCAGAGCAATTGTAATTGTAACGGTAATTACTACTTTTTTGGGCCAAGTAATCGTAACTGTAATTTATTACTTTTTAAAAGTAATCTTCCAAGCTCTGGGTGTGTGTGACATCCCCCATTGGCCCCTTCCCAGCAACAGGCTTGGGTGTGTGTCTCTAGTGTATTATGTAATCATGCATTACACATTTAACCACATGAATGAAGATTTCAGAAGTTTTCAGGAATGGCATGGGAGCAGCCATGGGGCAGCAGTACCTATAATGGTATTCAAGGGCCCTTTGAGGCTTCAAGTAATAATACTGTACCTGCTCGATAATATTGAGAGTTTATCTTTCAGTGAGTTTTCAGTTTCAAGCAATGAAATGGAAGTAGTTTTGCAGTATCAACAATACATATTACATTCAAAGGATGAATTCATTCAGTGTAATATTTTCTGTGTAAAGCTTCAGTCTTCATAACTACTACACATTATATTGCTTTCCTGTAGTATTGGTCATGTATGGATGCCTTTTCTTAAGATTTTCTCATTTGATTACCACAGTGCAAATTAACACCAGCAGATGACATGTTGACAGTAAAATCACAAAGGTCAAATATATATCAGATGAAGAAAACAGAGGTTTGTTGGACAATAAGGACTATAATGAGCAAGACTGCCTTCTTCTGGCACAGCTTCTGTGTCCTTAACAGCTGTGTGATAGGCAGAAATTCAAGAGATGGAACTTTCTCCATGGCGGTTAACTCTATGTTGGGAAAGCACCATCTCTTGTTACCATGGTTGCTCAGGTCACATCTGCACATTATTTATTAATTACCATATTTATAACTCACTCTGTATCAAACTGTTCTCAGGGCAGTATACAAGCACACATTTAAACAGTCATTCCATTAATAAAACAAGAGCAGACAAAACAATAAATAACAATGATCTTAAAAACACAGAAGAGGTGACGATTCCAGGATGCAAGGCAGACAGCAGTTAGCAGTCCATGAGGTAGGAGAAGACTCAGGGGAATAAAAGACTAGGGGAGGACAGAAGTCCAACTGAAGAGCAGAAAGAGATAGAAAGAAAGAGGTAGGTAAGACTTGTGTCCAGGCAGTGATAGACTTTCCTTACACAGGAAAGGGGATAGTCCTGGGGACTTCCGGGAAGGGTGACTTAGCCTGTGCCTGCTTTTGAGACGGGCTCCTGCCTCAAAAGAAGCTTATTCAGATATATCAGTCAGTTTTTTCTTTTTTTTTTGACTGATTAAACTTCTCCCGGGTAGGGAGAAACGAAGAGATTAACCTCAAAGCCTATTTTTGTTGGGACGACCAGATCTCATTAATTTATGGGACGAGGTCCAGCCGACGAAGGTGGGACGGATTTTCAACAGCAAGCTCTATCTGATAAAGCGAACGTTCATCTTATCTTCTAAGAGAGAACGCACTAACAGGCAAGCACCCTTCTTTCTATATTTTTCTTTTACTTGACTTAAATTGTTGCTGTTTAAAAGAGATTTGCCAGATTGATCGGTTTTTGACATCTCACTGGGGAGCCATAACTTCTCTCTGCTACGCACTAATTAATAGCTTATCTCTGTTTTTGTTGCAAAAAGCTGTCCTGGATTTGCATTCTAAAGATATACACAGAAGAGGGATTTCTATTCCAGATTTTTATTTTGAAGAATATTATATTGTCTGAGACTACTCTCTTTTTGGTCTATTTTATTTTGACGAATCTGTTTTCTGACGACTGCCATTAATTGTTTCGATCCTGGGAACTGCATTTTGTTTACTTAACTATGGAGAGATAAGGCTGTCTGCTCTGTTTATACTGTGATGTCACCAAGTTTGGAGTATTAACCCAATTGTTGCTGAAATAAGAAGTGGTTTTCCTATATTTTTCTTTTAAAATGGCAATTAAGAAAGTGGCTGAGAATCTGGAAATAACTATGTTTCAGAAAATAATGGATGAGATTGAGATAACGAAACAAAACCTGAGACAGGGTTGTAAGGAGTTGAAAATTGAATTGAGTAAAATGACGCAGGAGATTAAAGATATAGGGGTCCCTGTGAGAGAGGTGACCCTGGAAGGGGTCCCTGTGAGAGAGGAGACCCCGGAGATTGGAACAAACGTGGAACAGGAAAAAGATTTGGAGTCTATGGACTTTAGAAATAAAATCTATTGTTTGGAGATACAGGAGATTAAAGACATAGGGGTCCTTGTGAGAGAGGAGACCCTGGAGACTGGAACAGGGGTCCCTGTGAGAGAGGAGACCCTGGAGACTGGAATAGGGGTCCCTGTGAGAGAGGAGACCCCGGAGATTGGAACAAACGTGGAACAGGAAAAAGATTTGGAGTCTATGGACTTTAGAAATAAAATCTATTGTTTGGAACTCAATGTTATCTCTGAAGAAATTAATGAAGATTCTAGAGATAAAGTTATCAATGGCATGGATAATCTTCTGGACTGGAATGACGTGATGGAGCCCAATATAGAGAAAATCTATGGAATTAACTGCAGCCATGTGACAATGGAAAAACTTTCAAGAGATGACCCAGTGTATTTTGAAAAAAAGAACAGAGATATGATTTTACAGCAGTATTTCAGCAACCTATTCAGAATGGATGGCAAGAAAATATTTGGGATAGAGGTAATTCCCATCAGACTCTTACTATATGACTATGGCTTTGACAGCAAGATTATTATGGAATACTGATAATGGAAGATTGGATACTGAAATTACTGGACTTAACAAGACTACTGAAGATGGAAGATGGAAAATGGAACTAATAGGGATAATAGAACAATGGCTACTGAAATTACTGAACTTAACAGATTCTGATGTGATGGATTAATTGAAATGTTTATTTTGACTATGGTTATGACAATAAGATTATCATAATTAGTAATGAGATGGATTAATCGATATGCTTATCTGGAAAAAAAAATTGATAGATATATTTCTTAAAGAATTGAAACCTCTCTTTGACTTTTTGTGGAAAGAATAAAGTAATGTTTATGAGATTTGATGATTAAGTAAGATAACTATTGGAGGAAAGTGATTTTATAATATGACTTAAGAGACAGGATTGTTATATATTATAGACTTATAACTGATCTGATCTTTGACAAATGGGAAGTCAATATTTTACTCTTTATTTTTTATTTTTATTTTTATTTTTATTTTTATTTTTTTTGTTTAACTATTTTTGATTTTGTTTTTTGTCTTTGAATGTTTTATGATTTCGTCTTGTATGTTTTATGAAAATTTGAATAAAAATTATTGAAAAAAAAGGAAAGGGGATAGTCCTGGGAGAGAGCTTTCCAGTCACAAGCAAAAGAAAGTTGTTCTCAGTTTGATTAACAAGAGAAAAGGAGGAGAAGCATTATGTGAGTAAGAAAATGACATATGGAAAAAATATTAATCAAAAAGATTTCATACTTTATGTGGGAAGGGCAGGTTACAAAAACATTCCTTGGAACAATGTCATAAAGTACCAAAATGTAAGAAAAATAATGCTATATATAAAGATTGACTGGTTTATATAAGACATGGACAACAGAAAAATTCAATTTATGTAAACAAAGTATTATATGTGCTGAATTGCATATAATGGAGTGAATGATATAACAAAGTTTCTACATATGTTTTGAACTGTTGGTACTTTTCTGGAATATCTGTGGAATTAATTAATAAAATTATTTTTAAAAGTACAAGGAAGGAAGGTAACTGAATTTTCTACAGTAAGTATAGCATTTCATGTACAGTATCTTTCCCATTCCAGGCTTTCAATGGCTAACTCAAAAGGTGTACAGTGAGGCTTGATAACGTTATGCACAGAAGTAAGTTGAACATTCGCAACCTTAGGAGGTCCCACACTATCTGAATAGGGGCAGGACTACTCCCTTATCCATGTCAATAGAGATTGCAACCCAATTTGCCCTTTGTGACCAGTTCTGTCCTAGATCACTTTTTCAGGCAAAAGGGAGGCTTTTTAAGTCGAGGTGCTATGAAAACATCCAAACGGTTGTTCTATATTGCTTTTAAAGTTTCTTCATGTAGCTGTACACTGCCCTGATGTTTGATGAGAGGGAGGTATATTAATATTTTTATAAATTAAATTAAATAAATGGTAGGAAAACATCTTCTCTTGGCAACATTTTTGAAATTCGGCACAGGAGCCCTGTCAGAAATTCAGAGAACAGCACAGGAGCACTGTCAGAAATGAAAGGTGGCAATCTGTGAGATATGGTAGCAGAGTCAAAGTTTAAAGGCTTGTGTTGCTTCTCATTGTATAAGAGTCATCAGGTACTCAGCTGGAAACTGTATGTATCTTCCAATGGGCTCATCCATACATTCATATAATGCAGTGGTTCCCAACCTTTATGAGCACGGGACCCCCTTTATAAGCTGGAAAAAAATGTGACCCCCTCCCCCCAGGGAGGCAGGCTGGCTGCCAGGAAGGAAGGGGGAAAGCAGCCTTTCTTTGCAGGCTTGCTTCTTTTTGCTTCACAAAAAGCCCTCTCCTCTCATTCTAAGCAAGGGCGTTGCCAGTAGTGGCAGTGCAAGGAGACCAGAATCAGTTATAGTAATCCCCTCTTCTTCCTGGTAGCTCCACCCTCAGCCTCCTTTGGCATCTACCATGTATTTTATAGGCAGATGCCTGCCCTTAGTGCACCTGAAAGACGCTCTGGCATTTCAGCAAAAGGCCTCCCCTCTCGTTTGGAGCAAGGGGGAGGTGTCATGTGCAGCGGCAGTGGAAAGCAGACAGTGTAGAGGGAATGAAGACTTTTTTAAAAAAATTAATAAATAATTCATTTCTTTACTGTTCATGGCCCCCTCTGGATTACTTTGCGGCCCCTTGGGGGTCCTGGCCCCCAGGTTGGGAACCACTGATATAATGTATAATGTAAGCCCCTTGTGCCTCCATTAATTCATCCTCATCCATAAGACATTCTCCTCCAATCATTCCCTTCCACACTTTCCCCTCCCTTGATCTGGACTTTGCAATACCAACTGTACCCCAAAAAGGAAAGAAACAGCAATTTCAAAGAGGAGAGATGCTGGTTGCTTTGACTTACATTTTAACCTCCTTCCACACTTTCTGCTTCTGTTGGGTTCCCATTGGTTCCCTCTCCCTTCTAATCTGAACCAATCAGCAACACAACAAGACGAGGAGGGAGAGGGGGAGTTTGTAAACAAAAAAGGGCATGCCTCAAAGTGTGGGTGTGGAAAAAGTTTGATTCAAGCACAAAGAAAGTGCAAAGCAATCAGGTTTGGACTACCAGAAGTAAGGAAAATGTGGATACAAAACATTTGTTTTGGGGTACAACAACAAATCCATCTTGCTTCTGCATCCAGGAGGAGGAGGAGGATGGGGAAAGAAACTAGTGGAAGAGTCAAGGCTTGCTTCTAGCTCATACCTCTACCCCTTGACTGGATACTTAGACATAGTTCCTAGAGCAGCTGTCTCACTTTCTGTGATACTGATCATATTCCCATATGTTAGCATTTTCAACGAAATAGCAGTAGCTGTGCAGCCCCAACTTTCTATTATCTTCCATGTTCCTTCCCTTTCACAAAACATGTAATATTCTAACCTCATAAATTAACCAATGTCAACTAGCAGCAGCAGCAGCAACAACAATTGCACAGTGACCATCATAGGAAGCTGCCTTACACTGAAACTGCCTTACACTGAAACAGGCCTTTGGTCCATCAAGCTCAGTAATGTCCATCAACTGGCAGTGGTCTTTCCCAGAGAGAGAAAATGGTGGAGACTGAACCTGGGACCTTTTGCATGCTACACATGTGTTCTACCAGGGAGCTATATCCTTCCTATTAAAATATTCTTTCCTGCCCCAGGTAGCCACCAAAATGTCCAGTGGCTGTGTTGTGGACCCCACCCTTTGGGAGCTGCCTTCAAAAGCTATGACTAGCCTTTTTGGAAAGAGGCTGGACTTCACCCAGTGTGCAGATAATGGGAACAGACCTACCAGGGAACTATGCCACATTAAGCATAAAGAAATAGCCGGGTTTGGATGTAAAGTACACTGTGTTGCAGAATGTTAATTAGATCATCTCAGTCCATCTTCAAATATGTGTGACTATTACAATGTGTGACATTACAATTGGCCCCTTGGGGCATATGACAATCTCATTTAATATGCAGGGCATTCCAGTCATGCACTAGCAATTCCTAGTGAAAAGCATCTGCTATTTTGCCATAGATGGCTATTATTATGGTGACTGCCTATGCTATCTATTTGCTACAACGGTCACAGTCAGCTTGTCCTGATGCATCCATTGTAAGAGCAATGACTTTCACAGGCATAGTAATATAGCTGATTTTAAAGGCCATTTTGTTGGACAATAAAAGTGGTCTTCTGGAAAGAACAGTGCAGAAATATACTTCACTATTGATTCTGCACCATTGCAGAATCTATCCTTTGGGAGTCCTCAAATGCAAATGGCTGCCAACGTATTATTTTCTATTGCTGTACCTTAGTGACACAGCAGGCGGCAAATCAAATGAAGTACAATAGCTTGCTAATTCACTAGAGTGCCTAACATGGGCTATTTTACATTTTTGATTGCAGGCATACTTCCAGGACCCAGCAGGACAGCAGGAAATTCCTGCTATTTTTCCCCTCTTTATTGGATGTTGCTTTCTTAAGCTACACTGGACCCATTGTGTTCTTTTCTCAAGCCTTATCGCATAGGGTTCCATAGCTGGATAAGAAATTATCTACATAAATTGGTGTTGTGCACCCATTTCCTGGTCAGATCCAGAAGCCAAGATGACACTCACATAACCCCTGCAAAATTATCAGCAATCAAGCTGATAATCCGTTGGAGAGGAGGAGCTGGGGGCTAGATTCAGTCCTTCCTGCTCACCCCCCATACATTTATAATCAACACTGTTAGCTATGATCTGCCTCAAACAATATTCATGTAGACCCAACATCAGCCTACATTTTATTTACAGGTGATGTATTAGGCCCCAAAATAGTTGTGCCTCTGTGACTAAACTCCCTAAGTCCTATTTTCCAACTACCCACCTGAACTGACCTTGCCATTTATTTTAAGCAGGAAAACTGGCAAGTATGTGGATTTCTTGTTTTTTGCAATAAAAAACTCAGAGCATGTCTTAGATTTTGTTCTTTTATTGTACTGCTTGTTAGCCTCTTAATTAGGAATCATAAGCACACAATTGATATAAATTAAAGGTGAATATTGCAGTGTGGGGAAAATGCTTTATTTGAGCATTTGATAAAAAGCGACCAGTTCAGCTGGGTGTCTCCAGAAAGAAGTAGTTCCAAAGTTTCAACAACACATTTCTACTGGAGCAAGTTCTAATTATGAAAATAATGTTTTTAATGACCGTACACATTATTCCTTCTTGCACCATTTATTAATAGCATTGTAGAAACAGTGAGCTGACTATATGGTTCCCACAGTTGAACAAACACCCACAGAGGCCTTCCCTGGCACCCACAGTTTCCCATCCCCTCCCTGCTGACGTTAGATTTTAAAGAAGTGTTCTGTTGCAGGCAAGAGGATTTTTTCAATCATAATTGTGGTTCAAAGGTTACAACTGTTTCCTCATAACACTAAAAATGCCCCCCATGCCATAATTAGGCTTCAATGATGCCTTCTGTTGGCAACCATTAAACTTGAAAGAAGTCAGATTGTAATGTAGGGGCAATTTTGGGGGTGTACAGATGAGTTACCACCACCACCACTGAAAATGCCCCTGTGTCTTTTCCAGCTGCAACCTCCCTGAAATTGCCTCTCCTCTACTGCAATTAGAGAAATGGGGGGGGACATTTTTGAATCATAATTGATGTGGAGAAGATCTTCCTGAAGACTGCAACTGAGGAGGGAAGATTAATTCTTGTCTACCCTTAGGTCTTGTCTTCGCTTACATCATGGTGTATGTGGGGGAGCAAAAACATTTTCAAGCCAAATTGCTGGCAGAGGTACATGTGCTCGGTTATAGTACATGCATGTGTGTGGGTGTGGTTGCCATGCACATATGTGCACGAGGTTGTGGTGTACATGCATGCATGTGTGTGTGGTGTGATTAGTGCCCACAACTATATCTTCAGTTTGTAAATGTGCACGCAGGCCCAAAAGGGTTGGTGACCCCTGCATTATACAATAAGAGGCTCTCATATACTCTTCTTCAACTTTGGGTTCCCAGATGTTGTCGAACTACAACTCCCATCAATACCAGCCAGCTCAGCCAATCACCAAGGATGATGGGTGTTTTAGTTCAACAACATATGGGGATCTAAGGTTGAAGAACAGTGCTCTAATATCATAATAAGAAGCACTGCAAACTAATGGGAGAAAAAGATACATCCAGTATTCTCTTTATTTTTGTAAAAGTATATGCCTGTTACAGTGATTATTCCATTACTGTTTGTTGTTGTTATGTGCCTTCAAGTCGATTATGACTTATGGCGATCCTATGAATCAGGGACCTCCAAGAGCATTTGTCATGAACCACTCTGTTCACATCTTGTAAGTTCAGGTCTGTGGCTTCCTTTATGGAATCAATCCATCTCTTCTTTGGCCTTCCTCTTTTTCTACTCTCTTCTGTTTTTCCCAGCATTATTATCTTTTCTAGTGAATCAGGTCTTCTCATGATGTGTCCAAAGTATGATAACCTCAGTTTCATCATTTTAGCTTCTAGTGACAGTTCTGGTTTAATTTGTTCTCACACCCAAATATTTGTCTTTTTCGCAGTCCATGGTATGCACAAAGCTGTCCTCCAGCACCACATTTCAAATGAGTTAATTTTTCTCTTATTCACTTTTTTCACTGTCCAACTTTCACATCCATTCATAGAGATCAGGAATACCATGGTCTGAATTACCTTGACTTTGGTGTTCAGTGATACATCATTGCATTTGAGGACCTTTTCTAGTTCTTTCATAGCTGCCCTCCCCAGTCCTAGCCTTCTTCTGATTTCTTGACTATTGTCTCCATTTTGGTTAATGACTGTGCCGAGGTATTGATAATCCTTGACAAGTTCAATGTCCTCGTTGTCAACTTTAAAGTTACATAAATCTTCTGTTGTCATTACTTTAGTCTTCTTGACATTGAGCTGTAGTCCTGCTTTTGTGCTTTCCTCTTTAACTTTCATCAGCATTCTTTTCAAATCATTACTGGTTTCTGCTAATAGTATGGTATTGTATGCATATCTTAAATTATTGATATTTCTGCCTCCAATTTTCACACCTCCTTCATCTTGGTCCAATCCCACTTTCCGTATGATAGGATCTGCATATAGATTAAACAAATAGGGTGATAAAATACACCCCTGTCTCACACCCCTTCTGATGGGGAACCAGTCAGTTTCTCCATATTCTGTCCTTACAGTGGCCTTTTGTCCAGAGTATAGGTTGCCCATCAGGACAATCAGATGCTGTGCTACCCCCATTTCTTTTAAAGCATTCCATAGTTTTTCATGATCTACACAATCAAAGGTTTTGCTGTAACCTATAAAGCACAAGGTGGTTTTCTTCTGAAATTCCTTGCTCCGTTCCATTATCCAATATCGTCCCTATCTGGACAGACATAACCTGGCTTCAGTTGTCTATACTGTGGTAACTTCCAAATTAGATTACTGCAATGCACTCTACGTGGGGCTGCCTTTGAAGACAGTTCAGAAACGGCAGCTTGTGCAAAATGCAGCGGCCAGATTAGTAACAGGGACCAGACGGTCCGAACATATAAAACCGATTCTGGCCCGTTTGCATTGGCTGCCTGTATGTTTCCGAGTTCAATTCAAGGTGCTGGTTTTGACCTATAAAGCCTTACACGGCTTGGGACCACAATACCTGATGGAACGCCTCTCTCGATACGAACCCACCGTACACTACGTTCAAGATCAAAGGCCCTCCTGTGGGTGCCTACTCCAAGGGAAGCTTGGAGGGTGGCAACAAGGGAGAGGGCCTTCTCAGTGGTGGCCCCAAAATTATGGAATGATCTCCCTGACGAGGCGCACCTGGTGCCAACACTGTTATCTTTTCAGCGCCAGGTCAAGACTTTCCTCTTCTCCCAGGCATTTTAGCATGTGTTTGAAATTGTTTTTATATTGTTTTAAATTTTAAAATTGTGTTTTAAATTGTTTTGAAATATGTGTTTTAATTGTATATTTGTTTTAATGTTTTTGATTGCTGTAAACTGCCCAGAGAGCTTTGGCTATGTGGCAGTATACAAGTGCAATAAATAAATAAATAAATAAATAAATAAAATATATGTTTGCGATATGATCTCTGGTGCCTCTTCCCTTTCTAAATCCAGCTTGGACACCTGGCATTTCTCACTCCATATATGGTAAGAGCCTTTGTTGTAGAATCTTGAGCATTACTTTACTTGCATGGGATATTAAGGCAATAGTTCGATAATTACTGCATTCCCTGGGATCCCCTTTCTTTGGAATTGGGATATATATTGAACACTTCCAGTCTGTGGGCCATTGTTTAGTTTTCCATATTTCTTTACAATTTTTTTGTCAAAATTTGGAGAGATTCAGTCTCAATAACTTGTAGCAACTCTATTGGTATGCCATCTGTTCCTGGTGATTTGTTTCTTCCCAAGTATTTTAAAAGCAGTTTTTACCTCACATTCTAAAATTTCTGGTTCTTCATCATATGGTTCCTCCATGAATGAATCTGTCATCCTTGTATCTCTTTTATAGAGTTCTTCAGTGTATTGCTTCCATCTTACTTTTATTTCATCTCAGTCAGTCAGTGTGTTCCCCTGTTGATTATTCAACATCCCTACTCATGGTTTAAATTTCCCTTAATTTCTCTAATCTTTTGGAATAGGGCTCTTGTTCTTCCCTTTTTGTAGCTAATATGTCAATTCAGAAAGTAGAAATTGGTCATTAGTGCCCAACAGTTCTAAGCAACATATGACCTTCTCCCCGGTTCAAAGGAGGAGCTTTTTCAAAACAATTTATCAGTTGTTTGATGAGGGAAGGCAGAACAGCGAGGTCAGAGCCAGCCCACCACCCATTCTGGTGATGGGCAGATTCAAACAATTTCTGAAATGGACTTTGCACACGCAGCTCCAGATATTAAACTGAAGCAGGAACTATGCACTCAATACCATTTTGAACATGCGCTTGCCCATTCAGCTGGAGGTATACATAGAGCTTACTGGTTCAAGGCAGTTACATACAACCCACCTAACTTTCAGGAATGTATCCAGTTCTGTGTTCTGCATTCTACGTTCTGGGCTCCTACTGGGAGGAAGGGCAGGAAATCAATCAGTCAGTCAATCAATCAATGGTGTAGGTCCATTTAAATTAATGGACCTATGTTAGTTATGTCCATTAATTTCAGTGGGTTTACTCTGAGTAGAACTGACATTGGATTCAACCCTGAGTTTTTATCATTCAGTTTCTCAAAATCTTTCTTCCCCTGTAAAAGAGCTTTCTGTTTTTGTGCCTCAGTTGCAGGGAACTTTAGAATTGCTTTCTAATTTCAGTGGGTGCAGGGTTGAACTTTAGGGTTGCTGAGACGTCAAACCGAATCAACAGAGGCACATTGTCCCTTTTTCTTTTGCAATAAAGGCCATCAGCCAGAATAACCAAATATGTCTCCGGACCAGAACCAGACCTAATGCCAGATTTGAAATGGGTCAAGATAATCTGCTTCATCTAAATGTACCTGATATGGCTGGTCACTCCTCTTTTGAGCACCTTGTGCAAAAAGGGGATTTGGAAATTGGGCACTAGTTGTTACAAACTGGTGTCTAAGGGAGGGCCTCTTAGGGAAGGGGCACTCTACTACATCTTTCAAGGTGGAACAAACACCCCACCACCACTCACACACACATAATGAGACTCTTAACAGTTGCCTATTATCATTATCAATAGAAAATAAGTTTTCTATAATGCTGTGTATCTCGAGAAAAACTGGTCTGGTAGTGGCTATTGCCACTCTGGGCTCCTTTGGAAGGAAGGGCAAGATAAAAATTGAAATAATAATAAATAAATAATATATTTTTGTATCTCTTAGGCCAGCCTTTCCCAATTAGTGGGCCACCAGATATTGTTGGACCGCAATTCCCATCTTTCCTGACCATTGGCAATGCTGGCTGAGGCTGATGGGAGTTGTGGTCCAACAACATCTAGTGGCCCACTAGTTGGAAAAGGCTGTCTTAGGCAATGTCTACATCTTACTTCTGATCAGAATACTGCTCAGTTCACATTTATTGTAGCATGTTTGTATATGGTCACCCACTTCTTTTACAATTCCCATATTAAAAGTTCATTCTTTGTCATTATGGGGTAGCTAGTCTGGCCCAAAGATATCTGAAGTATGCATATATGGATTGTTTTACATGCTACTCCTTAATCCTTTTGCAAGGAAATGTCTGGAAATAAACTTTTGTTATTTTTGCCTTGTAATTATACCTGTTTGAATTTTCCCTATTATCAGATATAGCACAGTGGGGAGGACAGCCTGGCAGGGAGTCCACTAGGGTTGCC
Organism: Rhineura floridana; assembly: GCF_030035675.1. NCBI lineage: Eukaryota > Metazoa > Chordata > Lepidosauria > Squamata > Rhineuridae > Rhineura > Rhineura floridana. The sequence continues at coordinate 56,806,044 of NC_084483.1, forward strand.
AGGCTCAAGGCCTGGGAATGATTCTGTATCTTTAAGAGAAGAGAAAATTCAGCCAAGAGAAGTTTTTCTTGCAACACTGCAATGGGAAAAACCACAAGGTGAACTTCTCCCTCCACCCTGCACAACTTTTAAAGATACAGAAGACCTCTTGGAGGCCAGGCCTGGCAACCAAGATGTCTTCTGTATCTTTAAAAGTTGTGCAGGGGGAAGGGAGAATTCCACCTTGTGGTTTTTCCCATTATGGTGTTGCAAGAACACCTGCAGTTGGCTGACTTTCTCTTCTCCTAAAGATACAGGATCAGTTTCAGGCCCTGAGCCTGGCAACCCTGTTGAACTTATCACATTGTCGTGAGGAGGAGGAGGCTGCTGTTTGTGCTTTTCTTTCCATTCAACATTTCTCCAGTGTTCTTCAGCATGTCTGGCTGCCCATGTTTTCTAATCTGAAAAAGCCCCATGGGAGGAATTACTTTATGACACCTTCCCCTAAGATTTAATTGAAGTGTGGAAAGTTGGGGAGGTTGTCTACAAAGCTCCTGAAATCAGTACACTCAATTATTTTGTTTTTAAGGGAGGACCATCATTTTACATATTTAAAAATGATTTCATGTAAAAACACAACAAAGAGCTGCTGTTAAGAACATAGCAGCCAGTCTCCCTGGCTTCCCAAACGTAACAGGAAAGTCTACTGTAAGCATTTTCAGGAGGTGAGGGGACCTGGGACAGCTGCAGAATGCAGACCATCAGAGAGATAATTTGTAGAATGAAATAAAGGACACTCATAAAAACACCTCAGCCACCTCAAGAGTAAGGTAAGCACAGTGAAAAAAACCCATACACCTATAATTTCACCAAATTTCTCCTCTCCCTTTAATTATTTTTAAATGGAATTTCTTTTCTCATTAACTGATGGAGAAAGGTAAAACACTGCGGAAAGAATTTTTGGCAGACCACTAGTTTCAAATGCTTCACAACAGGCCTAGATTTTAGGGGAATATAACTATGTGTCTTAAGAATAAGCTGCCAACTGAATGTCAAGTAATATGACATGTGGTCAATATTAGCTCTTAGTTCAAAAGCTAAAATCCCAGTTATTTAGGGGTGTGTGTGTATGTATGCATTTGTTTTTAAATGAATTATTCAGACTCACAGAGCAGCCAATATAGGGCACACTAAAATTTCTGGACTAAATTCATATAGAGAAAGAAGAGAAAACAGAGAAGCAAGACCGTGGACACATTTACAGACATGCACTAGTAAGCTTCCTGAACTTACTTCCAAATGTTCTTGTTCTTGTTCCTCTATATCAGGTGTGGGGAACCTTTGGCTCTCCAGATGTTGCTGGACTACAACTCCCATCATCCCTAGACATTGGCTATTGGTCATGCTTGCTGGAACTTGTAGTTCAGCAAAGTCTGGAGGACCAAAGGTTCCCCACACCTGCTCTATATCTATCTACTTTCTCTATATGAACCTCCTCAAAATCTTACAGACATATGCCAATCTTTTGGTTAAACCTAAGATTGTCCTCCCTATTTTACACCACCCTGTGTTCCCATTCTCTTGCAACTCTCTATCACTGGCTAGAATACCCTATCTGACAATTTCCCACTCTTTGTTATATTTAACTGCCTCCTTAAGACACAGCTGTTCACCATCACTTTCCCCAAACAATTATACCACCATTCATGTTCTCCTTAATGTGTCTTGTTTTGAACCTTATAATGTAAGCCAGCTTATTGAAGAACTATGTAAAAAGTTCTCTTTATTATCTCTTGATGAGTATAATAGCTCACAATGCATTAGGATTTTTACCTTTTATTAAACAATCTTGATCACATTGAACTATTGTTGCATGATACACTTTTCGATTAATATAAGAACAAAAGAAAAAGAAAGTCACCAGGAATAGAATGTTTACAAAAGTCCACTTCATGAGGCTTGAAGTGAGAAGTAAGTCTGACTGCGAAAAACCCTCACAATCACATGGCCTTAACATAGAAGGAGTTGTGTGGGCAAAATATAAAAACTGAGGACTAGAAAGTCCAGTAGGAGAGATACTAGGAGACAGAGAAGCTAAGATTTTAAGGCTCTAATGTGAATTGTATGTTTTTATGTTGTGCGTCGCCCAGAGTGGCTGGACAACCAGCCAGATGGGCGACTGATAAATTTAATAAATAAACAAATAAACAGAGAAGCTAAGAGACATTGAGGCAAGAAACTGGGTGGCTAAAGAAGGGGGCAGTGAAAGTAGAGGGCTGATAAAACTGGAAGGAAGAGTAGTTAGAGAAGAAAGGGGCTTGAAGAACAAAAGATCAGGAGAGATAGGGAGAAAAGAACAATCTCTGTGAATAGGGAAATCGGCTGCCTCTGTTCTAAGGATACAACCTCCCATTAGTTTGGTATAAATCAGCTTTATTCCATCCACTTCATCATGGTAATACTGTTTATATCCACTAAGCATCCACTCCTGACTCTGTCCAAGTCCACAGAAATAACTGGAGACCTTGAACTTAGATAGAAATCAAGGAAGTCTAAAGTGTGTATGAACCTGGGGGTACTTTCTACGTACATCCTGCAATGCCTCTGAGCTGTACATTACTGAAATGAAATGGCAAAGTTAAAAGGCACATACTAAAAGACAAAAATGGAAAGAACAAAGTGCATCGTTATAGTGATCCCATTTAAATTCAGTGTGATTCCATTTGCATGAAAACCTGAACCAGTGCTGCCAACTTTTTAAGAATCAGTCTGTTTAAACAGCTCTAACAGGCGCAATGCTAAAATAATTCTTTCCAGGGATAAACAGCGCTCCCGAGAAATTACTGGTGAAGGCAAATGACATATTATGTTCCACCAAACATAATGTTTATCACCTTATGAAAGGTACAAACTGTAAACTGGAAAGTGGAAAAGATGATAGGGGGAAAGGAGGAATGGGTACTAAAGTCAGGATCATTCAGACCATGGTATTCCCGATCTCTATGTATGGATGTGAAAGTTGGAGAGTGAAAAAAGCGGATAAGAGAAAAATCAACTCATTTGAAATGTGGTGTTGGAGGAGAGCTTTGCACATACCATGGACTGCAAAAAAGACAGAAAATTGGGTGTTAGAACAAATTAAACCAGAACTGTTACTAGAAGTTAAAATGATGAAACTGAGGTGATCATAGTTTGGACACATAATGAGAAGACATAATTCATTAGAAAAGACAATAATGCTGAGAAAAACAGAAGGGAGTAGAAAAACAGGAAGGCCAAACAAGAGATGGATTGATTCCATAAAGGAAGCCACAGACCTGAACATACAAGATGTGAACAGGGTGGTTCCTGACAGATGCTCTTGTAGGTCACTGATTCATAGGGTCGCCATAAGTCGTAATCGACTTGAAGGCACATAACAACAAATCTGTTGGGAGTGATATTTAGTTTATTTGAACTACTCCTTGTATATTGATAGATTGCAGAGATGGCCCAAGATGGTTGGTGACACACAACTGTGTTTGTCTGCCAATGGAACAGACTTCTGCTCACAAAACAGGACTTCCCCTTCTCTTCCTCTTCCCTGTAGTCTGCCACACATATCCAAAATCTGTTCCAAAGGACTTTGGGACCTCAGCCACATATTTTGGTGGCATGGGGGGCTGTAGGAAGAGATGAGATGAAGGGGAACTCCCATTGTGTGTGCAGAAGTCAACTTGTACGACATTGGACATAACCTATTTTGATGGAGAGAATCACCCATACAATAATATAAGTAATTTGCTGCCCTTGATTGATTCTCCAAAATGTGCCACATAGCCCAATAGCCAGTCCAGCCCCAGTAGAATGATCTCCAACATATCCATTTTCCACTTGTTTCCTTCATTTAAGAATATATTGCACCAACATGATTAACCTGTAGGTTGACACACTCCAGTTCATTAAACTATAGTTTAGCATATAGGATTGGTCACCAGGACCATGCACTTCCACCTAATCCCTTCCTTCCTCTCATTCCTGTATTGGCACACTGTTTTGCCAAAGGTGTTTTTTTCCCAGAGGCAAGAAAGTTTGGGATCTCAAAGACCATGAAAGACACTTGTGAAGAAGGAAAATTTAGTTCTTTATTGAAGCAAAAACTGTTGGTTTGGCCAAGCAGGCACTTACACTTAAAAGAACTAATGATGAGCACAGATCTTATCTTTCATTCTCCTTTTTCCTGTTGGAAGCCCCAAACAGCAACAGCAGGAGACATCCCCTTTATGGCCCTGTTTGGATTTACACTGTGCCACACTTCCCTTCAGGCCGGTGTTGAGGCCCTTTATTTATACCAAAAATCCCTCTGGGAGGGGACACAGGTGGCACCCATACCTGTGAGATTTTTATCTTTCCCAGGGGTCAGTGTCTTTAGATCTCACACTTCTGATTTTTGTTTACCACTGAGTGGCCTTGATGTTGTTACAGTCTGGCATGAGAACACAGCTGTGAAGCCTTCCCCCGCCCCTGTCAGTGTATGTGAAAGCATTTGTCATAATGAGCTAATCTACGGTTTGTTTTGACTAATTAAACAGCCTTTTCCCAGCTTGTGTTTTCAGCACAGGCAGAGTGAAAAAGCCTCTTCCCAGCTTTTTGTCCTAAACAGAGTTAGAAAGCCTGCAAATTCCTGCACAGAGCTTTCTCAAAGTCCAGTACTATGCAAGAAGTCCACAAAAGCAATAAACAACCGTATAATTCAGGGATATGAGACAAGAATTATGAGACAGGGGGAATGGGGCATGCCACACTAAGCCTCCTCGTTACATCTAGATGTCTTGCAGATTTATTTTCCCCTACACACACCAATCTTATTTAGCTTAAGTTTAAATCCTATTTAGTTCAAACCATAATTTAAGATCTTGGTTAGTAAACTAACATTTAACTACACTTTCCTGTTTTGAATGCAATGAGGAACCTTAGTTTAAAGTAACCAGGACTGGCATACCAAAGCTAGGGGGATGCAGGGAAGGTGTAGTCCTGATGCTTTTTCCTAGCTACTAAATAATGGCTTAGCAAGCCAGAATGTATGGCTGAAATGGACCAATGTGAATTATGCTACACTGGGTGTCTGTCGTTGCTAGGATGACATGAGTGCTTGTTGTAGCAATTGAGACTTTTGGGCTCACAACACATTATATTTTGAGAATCTTTACTTTGTGGCCTGGGATTTTACAGACTCAGAGCAGATGCCTAATGTCACTCACTGAGCAGGCTTGTACAGCACATAAACAAAATGAAGGCATAAGAAGACAGTACAAGAGTTTAGTACTAACAATTTAGTACTAACAATGAATTTCTCAGGTTCTGTCGAAAATCTGCTAAGATGGCGGCTTAGGCGGAGGAGCTTGTTTGGAGCTCCTGCTGCTTAATTTATTTTAACATCTTTTTAAGTCTTGTTATCACCATCTTTTACTATTTTTTAACATCTTTTTAAGTCCTGTTACCATCGTATGGCTTTCAGGGGAGTGTGTGGCTGAGCAAATTGTTTTTGGCACTACCACTTCCCTTGTTCTGCCAAACTTGGCGACTGCGGACAGACAGAGACAGCTGCAACTGGAAGGTGTGGTAATTGAAGCCGGGGATTCGGCGAGGCCTTTTACCTTTCTGCTGGCCCGTTGCTGGGCCTCGCTGGGTTGGTCTCGCTCCTGCTCTTGCCTCGTTCTTGCTTCGGCTTGGGCTTCCTGCTGCTGCTGCTGCCACCGTGGCGTGTGTGGGTCCTGCCTGCTTGCTGTCACCGGTTAGAGTCGTTGGGCTGCTTCTGCTGCTGTCGCCTGTCCCGCTGGCTGTGGGGGTCCTGCCTGCCCGTTGTCGCTGTCGCTGTCGCTTGGTGTCGTCGTCATCTGTTGTCGCCTGTCGCTGCTGCGTTATTCCTGTGCCTGCTGTGTTCCCGTGTTGCTGATGCTGTTGGTTTGTCGGTCGTTGCTGCGGCCGGGTATCGTCTGTCACTTGCCGGGACTGCGACTGGCAGTTGCTGGGTGGTCCGCCCGCTCCTGTTTCTGTCGCCGTGGCAGATCAGGCCCTTGTTGCTGCCCCTGCTAGGAGCTTCACCCTGCATTGCAGCCTGTGCCCCGTGGCGGTGGCGGCTTTGTTCCTTGCTGCTTCTGGCGTTTTTGCGGCTGTGTTTATGTTTTTCCATCATCGCCGCTGCGGTTGTTGCTTCCTGTTGGTGGCCTATGTCTTTTGTCACCACTGCCATCTGACTGTTTAGGAGAGATCTCGGAGCCTGCTCCTACGCGCACAGAGTGCGGGACTGCATTGGTGTGTTGATCTGGTTGAGATGAATGGCTATCATAACCCGGTTCCTGTTTTAAATTGGTGTATGTATGGATGTATAGTTGTATGAATGTGTGAATGTGTATGGACTGAATTGTATTGATTTAGTTAATTAATTTAATTTGATGTAATTTAATTAGTTTAATTAATTAATTAATCGGTTTAATTACTTTATTTTAAATTAGTAAATACTGCTGCTATAGGGTACGGAGGCGGGTCTCCGGACTAATTTTATTAGGGTGGGTGGCCTGCTGATAAGCAGATAGGGATTGAGGCATGTGCAAGCCGGAGAGGGAGGTGGGGGGGCAAGTTATAGGAAGTTTGGGCGGCAGGCGCTGGAAGGGTGCTGCTAGCAGACCACGCCGGAATAGGGGAACACAGGACAGATGCATTATATCCATCCCATGTTCCGGGTCTGCTCAGAACCAGACGGAAACTGGGGGACGCAAAGTTCCTACCGACCTTCGACTGCTGTTATGTAATGCCAGGTCTGTGGCTCAGAAAACCTCGCTCATCCATGATATGATCTTGGATGGGCGCGCAGACCCGGCATGTATTACGGAGACTTGGCTGGACGAAGCCTCTGCTCCAATTCTTGAGGCCATGTGTCCGCCAGGTTTCCGTTACGCACAGCAGCCGAGGGTGGGAAGGCGGGGAGGGGGTGTGGCAGTCATCTATCGATATCCTTGGTTTTTGCCAGACCTCCCCTCCATAGGACTCAATTTGTTGATTGTATGTACTGGAGGTTGGGCCCGAAGGGCAGTTTAGGGATCTTGCTGGTGTACCGCCCACCCCGCTGCACGGCAGATTCCCTGGCCGAGGTGCTGGAGGTGGTCTCGGCTGTACGGGCATTGTCCCCAGAGCTGTTAGTTCTGGGTGACTTTAACGTGCATGCCGAGGCCGCTCTCATAGGAGCCCCTCGGGATTTCCTGGAAACCATGGCTTCCTGGGAACTGTACCTAAGTAATACTGGGCCCACCCATGTAGCCGGTCATGCTCTCGACCTAGTATTTGTCCTGGGAGAGGAGAGAAGTGGTCTGAAGTTGGGAGTGGTTCATTCCACCCCTGTGTCATGGTCAGATCACTACCTGGTAAACATGGACTTCTCGATGCCATGCCCCCTCCGCAGGGGTGAAGGACCTATTAAAATGGTCCGCCCCAGATGCCTGATGGATCCGGGTGGATTCCTGACTGCGCTTGGGGAATTGGAACCTGCTGAAGGTCGCCCGGTCGAAACCCTGGTGAAGGAGTGGAACGTGGGGATCACCAGGGCATTAGACTGGGTGGCTCCGAAACGTCCTCTCCCCCTGAATAGAACTCAGCTAGCACCATGGTATACACCACGGTTGCGTAGTCTGAGACAGGAGGTGAGATGACTAGAGTGCCGGTGGTGGAAATCCCGCTCCGAAGATGTCCGGACACAGGTTAGAGCAGAAGTAGCTGCCTACCAAGTGGCAATAAAGGTAGGAAAGAAGGCTTTCTTTGCTGCCTCTATTGCGTCTGCGGAGTGCTGTCCCAGGAGGCTGTTCCAGGTGGTCCGAAGCCTGGTCGGTCCAGTTGCTCAGGAACCCTTGGAACAGTCAAAGGCCTCCTGTGACTTATTAGCAAAACACTTCGCCGATAAAATCGAACACTTACGGAACTCGATCCCGTGCGCCGTAGACACAGTGGATGAACCAGAGTTGGCCAGCTGCATGCCGGTAAATTGGGATCGGTTTCGGCTTCTCCCTTCTGAGGAAGTGGACAAGGTGCTTTCATCTGTGAAGCCAACCACTTGTCTTACTGATCCTTGCCCTTCGTGGCTCCTTGTGAGCTGCAGAGAGAAATTGGGCGAGGGGATCAAAGCGGTGGTAAACGCATCCTTGAAAGAGGGTGTGATGACATCAGCCTTCAAGGAGGCAATTGTAAAGCCCATCTTAAAGAAGCCCTCCTTGGATCCCCAAGTATTGGATAACTTCCACCCAATTTCGAATTTACCATTTCTGGACAAGGTCATTGAGCGAGTGGTGGCCAACCAGTTGTCAGCACACTTGGATGAAACGGATTATTTGGATCCATACCAATCGGGTTTCAGGACTGGTCACGGAACTAAAACAGCCTTGGTCGCTCTGGTAGATGATTTGAGGAGGGCATTAAATAGGGGAGAATCCACCTTTCTTGTCCTCCTCGATCTCTCAGCGGCTTTTGATACTGTCGACCACAGTATCCTTCTGCTTCGCCTGGAGGGATTGGGAATTGGAGGCACTGTATTACAGTGGTTCCATTTGTTTCTCTCCGATAGGTACCAACAGGTAGCTTTGGGGGAGGAGGTATCAGACCCTTGGCCTCTCAATTGTGGTGTGCCACAGGGCTCTATCCTCTCTCCCATGCTATTTAACATCTATATGAAGCCGCTGGGGGCAATCATCAGGAGATTTGAGCTGCAGTGTCATCAATATGCGGATGACACTCAGCTCTATCTCTCGTTTAAATCTTCACCAGAGTTGGCTGTGGAGACCTTGTCCAAGTGCCTGGAATCCGTGAGTGGATGGATGGGAAGGAACAAGCTGAAGTTGAACCCTGATAAGACCGAGGTACTACTTGTGGGAGACAAGAGAAGGTTGGGCGACATTGACCTGAAGTTCAACGGGGTGAGTCTACCCCTAAAGGACCAGGTCCGCAGCCTTGGGGTTGTACTTGATTCCAGGCTGTCCATGGAGGCTCAGATTTCGGCAGTGAGCCGGGCAGCCTGGTACCAACTACACCTCATATGAAGGCTGCAACCCTACCTTCCTGTTCACCAGCTCCCACTAGTGGTACATGCCCTGGTCACCTCTCGTTTGGACTACTGTAATGCGCTCTACGTGGGGTTACCCTTGAAAACGGTCCAGAAATTACAACTGATACAAAATGCGGCAGCTCGACTACTTACGAATAGTCGCCGCCGAGATCACATCACACCAGTGTTGTTCGACCTACACTGGCTACCAGTTGTTTTCCGAGCCCAATTCAAGGTGTTGGTATTGACCTTTAAATCCCTACACGGTTTCGGCCCAGTTTATCTCACGGAGCGCCTTCAACACCACCAATTATGCCGCCCGACAAGATCAGCCACACAGGGCCTTCTCTCAATCCCGCCAACAAAAACAGCCAGATTGGCGGGTACTAGAGAGAGGGCATTCTCAGTGGCGGCCCCCACTCTCTGGAACTCCCTCCCACAAGATCTCCGGCACGCCTCTTCCCTAAATGTGTTTCGGAAAGCCTTAAAGACCTGGCTCTTTCAGCAGGCCTTCGGGGTATCCGGGGAGGGTTAATTGTTATAACTGTAATGCCTCCTGCCCAGTTTTAATATTGTTGCTGCAGATGTATTGTTTTTATATTGTATTATTATATTTTATCAATTGTATTCTAACAAATTTGTAAGCCGCCTAGAGTGGCCATCGGCCAGATAGGCGACGAAGAAATTAAATTTATTATTAAATAAATTTATTATTATTAAGCACCTCATCAGGGAGACTGTTCCACAGTTCGGGGGCCACTACTGAAAAGGCCCTGGTTCTAGTCATCACCCTCCGAGCCTCTCGATGGGATGGTACTCGGAGGAGGGCCTTAGATGTTGAGTGTAGTGTACGGGTAGGTTCATATTGGGAGAGGCGTTCCACCAGGTATTGCGGTCCCATGCCGTGTAGGGCTTTATATGTCAAAACCAGCACTTTGAATTTAGCCCAGAAACAAATAGGAAGCCAGTGCAGACGGGCCAGAACAGGTGTTATATGAGCGGACCTTCTGGTCCGCGTCAACAATCTGGCCGCTGAATTCTGGACTAGCTGTAGTTTCCGAACAGTCTTCAAGGGCAGCCCCACGTAGAGCGCGTTGCAGTAGTCCAATCTAGAAGTTACCAGAGCATGAACAACTGAAGCGAGGTCATCACTGTCCAGATAGGGACGTAGCTGGGCTACCAATCGAAGATGGTAAAAAGCATTCCGTGCCACCGAGGCCACCTGGGCCTCAAGAGACAGGGAAGGATCGAAAAGAACTCCCAAGCTACGAACCTGTTCCTTCAAGGGGAGTGTAACCCCATCAAGAACAGGATGAACATCCACCATCTGAGCATAGAAGGCACTCACCAACAGCGTCTCAGTCTTGTCTGGATTGAGCTTCAGTCTGTTAGCTCCCATCCAGTCCATTATCGCGGTCAGGCAACGGTTTAGCACGTTAACAGCCTCACCTGAGGAGGATGAAAAGGAGAAATAGAGCTGCGTGTCATCAGCGTACTGATGACAACGCAGCCCAAAACTCTTGATGACCGCACCCAGCGGCTTCATGTAGATGTTGAAAAGCATGGGGGACAGTACTGATCCCTGCGGGACTCCACAGTGGAGAGTCCAGGGTATCGAGCAATGTTCCCCAAGCACTACCTTCTGGTGGCGACCCACCAAGTAGGAGCGGAGCCACTGCCAAGCAGTACCCCCAACTCCCAACTCCGTGAGTCTTCCCAGAAGGATACCATGGTCGATGGTATCAAAAGCAGCTGAGAGATCAAGGAGAATCAACAGAGTCACACTCCCCCTGTCCCTCTCCCGACAAAGGTCATCATACAGGGCGACCAAGGCTGTTTCGGTGCCAAAACCGGGCCTAAAACTGGATTGAAATGGATCAAGATAATCAGTGTCATCCAAGAGCCCCTGGAGCTGGCCGGCAACCACCCGTTCCAGTACCTTGCCCAAGAACGGAACATTCGCCACAGGTCTATAGTTGTTCAGGTTATCTGGGTCCAAAGAGGATTTCTTCAGGAGTGGTCTCACTACCGCCTCTTTTAGGCAGTCAGGGACCACTCCCTCTCTCAAAGAGGCGTTTATTATCTCCTTGGCCCAGCCGGCGGTTCCGGTCCTGCCAGCTTTCACCAGCCAAGAGGGGCAAGGGTCCAGAACAGATGTGGTCGCCCGCACCAGTCCAAGGATCTTGTCAACATCCTCAAGCTGTACAGACTGAAACTCATCCAATAAATAAGGACAAGGTCAAGGAATACCTAAACACTTTGAACAAGTTCATATCTGCAGGGCCCAATGAACTGCATTCTAGAGTACTGAAGGAAAAGGCTGAAGAAGTCTTGGAACCACTGTCTATTAACTTTAAGAAATCATGGAGGATGGCCAAAGTGCCAGATAACTGGAAGAGAGCTAATGTTTTCCCTATCTTCAAAAACGGCAAAAAGGAGGAACCTGGGAACTACAGACCAGTCAACCTGACATCAATCCCTGGGAAAATTCTAGAGCAGATTATAAAGTGGTCGATCTATAAGCACCTTGAAAACAATGCAGTGATTACTAAAAGTCAACAATATTATACAGCAACAAGAGTGGCTGTATACTATAGCCAGCGTGGATTTTTCACATTCCACAATGTTAAATTGAAAATACCCCCATGCCATTCTGATGCTTCCCATAAGCTCATTTCAAAATAAAACCTTACAAAATTAATAGTTCTGAACTCAGAAACGCTTGCTTAACAACCCTTTCAATTTTCATGGCGATAAACAAAACAGTCAGAAAGTCTAAAGTGAGAGAGAGAGAAACCCAGACCCCTTTTGGACTTTTTCTCTCAGAGTTCTCGTAATCTGTTGAAATTCATTAAAAATCATCCACGTTCACAGAGTACTGTAATCCTATTATGGACCTTGCCCCGTACTCTGACCTTCATCGTCTGCAGTTTAAAAGTTTTTTTTTTAAATGCCTGGCTGATTTTTAATTAATTTAAGAAATTTTGGCTGGAACCCTATAACTTCGGGTGTGCTCAGTAAGAACCAAGTGTCAGAGTTCTAAAAGCCAGACTCCCAGCTGCTGGACTTGCCTAATCAGGGGGCCACACCCACACAAGACTTTGATTTCACGTGAGACAGTCATGGCTTCCCTCAGAGAATCCTGGGAAGTGTAGTTTGTGAAGGGTGCTGAGAGGAGACTCCTATTCTCCTGACAGAGGGCCAGTGGCCAGAATGGTTTAACAGCCCCTCTGATTAAAGCTCTGTGAGGGGAACAGGGCATCTCCTAGCAACTCTCAGCACCTTTCACTAACTACACTTCCCAGGATTCTTTGGGAGAAGCCATGACTGTCTAAAGTGAAATAAAGGCTATATGTGCCTGCTGTAGAATAAAAAGGTGGGGGAAACCCTGAAAAGCAATGATACTGTTCACAATGTTTTCCTTTTGGAAAGGAAAGGAGCCCAATGCCTGCCCACCCAATCTCCTCCCCTCCTCCTCCCCTCCCTGCCCCTCCCCCAAGTCAGTGTTGGACTACGACCTGAGAGACCAGGGTTTGAATCCCCACAAAGCCATGAAGCTCACTTGGTGACCTTGGTCCAGTCACTGCCTCTCAGTCTCAGAGGAAGGCAATGGTAAAAACCACCACTGAATATCTTTTACTATGAAAACCCTATTCATAGGGTTGTCATTTCATCCATCCTTCCAGTACTTAGAAGAGGAATAGAAAGGGAAAGGGAAATACTCCGTGTGAATGAATGGCTATGAAGTTGGTGCCGACATGAGAGATTTGGATTCTGGGACCACGGGCTATACTTCCTAGAAGATGGACTGCTGGCAAGTGATGGGTTGCATCTCACAAGGACTGGGAAGAATGTGTTTGGCCACAACATGGAGAAGTTCATCAGGAGGGCTTTAAACTGAATCCTAAGGGCGAGGGAGACGTAAACTTGGTGGTAACGACTGATGAAGGCTTGTGCACAGTAATGGGAACAGAGAGATCGGCTCTAATAGGGCCTAGTAACAGTCCTCAGAAAAAAGCAGTAAGGAAGCCAAGACATAAATCACATGGTCTTCGATATTTGTATACTAATGCACAGAGTATGGGAAACAAGCAGGATGAACTTGAACTCTTAATACAGGAGGGCAATTATGACTTGATAGGTATAACTGAAACTTGGTGGGATGACTCCCATGACTGGAATACAGCAATTGAAGAATATAACTTGTTCAAAAAGAACAGGAGGAATAAAAAGGGAGGTGGAGTCACGCTATATGTTAAAAATATATATCCCTGCACAGAAATACAGGAAGATGAGCTTGGTAGCTCCACTGAGAGTATCTGGATTACAATTAAAGGGGCAAGTAATAAAAGGAATGTGGTGCTTGGAGTCTACTACCGACCACCTAATCAAGGAGAAAACGAGAATGCAACTTTTGAAAAGCAAATTGCCAATGTTTCGAGGAGTCATGATGTAGTAGTAATAGGGGACTTCAATTATCCCGATATCTGTTGGGAGACAAATTCTGCCAAACATGACCCCTCCAAGAAATTTCTGACTTGTGGTGGATACAACTTTCTCCTACAGAAAGTGGAGGAAGCAACTAGAGGATCAGCTATCCTGGACTTGATTCTAACCAATAGAGATGATTTGGTGGATGAAGTGGCAGTTACGGGAACTCTGGGGAAAAGTGACCACACCATACTTGAATTTGTGATTTTAACATAAGCAAAAGCTGAGAGTAGCCATACACGCACCGTGGACTTCAGGAAAGCTGATTTCAATAAACTCAGAACAATTGTAAGTATGGTTCCATGGCAAGCGACCCTAATGAGAAAAGGAGTCCAAGATGGGTGGGAGTTTCTAAAAAAGGAAATTCTAAAAGCACAATGGCAAGCAATTCCAACAAGGGGAAAAAAGGGGGGGAACAGCAGAAGAAGCCAATGTGGCTTCACAAAAAGCTTAGAGATGACTTGAAAACAAAAAAGGACACATACAGGAAGCGGAAAGAAGGCCAGGCCACAAAGGAAGAGTACAAGCAGGTATCACGGAATTGCAGGGATGGTGTCAGGAAAGCTAAAGCTGAGAATGAGCTGAGGTTAGTAAGGGATGCTAAAAGCAACAAAAAAGCTTTCTTCAGGTACATCCCTAGTAAAAGACAGAGAAAAGAAATGGTGGAACAGCTACTCAATGAGGATAGCAAAATGACAACAGATGACAAAGAAAAGGCAGAAGTGCTCAATTCCTACTTTGGCTCAGTCTTCTCCCAAAAAAGGGTCTATGATCCTCCCGGGCAACACGAAGTAGAAGGGGCAGGATTGGACCTTGAGATTGACAGACAAACGGTCATGGGATACCTAATCAATTTGAATAAGTTCAAATTGGCAGGGCCCGATAAACTTCATCCTAGAGTATTGAAGGAACTTGCTGAAGAACTCTCACAACCACTGGCTATTATCTTTGCGAAATCGTGGAGGACTGGTGAAGTGCCAGATGACTGGAGGAAAGCTAATGTTGTCCCTATCTTCAAAAAGGGCAAAAAGGAGGAACCGGAGAACTACAGACCAGTCAGCCTAACATCAATCTCTGGAAAAGCTCTGGAGCAGATTATAAAGCAATCGATCCGTAAGCACCTTGAAAACAATGCAGTGATTACTAGGTGCCAACATGGATTTATGAAGAACAAATCCTGCCAAACTAATCTTATCTTGACTGCGTAACCTCCCTTGTAGACTGTGGGAATGCTGTGGACATAATATATCTTGACTTCAGCAAAGCTTTTGACAAAGTGCCCCATGATATTCTGATTAGCAAGCTAGCTAAATGTGGGCTGGATGGAAAAACTATGAGGTGGATCCACAGTTGGCTCCAGAATTGTACTCAAAGAGTGATTATCAATGGTTCCTTCTCAACCTGGTTGAAGTAACTGCTAGGAATGGAACCATATGACAATGGAACCAATTACCTAGAGAGGTAGTGGGCTCTCTGATATTGGAGACATTCAAGAGACAGCTGGACAGCCATTTGTCGGAAATGCTTTGATTTGGATTCCTGCCCTGAGCAGGAGGTTGGACTTGATGGCCTTATAGGCCCCTTCCAACACTACTATGGTTCTATGAAGGCAGTCTATTTCCATTTTCAAACATTATTGCACAGAAATAAATCCCACTGAATTCAAAAAGTATGCAACTGATCAAACCCACCCTGCCTTCTCCTCCCTCCTATCCCCACCCTCTTGCCCCTTCCCTCCCCCTCCAATCCCCTCCCTCCCCCTCCCCATGGTCATGTTTACCTATCTTAAGCATGATTGCATGGGAGTAAATACCATTGAACTCAATAAGCATGCAAATGATCAAAGCTGCCCTCCCCTGCCCCTTCTTTTGCCCCTCCCCCTCCAACCCCCTCCTCCCCCCTCCCTTCCTTCCACTCTCCTCTCCCCTTCCCCTGGAGGACCCCCATGGTCAGTTTTACCACTCCTAACCATGATTACATAGGTGTAAATCCCATTGAAATCAATAAGCATACAAATGATCAGACCTGGCTTCGTCTCCTTCCCCTCTCCTCTCCTCTCCCTTCCTCCTCCCCTCCCCTCTTCCTTCTTCCTCCTTCCCTGTCCACTCCAGACATCCCTCCGTCCCTCCCCCGGTCAGTTTTACCTATCCTAAGCATGATTGCACGGGAGTAAATCCCATTGAACTCAATAAATATGCAAATGATCAAACCTGTCCTCCTCCCCTCCTCCTCCTTCCTTCACCTATGCCCCTCCCTCCCCTCCCTCCTCCTCCTCTCCTCCCCATCCCCTGTGGTCAGTTTCACCTATCGTAAGCATGATTGCAGGGAGTAAATCCCACTACAAGCCAACATGATTAAACTGAGGTTTTCATACGTTGGACACATCATGAGAAGACATGATTCATTAGAAAAGACAATAATGCTGGGAAAAACAGAAGGGAGTAGAAAAAAAGGAAGGCCAAACAAGAGATGGATTAATGCCATAAAGGAAGCCATAGACCTGAACTTACAAGATCTGAAAAGGGTGGTTCATGACAGATGCTTTTGGAAGTCACTGATTCATAGGGTCGCCATAAGTCGTAATCGACTTGAAGGCACATAACAACAACAACAAAAATCCCACTGAACTGAATAAGCATGCAAATCATCAATCCATTCTCGGCAAGCTTGCATAGGATCCCATTTCTTACCTCCCGGATTAAAAAGCAGAAAAATTCACTAGTGAATCTTATCTCATTTTTTTTATCAGGTAACCTCCCTGGTAGACTGTGGGAATGCTGTGGACATAATATATCTCAACTTAGGCAAAGATTTTGATAAAGTGTCCCATGATATCCTGATTAGAAAGCTAGCTATATGTAGGCTGGATGGAACAACTATCAGGTGGATCCACAGTTGGCTCCAGAATCGACTCAAAGAATGCTTATCAATGGTTCCTTCTCAAAATGGGGGGACATAATGACTGAGGTCCTGGGTTCAGGGCTCTTCAACATTTTTATTAATGAGTTGGATGAGGAGGTGCAGGGAATGCTTATCAGATTTGCAGATGATACAAAATTGGGAGGGATAGCTAATACCCTGGAGGACACAAACAAAATTCAAAGTGATCTTGATAGTCTGAAGCTTTGGGCTGAAAACAACAGAATGAAATTTGACAGGGATAAGTGCAAAGTTCTACACAGTTATAAGTTTGGGGATACTTGGCTCAGGAATACTACATATGAGAAGGATCTTGGAATTGTGATCACAAGCTGAATATGAGTCAACAGTGCAATGTGGCTGCAAAAAATGCAAATGCTATTTTAGGCTGCATTAATAGAAGTGTAGTTTCCAGATCTCATGAAGTACTATTTCCCCTCTTTTTGGCTTCTGGAATTACCTCTCCTATGATATAAGGCAAACACCAACTGTGATGTTTTTTCAGCACTTGCTAAAAACCTTTTTTCCCAAGCATTTGGTAGTCATTAATAGCTGGCTTGTTGGGATTATTACGTTATAATTACTCTGGTTACTGATGTATTTATTGTTTTAATGTAATGGTTTTATCAGGTTTTTATATTGTTGTGAACCACCTTGAAACTTTTAATGAAAGACATTATAGAAGTGCTTTAAATGGATACATAAATTATGACTGAGGCAACAGAAAGGTGATGATGTGTCCAGGTTCTCACTGAGAACTTGCATGGAGCCTTTTAGCATACATTAGAGGTTATTAAAGACCCTTTTATCCTAAATAGTACAATAGGCTAGGTTGCTTGCAGGGGGCAAACTACCACCAGCACATAACACCTTGCTTGCAGGATTTGCACTGGCTGCTGATCTGCTATGGAGCCAAATTCAAGGTTTTTGTACTAACATATAAGGGCCTATATAGTTCAGGACCAGGTGACAGAGACCCCCTTATCCCTTATGTACAGACTGGGTCACTGTGTTCTGTAGAGAACTTCTCCTGCAAGTTCCAAAGATCTCAGAAGCGCACTCTGAGCAGGGAGTAACTTGGGCCGGGCTTTTAGTGTGGATGCCCCTGTTCTGTGGAACAGCATTCCACAGGTGCCCACTATCTGCACTATCCGGAAATAATTGAAGACATTTTTTGTGTTCACAAAGCTTCCCAGCTGGGTAAATTGTTTCTGCCTTTGGTGTCTACTTGATTTCTTTTTAATCTTTTGCTACTTTCTGTATTACTTTAAACTTATTTGTAGTTGTTTTTGTTGCATTTTGTACGTCGCCTTGAAACGCGTGATGAAGGCGATAGAAAACTAACTAACTAACTAACTAACTAATTCTGGAATGTTCACTGGTGGTGGTGGTTGGGGTCCTAAAGAGGGCAGGTTGTACTGTACTCTCCGTTTCCTCAAATATATTATTTATTTATCTTTTATACAATTGTATCATGCTCTTTCTCCTAAGAGGTCAGGGCAGACTTTACAAGGTCCTTACAAGAACCTTGTATGGTTGCTTAGACTGACAGGGAGTCATTGGCCCAGAGTCCCCTAGTGAACTTCATAGATAAGAGGGGATTTGAACTCAGGTCTCTCTGGTCTTACATCCAAAACTATTACATTGTCTCATCAAAATGCCACCCCATATTACTTATCCATATTAATCCTGATTTACAGTTTGCACAGAAAATCTAATAAACAAACAAACAAACTTCAGAAATAGTAATTCTGAATTCAATGGGGAAATAAAATATGGAATGACATCTTGATGAGGATAGCACCATAGACATTGCAAAAATCTTGCATGCATGAGCAGCAACAAGTCCACCATAAACTGCTGTGTGAAAGCATCGTAAGTCCCACTGGATTCTTGAGGTTTACTCTCAGGTAGCTTTTGTAGTTTAATTCCTATGCATTTTAACATTTCAGCTAAGCACATGCTGAGCTCGCTCCAACTGAAATATATGAGATTTTGTGAAGCTTTGATTAGATTGTGTTCATTGTTTTTTTTCCTGATGACATGCAAATGAATGGTGGTGAGAAGCATCTTATTCTGTATTTTGTTATCTTCTTATTTCTGTATTTAGCAATGGCTTAGTGTCACACTTTTCTGGAAGTGCCAATCTAAATACTGTAACAGCAGAGCAATGTGTGGTTGCTTAATGAGCTGACTCTGTTTGTACAGAAGAGCAAAGTTGCCAAGAAGAAAAATATCCTGATTGTCAATTTATTCAAAGCTTAAATACCTTGTTTCTGCTCACAAAACCAGACTTTCCCCAGTACATAAAGGCTTTGTTGTTGTTGCGTGCCTTCAAATCGACTACGACTTATGGCGACCCTATGAATCAGCAATCTCCAACAGACATAAAGGCTATTTGCATACAATATGGGCCACTTATTTCATCTCCAATCAGCAGGTGTGGAGAACCTCTGGCCCTACAGATGATGCTGAACTACAACTCCCATCATCCTTGACCCTTGACCATACTTGCTGGGGCTGATGAGAGTTATAGTTCAGCAACTTCTGGAGGGCCAAAAATTCCCCATAACTGCAATATTGAAATAATAAATCTCTCATACTGTCAAATGTTGATAATCTGGTATAAATGATGTAAAAGTGGACAGGGGGGGAAATGAAAAATTTGAATAGAATCCAGACAAAATTAAAACACTTTTAAATCCCAACCATCTCAATGGAAGAACACCTGCTTAGAATACCATTGAAATCAAGGGAGCTAAAAGGAGCTTTACTTTCCTGGGATTGTACCTCTTGGGTGATTAGTATGATAACTGCACTACTGTTTGTTATCCCAGCAGATACCTGAAAGACCATCTTACCCCTTATGTACCCAGTCAATCACTGTGTTCTGCAGGTGAGGGCCTCCTGCAGATATCATCTTATTGGGACATCTGTTCCACACAACATAGGAAGTAGACCTTTAGTGTTGTGGCACGTACCCTGTGGAATTCCCTTCAATTAAATATTAGACAGGCACCATCTCTGTTATGTTTTTGGTCCTTACCTTCCTCTTTCAACAAGCTTTTTAAGTAGTTTGGAATTGTTTGTTTTGGAATTGTTTTTAAAAAAATGTTTTTGAGATGTTTTAAGAGGTTTTTAGTGTTCTGTCCTTTGGTTGCCACCCTGGGCTCCTTCTGGTATGAAGGGCGGGATAGAAATTTAATAAATAAAAAATAAAAGATAAAACAATAAATGGAACCAATGAGAAAAAATCCAATGAGGGAGGTATTAGAAACTTGCCCATAAACAGCCTAATGTGTTCATGGCATGCCATCAACCAAGATGGCGGCGGAGGGATCAGACCATTAGGTAAGCCTCGGCTGCCATCTTGGTTGATGGCAGGCATGCAAGCACAGCGCGAGCAGCATTCACCAAGGGAAAGGTAGGTAGGTGGAGCGTGCGTTTGTGTGTGTGTGCGTGTGCCGGGGCAGGCTGGTGCCCAAGGGCCCTGGCATGCCTGGTGCCAGCCCTGAGGATGGGTTATGGCTGGCTGGCACCTGGAACAGTAGCATTTCCCTTACTGCAACAATTAACATTTCTGTCACTGCAACACCTGATTAACACTAATAGATAATCAAGTTACCCCATGATTAACTATTAGGCACTTGAGAAAGCTATAACAGACTACAGTTTGCAGACTGTATTAGTATGATCATTTCTAGATATGTAGAGTACTTTGCTGAGCCTATGCCCACTCAGTTTCAAAATCTGCATCGAATCTGTTTTGCCATAAACTGGCCCTTGGCCATATGTCCTGCAGGGGCTATACCTAACATCAGTGTTATTTCTGTTCAGCATTGTTTCTTGACCATGCAGATGAATACTAGTTTTTCTTTTGCTTATCTGTGCGACTTGTTCCTAATCTTCATGAACTGATTTCCACTGATGAGTCTCCCAGAAATTCACTGGGAAGCCTCCAAATCTGACCTCTTTATAGAAGTTAATTATAGGGTGTGTTATCTGGAGGTCTGCAAGAAACAATATCTCATCATTAGCATAGTTATAGTTTATACAGGGTTTTTTTAAAGCACACCTCACCATGTTTGCAATCATGCCAGCTGCTGCAGTTTGCAAAAGGTTACACTAGTCTGTCACTGGTTAGTGTTTTGAATTAAACAGATCATTAAAAGTAGCTTAGGATGTTCCTGACCCATCATGTCTTCAGAACTGATATAAATTCATCTTGAATTTTTTTTGCATTGCAAATATTAATTTAGCATGATTTCAAATCAACATGGTATGAACCAATCTATTCTAAAGAGTGTCAAAATAACGAGATTGCCAACAGTTCAAATATAAGAGATCTTCACCTTTCTCCTGAAGTATGGCAGTAGTGGAGTTCTCTACTATGAAGGGAGTCCTAGAGGCTTGGTAGCGGATTCAAATTTTATGCAGGACAGTTTACCTGCCAATCTGCTATTCCTAAAAATAGGGTAAGGATGAACATGTAAGACTTTTAGCATTATGGCCTATGAGAAAGTAGAAATGAGCCAATGAGGGAGTGCTTTTTCTGAAAGCTTCCAGCATTCTCAGCAGTGGTGCCCTGTTTACAGAACTCCCTTCCAAGTGCCATCAGGTTGTCCTCTGCTTTGGCCATATTCAGGTGAAATTTAAAAGTTCAGATATTTATTTAACCAGGCCTTTGGGGGATAAGGAGTGTTATGTCCCTATGAGACATTGTTTCTGCTGCTGTTATTTACAGTGTTTTATGATGGCTGGTTGATTGTTGTTTTAAATTTTTATTGTTATATTATTTTGTATTGCTGGTAGCCCTGTTACGCCAAAAGGCTCTTTACATCTGGAGGAAGCTTCAATAATCACCAGATGAGAAACCAGAGATATAAAACAACACCTTTATTGATTACCAAACATCTTTTGCAAAAGAGAGACAAAGTATTCGGCTAACGCCCGAATCCTGGTCTGAAAGCATAGCTACACAGATTACATTGATATATGGCTCCAAATCCTCCTCACACATAGCCCCTCCCTTATTGCTTGTTAGCAACACTTGTCAGCGACTCCATTGTCTTTGCATTTAGAGCATTCTAATCTTGAGCGCTCCCTGTGCTGTTCCTACCTCCCCCAGGCACAGCATATTCTAGCTTAGTCCCTATCTTCTTGGAAGGTGTCCAGTTTCATGAGAAGAGCAAACAAGCATTTTAAGTATCAAACAGCAACTGAGCATCTAGCTTCTCAGGCACTTTTAGTATCCACAGAGGAATTTTGCTTTTCTGCTTCTAAGTTAATTCAGGTTAATCCATTTTCTGCTGTGTCATATTAACACTACACATACTATAGTTCCCAAACTATATATCTCATTTATCAGAGCCCTGGCTCTCTTTTTGGGAGGAAGAATGGGTTAAAAGAAAAATAAGTGTGCTGCCAAGTTTCCTGTGGCTGTTACGGGGGCTGTTTGTTCTGCTTTTATGGCATTATGTGTTTATATTTATGTTTTGAATCTGTTGTAAGGTGCTTGGAAATCTTTGGGTAACAAGCGACTGACAAAGCTAATAATAAATAGATAAATACAAAATAAAAGCTCCTTTTTCTTTTCTTAATAACATATAATACATTTACTTCAACTATAAGTAACAAAATATTAAAATTATATTACAAATATTCAAATTATCTAAAATAAAGCTTGGTTAAACTATTTAGATGTTTTCCATCTCTGCCACAACTTCAGTGTTACATTTACTAACCCAGTTGTTCATTGCATTGACCATTACTTCTTAGTCAGAACTGAAAGAATCTGTCACCTCTGTTTTCCACCATAATCTCATTCTCTCCAACGTATATCTCTAGATAGGTCACCCTTTTTCAGCAGTTTCTCAGGAATTGCTCCAAAAAGTGGTGAAAATGTCCATCCACTCAGAATGACAGCACTGCTGATCCAGAAACCATTGCCCTAACTCTCAAAAGCTTTGGGATGTCATGTAGCATCTTCAATGTGCTGGAGGGAGTGTCAAAAAAAAGGCACGTATATACGTATGTGGTGGGAGTGTCAAAAATTTGCAAATTTTAGGCATCTGTAATTAAGGAGATTGAACAGATAACACAACAAAAATCACTCTGATGCCGCAGGTAGCAATATTGAAGATCTTGATATTAAAAATAAGAAGTTGGTAAGTTTTTTGCTCTTAGCAGCAAGGATTACTATTCAACAATTTTGGAAAGATCTTAAAGGAGCAAATATAGATCTTGGTATAAAACAGTTTGGGTTATAGCTCTACTGGAAAAACTAACAGATAATTTAGAGAGCATGACGACAAGGTAAAGGGACTAATTTCCTTTCAATATGGTATGATTTTATTAATAACTTACATTTCAAGATACAAGGATCCCCCTGCCAATAGCATACGTGTGGATATGGTACTATTATTAAATGGTCCACCAAATGAAATGATAGGAATAATATTCAACAATCCTGCAAGAAACAAAAGGAAAGGGGAAAGTATTACTATGCAAATGAAAATTATGTTAATAATTTACTATGGATAATCAAGATATAATCTTTATAAGCAGTGATTATGATCCACATAGTATATTGAAAATGGAAATGGACTGCCTTCAAGTTGATCCCAACTTATGGCGAACCTATGAATAGGGATTTCATGGTAAGCGGTATTCAGAGGGGGTTTACCATTGCCTCCCTCTGAGGCTAGTCCTCCCCAGCTGGCTAGGGCCTTCTCAGCTTGCCACAGCTGCACAAGCCAGCCCCTTCCTTGTCTGCAACTGCCAGCTGGGGGACAACTGGGCTCCTGGAGACTATGCAGCTTGCCCACGGCTGCACAGGTGGCAGGGCACGTAACCTCTGAGCCACTCACTGTGGGGATGATCTTTAGCTGGCCCTTGACACCCAGGAGGCATGAGCGGGGATTTGAACTCACAGACTCTGGACTCACAGCCAGGCTCTCTTCCCCACTGTGCTGTACCAGCTGTTAGACATAGTATATTATTTTATGTTATTTTGTTGGTTATGTTTATTTTGAAAATTAATAAAGTTTAATTAATTAAACGAATGCTTTGGGATGTCATCATGCAGCCCAATAAATAGCTATGTAGCACTGTGATCTCATCACATTCACCATGTAATCCGTAATTGGCTACTGTGACTATTTCAAGGAAGAACACCCAGGGGTTTGCTGTTTTTGTTGTATTCAAAATGGCACAGAAGCAGCAGCATTTTAGGAAAACAATCGAAGGTGTATTTAGGGAAAATGTTTTTGGTAATAAAAAACACTACGTTTGCCCTGAAAATAGTGGTGTCAGCAAACAATCCTGTGATCCCTCCCTTTTTGCGAGGGGTTATGTCCCTCCCTCCTTTAAATATTGTGGAGGGGGAGTTAAGGCCCGGCACTGGCACATGGCCGGGTAGGGCACTGGCCCAAGGGCCCATGATCTCACACAGGGCCCCAGGGGGCTGTCCTGGGGTAAGCACAGGCCAGCAGCAGAGGAAGGAATCAGTGGGTGGCAGCACACACAAGCCTCACCAGCTCTACAGCAACAGAGTCTGTCTTGCTCAGCTGCACCGTTGCAGGGGAAGAGAAGTGCCAGGATGGTTGCTAAGGAGCTGCCCCGCCTGTCCCGAGTTTCAGGCCTGGAAAGAAGGGTGGAGCTTCTTGGCCTGTAACAGAAGAAGCGAGGCAATGCTGAGGGGAGGAAGGCCCTGAAAAAGAGCCTAACTGTGTCTATTCTAACTGCTCAGAAGTAAGCCCCGTTGAATTCAGAAGGGCTTCCTCCCAGGTAAATTTAGTTAAAATTACAGCCTAAGAGTGGGCTGTGGAGCTTGGAAAGGAAGGTAAGAAGGCTTTCCTGGTTTTCTTAGGCTGCAACCCAATAATGTCTACTCAGACGTAAGCTCCATTGGGTTCAATGGGACTTACTCCCAGTAAATGCATTGGATTGCAGCCTTAATTACATAATTATTGTCTCCCCAACCCCTCATTCCCTTTGCCCCACTGATCAGAGAGAGAGTGAGTGAGTTAAGAGCTTCCCTCTCCTTTTACAGTCAATCTTCCATTGTTCAGGTCTGTCCTGGGCAGGGCTGGTTCTAAAGGGCGGCCAGGTGGGGCACTGGATCCCCCTGTCCCTCCGGTCACCGGACAGGAGCTTCTGAGCCACCCGCCATCCCCCCAGTTCACCTACCTTTCTACACGCGTGCATTGCTGCCATCAACCAAGATGACGGCAGAGGCTTCAGCCCCTTAGGGAAATCTCGGCCGCCATCTTGATTGATGGGAAACCTGCGCATGCAGTGCGTGCAGCTGCAAAAAACAGCAGAGAGAAAGGTAGGTGAAGCGGGGGATGGCGGGTGTCTCAGAAGCTCCTGTCTGGCGAGCAGCGGCTGCTTCCATGGATTATGGAAGGGGGGCGGAGGGGCCCAGGACAGGCTGGTGTCCAACGGCCCCAGCATGCCTGGGGCCGGCCCTGGTCCTGGGGCTTTTGTGTACAAATTCCCTCTCTCTCCCCCCTGCCTCCCCATCACCCCAGTAGTAGCTGGGAAGGTCTTATTATTTTCCATTGATATCTTACTTTTTCTATTACGAGCTCAAAGATGGTTCTTCCCCTCCTCATTTTATCTTCTCAGCACCCTGTGAGGTAGGTTAGACTGGGAAACAGTTACTGCGCAAGGCCATCCAGCAGCTTCATGGCTGAGCAGGGATTTGAAACCAGGTCTGGCAGGAGGCCCTACTTATCATGTGTCTTTTAAATTGGAAACTTGTACATTTATGATGTTTGGTGGTAACATGGCATGTTCAGAGACTAATAGTTTGCCCCTAGCAAGACCCTTTTCTTCAGTCCTTCATATGAAACGCTATATTGGTAATACTAATAGCATTAAATCTCCACCAGTGCTGTGTATTTATTCTGCACTAGACATCAGAGGTGATTCCTCTTAGTAGACATGTTTATGAGGATTTCTGATGGATTGAGGCATGCTGGAGTATTGTGCTGCATCTGTGTTTATATGGGTCTACAGTATCTGAAGGTTTCTCTGCATGTAACCCTATCATGTGGAGGTATCCTTTAGTGTCATTTTTGTACACCATGCACACTTCCTAACATATAGGTGCATTGTAGCTGAATTATTGTGAATGCCTTTTTTTTTGAGAAATGGTATTTTAACTTTTAAAAAATAGTATTTGCTTAAAAGGGCAGCCTTTAGTCTACTCTTCTGTCCTTGGCTTGCCCTGGGCTCTGATTCAACAGTGCCACGTGGCAATAAGAAGTTTTAAGGTTAATTCTAGAATGCCTCCTAATATCTCAGCACAGTCGAGTAAGTTGTGAGTGTAGGGAAAGGGCCGTTGCAGCATTTGCCTTGCAGGCAGAAGGTCCCTCAGGTTCAATCTCCAATGGCATCTCCAGGTAGGAGAAGTGCTATCAGGGACTGAACCCGAGCGGCCTTCCGGGAAAGATTCCTGCCTGAAACTCTGGAGAGCTGCTGCCAGTCAGGGTAGACGGTACTGGGCTAGATGGACCAATGATCTGACTCAGTATAAGGCAGCTTCCTGCGTGAGTAGAAAATCCTGGTGGAGAATTGAAATGTTCATTTGAAGTGCTTTTTTAAAAGACCTTTGCAAAGGACAGGAAAGGATGGCTTCAACCCATCCATAGTATTTTGTCAGTGAAAACATTAAAGTAGAGAAGCCAACAGAAACAGAACAGTTAGAATTATTTCTCAGTACTGTACATTTTGTGGAAGATCCCAGGCTCTGATACTATTCATATAATCTGCCTATCATCTGATCAAACGCCCCAAGAAATGGTAGTGGAACTTTTAGCTGACAAATATTTATATATCACATATTCGGTAGCCCAGTTTGCATTGGCAGCTAAGACGTTGAGGGCTCTTCATATTAAGAATTATGCGGTATTATAAAATTTTATCTTTAAGGCCCGAGTGTTTAGCCTTTTAACGGATGTTTTATTTTAATAAGAGCTTTGAGTAAGACGGGTCTTTTAAGCAATATTTTGTATACATTTTTAAGGCCTTTGGCTATATACAATAAAGTTTTTTGTTATTTGATTTATATCTGCCTATCATTAACATGGTAAACCAGAATAAATTCTTAGGAGCTGAGGCCTACACAATAGGTAGATTTACCCCAACAAATTAAATCAAAAGTTTGTTTTTTTATTTTGCAGCACATAGCCAGGAAATGAAGAGGCAAGACAAGATGAAGTGTGGGTAAATCAAGGGCGCCGTTTATTTAAACAAAGCCAATTCAGTGCTTGATTGTATAATAAATGATCTGTAGAGAAACATGTGGGACCTAACTCTTATCCAATCGGGTGAGGACACCCTGCCATGGAAAAGGGGGTGGTCCAATCCCAATCCCCTTCTCTGGCCCTCATCCCTGCAGCGTGGTTAGGGAGGCCTTCCAGCTCCACCCCCCCCAGGACTGCACAACTCTGAGTGGGTGTTACAGGTTAGCCCCAAAGTTGAGCCTTATTCTGCCAACTGGCTGCACAGCCCAGAAGGCAAGCCTCAGATTCCACCTTTCACTTTAAAGGGTGCCTAAGACCAGGGTTCAAATCCCGACTCAGCCATGAAGCTCACTGGGTGACCTTGGGCCAGTCACTGCCTCTCAGCCTCAGAGGGAGGCAATGGTAAACCCCCTCTGAATACCACTTACCATGAAAACCCTATTCATTGGGGTTGACTCATATGGTGAGTGGTGGCAACACCTGCCATCTCCAAAGATAATTACATGTTTGTATGTTTGTTGGTGTTCTTCTTACTTTGCTTCTTTCCTGTCTTACTAATGTTTCTACAGAGAATCTAAACTAGAAAATTGTATTTCCCTCATTATTCATCCTAGAAATCTGTGTCAAATTTATTTTTATTAATTTCAAAGCCTTTTTATTGGTCAGTGCCATATGATGGTGAAGACAGCCTTTTGTGTTTCAAATTGGAGGTTATGTTCTATTTCTATTTTGGGTGCATTAACAGTTGAATGTGAAACTGCAGTATGATGTAAAATCAGACTGATTACAATATGTTGCTACTTCAGCAATCACTCTAGCTGTTCAAAAAAAAGAGAATGCATGTTTTCAGCCTGCTATGTTTAAACCACTTTATTTAAGGCAAGGTGGGCATGGTCAATTACAAACATAGAGCACACCAGAATTTTGCTAAAATATATTTCACCTCCCACTGTTTTATCTTGTGCTAATTGAGACATTCATGAGGTCCACTGGAGACTATTCTGCAGAAGTCAGTGCCATTATTCCACAATTATTTTTGGACTTTTTTAGTGAAATTTTGCAAAGTGTTGCTGTACTTCACATATTCACAGAAATAAAAGCAAAAGAAAATGATTTCCTATAGGAAACTTCACTAAAATTGCAAAGTAAATCAGACATATTTAAAGTGACCATCTGAACTATATCAACTGTCTTAATAATGTTGCTTCCTTACTGCTAAAACAAGATCAGCACAGCACATGTCTTCTTTCTATGATTTGGGCTGATTGCAGGTGTTGCCACCACTCACCATATGCTCAGAGGCACATGTTACCAAAGTCTTCCAAACTACACAGCAAGTGGATTGGACTGTGAAAGACCAACCCAAATTGTTTGCATTTTGACCAATTTGTAGGGCAGTCCAATATCTCAGAGAGGAGTTCAGGTCTCCTGCTCCCCTGGTGCATTCACTATAGCTGCCCAATTTCCCTGCTTTTTAAAGTTTGATAGAAATATCTGTGGTCTATAGGTACTTTCTTAAACCGCAAGGTTTTTTGCCTATTAGTGAATTTCTCTGCTTTTTTAATCTGGGAGGTAAGAAATGGGATCCTGTGCAAGTTTGCTGAGAATGGATTGATCATTTGCATGCTTATTGAGTTCAGTGGGATTTACTCCCCTGCAGTCATGCTTAGGATAGGTGAAACAGACCACAGGGGATAGGGAGGGGAGAATGGAGGGCTGGAGGGGGCAGGGGAGGAGGAAGAAGGAAGAAGGGAGGGGAGGAGCAAGGGGGAGGAGAGGGGAAGGAGGGAAAAGGCAGGTCTGATCATCTGCATGCTTATTGAGTTCAATGGGATTTACTCCTATGCAATCATGGTTAGGAAAGGAAAAACTGACCATGGGGGAGGAAGAGGGGGAGGGGGGAGGAGCGTATTAGAGGGAGGCAAAGGATGGGGAAGTGGAGGGCAGGTTCGATCATTTCCATGCTTATAGAGTTCAGTGGTATTTACTTCCGTGCAATCATGCTTAAGATTGGTAAAACTGACCATGAGGAGGAGGGAGGGGAGGGGGAGGAGGGGGAAGAATGGGATTGGAAGGGGATGGGGAGGGAGGGACAAAGGAAGGGGGAGGGAAGGGGCAAGAGGGAGGGGATGGGAGGGAGGAGAAGGGAGGGTGTGTTTGATCAGTTGCATACTTTTTGAGTTCAATGGGATTTATGTCTGTGCAATCATGTTTGAAAATGGAAATGGACTGCCTTCAAGTTGAGCTCGACTTATGGTGACCCTATGAATAGGGTTTTCATGGTAAACAGTATTCAGAGGTGGTTTTACCATTGCCTTCCTCTGAGGCTGAGAGGTAGTGACTGGCCCAAGGTCACCCAGTCAGCTTCATGGCTGTGTGGGGATTTGAACCGTGGTCTCCCAGGTCATAGTCCAACACTGACCTGGGAAAGGGGCAGGGAGGAGGAGGGGAGGAGAATGGGTGGGTGGGCACTGGGCAGAAGGGAAGCCCCTTTCCTTTCCAAAAGGAAAACATTGTGAACAGTATCATTGCTTTTCAGCGTTTCCCCCACCTTTTTATTCTACAGCAGGCACATGTAGCTTCCCACCCAAATTTAAACCAAAGTTGTCCCTGGCCACATCTATACCAGGCCTTTATTTCACTTTGGACAGTCATGGCTTCTCTCAAAGAATCCTGGGAAGTGTAGTTAGTGAAGGGTTCTGAGAGTTCTTAGGAGACGTCCTGTTCCCCTCACAGACCTTCAATCAGAGTGGCTGACCGTTAAACCATTCTCTCAGGGGAATAGGAGTCTCCACTCACTACCCTTCACAAACTACACTTCCCAGGATTCTCTGAGGGAAGCCATGACTATCAAGTGAAATTAAAGTTTGGTGTGGGTATGGCCCCCTGATTAGGCAAATCCAGCAGCTGGGAGTCTGGCTTTTAGAACTCTGACACTTGGTTCTTACTGAGCATGCCCGAAGTTATCATAGGGTTCCAGCCAAAATTTCTTAAATTAATTAAAAATCAGCCAGGCATTTTTTTTTTACCTTTTAAACTGCAGAAGATGAAGGTCAGAGTATGGGGAAGGTCAGTATTAGGATTACAGGTACTCTGTGAACATGGCTGATTTTTTAATGAATTTCAACAGATTATGAGAACTCTGTCAGAAAAAAGTCCAAAAGGGCTCTGGGGTTTTTTCCCTCTCTTTTTACACTTTGAACTCTCTATTCTCTCTGACTGTTTTGTGTATCGCCATGAAAATTGAGACGGTTGTTAAGCAAGCATTTCTGAGTTCAGGACTATAAGTTTTGTAAGGTTTTGTTTTGAAATGAGCTTATGGGAAGCATCAGAATGGCATGGGGGTATTTTCAATTTAACATTGCAGAATGTGAAAAATCCACGCTGGCTATAGTATACAGCCACTCTCATGGCTGTATAATTAAATGCTTGATTGCATAGTAAATGATCTGCAGAGCCACTTGCAGGACCTAACTCATACCCAATCAGGCGAGGACACCCTGCCATGGAAAAGGGGGCGGTCCAAGCCCAATCCCCTTCTCCGGGCCCCATCCCCGCAGGGTGGTTAGGGAGGCCTTCCTGCTCCACCACCCCCTCAGGGCCGCACAACTCTGAGTGGGTGTTACAGGTTAGCCCCAAAGGTGAGCCTTATCCTGCCAACAGGCCCACAACCCAGAAGGCAGCCCTCAGAACCCACTGATCACCTGAAAGAGTGCCTAAGGGTGCTCACCAAACCCTACCTTGTGAAATTCCCCACATATCTGCCAAACGTGACCAAATAAACCTATTTACAGATTAAACTACTAGGCCAGGCAACAAATCAGGCAAATCAAAATTAAGCCCAATAAAGACAAGCCAATCAGCCAAATTAGAAGAACACTACAGGGTAGATGAGGGGAGACGGAGCAGGGTTTAATTAGCCCACTATGTGACAGGCATGTGTGGCCACACTGCGCCCAAGGGGAAGGGCTTTGAAGCCATGCCAGGTCTTCCCCGGCATGGCTGCAAAGGCCCGCCATCACCAGAGCCCTTGGGTCTGATGATGGCAGGAATTATAAGAGGGGGTTATAATATTGGTGATTATTTGTTTTCTTTGAAAGGAGTGGGGCCACAAAGGAGGAGGAATGTGGTTTGAGGAGGAAGGAGAGGAGACAAGGGCCCACTGATACCCTGTGCCTGAGGGCCCCCAGAAACCTGGAGCTGACCCTGGGGGAGGCAACAGAACATTTGGTAACAGTAGTGCTGACTGAGTTTTGTTGATGTTTTCCTTGTGTGTTTTATATTTATGACTTGTTCTAGGCAATAATACTGTTAGACCCCTAAAGCACACATGGATTTGCTGAATGTGTAACAACCCTCTGAAAACTTAATAGACAGGGTATGCTGACACTGCAATTGGGAAGGAATATAGGCATGTGATTCCTGCAACCTACTCATGAACATAATGGAGGGTTGAGTTAATTTTGATGATTAAGAAGGAAATGATAAAAACTAATTTATTATATGCACCTCTGCATATATATGTACTCTTATTATATGTACTCTGCAAGTACCTATGTAATCCCCCCTCATAAAAGGACCCCTGAAAAAAAGACCAACAAGAAAAATAAACCCTATCATCTCCCCACCTTTATGCAACCAGGCAATTATTTCCTCAAATATTTGGCATATGACAATCTAGTTAAAAGTTGGCAGTAAAGGGGCAATGTCATCAATGAAGCCTGGAAACAAGGAATTCTAAAGATGAAGACTCAGATCTCTAGTTGGCAGTCATATTCTACTCAAACCTGGCTGCTGAACATGGATGTAGTAAAGTTGAATCTGCTAAGTATCCATGAAGCAAATTATATGGCAGCTAAACTAACAATTTGTTTACAACTGGAAGTCAGTTGAGTTCTTGCAGAGCAGACCTTATTCCCAGATTTTCAGTTGTAACAGCAGATGTTTTATAACCAAAAATTTATTCTGGACTTTCATATACAAAAAATAATATATAGTGAGGAAGAGAGATAAATGTTCTCTTCTTTAGTTCCTTGTGTCAAAGGTTGTTCTGATCAGTAACATTACCAATCAGAATCCATGCAGTGTGTAATTGCAACAATAAAACTTCCCTTTTTTAAAAAAAAAATCCAAACCTTCATGATTACAAAAATAATTGGACTGTATGCTCTCTGGAATGTTAATGGATATTTTTCTGACATTATTTCAATCAACAAAAAATGCATCCTGCCGCTAACCAAATGAACTTTAAAGTGAGTGACATTGCCAGATTTAGCAAAGCACTCTCTGAATGCTCTGTTCTCTTTGTGGAATTCAGCAGAGGTGAGCGAGCTACAAAATGATGCCCATTCTAGCTGTGGTGTTTGTTAGAAAGCAATGTACTCTCCCACCTCTAATTATAATACACTTTTTTCTCCAACATCTAAGAGCACTGGCTAGTGAATAGTTCAGCACACACGTGTGTGTGCACGCAGGAGCGTGCACACGCGCACACACACAGAAACTCAGAATCAACAAAAGCAAGCAGGAGAGTGGGAAAATGCTTGTTGAACTTAACCAGAAAGCACCACCCTACCAAGATTTTGTTTCACTGCCTTGCTAACAATAGCCAGCCTGAAATAAACTGAATAGGCAAGGATGTAAAAAGGGAGATTCTAAACAAACTGAAGACGGCCAAATGCCCACATAGCAATGGATACATCTGCATAATAACTGGAAGGAAATAAGGAATAGAAAACAAGTGACAAATGTGAATGGGCTTTTAAAAACACATGCTTCAAAACTGCTACAGTGAAAGAGGGAGGAACTTTAAGAGAGTAACAATGGACCTAGGGAATTGTTCAAAGTAGAAATGGGAAGGATAATGTTTAGAATACAGTAATTGTGGGATAACAAGAATGGTTTTTATGGAATCACTGTGTTGTTGCTAATGCAAAAGTTATGAGCAGGGCTCAATAGGATCCTTTCACTTCATATTAGTTTGCATTTGGTCTTCTGGTGTGGTTTAGTAATTTTTACTTTCATATCCTGCCATTCTTCCACCAGGGAACTCAAGGTGGAATACGTGTGGTGCTCAGACAGTCTCCCTTACAGGTGCTGCCCAGATCCAGACTTACTCAGCTTCAGAAAAGCTTTAGCAAGGCACTAGCTCCATGTGCCTTCAGAACCAGAACCAGTGTATGGATAGAGTGTTGGATGTAGACTAGGCAGATTGGGTTCAAACCTTTATTCAGCCATGAAGCTCACTAGATGACCTTGGGCCAGTCATCATCTCTCAATAGATTGTTGTGAGATTGAAATGTGGGGAGACCATAGATATATATCCTCAGTTCCCTGGACAAAGGGAGGGATAAAAATATAACTAATAAAATGAATGAATGTATCTTTGACATAGGATTTGTACTTCTGTCTATCAGTAACTGTAGATTTTGTTCTTACTTATGCGCTATATTTTAATCCATTGGCGTTCTGTAGTTGATATGGTACTTGGCAGCTTTGACTGAGGCGATAACAGAAATTGTTGTTCTAAGTACAATAGGTGACAACATTTGTACCATATACTTCTTTATGCACTAAGTATTTATTCACAGAAGGGTGGGCACAGTATTTTTTTCCTCAGGATGCACTTCTTACATATTCCATGAAGACTGCTTTTATGTGAGGAAGACAGTAGTCATTGTTATGGTTTTTCCACCACTGTTGATTGTAGCTTCCATTGGTATCTATGCCTGCTTGTAATTTCATTCTGTTAACAGGATATCCATCAGCTGTACCTCTTTCTTGGACAAGTGTACACATGCACACCCACACACAACCAGTCTTCCATGAGTTTGCATTTCTTTACCTCCAATAAAATCAATTAATCGGGCCACACAACTAGTAGTTAAATAAATAATTTATACTGTGCCTTCTCCTTCAAATGCTCATCCTTATCAATCTGCTTATTCCATCACACCATAGACATTTCTTTAAAATTCCATCATGGGTCCATTCAGTAATTTCTCCAATTTTCACAGTCTGTTTTTATCACCCACCCCATACTCTTTGTCACTCCATCTCCCATCAATAGTCTCCTTGGTTGAGTACATGCATTTCTTGCTTCATTCCAAATTAACCATTAAAATGCTTCCACATAGCCATCATGTTGCATATAATTCATTCCCAGTGCACAGTATTCTCCTTGCCATTCTTACCAACGCAACACAGATGTGTCTTTCTCGTTCCTAGAGTCCTCCTCCATGTCCTGATGCCATCCTGTGTGACATTTGTTCTGACTGTGGCTTCTCTTCCCCCCCTTCCCCCTGTTCCATATAATTCAGTCATAGCTTTCTTCAACCCACTATCCTGATTTTGAATTCCATCTGATCCCTTATTCTCCACATTCTCCTTTATGCCATTCAACCCACTTACTGTACTGCCTGTAACCTCCACTTTCTGATTCAACTCACCACAATATACTCCTTCGCCCATTTCCCAGAGCTGCTTCTGAGTGAAGTGACTGCACTGACTCTACATGGGCTGTTTAGGATTCTGGCTTATTCCCTCAACATTCTCCCTTCAACATTCCCTCAACATTCTGCTCTGCCTCTAGGACTCAACAGCCTTGCTAACCCTCTCCTCTTCCAATGTCATCCCACTTCGAGAACTGTCCTCTCCCAGTGGTACTGCTGCACAGCCTGTCTATCCTTGTTTCACTTTGGGAATACCCATTTTGTGGTGTCACATCGGGCACTGTCATATACCTCTGTGCTCTGGACATTGTTATTTTACTGTCAGTTTGCTCTCCATTCCATTGCGCTGCCATTACCATTGACACTCTAATCTGGACAATATCATTCCATGCCCATCATTCTCTCACCTAGACAATATCATTCCACAGCCATCCTTTTTCTGGACACCGTGATTCCACTGTCATTTTGCTTTTCAAATTGTTTCCATTTCAGTGACGATAATTCAGGTTTGGACACTGCCATTAGACTCTGGAGACTAACACTGCATCGCGGTACACATTCTTTCCTATTCCTAGACCCATCCTCGATATTTGTGCCTGGTAGCCTCCTCATAGCAGTTTCCCCCCCTTTCTTTCCTCATCCACCCCCAACACGCACACATCTTTGTGGCATCCCTCTGGGTTCGCTGAGTCCCACTGAAAAACCCCGTGGCTCAGAAACACAGCTGACCTGCCTTCCCTTTATTCTGCAGTGCTGTTTTGATGCATTCATATCTATTGTCATTCAGCTGCGTTCCTTTTGCTTTCAAGAATCATTCCGGACAGGCTAATCTTACTTTCGATGGCCATTCAGTTTTCTGTCATTGGTTTTAAAATGCCCCAGCGCAAAAAAAGATGTTAAAAACAACAATATCTGATCGCATATTTACGCCATCAGGCACCCCCCCTCCCGCGCGCGCAATCGTGCCACAGAAACTAAAGCAGGCGAAACTCCTATCGCTAGGAAGAACGGACAGGCAGAAATCAGTGCAACAATTCCCTCCCTTCAAATCCACCCGCCCTCCCACAGACGGTAACTTAGCGGAAAGAGGGGGAAAGAAGCAGGAATCACAGGCTTCCGGAATCACTTGCTATTGCAGACTGACTGCATCTCTTTCCAGCCATGAAAATGCAGCAACAATCCTAAACCAGAGCCCCTAGATTTGGGGCTAAGAACAAACAAGGTGTTAATTGCAGCCTCGTTGAGAAAACTGCTATTGTTCCCGACAGTGGAAGGCAGCACTTTGAAAGCGGAGAGCTGTGATGTTTTTCCTTGGAGCGCCAGATCATTTAAATCTGTATCGCGGTGGCGAAGTGACAGCTCTTGGGGCTGCGACATAGGGCTTTACGCTTTAAAAGCCAAGACCGAAGGCAGGAGTGGAGAGGGGTGGGGGGTGACAGTAGGAGAAGGAGAGAGGGAGAGAGATCAAAGGCTGCGCTTGGTCTTCTCTCCCGCGCGCTCTCCTTCTCTTGCCCAGTCTCTGAGTTCCGCTCGCAGCCAGGCACAGCCGTGTGGGAACTGAAGCTGGAAAAACCTCCCAGACGCAGAAAAAGACTGGGCTGTTGTGGGGAGGAGGGGGGGGAGGACAGGCAGACGTGCTTAGGATTGAGTAGCTGTGACGTGCAAAACCACACCGCCGCGGCGGTCCCACTTGCCGGAGACGAGGGGGAAGCCTTCATCACGCACGCGCACACAGCGGGGAAAGGCGCGGAGTGGACACTGAGCGGAACCGCGCGGTGGTTGCGCTTAGAGAAATCGGCCCGGGAGAGGGGAGCCGCAAGGAAGAGCAGCGACCGCACAAAAGCACTCGGCACGGGAGACAGCGCGAGAGACCATCGCGCGCGCTCCCACACACGGAGGAGAGGCAGGAAAGCGCACACGCGCACACCAGAGCGCACACACATCCCCATTCTCTTTCTCCCTCACACAGACTCGTGCGCGCGCATACACACACACACACACACACAGTGGCTTGCTCTTCCCGCGCTCACCCAGCGCTTCATCACTCTCCCTTCGCTCTTTCGCTGACTCCTTCCTCTTCCCTCAGCTATTCGACATCCTTGGCCGAGGATATAGCTTCTGTGAGAGATTTTGCGTTCTCCTCCTCCTCAGTCGCTGTCCTTCCCTCAGGTACTTGAGAGCCGGGGGGGGGGGAAGACGAAGAAGGCGAAGAGAGGAACGAGAGCAAGTAGATTGACAACAGCAAGCAAGAGCCTAAGCCCGCCAACAAATCTGCAATAGAGCTGCCGGATCTCTTTTGAGTTTGCTTTTTTGGTTCATCTCTTTCGCTGGGTCTATCTCTGCTGCTGGGTTAGAACACTTTATTTTCAAGTAAAACAAAGCAAGAAAAAGATCTCTACTGTTCAGCCAAGTCCACTTCCTGCAGTCTCTCTCTGGTTTGGGGCTTTTGCCCGGCCCCCCCTTTTATGTGGATTTTGTGGATCTGGAAGGAAGCAATTCTTTGGCCGTGCGGAGCCTCCCTCTCCCCTCACTTCTGCGGTTCCCCCCCTCCCTCATCCCTCTTCTCTCTTCTGCTTTGGTTGTGAATGCGAGCTGAGGAAAATGGGCAGCGGTGCTTCCGCCAGAAGGGGAATCTCTTCGTGCCTGTTTTTGGGACGTGTCCCTGTGGTGGTAGGATCTTTTTAGAGAAATAGCCTGCCTGCTTTCGGAGTGGAAGGTAAGGCATCTGCGTGTCGTGGGGAGAAGGCTAGGGTGTATTAAGCTCGGGGTGGCGGGCAGGACGGCTGGGCTGCTGCTGAAGGAGAGCGGGGGAGGGGGCGCGGAGAGACGCGACCCACAATCTAACGGCATCCCTACATCCAAGTGCTCCCTCGCCTATCGAAAAGTTAGAGAAGTCTCCTCGGCGAGTAGGCAAGTAATTGCCAGCCAGATCGCTCGAAGATTCCCCCCTCCGCAGGGTTTTTTTGGCATGACCGGGGTAATTTTCTTGCGAGGAGAGGAAAGAGGGGGATCCTGAGGTTAATAGGAAGTTTAAGGGAAGTCTGTGGGTCTTCTGTTGTGGAGCAGATCAGTGGAGTGATGGCGCCTTCTAGGCTCGATTAAACTACAGTGTCACCCAGAAGGGTGGAAAAAGCAGGATGCTTCTTGGTTGGAAAGATTTCGGCCCCCGATGAGCAATCTTAGGTCTTTGGGGATCAGTTTTTTAAAGTAGATTTCATCCCCCACCCACCCCCCAAAACCTGATCCATCGGAGCTTCCTGAAATGCGTGAGAACTTCTCATTGCCATTTGCTGCATCGCTGCCCAAAATACCCTCCTCTCCTGCCCTATCGAGTGTACCTAAAACATAGCCTTCTGTAATTGACGGAGGATTGCCTCTTTCCTCTTAAAAAGAAAAGCCAAAACGTTGTCCTTTTGACCATGCTTTAATGGGAACACCTAGCACTGCAGACCTTAGTCTTTTAAAAATCTTATCAAGGTGTTCCCCCCATTCCTTAGGCTTTTTTTTGGTCTTCTTAAACAAAACAAACACATTCCCTTCAAATTTTGAAAGAAATCCCCTCACACTGATAGAATTCCTAATTCAACATTCTCATGCCACATTGTCTTTCAATGCCTAGACCCTCCCGAATAATACTGCGCAGAACTGCAATGCCTGCAAAGTGCTCCAGTAAAATTTGTAAAAGAGTAGGTGATTTTTGCAGGATTTACCCATAGCAAGTTTTTCATTTCTCAGCCTTAACATGGCCTATCAATCCTGTTTTTTCCAAAGAAGCCATTTGCTTGTGATGTAGAGCAAACAGAAAAATCTAATGATTTGAATAGTTGGGGGGGGGAGCTTAATTTCCACAGCTATACCTCTACCCCTCCCCAAATATATATATACACACACACACACACACACACACACACACGTTTAAAACCACACATTTAAAGATAGTCACTGACTGCTGATTTCCTCTTCTCAGTGTTTAGAATTTACAGTTTATAATCTGGGAAGCATAAAATTTCTTTGAGGGAACTGAATCCCCCGGATTGTTTAGCACTACGCAATTGGGGGTGGGAGATGCCTGATCATTCAGAGGGAAGATGAAAAAGCAAGAGTGAGAAAGACTGTGTCAAAAACTCAGTAATTCTTTATATGTATGCCTCCAGACAATCAATGGAAGAGGTTACTGATGCCAACTCAAAATATTAGCTTGACATCACTTTTATCAGCTGCTGCTTATGAAAAGAACAAAAATTACTAAGGGCTATACAACTACATAAAAATTAATGCTGAAAATGTGCTATATGACATTTATTCAGTATGTAGATAAATATATCCAGGACTCACTTCCTTGAATTACACCTGTATAGGAGAAAAGCAACTAGAGATCACAGGCAGAGAACTATAATATAACTACTGTATTTGGAGAGGGACCTGGTAAAGAGAAGATGTGATCGTATTTTTCATCAATCAACATGTTAAAAACACAATTGATAGTAGTAGAGGGCAAAGGACAACCAGAACATATTATCCAGGTTTACTTTAAAAGGAAGTTCTAGCACAAAAATGCTGCCTGGATCCATCTTTGCTTACATGTATTATAGATCCACTTTATGCATCCCAAGAGGCTATATCACACAGAAATTGTAGTATTCAAAATTCTGAATTTCAGTTCTGCTGATAGCCAGCAAAAAGTTCTTCCTGTCTAACCAGCTGTACTTCACCTGAAGATGATGCTTCCAACATTTTAATGTTGCTGAATCTTGATATATCATTCCAACTTTTTGTTTTAAATGAAATTTTAATATAACCAGGATGCTACAGCAATGGCATGCAGCCATATGGGAGATAATGCCCCATCTGTAGCAAATAATAATTGGTGCATTTTAAAAATCATGACTGTAATTCATCACCATTATTTCTAAAACCTAATAGAAAATGCATTGTGTAACAACAGCTGTTCCCAGCTTTTTTCTGGTATGTGAAATTGTTATATAGAAAGGCTCCTTATCTTAAAAATAAATTAATATTCCTCTTGTGATCTATCAGACAAAGACCATTGAACTTCAATTCAAGGTGGAAAGATTCACATCCTGGCAAGCTGAATATATGTTCAGCAAGATGAGGCATTCCAATTAATAGAGTGTGTGGTGTGTGTGTGTGTGTGTGTGTGTGTGTGTGTGTGTGTGTGTGTGTGTGTGTAATTTGACAGCTAGGCTGGCCGCATGGTGGCACTGTTCACTCAGCATCCAAAAGTTCCTTGCATTATAATTCCTTTAAAATTTTTAATAAAAATTACCTGCCCTTCTTTAGGGAGAAAATACGTATACATTCTAACTGGAATATTGAAAACATCTGGCTGAAATTTTGGAAGGTGTTTGGACTTTCATTGCATGAAGCGTTCAACCTGCATTTTTCTTTCCTTTCCTACAGGCCAAATGACATAGGATGAAGGCTGTTCGTAATTTGCTGATTTATATATTTTCCACCTATCTACTGGTTATGTTTGGATTTAATGCTGCCCAAGACTTCTGGTGTTCAACGCTGGTGAAAGGGGTCATTTATGGATCATATTCTGTAAGCGAAATGTTTCCCAAAAACTTTACAAACTGCACTTGGACGCTGGAAAACCCAGATCCAACCAAATATAGTATTTACCTGAAATTTTCCAAAAAGGATTTTAGCTGCTCTAACTTTTCCCTCTTGGCTTATCAGTTTGATCATTTTTCCCATGAAAAAATTAAGGATCTCTTAAAGAATAATCATTCTATAATGCAGCTCTGTGATTCCAAGAATGCTTTTGTATTCCTGCAGTATGATAAGAATTTCATTCAGATACGCCGGGTCTACCCATTCGATTTCATAGGATTATACAGAAAGGAAGATGATCAAAAGTCTTTCTTTGAATTTTTGGTGTTGAACAAGGTGAGCCCAAGCCAGTTTGGTTGTCATGTGTTATGCACTTGGCTTGAGAGCTGCTTGAAGTCTGAGAATGGGAGAACTGAGTCCTGTGGGATCATGTATACAAAATGCACCTGCCCTCAGCACTT
The DNA here is from genome assembly GCF_030035675.1 of Rhineura floridana. Lineage (NCBI taxonomy): Eukaryota > Metazoa > Chordata > Lepidosauria > Squamata > Rhineuridae > Rhineura > Rhineura floridana. The sequence goes on from NC_084483.1 coordinate 56,846,242, forward strand.
GGGAGAATTGGGGGGAGATGACCATTCCCTGGTGTTGCTCAATAACGTAGTGCTGCCCCTTAATGAGCAGACAGAAGGTTGCCTCACCCAGGAGCTGCAAACCACCCAGGTCTGCAATCTTACCAGGGAAGCCAAGCGACCGCCAAAGGAAGGTAGGTGCTCTTCAAGAGGGCTCAGTTGTCTTACAGCCCTTTCTTGTTATTGATTCCACTAATAAATAAGCCTATCTGAGTTGCACTCCACACCAGCTGCCTGTGTGAAAGGATTTCTGAAGGTCTGCAGACACTCATCCTCTGGATTCCTTCCAAGAGGAAGGATTTAATTTTTCTTATTTAATCTGATAGAAATGTGTTTTTTATTTCCATAAAAGAGTTTCCTCATATTTAACTGAGGACTTCTGGTTTTGTTTTCAGACCTACTAAGAATAATGCTGACAGGTTGGAAGCCAAGTTATTATCTCTCTTCTCACTGCAACCACCCAGCTACCATATGCCTATTCACCAGTGATCCTGTTGTTTTGGCTTTGTAAGGAAGTTATTTCCAAAGGCATATGGGTAACTTGAACAAAGTTCCAAAGATCCAGATTGGCCAGGATCCCAGAAGCCAAGGGGGGAGGGTAATCATAAGACACCTTGTGACATCTCTTCTGAGGTATGCCGAAATAAAAAATCATCAGTTATGGAGCTTTGTAAGAAGGAGCCATTGTTAACCCTAGGTCAGACTTTAGGAAGCACACACACTGGAGACATTCAGTATATTCTCTTCTAGTGTGTAGATAAATCCACAAGGAGACCAGCTTCTTCTTCTTTTTAACTGCTAGGCAAAATAAGTCTCAGAAGTGATGGTCTCAAAATGAAATATGATGATATGGAGATTAATAACATAGGTTTCTGCTTATTTATTTAAGTAAGTAGATAGCTGAGCTATGTGGAATGTCAGGATATTATCTAAGACATTATCAAGACATTTCTAAGTTACCTATCTCATGAAAGATTCAGTCAGCTGCAATTATATACACGCTTAAATAGGGGTAAGTTCCATTGAACTCAATGGGACTTACTTCTGAGTAAATGTGTATAGGATTATGCTGTCAGTCACTTCTTTCTGCATGCCTTTTTATCTTGGCTGCTCATGGGCAAGCGCAAAGAGGAAGAAAATGTGGGCGTTGCAAAATCTTAGGGAAACAAACATGATGATCAGAAAGCTACATAGAATGAGATGTTATGGGCACAGAATGGAGGCAATGACATGTAGAAATGTTGATTGAGATATAAATATAGAAAACACAGATGTATTAGTAAAATTTAAAATGACCTAGTACATAGGCTTATATTCCCTAACGTAGTCCCCTGTGCTGAAGAAGGTTGCATTTTAATGCAGGAAATGTTTTTCTCTCCCTGATTTTTACATGGTCACAAAGCTCTCTGTCTGTCGAGAGGCAGAGCCAAGCTCCCAGTCTCCCTAATAGAAGTTGCCTTTGTAAAGGAATGCAAAATTGACACGTTGTACTGTGAGGATTTTCTTTAAGGGCAGCCAAGGCTGAGTAGTGTGGGAGAAGAAAAGTTGAAGCTGCTCAAACTGCTGAGCTGCCAAAGATACTCTTAAGGGATGGGGGCAGGGGAGAGCAGCTCAGCTCTGTTCGGGCTAAAGGAGGATGAAGGTGGGGGGGGGAAGGAGCATACAGGGAAGTCAGAGATGGGGAAGGGGCGTACAGTAAGGGAGCAAGACTTGTGTTGATTTCCTTCAGGTCAGTATTTCTCCATATATAGTGTGCAGCTGGGGATGAAGACTACAGAGTGATTTTAAATTACTCAAGTGCTTGTTTCTTGTAAAGATCCCATAGAAGCCCTTGTAACGGCAGGGATGGTATTTAACATAATTTAAAGCTAATTAATGTCCCTTAGAATAAGAAATTTCCCCCCAAATTGTGGATGCTTGAAGCTGACTGTTAAGACAATTAAACCGCAGAAAGTGTCTGAGAGACATGGGAACCCATTAGCATTTGAAGGCTGTAATTGTTCTTGGGAACAGTTGCGGGCTTTAACCTGTTCCTGATGGCAATGGCAAAACAAGTCTTCATTCCACCCACTTCAGTCCCCAAAGGCCAATTTTTATTAGAAGAGCAACAGCTGTGGGGCAGTTTGCTGTTAACACAATTGGAGGTGGGTGGGTGGATTTACAGTTTTCTGGTTGTGTTTGTGATGAATGCATTAAGATAGCCTTGGGATTTATGGAGAGTGTGACTAATGAGGCTGCCCAGTTCTTTGTTAGCTCACAATTAAAGTTAAATGGAAATTGCCACAAATATGCATCACAGTGGTTTCCCCCTTTTTGAGAAAAAGGCACAAACATTGGAGAGGGATGTGGTAGTACTTGGAATTCCACAGTGTAGAGGAGGCTATATTATTATTTTTTAGCTTCCTTGCATTTTATTGTTTACAGTTTCATAAAGTTAAGATTTTATAACCCTGACATCTATCCAGGGGAGCATAGTGTATGTACCCATGATAATCTATCAAGCTGCCAAATTTAGGGGAAAGGCAAAGGGAGATTCCTTCAAAGTGAAGCATGTATTTTGAAGTAAAAGGCATCTGGCAACCTTAATGTTCATATACCAGAAGAAGTCAGACCTGAATGTTCTTTGGAAAGTGTTCTAGGCTAGTCTGACAGCTAGCACACTTTGGCAAATTGGGGTTTATCACCCCCACAGAGCTTTAGATGGAGCAGTCATTCACTGAAGGCAGAGGGCATGCAGTAAGAGCATTTATAGTGTCATTTCTCAGCTGCTGTATTTTGGGAGCAATTAAATTTTAATTGCAAAAGAGATGCCATTCCTCTTATCGTGTGTGCTTCTCTCAACATCCATGCCAGTTAAGCCACAGGATACTTAGGAAATGAAGACATGTGTGGGTGATAATTATGTTTACCAAATACATGTTTCTACCTAATTTTTTTAATGTAGGTGGAAAGTGTGACTCAGTGCTTGCAGTAATATACCTCATAGAGAGGAGAGTTTGCGAAAACTGAGTTTTATTGCTATGTTTTAAAACATGAAAGTTATAGACCATGCAGAAATGTATTTCACTTTAAATTTTAATTATATTTTATTTGCACTGACTCCTATTTATCATTGATAATATCCTCATGACATTAGCAAACATACCACATTAACATTAAAAAGTCTTCATGTTCTATCTCTTTCACTGTAGGGGATAGATTTGCTTTTGTATGGTGTTAGATTTTGATGAGAAATACATTTTCATAAGTGTGTATTTGTGAAAATTGCATTCAGCTTTGTACTGTTCTTAAGTTTTCAAAGGGACAATATATTTCTTAGAGATAACATCATTGTTTTAGGGTTAGGCATACTGTGTATTGGTAGATTTATTTAGTTTATTCATTTTCAAAATTTCTAACCCATCCATTTATTCAAAGAGTGTCAAGGCAGCTAACAAACAGCAATAAAAGCAGAACTGAACAAACATAGCTCTCCCTTGCATGTAAAGCTAAGCCAAACCACAGCTTAGCATGAACAAGCAAATGTGTAGGCTCTTTGAAAAGGAGGTTATGGCCACTTTGCTCCTCACTGGTTGTTTTGCTGCTGCACTGGACTAAGTTGTGGTTTGTCTTAGCATGTTGTCCAAACCCAGGTTCATGGTTTAGCTCTCTCAGACAAACCACAAGCTATAAACAAAAGGAAAACCTTTGTTACATCTTGTGGTTTGTCTAAAGAGAGTTAACCCATTACCCAGGTTTGGATGACATGCTAAGGCAAACCATAGCTTAGCGCAGCACAGCAGCAAAATGACTGGGAGGAGAGGAGAGTGACCATCATCTCCTCTCCAGGAGCCCACATATTTTTTCATTAATGCAAAGCCATGGTGTATTTACTCTAACTCTGGTATATGGCTCAAAACATGAGCTTGAAAGCTACAAATCTTTCAACATAAGAACATAGCTGAAAAGGTTTCAGGTTTATTTTGATTATCTATGTGTGATAAGAACCCAGATTATAATTTAGCATGTTGAACAGACAAGCCTTACAGACATAGAAGTTGCACAAGGAAACATGTTAGTCTTTTTCTAGTGATGATAGTAGAATTGGTTGCTGTTGCCCTGGGCTCCTTTAGGAGGAACAGTGGGATATAAATTAAATGAATAATAATCAGGGCTTTTTTGTGACAGTACTCCCAACATTTTTATTAGATATTAATTCAAATTTTGATGTGGTCTATACCATCATTATGTAAACAGATATGGAATGGAGATGGACTGCCTTCAAGTCGATCCCGACTTATGGCTACCCTATGAATAGGGTGTTCATGGTAAGCGGTATTCAGAGGGGGTTTACCATTGCCTCCTTCTGAGGCTAGTCCTCCCCAGCTGGCTAGGACCTGCTCAGCTTGCCACAACTACACAAGCCAGCCCCTTCCTGTCTGCAACTGCCAGCTGGGGGGGGCAACTGGGCTCCTTGGGACTATGCAGCTTGCCTGCGGCTGCACAGGTGGCAGGGCACGTAAACCCTGAGCCACTCACTGTGGGGGTGATCTTTAGCTGGCCCTTGACACCCAGGAGACATGAGTGAGGATTTAAATTCACAGACTCTGGGCTCCCAGCCAGGCTGTCCTCCCCACTGTGCTGTACCTCACTTTATTCCATTGACATTGTTTATTATGGGTAACATAAAATGAGTTCTATGTTTTAATTGATAGCTGCTTTGAATACATTTAAGTTACCTGGGAGTAAGTCCCACTGAACCCAGTGGAGCTCACTTCTGAGTAGACATGTATTGGATTGCAGCCCTAGATACACAGCAAATGGATAGATACTTGCTTGAATTAAGAGATCTGTTTGAACCTATGGAAAACTAGTTTAAATGTTTGAATTTCATCTTTGGTGACTATATCCCAACTGGACGGCTAGTTAACATGCCCAATGATGCATCATTGTAATATTTTGTTTTCAGTATTTATCTCATTATTATTTGGTTTATAATTATATTAGAATTTATTCGTTGAATGGTTATCCTGCTTTTTCAACAAATGCTCTCAAGGCAGCTAACAACAACACAAATGCAATGAAAGTATAGTAAAATAAAATAAAACGGCTATAATACAAAAATTAAAATACACATACATGAGAACAAAGCTGGTAAGATATTGATAAAAACAAAATTAAAACTAGTTTCATCTTACGCATTGCACTACAGAGGCCAGCTAAGTAAGACAACCCCCTGAGTTCTCCTTCTCCCCTTACTATGGTAAGATTCCATTGATATTGCTCTATTCCCCTGTAACCCCCAGACACCCCTCCATCTGCTCTAGAGGGCTCCCCAAGCCTTTGGAGCAAATTGGGTGGGATTGCAGAGGGGAAGAGGAATCATGGGAATTTTCCTTCCTCCCTGTTCTGCTGACGGATGCCTTTTGTCAGGAGAGTGACACAAATTGGATTCCACCTAAACTTTTTTGAAGTATAAAAAGTGATTAATTACATCACAGGACCAAGCCAATCAGTACTGTGCACAGCCAGCTTCTGCTGCATCTTAGTATTATGGGCTTCCCTGTGGGCTCAGTGCAGAAGAGAAAGTTGTATATCTGTCTGTATTTCACAGCAGCTTCTACAGAAATTACACACATCTATAATCAGCTTCTCATGACTACTCCTTTGGAATTCACTGAAAGACGATTAGTTGTTCTTTTAGTACTCTGAAATAATAGGAGTGTTTTGTTACTTTGCAAGTTAGACTTTAATTTGCTAGTTTTTCAGTGTGTAGGTTGCAGCTAGGGCTGAGCCAAATATCTTCCTGTTCTCTTTTCACCTTAAAATAGTAATTCCAGCCAAGCTCATAGCACATTCTGAAAAACTCCTTAAACTATTGGCTGTTTGCAGCTTTGCAACCCTTGCCTTCCAGCTGCTGTTTCAGTGACATATTCTCCACCCCTCTGTTTCATCCTACTTTGAGTAATCCTACCCAGCCACAGATTCTAGCCTATGTATCTGCTCTTCATTGATCTTTAAGGAGTGAAAAAGCCCTTCTAAAGTCTTGAAACTGCCTACTATTGTCCATATTATTTCATTGGTGCAGTCTTCAAAATTTGAACAAGAATGTTTATGTTGACCAGACAAATACTACTAATTTATGGGACAAGCTTAATCTCTTATTAATTTTATATGCTTTCAACTAAGAATAAAAAAGAGTGAATTTAATTTGCTATAAATGTAAATATTGGAAAGGAACTGTTAAAATCCGGTGAAAGTAGTATGCGGATAAATATTACAGATATTTACTAATATGCTGCCAGGAATGCCGCTGATGAGTATTTTAAATTGTTATTTGTAATCCATTGAGAAAGGATTATCAAATTTAATAACACTCTTGTACCCTGCTTTTATGCTAAGTCTGTTGTACCAGACAATGAAAACATGCTTTGGAACATGTACCAAAAACCTTGCATTACAGATAGAGATAATAATTAGATATTTTGCAGGAAGTAATTCATTTAATTTCTGTGTACCCGTTCAGTGATATATCTTGGGAAATAAATGGCTCCCCGTTTCCCTTTACAGTATCTAATATTAGAAACTTCTGTCTTTAGTTTTGTTCCAATAGCCTGAGCACACTAACAGTTGCTGCATGATTCTTTTGGCTTAGTAGTGACTGCAAATGTACAGTATTTTAGGTTGCGTTGTATTTTGGTAGGTTGGGGAATCTTGCAGTTGATTCATCTGAGAGAATGCAAAAATAGGAAAAACTAAACAAGAAAATGGTGGTTTCATTCAGTTCTCAGTTCACATATACAATTTTATAACAAGTTTTTGAAATTACTTTTATATTCTCCCAAGTTATTTTTAATATTATCATCTTGATATATCAGCAATGCAGTGTTCAGTTTTCAGTTTTAATTTGTAGTAGAATGATCTGTTTAACATTTCAATATAGAGAAAGTAATTGATTCAGAGAAGAGTTCTTTCTTCTAAGGGAATTAATTTTTATTAAGCTTTTTTCAGTCATACTCTGTGGGCTCTATCAAAGCATTCAAATTCAGTGTTGTTGTGGTTCTTTAAATCTCAAATTGAAGTTTAGCTGTTCCACTGTAAATCTACATTAGTTACGAAAAATAAAGGTCACAGTAGTATTCTATTGGGCATTATTTGTATTTACTGCTAACAGAAAATATAAAACCAGGTAAAGAAAGCCATTATGCAAGAGGGAAAGTGCAACTTTACAAATTATACATCTATGAATATACTAGCAATTAAACTTTTTGTTATTTTTTTTGTTCCTACTGAAATATTTTATGAGTAATATAATCATATTTGTATTGTGTGTAAATACATTTTTTAATTTATTATTATGATGGTTGCCATAAAACTGCCACTGCTTAAAAGCTGTATGGTACAATCCTATGCTCATCTATTTGTGAGTAATCCACACTGAATTTAATGGGACATTTCTGAGTACACAGGATTGCACTGTAATTATTATACTCAGGATTTAGAGTTTCTGTGTAATAAATTTGTGAGCAAATTCCCTTAGATATACAGTCAGATACAGTATGCTTCTCAGTGTCTCTTGCCAGGACCCACAGAAGGGGAGAGTGCTCTTTGCACTCAGGTCCTGCTTGTGGGCTTCCCACGGGCATCTGGTTGGCCACTGTGAGAATAGAATGCTGGACTAGATGGGCCATTGGCTTGATTCAGCAGGCTCTTCCTATGTTCTTATACAGTAAGAAGCTTCTGCACACAGAATAGCATTTTCACATAGTAGAGAAACAGATTTGAATAGCCTTCTTTCATGATCGTAGGTTGGTACAAGGTCTCTTTGCATGTGGTTAAGCTGATCAATAGGTATTGATTGGATCAATGAGAATAAATGTGCATTGACATGGTAAAGAACATGCAACCCAGTCAATGCAATCTGCATTGTTTCTACACTCTAAATTAAACTATGCATTTCTATTCACCTTGATGTGGAAGGATATGCATATTGTGTACTCTGTGGGACTAATGCATATGTCTCTTCCCCATGCAGTACCCGTATTGCACTTTACTACAATTCAGTTGTCAGTTCATATTATAAGAGATTAACTGGATAAAATAAAATGGTTTTCTGGGTATAATTAGCCCAGATGGTAAAAGAGCCATAGCTCAGCATCTGCTTTGCATGCAGAAAGTCCTAGGTTCAATCCCTAGCTTCTCTAGATAAGGCTGTGAGAGTTCCCTGTCTGAAACCCTGGAGAATCATTGATGGTCATTGTAGACAAAACCTAAGTTAGATGGGCCAATGGTCTCACACAGTACAAGGCAATTTATGTAAGAGGAAATATTTGCAGCTGTTGGACTGGTGTGCAGTTGGATTCATTTTAAATTATGTATAGATTTCTAATCCATTGTGTGATTAATGTATGAAGTGTTTCACGTCAGTGCTTAAATAACAATGAGTCTTGTGACACCATAAAGATTAACCAATTTATTGTGGCATAAGATTTCATGGCCCAGAGCTTGCTAGAAGAAAAAAATATTGCAGAGACTGTTAGAACTACAGTAATGAAGTCAGCCTTATGAGAAGTATATGTAAGGCACAATTAGCTTAAAGAAACTGGAGGTCCATTATTTGACCACATTTTTGAAAGATTCAAATCAGGACCTTGGTGCTTGTGGAAGGGTTAGGCATTTCCCTCCTGCACAATTTTCCGAATGAAAGTCCTAGTCCCACAAAGCTGCTATTTGCTCTGTTAGGAAAAATGTAACATGGATCTCCATCTTGTCTAGTTTGTCACCTAGTTTGTCCCAACGAGTGCAGGATACAAAACTGTGAAATGGTTCAATGAGTTTACAAGCTTATGGTGAGTCTTTATAGCCTGCAACAAGTAGTACTGAAGAGAGAGAAAGAGAAACCAGATTGGCAGGTGGTTTGCTATTTAGAATGAACTTACACTTCAGAAAAATCTAGAGTTATGGGAGTAGGTTGTGATATTTCAATTGTTATACATCTGTTTTCCTTAAAAAAAAAAAGATTTACAGGAGAATGCCCTGGTGGAGTTTGGCCTTGTTTAGTAGTGTCCATATGAATAATTAGGTTTGTTGACATACTAGCACCATATATTTTGCTTTTGTGTAATGTGTAGGGTTGCCATATTCCAGTTCCACAAATCCATGTAGGCTAATTTGCACATTATGCAAATTAAGCATATTAATAGTTGCATTGTCCAGTTGTTTTGTAGATCTTACTAATAATTACAACCAAAAACTGGGAGAGGATGTGAGGAATCTTTTTTTTTAATTACATTTTGAGGCTTAAATGCCTGGACTCTAGTTTCCAACACTGTGGAATATTTATTTATTAAGAGGATTTATATCCTGCCCTTCCACTGTTAAAAATAGAGCTCAGGGCAGCTTACACACGTAATAAAAATAATAAAAATACACAGTCAATATAAAAACATAATAAAACACAAAATAGAAACAAACATCAAACAAGTCAATGCAGCAGTATAAAAATCCAGCATAAAACAAAAATCCAGATCAATTAAAAGCAATGTTGTGATTGAGAGGTTATCTGCACCAACAATTAGGGAATGTGAAATGAACACACCACTACAACTTGTAAGGCAGATAGAAATAAATATTTCAATATTATCAATTCAGTCATTCATCTTATCTAAAGACAGTTGTGTCTGAGCATGTGAGAAATGTCTTTAGTTCACTAATTCTCACCAGATAAGGGAGAGGGAAAACACAGCCTTCTATGGTAAAGGCTGGAACTTGATGGAAACTTGAGTGCCTACACTTATTTAAATAAATAAATAAATCAGTGGTTTTGTAGAGACCTGACAAGCTGTGTTAGCATTAGTCAGGGCAGCTGATTATTTATTTATTCATTCATTTATTACTTGATTTATATCCCACCCTTCCTCCTAGCAGGAGCCCAGGGCAGCTGTTCCATTCCTGTTGGTCTTGGGGGGGGGAGGCTACACCCCCACTGCATTTTGTGTGTGTGTGTGTGTGTGTGTGTGTGTGTGTGTGTACACACCAATCTATCCTGGGGGAGGAAATTAAGTAGTGTGATCTTTAGTGGGGAGATGCCTGCTGGTGATTTTGAAGAATGTTGTGTATCAAAAAATAGTTTTTAGCCTTTTTTGAATTGCTCAACAAAGGCTCTGCTGGGCAACAGAGTGAGCAAGATTGCATTCCTATGCAACTACTTGGGAGTAAACACCATTTAACAGGGTGGGGGCAGGGCTGAAAAATGCAAATGCTAATATCACAGCCTTTACTACAGAGAGGTTTGCTTTGCTCAAGGGAGGGAGTGTTTGGTGCATTTATTCCCCTTTATTCCATCATCCATGATGGCAGACAATTCACCACTTAAGACACATACCCTGAGACACAGAGGCAATTGAGATGAAGGCTGCTTCTCCTTACTGATTCAACCAGAGAATCTATGACTAAGGGATGGAACTGCATGTGTTGATCAAGTGAGCATGTGCAGTTTTCTAAACTGCTAGTTTCTGCATATGCAGCAGGCAGGCAAACTAAAATTCTTGATTTTTCCAGGATAGTTGTGGTGTCCCTCATTGGTTAAGAACAATGGAAGGCGGGAATAGGCTGCTTTCTCACAACATGGGCAGAAAACTGCCTCCACATTTTGCCTTGTATCTCTGGATCCACAAGGGCTAGAGACTTGCTCTTTTATTTTTTAATGAAAGGTGGGTATCCGAGCCATCTAATGGGCTAAGCACAGGGTAGCATGGCTAGAATCCAGGTAAAATTCAGCTAACCAGGTGATATGGCAACCTTAGTAACATGAATCTTAGAAAACTTTAGGCAGTTATCTATGCTATTCTAAATATTCTTCCTGTGAAACCTAACAAGGCGAAAGAAATAATCTTTTTTATATAAGGTCATCTGCCATGAGCATAAATGAGGCAAAAGTCATACTGCATGCCTGCTCCTTACTGTGGTAAGGAGTACACAGTACTAATTGTTGGTACAGATAACCTCTCAGTCACAATATTGTTTTTAATTGATACGTTGCTGCCTCCAATAGCTTCTGGCATTGAGACACATGATAAGAAATCACTGTTGAATCATTCTCTGGAAATTGAATGGAGGGGAAGCAGCCCAGCAAAAATATTCAGAATCAGTTAAAGCTTGCAGGGAAAAGATAAGGTTGTTTTAAAAAGAGAGGGAAATGAGGAGAGAAGTTTATATGTTAGCCCAAGGGGTTAAGATAATAATAAGAGCTTTTATATTAAAATCTGGAGGCAGAGAGAAAAGACTGTGTGCATAGGAAAGAGATGAATTAATTGTGATTTTCAAAAGGGAGACTAAGGAAATTATTGGAGCAATGACAAAAAGGAAAAAAATGCTGGGAGATGGCAAACCATGTAAATACTTTCCATAAAAAGAAAGGAAGGTATCTAAAATATATTTTTTTAAAATAGGAAGTTAGCATAATAAAGAAGTATATCTAAAGTATTCTGTAATTATTACCAAAGAAGCATGTATGTAAGGTTATAAAGTGATGGGAGTACTACCATTTGGAAGTATTGTTTTGTCTGTGACAAATAGAATGCTGGTGGACCACTGGTGGAGAGGCTTGCAGGCATTAATATCTATATATGCTTGGACAGAAAAGTTATCTTTACAAGATACATCTATTAAAATACATTGCAATCTATTATTGAAATTATCTTATGTGACTAAATATGTGCAAGATATAATATGTAAAAATAAAATGACATTTTAAATGAAATGATAGCTAAAGATGGATGAGTGGTCAGTTTCAGGAGAAAAGAAAGCGGATGGAATCCAGTTAGCCTTCTTGTGCTGATAGAATGGTTTTTGATCCAGACAGGCATCAGCAAATTGAAGGAGGTAAATTTGGTGATTTTCCTCCTCACTCTCTGCAGCCCCTCAGTACCTGAAAATATTAGCTCGAGTGCATTAGGGGATGCTTCAGATCAGTGGTTTCAATCTGCTTACCCACACTTAAGGTTCACTTACCTAATGAGATTTTAATTTATTATTTATTTAAAGCATTTTTAGCCCACTTTGCATCTGAAGCAGCTTACAAAAATCAGTAGTAAAACAGACCCTGCTCTCAAGCTTGCAAACTAAAAGGTATGCTACAAAAAGGCTTTGGGAGGGAGGAGAAAAACTGGTTTGCTCAATTGCAAATGTATCTATTTTACTCAGAATGTATCTATTCTGGATTTGATTGTAGTCTGAAAGATTAGATTTGCACTACATCTGTTCTCCTTCTGGGGTGACCTGTTCTTTGCTAGCCTCTCAGTCTGTGGCATCTCAAGAACCTTGGAGTTCAGAACGAGGAATGATATCTTCGTGGGCTTCTGCTACCTGTTGTAGAAAGTGTTGAGTTATATGTACCAATGGTCTGATGCAATATAAAGTAGCTCGTTTCTCCAAATTTGAGACACCTCAGAGGACAAAATAAACTAAACACCGATTCTAAATGATATCACTCCGAAATGTGGCAAATGTAACTACTGGCCTTCTGTTTCTTTCACCTTAAAAGGTACTTAATCAGTTTATTAAAGCTGGCTGTGTTTTGGCATTCTAAGTTGTTGGCAAACACTTTGAAACATGCCTTTTGATGTTTATGGTTAGCACAAAAAAAGTGACAAGCTTTAACAGCATACAATTTAGAGTAACAACAGTGAAGTTTAGTATTACAATTTGACCTTTGAGAAAGATGAACTATTCACATCAAATGTTATCCTGTATAATAGCACTTTCATATACAGTAGGGCTCCACTCATACGGCGGGTTATGTTCCAGACCCCCACTGTAAAGTGGAACTCATTGAATAGAATGGTAAGCAGTGCCCGAAAACCACTGTAAAAGCGGAACAAGAGCCGTATGAGTGGGGCTTTAGTCTAATTGTGTCTAATTGAGACCGCTGTATTAGCAAATCACTGTAAAGCGAAGCGCCGTAAAGCAGAGCCCTACTGTAATGGCTATTCATTTGACTTACTACAACTGTTGCATTAGGCAATAATTCATTAATAATTCTAGTGCAAGAGATACTAGTATAAAATAATATCCTTGTTGGACCAACTAGTTATTTAATGACTGGACCTAGGACATGTTGTGCCATCAACCAAAGGCTTAAGTTGGAACTGGTGTGACAGTGGAATGACACAAACAGTACTGAATTGGAGGACTGGTGTGCTGAAATATTCCTGTGCTGCATTTATTTTAATGATGGGTTGTAAATAGGGTTGCCATATTGCCCGGTTAGCCGGGTTTTACCCAGATTCTTTGCATGCCACCCGGCGCCCGTTTAGCCCCTTAGGTGGCCCAGATTCTCAGCTTTAATTTAAAAAAAAAATTAAGGTGGTCCGGTTCTCGAGATACACATAAAAACGTCAGCCGCCCCCGATTGTTAAATCTTTTTTTAAACTACTGTATAGCACTTCGTAGCTTTAACCCCGCCCATTCAGGATTGCAGCCAATCAGTGAAGTGTTTGGTTGACCTGTGGCAGTGTCTAGAAAACCTCATTGCAATGCCAGAAAATGGTGGTTCCCCCCCCCCCCCGTTTATCTGAAAATCTCATAAATTGGGTAAGTATATACATTTCAGTTTTTTCCCCTCTTGTGTGGAGGAGTCAGATCCTGGGCAGTGTTTTGAAAACCTTCCCAATTCTTGCTTTTGTGGGGGTAAAAGCATTGCTAATCCCGTATGCCCAGAGTAAATCCCATTGAATTCAATAGGACTTACTTTTGAGTAGACATGATTATGAATGTTGGAGTGAATGTAAAAAAGAATTGTGTTTGTGTTCTCTTTTTGTCTCCCCTCCAGTCCTATTTTAAAGCAAGTAGGCAGGGCTTACTTAGGTATTACAGTTTTTATTCTGTAGGAAACTGATTTTTTTTAAACTAATACTGATTTTTCTGCAATGACCAACTGGTTTGACAATAAACTATTATATGGGCTGTATGTATTTATACATCTGCAGTATGTGTGTGTAGTCTTTCCAACAACCCTGTGAGGTAGGGTTGGAAACCAAGGCAGCTCACAAGAAGAAATAAAGCCATTTAAAATCCAATAACCATAAAAACAAGTATAAATAGTTGCAAAACAGCGTAAAGTGGCATGATTCAGAATTTTGGGTTGTGTGAATGAAGTTGCTTATCACTTGAGGTTGCAGGTCTGTCCCTGTTTGAGTAAGTCCCACTGAATACACTGGGACTTGCTTCTTTAAATATCTTTACAGTTTGTGTAAATAATAAATATATTTGATAGTCATGCTTATATAAATATTTCATCATTTATCATATTTTTGGTTTTTGGTTAGGAATCCTGACTGGTTGTGAGATGCTTAGTTTTCTGCCTTACTCATAGGAATCTTGTTGTGGTTGGTATGGTATTGCATTTAAGAAATCATGGTACGAAATGGCCTGAATCAGTATAAGGCAGATTGCTTGGTTCCTAAAAGTGGGAAGAGACTCAAGGGCCACAGTGACTCCAACATTTATTTATGTATTTTTATTTATAACATTTATATACCGCTTTATTGTAAAAAATCTCAGTGGTTTACAGAAAGAATTAAAACAATAAAATTATTGGCAAAAGCGTTAAGGACAGATACTTAAAAACATTCAAAATAATAAAACCAACAATGAGTTAAAAACAGATTTAAAAACACAATAGCTTCTATATGCCTGGAGAGGCTTGCCTCAAGAAAACAGGTGCTGAAAAGAGGCGCCTGCCTAATGTCAATAGGCAAGGAGTTCCAAAGCGTAGGTGCTGCCACTTTACAGGACTGATTTCTTACAAGAGCAGAACAAGTACTATGTGGCACCCATAACATGGAAAGCACAGCTTGAACTTGGCCTGGTAGCAAATCAGCAACCAATGCAGATTTCAGAGCAGAGGTATTATGTGCTGATAGGATCTCACTCATGTCAGCAATTGTGCTGCAGCATTCTGCATTAACTGCAGTCCCCAGGTCAGGTTGTGCTGCATGGGGATTTCTGTGACCTTGGCTGACTGGCTGCTAGGATTTTTTTAGGTTGGGTTTTTGGCTATGAATCCTGACTGGTTGTGGGATGCTGAGTTTTCTGCCTTACTCATAGGAATCTTGTGGTTGGTATGGTATTACATTTAGGAAAGTGTTACTGCCTTTTGTGTTGTTTTTTTCCTATTTGCATTTCACTTATCTTTAACCTCACTCCATTACAGCCATAGAAGCAACAGCAGCATATGCAAGATAATTAACTCCCATTAGTGATAAGAGCAAGAATTTATAATTATTATTTTAATTAAAACAAGAGGCTTATGAGTACTTTGAAGAGGACCAGATATTAATTTTGTTTCTGAGCCCAGGACTGGGTCTTTCATGATGCCCGGGGGGGGGGGGGAGCAGGAGAGTAGTTGATAAGACAGACATCCTGGCATTGGTAATCTAATTAGCAAGGTATGTGTGGGGTTGTTGCACACTTCCAGGCCCAGTTTCATTTTGAGTATGGAGGTGGAACCTGTGTAGATGTGGTTGATCAAAGGGAGAAGAAATTTTGAGTTCAGCAAAGCTCTGCTTTTATAAAACCTAAGAAACATACAGATACTTTGAATGTCTGAGTGCCTGCATTAGTGGAATAGTGGAGGAACTTGTAAAACTTGCTGCAACAGTATTTAGAACTGAGCATGTGGTGTGAAAAACTCCTTTTCCTAACATTTTGGCGTCTTGTTTTTCTCCACCCACCACATCTCTGAAATATATCGTATATGGTTAACCGTACTGCTGCCCTGACTTACTTTGTTTGTTGCTATTTTGTGTTTTTATTATGTTTTTATATTGATTGTGTATTTTTATTGTTTTTATTATATTTATAAGCTGTGCTGAGCTCTGTTTTTAACAGTAGAAGGGCAGGATATAAATCCTCTTAATCAATCAATCAATATTCCATAGTGGAAACTAGAGTCTAGGCATTTAAGGCTGAAAATGTTGTTTTTTTAAAAAAAGATTTCTCACATCTTTCCCCAGTTTTTGGTGGTAATCCCTAGGCACAAAAACAAAACAACTGGACAATCCAAATATTAATATGCACATATTTGCACAATATGCACATATTTGCACAATATGCAAATATTTGCACAATATGCAAATAATGTGCAAATAATATGCATAATATGCAAATTAGCCTGCCTGGATTTGTGGAACTGGAATATGGCAACCCTAGTTGTAAAAGTTTTCCCAAACGAAGCCTTTTACAAGTAGGACATAGGGTACTCATTCAGAGAACTTGTTAAAAGCTTGCAACATTTTTGAGCAACTAGGTTGTTCCATTTTTGTTTTTGTTTTATAAATCACCTGTCTTGTACTACAGTCAGTCCTAGATTTGATTAAGGCTTTGTTGTCCTGTTAATGAATAAACTTATGCTCATTATATTTTTTTTGCATTTCTATCTTTACAAAGCAGACAGTATCAGTATCTCGTTTACTTAAAAGTGGGCCCTACTGAATCCTGTTACTTCCACAAAAGCATCAAAGGACTGAGACACGTTTTGCTTCTGGCAGACATGTTATCCTTCTGCAGCAAGCAGGTTTTCTGAGTAATTTGCTATAAGCAAATGCTTTATTTTGTTCAGGCAACATTTAGAAGATTTGTAGAGTAACACTCAGGAAACAAAAAGTAAAAAGACCACTCATGTGGAACAATTTTATGTAGAATATACATACTATGCGTGCCATAAATACTACACATATATACCACAAATATTAATTATAAGGTTTCAAGCAAATGATAATACTGTATGTAACTTTTGTGAAGATTCAACTCTTAATGTAAAAAGGGCAACAGGCTCTTGGAAAGGATTATGATAAAGGGTCTTTGAAGCATATCTGGTGTTGTAAATATGTAAAGAATTCTGCCAAAAATAAATAAAATGAAGCATATTAAAAAGATTGGAGGCCATAAAATTCTCCCCTTCCCCAAATTAATCTTGTTGCATGATGGTTGGAAATATATTTAATTTATACTTACAAAGTTATCTTAATTCATTATTTAATAGCAGTAAAGTTATGTGGAGCCTAATATTGGGGGGAAATTCAACTTCTTAAAATTATACAGTAGGTATGTAAATTGTAGTGATGCAAAAGCTAGTGGATAGTTCAGACGCTTCAGAAGAAAAGTAAATTTCTTGAAAACAGGTCTCCCTTTCTAAGCTATGCAGATTTATGTAATAATGGTATAAAATGGAGACATTCAAAGTCATTTGTATGTTATAAAGAGTGAAATGGATATTTTGGTAATACATAGTGTACTATGTTAAATTATCTTGCCCTTTTAAGCCTTTGGTGGGTTAGGACTGAGGGGTTTACAGCACAACACTATGTATGTTTACTCATAAGTAAGTACCATTGAATTCAATGGAGCTTGCTCCAAAGTAAGTGTACACAGGATTGCACATAAGTATTGTTGCCATCACCATTATTATAATACAGATTTTTTGGTTTGTGAATTTCTCTCCAAAGATCAGTAACATTATCAAATAAAAAACCACAGAAAATATATGACCATCATAATCTCCCTCACGCTGTATACTATGAATAGATGGGTATCTATGCAAAGCAAAGAAGGTGAATATGTGTTGCATGTGTTACTAAGGAGCTCAGTTTCACTGTCATATTAAGCATACCCCTAGTACCCTGACTCTAAGAAATTCATTTATTTTTCTGGAAAAGTGAACTAATGAACTAAGGAAAGGCTTAGGAAACCAGTATGAGACCACCCTTTAACTTCAGGAGTGACTCTTGACAATTATGCAAATAATTAGAAATGCAAATTCATTACTCTACACCTGGTTTCTAATTCACTAAACTCATCCAAGCATTCCCACTATTTGGCCCTTTCAAGAACCCTCACAGAGAAATGGGCATACCTGAAGCATTGGAGGACCCATTGGCAAACATATTATAGGTAGGCAGTCATCAGCCCACATTAGCAGCCTTTTAGGTCAGGAACCTCCACCCAAATTATGCCCACAGAACCCCTTTTGCACCCTGCACTTTGCACAACACACAGGCAAACCCTGTGGCTTGGCAGCTAAAATGATGCACGTCTTCCCTGAAGACTCTCTTCTTTCCTTTTTACTTTGATTTTGTCTTTCTTACCATGCCTCTATTTTTCTACCTCTCTTAACCTCTCAAGGAAGTTAGCCACACATTTGCCTACATTGATTATACTCAGATCCCTTCATCTAAACCAGGCTTTCAGTGTGTCTTCCTAGCGCCTGTTTCCTTCCTTTTCTTACTGGTATAAGGTCCTCTACCACCCCTTAGATTTAATTACCATTCTTCTCCTTTTGTAATAAACTTGATACTTTTACTCGAAACTCTGGTTAGTTGGTTGACTGTTAATTTCCCCTTATTTAAGTGGCATTTGCTCCATAGCTTGCCATGGGTTGAATTCTCAGAATAGACCAATTGAAATCAATGCATTTAAGTTAGTCATGTTAATTGATTTCAGTGGGTCTACTCTGAATATGATTTAGTTGGATTCAACCTCAAGAATCTTCGCTAAAAAGCCAAGCATATGTTATCGGGTACATGTATACATTCGAGTGCATGTACAGATGAAGACATGTGGTAATACATGTCTCATGCCTTCTGCAGTATTCAGAGATTGTATAAAGGAAAACTGTGTTTGCTCTTGGAATTATTCAAATTGGAACATATTAGACTTGAAATTGATGTGATGTATGCAGATGCTATTAATCATGCAACAGCTCAGCAAGCTACATAAGAAGAGCTTGTAAGCTACTGCTTTTGTCAGTCTTTTCAACCCCTCCCTTTACCCATGAAGAAGAACTGATAAAATCCTCTTTAAAGGGTTAGAAAAGAGGTGCTTATTTCTAGATGATTAAAAGACAATGGGCATACTATTTCACCTCAAAAATTGATTAGTTTGGCAATCGTGCCCAAGATTAATCTTACTCATCTACTACTACCAAAGCTTTTCAGTTCACTCTGATTTTAGAGGTATGTTGGTTGTATCAAACAAGAAGAAATTGGGAAATACAGAAAACCATGATGCCAATCATTCAATGAAATACTGCTCCCAAAAAGAAAAGGCTATTGATCATCACTTGGCAAGCAAAAAAAATAGCTTAGACATGAAACATGATTGATTTAATGGCCATGTGTAAAATTTTAATGATGCTACATTGTAGTGTGAAAAATTCAATAAAAATTATTGTTTAAACATAGGTTATAAAGTAGGCAAAATATATAAAGCAAAAGCCTCAATGTATATTATAAATCAATGACTCCAATCCAAGTTGTTTATATGATCCAATAAAGTACACATTTTGCCGCAAGGGAAACAAGTAATTGCATAAATAATAAATTATACAAATTAAATCAGTATTTACCTTGCATAGTTATGCCTCCAAGGTTTTCAAAGAATTTGCCTTTTTGTGTTTTTCAGGATTATGGCAAAGAGGGCAGCTAGGTACAGTAGTTGGAAGGAAGGGCATGAAGTAGATGGGCTATGGTATAAATTAGTAGGCTACTGTTGTTAAGTCTTGGTTCAGAGGCTTCGCTAAGCACTGTCTACATATTTTCTGATTAGATTATTTTACTCTTTGAACAGCATATTTATTCACACACAGAGAGAAGCAAATCGAGGACATCTGTCAAATAATATGATACACTATTGGATGCTTAGGGTTAGATCCAGTCAGATACCAGTTGTCATTTGAGATTGCTGTTCTCCAACATTTCACCAGTTTCCTCTATTTCTTTAAAAAGTTAAATACTCAAATCTTTCCCTTTGAGAATCTTCTATACAGAAAATACCTAGTAACATCCTGTCAAACTGAGTGGCAAAATGTAGAAGATATTCTTCAGGACTAACACCAGAATCCTAGCCGTGTCTGTTCATAAGTATGTCCTACTGAATTCAATGGGGCTTACTCCCAGGTACGTAGTGTTAGGATTCCAGCCATAGTTCTGCGAAGGGAACAAGGTGCTGGCATTTGCAACACCTTCTCCCTAACCTGCAACTCTGGAGCTGGCTTTGGAGAAGAACAATGGGGCAAGGCATCATAAGCTGCTGTGCTACATGCTTGAACTGGAAAGCTTGTAGCCAGCTCGACACCTCTACACCCATCAACTATGTGGCAGCAGGGGAAGGGGAGAATGCAAGCATCAAACCACTCATAAGATGTGAGGTGGGGAGAAGGAGCCACAAGTGGCTAGGCAGTGCAGTGATTGACAGGCTAGGCCTGGCTGCAGAAGTAGGAAGAAGTGTGTGTGTGTGTGTGTGTGTGTGTGTGTGTGTGTGAGAGAGAGAGAGAGAGAGAGAGAGAGAGAGAGAGAGAGAGAGAGAGATGAGAAAGCAACAGTGAGATGGCCAGGACTCATTTGGAATTTGTGATTGTGGCTCACTCACAATGGAATAGAATAGACTAGGCTGTGTGCTGCTGACTGGCAGGAAGCTGATGGATAATCCTGGGCTATGGCTGGACAATAAACCAGAGCTTAGAAGTATTTAGTTACAAAAAACAAATTACTTGTAATTTATTACTTTTTTGAGGAATGAGTGGGTAATTTCTTTACATTTTGATTGTAATAGAATGAGAAGTAATGTTATTAATTTTGAGGAGTAATTTATTATTTATTTATTTATTTATTCAGCTTATATCCCGCCCGACTAGCAAACAGCTCTCTGGGCGGCAAACATAGCAACATATACAATAATAAAATTACAAAGTCAGTATAACAAATATAAAAATACACCATCTAAAATAGAAATTACAGCATTTACATAAATAACTTAAATTAAAATGCCTCAGAGAAGAGAAAGGTTTTAACCTGGCGCCGAAAGGATAATAGTGTAGGTGCCAGGCGTACCTCCTCGGGGAGACTATTCCACAATTTGGGGGCCACCACTGAGAAGGCCCTAGATCTTGTTACTACCCTCCGGGCCTCCCTATGGGTCGGGACCTGGAGGAGGGCCTTCATAGTAGACCGTAGTGTACGAGCCGATTCGTAACGGGAGAGGCGTTCCTGCAGGTATCATGGTCCCGCGCCGTATAAGGCTTTATAGGTTAAAACCAACACTTTGAATCTGGCCCGGTAGCATATTGGAAGCCAGTGCAAGCGAGCCAGAACAGGTGTTATATGCTCAGACTGCTTAGTTCTTGTTAGCAGTCTGGCCGCCGTATTTTGCACTAGCTGTAGCTTCCGAACCGTCTTCAAAGGTAGCCCTATGTAGAGCGCGTTGCAGTAGTCCAAACGTGAGGTTACCAGAGCATGAACCACTGATGTAAGGTCCTCCTTACTCAGACAGGGACGTAGCTGGGCTACCAACCGAAGTTGGTAGAACGCATTCCGGGCCACCAAGGCTACATGGGCCTGAAGTGACAGGGAAGAGTCTAAAACGACTCCCAAACTACGAACCTGATCCTTTAGGGGGAGTGTAACCCTGTCCAGGACAGGGTATGTATCCACCATCTGACCAGAGAAACCATCCACCACCAGCATCTCAGTCTTATCAGGATTGAGTTTCAGTTTGTTAGTTCTCATCCAGTCCATTGTCGCGTCCAGACAACGGTTCAGCACATCGACCGCCTCACCTGAAGAAGATGAAAAGGAGAAGTAGAGCTGCGTGTCATCAGCGTACTGATGACAACGCACTCCAAAACTCCGGATGACCGCACCTAATGGCTTCATATAGATGTTAAAAAGCATGGGAGACAAGACCGAACCCTGCGGGACCCCATATTGGAGAACCCACGGGGTCGAGCAATGTTCCCCAAGTATTATCTTCTGGAGACAGCCCGCCAAGTAGGAGCGGAACCACTGCCAAGCAGTGCCTCCAACACCCAACTCCGCAAGCCTCTCCAGAAGGATACCATGGTCAATGGTATCAAAAGCCGCTGAGAGATCAAGGAGAATCAACAGAGTTACACTCCCTCTGTCTCTCTCCCGACATAGGTCATGACACAGGGCGACCAAGGCCGTCTCAGTGCTGAAACCGGGTCTGAAACCCGACTGAAATGGATCTAGATAATCGGTTTCATCCAATAGCGCCTGGAGCTGGTCAGCAACCACTCGTTCCAGGACCTTGCCCAAGAATGGAACATTTGCCACTGGTCTATAGTTGTTAAAGTCCTCTGGGTCCAAGGAAGGTTTTTTCAGGAGTGGTCTCACCGCCGCTTCTTTCAGACAGCCAGGGACCACTCCCTCTTGTAAAGAGGCATTTATCACTTCCTTGGCCCAGCTGGCTGTTCCATCCTTGCTAGTTTTTATAAGCCAAGAGGGGCAAGGATCAAGTACCGAAGTGGTTGCACGTACCTGTCCAAGCACCTTGTCCACGTCCTCGAACTGAACCGACTGAAACTCATCCAACAAAACATGACTAGACTGTGCTCCAGACACCTCATTAGGACTAACTGTCATAAAATGGGAATCTAGGTCCCGACGAATGCATAAGATCTTATGCTGGACGTGCTCAGCAAACTCATTACAGCGGGTTACCGATGTATCTGCCATGTCCTGTGGGCCAGAATGGAGTAGCCCTCGGACAACTCTAAAAAGCTCCGCTGGGCGGGAGAGAGATGCCTTAATAGTGGCGGCGAAATGTTGTTTCTTCGCCGCCCTCACCGCTCCTACATACTGTTTGGTAGAAGCACAAACCAGCGCATAATTGCATTCATCGGGAGTTCTCTTTCCCGTGAAGCCCAAGCTGGTTTAGGCAAGACAAGTGAATTATAGTTTTACAAGCACTGGGGTTTTCAATTTATCCCTAACAAGACGAACTCCCGATGAATGCAATTATGCGCTGGTTTGTGCTTTGAGACCGATTTGGCAACCCAAGCAAGGAAATACAGCTACCTGAGAGACTAGTCAGTCTCTCAGGGCTGAAAGGGGGGACTGTTAGGGATAAATTGAAAACCCCAGTGCTTGTAAAACTATAATTCACTTGTCTTGCCTAAACCAGCTTGGGCTTCACGGGAAAGAGAACCAAAGTGGCCTTTATTTGACTTTTGATATAAAATGTCGGTTTATTTCCAGGTGACCTGACCCTTACCTACATTCCAGTGGCTTGCATAATAAAAGCCGGTTTAAGCTGGAAACTTCCCTACTATGCATTTCTGTATCACATTTATGCTTATGGCCTTGCTTGTTGTTACTAATGTGCCTTGCATAGAAATGTCAAACGCTATTCCAATGCCCCTCATATCCTTGACTTGTAATATTCCTTTGATATGTAAGCAGAATAATATCATGTCTGTCTCTAGTTTAGGGGGCGCCCGGTTGCAGTTGGGCCTCCCCTCAATAGTTGCCTTTGTCTGTTGCTGCATAGTGCTTATCTCAAGGACATGCGAAATATGCAGACATGGAGTCTGAGAGATAGTCTTGATGTTTCCACTTTGTCCTTCCCCCGGTACCCCTTTACCTCCTTACATATGCCCCAAAGCTATGACAGTTAGCAATTGTTTCTTTTGTATTTTATGTCGTGAACCCGATATTGTAAACTTCGGGGTAAACCTATATAAACCCTTGAACACCAATAAACGAGGTTCCCATGCTGACCTGCTTCGGCTTGTAAGTATTGGGTCCCCTTTGCAAAGGTTTTTGTCTCGTGTTACTTGATCTCTGATAGTGGGTTCATTTGCACTCAACTCCACACTCTTCCCGGGTGTAATAAGCGAGTTGGGGTTGACAGGGCGACTTGCGTGTTGGGTTTGGACCTAACAGTCTCCAACTCCGCTCAAGCCGTCTCCTATCTTGCTTCATCGCTCTTAGCTCCAGAGTATACCAAGGAGCTGTATGAGCTCTACAAAGGAGAGGGCGCACAGGAGCGATCGTGTCCACTGCCCGGGTCATCTCTGCATTCCACAGATTAGCCAGGGCTTCGACAGGAGTGCCAGTCCTATCAGCCGGAAAATCCCCCAGAGCCCTTTGAAAACCTTCAGGATTCATTAGTCTCCGGGGGCGGACCATTTTAATAGGTCCCCCACCCTTGCAGAGGGAAAAGGCCACTGAAAGTCTAAACTTCAGCAAGCAGTGATCTGACCATGACAAAGGGAGAGATGTAAGACTCCCCACATCCAGATTACTATCCCCATGTCCAGTAGTAAAAACAAGGTCGAGAGTATGCCCCGATGTATGTGTTGGGCCACTAACACGTTGAGACATGTAATGTTTCCAGCATTTTGGACATTATGGGGAGGGGAAGCAGGGCTAGTCTTCTGGTCTTCTGATTCGTGGATGAAAATCATGTGCCTCAAACTGGGCTTCTGCACAGTGTCACTCTTCACTTGTGCTCTGTGGGTGTTTAGGAGGTGATGAGGGAGGAGGTGGAGAGTGAGACAAGGGTGGAATGGAGAAAACAATTGTCTGAAAAATGGATGGCGGTGAAGAAGAATGGAGCGGAAGAAGAAAAGAGCCGGAGGACAAGGACGTGGATGAAGGAGAAGGAGGCAGCAGCGGAAGGAGATAAAGAACTGTGGAGGTGAAAGACGACAACATGTGTGCGTGCATGGGTGAATACTGTGTTTGTACTCAGCACACGAAGCAGCCTCCGCTGCCCTCCATGGCTACTTTGCTGCATTTGCACTGTTTTAACTTTTTTGCACCCTAGGAGAAAATGTTTGCTTGGGTGGGTGTCCCTTAGCTGGTGGCAGGGCAGGGTTCGTAGGTGGTTGAGTGAGAGAGATTAAACTTTCTGGCTGAATGTGTGTGTGGGTTGCACTTGGTTTGACATGAAGAGATCTGAGTGGTGGCCTCTGCCTCCCTCCCCGCCTCCCTTACCAGCAGAGAGACCACCGTTGCTATCTTACGGATAAAAAGAATTCTACCACCTCTGTGTCTCTGTGTTTATTTGTAATGTTTTATTTATTTATTTATTATTTGATTTATATCCTACCCTTCCCCCCAGCAGGAGCCCAGGGTGGCAAACAGAAACGCTAACACACTTTAAAACATCATAACAACAGACCTTAAAATACATTAAAACAAAACAATGTTAAAAACATTTAAAAAAAGGGAAAAAAGCTTTAAAATATATTTTAAAAGGGTTAAAACATATTATTAAAAAAATATATGAAAAAGCAATTCTAACACAGACATAGATTACTTTTAGGCTACTTAGTTGTGCAGCAGCCAAGGCCAGCATCTTGTAGGCACTAGGTTTTTTTTAAGTAACTGTAATTGTAGTGATTTTTGAGTAACAGTAATCAATTCCTTTCAGAACAATTGTTATTGTAATGGTAATGTATTCCTTTTTGGCGCCATGTAACAGTAATTGTAATCTATTCCATTTTAAAAGTAATCTTCCAAGCTCTGCAATAAACATACCTTCTCAGTGTACCATCATAGAGAGAGAGAGAGCTGCTGGCCTGCTGTATTCCCAGAACTAGGGACAGAGCGGAAGGCCTCAGTGGCCTGGCTTGGTGAGATGGAAGAAAGGCCCATGGGAAGGCATCATATTCATAGCTTTTGTGGGGGGGAGGGGGGAGAAGACAGTGGAAAACACTGAAAGGGCTTGTGGCTTCTGGAGGGTTGACAATGCTTCATGGAGTCTGGGGGCTCTCTATATGAATCTCCTTTAACTCTACATTGTTCCCTCTTCTTATTCCCCCTCTTTCTAGAAAAAGCTAGTATCAGCCTCGTTCTTTGAGTCATTGCATTATATCTCTGTAAAATAGCGATGATGAGGCCTGTTTTCTGTGATTTTTGAAGCCCTGAGTGCAAGAGCTGGAATTCTTTTTATTTTATCTCTGGGCATTCGCCTAAATTTTCATATATGCATATTAATTAGCATATTAGTTACACATATTGTACGCAAATTTTCCTGTGTGCCTTTTAGCACCTAGCAACACCCCTGAGGTTACTAATATATAAGATTTAGCCAAGGAACATAAATGCAAATAGCAAGGGTATTATTTTGTTTTAGGGCACACACTCACTAATGAGTTTCCACCGCTACTCCAGCCTTCACTTATCTGGAATTCCAGGGCAAAGAGTTTGGCTTCCAGGATAGCTTGAGCTTTACAGTGGCAGCCATATGTTGTTGTGGGCCCGTGTGAAAAATATATTTTGTGGCACCCTCTCTTCCAGTTTAGTTTGATTATACCCCAGTATCCAATTACATCCCTTCTTATAGGAGATTAAACATTATTATGGGAAGAACTTTATTAAAATATGAAATACATATTTTCAACATACATATAAATTATGTATGCATCTTTATATGTAATAATATGAAAATATTATAATGGCAGAAAGTCAAATGGTATAAGAAGTGCATACTGATGTCACTTCATCAGTGCATGTCTTATTCTCCAGGAAATTCTCACTATGGGCTTCTCTGATTGAGAATGCAGGTGAGCTTCATACCTGGCATGTTTCTGTCTAATTAAAAAAAAAGCCAAAATGATTGTATAATTGCACTGCATGATGAAATTACCATATACAATAATTTAAAAAGGTTAGTGGGTTTGGTGGATCCTCGTGGACCTTATGCCCTGTATGCCATATATGGCTGCCACTGGAGCTTTGGTACATTTTTTTCCCCATCAAACAATGCTACCTTACAGTTTTGTCCCACACAGAAATTTGGCATGATGGTATGCCATGACTAGTGTGCAAGGCACAGTCTTCTGTGCCAATGCAGCACTTGCAGACTACTCATTGTGTTGCAGGTAATGATATTGACTCCCTTTTCAACATAAAGTTAGGTATACTTGAACCCATTGATTTCTCAGTCTGTGTTGGATTGTGGTGGCAGAGCAATCATTATGCCTTATTCCAAAGTTCTTTTCTCCTGCTGCAGTTCATAGCATTGTGCTGTTAGATTTTCATCAGTCAAAACTGTTTTGACCGCCACACTGTGAAGATTTTGCCAGAGGTCTTACTCCAAAATAATGATGTGCTCATCTGCCCTAAATGAAAACTTCATTTCTTGAGGATGCAACAGTGTGAAAGAGAAAAAGGAGCTGTTTCTCTCTTCTTTTTTTATGGCCAGAAATTATCTCCTACTGCCCTTGATGTCTCTACAAATGTTACTTGTTTTAAACAAACATCAGAGAATTCTTGCACAATTGCTGATGCATCCTGCTTATTTCCTTGAAAGCCAAATGTGTACACCAGAAGGCAGAGATATGTCCCAGAGATATGATTACAGATCACACATTTTAGAATTACTCCTTTAGGCACATGTAGCTAGCTGTTCTATATAAGACTTGATGTTTCACTCTCTTTCATTTTTAAATAAACTGTTTTAGTAATTATTAATTTTGTGTATCTGATGAAAGCTAGAAAGAAAACAAAATAGCAGATAAAATAGGGTTCCAATCATCTTTGTAAATTATAGACTAGTCTGAATGAAAACTGGATGGCAGAGAAGCTTCAATGCAATTTAATTTTCTCTAAAAGCATGTAAGTCAACAGCAAAATTGCAGAGTCAATAAATTTTCCACACATGCACACACAAATCCTTCAGGAGATAAAAGGATTATATATGACCCAGGTAAAAATAATGGACGAATTGTAGCAATGTGGACAGATTTACCTACACTAAGAGCACAGAAAAATCAAGATGTTCAACGTTGGCTTTTATTTTTGTCTTGTTTTTATTTTTATCACAAAATTTGAGTATTGTGTGTTTACATCAGCTAAGGCCTTGTTCTTCTCTGCCATGTTAATCCTGTGTCTGTGCTGTACTATTTCAGACTGGAATCCTCTGGGGTAGAATCCTATATACAAAAAAGCAAATCCCACCTATAAAAAATAGATGCTAGGAAGAAAACGATGCTAGAACCCTTCTCCCTCTGACATTTAGTATTCTGTGTACTGGAGATGATATTCAACTAAGGCATCCCATCAGTGCAAGAATTTTCATTTGTGCAATGGGACACCCCCCATGTGCCCTGCATCCTTCCCATATCTGCTCTGGAGAGTTGGGGGAACCCCTAGAACAGATTTAGGGGGTTCACAGAGGGAGAAGGGGTGAACTCACACTGTGCATGGAGAAATCTTTGTGCTGATGGGATTGTGACTTAGCACTATGTTGAATACTATCCAGAGGCTTCATTTTTTATATATATGGCACCACATTTTATCATATGAGCCCCTACCTGTAGTCTTAAATAATAGAGCCCAGATACAGGCTTACCCCTCAGTGAGAATTAGATGTAAGGACAATTAGTTGTTCAGTTATGTGTCTTTGATACATTACTGTTCATATCTACATGTACAGTTTAACATCATCGGCAGTTTAACATCATTTGCAATATCCAACTTTGTCTCTGCCTCCTGTGCCCGGCAAGATTTGCTTCAGAGGGTCCTCCATTGCATTAGCAAAGGTCCATTCCACTGGTGGGCAAATACCACTGGATGTCACCCCATATCACTTTAATGTTGTTCCATAGTCAAATGTACTAAGCAGGAGACCAAGTCACTACAAATCAGTTTCTATGCTTTTTCAGTGTGAGCAACTCCTTACATTTTCTACACTATTTTAAACCAGGATTTAAAAAAGATAAGTATGCTGTCACTGAAATGTACAATGCAGTTTAAATTTAAACAATTCTTATAAAAGCTTTTGACATAACTATTTGCTAAACTGAAGTCTAAACATCATCTTCCTTACCACAAATACTATCATTAACTATAATCTGGTGATACTTTTAAAATTATTTTGGACTTTTTTATTTTACTTAACTTTCATCCTGATTTGGGAAAGAAACCACAGTAATGGTTTTGGGGGTATATTTTGACCCAATGGGATTTCCAGTGGTACGGTGGGGTTATTTTTTATCCCCAGAAACCATTTTTGCAGGGTGTAAGCACAAGTGTGCTTGACAATACCCAAACACCCAGAGCCAAAAAACACTTATTTAGAGGAGGTAGAATTTTTCTGAGCAGCAAACACTTGCCCCTTCTATATGCATATTGAGTGTACAACAAAATTTCTGATCCTTTAAAAAGTTATGATTTTAATTTTCTGTATTTATTTATTACTTGATTTCTATCCCACCCTTCCTCCCAGCAGGAGCCCAGGGCGGCAAACAAAAGCACTAAAAACACTTTAAAGCATCATAAAAACAGACTTTAAAATACATTAAAACAAAACAACTAAAAACATTCTTTAAAAAGCTTTGAAGACATCTAAAAAAAAGTTTTAAAACATTGTTTTTTTAAAAGGTTTTAAAACATATTAAAAAGCAATTCCAACACAGAAGCAGACTGGGACAAGGTCTCAACTTGTTGACAGAGGAAAGTCTTCAGTAGGTGCCAAAAAGATAACAGAGATGGCACCTGTCATTTAAGGGTAGAGAATTCCACAGGGTAGGTGCCACCACACTAAAGGACCATTTCCTGTGTTGTGCAGAACGGACCTCCTGATAAGATGGTATCTGCAGGAGGCCCTCACTGGCAGAGCACAGTGATCGACTGGGTATATAAGGGATAAGACAGCCTTTCAGATATCCTGATCCCAAGCTGTATAGGGCTTTGTACACCAAGACTAGAACCTTGAACTTGGCCTGGTAGCAAATGTGCAGCCAGTGCCATTCTTTCAGCAGTGGGGTAACATGTTGGCGATACCCTGCCCCAGTGAGCAGTCTCGCTGCCGCATTTTGCACCAGCTGCAGCTTCCGGACCAACCTCAAGGGCAGCCCCTCATAGAGCGCATTACAGTAATCCAGCCTGCAGGTTGCCAGTGCATGGACAACAGTGGTCAGGCTATCCCGGTCCAGAAACTGGGATTTTCAATTACAATGATGTATTAAAGTAAAAAAGAAGAAGTTAAAATGGCATGAAAACACCGTAAACTTTAGAAACAACTTTAATTTGTTACAACAGAAAATGAACATTGATGGTTTTCTGGGATATTTTCTGACCCTATTAATAGATCTGCAAGAAAACTGTTGGCACTGGGTGCTCTCTGATGATGTTCCTGGTTGTTCTGTGGTGAGCGGTTCCAAGAGATATCCTCCAGGCCCTTCCATTTCTTCCTCTTGTATGCCCAGCTAGATTGCAAAAGGGGGAAAATGCCCTACCTTTAATGCAGCCAGACACACAGCCTGCAGTCTGCTTGGTATACCCAGCTAGATTGGCATAAAAATAGGGAGGGGGAATCCTACATCTCCCAGAACATTGGGCAGGGTGGGGGAAGCTTGGGTAAAGAAAGGGATTTATAATTCCCACCAATTGTAAAATAAACCTTACTTTGCTTGTACAAGCCATGCTTTCTTCTTCCAAAAGCCAAAGGTGTGTCCTGCAACAATGAGACCTTGGAGATGTGATTGCAAGTTTGTTCAGTGCTTTGTCATGTGACTTTGTCCAAAGAGTGCAAACTTGTTTGCCTTTGCAAAAGTGGAAGGATTTGATTCCTGTGCCCTTTGGTTACCAATCCCTAACCTTTCTTTCTATGAAAAAACAATGGGGTCTTTTTTATCTCAATCCACTAACATTGGCGGGGGTAAAAGGGACTCCAGTGGCTAAATTCAATGGTTTTCTGGGGTACATACTGACTCCAGGTGTTTTCTTGTTTCCAGAAGAAAAACAGTAAGTTGTTCTGAGGCTGACAGTTTGTGCCAATGTCCAAGGAGGACCACCCTGTTGGTCTACTTTTGTGTAAACTGAAGAATTAAAAGTATGCATGGGTGAGTAATTGACCCCAAGAAGCAGGATGATGATTAAACACAAACAATCAGGGCTGTTAAATAGTGCTTTAAAAATTCTATAGTGGAAGTTACACACACCCCTTGCATACATTGGATCACTTGGTGTAGGAGGGTGTTTTAGGTTTCCAGCAAAATATGTGCACAAACCATGTGTCAGGTTGCAGAAAAGGTAAACTAGTTAAATTGACATCTCTATTGACTCACCAACTCCCACCCCAAGCAGTATTCAGTTGAATGCAAACACAGTGGAAATCTCAAATAAAACTGGTTGTGCTTGCTAATCTATATATTTCTATAGAATGTAATTAAACTAAAATCCAGCAACTATCATAGTCCATTGCAATTGCACTCTGCATGGCTAGGCACCCAAGGCAACCACTTCTGTAGTCTTATTTTAGAACCAGCCCTGCTTCTATCTGTTCATTGTGTAGTGGTGAGCACAGGAAACAAATTGAGAAAAGTATTAATCATCCCAAACCTTTCATCCTTGGCTTATTTGCCTCAAATGAATCTTTACAGATTTCCATCTCAGTGATACTGTCTGCAATCTCATGTTTCTGACAAAGGGTCTTAAAGGGTGGGTTGATTCACTGGCGGTACATTGCATGTCTGGGTCTCAACCAGCTTTGGCTTCCTATTATGTTTACCCTTGCTGTTATTAGACAGCCACTAAGACTTTTCCAGGAAAATTCCCAGAGCTTCATACCACAACTCTCTACCTCTTCTTTGTGAGATTATCAGTGTTGTTAATTGGGAAGCTCTGTTTATTTGGGACGCCTTTTGTCCTCTTAATAGGAATTGTAAGTTAACATAAGATATTACTAACATATATTATTACCAGTAATGCTATACAAATAATAGTACTCTATTGAGGTTTCTTGATTTTGGAGAAGTTAATAGGATCTTGGGGTTGCTTCAGACATTATGAACCTGATTTCACTGTAGGAATACCCATGAAAACTATGTATGTCTGTTTTGCTTGGCTTATATGCAGTATATACATGCTGGAAATCACAGACATCTAGGCACTTAAACATGCAGTGAAATTGACATAAGTGGAATAACACATGGCAATTCACCTGCTTTCTGCATTTTTTTTACAAGCACAAAATCAGTCATATTTTAAGTGGCCCTTAAAATACGGTCCTTAAGCATTCTTATTTGGAAAATAAATATTAACATTGGTAGTTTTTACTTCCATATATATGTATTTGGCATTAAGATGGAAGTGCCTGAAGTGAGGGCTTCTGTATGCATGCTCATATTGCAGTCATTCATTTGGTGAAAGCAAACTGCCCCATGCAGACAGAGTTGAAATTATTAATTCTGCTTCCTGTTTGTTTTGTGGCAATGAGCTGTTAGCTAAGAAGCAAAATGACAAAATTAGCATAAAGGAGACAAGAAAACCTAAGCGACATTGAGGCTGTAAACCTATGCACAATTACTTGAAAGTAAGCCTTTCCGAAAACATGTCTAATGCAAGGCCCTGAAGACGTGGCTATTTCAACAGGCCTTTGAGATCTTTGGGATGGGTTAATCTCCATGATTTTGTCATCTATTATATGCTGTATATGTAAATGTTTTTATAAATGTACTGATGACTGTCCAGTATTTTATTTATTGAGATTAATGTGACTGCATTTGATACTATTGTATTTTATCCCATTTTAATGTACGTCGCCTAGAGTGGCTATCTGCCAGATAGGCGACACACAAATTTATTATTATTATTATTATTATTATTATTATTGGTCTGTAAATCACTTAAAGGTGTCTCCATTAAGTAGATTATGATCCCTATTAATCACTCAATGTTGTATCATTGGGTTTAAATGACTACAGGATGTATCAGCTTGCTTACAAAAGGTACAGTATCTTAGGGGTGCTGACATATGATCCTATTGAATTTCATGAGCACTATAGAACCTCATAACTTAAGAACTTATCCCAAATCTTAAGAACTTATAACTTAAGAACTTATCCCATATCTGTCCTAAGTATACCTTGTAGTTTAAGCACTCCTGAAGTAAGATTGCAATAGCTGTATCCCATAATGCTATGAGTGTATTATACAGGTTTCCCTATATAATCATTAGCCATGCTTATGAATGGCTCTTCTGAATTCACATGAAAGCCATGCCAAGATCTACACAGTTTGTATCCATGAAGAAAAAGTCCTAGAATTTTATGTATGTTATAATTACTGCCTCTAGTCTTACAGTCTCGGAAGAAGACTAGTCTCTGAAAAATCTATAATGTTCTACAGCTATCAAATGCATTTTAACATTTCCAGTCCAAGCTTAATAATTTGACACTGGAAAGAGGGGCTGACACAACTGGCAAGAAAAACTAAAACTCACATATGGGATTGTTGAGCAGTTCACTGGCAGTATAGGTCAGTTAATTTCATGGATATAAATTGTAGGTCAGCATACTCAACTAGATGGCCCTAAGATGTTTTTTTCTAAAATAATATTGTTTAAGAAAATTGTGAGAATCTCTCATTCGTAGGCATTGTTTATATATTTAAAATATTCATATGCCGCTCTTCACCAGATTTGATTTGAGGGTGGTTTATAGAATTGGAATTTACCTGGGAGTAAATGCCACTGAACTCAGTGTGGCTTTCTTTTATAGGAGTACACTGTTAACCTTCAAAACTCAGTTCAGCTCTCCTTTCAAACTTTTCTCTCTGCTTACAAAGAAGAAATTGGAAAACTAAAGTCACGTGGAGGCCTTATCTCTTCCCTAAATGCAAATGTACCCCCCTCACACACACCAATAAGATGTATATGGTGGTTATCTATACATAATGTATAAAGCAGACCACTAATTTTCAAGATTGCAGTGAAAGCTTATGAGCTCTACCAACTTGCCTTGCATACAGTGCCTTGCAAAAGTACTCAGACCCCTGACCAATGCTTTCATATTACTGAATTACAAATGGTGCATTGTAATTTCGTTCTGTATGATATCTTATTCACTAACAGGCAAAAAACCTTGCGGTTTAAGAACGTACCTATAGCCCACAGATATTTCTATCAAACTTTAAAAAGCAGGGAAATTGGGCAGCTTTAGTGAATGCACCAGGGGAGCAGGAGACCTGACCTCCTCTCTGAGATATTGTACTGCCCTACAAATTGGTCAAAATGCAAACACAATTTGGGTTGGTCTTTCACAGTCCAATCCACTTGCTGTGTAGCTTGGAAGAATTGGGTAACATGTGCCTCTGAGCAATAATGTTGCTTCCTCCCTGCTAAAACAAGATCACCACAGCACATGTCTTCTTTCTATTATTTGGGCTGATTGTAGGTGTTACCACCACTCACCATATGCTCAGAGGTGACATTGGTTTTATGTTGCGAAATGTTTGTAAGAAACATAAAAAACTGAAACATGTTGTTTGCATAAGTATTCAACCCCCACACATTAATATTTGGTAGAGCCACCTTTCGCTGCAGTAACAGCTTTAAGTCTTTTGGGGTGGGTATGTACCAGCTTTGCTCATAGTGTTGAAGGGATTTTGGCCCATTTTTCTTGGCGTGTTCGCTCTAGGTTGTTCAGGTTGGTTGCACATCACTTGTGGATCACAATTTTCAAAGAGTGCCACAGATTCTCAGTGGGATTGAGATCAGGACTTTGACTGGGCCACTGTAGGACATTCAACTTTTTGCTGTTGAGCCACTCCAGTGTTGCTTTGGCCTTATGCTTGGGATCATTGTCCTTCTGAAAAGTGAATTTCATCCCAAGCTTCAATTTTTTAGTGGACTGAAGCAGGTTCTCTTTCAGTATTTCCCTGTATTTTGCTCCATCCATTCTTCCTTCAGTTTTAACAAGATGCCCAGTCCCTGCTTATGGGAAGCATCCCCACAGTATGATGCTGCCACCACCATACTTGAGGCATGGGCACTGTTAGGCTTGCGCCACACATAGTGCTTTAAGTTTTGGCCCAAAAGCTCTACCTTGGTTTCATCTGATCACAAACCCTTTTCCCACATCGCAGCTGGGTCACTCTCATTGTTTCTGGCAAACTCCAGACGTGCTTTCAGATGGTACTTTTTGAGTAACAACTTCTTTCTTGCCATGCTCCCATACAGGCCAGTGTTATGCAGAGCTCTTGATATGGTTGACTGGTGCACCATTACTCCACTCCCAGCCATTTAAGTCTGTAGCTCCTTCCAAGTGATTGTTGGCCTCTCTGTGGCTTCTCTCACAAGTCTCCTTGTTTGAGCGCTGAGTTTTGAGGGACAGCCTTTTCTTGGCAGTGCTTGGGTGGTGTGATTCAGCTTTCACTTCCTGATTATTGATCCAACTGTGCTCACTGGGATATCCAAACACTTGGATATTATTTTGTACCCTTTTCCTAATCTATGTATTTGTATTACATTATTGCTCAGTTCTGTAGAATGCTCTTTGGTCTTCATTTTCCTTCAATGATCCTTCAACAGTGAGGTTTTTATCCTGACAATGTGACAGCAACTTTAATGGTTCACAGATGGAGGCCAATGGTAAGGTAATTGTGTCCTTAATAAGGCAATTTCTTTTATCTGTGTAAACTGGGAGCTTCCACAGCACAGGGGTTTGAATACTTATGCAAGCAACATGTTTCATGTTTTTATGTTTCTTACAAACATTTCCCAACATAAAACCAATGTCACCTTACAATAATTGATTTTGAGTTTCAGTGTTTCAAAATAAAATATCATACAGAATGAAATTACAATATACCATTTGTAATTCAGTAATATGAGAGCATTGGTCAGGGGTCTGATTACTTTTGCAAGACGCTGTATGTAATAAACATTTTCTATTCAGATGTATCTTGAATGGTATTTATGTTTTAAGCTATCTCAACCCAATTATTTTTTCTGCACTATAGTGCTATAAGGTTCTTAGGTGGTAGGGAGTGAATAGCTAAGTAAAATCCTTTTATATTAGAAACAGAATATAAAAATTAGAAACCACCAGGACTGGTTATAGTCCCCCAGCCATACAGCAAATGCCTTTGCACAAGTACATTGTGAAAGCTCATTTTGTTATGACCATGAGGATTAAATGTTTGAACAAAATAGCACATCCATTTCTAGCTTTTTGTGTTGTTTCTTAATTATGAGACACTTAGAACATAGTATTATAATAAATAATGGAAAACGTAAATTAATTGTAACTTATCAATTGAGCTTCATGACGCTTTCCCACATATGGGAAGTGTGTTTTGTGGAGGGACATATAATGCTATGGATGCTCTTAAAATAAATGCATTCTGTTTGATATACAGAGTTAAGGACAAGTGCAAGAAGGAAACCTGTGTGGAAGTTCACCCTTAAAGAGGAATGTCCATGTCATTTGTATCTGTTTACCAAAAAAATAAAGGGATGACTTCCTTTTCCTTGCATTGGCTTGGCTTGGCTTAATTTTAAACTATAATACTTTTTTTAGTGGAATACAAGTAAATTATAAAATTGTGACTTCTGTCACTGGATCATCCCTGTGTAGAGTCCAACTAGGTTTAATGCAGAGAAAAGAAAATGGTGTGTGAGGCTGTGAATGATAAAAAAAATGATTTTTTTTTCATTTGAAGCATTTAAAAGAAAGAATGGAAAGGCAGTATTCCAAAAGTGCTTTTGAGGGAAAGCCAACAATGAAGCAACAAATCAAAATACTGCGGAATAGTTGCAAATGCTTCCTAACTACCAGTGGTTTGGGTAGCTTACTGGGAGCTGGAGTAACTCTGAAAATCCTTTCCTGGAGTGTTTAGCAATTCTGAGCCAGCCGTGCTGGCATGACATGATGGCATCAGGTCTGATTTATTTATTTAACATAATTTATATGTTGCTTAATTGTAATAAAACCTCTAAACAGTTTACAAATAATATTAAAATTATCAATAAACAGTTAAAAACAAGATAAAGATAAA
The DNA here is from genome assembly GCF_030035675.1 of Rhineura floridana. NCBI lineage: Eukaryota > Metazoa > Chordata > Lepidosauria > Squamata > Rhineuridae > Rhineura > Rhineura floridana. Next base: position 56,882,832 of record NC_084483.1, read on the forward strand.
TGTAAAGATAATCAAAATTAACAGTAGATTAAAAAGAGATTAAAACATGTCAGTGTCTATGTGTCTGGTTAGGGTTACCTGAAGAAAAATGTTTTCAGCGGGCACTGAAAAGAGTACAGCCAAGGTGCCTGCCTATGTTAATACGCAGGGAGTTCCAAAGTGTAGGTGCTGCCACACTAAATGCCCAATTTCTTACAAGTGCAGAATGAGTAGTATGTGCCACCTGTAACAGTGCCAGTTCCACAAATCAAAGCAGTCAAGTAGGTACATATGGGAAAAGGTGATCCCACATGCAAACTTCTCCCAAGCTGTTAAGGGCAGCCCTATCCGGGCAGGCAATTGGCCAATTTGTCAAGAACCACTTACCCACAGTGCCTCCATCTTGCCAGGATTCAAGCACAGCTTATTTTCCCTCATACATCCCACCACTGCATCTAGGCACTGATCCAGGGCCTGCATGATCTCTTATGATTCTGATATGTAGAAATAAATCTGAGTGTCATCAATGTACAGATGGCACCTGGCCCCAAAACTCCTAATGACCATTCCCAGCAACATCATATAGATATTAAATAGCATTGGGAATAAAATTGTGCCCTGTGGCACCCCATAATGTAACTGCCTCTTGTAAGTAGGACCAGAACCACTGTAACACAGTTCCCATTCCATGGAACTAGCCCAGGAGGATACCATGGTCAATGGTATTGAAAGCTGCAGAGTAATCAGGAAGTAGGAGCAAGGTCATGCTCCCCTTGTCCTACTCTCTATAAAGGTCTTCCATCAGAGTGACCAAGCCTGACTCAGTCCCATGCCAGGACTGAATCTAGACTGGAATGGTTCTAAATGGTCTGTGTCATCCAAGAATGCTTGCAGCAACCCCATCACCATTCTTTTGTCTACCACCTTCCATGGCCAATAGTTATTCCAATCCAAGGGTCCAGGGCCAGTTTCTTTAGGAGTGGCCACACCGACACCTTTTTTAAGGCAACAGGGACCACCCCCTGAAGTAATGAAGCATTTACCACGCTCTGGACCCAACCAGTGAAACCCCCTGTGCTAGATTTAATAAGCCATGGGGACAGGGGTCAAGGGGGCATGTGATCAGGCATATAGCTGCTGACTGCATAAACTGAAACCAATCCCACAAACACTACTAACTGGCATTAGGTACTTCATCTGGAACGGCAACAACAGCAAAGTCAAGGTCACTCTGAAGTCCAGTGACTTCATCATCAAGCTGTGTAGCCAGTTGGTCACAGTAGGTCCTTGAATGTTCTGGAAGTCTCTCTCCCTCAGTGGGAATCAGAAAGCTCTGGACTATCCAAAATAACTCCACTGGCCAGTTACTAGAGGATGCAAAACCAATTGCATAATGAGCCTTCTTCCACAGCCTACACTGCGGCTGCTTAATGGTAGGCATGACTGTGTGCACTAACCAGTGTTCGGATGACTTTAGAGTGAGATTTGTGCCACTTGTGCTCTAGTCTTCGTTTGGCTTTCTTCACAGCCCAAAGCACCCCCGAATACCAAGAAGCCACTCAAGCTCCACAACATCGAAGAGGATCATGTCAATTGCCAGTTTCATCTTGTATTCCATAGGAAGATCAGGGCTTCAACAGGATCTTCATCTTTCTCAACTGGAAACTCCCCCAGAGCATTCAGGAACACATCCAGGTTCCATCAGTTTCTGAGGACAGGCAATCCAAATGGACCTCCCTCCCTTACAGGGGGAAATTGGCACTGCTTGTGTCCAAACTTTACTGGACACTGGTCTGAATGTTCTGGTCCTCTTCACTACACCAGCAAACACCCATAGTGAAGAGGCATTTTTCCCTCCCCCCCACACACCTTCTGCCCTGGCCAGTGCATGTTGTGGGGCTGTGGATTTGGTGGTGGCTACACTACTCTGTTAAGCCCCACTGCGGGCAGCCCAGGGGTTTGGATTTCACAGTACAGCAGATTTTTCTCAGACAGAGGAAAGTGAGTTTTTATAGAATAAGGGAAGAAATAAGTAAAGAGAAAGCGCATTCTGAGACAGAATGATGGGGAAGGGGGAGTGTTGCCAGGGAACGTAATGGAACTTGGATGACAAAGAAGATGAGAAATGTGCATTTTTGTGACAAGAAGAAAATGCAGAGTGATGAGAAGTTGGAGATCATGTCTTATCTTGCCGCTTCCTCTCTCTGAAGAAGACTATGAGGTCAATGCTGATAGCAGGAAAAGCTGTCTGAGGGGCAAATTATTTCAAATCAAAGAAGGCGAGTAAGGGCTGACAGTTGCATTACAGTGCACACACATTTTCTGCATATAAATCCAAGTTTAATTTTCAGAGAGATACCCTTGGATGTTTATAAGAAGATATGTGAGCTCAAACATTTGTGTTTCATGAAACGTGTGTGTTTGAGGAAAATTGAATTTTGCTTTATGATAGAGATAGGGGATTACGAAAGATAATGGGTGGTGATTATGAGTTATCAGCCTTTCTTACTTGTAAAGCTTTTACAGTATGTATCTCAGCAGTTACATTTTTTGAATAAAGTTAAAATCAGCAAGAATGCAGTATATATCACAAATTAGAGTTTCTCACTGATGAACTCTCATTCTCAAAAAACAACATAGTGATGTTTCACTTACATTCAGTGAGAACAACAGATATAGCATGCAAACACTGCATCACTACTTCCATCTGTTTCCTTAGCAGGTTCCTTGAATTATGGTAGTTTTCCTAAATGACAGTTTCATTATACCTATTCATTATTGAGGACAGCCAATATGCATTTTTCCCTACAAAAAAACATTTGTTATACTTACAAGATAAAATAAAAAAATATCAGTTAATGACAGAAATTATTGTTGTGCTATATGATCTTTAGGAACTAATGTTCCCCCAAAGCCTTGCTAATTACCACATCACAAATATTTCAACTTGCTGTTCAGTCTTCTTTCATGTCACGATAAGCACCTGCTTAAATATCAAACTATATTTTTTTAAAAAAATATTTTGAAATAAAGTTCTGCTGAAAGATTTTGGGTCAGTAAAATTAAATTATCCCATTCAGAGTTCTTGTGAAGCACACATGGAGCTTTTGCATATTTGAGGTTCTCATTTAATTTTAATGGAAGGGGTTTCCTTCATCTGAGGTGTCATTCTTCTGAAAGATATCACTCCCATTGAAGAGAATGAGGGAGCACTTACTGACACAAAAACTGCATCAGAGCCTACATTGGAGCCATCATGTCCAGAAGTTATTGCTGGATCAAGACACTTCTATGTGTTCTTCAAAAATTATTTAGATTCAGTTTTTAAAAAATATTTTATTTTCCTATTATTTTTGTTCTCCGTCATAAAATTTTGAATCTTGGGTTGCATCCAGTGATGCATTTGACTTAACAGAAAGTGTTTCTACTTGCACTTAGTTTTCACAAATTACCTCTACCTACTGAAGCCCTCCATGCTATAACCCATTGTATTTCACAGAGTCCTCCAGCCCTCAGGACCAGATTTTTCAAAAGGGACAGAGGCTTTTAAGTAGGCGGGGGGGGTATCAAGGAAAACTGGGTGTCCCATCTTACGATGACACTTTCTGCTAAGGCAAAACCACCATGGGATACAACCCTATGGCCACAGTGTCCTTCATATCAGTGTCCTTCACTTCCAGGAGTGGAGATTCAGGATGCTCACTAATTCAAACCCTATCACTAATCTCACATTGGTCTCACATAAGAATGGGCTAACCAATCCTTGGTCCACCTCCCCTTCTCTTAGCTAGAATTAATTGCCTTTTGGACATTCTCTAGGGAAAAACTATTGTTATCCATCCACTAGGGTGATTAACAAAGCTTCATAAAACTAAGCTTTGTCTCACATATTTCCTAAATATTTTAAAACTAAAGCTAGGTTACTGTTCAGGATACAAAAGATGTACTGATCAATAACATTTCACAGCAATAGGCATTATTACAATTGCCGAGCTGTTTCATTCCATTAGATTCAGGAGTGTATTTCATTTAAAAATGCAAATAAAATTGATTTTTTACACCTTAGCTTTAGGCTTATTTTTAATTAATCATACTGTCTGTTTAAAGGAGCTGTGGCTTGAATTATGATCAATGATAGCTTGCTCAGTGCTTAATAAATACTTAGATGAATTTGTCTTCATTGTCTTATTGTGGAATCCTTTGAATACCAATATACAGAAGTTTGAAATTGTTTACCTGTTACATAGGACATCTGTCTAGATCTTCTGATTAAGAAGATTTGGCTAACTCAGAGCTTGGAAAAGTTACTTTTTTGAACTACAACTCCCATCAGCCCTAGGCAACATGGCCACTGGATTAGGCTGATGGGAGCTGTAGTTCAAAAAAGTAACTTTTCCAAGCTCTGGCTAACTTATTTTCTCGCTAAAACTCAGATTAACTTTAACCAGAGTCTTGGTACTTCTCTCGAAAAGAGAAAAAAGGTGAACCAATATGAATGAATTCAGTGTGTGGGTATACTAAAAACAGATGTAATTATATCCTCCTTCAAAATCACATACGCCTCCACATGCTTGAAAGCTAGATACAGGCACAAAAGAAATATTCTGGTCCATGGAGATGCCTACCACCATGGATAGGTGATGGCCCAAGGAAAGGGGAGGTTAGTAGTCCTAGGGGCCCAGGCAATACAAGGCAAGGAGGATCAACACCTTAGAGAGGGACCTAGATATGTGTATCAGTACCACTGTTAGGTTCCTGAAGCTGAGACAGAAAGCACAAACTGTCTCAACAGTGTCCTGGAGCAACTGGCACACCTTTGAAGCCTGGGCTAGGTATTTATGGACTAGAGTCCCCACCTCCCATATGCTGCATTTGGCCCATTAAAAGACTGATGCCATCCTATGCAGCCATAGGTTTTTCTAGGTCCTAAGGTTTGAAGCTGTGGGGATATTGTGTTGGGTCTCTTGATCTTCCAAAGAGTCTGTGGAGCTTAGTGACAGAGTTGTCTCTTTGGGATTCAGGAAAGGAGATGCTGGCTCCAGTGGCTGTGGCTCCACATGGAATGGATTAGAGAATGGATTGATCTCTTCCTTAAGACTGTTGTCATTTGTAGAATTCTGTGTCCAAGGATTCCTGGTCTGAAGCCATGATAAGATAGGCCTCAAAAAGTGAATGAATGAAACTGCTTATAGTTCATAGCAGCAAAATGCAAAGAATGCTGTGCCAACTTGGATACAAAAAGGCTCATTGTGTTATGAGTTCTTGATGCAACAGTCTACTGGGGCAAATGCATGGGTTCCTAGAGAAGCTTTAGTCCAAAAAGTATTTCAGATAAACTGATATTAAATGGAACTCTTAGGGCCAAACTCAACATGATGTGAAAGACCTGTGATCTCTCAGTATATTTTGCTTTGGTTAAAAGCAGCCAGGGGCGGGGGGGACGATGATTAGGACAATGGTGCTGGGGAAAAGGGAGCTAACTCTTAGCTTAATAGTTGAGCACATGCTTTGCATTTATCATTCTATTTCTGTTCAGAGGTCAGTGTGGATCTTTGTAGCTGAAAAACCATGAGCAATCAGCAAGAAAGAGGTATCAGCAGATGTTGGGGAACATGATAGTTTTGGGGGTAACCCTAAGTGAGGGGAAGAAACGCAAACCATCTGATTGATGACTGAGCACACAGCATGGCTGTGCAGTGCTGGTTGTTGGTTTTTTTGGAGGGTTAGAAAAAACAGTTGGAAATGGGCATGGAATCATATACCATGGAGGAGGATATGGTTGAATGGACTGGAACACTGAAGAAGAGCATTCTATGATGCAACATTTATCCCACTTACTGTATGTGGTTTAAATTTTATCTTTGTTGGAAGCTGTTCTGACAACATGGTTATATGTATAGCTCAGTACCCCAATATCTCTTGGAGCACCACTTCTATTATGAACCCACCCAGATCTTTCGCCCTACCAGGTCCTACCCAGGGCCTTCATCCGAGGCCCCTTGCAGTGATGATAATGATAATAATGCAGCAAATAATCTTTTAAAGAAATAAGTGATTTTCAGTGATAGAATGTTGTGACTGCAGTTGAGAACAGAAGTCCCACCAGGAGCCAGACTAACAACCTGATGCAGAGCCTGATAAGGCTGTAGAAAGAGGAACAGTAAAGAGCTGTGAACAAGCAGTAGCTGATAAGACTATGGGAACATGCCTTCCCTTAGGTAAAAAGTGTATAAAAAGCCAGGTTGTATAGCACTCAGGATCCCTCAGCTCTGCTGGAGTGTGGGGGGGGTGTCGAAGAAAGCAGGAGAGAACCATCCATCGATTCCATCCATGACATCTGATGGGTGATGTATCATGATATGTATTTCCATGTACTTTGTACTTTGGCTCTATGATGTGACTTACAGTTTAATTTAGTCCTTTATCTATTGTAACTTGTTTTAACTAAGATGTGCCTTCAGAGTCTTATGCTTTGATGTTAAATGGATATCCAGCAACGTCTTTCATGCTGATATATATTTCTGTTTTTCTGTTTCTGCAATGTTGCATTTTATTAGTTGTGGTGTGCAAGATATGAATAAATAGCATTTATTATAAAGGCTGTTCTGCTGTCTGAAGTCTGACTCCCAAACAGAAAATTTCTGGTACCTCCCAAGACTCCCAAGACTCAAGGATTCTTGAGTGGGGTCTCCTTTATTCTTCGCCTACACTATTGATTACCTGTGTGTTTAGGTGAACTAATGTTTACATAGAGTCTTTGTCTACATAGACATGGAGGAAGGGAGAAAGCAAGAACCCTTGACCCTATACTTTCACTGGTAAAGGAGCTAATCTTGCTGATATCACACTGGAGAGTCACTGACAGAGCAGACAGTACTGGGCTAGATTGACCAGTGCTTTGATTTAGTATTATTACTATTTATATATTTATCACATATATATCTCACCTTTCATCCAAGGAGTTCAAGGTGGCCTACACAGTTCTCTCCCTCTCCATATTATCCTCACAACAAACCAGTGATGTAGATTAGACTGAGAGACAGTGACTGGCTGAAGGTTACCCAGTGAACTTCATGGCTGAGTTGAAATTTGAACCTAATTCAACACTCTAACTACTGCACCACACTGACTCTCTAAGGTGGCATAACGTAACTTCATATGTCACATGCCTGCCTCCCTGTTTCCCCAACAAATTATTTCCCCTTGAAGCTGTGGTGTACCTAATGTGCCTGGGACCTATTGGTGAAGAGCAGGCAATAACCATAAACATAATCATTGTCATGGAAAAGAACCACACTCAGTTTAGGGTCCAAGTCAGCAGAAAAATTTATTCAGACTGCTTCCAGGAAAGAGCTACAAAGGTCTCAGCCCCCAAGCAGGACTCAGGCACTTAATATAGTAAAAATGATGGGATTTTTTTTTATCAGTTTCTATGTATTGCTAAGGAGTATTGCAAGCAAGTGAGACATTTTGCAGTCAGGCTAGAAATTACAAGGCCAGCCATAAAACAATGCCTTCAAAGGCATTCTTTTTATCACCAGAAGCTCCAAAGACATTCAACAAACAGTTCTTATCAGTGCTTTCTCATACTCAGCACATTTCTCATTCTCTACACATCTTCCCCTCCTTACTGCACATACAGAACCAATCTTCAGATGCCCAGGATCCTTTTCTTCCACAATGAAACTTTTTTCATTTTCACATTAATTACAATTCATCATCATTAACCCTTCAGTTTTCCTTCTTTCTACTTCCTTGCTTTCCTCCCAGTCCTTCAATGTATTTATAACCTGTGTGGGTTTCTGCGTGCTTTTGCTAAATTTCTTAAAGCATAAATGAAGCATGCATAAGAAAATCTGAATGATTACATACAGGACCACAATGCATAATACAAACATTAGGATGCTATAAAGAATCTTCCTTCCCCAAGCTCCTATATCAGGGAGCCAGGAAGTCAACCAAGACCATGGGTCTAAAGGCTATCAGTCTTAGTGGACCTCAGGTTGTACTGAAGCTTGATTTCAAAGGAGTGATTACTAGCACAATCACCCTGATGCTCCCTGCTTGCCTGAACAAGGTTCTGGGGGTCTTGGATCCTGGCCCCAGGGAATGAATAGTTGTCATGTGGTGGTGTCATCTCCCAACCAGTCCATTGTTTTCCCAGTCGATGGCATCTTGGACCAACCTGTCCCGGGAGGTTGGAATATTGTCCTTGCACCAACTTGTCCTCATTTCACCATACTTAGGAAAGCACAATGAGTCAGAAAACTCACTGTGGGGTGGGAAATGTAGTCCAGAATACTCCAGGGCCTTGCCACCCCCTGAACTCCGAGTTCAAAGGTTTAGATATTTGTTTCATTGTCCAGCTTGAGCAACAGCAGACAAACATTTATGACAGCATAAACTCCAATTAATATAGCAAACAATATCAATAAGCCATGTATTATGGTAGAGCCAAGTGATTCAAACATAGACCTGGACCATGACTGTGAATCCCAATTAATAAATAGTTCTATATGTTTTCATACCTGGATGTTTAAACTGTATTTAGCATTAAAGTACTAGGGTACTGAGACATTAAGAATCATTTAATTGATGGCCACCAGAGCCATACACCTTGGGAAAGTTTCACCTTGGTGCTGCAGTCACAAAGGTCCATGGCTTGCTTTCCCAGGTACGTTCTGGCTAGAAATGCAGAAGCCAGACTAGTTCAGAGAGTAGAAGTCACACAACAAGCCACACCCACTTCAGCAGAGCTTGGAAAAGTTACTTTTTTGAACTACAACTCCCATCAGCCCAATCCAGTGGCCATGCTGGCTGGGGCTGATGGGAGCTGTAGTTTAAAAAAGTAACTTTTCCAAGCTCTGCACTTCAGCAAGTAGGATCTAGGCAGAGGGTTTCTTTCTTTCTCTTAAGGTGGTACCTAGTCTGTTGAATTTTGTAGTGGCAAATCCTCTTCGCTATGGAGTGGCAAATGAGTGCTTGGCTTACCACTGGACTTCCATTAAGGGCATTATTATGGCCCTTCGCTGAAGGTTTCTTCTATAATATGCTGTCCTGCTGGCTGGCACTAGGTTCACTACCAGACTGTGGAGGCTTTTAGTCTCCCTCCAAAAAAGGGAAACCGAAGCAGGAAGAAAGTTGCCAAAACAATGAAGAATGGAACTAACCAAACCCAGGAACAAAGCCAAAAGTCCTCTTCTCCTTCAGGACCGAGATGTCCAGGGGACTGACTGGTGCTGCTACTGGAGTCATTAGGTTCTGGCAGTGAAATCTTCTTGCAGTGTGACGCATGAATCCATGTCTGGAGTCCTTGGTGCTTTACAGCAATTGTGGTCAGCAGTACCTGGAAGGGGCCTTTCCAGTGAGGTTCTGGCAAAGACTTCCTTTGATGTACCCAATCGTCAGGTTGCAGTGGGTGGCAGGGCTCGTCTGGTTCCTTTGACAACACTTCTTGGACCTGTGAATAAAAAGACCTGACACACTTCATTAGTGCCTTGCAATATGAAAGAACACTATCATCAGTCAGCTGGAGGTCCACCTGGTGTGGAGGTGGGGGCAGTGAAACTGGTAGCCTCATGGGGCATCCCATGAGGATCTCATGTGGACAGAGTCCATGCTTTCTGTTGACAGTACTTCTAATATACATTAGGGCTAATGGAAAAGCCTCTGGCCATTGAAGTCCGGTTTGAGCCTTCAGCAGTCTTTTGGTAACTGTGATGGTGTTGGCCTTTGCACAGGAATAGGTCTCAACCCATCTGGAATACATACATACGATAACAGGAACAAATTCATAAGAACAACATTTATGCATTTGAATAAAATTAACCTGAATATTTACAAGGGCCCTCATGGTGGAGGATGTGCTGCCCTCTTTGTCCTTACAGCTTTGCCTACGTGGGCTTGGCAAACAGGGCAGGTGTGGCAATATTGCTGGGCCACAGTTGGAAAATTTGGAGCATGCCAATCTTGCTGTACTAATCATCCCCCTTTGCTAGAGTGGGCCATGCCATGGTGTACCCCAGTAAGATAAGGAAGAAGGACCATGGGTGCCACAAGCAGCCGTCTGTGGATTGCCACAAATGGTCCAGGTGCAAGAGGCAGCCTGCCAGTCTCCATTTATCTTTTTCAGAATCTTGGGCCTGATCTTTAATGGTTGCTGTTGGAGACTGGGTCATGGTGGAGAGATAAACAGAAGTGGCCTGAGGTGTAGAAACTTCAACATAAGGGATTTGGTGAGCAACACATTTAACAAGAACAATTTCAGAAGGCAATAGCAAAGCATCAAGAAGCGCATTTAGATATGGACTATTGGTAATCTTTACTCCCCCTGAGGTGAGGAAGCCACATTTCCAGAGTTGCCCATAATCATGCACTGCACCAAAAGCATTCTATTATTTCATGCTGAGAACAAACAGCACCACCAGCAACAAGGTCACCCTTTGCATTTCTTTGGCATGAATCATCTTTAGTAATTATGATTGAGATCTCCTTTTCATAAGAAACCAAGGCTTTGGTGCTGGGATATTTTTTTTCCAGCAACACCTGTAACTTTAAACAATTTTGCAGTGCTATACTTATATCTAATTAAAAATCTAAATGCAAGAGTTAAGAAGGTAGAAGTACTAAAAAAGAGAGAGAAAGGAGCTGCAGAGGAGAAATGAAGCTTCTCTTTGTAGGATGCTAAGAGGGAAAAATCAATCTATAGAAGAGAAAAGGGGAAGAAGAAAAACCTCCCTTAGGCACCGGTGATTAAAACCAAAAATTAAGTAAAACATTTTGTAGTTATGTAACAGACAGACATAAACATTGATAAGACATTAACAAACCTCCCAAAATCTTCTTCATTGGTCATGACTTGGCTGAAAAGAATCAGCAGGTGACACAGTTTATGAAGATTGCATTATGTTCTGAAAATGTGAACTTGGCTTTCTCTAAGCAGATCCATCAAGGCATTATGTTGTTAAATACCTTTGGTTGTTTTTTAACATCAGTGAGCTGGAGTTATTACCGTCTGTTTTTCTGTCCTGTAATTAAATACTAAATGTGGGTAAACTTACGGGTACAGACTTCCAATATACAAATTTATACAGATCTTATCGCCCCAAAATGACAAATTCTAATTTTCTGGGCTTTTTGGAGCCCCTAGCCTCTATCCATGCACAGAGTGCTGCACATGAAAAGTTGCTCTGGAATTCCCATATTACGATGCCAGCATCAGGCTCACTTGTAATCAAAGACTAGCCCAATGCAAACTTTAAAACTGACTCAATTTGTACACCCAAATGTTCTCTAGAGCCAATTAAAATAGAAATACAAATACAAAGATGCTGTTTTAAAAGTGGGCTGGAAAGGAGGGGTAACTGATATTCCCCCTTTCTCCAAGCCTTGAAGTGTGACTTTGCAATTATTTACTGATCTCAAGCCTGCTCCAGAGACCAGGGGAAGAGGAGGCTGAGCTGTTAGCATTAACCCATTATCTAGCTGTCTCCCTTTTGTTCATTTATTTACCAACAAAACATTTCTTAACCCTTCCAAACCTTTGTTACCTGCAAAGTAAGATAGGTAAACAGAAAAATAGTTTTATTCACAAGTCAGACAGCAGGAAAAAACTTATTTCATAGCATTATTTAGACAAAACTTCATTTCAGTTTCAAGTGGGAATGTAAAACTAGACAAAAACTGTCTAGTGAAAAATCTATGATATCTTCAGGGGTCTCTTCTTTAGATTCTTTGGGCTTCAATAGGGGGTACAAGGTACCTTAGGAGGACTGGCAGGCATACCTGGGGTGGTGCACATTTTTTTCCTTTGCTTCTCTTAATTGCTGCTTCAGTTTCTCTTGGGAATCCTTTAGACTCCTCACTTGAGATTCATGGTGCCTTTTTGTCATTCATTTTTTTTCGTACCAACTATAATAGGCATCTGTAAATTTTCTGGAGTCCTCCTGTTATAATTGTGCCATTTATCTAGACACTTGCAAATCTTGGGAGAATCATTCATATACATACAATATGCTTGGCACTTGTTTTGACTGTCCTGAACCCATTATTAAATCAGACCACTCTCACAACAAAGGATTGGCTTATTGAGGGCAGGGGGAAAGTGTCTTGGCCCTGTCTGTCAACCGAGACCAAGCTTATTCAGAGACAAGCGTAGGAAAGTAACAACCTCTCAGTGATAACCATTCAATCGGGGCTGCACACATACTCACATGGGGAGACAAGGAATTTATTTATTTATTTATTTAATTAAGCTTATATACCGCCCGACTAGCAACAGCTCTCTGGGCGGTGAACATTAAAAATACAATAAAAATAACACAATACAATATGTCACAATACAAAACTGTACAAAAAACTGTACAGTCTAAAATCAAAATATAATAATTTAGAATTAACAGGAATTAAAATGCCTCAGAGAAGAGAAAGGTTTTAACCTGGCGCCGAAAATATGATAATGTTGGCGCCAGGCGCACCTCCTCGGGGAGACCATTCCATAGTTCGGGGGCCACCACTGAGAAGGCCCTAGATCTTGTCACCACTCTCCGGGCTTCCCTATGAGTCGGAACCCGGAGGAGGGCCTTCGTAGTAGACCGTAGTGTACGGGCCGGTTCATATCGGGAGAGGCGTTCCGACAGATATCGTGGTCCCACGCCGTATAAGGCTTTATAGGTAAGTACCAACACTTTGAATCTGGCCCAGAAGCATATTGGAAGCCAGTGCAAATGGGCTAGCACAGGTGTTATATGCTTAGACCGCTTAGTTCTTGTTAGCAGTCTGGCCGCCGCATTTTGCACTAGCTGTAGCTTCCGAATCGTCTTCAAAGGTAGCCCTACGTAAAGTGCATTGCAGTAGTCCAGATGCGAGGTTACCATAGCATGTACCACTGATGTGAGGTCCTCCTTACTCAGATAGGGACGTAGCTGGGCTACCAACCGAAGTTGGTAGAACGCATTCCGGGCCACTGAGGCTACATGAGCCTCAAGTGTGAGGGAAGAGTCTAAGATGACTCCCAGACTACGCACCTGTTCCTTTAGGGGGAGTGTAACCCCATCCAGGACAGGGTATATATCCACCATCCGATCAGAGAAACCATCCACCAACAGCATCTCAGTCTTGTCAGGATTGAGTCTCAGTTTGTTAGTTCTCATCCAGTCCATTGTCGCGGCCAGGCAACGGTTCAGCACGTCGACTGCCTCACCTGAAGAAGATGTAAAGGAGAAGTAGAGCTGCGTGTCATCAGCATAACTTATTTAGGAAGTTTGTTCCCCTCACAGTTCACCCCATGTTCATTGGCTGCTGAGAGGAACCACTCAGTGACCCGAGGGACAATTAATTGGAGTACACATTTTGGGAAAACATAAAAAGGGACCCTTTTGGAACTTGCAAATGGCAAGCCCTACTGGAACAGGTGGATGAAACAGCAGGGCTAGCTTACAACACTTTACCAGTTACCACCCGAGTCTTTTAACACCAGACTGAAGTCTCTTCGTGCTGGGCAGCCTGATGACTGACAGGTGCCCCTTGGCTGGACCTTCGGAGGTCCTCAAGCCTGTCAAGCATTCCCAATTCATACTGACAGTCATTCCAAAAGCCATTTCCCACCCCCACGCCACTTCAGATTACACTGAACCCAAGGTGTGGAGTTCCATGGAAATGCTTAAACACTTCTCCCTATAAGTCGGCATAACCAGAATTCTTACTGACTAGAATGGAATATGGACTGCCTTCGATTCTGTCTTATGGCGACCCTATGAATAGGGTTTTCATGGTAAGCGGTATTCAGGGGGAGTTTACCATTGCCTCCCTCCGAGGCTAGTCCTCCCAGCTGGCTAGGGCCTGCTCAGCTTGCCACAGCTGCACAAGCCAGCCCCTTCCTTGTCTGCAACTGCCAGCTGGGGGGGCAACTGGACTCCTTGGGACAATGCAGCTTGCCCACGGCTGCACAGGTGGCAGGGCACATAAGCTCTGAGCCACTCACTGTGGGGGTGATCTTTAGCTGGCCCTTTACACCCAGGAGACACAAGTGGGGATTTGAACTCACAGACTCTGAACTCCCAACCAGGCTCTCCTCCCCACTGTGCTATACCAGCTGTCCTTACTGACTTAGGACTGCAAAAAAAAAAAAGTTCAGATCCCATTACCATGGATCTGACTCAAGGCTATGGGCAGACCTCCACCAAATCTCCATGATATTTTTTTAATGAAGCATCTCTTAACTTCTGGGAGTGACACCAGGGTTTGAAGGGAATCTGTCCATGGTCCTATGGTCCAGTACCATGTTCTGGATCCTGCTGAGTACACCAAATTGTTGTGGAAAAGAACCACACTCAGTTTAGGGTCCAAGTCAGAAGACAAAATTATTCAGACTGCATGCAGGAGAGAGCTACAAAGGTCTCTGCCCCCAAGCAGGACTCAGGCACTTAATACAGGCATACCCCGCTTTAACGTTCGCAATGGGACCGGAGAGTATACTTTAAGTGAAAATCTACTTTAAGTGAAGCAATTGTCTTCACTTGTACTGCACGCAATCACCACTAGATGGCAGCGACGTCATGCCAATAAAATGTACATTATTGCAAAGCACGTGAACGTTAAGCGGGGTATGGGGACGTATGGAGCATGTACGTTATAGCGAGGCAACGTTAAGTGAAGCAACGTTAAGCGGGGTATGCCTGTATAGCAAAAATGATGGAAAAGTTTTCTTATCAGTTTCTACGTATTGCTAGGGAGTACTGCAAGTGAGACATTTTGCAGTCAGGCTAGAAATTACAAAGCCATCCATAAAACAAGGGACCAGAAGGTTCAAAGACGTTCTTTTGATCACCAAAAACTCCAAAGACATTCAAGAAACAGTTCTTATCAGTGCTTTCTCATACTCAGCATTTGTCATTCTCTACACATTTCCCCCTCCTTACTGCACATACAGAACCAATCTTGCAGATACACATAATCCTTTTCTTCTACATCATCATTATCATACCTTACACCTAAAAACAGCTTTGGATATGAGATTTAAACTGGGGTGAGGATAAAGGGTTACCCCCTCCCTTGGTCCTCCAGCATGAGAGCCTCAATCCAAAACATGTCCCTATGACTGTTTTTAACCAAAGCAACAGACATTGGGAGATTTGGTCATGGATCTCCCATGCCATGTTCAGTTTGACTTTTCCCATTACTATAATAAATACCTACAGTTACACACATACACGTTTGTTCCTTGTACCTCTGTCACTTTAAGGCAAATAAAATACAAGGAGTTGACTAATCTGAACAAGAGTGGCTCTCAGGCTGAGGTTCCTCCTGCACCTGCTTTGTGATGGGCGGTGCAGGGACTGAACAAGTGACCTTCTACATACAAAGCATGTGCTCTACAATTGAGATTTTGCATTTCAGAAACTCCATTAAGTTTTTTTAAATATCAGTTTTTTATGCTGAGCCAATACGATTTGTTTTCTTTATGCATTTCTGTTAACTTTGCCTTTGACTTGACAGTTAAGTTGACTTTTGTTTTTATGGTCTTCATACAAGCAAAGTTGGCTTTAGTCCATAAATGAAATTTAAACTGGAATTAATATTTTCAAAGGAACTGGTTTGGAATTTAACAAAGCTATTTATAGAAGACAAAAGGGCTAGCTGCTTCCATCTTGAAAAAGCTCTTAGTGATTGAATGGAGACGCCTCATAAGGAGTGTAATAAAAATTGTTTATTCTAAACAATGTTGTTATAACAGCATTTTGCCATTTATCTGCTAGCCTCAAAGGTGTGTTGTATGAATAAATTCATACATGGGGTTGGAGGAAACATATTTTCTTCTACAAAGGTCTTGGATGCCTTTGTTACTCATTCCAGGCTGAGCCATAAGCAGGTTATGCAGGTCATTCAATTTTATTTATTTATTTCAGGCTTATATGCCATGTTCTGTTCTGTATGGATGATACTCAAAGCAGTGTACAGTCACAATAAAACAAATACAAATAATAAAACACAATAAGATGTAAAACACAGATTAAAGCCAGAATTGATTTTTTTAAAGCCAAAACCATGTCAGCAAAAAGTCCACCTGAAAGAAACCAACATTAGCTATCATTAGCCACCAAAATACCTTCTGAAAAAGCCATGACATGACACTATAGTAGTTGATATGAAGAAGAACGCATGGATAACTGAAGTCACCTCCATATCTGAGTGAAACAGTAGCATCTGGCTCATCAGCCTATGCTAGTGAAAGGCACTCCTGGCCACCTCTGCCACCTAAGCATCCAGAGGCATGAAGGAATAGCCCCAAACTACAAACTTTGTTCCTTAAAGAGAGTATAACCCTACCCAGAATAGGTACAACAGCCATCCCCCCGGCTCTGGGTTGACCCACCCAACAACCTCTGTCTTGTCTGGATTAGACTTTAATTTGTTAATTCTCATCCAGTTCATAATCATATTCAAGAACAATGCTACATCTCTTGATTAAAATGAAAATTAAAGGTTAATGTCATCCGCGTATGGATGTCACCACTTTAAATTTCCAAATGATCTCTCCCAGTGGTTACATATTGATTGGGGTGGCTGACGTTTTTTGGGATGTGGGCCACATTGACTCATAGTCAACCATCCAGGGGCCGTATGTAAAAATAGACTTGGCCAAAGTGTAAACGTGGTTGTAGCTGAAGTGTAAATATGGGTGTGGGCATGTAGAAAAATTAAAAGACAAATGTTGGCAGTCACAAAAACCTTTTGGCAGCACAGAAACATAGCAAGGGACCTGTGGGAGTGGGATTTTTTTTAAAATCAAATTAGGGGGACACAAAAACTTTTTGGCAACACAGTATCACAGGGGTATCTGTGGGAGGATATAGTACAAATATTTTAAAAATGAGTTTAAAAATTAAAATGGACAAATTTGTGGGGGGTTTAGAGGGCCACAAAAACCTTTTGGCATCACAGTGTCACAGCAGGGGACCTATTGGAGAAATTAGTTTAAAAAAATTAAATGGAAAATTAGGTGGGGCTTGGTGAGTCACAAAGTGCCTTTTGGCAGTGTGGCATCACAGTTGGGAACCCATAGGAATGGTAAAAAAATGGGAATGTTTAAATTATTATTTTTTACAATTACAAAGTTGGGGAAAACAAAAATCTATTTGGGGATAGGGACAGGCCACCCCTGATACAGATGATTAAAAGTACTGGGGATGAGGAAATCTTGCAGTGTCCCACAAGCGAAATCCCATGAGTCTCACCAGAAAGCACTCAGTCCTAATTTGAGGCATTGGTACATCATACAAGAATGGAGCTATAGCCACGTAGTACCCCAAATACCCAACTATCTTACACAGTACAAAAAAGATTTGGTAGTCTATAATATCAAATGCCACAGAGAAATCCAGGAGAAAGAGATGAGTTATAATCACTTTCTCCAATACTAACATTAGATCAGAGTTTGGAAAAGTTACTTTTTTGAACTACAACTCCCATCAGCCCAATCCAGTGGCCATGCTGGCTGGGCTGATGGGAGTTGTAGTTCAAAAAAAGTAACTTTTCCAAGCTCTGCATTAGATACAGAATCAGTGAGGGCAACCAGGGCAGTTCCAATCCAAACTCCTGCTCTAATTATTATGAAATGTCTCATCCAAGATTTTCTCCAGCTGTCCTACCACTACCTGCTCTTATTCAGGTCCCCAAGCTTGAAGAAAACTTGTTTTTCAAGGGTGGTGAATTACAGCTTCCTTTAAATGGACCTTTCCTCTAGTTCCCCATGTTTTGTAAAAACATACACACAAGCACAAACAAACTCAAGTAGATTTAGCAAGGTTCTTAAGTTGTGCTTGCTCAGAAGCAGCCTGTTTCCCCACATGCACTTGTGCTGTTCCCCTGCAATTTCATATTCTAGAACTCTGGTGTGTATCAAAGAGAAATCTGTGTTAGTTACCTGATTATTTCACCTAGATACTCTGTTATGTCATAAGACTGGACAAAATGGCCATCTCCTCCTCCTACTCCTCCTCAGTATTATTATTATTTAGGCTATTTCTGTCCTGCTTAAAGTATCTAAATGGTGTAGAGAAGGGTAAAAAAAAACCCCATACAATAAAACCATAATACAAATACATACATAATACATAATATAAATTAACAAATATGTACCAAAACAATTCCCTACCCTTCCCCACTCTTAACCTCCTGGCTCTCACCCATGACTCCACCCATCCACCCTGGCTGTCATCCAGGGCCCAACAAACACAAATCACTCCCAAAGTCTCCCAAGAAGTAAAATTCCCAGGAGACCCCGAAGATGGCATTTAGGACAATTTTGTAGGCTTGGGAACAATCTTGAATGTTGAGGTTTTGTTTCCCATGAACTTGCTGAGTTCTCTGTTGAATTCTCAAACAGGAGCCTGGGATTGTTTCAGCCAGCTAATGGCTACACTTTGAGTTGACCTTTCATTAGTATTCTGTCAGCTGACATCTTGTGCTTGGGCTACTCACCTTCAGCTGAGAGCCACAAGACGAGAGCCCTTTTGTTCTTGCCCTTCAGCTTGTGCCAAAAGCTCATGCCCTTGCCAGGCACAAGGGTTATATACTGGGGGAAGTTGGAGAGAGAAAACAATGAGACACATTCTTCAGTCAGATTTATCTCCTTCTATATCCAGACCAGCCCTACACTTCGGTACCAGGCCTGTAGTCGGGGGGTGGGTACTGGGGACGCTCCACTCTAGAGTTGTACTTTGCCCCCCCCTGGGGTTTTGGGGGAAAATTGTCGTCATTTTAATTTGTGACATGACAGATGACAACCTCCATTTAAAGAATGACAGCTTCTTTTAAGAACAGGAGCAATTTAAGAATAGGATCCTCTGAAAAATTCAGTGAATAAGGCAGAGCGAGTACACAACAAAATCTCATTTGAAAGAGCCCCCCAAAATCTGCTCACTCAAGACTTTCCCTGACTGAGGGTGGATTTTTCATAATCACAATCACCCTATAATTGCTTAAGTGATTCTGAAAACAACAGCCTGTATAGGAGCATGACCTCTGAAGAATTAAATATTAGAACTTTATTTTATAGGCTACAATTAGACTCCATCCCTTGGACTTTCCTTTACTCTGCTTTTCATTTTCATTTTCATGTGTTTTCTACCCAATCAGCAATAAAGAAGCATGTTAGTTTGCCTGCAGTAAGAAGTGTTTATTTATTCTGAAGTCATTATAATGAGTAAGAGCAGGAGTGGGTCCTTATTGCTAAAGGATGAAATAAAGAGAAAACTTAAAGTGATCTGAAAAAATGGCTACTCTTTACTCTATACTCAGAATCATACTGGCTATTTTCTTCTTTTTCTTGATTACTTGATCGCAAAGGAAGAAAACAGTCCTAGAGGAATAGGAATATTGCTATGTACAACACAGTTAGCTATCTGGCTGGCTGAACACCTCACTTGTAACTCAGGCCTAATTTCTGATTTTCCCAATATGTGCCGCTCAGCATGAGGCCTTTTCAGGGTTTCTGGACAGAAAAAAACCAACCCAGCAACCAGTAAAAAAAAAATCCAATTGTTTTCCACAATTACCTTTCAATGGCTTAGTTCGTCCTTTATATAGCAGCCAGTCAAAAAGTTTTCCCTTGATTGTCCAACAGAAAGGAAAATCTAAAGGCCAGGAGTAAGAGTATAAGGAGGGATTTTCAACAAACACACCCTATAGTATTTATTTTCTCTCTGCCCTTCCCTAAACTTGTAGTATGGATGAATTTGTTTTTCAGGTAAAATCTAAAACTGAGATACCTAATGCAGCATCAAAGCCAAGCTCAGGAGCTCACTGTCTTTACCAAAGTAGTTCATTTCATGAAGAATCCAAACACAGGGACAGACCACAGGTGAAAGGGGACTGTAGCTATAAGAAAAGTCAAGCATTTGAGTCTGGTACTCCTGAGGATCTCTCAACAGATTAAAGTTCATTTATGTAAGTTACACACTCTCTGGATGGAGTGATGAGGAAGATCACTGCCTTTCCCTTCCCCTGGTCTGGCCTTCACATCCTATCCACCTGTGGGGTGGGGGGATTGACTGGCATTATGCACCTCTCCCCCCCCATGCCCCACCTAGAATGTGGCTCCCCCACCTAACAAGGAAGGCTGGCTACAGGGCTACCCTTCACAAACAGTTCTAGCCAGGCACAAGGTTTAAGTATTTGGGTAGATTGGAGAGAGGAGGGTAAAACACACAATGCTAGTGGAAAAAAAGGCTGGCATCAACTAAAGCATTCTGTAATCCAATTGGATCCCTTAGGGCAGACAATCTGTACTGGTTTCCAGAGTTTGGAAAAGTTACTTTTTTGAACTACAACTCCCATCAACCCAATCTAGTGGCCATGTTGGCTGGGGCTGATGGGAGTTGTAGTTCAAACAAGTAACTTTTCCAAGCTCTGCTAGTTTCACAGGCCCTTGAAAAGCAAAAAACTGACTGGTGACCAAGTAATGGATTGTTAGACTGCCATGGAACACTTCCTTTCCTGGGAAATTGCCTGCATATCTGCCTTCTATTTGCTCACATGAAATGTGACCAAATGCACACTGAGCTCTTTAAAGTTGATGGAGATTAAGGGACATTACAGTGCTCTATTTGGGATAGTTAGACATTGCCCAACTGGATGCCCAAAGGCAGAGGATCTAGTACACTTTCAACTGGAGTGCCCTTAGAGTTGAGGATCTGAAATCTTGAGCCCCCTATTTTGGGATTAGCAATAACTCTCTTTTAAGCAAAGGTTTGTTCATATTGGCTAGAACAGATTATTATATGGCATATGGGGCTGCTGAATGTGTTCAATTGGCCTTAGAGAAGCAACAAGCACATAGGCAGTTTTGCTAAATGTAACATTTTACCATTCTGATTTGACCACAGCTGGGCTCTGCAGTTCAGAAACCTAACTCTGCCTGCATATTGATTAGGTTTGCTATTTCACAGTTATAGAAATGTGATAAATAAATGTTGTTTTCCTTAAACCATTGGCTTCAATGGGATTGTAACCAGTCTTGGGGACCTGTTCTTGATATACAAGATATCAAGGAAAGCATGTCTTATATGCAGGTTGAATGGGTTGAACCTGAATTTAAATGGAAAAATACATGTGCTGTGTCATCAACAGTAAATGGTTCATATGCATTTAAATGGCCTTGTTGGTTATTAGGCTTTGTGGTAGAGCAGTTGCTTTGTGTGCAGAAGGTTCTAGGTTCAATCACCAGCTTCTCCAGGTACAGCTGGTAAAAACTCCTGTCTGAAACCGAAGAGAGCCACTACTAGTCACTGTAGAGATGACAGTATAAAGCAGCTTCCTAAAT
This sequence comes from Rhineura floridana, assembly GCF_030035675.1. Classification (NCBI taxonomy): domain Eukaryota; kingdom Metazoa; phylum Chordata; class Lepidosauria; order Squamata; family Rhineuridae; genus Rhineura; species Rhineura floridana. The sequence goes on from NC_084483.1 coordinate 56,904,133, forward strand.
TTTTATGTTTATTACAAGGAAATCCAGCCATTTAAATGTGTGTGGGACATTCAGAATTGGCAACATTGCTATGTTTTTGTACCCAAGTTCAAAATGGAAAATGTGAATTAGCTCTAGACAATGTAGATGTAAGCTGACTTGACTACAGAAGTCACCATGGAGTGAAATAAAAATGCAGAAAAAGTTGTCTGGCCCCAGACTGCAGCCTAATAAGAAAGCATGAGGAGGAGGGAATGCTCAAAGTGGAGTGGGTTGTGATTCCACTTCTTTTCTGGAAAACCCATAACCCACTTATTTTCAGACACACCTACCTAAGCTTGGCCTAACCATCCCACTTTGGGCACTGGGAGTAAGGTGCATTTTGGACATTGTCTCAGTAAAATACTTCTTTATTTTCTGTTTGAATTGGAGGACGTTCAGATTTCTGAAGCAAATGCAGATAGCTGTAAACCTAAAACATTAATAGACCAACATATAGGAGATACAGCTAATTAAAAGCTCCTGCTGTAGTCCGCTTTTAGGAAGTGTGAAAGCACTAGATGTTTAATTCACCAGTTCAATAAGAAAGGTGTCACCAAAGGGAGAAATAGTTTAGAAAATCAAAAGTTGTTTCCACTGAAGCACAATCTCATTTACTTGAGTGCAAGCTTATCTGGGATGCAACTGAATGATAGTTACACTGTGTGACTAGAAAACTGTTTAACTGCTACCCCCAGTATATTTGATTCATTATGATATTAATAAAACTCATAGAAAAGATTTTCCAAAGTGTTATAGAAGATTTCCCCCCTAGAGTTCTTTATGTACAGAGAAATTAGGTTTCTGATGGCCCATGATATGATTCATTAATCCAATAAAAATTTTCTCTTGATTGAAAAGTTGCTAATGTAAAAGGACATAATTTTATTTAACTGGTAAGTTTCTACCATTGTGTCATAGCAGTGTAATTAATGCAGAATATTAATTAAAAAGCTGTTTCCTAAGCCAGATAGAGTTAATCATATGCAGGGAGCTAGACAAAAGGTATGATAGGATTTGAGAGCTTTTTTCAGCTATAAATGTTTATTTTTTTTAAAAAAAAATTGAAGTATAATAAAAGCACAGATGTATTTTACAAGTCCATTTGTTGGATATACCTAGTGCATACTAATTACGTGTGAAATATTTCAACTTGTCTATACTGTGTATCTCATTTACAGTGTTTTATAGGCATGAAGGTTGTAAAGAAGACACTACAGTTTATTGGTGTTTGTGTGCTTGGTTAGAATTGTGGGGGTTAAGAACATAAGAACATAAGAAGAGCCTGCTGGATCAGGCCAGTGGCCCATCTAGTCCAGCATCCTGTTCTCACAGTGGCCAGCCAGGTGCCTGGGGGAAGCTGCCTATGTGCTTGTTGCTTCTCTAAGGCCAATTGAACACATTCAGCAGCCCCATATGCCATATAATAATCTGTTCTAGCCAATATGAACAAACCTTTGCTTAAAAGAGAGTTATTGCTAATCCTTGAAAAGTTGAATCCAACTACGCCCCTACCTTCCCAATCATCTGCTCCCACCAGTGGTACATGCCCTGATCACCACTCGCCTAGACTACTGTAATGCGCTCTATGTGGGGTTACCCTTGAAAACGGTTCGGAAGTTACAATTGGTACAGAATGCAGCAGCGCGTCTGATTGCAGGCAGCCGCCGTAGAGATCACATCACTTCTGTGTTGAAGGGGTTGCATTGGTTACCGGTTGTGTACTGAACCCAATTCAAGGTGTTGTTTTTAACCTTTAAAACCCTATACGGTTGTGGCCCAGCCTATCTGAAGGAGCGCCTCCAGCACCGACAGGGATGCCGCTCAACAAGATCAACCTCAGAGGGCCTTCTCTGGATCCCACCAGTCAAAACAGCCAGGCTGGTGAGGACTCGAGAGACGGCCTTCTCAATAGTGGCCCCCGCCCTTTGGAACTCTCTCCCTAGTGACCTACGCCATGCCCCGTCTATAATGAGCTTCCGCAGGACCCTGAAGACTTGGCTTTTTAGGCGGGCGTTTGAGATGGGCTAGTTTTCTACTGTTTTTAAATTTTAATTGTTTTATATACCGTATATTCTGGCGTATAAGATGACTGGGCGTATAAGACGACCCCCAACTTTTCCAGTTAAAATATAGAGTTTGGGATATACTTGCCGTATAAGACTACCCCTGCTGATGACATGCAGGTACTTAGCAGGAAAACTGTCACTTATAAACTTATAAATATTAATATTTGGATTGTCCAGTTGTTTTGTTTTTGTGCCTAGGAATTACCACCAAAAACTGGGGAAAGATGTGAGAAATCTTTTTTTTAAAAGCAACATTAAATGCCTAGACTCTAGTTTCCAACACTATGGAGTATTTATTGATTGATTAAGAGAATTTATATCCTGCCCTTTTGCTGTTAAAAACAGAGCTCAGCACAGCTTACAAATATAGTAAAAACAATAAAAATACACAATCAGAGAAAAACAAGCCAAAATGTTAGGAAAAGGAGTCTTTCACACCACATGCTCAGTTCTAAATACTGTTGCAGCAAGTTTTACAAGTTCCTCCAGTATTCCACTGGTGCAGGCACTCAGACATTCAAAGTATCTGTATGTTTCTTAGGTTTTATAAAAGCAGAGCTTTGCTTAACTCAAAATTTCTTCTCCCTTTGATAACCACATCTACACAGGTTCCACCTCCATACTCAAAATGAAACTGAGCCTGGAAGTGTACAACAACCCCACACATACCTTGCTAATTCGATTGTCAATGCCAGGATGTCTGTCTTATCGACTACTCTCCTGCTCCCCCCCCCACACACACACACACCGGGCATCATGAAAGACCCAGTCCTGGGCTCAGAAAGAAAATAAATATCTGGTCCTCTTCAAAGTATTGATAAGCCTCTTGTTTTAATTGAAATAATAATTATAAATTCTTGTTCTTATCACTAATGGGAGTTAATTATCTTGCATATGCTGCTGTTGCTTCTATGGCTGTAACGGAGTGAGGTTAAAGATAAGTGAAATGCAAATAGGAAAAAAAAAATACAGAAGGCAGTAACACTTTCCTAAATGTAATACCATACCAACCACAACAAGATTCCTATAAGGCAAAAAACTAAGCATCTCACAACCAGTCAGGATTCCTAACCAAAAACCAAAAATATGATAAATGAAGAAATATTTATATAAGCATAACTATCAAATATATTTATTATTTACACAAACTGTAAATATATTTATAGTGCAATCCTAAATTTATTTATTCAGAAGCAAGTCCCAGCGTATTCAATGGGGCTTACTCAAACAGGGACAGAAATGCAACCTCAAGTGATAAGCAACTTCAGTCACACAACCCAAAATTCCGAATCATGCCACTTTACACTGTTTTGCAACTGTTTATACTTGTTTTTATGGTTATTGGATTTTAAATGGCTTTATTTCTTCTTGTGAGCTGCCTTGGTTTGCAACCCTACCTCACAGGGGTGTTGGAAAGACTCCATACACATACGCACACACAGCAGATGTATAAATACATACAGCCCATATAATAGTTTATTGTCAAACCAATTGGTCATTGCAGAAAAATCAGTATTAGTTTTTTTAAAAATCAGTATTAGTTTCCTACAGAATAAAAACTGCAATACCTAAGTAAGCCCTGCCTACTTGCTTTAAAATAGGACTGGGGGGGGGCAGAAAGAGAACACAAACACAATTCTTTTTTACATTCACTCCAAAGTCCCATTGATTTTCAGCACATTCATAATCATGTCTACTCAAGAGTAATTCCTACTGAATTCAATAGGATTTACTCTGGACATATGGGATTAGCACTGTTTTTACCCCCAAAAGCAACTATTGGGAAGGTTTTCAAAACACTGCCCAGGATCTGACTCCTACACACAACGGGGGAAAAACTGAAATGTATATACCTACCCAATTTATGAGATTTTCAGATAAACAGGTGGGGAAACCACAATTTTCTGGCCTCGCAATGAGGTTTTGCAGACACTGCCACCAAACAAACACTTCACTGATTGGCTGAAATCCTGAACGGGCAGGGTTAAAGCTACGAAGTGCTATACAGTAGTTTAAAAAAAGATTTAACTGGGGGGGGTGCCTGACGTTTTTATATATATCTCGAGAACCGCACCACCTAGAAACTTTTTTTTTTTTAAATGAAAGCTGACAATCCGGGCCACCTAAGGGGCTAGCCGGGCGCCGGGTGGCATGCTTAGAATCCGGGTAAAACCTGGCTATCTGGGCAATATGGCAACCCTAATAAGACGACACCCGCCGTATAAGACGACCCCCGACTTTGGAGAAGATTTTCCAGGGTTAAAAAGTCATCTTATACGCCGGAATATACGGTACTGTTTTATCTTGTACGTCGCCCAGAGTGGCTGGACAACCAGCCAGATGGGCGACTAACAAATTTAATAATAAATAAATAAATAAATAAAAAGAGTAGCTTTAAACTGATTACTTGCTCCTTCAGGGTATTCCAGATAAGGATGCATCCCACTAATCTAGTCACGGGAACCACCCACTAACAGAGTCTTTTCTGGATTGTCAGTTTCTTGGCTCTCTTACAATCCATGACCAAGGCCAGATACCAGTTCAGCATATCTACCACCACATCTGCTTGAGTTCTAAAGGAGAACTAGAGTTGTGTGTCATCAGCATACTGATGACAATGCATTCCAAATTTGCAGAGGACTCCACTCAGTGGTTTCATGTAGGTGTAAAAGCATGAATGAGAATATCATACTTTGAGGAACTCCACACCAGATACTCCACAAGGCAGAGCAACATCCGCAAGAACTGGAACTGGCCATCCAGATATGAGCAGAACCACCACAAAGTAGTGCCTCCATCTCCCAGCCCAGTTAGCTGCTCCAGAACGATTCGACGGGCAATGGTACCGAAAATTGCTGAGATGTCAACAGGGCCACACTCCCCCTATTTTTCTGCTGACACAGGTCATCATACAGGGTGACTAAGGCAGACTCAGTGCTGAAGACAGATCTAAACCCTGACTGAAGTGGATCTAGAATCTGTCTCATCTAAGAATTCTTGAAGTTGGTCAGCAAACAGCAAACAGCTGGACAGAACAGACAATGTTGGGCTATATGGGCCAATGATAGGACTTAGTATATAGCAGCTTCATATATTCAGTTATGGAGGCAGATAGATCACAATTCTTCATTCTCGGCATGTGAGGTGAGTGTCTTTGTACTTCATGCATTTTAGAGTTTATCAATTATATGGTAATTATATGGTGAATTGCTTCTGGATTATTATTATTATTGTTAATTTCATAGGAGCAGGATTCAGTATATTCTAATTTTGAGAAAAATATTTGTTAATCAACTAAATCTTGGCATCAAATGTGGGTCACCAAAACAAAATGACAAACCAAACAGTGGCATTGTCAAGTACGGAGAAGGAAGATAGACTTAGAGGTGAATTTTATATTCAGAATAAATGGTTCCTTAGTGGTGTTCTGTCAGTGATTTATTGTTGCCAAGGCCTTAACAAAGCTGTTCAACCTATTGGCTGCATTCCTCCACAAAAAATCAAATTCAGGAATGATGGTTAATTTACATGCACATATAAGAATGGAACAGGTTTTACCAGTTTCCATTCCAGTCAATTTGTTTGTGTCAATTACAAACAAGATCATGGTACACTCCAGAAAGGATGACCAGTGCATGGAAAAAAGGCTACTTTCACTGAATTCTTCCTGCCTGCCTAGATTATTGGAGGGGTGGGGTTGGCACCTACTTCCCATCTTTCCTGCAGGTGATTTTATTGTCAAAGCTGATGGCACTGATGATCTGTTGCTTTGGAGAAAAGAGGTGATCCTTGAGCAGAGTCATGCTGTATGTGAACACCTATGAATTAAGGCAGTGTTTTTCAACCTTGGGTCCCCAGATGTTGCTGGACTACAACTCCCATCATCCCCAGCCATCTTAACCAATGATCAAGGGTGATGGGAGTTGTAGTCCAGCAACATCAGGGGGCCCATGTTGAAGAACACTGGATTAAGGATATTGTGTGCAAGGAATTTGAATTCATACCATATATCTTTGCTTACTCACTACTCCATTTTATACATTTATATGAAATTAGATTCCCTATACTTTTTTGCTGCTTGATCTTGCTTGTTCAATTATAGCTAAATTTCTTTCAATGTAATTTACTGATTCCAGGCTTCAAAGAGACCAATCTGAAGTGGACAGAATCTCATTGTTTGAAATGTCACTTGACATTGGGCCTGAACAAATGCCTAAACATTTAGACAAGTTGAACTACAGAAGTCCTAATATATATCCGGAAGTCATAATTTGCAAAAGCTCTATCTGCAATTTCTATATTTCTTTAAGTGATTTGGTCAGTGGAAATCCATCTGCCAGTCAGCCAAATGCCAAGGCATTATTGCAAAACCTCTCTAGACGCTACAAAGTTATGGGAATATTGTAAATTCCTAATATAATTTACTGTGTAGGTATCAAGTTATTGGAAGAAGATATAACGTCCTAAAGAATTTAGCATAGTCGATTAGCAAAAGCAACACAACAACAACAACAATAAAGAGCTACATTGTTGGGAAGAGCTATAGGTCTGTAGTAGAATGCATGCTTTGTAAAAGGGTCCAGGCTCAATCCCTGTAGAGCCACTGCCAGGCAGATTCGACAAACTGAGCTTATACGGACCAATAGTCTGACTTGGTATAAGGTAGCTTCCTATGTTCCCCTCTATGTGTGTAGATTCAATGGCAAAGTGATATGTGATGAAGGGAAGTTTCTTTCTTCCTTTCTTTAACAAATATCTATTGCTTCCACTAGTCCTGTCGTAGAATTCTCATGCAAAAAAGCAACATGTGCAACATTCAGAGTTTCGATGTCCACTTTAGAGTTAATATCACATTACAAGAGGAATATTTTGTGTTCCTGTTACTATGAGATATGTTAGTATGAAACGGTGAGAATTAAGGTGGTATTTGACTAACTTTTGGCATTAGCACAATGAGGGTCCTGTTTCTCCTTCCCCTTGCGTGTCCTGCACCATCCCAAAAATCTGCTCTGGAGGGTTAGGGAAAAACCCAGAATATATTTAGGAGGCCGACAGGGGAAGAAAGAGATTGTTCTGTCAGGCAAGGAGCAATCGTTGCGCTGATGGAATGATTGCCTTAGCACTATGTTGAATAAAACTCTTAGTAATTGTACTGTTACCTATTCAGAGTGGTAATATGCAAAGTATATATATGATTCTTGATAATAAAATCAGACATCCATGAAACTAAATAATTTTAAAAATAAACTTAATATTTCATACTGGGAAAAATGGATTGCAAATGTAAGAATCATGTAAGAATTCATGTCATGTTTAGCCCTAAAGTAATCGCAGCACAGCTGTAATTCAACTAGATATTTTAAAATGTTATTTAAAATATATCCGTTTAATACTTCATTTTATAAATTAATACAAGCAATACATCTGGAATCAGAACTAAGAAATAGCAGCTTGTGAATCTCCCTTCTGCTACTTCATCCAGGAAGAAGACTACTGCTTTGGGGTGATGCCTAATATGAGTGAAAGAGGCCGTAATTAATTGTACACATATTAGACACGCTAATCTAGAGTAAAAGACTAAAGAAATATCTATGACAGCAGAGCTGGAAGAGTAAACAATTTTGGGATTAATTCAGAGAGCCATGATGCCTCCAGATCAGGGGCTGGAGAACTGGAGCAGAGAAGGTCCAATCCAGAGGTCAGACTAAGAAAAATAATTGTTGAAACTGAAGAAAGTTCTTGAAGTGAACAACAACAAAAATGCTATAACTCATACCTCAAGTGTTTCAGAATACAGGGTTTTCAAAGCTCTGTATCTGTGATTTGTTGTAAAAAAATCAAGGGGGAGTAAGAGTAATATTTTAGACTGCAATGCTGTACAGGCATTTTAAATCCCATTGGACTTCAGTTGTATAACTCTGGGTGGTATTCGGTGCTAGCCCTACTCAGAGTATGACTAGAAGTTAATAGACATCATTGACATAGGCTCATTAATTTCAGTGGGTCTACTCTGAATAGGACTTAGTTGAAAGCAACACTTGTATACAAGATGTACAATCTCCAACATAAATTGCAGTATAATAATAAATGGTAAAACCTGTGTCACTAATAATTCTGACATGTTCCTTGCAGAAATGGCTTTAGTACAATCCCTATTTCACTCACATATCAAGTCATGCAGCATGGTGCCCCAAATGCATAGAACAACAAGCACACAGGTGAGAATTCTGTGATGTGGAACTTTGATGAAAATGACCCTTTGTATAGCAGGAGCACTTTGCATGAAGTAACAAGCAGTCAAGGCTTACAACAAAGTAGGGAGGTTAGACTCAAACTGTATATGCAATCTGGCTTGGGATTAGGGTTGCCAGGTTCCTGGCTTGAGACTGATCCTGTATCTTTAGGAGAAGAGAAAGTCAACCAAGTGCAGGTGTTCTTGCAACACTATAATGAGAAAAACCACAAGGTGGAATTCTCCCTTTCCCCTGCACATCTTTTAAAGTACACAAGACCTCTTGGAGGCTGGGCCTGGCAACCAAGAGGTCTTCTGTTTGTCTCTGCTTTTATGATGGTGAGTAAACAGGAAATATCTTCCTTAGTGAGAAACAAGAATAAGAAGCAAAGTAGATGTCTTTATGAAGAGGATCATTTAACAGGAAGGGGTTCTCCCCAACTCCATCTTACTTTACCAGGGTTCAAAGTCTGCATTTTGCCAGTAGCCTTGATGCAAGAATATTATGAAGGAATTGTTTTTAGGTCTAATTTCTCTAAAGGTGTGATCCTAATTTAATTATAAAATCTGACTTTAGATAGTCCTTCATAAAGGTGGACTAGCCTTTGGACAGAACCATTGGACACCAGAAATAGATTTAAAAAATTATTATAAAAAGAATTGTCCCCAATACAGAATTAATAGGCTTTAAAGATTGCCAGCACTAGATCAAAGTACATACTCACACAATCCAGAGTGTCTTAGAATGACAGAACCCCATGTGAAGGCATTTTACACCCCCGAAGGTGGGACCTCTCAGATTCGAAGAAGACCCCCATTATTTTCCTTGAACTTCATTAAATATCCTTTCCAACTGCCTTTGCCAAACCCACTGTAGCTTCACCAATGAGGTGAACTTCCTTATTGATTCAGCATCATAGCATGACCAATGAGGTGAACTTGTACAGTAGGGCCCCACTCATATGGCGGGTTATGTTCCAGACCCCCTCCTAAAAGCAAAATCCGCAAAAAGCGGAACTCCTTCAGTAAAATGGTGCCCGACGTCCGAAAAATGCTGTAAAAGCAGAACAAGCACCATATGAGTGGGGCCTTACTCTAATTTTAGCTCTGTGATATGACAAGCTGCATCTACTTTCTCTTCATTTTTGTGGGCGATCTGTTGTTGATCTAGCTAGGAGTTTCATCTCATTTGCAAAACAGCTGTTTCTCTTGATATAAACTCCTGTATAGCAACTCATGTGTGCTGAAACCCTGTCTGTTAGGCACACTATGGTCAGCGCTCTGAAAATCATGTTTCATTACTGGCATAATTGCTTTCCTGTAGGAAATTAGGTTTTGGGGGTGTTTTGTGTGGTTTTTGATGTTTTTCTTGCTTGCTCATCTTGAAGAACAGCATGGATCGTAGAAATATTCCATTTAAATGGTTAGTGAAAAAGCAACAGATTTAATCAGTGGGTAGTGAACAGAAACTGTTTGAATTAATTGAGAATAGGTCTCCTCTAATGGTGTTACAATCTTTCTTTCCTGAAGTCTATTACCTCTATGCTATATGCTGCTGTTATCCCTCAGGTAAAAGGGAAAGGGGCATGCAACAGATGATCACATGCCAAGATGTGGATAATTAATCAAAACCTCCTCAGAAATTAAGCTTATGTTAGAAAACTGCAGGATATGTAACCCTGACACATTGGAAGATGAAATGTCCAAAAAAAAAACGTTACAGAAAATGGATTATATGGTGTCTCAACACTGTGCTGAGAGCAGTCCTCCTCCGTGCCTGAGGACTGGAAAGTGGCAAATGTAACGCCAATCTTCAAAAAGGGATCCAGAGGGGATCCCGGAAATTACAGGCCAGTTAGCTTAACTTCTGTCCCTGGAAAACTGGTAGAAAGTATAATTAAAGCTAGATTAACTAAGCACATAGAAGAACAAGCCTTGCTGAAGCAGAGCCAGCATGGCTTCTGCAAGGGAAAGTCCTGTCTCAGTAACGTATTAGAATTCTTTGAGAGTGTCAACAAGCATATAGATAGAGGTGATCCAGTGGACATAGTGTACTTAGACTTTCAAAAAGCGTTTGACAAGGTACCTCACCAAAGGCTTCTGAGGAAGCTTAGCAGTCATGGAATAAGAGGAGAGGTCCTCTTGTGGATAAGGAATTGGTTAAGAAGCAGAAAGCAGAGTAGGAATAAACGGACAGTTCTCCCAATGGAGGGCTGTAGAAAGTGGAATCCCTCAAGGATCGGTATTGGGACCTGTACTTTTCAACTTGTTCATTAATGACCTAGAATTAGGAGTGAGCAGTGAAGTGGCCAAGTTTGCTGACGACACTAAATTGTTCAGGGTTGTTAAAACAAAAAGGGATTGCGAAGAGCTCCAAAAAGACCTCTCCAAACTGAGTGAATGGGCGGAAAAATGGCAAATGCAATTCAATATAAACAAGTGTAAAATTATGCATATTGGAGCAAAAAATCTGAATTTCACATATACGCTCATGGGGTCTGAACTGGCGGTGACCGACCAGGAGAGAGACCTCAGGGTTGTAGTGGACAGCACGATGAAAATGTCGACCCAGTGTGTGGCAGCTGTGAAAAAGGCAAATTCCATGCTAGCAATAATTAGGAAAGGTATTGAAAATAAAACAGCCAATATCATCATGCCATTGTATAAATCTATGGTGCGGCCGCATTTGGAATACTGTGTACAGTTCTGGTCGCCTCATCTCAAAAAGGATATTCTAGAGTTGGAAAAGGTTCAGAAGAGGGCAACCAGAATGATCAAGGGGATAGAGCGACTCCCTTACGAGGAAAGGTTGCAGCATTTGGGGCTTTTTAGTTTAGAGAAAAGGCGGGTCAGAGGAGACATGATAGAAGTGTATAAAATTATGCATGGCATTGAGAAAGTGGATAGAGAAAAGTTCTTCTCCCTCTCTCATAATACTAGAACTCGTGGACATTCAAAGAAGCTGAATGTTGGAAGATTCAGGACAGACAAAAGGAAGTACTTCTTTACTCAGCGCATAGTTAAACTATGGAATTTGCTCCCACAAGATGCAGTAATGGCCACCAGCTTGGATGGCTTTAAAAGATTAGACAAATTCATGGAGGACAGGGCTATCAATGGCTACTAGCCATGATGGCTGTGCTCTGCCACCCTAGTCAGAGGCAGCATGCTTCTGAAAACCAGTTGCCGGAAGCCTCAGGAGGGGAGAGTGTTCTTGCACTCGGGTCCTGCTTGCGGGCTTCACCCAGGCACCTGGTTGGCCACTGTGAGAACAGGATGCTGGACTAGATGGGCCACTGGCCTGATCCAGCAGGCTCTTCTTATGTTCTTATGTTCTTAGCAGTGGGATTCAAAGCTTAAAGAGATAATGCACCTAAAAACATGCTTATTGAGGGGGAAAACTTACAAGAAAAGTATATGCATGCAGAATACTGAAGTCTTTTTTGAGCCTAATACATTGCTGAAATTGCTCAAGAACATTTCATCTGTGTACTAATGTGACCCCCATAAAGCTGCCAAGGTGAACAAGACCCCAAATGATCTGCTGTGTAAGACCCAATCATGCAGGCTAAAACTGCCTTCAGGCCTGCTATATCTTATAATACTCACACCCTTCCTTCCTTCCTTCCTTCCTTCCTTCCTTCCTTCCTTCCTTCCTTCCTTCCTTCCTTCCTTCCTTCCTTTCTTTCTTTTAAAAAGAACACAATGTGTTGATTGCAAACTATTCACATCTTGATCTAGGGAATTTTCCCTTCTCAATTTGGACTCATTTACAATTCATATTATTCATATGGTACAATTTATATTAATCCCTTCTTTTCTTCTTATGCCTTTGTTAACTCACATACCTTACAAAATGTATCTGAGTTTGATGCTAAAATTTAGAAATACAGGGTTGTAAATGCATGAGCACAACAGGACACCTTCCCCTACTTCTGTCCTGCAACTGCCCATGTGCCCTTAATGTCTTCTTTTGAGAGTAGAGGGAACCTACAGACCCGTTTTGGAGACACATGGAGGTCTGCAGAGAGGAGGAGGAGGAAAAGATTAAGTCCCATTTCATGAGCAAAAGTCCACTTGTACAAAGTTGGATTCTACCCACAGGGCCAGCACCAGGCATGACTGAGCCCATGGGCACCAGCCTGCCCCGGGCCCGTGGCACTCTCCGCATGCCACACCTACTGCTCCTGTCACCTCAATGTGTATGCCATGTGCTCTGCGTGCATGGCTGCCATCAACCAAGATGACAGCAGGGGTTTTCCTAAGGGGCTGATGTCCCCACTGCCATCTTTGTTGATGGAACACATGTGTGCTACGTTACACTCGCACATGCTGCCATCAACCAAGATGGTGGCAGGGCAGTAGCCCCCCTTACGTAGCCCCCCTATAGGAGCACCATCTCCCTAAGCAAGCACCCTGTTCATGTGACTACTGATCTGGAGTGTTTGCACCTTATGTTGGGTCAGCGGGACAGACTGGGGATTCTGTTGGTGTACCGCCCACCCCGCTGCCCAACAGACTCCCTAGCTGAGCTGACAGAGGTGGTCTCGGGTGTACTGTTGAGATCCCCCAGACTGTTGGTGCTGGGGGATGTCAACATCCATGCTGAGCCACCTTATCCGGGGCGGCTCAGGATTTCATGGTCTCCATGACAACCATGGGACTGTCCCAATATGCCATTGGCCCAACACATGTAGCAGGGCATACTCTAGATTTGGTTTTTGCAACTGGACATGGAGTAGGTGATCTGAATGTGGGGGGCCTTGCATCGGTCCCTCTGTCATGGACAGATCACTGCTTGTTGAAGTTTAGACTTACAGCGGCTTTTCCCCTCTGCAAGGGTGGGGGACCTCTTAAGTTGGTCCGCCCCCAGAGACTAATGGATCTTGATGGTTTCCAAAGGGCTCTGGGGAGCTTTCCGGCTGATAGGGCTGGCGCTCCTGTCGAAACCCTGGTTGAACTGTGGAATACAGAAATGACCCAGGCGGTTGACATGATTGCTCCTGAGCGCCCTCTCCTCTGTAGAGCTCGTACGGCTCCATGGTATACCCCAGAGCTGAGAGCGATGAAACAATATCGGAGACGGCTTGAGTGCAGATGGAGATGAACTCCTAGTGGATGCAATTATACACTGGTAAGTGCCTATGGTAAGCTGTATTTAGGGGCAGTAAGGGCAGCAAAAAAACAATACAGGCATACCCCGCTTTAACATATGCAATGGGACCAGAGCGTGTATGTAAAGTGAAAATGTACTTAAAGTGAAGCAATTATCTATGCATGTACTGCACTGTAATCGCCACTAGATGGCAGCGGCGTCATGCCATTAAGTGTCCATTATTGCAAAGCGTGTACGTTAAAGTGGAGTATGGTGGAGTATGGAGCATGTACTTTATAGCGAGGCGACTTTAAGTGAAGTGACTTTAAGCGGGGTATGCCTGTATTTTGCTGCCACTGTCAAATCATCACTCTGCCGCCCAGCGGAGCTCTTCACAATTGTCCAGGGACTATTACACTCTGGCCCCAGGGACATGGTAGAACAATCTGAGGCCCGCTGTAATGAATTTGCTAGGCAATTCCAGGATAAAACCTTTAGCATCCGCCAGGACTTAGACTCCAGTGTTATAGCAGGTGAATCAAGCGAGGTATCCAGAGCACAGCCTTGTCCCGATTTCTTGGATGAGTTTCAGTTGGTACAGCTTGAGGACGTTGACAAGGTGCTTGGACAGGTTCGTGCAACCACTTCTGTGCTGGATCCTTGCCCTTCTTGGTTAATAAAAGCTAGCAGGGATGGAACAGCCGGCTGGGCCAGGGAAGTGATTAATGCCTCCCTGCGAGAGGAGATGGTCCCTGGCTGCCTGAAAGAGGCAGTAGTGAGACCACTCCTGAAGAGACCCTCCTTGGACACAGAAAATCTTAATAACTATAGGCCGGTAGCAAATGTTCCATTCCTGGGCAAGGTTCTTGAACGAGTGGTTGCAGGCCAGCTCCAGACACTCTTGGATGAGACCGATTATCTGGATCCATTTCAGTCAGGTTTCAGGCCTGGTTTTGGCACGGAAACAGCCTTGGTCGCCCTGTATGATGACCTTTGTCAGGAGAGAGACAGGGGGTGTGTGACTCTGTTGATTCTCCTTGATCTCTCAGTGGCTTTCGATACCATTGACCATGGTATCCTTCTGGGAAAACTGGCCGAGTTGGGAGTGGGCGGCACTAGATTGTGATGGTTCCACTCCTACTTTGCAGGTCGGCTCCAGAAGGTGGTGCTTGGGGAACATTACTCGGGACCCTGGACTCTCCAGTTCCACAGGGGTCAGTTCTGTCCCCCATGCTGTTCAACATCTACAAGAAACTGTTGGGTTCGGTCATCCGGAGCTCTGGAGTGTGTTGCCATCAGGATGCTGATGACATGCAGCTCTATTTCTCCTTTTCATCTTCTTCAGGTGAGGCTGTCAATGTGCTGAACCGGTGCCTGGCTGTGACAATGGACTGGATGAGGGCTAATAAACTGAGGCTCAATCCACACAAGACTGAGATGCTGCTAGTGGGTGGTTCTTCTCACCAGATGGTGGATGTCTAACCTGTTCTGGATGGGGTTGCACTCCCCCTAAAGGAGCAGGTTCTCAGCTTGGGGGTTCTCCTAGAACTATCTCTGTCACTTGAGGCTCAGGTAGCCTCGGTGGCACGGAGTGCCTGCTACCAACTTCGGTTGGTGGCCCAGCTGCGCCCCTATCTGGACAGGGATAACCTGGCTTCAGAAGTCCATGCTCTGGTAACCTCCAAGTTACATTACTGCAATGCACTCTATGTGGGGCTGCCTTTGAAGATGGTTCGGAAACTGCAGCTTGTGCAAAATGCAACGGCCAGATTGGTAACAGGGACCAGATGGTCCAAACATATAAAACCGATTCTGGCCCGCTTGCATTGGCTGCCTATATGTTTCCAAGCTCAATTCAAGGTGCTGATTTTAACCTATAAAGCCTTACATGGCTTGGGACCACAATACCTGATGGAACGCCTCTCCCGATATGAACCCACCCGTACACTACGCTCAAAATCTAAGGCCCTCCTCTGGGTGCCTACTCCAAGGGAAGCTTGGAGGGTGGCAACAAGGGAGAGGGCCTTCTCAGTGGTGGCCCCCAAATTACGGAATGATTTTGTTGACGAGGTGCGCCTGGCGCCATCACTGTTATCTTTTCGGCGCCAGGTCAAGACTTTCCTCTTCTCCCAGACATTTTAGCATGTGTTTTTTAAATTGTTTTAAATTTTAAAACTGTGTTTTAAATTGTTTTTAAAAGATGTGTTTTAAATTTGTATGTTTGTTTTTGATGTTTTTAGTTGCTGTAAACCACCCAGAGAGCTGTGGCTATGGGACGGTAAACAAATACAATAAATAAATAAATAAATAAATAACTCAGAAGAAGTCTAGGAGTGGGGAGGGCACCTGCGAGAGAAGTAGAAAAGATCCTCAAATGCAAAGATGTATCACTGAACACTAAAGTCAGGATCGTTCAGACCATGGTATTCCCCATCTCTATGTATGGATGTGAAAGTTGGGACAGTGAAAAAAGCGGATAAGAGAAAAATCAACTCATTTGAAATGTGGTGTTGGAGGAGAGCTTTGCACATACCATGGACTGCAAAAAAAGACAAATAATTGGGTGTTAGAACAAATTAAACCAGAACTATCACTAGACTCTAAAATGATGAAACTGAGGTTTTCATACTTTGGACACGTAATGAGAAGACATGATTCACTAGAAAAGACAATAATGCTGGGAAAAACAGAAGGGAGTAGAAAAAGAGGAAAACCAAGCAAGAGATGGATTGATTCCATAAAGGAAGCCACAGACCTGAACTTACAAGATCTGTTGGTTTATAACAGCTGCTACTGGAGGTCACTGATTCATAAGGTCTCCATAAGTTGTAATCGATTTGAAGGCATATTACAAGATCCAAACCTACAACAAAAAGTAGCAATCTTCATACCACATGGGATTAAGGGAAAACACACTTGATTACTACCAGAAACTGGAACAGTAATTGAAACTGAACTGAACTGAACAATTAAAGTAGAAACAGTTAATGGTTACAAATATGGGAGATCTGAGAGATGAAGAAAAAAGGCAACCAATTGCAGTTTTTCTTATAAGAATTGCTGAGTCTCAGTATTTCAGACTTATCTTCTGCCACAGTCAGCCATCAACAAAGCACCTATAACTATGTATATGCAGAACAATTACTATGTTTATTTTTCTGACATCTGACTTAAATGTTTTTTACCCAGCTGCTCTCATTTTCCTATTATCTCTTGAATAAATATAATGAATTAGAGCAAAATTCAAGCTTGGCCAGAAAGAAAGAAAAAGTTCTTTTAGATTTTCCCTTCAGGCAAAGTAAAGGCGTGGTCAAGAGAAGAGAAAGGGAAATGGAGGAGGAGGAGAGAGAAAGAGCCTAAGGGCAAGAGAGGCCAAGAGAGAGAGAGAGAAATAGGACCTTTGCTGCTTGCAGACCTGTGTGTCTGTGTTTGTATGCCTGCACGCACATATCACATCACCTTACATGTATACACACGTACATGGTTGGACACTTTTTCGATGCAGTAATTTTACCATTATACAGCTAGTACAAGAGGACATTTGAACATCCTCATTCAGCACACAATGGTAAGCAGAAGTACACTTAACACTATATGCAGAATCAAGTTTATGCTATGTGCAGTGTTTACATGCACAGACAAATATCTCTGGAGTCCATATGACCACCATAGGCAGGAAACAGCCCATGATATCATAGCTGCCCCACTAGGGGAGGACACAGTAAGGACAGAAATTCCTTGGCTTTATCTTCCAAGGAGGTTTAATGAAGAGGATAATGGCTCATCATCAAATCCTCTACTTAAATATGGGTAAAAGCTTTCGTGTTTGGAGCAGAGGAAACTATAAAGAGGGAATGCTTGCTACCCTTGATGAGCTTGTTTGGAAGATGGACAAAGAATCTTTGCCTTCACACCTTCCAATCCTGGCAAAGACATTGTAGCTGGGGATGATCTGACTCCAGATATTTGATCAAGGACATTCTGGTACCCTTGGCTTAGCCACCTATCAAGGGTGTTTTTTTTAAAAAAAGTGGGGAAAATGCATAGGGTTGAATTCAGTTGTATTCAGAGTAGACCCATTAAAATTCATGAACCTGAATTAGTCATGTCTTACTAACTTTAAAGGGTCTACTAGGAGTAGGATCAACATTGAATATCACCCATAGTTGAATATATATGATGGTCATGCTGTGATAACAAAGAAGGATACTAGAAGAGACAGGTTTATGCAAACAAATAGCAAAGTGTTATCTCTCATGGCATGTAAGCATCTCAGAGAGGGGCCATTTGAGCCTTGTTTCAGCAATACACTTTTTTTTCTATGGAGGTACTATAGTTATCTTTAGTTATTTTCCAGCATATAATGCCATGTCATGCACGCACAGATGTTTAAATTCCTGTACCTGAATGTGTGGAATGTTCTCAGCCTTCCAATTTGCTTTCATATGCATGCACTAATATATCATCATGCAGCTTTAGACTAGTCTGCTGTCTGATGCTAAGATGGCAAAAGTGATGCATGTTGTTTTTCAAAGTAAAATTGAGTGTGAAAGTCCTTAGTCAGCAAAATCTCCACACAAGTTGTTGCTATGTGCCGGCAAGTTGATTACAACTTATGGTGACCCTGTAAATCAGCAACTTCAGGTAGCATCTGTTATAAACCACCCTGTTCAGATCTTGTAAGTTCAGGTCTGTGGCTTCTTTTATGGAATCAATCCATCTCTTGTTTGGCCTTCCTCTTTTTCTACTCCTTCTGTTTTTCCCAGCATTATTGTCTTTTCTAGTGAATCATGTCTTCTCATAATAGCCATCGTGGATTTTTCACATTCCACAATGTGAAATTGAAAATACCCCCCGTGCCATTCTGTTGCTTAACAACCCTCTAAATTTTCATGGCGATACACAAAGCAATCGGAGAGAATAGAGAGTTCAAAGTGTAAAAAGAGAGGGGAAAACCCCAGAGCCCTTTTGGACTTTTTTCTATCAGAGTTCTCATAATCTGTTGAAATTCATTAAAAATCGGCCATGTTCACAGAGTACCTGTAATCCTAATACTGACCTTGCCCCATACTCTGACCTTCATCTCCTGTACTTTAAAAGTTAAAAACAATGCCTGGCTGATTTTTAATTAATTTTAAGAAATTTTCCATTGAACTGTATGATAGTGTCGGGCATGCTCAGTAAGAACCATCAGTGTTCTAAAAGCCAGACTCAAAGCTACTTGGCTTGCCTAATCGGGGCCACACCCACACAAGACTTTGATTTCACATGAGACAGTAATGGCTTCCCTCAGAATCCTGGGAAGTGTAGTTTGTGAAGGGTGCTGAGAGGAGACTGATATTCCCCTGACAGAGCTCCAGTGGCCAGAGTGGTTTAACAGTCAGCCACTCTGATTGAAGATCTGTGAGGGGAACAGGGCATCTCCTAGCAACTCTCAGCACCTTTCACTAACTATAATTCCCAGGATTCTTTGGGAGAAGCCATGAGATTCTTTAGGAGAAGGCCTCCCTAACCACCCTGAGGGGATGGGGCCCGGAGAAGGGGATTGGGCTTGGACCACCCCCTTTTCCATGGCAGGGTGTCCTCGCCTGATTGGGTATGAGTTAGGTCCTGCAAGTGGCTCTGCAGATAATTTACTATGCAATCAAGCATTTAATTATACAGCCATGAGAGTGGCTGTATACTATAGCCATCATGGATTTTTCACATTCTGTAATGTTAAATTGAAAATACCCCCATGCCATTCTGATGCTTCCCATAAGCTCATTTCAAAACAAAACCTTACAAAACTTATAGTCCTGAACTCAGAAATGCTTGCTTAACAACCATCTCAATTTTCATGGCGATACACAAAACAGTCAGAGAGAATAGAGAGTTCAAAGTGTAAAAAAAAGAGGAAAGAAACCCCAGAGCCCTTTTGGACTTTTTTTCTGACAGAGTTCTCATAATCTGTTGAAATTCATTAAAAAATCAGCCATGTTCACAGAGTACCTGTAATCCTAATACTAACCTTGCCCCATACTCTGACCTTCATCTTCTGGAGTTTAAAAGGAAAAAAAATGCCTGGCTGATTTTTAATTAATTTAAGAAATTTTGGCTGGAACCCTATGATAACTTCAGGCGTGCTCAGTAAGAACCAAGTGTCAGAGTTCTAAAAGCCAGACTCCCAGCTGCTGGACTTGCCTAATCAGGGGGCCACACCCACACCAGACTTTGATTTCACTTGATACAGTCATGGCTTCCCTCAGAGAATCCTGGGAAGTGTAGTTTGTGAAGGGTGCTGAGAGGAGACTCCTATTCCCCTGAGAGAATGGTTTAACAGTCAGCCACTCTGTTTGAAGGTCTGTGAGGGGAACAGGACATCTCCTAACAACTCTCAGAACCCTTCACTAACTACACTTCCCAGGATTCTTTGAGAGAAGCCATGACTGTCCAAAGTGAAATGAAGGTCTGGTGTGGATGTGACCAGGGACAACTTTGGTTTAAATTTGGGTGGGAGTCTACATGTGCCTGCTGTAGAATAAAAAGGTGGGGGAACCCTGAAAGGCAATGATACCGTTCACAATGTTTTCCTTTTGGAAAGGAAAGGGGCTTCCCCTCTGCCCAATGGCCACCCATCCAATCTCCTCCCCTCCTCCTCCCCTCCCTGCCCCTTTCCCAGGTCAGTGTGGGACTACAACCTGGGAGACCAGGGTTCAAATCCCCACACGCCCATGAAGCTCAGTGGGTGACCTTGGGCCAGTCATTGCCTCTCAGTCTCAGAGGAAGGCAATAGTAAAACCACCACTGAATACCGCATACCATGAAAACCCTATTCATAGGGTCGCCATGTCAGGATCAACTTGAAGGCAGTCCATTTCCATTTTCAAACATGATTGCACAGAAATAAATCCCATTGAACTCAAAAGTATGCAACTGATCAAACCTACCCTCCCTTCTCCTTCCTATCACCTCCTTCTCGCCACTTCCCTCCCCCTCCCCCTGCAATCTCCTCCTTCCCCCTCCCCATGGTCACTTTTACCTATCTTAAGCATGATTGCTTAATTGTAAATACCTCTGAACTCAGTAAGCATGCAAATGTTCAAACCTGCCCTCCCCTGCCCCTTCCTTTGCCCCTCCCCCTCCAATCCCCTCCCTCCCCCTCCCCTCCTTCTGCTCCCCTCCCTTTCTCCTTCCCTCTCCTCTCCCCTCTCCTGCTCCTCCCTTATGGTCAGTTTTACCTCTCCTAACCATAATTACATAGGAGTAAATCCCATTGAAATCAGTGAGCATGCAAATGATCAGACCCGGCTTTCTCCTCCTTCCCCTCTCCTCTTCCTTCTTCCTCCTTCCCTACCCACTCCAGCCATCCGTCCCTCCCTCCCCCCCGGTCAGTTTTACCTATCCTATGCATGATTGCTTGGGAGTAAACCCCACTGAACTTAATAAACATACAAATGGTCAAACCTGTCCTCTCCTCCCCCTCCTGCCTGCTCCCCTTCCCCTCCTCCCGTGTGCTTCCCCTCCCCTTCCTCCTCTTCCCCTCCCCATCCCTTGTGGTCAGTTTCACCTATCCTAAGCATGATTGCAGGGGGGTAAACCCCACTGAACTTAATAAACATACAAATGATCAAACCTGTCCTCCCCTCCCCCTCCTGCCTGCTCCCCTCCCCCTCCTCCCGTGTGCTTCCCCTCCCCTTCCTCCTCTTCCCCTCCCCATCCCTTGTGGTCAGTTTCACCTATCCTAAGCATGATTGCAGAGGTGTAAATCCCACTGAACTCAATAAGTATGCAAATGATCAATCCATTCTCATCAAGCTTGCACAGGATCCCATTTCTTACCTCCCGTATTAAAAAGCAGAGAAATTCACTAATAGGCAAAAAACCTTGCAGTTCAAGTGCGTACCTATAGCCCACAGATATTTCTATCAAACTTCAGAAAGCAGGGAAATTGGGCAGCTATAGTGAATGCACCAGGGGAGCAGGAGACCTGACCTCCTCTCTGAGATATTGGACTGCCCTACAAATTTTTCAAAATGCAAACACCATTTGGGTTGGTCTTTCTCAGTCCAATCCATTTCCTGTGTAGCTTGGAAGAATTTGGTAACATGTGCCTCTGAGCATATGGTGAGTGGTGGCAACACCCGTAATTAGCCCAAATCATAGAAAGAAGACATGTGCTGTGCTGATCTTGTTTTAGCAGGGAGGAAGCAACATTATTAAGACAGTTGACATAGTTCAGATAGTCACTTTAAATATGTCTGATATACTTTGCAATTTTAGTGACATTTCCTATAGGAAATCATTTTCTTTTGCTTTTATTTCTGTGAATATGTGAAGTACAGCAACGCTTTGCAAAATTGACACAAAAACCCCTCCAAAAACAATTGTGGAATAATGGCACTGACTATTATGCACAATAGTCTCGAGTGGACATCAGGAGTCTCTCAGTTTGCATAAGATAAAACAGTGGGAGGTGAAATATATTCTAGGTGTGCTCTATGTTTTTAATTGACCATGCCCACCTTGCCTTAAATGAAGTGGTTTAAACATAGGCTGAAAACATGCATCTTGGGCAGGTCACGTTTGTTTTTTCCAACAGCTAGAGTCATTCCTGAAGTAGCAACATATTGTAATCAGTCTGATTTTACCTCAAACTGCAGTTTCAGATTCAACTGTTAATGCACCCAAAATAGAAATAGAACATAACCTCCAATTTGAAACACAAAAGGCTGTCTTTGCCATCATATGACATTGACCAATAAAAAGGCTTTGATATTAATAAAAATAAATTTGACACAGGTTTCTAGGCTGAGTAATGAGAGAAATAAATATTATAGATTAGATTATCTGTAGAAACAATAGTAACACAGGAATGAAGCAAAGTAAGAAGAACACCAGCATAAATACAAAAATTTAATTCTCCATCTTTGGTGATTGCAGGTGTTGCCACCACTCACCATATGCTCAGAGGCACATGTTATCAAATTATTCCAAGCTACACAGGAAGTGGATTGGACTGTGAAAGACCAACCCAAATGGTGTTTGCATTTTGACAAATTTGTAGGGCAGTACAATATCTCAGAGAGGAGGTCAGGTCTCCTGCTCCCCTGGTACATTCACTAAAGCTGCCCGATTTCCCTGATTTTAAAGTTTGATAGAAATATCTTTGGGCTGTAGGTACATTCTTAAACCGCAATGTTTTTTACCTATTAGTGAATTATGTGTCCAAAGTATGATAACCTCAGTTTCCTCATTTTAGCTTCTAATGACAGTTCTGGTTTAATTTGTTCTACCACCCAATTATTTGTCTTCTTCGCGGTCAATGGTATCTGCAAAGCTCTCTTCCAACACCACATTTCAAATGAGTTGATTTTTCTCTTCACTTTTTTCACTATCCAGCTTTCACATCCATATATAGAGATTGGGAATACCATGGTCTGAATGATCCTGACTTTAGTGTTCAGTGATACATCTTTGCATTTGAGGACCTTTTCTAGTTCTCTTATAGCCGCCCTCCCGAGTCCTAGCCTTCTTCTAATTTCTTGACTATTGTCTCAATTTTGGTTAATGATTGTGCCAAGATATTGATAATCCTTGACAAGTTCAATGTCATCATTTTCAAATTTAAAGTTACATAAATCTGTTGTCATTATTTTTGTCTTCTTGATGTTCAGCTTTAGCCCTGCTTTTGTGCTTTCCTCTTTAACTTTCATCAGCATTCGTTTCAAATCATTACTGGTTTCTGCTAGTAGTATGGTATCGTCCGCATATCTTAAATTATTGATATGATATTTCTCTCTCCAATTTTTACACCTCCTTAATTTTGGTCCAATCCCACTTTCCGTATATGTTCTGCATATAGATTAAACAAATAGGGTGATAAAATACATCCCTGTCTCACATCATTTCCGATTGGGAACCAATCAGTTACTCCATATTCTGTATGTACAGTAGGGCCCCACTGATATGGCGGGTTACATTCCGGACCCCTGCTGAAAAGCAGAACTCATTGAATAGAATGGCACGCAACGCCCGAAAACCGCAATAAAAGCGGAACAAGTGCTGTATGAGTGGGGCTTTAGTCTATTTGCATCTAATTAAGACCGCTGCATTAGCGAAGCGCCATAAAGTGAAGTGCCGTAAAGTGGGGCCCTACTGTACTCCATATTCAGTAGCCTCTTGTCCAGAGTATAGGTTATGAATTAGGACAATCAGTACCCCCATTTCTTTTAAAGCATTTTATAGTTTTTCATGAACTACACAATCAAAGGCTTTGCTGTAATCTATAAAGCACAGGGTGAAATGAACAATTGAGACAAGGTCATGCTCTGTTAAAGGGTGCAGGATATTTTGTCTTGGGAATCATTGGATTAGGCAAAAACATTTTTCCTGGGATGTCTGAAAAGTCATAGATTCAGTGTGGGGGATTTGTCTTTGTTATTGTTATTTGTTCTGACATCACACAATAAAAATGTAACACAATGTGTGGCGTTCTGAAGCCAGAATAGTCTTGCCTTCCCTGATTATCCTAGAGTGGCTTTTACATGCACTGGACAAAGAGACAATTTTTGTTTTTGCAACTGTCCTTATGTCTGGACAGCTATCTTCATTAAAAAGTTTATTGGTATCTGCTGTGATTAGTTTTGATAATGTCTCCATTAGTTGGCTTCACAAAACAAGTGTTATTTCTCTGTTGGCTTCAAAAATATTTGAAGCAAAAGGCACTATAGTTCACTGCAAATGTTTTCATACGCAAACCTCATTCATTTTAGTGGCCATGTAAAAGCAGATTGTGCCCAAAGCAAGAAAAAATATAGCTTGCGATGAATACAAATTTGTTTTAAATATTAATATCCCATCCTTCAAAGTAGGATGGCTTCAAAACTATTAATAAGCCTACATAAAAGTAAGACAGCATCAAAACCAGAGGCAAGCTTAAATCCAAATATATGAAAATAATAATATTTTAGCCTGCTTCATAAAAATGTGTTTTTTTGATTACCTGGCTTTTAATCATATTTGTAGCATTGAGGTGGGGTGGAGGCACTTTCCTGATCTTCTGGCAGGTGCATTGCTGCTGCTTACAAGGAAAGAGAGGAGGAGGAGGGAGGAGGTGGCAATTGTATGGAATTGGCACACAGAGCAGAATCTCCTCATGATCATAAAAAGGCTCATATGTACCTTTAAACTATGGTAATCCTTCAGCTGCTCCTTTAACTATGTTGCAGTAAGGCCTTAATTTATAAATGCTAATGAAAAGTGCATTCAGCTTTGCACAATTTGGTTTTTTTGTACTGAAAGTTCATGGATTAGATACATCACAAGTATCTTTTTTTAAAAAAACAACACTCAATTATTTTTCTTCTTATTGATATGACTTTCTCACATGACTTAGGGAAATAATTAAGTCTCATTATAAGAAAATGTTTTGTGACCTCCCAGCAAGTGAGTCACTGCTGCTTACTGGAAGGGGAAAGGGAGTCCAGCTTGTTACCTTCCTTGCTGCCTCACCCCTCCACCTCCTGGTAAGTGGGAGCAACTTATCTGTCAGGAGGTGTTGCTGATCGCATGCTGTGGAACACTCTTCCAGCACAGATTTAGCAGGCATCCTTGCCTTTGACTTTCAGGTTTCTCTTAAAAACGTTTTTATGCCAACAGACCGTTTTTATGCCAAAGTAGACAGTCATTTCAGTAATTGTTCTGTATTGCTTTTAAATGTTTTTATGTTGCTGGACACTGCCCTAATGTTTTCAAGAAGGTGATATATATAAACTTTTATAAATAAATAACACTTTGAAAAAATGGTTGGTTGACTGATTCCAAGGACTGGTTCATAGAGTAGCCTCTGAATTAACTCAGGACCTGTGGCACATAGGAATAAAAGCCCATTGGACACTCATGCTTACAATTTCAGTGGGCTTTTTGAACTAGATTTCAATCAATAATATATTATTTAGATGCAAACGTAAGTGGAGCTGCTTTTAAAAATAAATGAATAATAGCACACATAGAGCCAGCACAAAACCATCCACAGCTTTTCTATGCGGACAGGAGATTGTTTGGCTTATTACAGAAAGTGAAAAACAAAGGCAAAAAAGTGCAGTGAGGGGGAGTCTTGGAACCAGCCAGAGCTGAGCTCCTACGCTTAGTCTGTTCTGTTCTGCCTTCTTAGCCTATCGAGAGGAACAGCCCATAAGGGTTAATGAAGTAAAGAAAACCGTAAGCAGGAGGGAATATTGGTGACAGTTGGAGGAGGTCTCACTCATGAAAGAAACAAACAAGAAGAATCATATAAAGCTTTATGTTAAACCTTTAAAAAATGAACAGGAAAGCTGCTGTTTTAAAAGATCCCAACTTCACTTGACACATTTTTTATTCATTTATATTACAATAAAGTTTTACTGTTGCTTTGAGAGAGACATAGGGAGCAATCCAACTCACCCTTCCGCTGGGCTGGGGTGAGTTGGATGCTGCGGATCTCTGGTGGTGCCGGGAGGCTCCCAGCTACACGGGCTGTGCCAGCCTCCACTGGCAGCAGTCCTCTGCTACAGTGGAGATGTAGCTCCGCCAGGAGACTCCCAGTGCCACCATGGGTCCATCAGGGATGGCGAGCCCAGCAGACAGAGGCCTGGCAGAAGCCATCGGAAAGTCCCAAAAGGGGTGTTCCGGAGGCATGGTGTGGAAGGAGCCACCGGGGGAACTTACCCAAGATCCTTCTCACGTTCAGACCCCTCCCCCAGGTCCTGATCTCCCTTTGGATGCTGCCAGCCAAAAGGCCGGCAAAGTAAAAAAAAACACCTCCCATTCAGGCTTACAGAGAGTCCTTACTGCCCAGGACTCCTGTTGGCTGGAGCTGGCACTTTCCAGCCGGCTCGTGTGTGTGGCTCCTGATGGAGCCAGCATTCAGCCGGGCTGGCAGCTCCTGAACAGGAGGAGGATCATGCAGAGCTTTTCACTGGCTCCTCCTCCACCCCCCCTTCCGCCGGCTGCCCGGCAGTTGGATTGGTCCCTTAGAGAGCAATCCTAACTATAGGAAACTTGTGTAAATTATTCTGGCATAAGTTATGCCACCATAAATTTCCCCATTCCAAATTCAATTTTACTGGCTAGGTTCCACCAGTTGCTAGGTCATGAGACCAAGCTGAAAGGGTTTTTAAAAAAGTGTACATCTCCCTTGCCCCATCCTGCCCCTGCCATGCCCCTTTTTGGGGTCTTAGGCTGGAGTAAGCTATACCAACAAGTTCCACCAGCTAAGCTGCGCTGAGGGGTTTATGCTGGCAAATTTGTATTTTAAAACTGTTGAAATCTGTCCTGGGACGTTTGGGTGAAAAGTGGGTAACAAATTTATTATTATTATTATTATTATTATTATTATTATTATTATTATTATTATTATTATTATTATTATTATTATTATTATGGGAAGAAGGGCAGGATAGAATAATAATGATAATTATTTATTTTATTTATTTATTTGTTTCATTTTTAGACCGCCCATAGCTAGTAGCTCTCTGGGCGGTGTACAAAACAGATTAAAAATACAATATTATAATAAAATCAATCACATATATCAACAACAATATTAAAATAAAGTGTAGACATAAACATTAACATTAAAAACATTAAAAAGCCTGGGAGTACAGCCAGGTCTTAACCTGGCGCCTAAAAGAAAGCACCGTAGGCGCCAGGCGTATCTCTTCAGGTAAGCTGTTCCACAATTCGGGGGCCACTACAGAAAAGGCCCTAGATCTGGTAACAACCCTCCGGGCATCCTGGTGAGATGGTACCCGGAGGAGGGCCTTAGATACTGAATGAAGTGAACGGGTAGGTTCATAGCGGGAGAGGCGTTCCACAAGGTACTGTGGTCCCACACCGTGTAAGGCTTTATAGGTCAAAACCAGCACCTTGAATCTGGCTCGGAAACAAATAGGTAGCCAGTGCAAACGGGCCAGGATAGGTGTTATATGCGCAGACCGATTGGTCCTCGTCAATAGCCTGGCTGCCGCGTTTTGCACCAGCTGAAGTTTCCGAACTGTCTTCAAGGGCAGCCCTACGTAGAGTGCATTACAGTAATCCAGTCTAGAAGTTACCAGGGCATGAACAACTGAAGCGAGATCGTCACTGTCCAGATAGGGGCGTAGTTGGGCTACTAAACGAAGATGGTAAAATGCATTCCGAGCCACCGAGGCCACTTGAGCCTCAAGCGACAAGGAAGGGTCAAAAAGGACCCCCAAACTACGAACCTGTTCTTTCAAGGGGAATGTAACCCCATCTAGAACAGGATGAACATCCACCATCCGGGCAGGGAAATAGCTCACCAACAGTGTTTCAGTCTTGTCTGGATTGAGTTTCAGTTTATTAGCTCTCATCCAGTCCATTATCGCGGTCAGGCAGCGGTTATAATAATGATAATAATACATGAAAATGAAGGTGTCCATATATATGTAAATCTTTGCAGCTTGGCCTATCTGTATTTTCATTCTACGGTATTGTTTATATCCCTGTAATTATTTTAAATGAACATAATTATATATTCACGGTAAATTTGTTTACAAACTGTTTGGGTCTATGACCGTAATAAAGTTGTATGTATGATAATAATACATCTTCATCATCTCTGGCTCAGCCAGATGAGGGACAACACAAGATCCACCAAGTTCAAACTTTCTTATCCTGATCAATCTTGGATTTGGATTGTGCTATTAGAGTGCTTCTAGAGGGGTGTTTATGGTGGGATTTTTGCTCCTGATGCATGCAAGCTTTTTTACAGTGTCCACACAATGGTATTGTCATCAAAATGGCAGCCTGCATTCTCCACCTCCACCTTTACCTCCACATCCATCACAATTTACTGGGAACTTACCTTTTCCAGGGTAATATTACACAGTTTTTTTGAAAGTGTGGTTTATAAATATTTAAATAAAAATTAATAAAATAATTTAAAAACCTGTTGCTGACAACCTACTTTCAATATCTTCATGAACCAGCCCCACCTGCAAGCACTTTGATTATAGTTTTTATATCGCTTGTATTAAACTTTTTTTAAAAAAGTGTTATTTAAACATTAAGTGTGCGTGGGTATACCTACAAGTATGAGGACAGGTGTTTGGGTTATTAAAGCATAACAGCAGTTAATAAGTACAATATGTCAATAAGATACCTTTTCCCTGTTGACATTTGGGTTCCACTTCAGGCAGCAAAGTGTCTTGGGCTGGCACTATCTAGGCCAGTGCCTTTCAACCTTTTCAGACCCAGGTCCCATTTTTAACCGAAACATGCATCTGAAGACCAACTTTTTTATTCCCCCCCCCAATATATATATATATATATATATACCAGTAGTTCTGTTGTTGCGCCATCCACTTTAGATAAGGCTGCAACCCAGTACTGGGTTCCATCCCACCAGGTGGAGACCAGTGGTCTAGAGGAAAGTACATGCACATGAATGTATGCATGCCATTGAGATATTAAAATAGTAGTGTTACATGTGCAACTCTTGGATAGTGTGAGATATAGTCTCTCTGCATTTTCTCTGAGCAAGAGCATTGATTTAATTTATAGAGTTCTTCTTTAAAGTATACATCAAAGATGCACCAAGACCTCTCTAGGGCTATATTAAAGGACATAAAAATGTTAAGTCAAATGAAATTAGGGGATCAATAAAGCCTTTGAGTAACAACCCACCCTATTTCTCTCCTGTGAGAACTCCTGGACCGAGAGCAGCACGTATTTATGCAGCATTCCTTACTTCTGTTCGCCACATCCTAAACTGCCGATGAAATCCCCACCTTGCAGTACCATGGGTATTCTCTTTATACAGGTGTACTACTATTTCAAATTGTTTTATAATTAGAAAAATAGCCTTGTGGTGCTCATGTTCCCATGCTCAGAAAATTGCTAATCCAGCCCTCACGTGTTTTTAAGGCCATTTAGAAAAGAAGATTAAAAAAAACCCACTAACATTTATACTGATCTGAAGCTTTTTCAGTAGTGTATTGGCATTGAAAATGTCCTGCAAACATGACTATTTTCCATTTCTGGTTTGACTCAGTCTGAAGTGAAAATGAGAAAGGAAAACTTTGAGCTGAAACTTTTGATATGCATTTGTTGTTCTTTATTATACAGCGACGAGAGTGACTGTATACTATAGCCACCGTGGATTTTTCACATTCCGCAATGTTAAATTGAAAATACCCCCATGCCATTCCCATAAGCTCATTTCAAAATAAAACCTTATCAACCTTACAGTCCTGAACTCAGAAACGCTTGCTTAACAACCCTCTCAGTTTTCATGGTGATACACAAAATAGTCAGAGAGAAGAGAGTTCAAAGTGTAAAAAGAGAAAGAAAAAACTCCAGAGCCATTTCGGACTTTTTTCTGTCAGAGTTCTCATAATCTGTTGAAATTCATTAAATATCAGCCATGTTCACAGAGTACCTGTAATCCTAATACTGACCTTGCCCCATACTCTGACCTTCATCTTCTGCAGTTTAAAAGGAAAAAAATGTCTGGTTGATTAATTTAAGAAATTTTGGCTTGAAGCCAGTGATAACTTCGGGCATGCTCAGTAAGGACCAACTGTCAGTGTTCTAAAAGCCAGATACACAGCTGCTCGGTTTGGCTAATCGGGGCCACACCCAGACCAGACTTTGATTTCATTTGAGACAGTCATGGCTTCTCTCAAAGAATCCTGGGAAGTGTAGTTTATGAAGGGTGCTGAGAGGAGACCCCTATTCCCCTGAGAGAATGGTTTTACAGTCTGATTGAAGGTTTGTGAGGGGTACAGGGCGTCTCCTAGCAACTCTCGGCACCCGTCACTAACTACACTTCCCAGGATTCTTTGAGAGAAGCCATGATTGTCCAAAGTATAATAGAGGCCTGGTGTGGATGTGGCCAGGAACAGCTTTGTTTTACATTTGGGTGTGAGTCTACATGTGCCTTCTGTAGAATAAAAAAGTGGGGAAAATGCTGAAAAGCAATGATACTGTTCACAATGTTTTCCTTTTGGAAAGGAAAGGGGCTTTCCTTCTGCCCAGTGCCCACCCACCCAATCTCCTCCCCCCTCCCTGCCCCTCCCCCAGGTCAGTGTTGGACTATGACCTGGGAGACCAGGGTTCCAATCCTCACACAGCCATGAAGCTCACTGAGTGACCTTGGGTCAGTCATTGCCTCTCAGCCTCAGAGGAAGGCAATGGTAAAGCCACCTCTGAATACCATTTACCATGAAAACCCTATTCAAAGGGTCGCCATAACTCCAGTTGATTTTCAATTATGATTGCCCAGAAATAAATCCCACTGAACTCAAAAAGTATGCAAATGATCAAACCCATCCATCCTTCCCCTCCCTCCTACCCCTCCTACCCCCTCCTTCTTGCCCCCTCCCTCCCCCTTCCTTTGCCCTTCCCTCCCCCTCCCCTTCCAATCCCCCTTCCCCCTCATCCCCCTCCCCTTCCTCCTCCCCATGGTCAGTTTTACCTATCTTAAGCATGATTGCATGGAAATCAATATCATTGAACTTTATAAGCATGCAAATGATCAAACTTGGCCTCCTCTCCCTCTTCCTTTGCCCTCCTCCAATATGCTCCTTCCCCTTCTCCTCCCCCATGGTCAGTTTTACTTATCCTAATCATGATTGCATAGAAGTAAATCCAATTGAACTCAATAATCATGCAAATGATCAGACCTGCCTTTCCCCTCCTTCCCCTTCCCTTCCCTTTCCTCCTCCCCTCCCCTCTTCCTTCTTCCTCCTCCCCTACCCACTTCAGCCCTCCTTCCCTCCCCCTTGGTCAGTTTTACCTATCCTAAGCATGATTGCACGGGAGTAAATCACACTGAACTCAATAAACATGCAAATGATCACATCTGTCCTTCTCCCCTCCCCCTCTTGCCTGCTCCCATCCCCCTTCTCCCCTCTGCCTTTCTTCCCCTCCCTCCTTCCTCCTCCTCCTCCCTTCCGCATCCCCTGTGGTCAGTTTCACCTATCCTAAGCATGATTGCAGGGGAGTAAATCCCACTGAACTCAATAAGCATGCAAATGATCAATCCATTCTCATCAAGCTTGCACAGGATCCCATTTCTTACCTCCCGGATTAAAAAGCAGGGAAATTCACTAATAGTCAAAAAGCCCACAAATATTTCTATCAGACTTGAAAAAGCAGGGATATTGGGGAGCTACAGTGAATGCACCAGGGGAGCAGGAGGCCTGACCTCCTCTCTGAGATACTGTACTGCCCTACAATTTGGTCAAAATGCAAACCCAATTTGGGTTGGTCTTTCTCAGTCCAAACCACTTGCTATGTAGCTTGGAAAAATTTGGTAACATGTGACTCTGAGCATATGGTGAGTGGTGGCAACACCTGCAATCAGCCCAAATCATAGAAAGAAGACATGTGCTGTGCTTATCTTGTTTTAGCAGGGAGGAAGCAACATTATTAAGACAGTTGACATAGTTCAGATAGTCACTTTAAATATGTCTGACTTACTTTGCAATTTTAGTGAAGTTTCCTATAGGAAATCATTTTCTTTTGCTTTTATTTCTATGAATATGTGAAGTACAGCAACACTTTGCAAAATTGACACTAAAAAAACTCCAAAATTAATTGTGGAATAGTGGCACTGACTTTTGCAGAATAGTCTCGAGTGGACATCAGGAGTGTTTCAATTTGCACAAGATAAAACAGTGGTAGGTGAAATATGTTCTAGCAAAATTCTAGGTGTGCTCTATGTTTTTAATTGACCATGCCCACCTTGCCTTAAATGAAGTGGTTTAAACATAGGCTGAAAACATGCATCTTGGGCAGGTCACGTTTGTTTTTTCCAAAAGCTAGAGTCATTCCTGAAGTAGCAACATATTGTAATCAGTCTGATTTTACATCAAACTGCAGTTTCAGATTCAACTGTTAATGCACCCAAAATAGAAATAGAACCTAACCTCCAATTTGAAACACAAAAGGCTGTCTTCACCATCATATGGCACTGACCAATAAAAAGGCTTTGAAATTAATAAAAATAAATTTGACACAAATTTCTAGGATGAATAATGAGGGAAATAAAATTTTCTCATTTAGATTATCTATAGAAACATTAGTAACACAGGAAAGAAGCAAAGTAAGAATACCAACAAACATACAGAAATATAATTGTCCATTTTTGGAGATGGCAGGTGTTGCCACCGCTCACCATATGCTCAGAGGCACGTTACCAAATTCTTCCAAGCTGCAAAGCAAGTAGATTGGACTGTGAAAGACCAACCCAAATTTTGTTTGCATTTTGACAAATTTGTAGGGCAATCCAATATCTCAGAGAGGAGGTCAGGTCTCCTGCTCCCCTGGTGCATTCACTATAGCTGCTCAATTTCCCTGCTTTTAAAAGTTGGATAGAAATATCTGTGGGTTATAGGTACGTTCATAAACCGCAAGGTTTTTTGCCTATTAGTGAATCTAAGTTGTGTTTTCCAGAAAAGATTATAAATCAGTTGGGCAAGCAGTGCCTGTTGGCAGAATTAAAATTCATTTAACTTGCATTGTGGATCATTGAAAATATAGTTCAACTTTTTAAAGCTCAGTGCCCCAGTCATTTTCAACCTTTTGCCTCATTAACTGCATTTATATTAAAATACCCCTCAATTTAAATGAGACAATAATTATAACTCCTAGGATCAAATGAGATATTACTGCAATGAACAACTCCAAAATGAGATGCAAATAGCTTACTACTGCTGCATATCTGCACTGGTCACATTGATTTCCCCCCCACACACCTGTATTACAATATTGCATACATGCATTGCATGCATCTAAACACTAAGACATGGGGTGGGTCAGGGTATCTTTCGCTCGGGAGAGGAAATTTTATTTGAAATGTATTGTTCTTTTACTGTATGTTGTTGAATTGTGTTTTGTTGAAATATGACTTGTATTTTAATATGTATTTTGTATTTTCCTTTTACATGTGTTTAATTGTGGTAGCCTATGGCTCTGAGCAATAAAGATTCATTTCATTTCATTTTCGTATTGCATACTGATAACAACCTAAAGTATGTTAGATTTTAAATACTTAGGGAGAATACAGAATAACAGTTTATGACTCCTGAATATGTGGTGGTGCCACCTATATAGGGTGTACTGTACTCTCCACCTCCTTTTATAGTGGTGTTCATTCCTTGACATGAACCAGGCTTTTGATGGTTAATGTCTGTCACACTGTGCCAACCTTCCTGACACCTTGCCCATACCCTTCTCTCTCCCCATAAGCAGCAGGATATCACTGCCAGGAAACTAGCTTTGTGGCTCTGCCCTGCTGGGCAAGCTTCTTCTGTTAATAGGTTACAAACTTTCCTAGTGCACAGAACTTTCTTTCACTTTTAAAGTGTCATTTGAATATTTGTGTATCCTGACTTTTTTTCTTAATGCTGCAGCAACCATTTGTGACATGTTATATTATTAGATATTAATCACTTCTGTGATATTTTATATTATTAGATGTTGAATCACACACCTAGTGTAATTGATTGGGGGGGTCATTCATACATCACTCTAAACCATAATTAATCTTAACTATGGTTTAAAGGTGAACATACAAGACAGTGCATGGGACTAAAATTGCAGGTGCTTTGCTCCTCTCCTGCTGCTGCTGCTGAGAGCTAAGCCATGATTTGGCTTAGCATTACATCTATCCCTGGGTTCATGTTTTGCTTCTACCAAATACACGAATGGTAAGCCAGTAGCAAAGTGCCCACAGTTTTAGCCCTGTGTACTAACACACTACACATTCACCTTTAAACCGTCATTAAATTTAACTATGATTAAAATAACATGTGAACTAGACCAATATTCATTAAAGTATATTTCTGTCTCCTACAAATAATAGGCAACAGTTACATCTAAGAACATAAGAACATAAGAACATAAGAAGAGCCTGCTGGATCAGGCCAGTGGCCCATCTAGTCCAGCATCCTGTTCTCACAGTGGCCAACCAGTTGCCTGGGGGAAGCCCGCAAGCAGGACCCGAGTGCAAGAACACTCTCCCCTCCTGAGGCTTCCGGCAACTGGTTTTCAGAAGCATGCTGCCTCTGACTAGGGTGGCAGAGCACAGCCATCATGGCTAGTAGCCATTGATAGCCCTGTCCTCCATGAATTTGTCTAATCTTCTTTTAAAGCCATCTAAGCTGGTGGCCATTACTGCATCTTGTGGGAGCAAATTCCATAGTTTAACTATGCGCTGAGTAAAGAAGTACTTCCTTTTGTCTGTCCTGAATCTTCCAACATTCAGCTTCTTTGAATGTCCACGAGTTCTAGTATTATGAGAGAGGGAGAAGAACTTTTCTCTATCCACTTTCTCAATGCCATGCATAATTTTATACACTTCTATCATGTCTCCTCTGACCCGCCTTTTCTCTAAACTAAAAAGCCCCAAATGCTGCAACCTTTCCTCGTAAGGGAGTCGCTCCATCCCCTTGATCATTCTGGTTGCCCTCTTCTGAACCTTTTCCAACTCTATAATATCCTTTTGGAGATGAGGCGACCAGAACTGTACACAGTATTCCAAATGGAGCCGCACCATAGATTTATACAACGGCATTATGATATTGGCTGTTTTATTTTCAATACCTTTCCTAATTATTGCTAGCATGGAATTTGCCTTTTTCACAGCTGCCGCACACTGGGTCGACATTTTCATCATGCTGTCCACTACAACCCCGAGGTCTCTCTCCTGGTCGGTCACCGCCAGTTCAGACCCCATGAGCGTATATGTGAAATTAAGATTTTTTGCTCCAATATGCATAATTTTACACTTGTTTATATTGAATTGCATTTGCCATTTTTCCGCCCATTCACTCAGTTTGGAGAGGTCTTTTTGGAGCTCTTCGCAATCCCTTTTTGTTTTAACATCCCTGAACAATTTAGTGTCGTCAGCAAACTTGGCCACTTCACTGCTCACTCCTAATTCTAGGTCATTAATGAACAAGTTGAAAAGTACAGGTCCCAATACCGATCCTTGAGGGACTCCACTTTCTACAGCCCTCCATTGGGAGAACTGTCCATTTATTCCTACTCTCTGCTTTCTGCTTCTTAACCAATTTCTTATCCACAAGAGGACCTCTCCTCTTATTCCATGACTGCTAAGCTTCCTCAGAAGCCTTTGGTGAGGTACCTTGTCAAACGCTTTTTGAAAGTCTAAGTACACTATGTCCACTGGATCACCTCTATCTATATGCTTGTTGACACTCTCAAAGAATTCTTTGAAAGAATCTAAACAATGCATGACTTGTTTATTGGTTATTAAGAACAATCCAGTCTAAATTAAGCATTATCAGTCTCATCGCTTTCAGTTGGAAGAGACTTCCAAATGAAATTAATGGGACTTAAAAGTGCTTAACTTTCACTGGACTGTCCCATGTTTTCTAGGTGGTAAATGGCTGTTACTTTAATATTATGGATTTTTCTCAAAGGTAGACTCTCATAAAAGTCAATGTTTATAAAATGTGATAAATTATTTCACAGCTAGGGTTACAATTGCAGAAGTGCAGGTGGTGTGTATTAGCCACATGCAGTGCAATTTATTATGTTTTGACTAATAGGCAATCTGGAACACATAGGCAGAACACAATTCGTCAGAATTCCCTAGTAGTAGAATGCAAATGGCAGACTGACATTAAGCTAAACTTGTTTTGGGGCCAGAATCCAGTTAAGCCTTTTTCTTTTTGTCATTAAGCGTTGTTGCTAAAAAAAAAAAAAGATGACAAATTACTTTCTATTTAATTCTCATTCTTGAGCAGTTAGCAAAACAACAAAAATGTCAAGGAGAAGGTAACAGGCAAAATATGTGAAATGTTATCTTACACTTGATGAAGGATTTTTTGGAGAAATCTTTCAAGCTTGCAAAGCACTTCGTGCACCGGTAAGAAGCATGGACCTTGCTTGTGATTGCACAGCAAGAAAGATTTAAGTGTTCATAAAATTTCAGAGAAACACCAACAGTAGATATTTTCTGCTGATTATTTTGTTGTTGTTTTGTAGTAGAGCCATTCAATTCCTTCAAAGAGAATAAAATTACACACAAACTGAAGAGATCTTTACATATTTAAATGTATAAGTAACACAGCATGGATAGTGCCCCATTTTTGCATCTTTAATGTCATATATAATTGTTAGACACAGCTGTGTGTCTAATTCTAGTTTTGCGGGGGCCACAAACTATGATTATGTAGAGGTGAGTCTCCTTGATTTTAATAGAACTTACATCTAAGGCAATATAAACCATAAGCCTGAATGTTTTGTGAGGTTAGAGCTTTTAAGAATAAGAGAAAGGAAATAGTCACTGCAACCCTGTTGAGTTGTTTGCCATTTATTGGATTTTCAAGAAAGGTCACTTAAAGTCTGCTTCCTAATCCATTATTACATGAGACTGATATTTTAGCTTTGAGCCAAATAAATTATAAACCTTTAAAAAAGTTGTTCAGCTTCTAATAGGCTAAAGAATTAAATTGGATCATCCACTGAGAACTGGATGTTTGTCCTTATCCAGGTCAGCTAAAGGTCAGTTCTACACCTAGTGGTGGCTTATTATGCAGGGGTGTCGTCGACCAGGGACTCAGGGGGTCTTGGACCCCTTACTTTTTTGGAGGAGCCAGGTCCCAGCAAGGTCCCTATATCTCCAGCATTCTGTGAGCCAATCAGCATTAAAGGAGAATGTGTTGACTAGAAGTGTTTAGCATGCTTCTTTGTCCTTTCCTGTTGATTGGAGCCAATCACAGTGAAAAGAGGTGAGTCAATCACCGAGAAGACTCTTCTCAGTAACTAACACACTCCCCTTTCATGCTTATTGGCTCCTAGGGATGTCTATTGTTATGGGAGAAGGCATTAACAAAGCAGTATTCAAACCTGGCCAGATTATTCTATAATCTTAGAAGGTTGTATCATCTTAGAAGCAGTGTGGCAATGAGGGGGTGTGATTGTGACTATCATGAAACGACCCTTCGTTTCTAAATTTGACACTACACTGCTATTAGTATGACATAAAAAGTGTACTTTACTAAATAAGAAGTACCCAAACAAGAACAAATACCTGCTTCTTGATCTCAGGAACTGTCATGCAAAATTTGATTACAATTATCAAGAGGTGTATAAATGCACAGCAAACAGATAAACAACTTTCCAAAATATATAATAGATACTATGGCAAACCTTTCCAAGTGACTTTGTGAAGCAAAAGTTATTTATTTATTTATTTTAAATATTTATAAATCACACTTTGATAGAAACAGTAACAAGGTGGTATACAACATAAAATGCAATACTACAACAGCATCAGTAAAAACATCAAAAACATGTCAATAAAAATAGTTTGAACATTTGTGCATGCAGTCGAACAACCACTTGAAAGGGGCTGGTGCTGCAATATACAAAATGCTGGTTGAACATTCTGTGGACTCAGCAGAGGGTCTCAGGTTAGCCTGGGAGGCAATTAAATGAAGAAGAATGGAATGTGATTTGGAGCAAACTTCCGCTACTCACAATTTGCTCTCAGTTTCAGGAAAGTAGATTAAAAACTGTATTGCGATGGCATTGGAATCCAACTTATTTATCTCACATTATCAAGACCATCCCACCCTTCTGTTGGGGGGGGAGGTGCAGGGCGAAGAGTTCTCAGGTTCACTTGTGGTGGGAATGTTGTAAAGTTGCTCCTGTTGGGAAGGCTGTGTTCTCAGGGATTTCATGTGTAATTGGCAGGATGATCAAACCCAATCCAGCTTTGGTTTTGTTACCTATAGACACTTCAAAGACCCACCCCTAATTCATAAGGAATTGGTCTTTTTGATGCTAGCAGCAGTGCAAAAGGAAGTGGCACAGAACTGGAAAGATCCTGACGGCCCTTTAAAGTGTGGCTGGTATGAAAGAATCTGGGGCAGAACGGTTGACAAAATATAGGAAGGTGGTCAGGGGGTAGACAAAACATGATCAATTTGGTAAGACATGGTTTCCATTCCTTAGACATATTAATGAAGTCACACATTTTCCAAGACCTCCACAGTCACAAGCAGTGTTGTGGAGAGGGTACTTGGTAAGGCTACAAAAGGATACTACCATATTAAGGAGTGCAATTGATTATTCTCATTTTTGGTGGTTCCTTGGCCTGGAATATGAACGTTCATGGAATTGTATAGTCTTCACACTATTGAAGTGTTGTTTGTCCTTTGAGGTTTGTTTGTATTTATTGAATATCAATAAAAATAGTCAAAAATAACAATGTTTTTAAAAGACATCTAAAAAAATGCTGGGATGACCCCTTCCACACTTCTATTGGCAAGGAATTCCACAGGGCTGGGACTGCCACACTGCTAAAAGTCAGTTGATATGGAAACCTTTATTCTTGCATGTACAAATAAGTGACTTGGTGAGATCCAGAGTTGTGTGAGAGGAGGCTGCTTGTGGAACAGGCCTTGCCCACATCCTCCATCCCCTACAGCTCCTTACTAGGGATGAAAAGATCTGTCAGTTTAGATTCTCTCCGTTTCTCATTTTTCTAGTCTTAAGTTTTGCAGCAATTTTCATTTTTTTTAAAAAAAATCCTCATGAAAATTCTTCAGCATTTTAGTGCAAATTTCTGCTACTATAAACACATTTTTGTATGCAGTTTTGACTAATGTGCCTATAGTTGCAAGCATTTTTCCTAAAGAATGCATTTTTGTATGTTATTTTCACTAATATATTCATTTTTATGCACATTTCCCCCTTATATATGTATTTTTTAAAACATTGGCTGGAGATTGCATCACAAAATTTGGGTAAGTGCAAATTTTGAAGGATGGTTGCACTGTAGTTCTCACATTGTTTTGGAAAGTGTGAATTTGATAAATTTGGCTTCAAATGTGAATCAAATTGGGTTTCTCCCCCATCCCTACTCCTTACACAGTCTATCAGGATGCTCCAGAAGAATGTGGAATGTGGCTCAGGGAACTGTAGTGGGAAAAGGAATCCACAAAAATCAGGTGGAGGCACTGAATCTACCCTCATATTTTAAATATATGGAAAGTTACAGAAGAATATATCACTAAGCTTTAGTGAATCTGATTATAGGAGTGTTTAGAGACCCCTAGTAAAAACATTGATGGAGGAACACAGGAAGCAGCCTTCTACTGAGTCAGACCATTGGTTCATCCAGCTCAATATTATCTACAGTGACCAGCAGCGGCTCCCCAGGATTCCAGACTGGGTACATTCCCAGCCCTACCTGGGGATGCCAGGATTGAACCTGGAGTCTTCTGCATGCAAAGCAGATACTCCACCACTGAGCTTCCCCTTCTGATGAATATAACTCTGATATCCCACTGCTACACCACTACATGTGGCAAAACAACTACCTGTTCTCTTTTTGTGACCTTTGGGGTTTGAGTCTACAGAACTCCCTTCCTTAGGGGAATTCTCAGATAGACCTCACAGTTAAAGAATGTTGAATTAACTATAAATCCTTTAATTGTTGCTGTCAAAATAAACATTCCATACCTTATACGTACCCAATCACTTGGATGCTTAGGAATAGGTATGGGATTGACACTACCACTAGAGATGAACAAAACTGATATGTTTATTAAGGGAATTATTTATATAATGGAATAAAGTGTTGCCTTTAAGATTGCGTAAGTGTACTGTTCTTAATTATACAATGTTAAATATGCATCATTACAATTCCTGAGATTCAAGAAAGTCTTCCCCAGCTAAATAAGCCCACAATAGGTTTTCCCTCAGGCCTGATTTCCCTAACCTTCACCCTAGTGAAACCATTCACAAATTGGAACAGATGTTATGCTGGTAACACAGCTTCTTGTTCTCCCTAATGCTAACCCTAAAATTATAGGAAAACAAGTCTTTGGTTGTTTCAACATGAAATATAGACACTGGATGCCACCAAAGCGAGTAGATTTTATCCTTAAAGTGATATAATTCTTTTGAAATTAGTTTTGATTATAGCCAAAGACCACATGAAAATGGGTCACAGGAATGATTTCCCTGCTACATATTTTGAGACCAAATGAGGTATAGTATATAGAAATAAGAAAGAAATACATGGACAATTTCAAGATAGGGTTACTGCAGCTCTATGTGAGTCTTCGCTTATGATTGGTCTGGACACTACAGATGAATGCTACAGCCCAACTGCTGACAGCAGTTAGATCCCACCAGCATGTCACTCTTCCACTGAAAGTGCTGTGCTGGCAGAATAATTTGATTCCATCACAATTACTGAAAACATGGAACAAATATAAAAATATTTTTATTATTTATTTATTTATTTATATCCCACCCTTCCTCCCAGCAGGAGCCCAGGGCGGCAAACAAAAGCACTAAAAACACTTTAAAACATCATAAAAACAGACTTTAAAATACATTAAAACAAAACATTAAAAAAATTTTTTAACCTTTCAAGACATCTTTTTTAAAAAAAAAAAAAGTTAAAAACATTGTTTTTAAAAAATTTTTAAAAAACATATAAAAAGCAATTCCAACACAGACACAGGCTGGGATAAGGTCTCAACTTAAAAGGCTTGTTGAAAGAGGAGGATCTTTAATAGGCGCCGAAAATGATAACACAGATGGTTCCTGTCTAATATTTAAAGGGAGGGAATTCCACAGGGTAGGTGCCGCCACACTAAAGGTCCGTTTCCTATGGTGTGTGGAACGGACCTCCTGATAAGATGGTATCTGCAGGAGGCCCTCACCTGCAGAGCACAGTGATTGACTGGGTATATAAGGGATAAGACGGTCTTTCAAGTATCCTGGTCCCAAGCTGTGTAGGGCTTTGTACACCAAGACTAGAACCTTGAGCTTGGCCCTGTAGCAAATGGGCAGCCAGTGCAATTCTTTCAGCAGTGGGGTGACGTGTTGGTGATACCTTGCCCCAGTCTTGCTGCCGCATTTTGCAGCA
This sequence comes from Rhineura floridana, assembly GCF_030035675.1. NCBI lineage: Eukaryota > Metazoa > Chordata > Lepidosauria > Squamata > Rhineuridae > Rhineura > Rhineura floridana. The sequence goes on from NC_084483.1 coordinate 56,945,454, forward strand.
GCTGCAGCTTCCGGACCAACCTCAAGGGCAGCCCAACATAGAGCGCATTACAGTAATCAAGCCTAGAGGTTACCAGTGTGTGGATAACAGTGGTCAGGCTGTCCCAGTGCAAAAACAGCCGCAGCTGTCTTACCACCCAAAGCTGGTAAAAGGCACTTCTAGCCACGGAGGTCACCTGGGCCTCTAGCAACAAAGATGGATCCAGGAGCACCCCCAGACCTGCTCTTTCAGAGGAAGTACAACCCCATCCAAAGCGGGCAACTGACCAATTATCTGAACTTGGGAACCACCAACCCACAGCACCTCTGTCTTGCTAGGATTCAGACTCAGTTCATTGGCCCTCATCCAGCCCGCCATTGTGTCCAGGCAGTGGTCCACGGTTTGCATGGCCTCTCCCCATTCAGATGTTACAAAGAAATAGAGCTGGGTATCATCAGCATACTGCTGACACCTCACCCCAAATCTCCTGATGACTGCTCCCAAGGGCTTCATATAGATGTTAAACAGCATGGGGGAGAAGATGGTACCCTCCTGCACTGCACAGCACAACTGCCAGGGGGCCGAAAGACAGTCACCCAATGCTATTCTCTGAAAATGACCTTGGAGATAGGATGGGAAACACTGTAAAACAATGCCTCCGGTACCCATCTCACCAAGTCGGCCCAGAAGGATACCATGGTGAATGGTATCAAAAGCCGCTGAGAGATAAGTAAGAGTAACAGGGTTGTACTGTCCCTGTCCTTCTCCCGGTAAAGGTCATCCATCATGGCGACCAAGGCCAATTCAGTCCCATAACCAGGCCTGAACCCAGTCTGGAATGGGTCAAGATAATCTGTTTCATCCAAGAGCACTTGCAGTTTAAAGCTGTGGGCACACTAGTCGCTTGAAAAGCAGCCAGAATGGTTTTTCCAGCTGTGTTTGAAGTGACTCTACCCTCTGCTGGCCATACCTCCCTTCCCCACTGCTGACTTCAGATCTTTAAGTACCATCCACAGCAAAGCGTTGGGCCAATCACTGTGTTTGCTTGAGCCTGCAGCAAAGAATTTCCATTGGCCGCATCTGGAGGACAAATGAGGTGATCTACCAGCAGTTGCAAAATATGCCTGAAACTAATTTTTTTTAAAAAAACAACTCTCACTCAAGCTGATCCAACCAGGGTTTTTAGGGTAAAAAGGGGTGGAGTTTGACTAGTGTCATCTGCTCCCATTTTCAGAAAAGAGAGGTGGAGACGCACTGGAACTGGGACAATAATAAGTGCAGAGCTTGGAAGATTACTTTTAAAAAGTAATAAATTACAGTTACAATTACATGGCCCAAAAAGTAGTAATTACTGTTACAATTGCAATTGCTCTGAAAGTAACTGATTAATTTTTCTCAAAAGTAATCACTACAATTACATTTCAGTTACTTAAAAATGCCTACAAGGTGCTGGCCTTGGCTGTTGCACATCTAAGTAGCCTAAAACAACATTAAAAAAACACACATACAGAGGTAGTAGAATTATTTTCATCCATAAGATAGCAATGGTGGTCTCCCTGCTGGTAAGGGGGGTGGGGAGGGAGGCAGAAGCCACAGCTCAGATCTTTGCATGTCAAACCAAGTGCAACCCGCCCGCCCCCACTCAGCCAGCAAGCATAATCTCTCTCACTTAACCACCTCTCAGACCCTGCCCTGCCACCAACTAAGAGACACTCACCCAAGCCAACATTATCCCCTGAGATGCAAAAAAGTTAAAATACTGCAAATGCAGAACAGAGAGGGTGGTGGAGGCCACTTTGTGTGCCAAGTGCAAATACAGTATTCACTCACTCACTCACTCACTCACTCACTCACTCACTCACTCACTCACACACACACACACACACACACACACACACACACACACACACACACACACGTTATCTTTCACCTCCACAGTTCTTTATCTCAATTCTGCTGCTGCTGCCTCCTTCTCCTCCTTTCTCCATGTTCTTGCCCTTCAGCTCCTTTCTCCCTCCACTCCATTCTTCTCCACCACCATCCACTGTTTTCTCCACTCCACCCCGTCTTGCTCTCCACCTCCTCTTCGTTGCCTCCTACCCACCCACAGAGCGTGAAGGAAGAGTGATGCTGCATAGAAGCCCAGTTTGAGGCACATTATTTTCATCCACGAATCAGAGAAGCAGAAGACTTCCTCTGCTCCCCGCCCCCAAGTAATGCCCAAATGTAATGCTGGAAACATTACAATTACTCAACAAAAGTAATAACATTACTCCTAGTTCTATTACAATCAAAATGTAAAGAAATTACCCACTTGTTCCTCAAAAAAGTAATGAATTACATGTAATTCGTTGCTTGTAACGAATTACTTCTAAGCTCTGAGTAAGTATATTTCTACCCTAAGTCCTGGCATTTCTCCTCTTGCATCTAAGTCTTTGCAGATTTTAAAAGCTCAGCTGTGTAGGAGAGTTTAAAAATTTGGAAAAGTATGGCATCTCAAAATTTGTAGGTGTAACTGTAGATGGACAATTGTTGTCAAGACAAAAAAATTCCCAGAAAGCAGCAGGGTGGATGCCAGCATGGTATCAATATGTTCAAACGCAGACCTGCTTACTGGAATTGTTGGGCCGTGGATTCACATCAAGATAGGAGATGTTATGGGGGGCAGAATAGCGAAAGATAAAATAAAGATACTCTTGGGGGGGGGAAGATGTAGAGTTGGGGAAGAAAAGCCGAGTAAACAGACTGAAGTGGAACAGGGAACTGGAATGAGCCATTTCCAAATGTCAGTGGAATCTGATATGGCTTCATGCTGAAAAGTCCTCATTAAGTCTTTCAAGCCATGTTGAAAATATCTGGCAGGGAACACATACTTGCTACATATAGGGTGGGAATGTTAACTAGCATTTAAGTTTTGGAGGCAAATTGTGTATAATTTCTGTGATATGATTGGGGTCACGTTGAGTCTTACTACTAAACCGATTTTGTTCATCTTCATAATATATCTATAGATTTGAATTAATTAGTTAGGACTTTGATGATAGTAGCAACATTGTGTAGGCTAGGAATGGAGGTGCCAACAAACTCCAATCAACTGGGAATGGTTACTGAAAGTCCAGAACTTGCAGAAATGGATAAATTAACTGTACTGGTCCATCAGAGAAAAGATTGGGGGGTAACAATTTGATTGAGTGATTAATCTGTTTTGTTAATTATTGGAAAGTAAAATATGGGACTATAAGACTGGAAAGGAATCTGTTGTTGTTGTAATGTTTAATGATGAATTAAAAAAGGAAGGGAGATCTGAACTGACTGCTGATTTGCTACCAGGCCAAGTTCAAGGTCTTCCTAGTAGTATATAAAGACCTTAACAGCTTGGGACCGGTAGTGTAGTAGCAAATTCAGAAGTGCAGGGTCCCTTCATGATAGTCATTCCATGCCCCCTCACAGCCACACAGGATTCACTGTCCTTTCTGCAATTACAGAATTATAGAACCACATTACAACAGCTGTGTGCACAGGCACACCTCCCTCCCAAAATCTCTTACTCTCTGGTGGCTAAATGTTGCCAAATATGGGACTAGGATTTGAGAGACCAAGGTACTTTGCCATGAAGCTCACTTCTCACCTAACCTAGGAGCCCATCAACATGAAAGGGGAGACGAGTGTTAGCTAGTGAGAAGAGGCTTCTCAGTGACTGTCTCACCTCCTTTCACTCTGATTGACCCCAATCACCATGAAAGGACAAGGAAGCATGTTGTTAGCCAAGTGGGAAGACTCTTCTCAGTGGCTAATGTACTCCCCTTTCAAGCTGATTGGCTTGTACAAAAAAGTAAGAGTCAATGACCCTCCCATGACCCTGGACAACTACATCCCGGTTTGGGACCAGTGCAACTGAGGTATCGCCTGGCCCCTTTGTGTCTACTCAGCTACTTCTACCTGTGGAACTTGCCCTCTTGCAAGTACCATATGATGTTCAGTGTACATCTTTGAGGAGTTGAGCTTTCAATGTAGGAGCAGGGCTTGGAAAAGTTACTTTTTTGAAGTACAACTTCCATCAGCCCCAGCCAGCATGGCCACTGGATTGGGCTGATGGGAGTTGTAGTTCAAAAAGTAACTTTTCCAAGCTCTGTGTAGGAGCATCTGTTATGTGGAACTCCCTGCCTATTAACATTAGTTCAGGCACCTTCATTGTTTCAGATGCCTATGAAAAACTTTTTTGTTTCAGCAAGCCCCTCTGGACATTTTATTTGTATATTGATAATTGATAATAGTTTTAAATTGTTTTTGGTACTCTGCTTAAGGATTCTTTGATTAAGCTGTTTATAAATTCTTCTAAACAAATAAATAGTATGCTCTAAAGCAGTCTTCCCTAACTTGGTAGCCTCCAGATGTTGTTGGACTATAACTCCATATATACCTACCAGATCTTTATGTTCAGCTAGATAGGCACTATTAAACATGCCACATGATGTTCACCTTGCATCTACTAGACAGAGGGCATTTACTATGTTTGTGTCTAGGCTGAACTCCTTGCCTATTACTATCAAGCAAGCGCCATCAGTTGCGGCCGATGGGTGAAATAAAACGCAGACAAAAGCAATTAAGTTTGAAACAAAGGGCCACTTTATTAAATATATAACAAAACCCATTAAAGCGACCTGCAGAGGGAAAACCTAGGTACAGGAACTAAACCTTAGGCAAGCAGCTTGCCCAACAGCTTTCAGGTGACCAGCCCCTACTGGGGCAAAGGGCAAGCCCCTTTTGCTTACTTACCCCTTGCCCCGGCCACACCATGTAGGTGAGTAGTGGGGCCTTCCTGCATCACCGTCCCCCGGGGCCATAGAACCCTCGGGTGGATGAGGTACGTTGGCCCCAAAAGCAGTCCATATCCTGCCCTCGGTCCGTAAAACCCTAAGAGACAGGCCTCCAGAACCACCAATTACCTCCAAAGGTGCCTAAGGGGGCCACCTAGCTGATCTTTCCCTGATTCCCTTCCCGTACCTTCCCGCCACAAAAGGGGGACAAACCTCTATTTAGTCCCCCTTTACCCCACTGCCGAGAAGCACCTCTCACAGACACCTCTGCAGGTCCCCCAAAATAAGTCGTTACCTGCATCTAACAGGTGAACGCCCGGCCCTATATAGTTCAACCTTTCAATGCTGTATGTGGGGCTGCTAATACTAAACACCCCATGCCCAAGAAGAGCCAACTGAATCTGCTGGTTGACCTTCCTCGTTTGATCAATCCCCCATGGGTCCCTTGCACCACACCTCACCCTGTGTCGGAGCATGTCTGACCACAGCAGATGCGCCAGAGGCCATCCTTGCCTTGTCAACTGCATGTCCTCACATGCGTGCATCAGAGGACCTTGCCTCAAGTAACTGAGGTCATTCCCATCCGGGGGAATGACCACCACCTGCAGCACCGTCCGTACTGAAACTTGCTGGAACCGAGCGGGTAGGAGCCCATCTCAATGCATTCCTCTCTGGCCACGCACTGCCTGCAGCCCCTCAACTGAGGCCCAACTGTGAGCCCATGCTCGTATATTAGGATGTGCTTCTGCTCTGCCCCCGTCCAGCAACCTGTCAAAACAATTATACTTATTAGGCATTCGAATTCCCAGGCCCTCCAAAAGGGGCAAATATAGCCCTTATAAGCACCAGAGGACCAGCGTCCAAAGGCCTGCAACTTTGCCTGGGAAAATCCAAAACCTGCCACCGTATAAGCAGCTTTAAAAGAGGGCAAGTGTAGCCCTTGTAAGCACCAGGGGATCAGTGTCCAATGGCCTGCACCCTTGCCTGGGAAAGCCCAATACCTGCTGCCGCAAAAGCAGCTCCAATTCTAAAAGATGGGATTCCAGAATCTGAGGGGTCATGCCTTAGCCCCTGCGAGGCCCGCTTTGTGAGCACCCAAACAGGTATTTTGTGAGGAGATCCTCACTTGCATGGGTGAATGAATACCCTTCTGTGTCAGGTAGGTAAATCCACTACCTTGTAGGCAACCAATGTCTGGAGGAGCATGATCCGAAAACCCCCCATGGGGTCTGCCGCAAGGCCTTGTGATGCTAAACCACACTTTATGTGGGGAGATCCCTTCTCATGAATATCAGACAACCATGCCTGGAGTCTAAATTATCCAATAACACTATGATGCCCTCACAGTGCAGGTGTCCAGTCCTAGGGCAGGAGAAATGATGGTGTGACCCTTGGGTTGTATTCAATGTACCACTAAGGCTAAGGTTCCATCAGCACAAGGATTTCTCCTTGCATGACAAAATTATGTCCCCCATTCCTCTTCATGTGCCCACCTAAATCTGTTCAGGGTGTTCCCCCAACCTTCTGGAGCAGATCTGGGGACAGTGTGGGATGAGCAAGAGGGGAGGAGAGGAGGGAAATGCCCTTGCACTTGTGCTAATCGTTGCCCTAGCACAGTTAGTTGAATACAGCCCAGTGTATTTTGTTCACTGTGGTAAGCAAGATACTTGTTTTGATTATGACTATTAAGGATAATTAAGGGACTTTATTTCTTAAAGGATGTGTGAATCATGATCGAGACACCACACTATGTACAGCCCACTTATGTTGGCACATTCCCATTGAGACAGTGAGAACTTGGCATAATGCAATGGTTAACAAGATGAGTCATGAACTTGCTTCATACCAACCACCATTTTCTCGGCATCAGCTCTGAAATGTAGCGGTAATAATAATACTGACCTACTTTACAGGGCTTCTGTAACCAATATTGAAATAACATATGTGAAATATTTGGAATTATTGAACTATTTTTGCCGAGTATCAGAGAGCTGTTCAGTCCACAGCCCAGTTACATCAAGTAAATTAGCCTTAAATCAACATGGTTCCTTCCACTAGAATTAGGTCTATATAACCTGCATCATTTATATCAAACTGATTAAGTCAAATTCCCTACAATTACTTGGGCTTCACTAGGTTGTTGACTGGGATGCAAATGATCTCTCCTTTGACTTTTGAGAAGAGACAGACAGACAGACAGACAGACAGACAGACAGACAGATAGATAGATAGATAGATAGATAGATAGATAGATAGATAGATAGATAGATAGATAGATAGATAGATAGATAGATAGATAGATAGATATCACTGTTGCACACGCAACACACATGTATATCAGGATATGAAATGAATAAAATTAAAAACAGGCTGGGGAGTACGTCATGAATAATTCTATTTTCTGTACATGTCAAGTTGCTAAAAAGTAAAGAGCCTCTCCTTAGCTGAAGGAATATCAGTTAACTAGGAAATATTTTTAAAGAAGCTGTTTTGCTTGGCTGACAGTTCTGTTTAGTCCTGAATATCAGCTCACCTCATAAAAGTATTATGAAATCCTTGCAATTAATTGGGGTGCGGGAAGGGGTGCATAGTGATGTTATGAACTTGACTGACTGAATACTTTGACAATGGAATTCCTTATAAAGAATGGGCTGCAGCCAAAGCTGTGCTCAGGCAAGGATGTCCATGCAAGGAGAATAGGGAATTCCTCCACATTACAGCCACCCTGCAAAGGCCTTTCATGAGAATCAGGGGACCTTTACAAAATTACTGGGATATGAGGCAGAAAGTGCAGGGGGGAAATCAAGTGGAGGCAGCTTGAGCAAGCAGAACTCATATGGTGGGGAGCAGATGCTGGATTATTCCCCTTGTAGATATATCCTTGCGAGACCATAGCATTAGCTGCAACTCAGTGTCTTCTAATTATGTTTATTTGATTGGGCTGGTTTGCAAAGAAACTATTGTAGTATTCCAGAGTTCATATATCTCAAAACAATAGATGTGTTATGCATTACGTTGCTGATTCACATGCAGCAGTATCATCCCATTGATTATAAAATTACACCAACTTAATTAAGGGCAAGATCTGATGAGGCTGTAGTTCCATGAGATGTTATACTATGAGGCAGGTACACCTCTTCCTAACAGCAGATATGCAGCTACTTTCTCGCCTCCCATCCCCCAATCTTGACTACTATGAATTATGGAGATGAGCACGAGCGATCTGTGAGGCAGTTTGCTAGGCCAGTGTTTTTCAAAATGTGGGCTTCAGTTGGCTTCTGCACTGCAGCTTCCTTGCTTTCACCTTTCCCAGTCACATTGTGGTGTTTTGTTTGGACTGAACCCAGCAGCAACTAGGGATGTCAGAGAATTATAATGGAAACAGAAACAGGCAAGACTTGCCGATGTTTGCTAATTCGTTCCATGTACAGAACAGAAATCAATCCAGCAAATATGATCAGTATTTGCTGTTGTTTTTAGTCCACGAATGACTACTTTTTCCCCAGTCCAGTCTAGGCAAGAGTTACTTTGCATTCTAAAAAAAGATTTTTAATCATTGAAGTTTCTTTCAACTGGAATTTAAGAATATACATTTAAGGTTAGAACTGATTAGCCCCATAAAGTGTAAGATACATTTTATGACAGTGTCTAAACTTTGAAAAGGGTTGTAGAGTAGCCAGGAAAAGTATATTTTGGCAGCATACTGTGTTCAAGCATTGTTCTATCACTTGGCAAACTCAACAGTTCTCACAATTTAAATTTTATTGGCACTGTTATATCCATATTAGTGAAATACTTCAGTGCCGAAAGAAAGTGATTTAAATGGCTGCATCATGATATGGTTTTGTGATTTTGTGAATTTGGCTAATGTAGCTACAACAGTCAGGGGGGAAACAATATAGTAAAAAGTATAATAAATCATTGCATTTCAGTCACTATAGTAAGTTAGCATAATCTTTTGTGGAAACAATCATTTAACTGCTGCTGCAAGCTTGAAAAAAATAAGGTAGTTAACATTCTGAAGTGGCGTCTATTGAGGATTGTGCAAGTGTTAAAAATGTATTAAAATGTCCATATGGAGCTATGGGTTGTGGGCAATAAAAACAATCATGTTAGATATAATACCAAACCAAACAGTAATTCTACATATTTTGCCACAATAAAAGAGCTGTCTCTCTGAAGAATTGCAGAGTTCACAGACTTATTTCAGATTACACTTAATGGTAGTAGCTCAACTATGCACAATGCCTTCTTCTAATGAGCAGTGGCATGAGCAGATGTCCCCATGGCACTACTAGCATCAGAAAGTGCTCACTGTGGGGAATTTAGGTTGTGCTTCTAGCATCTTAATTGTACTGGTATAGTAATTATACATCTTGTTAAAGTACAGTTATTATTCTTGCAGTTCCTTTTCTATATTGGCAATTTATTTCAGTGTATTCTTTAAAAAATGATGATGATGATGATGATGATAACACAGCCTCCTGAATCTTTTCTAATCTGTAGATTCTTAGAGAGCAGATATAAACCAACCCTCTGGTTAGAGTACTATGGGGAGCCTACATTGCTACATTGTCCCTTTTTGGGGCTTTAGTGTGATTAGAGCTAACATATGTGTGTTCCTAGAATGGAAGAGTTTTAACAATTTATTTCTATATGCAAGAAGAACAGAACACAGAATATGTTATAGAGCTCAAACGGATAACCCCCATCCCAAATTCTCTACAAATTTCTCTGCAAATTCTGGTGCTGAATAGTTTCCAAATGCCCTCAAGTGTGTGAATATTTGGCATATGTTTGATCTTCAGCACCAGTATTTGACATCAAAAGATTTTCAATACCACTATCTGATATACAGCAGTCAGTATTTACCAATGTTTTACAGCTGGCATGCAGGACCAATCAATATTTCACTGTTTAAGGCATGTAGTAATTAGCCTTAACGGGTTGGACCCAAAGTCCTCCTACTTATGGAAAGTACTTTTATACAGCAGAGGCTCCTGTGACCAAATGAGAAAGGCAATTTTTATAAATTCCCCCTGAAAATCTGTTTCAGAGGGTTGAGGGACCTGCAATAACAGGTGTGATGAGGGACTCCAGGTGGGAAGGGGAATTTGTTAAGTTAAGCTCACCTCTGGTTCCCCCTTCCAAATGTGGCTCTTATGTTCAAAAACAGAAGCACCAGGTGATAAATATGAGAGCTGGACATAAAACAACCTGCTGACAACTACCATGCATTAGTAATCAGTATTTGATAATATCTGGCATGAAGAAATAGTTCACAAGGCTGGACAGCTGGCATGCAGTTGTTGTTGTTATGTTCCTTCAAGTTGATCATGACCTATGGCGACCCTATGAATCAGCGACCTCCAATAGCATCTGTCATGAACCACCCTGTTCAGATATTTTAAGTTCAAGTCTGTGGCTTCCTTTATGGAATCAATCCATCTCTTCTTTGGCCTTTTACTTGCATGGGATATTAAGGTAATAGTTTGATCATTACTGCATTCCCTGGGATCTCCTTTCTTTGGAATTGGGATGTATATTGAATGCTTCCAGTCTGTGGGGCATTGTTTAGTTTTCCATATTTGTTGACAAACTTTTGTCAAAATTTGGACAGATTCAGTCTCAGTAGCTTGTAACAACTCTATTGGTATGCCATCTGTTCCTGGAGTATTTTAAGTGCAGCTTTCACTTCACATTCTAAAATTTCTAGTTCTTCATCATACGATTCCTCCGTGAATGAAACTGTCATCTTTGCATCTCTTTTATAGAGTTGTTCAGTGTATTGCTTCCATCTTCCTTTTATTTCATCTTGGTCAGTCAGTGTGTTCCCCTGTTGATTATTCAACTTCCCTACCTTTGGTTTAAATGTCCCTTTAATTTCTCTAATCTTTTGGAATAGGGCTCTTGTTCTTCCCTTTTTGTTGTCCTCTTCTATTTCTATACAATAACTATTGTAATAGTTCTCTTGGTCCCTACGTACTAGTTGTTATATTATTGCATTTAGGGTTCTAACCGTGTTTCTGTCTCCTTTTCCTTTTCCTTTCCTTCTCTTTAACTGCCCATGAATCCAAAGATTTTGGCCTAGCCCATTTGTGCCCATTTCCTCAGTTACTATTGGTAGTCAAACAGATTCCCTAAATCTAGCACACTGAACAAATTATTCAGAAATAATTTGTTTAGTACTATGCTATCTTTAAATATTACCTACTTTGTGTGTGGAGTGTTCTTGCTTATAATTTATTTCTATGTGTAAACAACTGTTAACTTCAGTAGTTGCAAAATGTGATGCCTTAATTTGGGAGGTACAGGAAAGAATGATGGTACTAAATGTTTGCTTCTCTTTTGGGTAGCAGAAAATTGCAAAGTTTTAAGGTAAGTATCGGCAGTGTTCTCTGATCACAGCTTTGATGGCTAAAAAGGAAATCATTTAAAAGATTTTTTGTGCACATTGGCAACCTGTGCCTGCTATCTATGGATTCAAGAACATCCAATGCATTTAGGTTTAGTGGTACAGAATAAAGCAATGGAAATGGCATTTAGCTTTTGGATTACAGTGGTTACAGTGGGATTCCTATCTGAGCTGTGTTGTGTAATGTGAATACATGGGGCAGCCTAGGACAAGTTGCCCTGTAGCCAAATTGGTACTCCTGTTTGCTTTAGAAGTGTTTGCATCTGGTAAAGTATACATAGCACAGTGTTAAACATGAAGGCAAGTTAATTGTGCACATTCTAATTATGAAAATAATCTGAGACATCTCAAAAGATGACAAGATATTTACATATTTTAAAGCCTGTTGTGATCATGGCAGGGAAACAGCTATGCAAATGCTAAGACAAGTCAGTTAAGCCTATAGAATCTCACCAATTAATGTGTCATTCCTATCACCAAGTATCTGTCTTGTGAGGGCTATTTCATGTGCATAACTGTCCCAATCCAGAGGAATGTAGTTACATTTAATTAATTTATTTATTACATTTATATACGGCCCCATAGCCAAAGCTCTCTGGGCGGTTTACAGCAATTTAAGTATCTTGTAAAGTAATGGAGCACATGGACAGCAACTAACTGAAGTTCCATTTATTTCAATAGAACTCAATGTAAGTGACAGTGGATTGGGAACTGGATTTGACTACATCCTTCTGCTATATACATGTAATGATAAACATGCACTTGACAACATATAACATGTGAAATAGCCTAAATAGCATGGCTTGCTCAAACTTTCTAGCCCTGTTCCAGCTAAAATTAGTCATGACTAAAGCCCACTAAAACATACAGAACAAGTCAGTTGTGGATAACAGGTCTCATTGCTTTCAATGGGATTAATTTTAGATGGGTTTAGCCTTTCCCAACCTTTGGGTCCCCAGAGGTTGCTGGACAACATCCCATAATTCCATTGGCCATGCTGGCTGAGGCTGATGGGAGTTGTAGTCAAGCAACATCTAGGGACCCAAAGGCTGGGAAAGGCTGATTTAGAGCTTCTGACAGCATCTGAATATCACCTTTTCCATTCCTGTACTGAAGATGATATAGTACATTTTCATTATTAGCTATGTGTGCGTATGTGTGTGTATATACAGTTCAGAACTCATTATATAGTCAAAGCTGATGGGATAAGCATAGGTGCAATTTCATTTATTTGATTTCTTTTATAATGCTGCCAGTTTAACATGAAAAGTTCAAGGACATGCATCCCCAAGGGTGATTGTCTTATGCTTCAGTAATGGAGATTAAATTTGTGGTAGTTAGCCAGTGAGCTCTTTTTCTTACAAGGGAACTAAAATTCATTAAAAACTAATTAGGAATGTATAGGAGGTTAATACTCCATGTAAAGCCTTATTAATGGGAGATAATTCATAAAGTAGCAAAGAACTGAGAACAGACAAACTTACAGTACCAAGAGAATTATAGTATCAAAAAATACTTTTAAGTGACATTAAGCATCTGGCTTACACCCATCAACACAGAGGTAAAGTAAAATATCTGGTGTTAACTTATTAATCTGATGATTTTGGATGTTGCAGGTGAGTATCACTTCATGAAAAGAGATAAAGGGTAGCATAAAAGTGATATTCCACCATGATAACCTCTAGCATTCATTAAAAGAATACAGCAGTCACTGAGAAAACATAGATTATTAACCCAATGAATGCTATTGTATACATAAAAACAAAATAAAAACATGATTGCCTTCTGGTGAAGATCATAATGACTACAAGGCTTCATCTTTTGATTCATGAAAAAAATTGATACCAATTAGACACTTGTGCATATAACTTGTACTTGTAGCCTTCATCAATAAACCATGTTATTCCAATTGCTTTTCAGCAACAGGGACTTAGCTTTCTAATGATCAAATAAATAATGTGGCTAAATCATTCCTGCTGATTTTATGAAACATTATACCTAAAAGAACATCCTCGTAAGTCATAAGCTTATTCATTTTTCATCTCCCTTGAATTTACAAGTAACTGCATTTTTTAAGTTTATGTTTTTTAAATGACTCCTAGGTTAGCATTTCACTGAGTGAATGCTTTGTACATATCTTCAGAGGGTGGAGCATATGTTAGTTATTACCAGCATTGGCATGGAAGTCATAATTTATACTAAATCCTAGGTTTCCCCAAATCTAAAATGAAAGCTACCAAACTAAAAATGATTCCCAAATGGTGGGTCTTGATCCAGAAAGAAGTCACATAAGTGCCATTTGTGGTAGTCCCCAACATACTAAAACTGAACACTAGAAAAAGAGGAAGGCCAAAGAAGAGATGGATTGATTCCATAAAGGAAGCCACAGACCTGAACTTACAAGATCTGAACAGGGTGGTTCATGACAGATGCTCTTGGAGGTCACTGATTCATAGGGTTGCCATAAGTCGTAATCCACTTGAAGGCACATAACAACAACAACAGGATAATTACTTCTTGTCAATATAGTAAAATAGTCACCAGATTTCTTTGGTTGGGGCATCTTTAGTTGAAGAGGTTGTACTAGGTTCTCCAGCTGCCAGGACTTCAGTTCTCAGCGACAGCTCCCTGTTCTTATGAAATAATTCCAGATATTTACCTATTTAGCTGTTTGATGCAGAATAAAGGGTGTGTTAATCCCAATTCAATCAGGAGCATCTATAAGGGTGTTGTAAAGCAGTCAAAAGTCATCTATGCTATCAGCATATTACACTAATGTGTTTCTCTTACAATGGCACAAACGAATCTTGGAAGGACCCAAGAGCCAGGTATAAAAGACCGAGTTATAGAACACATTTTTAGCTTAGCAATTTGTTTTCAGCCCCAGATCTGAACTGTGTTCACAATATTTCTGCATGAAAGTTCATTCCTGGTTAACTTTCTCCATTTCAGCAGCTTCAGTTCGCATGGAAGTCATTTCATTGTTGAGAAGTGAAGAAAAGAAACCCTTGCTGATCAAATGCAAATCACCCAGATTTCTGCCAGTAGAATCTACCTTCTGCCTAGCCCTGTCTTGGGGATTAAAAAAAAAATCATGGGAGAAGGCTATCAATGATTTCTAATTATGATGGCTAAGTGCTACCTTTAGGTTTGCAGGCAGTATGCCTCTGAATAGCAGTTGCTGGGTGTTATGGATTCACAAATTAAAGGTTCTTAGAGTTCAATCAGTTTTCTTTCATCAGAGGAAAGCTGTGAATTCTCATCCTTAGACCCCTCCTGGAAAATTTATTGTTGCATACAAATTCCTGGCTTCGTGCCCAGGCTCCTTGTTACCCTAAACAAACCTCCCATTCACATTTTAATTACCTCCTCCTGCAATTTCTCCAGATGGTATCCTCCTGGACCAACTCAGTGGGATGGGTATTTGAGGCACTGCATTACAGTGGTTCTGCTCTTACCTTCAGGGTTGCATCCAGAGAATAACACTGTGTGAGTGTTCCCAGCTCCCTGGCACTTGTGCTATGGGGTTCTGCAGGGTACCATTCACTCCTCAGTGCTATTCAACATCTATATGAAGCCATTGGGAGCAGTCATTAGGAGTTTTGGAGCAAGGTGTTAGCAATATGCTGACGCCATGTAGCTCTATTTCTCCATAACATCTGGATCTGTGAACACTGGATCTGTGTCTAAATGCTGTAATGGACTGGATGAGGGCCAATAAACTGTGCTTGAATCCTAGGGAGGCAGGGGCTGTTTGGGTAGGTGGTTCCCATGTCTGGGAGATAGGCAGGTTACCTGTTATGGGTGGGGTTGCACTCCCTCTGAAGGACCAGGGCCGTAACCTAGGGGTACTCCTGGATTAACCTTTGTCACTAGAGGCAAACAGTATCCTCTGTGGCTAGGAGTGCCTTTTACCAGCTTTGTCTGGTTCATCAGCTATGGCTATTCCTGGACAGGGATAGCCTGACCTCTGTAGTCCATGTGTTGGTAACCTTGAGACTGGATTACTGCAATGCGCTCTATGTGGGGCTGCCCTTGGCCCTGGTTTGGAAACTCCAGCTGGTATAAAATGCGGTGGTCAGATTGCTGATGGCGGCACATGGCTGACAATATGTGATTCCACTTTTAAAATATCTGCACTGGGTGCCCATCTGCTACCAAGCCAGGTTCAAAGTCTTTGTAGTAATTCACAAAGCCCTGAACAACTTAGGTCCTGGGTATCTTAGGGACTACCTGAAACCTTATATCCCACCTTGATCACTAAGATAATCTGCAGGAGCGGCTTTGGTCATCTCCCGAGTTAGCAAGGCTCATTGTCAACATGAAATCAGTGTCATCGGCCCAGTTCTCTGGAGAGATTCAGCAGACACCTTCTGTTTTAACTTTTAAGCGCCTGCTGAAAACCTTTGTGTATCATCAGGCTTATGCAGGTAATTAAGAAGATGGGGTTTTTTTTTGCAAAAGTTGACTTTGGTTTTTATTGTATTTTTCATGCTTTTTATTCTATAGTGGCAGTGGTTTTTAACGTGTTGTCAACCACTTTGATGATTTAATGAAATAGTGGTATACAACTATTTTTATAAATAAAAAAATCGTGTCACATTTTCAGATATTTGGGAAAACTGGTAGAGAAAAAGATGTAGCAATTAAATTAAGAGCAGAGTAAAACATTAACTGTCATTCTGACTTCACATTCATTCAGAAAAACTGAAGCTAAAATCCTTTTCAAGGTCAGAATTTCACAAGACTAGTGTAGATTGCCTTTAGGCTATTTTATTCCACAAAGAGAAGTCCCCTGTACATTTTAGAGAGGATGTGAGAAGGAAATAGGTAACTAGTTATGGGGAGAACCAATAGAGGGAAGTATTTCCATTCAAAGGGATTAACAGTAATGGCTTCACTGGAAAAAAAATATTTTAAGGGAGTTATTTGAATCAAAAGAAAGTGAAATTACTTGACAAGTTAAACACATAAGAAATAAGTCTTACATTTTAAAGTTCTTTCTATCCCAAAGGAGCTCTAAGTGCTTTACAAACTGCAGAGATGGATTATTTCATGCACCACTAATGTTCAGCTACTTTTCTAGGTAGAACACAGACTCTGTTTAACAGAGCACAACCACATGACACAATTACATTGAAGGGGAATTCTAAATGTTACCTGGATTTTAGACTCCTGCAGTTCAGCTCTGGGCATACAGAGGAACCAGCTATGTGCAGGTCCTTAAGTGGAAACTTTTCTCTCAGTCTTATGGACTGGTCAGTAGGGAGTAGAAACATCTGAATTTACACAGCTCTCACTCTTCTTTATTTACATCTTCAGGACTGGGAATATATCTTTTGTCATTAGAGCAAAATATGTTTGGTCAATTGACAGATCAATGTTGGTCAAATATTAGTCAAGTATTTTTAAAGCATTAGTATTATTAATATATTTTATTGCTGTTCAGAGCAACATTTCATTATTGTTCATCAGTTTTTGTTATTAGAACAAAAAATTAATCTTCAACAGATTTGATACTTGTGCTAATTGCAGAAAAAAATTAGTTGACTGTTGTGAAAATATTGAATTAACTTTTATAAACATAATGGATTGATTATGCCTTTTAATATTGTTAGGTAAAGTTTCTATAAATGTGAATGAAGTACTGAACAGTTCTTTTTGGCTTTTACCTGGGAACACTGGATTCACTGAGCCCTACAATTATAAAAAAAAGAAAGAAAGAAATGAAAACAGAAGGACTGTATAATGACCATTTTTTCTGTCTTCAACTGTTTTTACCACCAATTTTTTTTAATTCCTCCTGTAAACTGCCCTGATGTTTTTTTACAATAAAGCGGTATATAAATGTTGTAAATAAAATAGTAAATAAATTTTGGAATCACTGTGGCCCTTGGGTCGCATCTCACTTTTAGGAACAAAGAAATCTGCCTTATACTGACTCAGCACTGACGACATGGACTAGCATTGGCTGTCCAGAATTCCAGGCAATAGTCTTTTCCAGAAATTGGATTTGGGTCCTTTGCATGCAAAACATATGCCCTCCCACTGAGCTAAAGCCTTTCTCCTGTTTTAAAAAAATCTTATAAAATTGTTCTTTTCAATTCACTAATGAATGCACAGCATACCCAGGGCAGATCCACACCATTCATTTAAAGCACATTCAACACACATTTGAAGTACATGAATCCCACCACAGAATCATGGGAACTGCAGTTTATTATGGGTGGTGGGAACTATAACTGTGAGGGAGAAACTACACTTGCCAGGATTCTTTGGGGGCAGTCATGCACTTTAAATGCTAGTTGGATGTGCTTTAAATGTATTGTGTGGACCTACTTCATAAACTTTGCCTGCATGTAAATTGTCTTAATTGTTTTTTTAAAATTGAAGTGAGCTGTAAAGTTTATTTGGTGACCATGGGCTACTTACCATCCCTCTGCCTAATCTGTCCCTTAGTATGAAAACAACAAAGGGGAACCATGACCACCCCAAGGAGGAAGGGCACACTTAAAATGTAGAGGAAATAATACTGTACAACCATAGTGTGAAATCCGATACTTATCGGGGCATAGTATGAAGAAATATTTATGTAAGCATGACTATCAAAGATGTTTATTATTTACACAACCTGTAAAGGTATTTATAGTGCAATCCTACACATGTTTACTCAGAAGCAAGTCCCAATGTATTCAATGGGGTTTACTCAAACAAGCATGCACTTCACTCACCCAACCCAAAATTCAGAATCATTTTATTATTTATTTATTTATTTATTTATTTATTTATTTATTATTATACTTGTATACCGCCCCATAGCCGAAGCTCTCTGGGCGGTTTACAGAATCATGTCACTTTAAGCTGTTTTGCAACTGTTTTATACTTGTTTTTATGGTTATTGGATTTTAAAGGGATTTATTTCTTGTTATGAACTGCCTTGGTTTCCAATTGGCAACCCTACCTCACAGGGTTGTTGGAAAGACTCCATTTATACACACATTGGAGATGTAAAATACATACACCCCATATAATTGTTTATTGCCAAAACCAGTTGGTCATTGCAGAACATTTTTGTTTAGAAATAAAATCAGTATTAGTTTCCTACATAATAAAAGCAGTGACAAGAAAGCCCTACCTACTTACTTTAAAAAATAGGATTGGAGAGGGAAAGGAAGATTTACAACACAAACACAATTCTTTGCTATGTTCATTCAAAAGTTCCATTAATTTACAGCACAGTTCTAATCTTATCTACTCAATAATAAGTCCTAGTGAATCCAATGGAGTTTACTCTGGGTATGTGGGATTAGCATTGCAGCTTTACTCCCAGAAAAGCAAGTATAGGATTAAAGTTTCATATTGGTAAGTTTTTCAAAACACTACCCTCTTCAACAGCTGAGGAAAATTTAAACTTGTGTGACTCCTCATAATTAGAAAAGCACAACACATTGTAATGACATTTAGATCTCCTGCACACAAAACAAGAGACTTTTGCTACTGTTGAAAGCTATAAACCTACTCAGTTTATGAGATTTTCAGACAAGCAAGAAAAAAACAGTTTTCTGGACTTGCAATGGGTTCTAGCTATTGCCTGGGGGTCAACAAATCCCTTGTCAAACACAACCCTGACTTCACTTATTGGCTACAAATCTGAAAGAGTGGGGTTAAAACAGCCAGCTACGAGCAGAGTCTGTGGGCAAAAATTGGAGACCTGGCAATGAGCAATGCCAATTCCAATAGAGATACAGACTGGGATTAAGATCTCCACTTAAAAGGCTTGTTGAAAAAGGAAGGTCTTCAATAGCCACCAGAAAGATAATACAGATGGCACCTGCCTGATTTCTACTTGGAGGGAGTTCCAAAGAGCCAGTGCCACCATGCTAAAGGCCTAATTCCTGTATTGTACTGAGGAGGATTTCCACAGGCGGCCTTCTGCAGAGTGCAGTGATCAATTAAGTAGATATGGGGTGAGGCAAACTTTTATGTCTCCTAGGTCCAAGCAGAATAGGGCTTTGTGCACCAGTAACACCTTGAACTTGGCTTGATAGCTAATTAGCAGCCAGTGCAATTCTTGAGGCCATGTGTCCAGCTGGGTTCCTATATGTGCAGCAACCGAGGGTTGGGAGATGGGGAGTGGGAGTGGAGGTCATCTATCAGGGGTCCCTGGTTCTCACCAGACCTCCTCTCCATGAGACCAAGGTTGTGGATTGCATGTACTGAAGGTTGGGCCCAAAGGGCAGCTTAGGGATTCTGCTCGTGTACCGTCCACCCCTCTGCATGACGGACTCCCTGGCCGAGGTGCTGGAGGTGGTCTCAGATGTGCGGGCGCAATCCCTGAATTTGCTGGGGCTGGGGGATTTCAACGTACATGCTGGGACCGCCCTCACAGGGGCACCTCGGGATTTCATGGAAACCATGGCTTCCTGGGAGCTGCACCTTGTTTCCATGGGGCCCACCCATGTAGATGGTCATGCACTTGACCTTGTATTTGCCTTGGGAGAGCAGGGAAGTGATCTGAAAATGGGGGCTACATCTCTTACCCCCTTGTCATGGTCAGATCACTATCTGGTGAGAGTAGACCTTTCGATGCCACACACCCTCCGTGGGGGCAAAGGAAACATTAGGACGGTCCATCCCAGGCATTTGATGGATCCAGATGGATTCCTGAATGCGCTTGGGGATTTTATGGAGCCTGCAGACGGGCACTCAGCTGAATCCCTGGTGAAGGAGTGGAATGAGGTGATCACCGGGGCATTGGACCAGGTGGCTCTGAAACACCCTCTCCCCGAATAGGACTCAGACGGCACCGTGGTATACTCCACGGTTGCGAACTCTGAGGCGGGAGGTGAGATGGCTAGAACACTGGTGGCGGAAATCTCGCTTTGAGGACGATCGGACATGGGTTAGAGCGGCTGCAGCGGCCTACCATGTGGCAATAAGGGCAGAAAAAAATGATTTTTTTGCTGCCTCTATTGCGTCTGCAGAGTGCTGTCCCAGGAGGCTGTTCCAAGTGGTCTGAAGCCTGGTCGGTCCAGTTGCTTTGTAACCGATGTGACATTCTAAGACCGTTTGTGATGAGTTCGCAAAGCACTTTGCAGATAAAATCGATCGTCTAAAGAGTACAATTCCGCATGCTGTGGATACAGTGAGTGAGCCAGAGTCGGCCAGTGGTTTTCTGGTGATGTGGGATCGGTTCCAGCTTCTTCCTTCTGATGAAGTGGACAAGGTGCTTTCAACCTTAAGGCCAACCACCTGCTTCCTTGATCCTTGCCCATTGTGGCTCATTATGAGCTGCAAGAACAGACTGGGTGAGGGGAACAAGGCGGTTGTAAATGCGTCCTTGGAAGAGGGCGTGATGCCATCAGCTCTCAAGGAGGCAGTAATAAAACCAATCTTAAAGAAGCCCTCCTTGGATCCCCAAGATCTGAACAACTTTCGCCCAATATCAAACTTACCATTCTTGGGCAAGGCAGTTGAGCGGGTGGTGGCGAAGCAGTTGCAAGCGCACTTGGAGGAAGCGGATTATCTGGATCCATTTCAGTCGGGCTTCAGACCGGAATATGGGACTGAAACAGCCTTGGTTGCCTTGGTGGATGATATGAGGAGAGCGTTGGATAGGGGTGAATGCACCTTCCTTGTCCTCCTGGATCTCTCAGCGGCCTTTGATACCGTTGACCACGGTATCCTTTTGGACCGATTAGAGGGGTTAGGCATAGGGGGCACTGTTTTGCAGTGGTTCCGTTCCTTCCTTTCTGATAGGAACCAAAGAGTAGCACTGGGGGATGAGGTTTCAGACTGTTGGCCTCTCACCTGTGGGGTGCCACAGGGCTCCATCCTCTCCCCGATGCTATTTAACATCTATATAAAGCCGCTGGGGTCTATCATCAGGAGATTTGGGCTGCAGTGTCACCAATATGCGGATGACACGCAGCTCTATCTCTCATTTAAATCTTCACTGAGGTTGGCTGTAGAAACCCTGTCCAAGTGCCTGGAGTCGGTGAGTGCCTGGATGGGAAGGAATAAACTGAAACTGAACCCTGACAAAACCGAGGTACTGTCCGTGGGGGACAAGGGAAGGTTAGGGGACTTGGACCTAGTGCTGAATGGGGTACAACTGCCCCTAAAAGACCAGGTCTGCAGCCTCGGGGTCATTCTTGACTCCCAACTGTCCATGGAAGCTCAGGTTTCGGCTGTGAGCCGGGCAGCACTGTATCAACTCCATCTGATATGGAGGCTACACCCCTACCTTCCCAACCATCTGCTCCCATTGGTGGTACATGCCCTGGTCTCCTCTCGCCTTGACTACTGTAATGCGCTCTACGTAGGGCTACCCTTGAAAACGGTCCAGAAGCTGCAACTGGTACAGAATGCGGCGGTGCACCTGATTAAAGGCAGCCTCCGGTGAGATCATGTAACTCCAATGCTCAAAGAGTTGCACTGGTTACCAGTTGCTTGCTGGGCCCAATTCAAGGTGTTGGTTTTGACCTTTAAATCCCTACACGGTTTTGGCCCAGCCTATCTGAAGGAGCACCTCCAGCATCATCAGCTATGCCGCCTAACAAGATCGGCCTCAAAAGACCTTCTCTCTATCCCACCAGTCAAAACAGCTAGACTGGTGAGGACTAGAGAAAGGGCTTTTTCAATTGTGGCTCCCACCCTATGGAACTCCCTTCCAAATGATCTCCGCCAGGCCCCTTCTACAATGAGTTTCTGCCGGGCCGTGAAGACCTGGCTCTTCAGGCAGGCCTTTGGGGTGGGCTAGATTTTAACATCATTGCTTTTAGATTTTAATGTTATTGTATTGATGTCATTTTATTCTATTTTGCTTATTTTGTATGTCACCCAGAGTGACTGGTTAGCTAGCCAGATGGGCGACTAAAAAATCCAATAAATAAATAAATAAATAAAATAATTTCAGCAGTGGCATTTAATTAATATGTTTTGAGCATCAAAAATAATTTTAGGGACACAATGTACAACATAAAAACTGAGATTTTAAACAAAATATTGTACTGTAATATTTGATATAAGCTGAACACCATATTAATACATCTGCATAGTTTATAAATGTTTTCAAAAATGCATGATAATATCCATAATGCATTAGCTATGCTCTTTTGCACTCTAGGCAGAACAATATGTAATTTTAATAAGCATATTCTTGATATGTATAGTTTTACTGGTAAAGCTATTCATTATTTACTGCTATTAATTGTGCCTTGTTTTACAAAGGCATTAAAATGTTCATGATACTGAGGAGAGCATAGTTAAAGAAAAGAGAAGACAATGTCAAAATCTTACCTCAGGTTCTACAATGTTTGATAACTTGTTACTAAATTATATCATGTCTCGGTGTTTATTTGCCCATTTTCCCAAAGTTTAGACCAAATCCGTCCATTATCTGAACATCATGGGAGTACCTTCGGTGTAGTTGTTTTCCACATCGTTCTAGTCATGCTTGAAGGGAAGTGGCCCAACTTTTATGCTTACTTTGCACACCATTATCAACCTGCTCTGAGCTCTATATTATGACCTTAATAAATCCGATCAGTAGTGCATGAAAAAATGTGTACCATATAAATTAAATAAAAGTCAAGGCTCCATAAATGGTGCCTCTGTAAGGTGACTGCCACCTGTTACATGTCATTCACAACCAAAAAACAAGAAGCAACTGCATGAGATTCAGACTTGAAATCAGCACTTCCTGGCTTGCAGTTGTGAACCTGATTGATATCTAGGGACGTAAAGTAGTGGTGGTGCACCTCCAGGCACTCTAGAATGAAACTGATTAGCATGACTCTTTCCAATCTAGGTTCAAGCTTGGATTCACAACTGAAACAGCCTTGTCTGCCTGATGGATGGTCTTTACCAGACAAACAGGGGACATGGGACCCTGTTGCTTTTGCTCAATTGCTTAGCTGTTTTTGATACTATCCATCATGGTTCAGTATCTTGCTGGACCAACTCTGTGAATTGGGAGTGGGGGCACTGCATTACAGTGATTCTTCTCCTGTCTGCAGTGTTGGTTTCAAAGAGTGGCATTGGGTGACTATACCTCAGAAGCTTGGATGTTTCACTGTGGGGTGCCACAGGATTCCTTTTTGTTCCTAATGCTGTTTAATATCTGCATGTAGCCTTTGGGAGAGGCCATTGGGGGATTTTGAGTCTGGTGCCATCAGCATGCAGATGACAATTTATTATTATTATTATTTATTAAACTTATATACCGCCTGACTAGCAATAGCTCTCTGGGCGGTGAACAACAAAAAATACAATAAAATTACACAGTAATACAACAGAGCATATAAAAGTACAAAATCTAAAATCAGATTACAACACATTTAAAATTAAAATTAAATTAAATTAAATTAAAATGCCTCGGAGAAGAGGAAGGTTTTAACTTGGCACCGGAAAGATAATAATGTCGGCGCCAAGCGCACCTCCTCGGGGAGGCTATTCCACAGTTTGGGGGCCACCACTGAGAAGGCCCTAGATCTTGTCGCCACCCTCCGGGCCTCCCTATGAGTCAGAACCCAGAGGAGGGCCTTCGTAGTAGACCGTAGTGTATGGGCGGGTTCATATCGGGAGAGGCGATCCAACAGGTATTGTGGTCCCACGCCATATAAGGCTTTATAGGTTAATACCAACACTTTGAATCTGGCCCAGAAGCATATCGGAAGCCAGTGCAGGCGAGCCAGAACAGGTGTTATATGCTCAGACCGCTTGGTCCTTGTTAGCAATCTGGCCGCCGCATTTTGCACTAGCTGAAGCTTCCAAACTGTCTTCAAAGGTAGCCCTACGTAAAGCGCGTTGCAGTAGTCCAAACGCGAGGTTACCAGAGCATGTACCACTGATGTGAGGTCCTCCTTACTCAAATAGGGACGTAGTTGGGCTACCAACCGAAGTTGGTAGAACGCATTCCGGGCCACCGAGGCTACATGAGCCTCAAGTGAGAGGGAAGAGTCTAAAACGATTCCCAAACTACGAACCTGCTCCTTTAGGGGGAGTGTAACCCCATCCAGAACAGGATATATATCCACCATCCGATCAGAGAAACCATCCACCAACAGCATCTCGGTCTTGTCAGGATTGAGCCTCAGTTTGTTAGTTCTCATCCAGTCCATTGTCGCGGCCAGGCAACAGTACAGCACATCAACAGCCTCACCTGAAGAAGATGAAAAGGAGAAGTAGAGTTGCGTGTCATCAGCGTACTGATGACAACGCACTCCAAAACTCCTGATGACCGCGCCTAACGGCTTCATGTAGATGTTAAAAAGCATGGGAGACAAAACCGAACCCTGTGGGACCCCACATTGGAGAACCCACGGTGTCGAGCAGTGTTCCCCAAGCACTACCTTCTGGAGACGGCCCGCCAAGTAGGAGCGGGACCACTGCCAAGCAGTGCCTCCAACTCCCAACTCCGCGAGCCTCTCCAGAAGGATACCATGGTTGATGGTATCAAAAGCCGCTGAGAGATCGAGCAGAATCAACAGAGTTACACTCCCTCTGTCTCTCTCCCGACATAGGTCATCAAACAGGGCGACCAAGGCCGTCTCAGTGCCAAAACCAGGCCTGAAACCCGATTGAAATGGATCTAGATAATCGGTTTCATCCAATAGCGCCTGGAGCTGGTCAGCAACCACTCGTTCCAAGATCTTGCCCTGGAATGGAATATTTGCCACTGGTCTGTAGCTGTTGAAGTTTCCTGGGTGCAAGGAAGGTTTTTTCAGAAGTGGTCGCACCGCCGCCTCTTTCAGACAGCCAGGGACCACTCCCTCTCGTAAAGAGGCATTTATCACTTCCTTGGCCCAGCCAACTGTTCCATCCCTGCTAGTTTTTATTAGCCAAGAGGGGCAAGGATCCAGTACCAAAGTGGTTGCACGTACCTGTCCAAGCACCTTGTCCACGTCCTCGAGCTGAACCAACTGAAACTCATCCAATAAAACATGACAAGACTGTGCTCCGGACACCTCATTAGGATCAACTGCTATAAAATGGGAGTCTAAGTCCCAGCGAATGCATAAGATCTTATGCTGGAAGTGCTCAGCAAACTCATTACAGCGGGCCACTGATGTATCTACTATGTCCTGTAGGCCTGGATGGAGTAATCCTCAGACAACTCTGAAGAGCTCAGCTGGGCGGGAGAGAGATGCCTTAATAGTGGCAGCGAAATGTTGTCTTTTCACCACCCTCACCGCTCCTACATACAGCTTAGTAGAAGCACAAACCAGCGCATAGTTGCATTCGTCAGGAGTTTGTCTCCATCTCCGCTCAAGCCGCCTCCTATCTTGTTTCATCGCTCTCAGCTCTGGAGTATACCAAGGAGCTGTATGAGCTCTACAAAGGAGAGGGCGCGCAGGAGCGATCGTGTCAACAGCCCGGGTCATCTCTGCATTCCACAGATTAGCCAGGGCTTCGACAGGAGCGCCAGTCCTCTCAGCCAGAAAATCCCCCAGAGCCCTTTGAAAACCTTCAGGATTCATCAGTCTCCGGGGGCAGACCAATTTAATAGGTCCCCCACCCTTGCAGAGGGGAAAGGCTACTGAGAGTCTAAACTTCAACAAGCAGTGATCTGTCCATGACAAAGGGAGAGATGTAAGACTCCCCACATCCAGATCACTATCCCCATGTCCAGTAGCAAAGATAAGGTCTAGAGTATGCCCTGACATATGTGTTGGACCACTAACATATTGGGACAGCCCCATGGTTGTCATGGCGGCCATGAAGTCCTGAGCTGCCCCAGACAAAGTAGTCTCAGCGTGGATGTTGACATCCCCCAGTACTAATAGTCTGGGGGATCTCAACAATACCTCCGAGACCACTTCCGTCAGCTCAGTTAGGGAAGCCGTTGGGCAGCAAGGTGGGCGGTACACCAAAAGGATTCCCAGCCTGTCCCTCTGGCCCAGCACAAGGTGCAAACACTCCAGACCAGTAACTGCATGGACATGGTGCTTGGTGAGTGAGATGGAACTCTTATAGACCACAGCAACCCCACCTCCCCGACCCTCAGATCTACCATGATGCTGGACCAGGTACCCCGGTGGGCAGAGCTGGGAGAGACTAACTCCTCCCTGTTCGCCCACCCAGGTCTCGGTTATACATGCCAGATCGGCTGCCTCGTCCACAATCAAATCATGGACGTGGGAGGTTTTATTATGTACCGATCTGGCATTTAAGAGCAGCAACTGGAGATCTGAGAGTTGGCTGAGAGGACAACCAACAACCCTGCGGGTATGAGAAGGACCGGAACAAGGCACAGCGACTACATGTCTGGGCCGCGTTCCCCTTACCTGGCACGTTCTTCTCATAACGCCATACCTCCCTCTGTCCGTCACTACGGCAATTGGGGCCCCCTCAAGTCTCCCCACTTGATGGAAAGACCTCTTCCCCAGGCACATAATAAACTATAAGTACAAAAAACTCATATACACAAAAATACACACTCACTCACAACATACACTCATACACGCACCCACTCATCCAATTCAAACCAACACGGCAAACAGAGTCCCGCATTCTGTGCGCACAGGCGCCAGCTCTAAGCCTCTCTTCTTCACACGAAAAAATGCCACCCTCAAAGAGTCCAGATGATAACGAAGAAGTGTGGGCCGCCAAGGCAAAGCGCAAACCGCAGCGGCAGAGATGGAAGCACGCAGGCGGCCAAAAAACACCAGCCGCGATGGCAGCAGAGCACAAGCCACAACAGGGACGAAGCGCAGCAACAGCAGCAGCAACGAAGGGCACGGCCACGCCCACGATGGAGAAGCACAAACCGCAGCAAAAAACGCCGCGGCCACGACGGCAGCAGAGAAGAAACCGCAGCCCAGCAACGACCAGCCACAAGCCTGGCAAGCAGCAGGGCGACCCAAGCTACACGAGGCAGAAAGCGGCGCCCAGCAACAGCGGCAAACAAGGGCGCAACAGCAGCGACAACGACAGCGACGACAAACAACGAGGACAGCAACAAAGACACAGCGACACAACGACAGCGAAGGGCGCCGCGGCGACAGCAACGGAGGCGGCAACAAAGAACACGGTGGCGGAGGCAGCAGAAACAACGCAGGCGACGCAGCAGGTGACCGCAGGAACCCACACAAGCCGCAACGAAGAGCAGCACGGCAGCAGCGGAAGCACAACGCAGCGCAGCACGAGACCAGCAGAAAAGGTAGGAAGCCTCGCTCATCCCCGGCTTCGATTTTTACATCTCCCACTTCGAGATCCAGCCATCGACAGCATCCACAACGCAGTCACTATTCCACATGTTTGCGAAAGGGCCTTGAGAACAATCAACTCTGTTTCTTTGTTACAATTAAATCAGGTGTGGTTGTCCAAGTCCTGAGCCAATGCCTGGATACAATGGCGGGGGGGGGAATAATCTGAACTTGAATCATGACAAGATGGAGGCCTGGTGGGTAGGTGGTTCATGGGTCCAAGAATTAGGCAATTTGCATGTTTCGGGTAGGATGCATAGTCTGGGGTGGGTGCTCATTCATCATTGTTACTTTGAGGCCCAAGAGGCTGCAGTTACTTTAAATGCCTTTGACCTGACTGGTGTGCCAGCTATGGCCATTCCTGATACTTGCCCACAGTGATCTGTGCATTGGTATTCAAGACTAGACAACTGTAATGTTCTGTAAGTGGGGCTGCCCTTTGAGTTGGATTGGAAGCAGCAGCTTGCATAAAATGCTACGATTAGGTTGCTAAGTGGAACGGCCTACCGTGATCATGTAACACTATTGCTGAAAGAACGGCACTGGCTACCAAGTTGCTACTGGGTCAAGTCCTGGCTATCTGAAGGAATGCCTTCACCCATATTGATCAGCCCAGGTATTGAGATCTCAGGATTGGGCTCTCTTGGTTCTTCTACAGCTTCATAAGTTGTCTGGTAGCAACCAAGGGGAGAGTCTATGGAACCATCACCCCTTAAAATCAGGCAGTCCCCAGCTTTGTTGAGTGCCTCCTGAAAACATTTATTCATCCAGGTTTTTGTGAGTTACTGGTACCAAGACTTTGAGAAATTGTCTGGCTGTTGTAGTTAGTGCTGTATTTTAGTTGCTTGATGTGTTTTCGTTTTGTTTTATTATTTTACTGTGTTATTTTTTAATATTGTAAACCACGTTGAGATTTCTATGAAAGGCAGCATAAAATTGTTTTAAATAAGTAAATAAATAACTGACCTTTTTAAAGTGCTGAGGTCTGGAGGTCCCATTATTTGAACTTCTCACCCTCAGCACAGACCATTGCTGCTCTCAGCTACTGTCATGCTCACTATATCTGGTTCCCAGTGTCACTCCAAAGTGGTCTTAGATGACATGGGCAAGCGAGCTCTTGGCACCCTTTATACACCATCCCTGCTTGAGGACATGGCTCTCCCATCATTCTCAGACTATGAAGATTACTCCAGTGCAGCTTCTCCTGCTGCAAAACCGTGTAGGAGCATGTTGTACCTCCACTGTCAGAGGCAGTATGCCTCTGAGTATCAGTTGCTGGGAATTATAGGTGAGGAGACTGCTGTCGCACTTGGTTCTTCCTATATTCTTGTGGTGCCAGAATAAACTATGGGCCCTTTAAATGCTCCAGGAGGAGGGTAGGCTGCCCTGGAAGGAAAGGCCTTGCCAGCCTTCTTAAGCCTTCAGATGACTCTGGTCCTTTGCATCTTCCATAGTTCAAGCAGTAGGGCATGGTTGGAGCTGCCCAGTGGCCTGACTTGCCTGGAAGAGGCTGTGGCAATAGCTACCACATCCATCATGAGCCCCAAGCCCATACGAACAGAATAGTTATTGATCGTTGCATCCTCTTCCTGTTCCTTCCAATCACTTATGTCACAGGTGGCATTCAATAATAACTGCATATATAGCATGATGTCCTCATGTTCTTTTGAGATTCCTATACACAAGCCTTCCCCAGTCTGGTGCCATTCAGTTGTTATTGGACTACAGCTCCTATCATCCCTGGCCATGGGCCATGCTGGCAGCTTTCTTCAGGAGTCTGGTTGGAAGGCACCTTCTTTTCCTTTGTTCCTCTGATCATTTTTATCCCAACTATCAGTCTAGTTCTTAACAAGAAACTTTTCACCTGGGCATGAAAATACACATGCTCATTGCAGTTAATTGAAATTATGGGCAGTCGTGCTGTGAGAGCAAACTTTGGCCTAACATTAATTTTTCTGCAAAACTACAGATTGTGCAGTTCTGTTTATCACTGAATTGACAGTTACACTACACATTACATTTTATATGTAGCCTGAATCTATATATCTGCTTTTTTCTTACTCCAACAAAGATATGGCAATGTCAGGCCTGGGGCCCGAATGTGGCCCTCCCGGCTTTTCTGTCTGGATCTTGGGACTCTCCCTAGGAAACACTCCCTCCCCAAGCCACACCCCTTCTTATCAGGCCACACCCCTCACTGGCACTGCTCTGTAATCTCCTTGAGTACTATTGCTGGTGGGAATATGCCCTTGAACTATGCTTTTAATTTGTCTAGATTAGCAATTCCCAATGTGGGCAGTAGCGCCCCCCTGGGGTGTGTTACAGCCTTTCAGGGGGGCGTTGGCATCACTACAAACTTTAGGGGGGCGTTTGGGTTCATTAGGGGGACATTGACATTTGGCGGTCTGAAGTTGAAGCATTTAAGTTTGCCTCCACAGATAGAGTAGAAAGAAAGGCGGAAGCACAGCATCATTCTTTGCCCCACACTAACCTACCACAGCTAAAGTACTGAAACATAAGGAGGATGTAGCCAATCCAATCCAGGCTTACTTAACTGTACCTCGAGTCACATGTATGCTACTTCAGAGTAAAGCGGGTTATTTTGCCAGTAACATCGATGTTGGCTATAGATATGTTTGGGGGAATGGAGGCAAGGGTTGCCTGTGGGAGTTCTTGAGCTGTAGGGGAAAGGCCCCATGATCTGCTTATATCCCCAGAGACAAAAGAAGGGAGACTGTAGGCTCAGTCTGGTAAGTAACCTACAGATTTCTTTGGGCAGGGTGGAAAAAATGAGGGGGTTCTATTATTACCTTACGGTGTTGATTTTGCCCTGTTCTTTGAGGTAGGTTTCTCTCCTACGTTCTGATTCACCCTAATTTAAATATGCTCATACCCTCACTCCTTCTATGAGGATTTAATGAGAAGCCAGGATAAGAAGGCAGTTCAAAGCTGACAAAGCTGTGTTCTTTTGGAGGGTCGGGGTGAGGAGGAGAAGTATGTTTATTTATCTGCTTTGCAGCTGTTTTCAAAACGTCTCACCTTCTCAAGACATGTAAGCTGGAGGCTAGAACTACAGAGCTGTGAACTCATCAACATATGAGGGGGTCTGAGTCAGATGGCAAGACCCTGCAGGAGCGGCATGCGCCTTTGCAGTAGGAAGTTTTTGCGGTACGCAGTCTTTTGCCACTGCAGACACTTGCAAATCTTGCAACTCATGCACCTCCCTCTGCCTTCCTCCCAGGTGTCTGACTAACAAGGCGTTATTTGCTCAGGCTGTTGTAATTCTGTCTGTATCATTGTGTCCTGTTTGTGGCAGTGAAGAGACACGGCGCTCGGTTTGCTTGTGTTAGCAGGTCTTTCCTTGCCCCTGCGTGGATTTTTCTTCCCAGTGAAGGCCTTATATGTGTTCAGGTGTCTCTAGGTCAGCGATTTCCAACGCTGAATAGCGGCCAGTGTCATAAGTGTGGACTTAAGTAGTTTTTGCTTATGTTTTTAGGATTTGTGAAATAAGAAGAATAGGAAGCATTGGCATATACTTAATCTGAGGGGGGCGTTGGGCACAAAAGGATTTTGCAAAGGGGCGTTGGGTTGAAAAAGGTTGGGTAACGCTGGCCTAGATGGAGACGGGGTGTGCAGTGTAGTGGCAAATTCAGAAGTGCAGGGTCCTTTCATGTTAGTCACAGCCACACACCCCTTTGTGCTGCAGGGCTGAGAATAAGATCCTTGTTAATGCCTTCTACTACCTCTAGGAGCCAATAAGTATTAAAGAGGAGAGTGCTAGCTACTGAGAAGAGTCTGAGAAGACTCACCTCCTTTCACTCCGATGGGCTCCAATCAGCAGGAAAGAACATGCTATTCAGTTTGTATTTTAATTAATTAATTAATTAGATTTATATCCTGCCCTTTCTCCTAGTAGAAGCCCAGGGTGAATCTACCTAATTTGCACTTTCCAAAACTCTATGCAAATCAAAACTTAGACATTTGCACTTCTCTGAATTTTGCAATGCAGTTCTCCACCCAAGTAATGTCTACAAAAATGCATATACTAAGCTGAGGTGTGCATAAAATGTATATGTTATTTATTATTTACTTATTAAATTTATATCCAGCCCTTCCACCCAAAAAGAGACAATAGTGAAAATAACATACAAAAATGCCTTTTTTTTGGGGGGGGAGATAAATATTTGTTTACTTATTTATTATTACATTTATACCCTGCCTTTTTTTTCTTGGTAGAAACCCAAGGCGGCTTACATATGGTTCCCAGGCAGTCTCCCATTCAGGCACTGACCAGATCTAACCCTGCTAGCTTCAGCAGGGAGCTGTCCTCATGTGCCATCAGACCATAGCCTGAAGGGGAAATATGCTGTGCAAAAATGTATATATTAGGCAGAATTGCTTGCAAAATGAGCCCTTTAAAAAAACAATGTGCAAGCTGAGGTGAAATATGAAGTACTGAACTGAAGAGTGAAAAAATGAGAACAGAGAGAAACCAGCTTTGACAGATTCACCCATCCCTAGTAGAAACCTCTTGAATTTTGCATGGCTGGAATTTAACCTACTGTACAAAGGAAACAGTCACATCCACCGTTTCATCTACATTTGCCTCTGAACCCACCCATCGCTGGCATGTGCCCCGTGGAAGATTTCTGATGAGTCAGTGTGGCCCTTGAGTTGAAAAAGGTTCTCCACCCCTGCTCAAAAGTGAGTATGGGCTTCTTGATCTGTATTGGGACTCCATCACCTGGGAACAGGAAGTTTAATCCCTCCCTCACCAAACCCCTCTCCCCCCAAAATCCTCACTTTCCCCATGGCAGTTAGCAATAGCACAAAGAGGGGTTGTGGCTGGGGAGGGAAAGATTATACCTTTACACGTGCTGTGGCCCTGACCCAGAATGACCTCACACTTACTTTTGAGTACAAGAAAAGCACACATGTAGCTGCAGGTTACAAATTGAATGCAATGTGTAGTTTGACCCTGAGTTTATCTCAGGAAGTGCCTTAACATCATGCCTATACACCATGTGACAAATTCAGAAATATTACACACTGCCGCCCTGGGCTCCTACTGGGAGGAAGGGCACGGTATAAATCTAAATAATAAATAATCTAAGTAATAAATAAATAATACATGGACACTAGAGCATTGCAGGAAGACTTTTTGGTGTTGGTAAATGGTATATGCCTGCATGTATTGCCGTA
The DNA here is from genome assembly GCF_030035675.1 of Rhineura floridana. NCBI lineage: Eukaryota > Metazoa > Chordata > Lepidosauria > Squamata > Rhineuridae > Rhineura > Rhineura floridana. Next base: position 56,978,078 of record NC_084483.1, read on the forward strand.
TTGTAGTTTGATCATTGTAATTACCATTACTTTCTTCAATGTGAATGTATCTTCATTGACAAAATTTTGAAGTTGTTTACACAGGTCGTTCTTAATTGTTGTCTGCTATCATATATTGATTGGTTTTGCTGACAAACCGGTCACAGTTTGTGATGCAGTAAATAAATACACAGTTACATTAATAAGATTACAGTTTATGATCTTGATGTAATTAATCATTTAAGAGGGATTTGGTGTAGCTCCATGGAAATCAGTGATTTAAGCAGGGTTTTAAATTTTAAAAAGTGACACTTTTGACTTCTGCTTTAGAGAACTGTACTTCATCACTTTCAGGGTTCACAATGGAGGTGCTAGTTAGTGGTTATAGGCAACCAGCAATGGCAATAGCACAATCTCTTTCTTTTTTCCTATAGGCATTTTTTTTCACGCTACTTCAATTTGCAGCAGCATCAACTATACTGGCAACGAGGCCACCAAAATGCTCCAGATTTACAAAGCAATCCAGACTCTAGGAAGCTATCATAAATTATGCTGGAGTACATTATGCCAAAGTAATTTACCCCTATTCAAAACTCCATCCAGGCAGGGGGTGATGCTGGCTGAGCTGACCTGAGCCTGGCAATGGGTAGTTGCCAGAGGGAAAACAAGTCTTTAAAATAGAGTTTGACTTCCATCACCCTTTTTGCCAGTCTAACTTCTACTGGGTTGTAAGGTCATGTGACAAAGCTAAATGAAGTTTCAAATAGGGGTTAGTCTTTCGCTGAGGCAGCTGTGCCCCAGCTGAGTCGAGATGGAGGATTTCATGCCAGAGACTTCTGCTGGATAAGTCAGATATCCACTCATCCCTCCAGGTCTTGGGTTTGAATTGCTCCCGTAGATGTTTAATTAGGGAAACATTGGCTTTTCTCACTAGTAAAGGAAAGGAGTAGAGCAGGCAACAATCCAACAGGTCATTTGTCTTCCTCATTCTCATTTCAAAGCACATTGTCTTTTTGCAGATTTGCTGTGAAAGGCTTCTCTTGAGTGCAGCAATGACTTTTGCAGCAGACCTGCAAAAAGCAGGTTTCTTCCCCCAGCTTTTTGTAGATCTAATGCTAGAGGAGCTTCTCTCCAGCACAGTGATGCTTGTGACCAGTGTCTTTCTCCCCACCCAACCTCTTGGCAAGGGGGCAGAAAACAGCTTTGCCAGCTGTATGCTCAGCACTTCAGCAGCGCAGGGCTAGCAATGCCCCTTATGCTGCAGTTCCCAAGCACCAACAACCTGCTGGCTGTTGGGCACTTGGGAACACCACAAGGGATTTTTGACAAGTGAGCAGGACACTCCACTTGTCAATCCTGTGATGTCATAACAACATCATGTAATTGACAAGGGATTTTGACAGGTGAGCAGGACACTCCATTTGCCAATCCTGTGATGTCATAATGACATCATGTAATTGACAGGTGGGCAGCCTTGTCCACCTGTCACATTTAGCCTGTAAGGCAGATCCTGATCAGGATCTGGCCCATAGAGCCAAAAAGGTTCTCCACCCCTAGGGTAAAGCATTTTACTCTAGATTTAAAGAGGAATCTAGTTTACTCAGCAGTCAGTGTACAAATGCAGATGTATGAAATATGAGCCCCTACAGCATGAGCATTTTAATGCTATTCATAGTTAACAGGTAGTGAGGGGAGAGATTTTAGGAGGTGAGGAAACAAAAAGGACAGTGGCAAAAGGGTTTTTAACTCCCACAGCATGCATTGTCAGCAGAGCTTGGAAAAGTTACTTTTTTGAACTACAACTCCCATCAGCCCAATCCAGTGGCCATGCTGGCTGGGGATGATGGGAGTTGTAGTTCAAAAAAGTAACTTTTCCAAGCTCTGATTGTCAGTGCTTGGTATGAATTAGTTTGGTTGAATGAAGTTAATTGAATTAGTTCAAAAAATTCTGAACTACACCTGAAAGTAGTTCCCACAATTGCCAGGTGAACTGAACATGAACTAAATTCATTGTGGGGTTGAACTCTGAATGATTTCAAGTTCATCTGGCATCCATTTTATGATAGGCCACAACTTGGGTGCCCATTGAATAGGGCCCATGGCACTCTCAAAAATCCAAATTTGCCTCCAGGCCCAAAAGGGTTGGTGATCAACTGTTCTACTATACATGCATTTTTTGAGGTTTTCTTAGTCCTATTACATGCAAGGTTTTTAATGCTTTAGACTTTTTGGACTTCTAAGCTTCAAGATCATAATCTTTTTAATCTTCTGCTTGCATAATATATAAAGTTTGCTGCTGCAAATATTATAAAAAACATACAGTATTTACAGTGGTGTTTTCTGGTTGATCTGACTGAAGTTAATCCATTGGACTAAAAGGAATGCTCTTCATTGATTCCAGAGAGTGTTAGATTGGCCCTCTAATGACAATGTTAACTAAACCACATTGGTTGAATTAGCAAAAGTAATTGGAAGGGGAAAGAACAAAACTGCAAAAACATTATCCACAATGACAATGAATAATCTGACCTTCAAAAACACACGCACACCCCACACACAGAAAGACACTGAAAGTTCAGCTTGGTGCATGATCTGCTAAAAGATGTGCATGTGCATGCGTGCGTGAAGAATTCAAAGTTTCTAATCAGAGAAAAATTATTCTGCTTTTGTCTGTAACTAATATATATGAGATTAAAGAGTAATATACGGAGATCAAATTAAGTCAAACTTTTAAAAGCCCCTTGGGCTAGTAAGCTAATAGAATATAGTAACCCATTTACATTTATTGAAGTAAATCTTCCAGAAAGTCAGTACACGCTAATTTATTTGTAGGAAAATGTAGTTCTAGTATTGTTTATTTTGCCTGCCACACACACTTAACTGCTACACTTAGATAAATAAGCTTTGGCAATATTTACATGTAAACTTTTACCTCCTGGATTAATATGATGAAAAATTCTCATTTGACATTAAAAATTAATTGAACCAATTTAAACTTCATTATTTTTGTGCTTTATTTTGCAGCTTAAGGCAAGCAACAGCTTAAACTTGTTTGCAGTACATGTTGTAGGAAAGAATTTCCATCAGTGGGACCAAATTTATAACAATATGGAAGCAAAATATGTTGTTGCCCACATCTGTCCATCCGTCTGTGTCTAATCTCTTCACATGTTCCACTTTTTCCAACATATACAGTGGGCATGATCATGATTAGGCTTCTTGCAAAGCAGTGGGTGGGCCCTCCAAGTTTCACCTACTGGCCTACCCCCTTCATTCAACCTTCTGCATGTAAGTACAAGTTGCATGTGTGTAGAATGCATATGAGTACATTAAAAGATCTGATTAATGCTGAAGTTGTGGGTGGGCACTAGAGACAGCAGGTAGAATCCCACTCTCCTCGTCCTCACCAGACACATACAAACAAACATTGATTATGCACAGATTTGTCTGAACAATGCTAATCAGATGTCATGCTATCATTTCTGGGTGAATAGATGGTAAGATGTAGCTTTCCACTTTGCACTGAGAGACACAGTATGGTTTAACTTAGAGGTTACCAAGATTCCAGATTCGAGTTATTGCCCTTATAATTTAAGAGATGGAGGGGATCCACATTTTTTTTAAAAAAATGTTTATATTATCAGTCTGTAGGAGCATAGTGGCTAACCCCCCTGCTGATAGGGGTCCTCATCTCAAAAATTTAAATTCCTGTTTCCTAAACCCCTAACCCCTGCCTTTAGGTGCTTGGTCACAAAAGTTCTAAGTTCAGAGAATCATAGAGTAGTAGAGTTGGAAGGGTCTGATAAGGCCATCAAGTCCAACCCCCTACTCAATGCAGGAATCCAAATCAAAGCATTCCTGACAGATGGCTGTCCAGCTGCCTCTTGAATGCTTACAGTGTTGGAGATCCCACTACCTCTCTAGTAATTAGTTCCATTGTTGTATGGCTCTAACAGTTAGGAAGTTTTTCCTGGTGTCCAGTCAAAATCTGGCTTCCTGCAACTTGAGCCCATTATTCCGTGTCCTGCACTTTGGGACGATTGAAAAGAGATCCCGGCCCTCCTCTGTGTGACAACCTTTCATGTACTTGAAGAGTGTGATCATATCTCCCCTCAGTCTTCTCTTCTCCAGGCTAAACATGCCCAGTTCTTTCAGTCTCTCCTCATAGGACTTTGTTTCCAGTCCCCTGATCATCCTTGTTACCCTCCTCTGAACCTGTTCCAGTCTGTCTGCATCCTTCTTGAAGTGCAGAGACCAGAACTGGACGCAATATTCAAGATGAGGCCTAACCAGTACTGAATAGAGGGAACAAATACTCATGCGATTTGGAAACTATACTTCTGTTAATGCAGCCTAATATAGCATTTGCCTTTTTTGCCGCCACATCACGCTGTTGGCTCATATTCAGCTTGTGATCAACGACAATTCCAAGATCCTTCTCACATGTTGTAATGCTGAGCCAAGTATCCCCCATCTTATAACTGTGCATTTGGTTTCTTTTTCTGATGTGTAGAACTTTGCATTTATCCCTGTTGAATTTCATTCTGTTGTTTTCAGCCCAATGCTCCAGCCTATCAAGGTCCTTTTGAATTTTGTTTCTGTCTTCCACGGTATTAGGTATGCCCCCCAATTTTGTATCATCTGCAAATTTGATAAGCATGCTCTGTACCTCCTCATCCAAGTTGTTAATAAAAATGTTGAAGAGCACTGGGCCCAGGACCGAGTCCTGTGGTACCCCACTCGTTACTTCCGCCCAGTTTGAGAAGGAACCATTGATAAGCACTCTTTGAGTACGATTCTGGAGCCAACTGTGGATCCATCTGATAGTTGTTCCATCCAGCCCACATTTAACTAGCTTGCTAATCAGAAGATCATGGGGCACTTTGTCAAAATCTTTGCTGAAGTCAAGATATATTATGTCTACATCATTCCCACAGGGAGGTTACCCAGTTAAAAAATGAGATAAGATTAGTTTGGCAGGATTTGTTCTTTATAAATCCATGTTGGCTCCTAGTAATCACTGCATTGTTTTCAAGGTGCTTACAGATCGACTGCTTTATAATCTGCTCCAGAGTTTTTCCAGGGATTGATGTTAGGCTGATTGGTCTGTAGTTCCCCGGTTCCTCCTTTTTGCCCTTTTCGAAGATAGGGACATGCTGACTATAGCATACAGCCACTCTAATGTACAGTATTTTGTTCTGTTAATGAGCTTTCTTACTGTATAAATTAGGCAGGTATTTCTGATTCTTCATTTGGTGAAGCAGTATCTGATATTTTGGTAAATCATCTTGAGATTTTCATTGGATTTCCCTTCTAAACTTGACTAATGAACATTTTTATATTATCTGTGGGTGATAACCAACATTAATCATATTCAGAGTAGACCCACTGATATCACCCTCCGTTCCATCTGATGATATGTGATCATAAGTTCATTCAGTTATGCAAGTCTGCATAACTTACTGTTTTTATCAGTCCTTCCTACTCATTAGCAGTGGATCTTGGGCTGCCACAGAGGGTCACCAGAAACAATCAGGAAAGCACAGCTGAGATTGCTATTGCCCAGACAGAGTCCCAGCCTAACCTGGAAATGCTTCCAGCCCTTCTAGTCAGAATGACCTAATGGTCTGCCTTTGTGGGCAGCATCACCCTTGGGCTTAGAAACATGTTACAGTCCATGGAACCTTTTAAGTCTGTGGTGGCTCACCACACATGCAACAGCAGTGCAGCAATCTGAGGGTTTCTTGTTCCGTTCCTGGCATCTTCTAACATTCCTTCATGTTTGTATGAAGCACACCTGGCACTATCACCATCTGACATTCTTACTCACTAAGGCCTTTGGACCTTATTTTTTTGCTTATGTATATATATATGTATATATGATGTATTTTAGGTTTTTTTAATCCTTGTTTTTACATTTGCTTTTAATGTTTGTTTTTGTAAGTCACCTTGAGTTCACTTTTCTGAAAAAAGCAACTAAATAATAATGATGATGATGTTGTATGCTTGCTTGAATGTATATTTTTCCAAGTCAGTTTCTGTATGGCTTGCAGTAAGGGCTTATGTAAACTTTTCCTTTTCATAGTCATCACTATGTTCTAGGTCAAGCAATCTGGTATATACCGGTGCCTGCAAAATGTAGTGGTAGAATTGCACATTTGCTGGTGGAGTAATATTCTTTGATTGCAAAGGACATATATTTGACTCTTTTAAGCCAGTGTTCACATTTGGGCCCTAAAGTGCAGTGAGATTCATCAACAGGATATTCAAGAAAATTAGTGAACATTTTGAAAGCTTTTCTAAACATAAACGTTATAAGTTTATAATTGTAGCAGCTGTAAGCTTTGCTGCCTCTGCTTTAGCATAAACATTTCTGGTTCCAATACGCAAACTACTCTCAGATTAGTGCTTGCATACCTCTTCATAGAGGCCCATGTACTTGCAGCACTGAAAATATCCACTGACATAAAATATTTATGCAGAAATATAGATGTTCCTACTGAAATGGAAATTCTAGGCTTGTTTTGTGTTAGCCTAAACCCCCCATCATTTCCAAATGTGACAGTTCCAGTGCCAGTAGGAGTGAGGTAGAAGTACTGTTAATTACTGTTTAATTTGTGTTATTGTTGGTGTAATTATTTATAATTAGAGGGGGAAAGCATATTTGGTTGGGAGAAAGGGTGGGGAAGGGAAAGTGGGAAAACTGTTAGGGGAATTGTTGGACATTAAAATAAAATGTAAAAATCTTGAATAAATTATTAACAACAATAAAAAGAAAAGTAGTTGAATCTCAGAAGTGCAACCATTTTGGGAAAGCTACTGAACTGCAGGAATATATTAAAAAGTAACTACATGTGTGTCTCTGTGTTTGTGTTCTTGTTTTTCCTTTCTTACTGTTGTGGTTCGTTGTCACTTTTGTTACCTGTATTGTGTTTCTATGCACTGGAAGCCTCTAAAATACACGAGGCTTGAAACTTTCAAAGGTAAAAGAACTGGACAGTTTTATTGTGTGTGTATCATGTTCTGCCAGGGCACAGAGCAAAGATGCCTTCCTTGCCTTCCCAGGATGCCTTCTGCTAGACCAATCTCATATATGACCTGGGATAGATTACATTCCTCTACAGTTCTGGCTAGTCTCCAACAGCACCTGCAGCAAAACACACACTCGCACATAATTGTACTCTGTATCTCTTAAAATTTATAGGTCTCCCACTGTTTGTGTCAGTCACCTTTCTTAAGCAGTTGCAAAACAATACCAAACGCTGCTGCAGTTTAAAAGTCTTATTGCCAATACCATACCAAGCTTAGTTTATTAATGTAATTTTAATTACAAATGATGAGTATTTTTTGTTGTAGTGAATCTCCATGTCCCCATGTCCCCAAATGAACAAATGAAGAGGAATGAAGTTCCTCTTCATTTGAGCTATATCTGGAATAAGAAGTGTCATTGGAAATCACATTTCAAACTTTAAGCTCAGATTCTCAAAGTGCATTGATCTCACTTGGGTCTGTGAGTCTAGTAGAACTATTTAAGAAACCTCTAGCCTGGTGTTTAAATATAGATTAAAGTACCTAACTTTAGACTCTCACCTTTTAAAATGTCCCTTGAGGATTTTCCATAGAATGTGGAACACTGCAAGAATTGTGAATATATTACTGATTTTGTACAAGCTATTAATAACGTATGGTTTATGTAAGTATGAAAGAGGTAATGGGGTAAGTTGTAGCAAGATGCCATTCAAATTTTAAAGCAGAAGACTGGAAAACTACATTTTGGGATCCTAGGAATGTAATCCACGATTTTACATGCAGCAATGGTCAGTCAATTAAAGGGATTAGAATGTGATCCTGTGGTCCCTGGGAAGACATCCCAGGAGCCAAAGGATACTGAGGAGGGAGGGGAAGGTCCACGCATGGTGAGGGAGGGACGGAGGGCCTAACTTGACTGGTGGTGGAAAGTTCTGCCACTGTGGATGACCCACCAGCAATACTCCCCAGGTGTTAAGAGGGGAAAAGGCATTTGGGGAGCATGTGAGGGGAGTGTCTGAAATGGTGAAACCCTATAGCTGCCTTAGAATGAGACAGGATTTAGAATTATTATTATTATTATTAACAACAACAACAACAATAATATAGGAAAAGGTAAAAATCCGCCCACCACCTTCTTCTGTGGGGCTGGTGTGAACCGGTTGTGCTCAGGTTATTGTGGTACCTTTGCCATAGACTCTCCCTATTGCTTTGTTTGTCAATCAATCAGTGTATAATTAATCATAAAGGGACATGGATTAGAAATATAACATGGAAAATAGTTACATTTTATATACAAATATATTCTGAGAGCAGTTACTTAAATGTTTCATTTAACTGTTAGAAAAACAACAACATAAGTTTAAGGAAAACAAAGAGCATATATGTCAAGGAGGAGTTTGTTATCAGAGAATAAATCTTGGTACAGCTTGTTGTTTGTCTGGAGCAAGACAAACCACGAGTCCAGGTTTGGATGTAATGCTAAACCAAACCATGGGTTAGCCCTGGGTAGCATGACAGCAGCAAGACCAGGGAAGGGGCGCTGCAGCCGTGATCTTCACTCCAGTAACCCACCATGGTTTGCCTTAACATTACGTGTGAACTTTGTCACTGCAACCCTAACTGATTACTGTCTGGGATCCACATGACTGATGTTTAATATTCAGGTTGGGCAGTTTTCAAAGCAGATATACTGCTATAATGTATTTATTCACTTATATGTTTTTGTTGCTTTGAAAACAGTTGTTGCTTTTTAATGGACAACTTTTGTTTTCTAAAAAGATTCTTAAATGTAAATGTACTGCAATTAAAACATGCAAAGTAAAGTTTAAGGTATACTTATTAAGGGTTTTAGTAGTAATCTCCGGAGCATATTAAAACTTAATATATGTTGTACAAAAGGAAAAGATTAGCATACAGAGTATTTTTCACTCTAATGCTGACTAGGTTTAATTAGGTGCAAAATGACTGCTCACATGGGGTATAATCAAAACCCTGTTGACTTAATGATATGTGGATCAGATCTCATGACTTCTGGATGTGAATAGTTAAGAGTGTTAATAGCAAGATGGATTTCTTTTTTAAAAATCTGTTCAACTTTTTTCACAAATTGGACAGAATATATCATTAGCAAATTATCTGGAATAATGACACTATGATATTCTTCAACTAAGATAGCAGAAAAAACTATATTTAAGTAAATATGATGAATTTTGACCTATATTCAGTAATTCTGGTTGTCACACATCCTAGTTTTTACATTTTTTTACTTTTTAAGAATATGATTTTTGACAAATTGGATTTCTCCCTCCATCTTGATACTTTTCATTTCCTCTTAGAGCAACTCCTAGCCACATGGGAGGAGCCAATGCATTTTTAAGTAATAGTTATGTGTCCAAATGGACACCTAGTCTTAGTTTTTGGACACCCACTGGAAAAAAAGGTACACACAAAGTTTAATCAAGAACACAAATTCAGATTGGCAGCCTCTGAAACACTGACTAGAGGTATGAAATGTTAGTGAAATTAAATAGAAGCAGTAGAATATAGGGACACATTACACAATAATGCTTATGGTTCTTATAAACCACCACTATTTCTGAAAAATTTCTTCAAAAAATCTCTCTTCCTGTACACTGTGATAACGACTTCTCTGTATCTTTGTTCTTTTTTTCATAAGAATTGTGCTACAGCAGGGCATGGATCATTCAGTAAAACCAGAGCCTGGAAGTAATTTGTTACAAGTAACAAATTACTTGTAATTCGTTAGTTTTTTGAGGAACAAGTGGGTTATTCCTTTACATTTTGATTGTAATAGAACTTTATTACTTGTGTGGAGTAATTGTAATGTTTCCAGCATTACTTTCGGGCATTACTTTCTGGGGGGGGAGGGAAACAGGGGAAGTCTTCTGCTCCTCTGATTTATGGATGAAAATCATGTGCCTCAAACTGGGCTTCTGTGAAGCATTGTTCTTTCCTTGTGCTCTGTGGGTGTTTAGGAGGTGATGAGGTGGAGAGTAAGACAGGGTGGAGTGGAGAAAACAATTGTTTAAAAGATGAACTCTGGTGGAGAAGAATGGAGCGGAGGGAGAAAGGAGCTGAAGGGCAAGAACATGGATAAAGGAGGAGAAGGAGGCAGCAGCAGAATGGAGATAAAGAACTGTGGAGATGAAAGATGACAACGTGTGTGTGTGTGTGTGTGTGTGTGTGTGTGTGAATAGTGTATTTGCACTAGGGTTAGCAGGTGTCCAGTTTTTGGCTGGATTCTCTGGTTTTTGGGGGTCCCCTCCAGGTCTCTGGGTAACTCACCTTAATCTCCGGACTCTCAGCTTCAATTTTTTAAAAAGATTAAGTTTCTAGGTGGTCTGGTTCCCAGGATATACACCAAAACATCAGCTGCCCCTGCAATTGTTAAATCTCTTTAACAGGTCTGTTCTAGCAGCTCCTAGCTCTAACCCCGCCCTTTCAAGATTGTAGCCAAGAGTGAAGACAGGGTTGTGATTTGTTGACCCAGGCAGTGCCTAGACTTAATTGCAACATCAGAAAATGGTAGTTTTGAGATTTTCAGTTTGTTTGAATAAGTAAGAATATGGCTTAAAGTTTTTTTTCTCTTGTGTGCAAGAGTCAGACCCTGGGCTGTGGGAGAGGACAGTGCTTTGAAAACCTTAGTAATATGAAAGTATTTAATCCAATACTTGCTTTTCTGGGAGTAAAGCAATGCTAATCCCATGTACCTGGAGTAAACCCCATTGAATTCATTAGGACTTACTTTTGAGTAAATATGGTTAGGATTGTGCTGTAAATTAATGGGACTTTTGAGTAAACAGCAAAGAATTGTGTTTGTGTTGTACATATTTCTCTCCCCCTCTAATCCTATTTTTAAAGCAATTAGGCAGGGTTTACCTAGGTATCACAGTTTTTATTATGTAGGAAACTAATACTGATTTTTTAAAAAATGTTTTGCAATGACCAACTGGTTTGACAATAAACTATTATATGGGGTGTATTTTTACACCTGCAAGTGTGTGTGTATCGAGTCTTTCCAACAACCCTGTGAGGTAGGGTTGGTGATTGGAAACCAAGGCAGCTAACAATAAGAAATCAATCCCTTTAAAAACTAATAACCATAAAACAAGTATAAATAGTTGCAAAACAGCTTAAAGTGGCATGATTCTGAATTTTGGGTTCGTTGAATGAAGATTGTTTATTTATTTTTATTTATTTATTATTTGATTTATAACCCACCCTTCCTCCCAGCAGGAGCCCAGGGCAGCAAACAAAAGCACTAAAAACACTTTAAAAATCATAAAAACAGACTTAAATATATTAAACAAAACATCTTTAAAAACATTTTTAAGGCTTTAAAAACATTTTTTTTTAAAAGAAAAGGTTTAAAAACATATTAAAAAGCAATTCCAACACAGACACAGACTGGCATAAGGACTGAACTTAAAAGGCTTGTTAAAAGATAAGTTCCTTATCACTTGAGGCTGCAGTTTTCCCTGGTTGAGTAAGCCCCATTGAATACACTGGGACTTGCTTCTGAGTAAACAAACAGGATTGCACTATAAATATCTTTACAGGTTGTGTAAATAGGGTTGCCAGGTTCAGGGCCTGAGACTGATCCTGTATCTTTAGGAGAAGAGAAAGTCAGCCAAGTGCAGGTGTTCTTGCAAGACTGTAATGGGAAAAACCACAAGGTGGAATTCTCCCTTCCCCCTGCACAACATTTAAAGATACGGAAGACCTGTTGGAGGCTGGGCCTGGCAACCAAGAGGTCTTCTGTATCCTTAAAAGTTGTGGAGGGCGAAGGGAGAATTCCACCTTGTGGTTTTTCCCATTACAGTATTGCAAGAACACCTGCACTTGGCTGACTTTCTCTTCTCCTAAAGATACAGGATCAGTCTCAGGCCCTGAACCTGGCAACCCTATGTGTAAATAATAAACATATTTGACAGTCATGCTTATATAAATATTTCTTCCAATTTCACCCTATGGTTGTACAATACTTCCTCTACATTTTAATTGTGCCCTTCTTCCTTGGGGTGGTCATGGTTCTTCATAGTTTTCATCCTGAGGGGCAGATGGGCTGAGAGATGGTGAGTAGCCCATGGTCACCCACTACACTTTATAGCTCATTTGCATTTTGAAAAATTAATTAAAACAATTTACATGCAGGCAAAATTTATTAAGTGGATCCACACAATACATTTAAAGCACATCCAACTCGCATTTAAAGCGCGTGACTTCCCCTAAAGAATCCTGGGAAGTGTAGTTTCCCCCTCACAGTTATAGTTCCCACCACCCTTAACAAACTACCGTTCCCATCATTCTGTGGTGTGATTCATGTGCTTCAAATGGGTGTTGAATGGTGTGGTTCTGCCATGGGTATGATGTGCACTCAAGAGTGAATTGAAAAGAACAATTTTAAAAGATACAGGGGAAGGGTTGTGGCTCATTGGTAGGGCATATGCTTTGCATGGAAAGGTCCAGAATTCAATTTCTGGAAAAGAGTATTGCCTGGAATCCTGGAGAGCCAGTGCTAGTCCATGCCATCAGTACTGAGCTATGTAGTACCAAATGGCCTCAGTCAGTATAAGGCAGATTCCTTCGTTCCTAAAAGTGGAAAGAGACTCAAGGGCCACAGTGCCTCCAAAATTTATTTATGTGTTTTATTACAACAGTTATATACTGCTTTATTGTAAAAAAAACTCAAAGCAGTTTACAGAAAGAATTAAAACAATAAAATTGTTGGCAAAAACAGTTAAAGACAGGTATTTAAAATCATTCAAAATAATAAAACCTACAATGAGTTAAAAACAGATTTAAAAACACAATAGCTTCTGCATACGTGGATAGGCTTGCCTAAACAAAAATGATTTTAGCAGGTGCTGAAAAGAGGCGTCTGCCTAATGTCAACAGGCAAGGAGTTCCAAAGCGTAGGTGCTGCCACTTTGTTGTTGTTGTTCTTATGTGCCTTCAAGCTGATTTCAACTTAAGGCAACCCTATGAATCAGTGACCTCCAAGAACATCTGTCATGAACCACCCTGTTCAGTTCTTGTAAGTTCAGGTCTGTGGCTTCTTTTATGGAATCAATCCATCTCTTGTTTGGCCTTCCTCTTTTTCTACTCCCTTCTGTTTTTCCCAGCATTATTATCTTTTCTAATGAATCATGTCTGAAGGCAAAGGCAAACCACCTCTGAATACCTCTTACCACGAAAACCCTATGAACAGAGTATCCAGAATACTGCCACTTTAGTTTACAGGACTGATTTCTTACAAGAGCAGAACAAGTACTATGTGGCACCCATAACATGGAAAGCACAGCTTGAACTTGGCCTGGTAGCAAATCAGCAACCAATGCAGATCTCAGAGCAGAGGTATTATGTGCTGATAGGATCTCACTCATGTCAGCAATCATGCTGCAGCATTCTGCATTAACTGACTGGCTGCCAGGATTTTTTTAATTTTGGTTTTCCGTTATGAATCCTGACTGGTTGTGGGATGCTAAGTTGTCTGCCTTACTCATAGGAATCTTGTTGTGGTTGGTATGGTATTGCATTCAGGAAAGCATCACTGTCTTTTGTTTTTCATTTTCTGTTTGCATTTCATTTATCTTTAACCTCATTCCCTTACATCCATTGAAGCAACAGCAGTGGTTGCATGTGCTCAGCTCCACCCCCTAAAACCCATTGATGATGCACCTTGTTGGTTTCATGGCAGTTTGTTTCTTGCCCAACAGTGGTAAAAGAGAATTCACATATTTGAAAGTGTGGCTGCAATTGTTGTTGTTCCCAAGCTGCTGCCTGTGAAAGTAGACCAAACCATGTGTGTTTTCTCTCTGCCAATTATTCCTCACTGAAATTAGGTTGGCTGTCAAAGTGAGTTTATAGCAGCCCACGGGGTAGACAGAAAGGGTAGAGAATCTTCTTTCTCTTACTCATTTTTCAGACCTCTTTCTGAAGTGAAGGGTCAAATCTGTAAAGAAGTTTGGAGCAGCCACGTTAAATGATAAGGGCAGGGCATTCCAGGCAGGGCATTGCCAACCCTGCTTAGACCTGGATGTCTTCGCAGAGGATCCCTAGTCAAGCTTTACCAACAGCACAATCCAAACTATATCTATTCAGAAGTGAGTCCTGTTGAGTTCTATGGGGCTTAGTCCCTTAGTAAGTGTGTTTAGAATTGCAGCATTCAGGGGCATCCATCTTTACTCCCAAATGCTCCCATCTGACTTCTCCACAACACTAGCCTCCTTCCTACAGTAGCCTTTTGGTTACTGGCCTGGCCTGAAGGCACTTAAACTCTTCTTGCCGAAAGCAAATGGGCTAGATTAAATGTTCCCTACCCAGGCTCCATCTTTTAGCTAAGATTTCTATCTTAATTTCCAATCAGATTTTCTTTAATTGTATGCTCCAAGCAACTGTGATTGATGCTTAATGTATCACGCTTAATGACTTCACTTGGGCCCACCCCTGTGACATTACTTGCCCCCCCGTGATATCACTAGGGCCCACCCCCGTGACATCACTAGGGCCTGCCCCTGAAATCTCAGGTTTTGGGATGCTTCTGACTTGGCAACCCTAGTTTGCAATTGGCACACAAAGCGGCCTCCACCACCCTCACTGGCTACTGTGCTGCATTTGCAGTATTTTAACTTTTTTGCATCTCGGGAAAATGTTTGCTTGGGCAAATGTCCCTTAGTTGGTGGCAGGGCAGGGTCCCGGAGGTGGTTGAGTGAGAGAGATTATGCTGGCTGGCTGAGTTGGGGGTGGGCGGGTTGCACTTGGTTTGACATGCAAAGATCTGAGCTGTGGCCTCTGCCTGCCTCCCCACCTCCCTTACCAGTGGAGAGACCACCATTGCTATCTTATGGATAAAAAGAACTATTCTACTACCTCTGTATGTGTGTGTTTATTTTTAATTTTGTTTTAGGCTACTTAGATGTGCAGTAGCCAAGGCCAGCACCTTGTAGGCGTTTTTTTAAAAAAGTAACTGAAATGTAATTGTAGTGATTACTTTTGAGAATAAGTAAAGTAATCCGTTACTTTCAGAGCAATTGTAATTGTTAACGGTAATTACTACTTTTTTGGGCCATGTAATTGTAACTGTAGTTTATTACTTTTTAAAAATAATCTTCCAAGCTCTGGGTAAAACAAACTTATTTCCTCATTTTGTATGGGTGACAGTATTTATTGATTTATAATTTGATTTATATCCCACCCTTCCTCCCAGCAGGAGCCCAGGGCAGCAAACAAAAGCACTAAAAGCACTTAAAAATAATAAAAACAGGCTTTAAAATACATTAAAACAAAACATTTTTAAAAACATTTTTTTAAAAAGCTTTCAAACATCTTTTTTTTTAAAAAAGGTTAAAAATATATATTTTAAAAAATATATTAAAAAGCAATTCCAACACAGACGCAGACTGGGACAAGGTCTCAAAAGTATTGGCAAGTGCAGTGACAGTTGACTGAGACTTAGGATTGGTTTCAGTAGATTTGAACTTTCAAACCATTCCCCTAGGTAGTTAACTCCCCTCGCCAACTGTGTCTCATCTGCCATGGGCCTGCTGGCACTCCTCGCCCTCTTGTCTTGCCTGTTCCTGTATCACTGCAGTCCAGCACTGCTGCCCCACACCACAGTCTGGAGCAAAGGGATGCCTCTCATGAAGCAGATCTATGGGTCGTCCAGGCCATCACTGTATGCATGCTGTCCCACTGTCTGCTCATGTTTGGCTACCTTCCTTCCCCCTCTGCACCACTTTGAGCCCAGTGTGACTGAGTCATGCTATGCAATTTGCAGTGCTGCCTATCTGCGATGCTGCAAACTGCATAGCAGGACAGCAGGACACATTGTTATTATATGTACAGACAGAAATCATACAGCATTTTACACAGTGGATTACAGTTGCTGCAATAGGCAGAAAAATCATTACGTGGTCAACCAAGACCCTCAGCAATTTTCAAGTGGAAAAAAAGGTTTAGGAACCACTGGCTTAGAGGCTACAGAGGAATTTTATTAGTAGTGACTCAATGTGGTATTGAAATCACGTTGCTCCAGGTCTGAAATCCAGGACGAATCAAGCCCACAGATGTTCTGAGAAAAGTGATATACAGTGTATGTGTGTGGATGTCCAGCTACAACTGCAGAACCTTGTTCTTCTAAAGAGGTGTTGCGGGCCGGGGGGAGGAGTAAGAGAAAACCTCCTTTGCAGAAAGCTAAAGCATTGTTTTTTTATTACAAAATGGAAAAATGAAATAAACTTATTTTTTCGGTCCTGTCTAATCCCAGAACAATTATTCTGTGATCTTAAAGTTTGATCTTAAAGTTCTGGCATTAGATTCAGTGTTTTTATTCTGTGCTGTGCAGTTTTTTAAATGCCTTCTTTAAGTTACTACAAAACAATGATTCATGTATTTACTGGTGGGCTGGCAGGCTAGTAAAAATTTTGCTAAGCTACTAACTTGTGAAAGTGCATTTTCAAGGCTGTATTCTTTCCTTTTGTTTGTTTTGTTTTTTAGTTTGAATCACTTTCACCTCAACCAAATATCAGGGCTTATATATGGCAGAGAGGCTTCCATGTGCAAGCCATTTGAATGACAAAGTGGATCCCTAGTAAAAATTCCCTAAAAATGCCCTGGGAGGGGCAATTTCCATTTTGATATGTGCTAGGGAAAGAAGAGGTAAGACTCCCTGTACACCCCGTGCCCCATGTAGTAAGCCTAAAATGTAGTTTGCCACTGAATTCCCAAGATTCAAGCTTCAGTGAGACTGACAACGGACAAGGAGCTTGCAAGCTTAAATGCAAACTTCTAAAGAACAAGCGTTTGTTAATAGAGTGTCATCCTCAATAAAAAGAGATTGAGGGATTCAAAACATAGCTTCAGTCTGAGCAGAGAATACCCTCCACAGGGTGATTACCGTATTATATGGAAGGACTGAATTTATATCAGTCTTGCATGATTTCCTTAAAAAAAAAAAAGAATCCCATGGCCCACTCTGTGTCATAAATTTATAAAGCAAGAGTCTTTGATATCTTAACAAATAAGGGAAAACCACTTTGTGTAGACATAATGTAAAAGGAGACCTCACAGAGCATTCTTCAGGCCCACACAGGTTTTAGTCTCTTTTTATCTTATATGCTGCTTTGATAGTTTTATGCTGTGAAGTGGTCTGTACATTTATATCATCATCATCATCATCACCATCATCAAACTTTAGTCATGCATGTAAGCAAATCAAATGCTATGCTAAGCCTTTTAGTCTTGTCCCAAGCCACATGCTCCCTCATTTCCACACTACTGTCTCCTTCTCCACCTTCAGCTGGGAAATCAAACCCTTCTGTTGGATTCCTGAAATGGTAGGAGTTTGTACAGCTTTTTTCCCATGTATTGGATATCAATTCAGTTGATTTTGGCTATGTAGTGACATAGAAGCAAAAGCAACGAGAATGAGGGCAATGTTTTCTGGATTACGCTGTAATCCAAAACACGTTTACCTGGGAGTAAATCCCATTGAACCCAATGGAGTTTACTTCTGAGTAGACAAGTATTGCAGCCTTAGTCCTATAGATGAACTCAGCCAATCAGCAATCTTGTATATAGCTTGTACAGACGTTCTGATGAATATTTAGAGGTGGGACTAGCAAGTGCAGTTATGCACATCAATGGATTATGGGATTCTGCACATATTTATATGGCTATGTCAAGGCTAATTCAGTCTTGGTTCTGAAGTATTCCCTGGAGAATTCCTGTATCTGGAAATGCCCTAGGTGGAAGCAGGCCATAGAATGTAATATTGGATTGCAGAAATTCCTCCAGCAGAAGTAAGAAAATATAACAAAAATACAGGAGAGCTACTAATATTACATTACAGACCATCCTATCTGCTGGGAGATGATAAAACCAGCCTGA
This sequence comes from Rhineura floridana, assembly GCF_030035675.1. NCBI lineage: Eukaryota > Metazoa > Chordata > Lepidosauria > Squamata > Rhineuridae > Rhineura > Rhineura floridana. The sequence goes on from NC_084483.1 coordinate 56,995,997, forward strand.
AAAAAATAACTTTTAAAATGCATGTTTGCTATGCTGGTATTAATTATACAGAGCGTGGGATCCACACAGTGCCTTGGGCAAATTTATTTGCTTAATTTAATAATGTCATAATATGCTTCCTTCAAGCAAGGATGGGTACCAACCAATGGAGACTAAATTATTTCCAAGTGTAATGTGTGAAAATATAGGAACAGAGTGGTTATAATATGCTCTCACTGCTCCCTATTCCGAAGTAGTGTGCGAGATATTTAAATCAGTGTGTAGAATTGCTTTATTTTCTGCAGCATTTTAAAAATATAGAGTGGTATCCAACTGTGTCCAACCACTGATGGAAATCCATTCGTGGAATAGAGCAGAAAAGCCATTTTCTGTGATTCTCCCTCCCTCTGTATCTTCCCAATCTCCCCTTCATAAATCTGCTCTGGAGTGTTGTCCAGTCCTCCAGAACAGATTTACAGTGGGGGGCTGTAGAGTGAGGAGGAATAGCCAAAAATTGCCTCCTTTCTAAGTTCTGCTGACAAGTTCTGTCCATCAGCAGGTATACTGCACTGAATACCAACCAGTCTCTCCCAGCTATGCCCGCCAGGGTACCTGGTCCAGCATCAGGGTAGACCTGAGGGTCGGGGAGGGGGGGTTGCTATGGCCTATAGGAGTTCCATCTCCCTCTGCAAGCACCCTGTCCATGTGACTACTGGTCTGGAGTGTTTGCACCTTGCCCAGTCTGGTCAGCGGGCCAGACTGGGGATTCTGTTGGTGTACCGCCCACCCAGCTGCCCAACAGACTCCCTAGCTGAGCTGACGGAGGTGGTCTTGGGTGTACTGTTGAGATCCCCCAGACTGTTGGTTCTGGGGGATGTCAACATCCATGCCGAGGCCACCTTATCCGGGGCGGCTCAGGATTTCATGGTCTCCATGACAACCATGGGACTGTCGCATTATGCCATTGGCCCAACACATATATTTATTTATTTATTTATTTTATTCAGCTTATATCCCGCCCGACTAGCAAACAGCTCTCTGGGCGGCAAACAACATAGAAACATATACAGTAATAAAATTACAAGATCAATATAACAAATATAAAAGTACATCATCTAAAATACCAATTACAACATTTACATAAATAACTTAGATTAAAATGCCTCAGAGAAGAGAAAGGTTTTAACCTGGCGCCGAAAAGATAATAGTGTCGGCGCCAGGCGTACCTCCTCGGGGAGACTATTCCACAATTCGGGGGCCACCACTGAGAAGGCCCTAGATCTTGTTACTACCCTCCGGGCCTCCCTATGGGTCGGGACCCGGAGGAGGGCCTTCGTAGTAGACCGTAGTGTACGAGCCGGTTCATAACGGGAGAGGCGTTCCTGCAGGTATCGTGGTCCTGCGCCGTATAAGGCTTTATAGGTTAATACCAACACTTTGAATCTGGCCTGGTAGCATATTGGAAGCCAGTGCAGGCGAGCCAGAACAGGTGTTATATGCTCAGACCACTTAGTTCTTGTTAGCAGTCTGGCCGCCGTATTTTGCACTAGCTGTAGCTTCCGAACCGTCTTCAGAGGTAGCCCTACGTAGAGCATGTTGCAGTAGTCCAAACGTGAGGTTACCAGAGCATGAACCACTGATGTAAGGTCCTCCTTACTCAGATAGGGACGTAGCTGGGCTACCAACCGAAGTTGGTAAAACGCATTCCGTGCCACCGAGGCTACATGGGCCTCGAGTGACAGGGAAGAGTCTAAAACGACTCCCAAACTACGAACCTGCTCCTTTAGGGGGAGTGTAACCCCATCCAGGACAGGGTATGTATCCACCATCTGACCAGAGAAACCATCCACCACCAGCATCTCAGTCTTATCCGGATTGAGTCTCAGTTTGTTAGTTCTCATCCAGTCCATTGTCGCGTCCAGACAACGGTTCAGCACATCAACCGCCTCACCTGAAGAAGATGAAAAGGAGAAGTAGAGCTGCGTGTCATCAGCGTACTGATGACAACGCACTCCAAAACTCCGGATGACTGCACCCAATGGCTTCATATAGATATTAAAGAGCATGGGAGACAAGACCAAACCCTGCGGGACCCCATATTGGAGAACCCACGGGGTCGAGCAATGTTCCCCAAGTATTACCTTCTGGAGACAGCCTGCCAAGTAGGAGCGGAACCACTGCCAAGCGGTGCCTCCAACACCCAACTCCGCAAGTCTCTCCAGAAGGATACCATGGTCGATGGTATCAAAAGCGGCTGAGAGATCAAGGAGAATCAACAGAGTTACACTCCCTCTGTCTCTCTCCCGATATAGGTCATCACACAGGGCGACCAAGGCCGTCTCAGTGCCAAAACCAGGTCTGAAACCCGACTGAAATATAGCAGGGCATACTCTAGATTTGGTTTTTGCAACTGGACATGGAGTTGGTGATCTGAATGTGGGGGGCCTTACCTCAGTCCCTCTGTCATGGACAGATCACTGCTTGCTGAAGGTAAGACTTACAGTGGCTTTTCCCCTCTGCAAGGGTGGGGGACCTCTTAAGTTGGTCCGCCTGCAGAGACTAATGGATCTGGATGGTTTCTAAAGAGCTCTGGGGAGTTTTTCGGCTGATAGGGCTGGTGCTCCTGTCGAAACCCTGGTCGAGCTGTGGAATACAGAAATGACCCGGGTGGTTGACATGATTGCTCCTGAGCGCCCTCTTCTGTGTGGAGCTCGTACGGCTCCATGGTATACCCCAGAGTTGAGAGCAATGAAACAATATCGGAGACGGCTTGAGTGCAGATGGAGATGAACTCCTAGTGGATGCAATTATACACTGGTAAGTGCCTATGGTAAGCTGTATTTAGGGGCAGTAAGGGCAGCAAAAAAAAATATTTTGCTGCCACTATCAAATCATCAATCTGCCGCCCAGCGGAGCTCTTCAGAATTGCCCGGGGGCTATTACAGTCTGGCCCCATGGACATGGTAGAACCATCTGAGGCCCACTGTAATGAATTTGCTAGGCACTTCCAGGATAAAATCTTTAGCATCCGCCAGGACTTAGACTCCAGTGTTATAGCAGGTGAATCAAGCGAGGTATCCAGAGTACAGCCTTGTCCCGATTTCTTGGATGAGTTTCAGTGGTGCAGCTTGAGGACATTGACAAGGTGCTTGGACAGGTTCGTGCAACCACTTCTTTGCTGGATCTTTGCCCTTCTTGGCTAATAAAAGCTAGCAGGGATGGAACAGCCGACTGGGCCAGGGAGATGATTAATGCCTCTCTGTGAGAGGGGGTAGTCCCTGGCTGCCTGAAAGAGGCGGTAGTGAGACCACTCCTGAAGAAACCCTCCCTGGACCCAGAAAATCTTAATAACTATAGGCTGGTAGCAAATGTTCCGTTCCTGGGCAAAGTCCTTGAATGAGTGGTTGCGGGCCAGCTCCAGACACTCTTGGATGAGACCGATTATCTGGATCCATTTCAGTCGGGTTTCAGGCCTGGTTCTGGCACAGAAACAGCCTTGGTCGCCCTGTATGATGACCTTTGTCAGGAGAGAGACAGGGGGAGTGTGACTCTGTTGATTCTCCTTGATCTCTCAGTGGCTTTCGATACCATTGACCATGGTATCCTTCTGGGGAGACTAGCTGAGTTGAGAGTGGGAGGTACTGCTTTGCGGTGGTTCCGCTCCTACTTGGCAGGTCGCCTCCAGAAGGTGGTGCTTGGGGAACATTACTTGGCACCCTGGACTCTCCAGTATGGGGTTCCACAGGGGTCAGTTCTGTCCCCCATGCTGTTCAACATCTACATGAAACCCGTTGGGTGCAGTCATCCGGAGCTTTGGAGTGCGTTGCCATCAGTATGCTGATGACACGGAGCTCTATTTCTCCTTTTCATCTTCTTCAGGTGAGGCTGTCAATGTGCTGAACCGGTGCCTGGCTGCGACAATGGACTGGATGAGGGCTAATAAACTGAGGCTTAATCCAGACAAGACTGAGATGCTGCTAGTGGGTGGTTCTTCTAACCGGATGGTGGATGTCCAGCCTGTCCTGGATAGGGTTGCACTCCCCCTGAAGAAGCAGGTTCGTAGCTTGGGGGTTCTCCTAGAATCATCTCTGTCACTTGAGGCTCAGGTAGCCTCAGTGGCATGGAGTGCCTTCTACCAACTTCGGTTGGTGGCCCAACTACATCCCTATCTGGACAGGGATAACCTGGCTTCAGTTGTCCATGCTCTGGTAGCCTCTAAATTAGATTACTGCAATGCACTCTACTTGGGGTTGCCTTTGAAGACGGTTGGGAAACTGCAGCTTATGCAAAATGCAGCGGCCAGATTGGTAACAGGGACCAGACGGTCCGAACATATAAAACCAATTCTGGCCCGCTTGCACTGGCTGCCTTTATGTTTCCAAGCTCAATTCAAGGTGCTGGTTTTGACCTATAAAGCCTTACACGCCTTGGGACCACAGTACCTGATGGAACGCCTCTCCCGATATGAACCCACCCATATACTACATTCAAGATCAAAGGCCCTCCTCCGGGTGCCTACTCTGAGGGAAGCTCGAGGAATGGCAACAAGGGAGGGGGCCTTCTCAGTGGTGGCCCCCAAATTATGGAATGATGTTTCTGACGAGGTGCGCCTGGCGCCAACACTGTTATCTGTCATGACTGTCATGACTCTAACACTGTCATGACTGTTAAGATAAAGTCTATAATACAAGTAATCCGTAAACGTGAAATACCTGGCTGTAAACTGATTTACTCCTTTTAATATACTTGGGATCAAAACTTTTAGATCTGAATGCTTCATGTTACACTCCAAATTTTGCATTGGATTGCATTTTCAATACACAAACTATATCAGCAGCTTTTAACTGATTTATTTATAACTGGTTTTAGTGTTTTTATTGTTCAACTTTTGTATTATAGTTTGTATTTTTAATGACCTATAAACTGCTCAGAGAACTCAGGTATATAGGTATACAAATGTAATAAATAAATACAAAAGTAAATAGAATGAGCTTTAAAATACAAAATTAATTTGTATACAGAGGCAGGGAATATGATCATGAACATGAGAAAGATTAATAAAACAAATATAAAGAGTGAGAGTCACTGCCTGCCAACTGTGTCCAACCACTGTTGGAAGAAATCCATTCGTGGAATAGAGCAGAAAGACCATTTTTGGTGATTTGCCACAAATCTGTATAGCAGGATCCAAGGGCAAATGTTGTTTGCTTGTGAAAAGCTAAACATTTGCCAATGTGTTAACATCTGAAATTGGTAAAAGACAGACCTCTTTTGCTGACAAACTGCTGCTCAACAGCGGCTGCTCTTGTCTGAGTTAACCCTCCTACCTAGCTGACATTTTCTAATGTAATAGTACATACTTGAGCATGAGAAATATAACTACAATATGGTGGTCAAGTGGTATGACAAGCAAGGGGACTAATTCCATCATGGGATCACAGGCATCAGTGATAAGAGCACAGGAGATAAACCTTAATGAACTGGGTAACTTCTGTTTTAATCTGAGAAAATGGCATATTGCTAGAAGAATGGCATATGGCATATTGCTAGAAGAATCATCAGGCAACTCCAAAACTGAGGTGTTCAATAATATTTAATTTCTGAGATGAGAGGTGCCATGACAGAACTTTATCTAGATGCGCCTTGAACCATAATGCCACCACTCACCATATGCTCAGAGGCACATGTTACCTAATTCTTCCAAGCTACACAGGAAGTGGAATGTGAAAGACCACCCAAATTGTGTTTGCATTTTGACAAATTTGTAGGGCAGTACAATTATGCCATTGGCCCAACACATATATTTATTTATTTATTTATTTATTTTATTCAGCTTATATCCCGCCACAGTCTGGCCACTGGAGCTCTGTCAGGGGAATAGGAGTCTCCTCTCAGCACCCTTCACAAACTACACTTCCCAAGATTCTTTGGGGAAAGAGTGAAATAAAGGTCTGGTGTGGGTGTGGCCCCCTGATTAGGCAAGCCAAGCAGCTGGGAGTCATGCTTTTCGAACACTGACAGTTGGTTCTTACTGAGCATGCCTAACATTATCATTCAGTTCAATGCAAAATTTCTTAAATTAATTAAAAATCAGCCAAGCATTTTTTAAACTTTTAAACTGCAGAAGATGAAGGTCAGAGTATGGGGCAAGGTAAGTAATAGGATTACAGGTACTCTGTGAACGTGGCTGATTTTTAATTAATTTCAACATATGAGAACTCTGACAGAAAAAGTCCAAAAGGGGTCTGGTTTTTTCTTTCTCTTTTTACACTTTGAACTCTCGATTCTCTCTGACTATTTTGTGTATTGCCATGAAAATTTAGAGGGTTGTTAAGGAAGCATTTCTGAGTTCAAGACTATAAGTTTGGTAAGGTTTTGTTTTGAAATGAGTTTATGGGAAGCATCAGAATGGCATGGGGGTATTTTCGATTTAACATTGTAGAATGTGAAAAATCCATGCTGACTATAGTATGCGGCCACTCTCATGGCTGTATCAAAAGAATCAACTTTATAAAACGTTTCCTAGTTGGTTGCCTGAATATAGTTGTTACTTGTCACAGATGATAAAGTGAGCAGCTATTCTGAAGCCTAGTTTGAAAAATTGCTACAGATCATGAAATTGTAACCTTCAGATTATATATCCTGTATGTGCACTGAGTTACATATGCTGATTCCTTGGTGTTCATCCAGTATTGTTTTTATTGGGGGCAGGGAGTGAGGAGAGTAAGATTGTATACTTTCATATTGCTCAAATAAAGAAAGACACAGAGGATGAGTGACTGCTTTTTCTACAGCTAACCTGTTCCATACTTTACCCCTGAAATAATAACAAGATTTACTTGCCACTTGCAAGTGCCAGTTAGACACAGGGAAACATTCCTGGTTTTATATTTTATGGGTGAATCTTCATGTCACTTTATGATATAGCATATGTGGTGTTTGAAACTAGTCAACCCTGAACAGTTTCTGTACAGTTTGTTTTTCTAAAAAGTCATAGTCTCCAGTAGTATTTCTGCGGCTACTTTCCCAACCAAGGCTGCAATTCAATACACACTTATCTGGGAGTAAGTCCCATTGAACCCAATGGAGCTTACTTCTGAGTAGACATGTATTAGATTACAGTCCAATTCTTTGTAACAAAGGACCTGATTTTTTACAAAATCATCTGGTTAGGTATGGCAGTTTTTTTAAAAATTACTATTCATTTTGGTATTAATATGAATAATGAAAGATCAACTACACTACACTGCCTGTAGCAGATTAATTCATAGATAATTCATTAATACACTGCCTGTAGCAGATTAATTCATATATTCAAATGATTAAAGAGTAGATTTTTGTGTACTAGTTTCAATAATTTTACTCTTTGTAAGGTTCAAAACACACTATGTTCATTAAAACTGAAAATGCTTTTGGAATAGTCACATTTTAATAATAAAGCCCAATGAATAATCTCTTACTAATGGTGGATTACACACATGAAGATTTTTATGGGTACTTCCAAGACAACAAAGGGCTTCCAGTGACTAAATCCACAGGGTATAAAAGTCTCTGAGCAGCACCACTGTTAAGTATTAATAGAGACAGCAAATGTTACAGCAAATGTTAATATCTAATAAACTAAACAAGTTAATAATGAACTCTTGAGGAGTGCAAGAATGGTGCCTACAGAATTAATGACAAAATTAAAGAGGGACTTTCTCTGCACCCTGCCCAGCCTCCTTTTTATTTGTTCCTAATTTAAACACACACCCTCATCCTGAATTCTAAAACAATGCTAGCTAATATATAAAGTCATTTTTATAATTCAAATGATTATAGGGCAGAATTTACCTTTCCTTTTAATTACCAGTTCTCATATATCCTTAGTAAATTTGCTCTGTGTGATAAAGACTATTTAGGACAATTGAAAGTATAATGAGCTGTGTGGCTTATTTTTGTGGTCTAAATGCATCTGCAAATACATTTGCATAAAGATATAAACCTGCATTTTTCACTGTTTTGTCATTTTGAATTTGTTTCTATTGTTGATTTTTCACAGATAGCTGAGAATTCCCAGCCCATTAGTGATGCTTTTGCCTCCTTCCTTTATCTGGGCCTTTCACCTATGCATTCTTGACATGCCTGTCCTCCTTTAGGCTGCATCTAGAACAATCTTCAGCCACCAACCTGGATGGCTTTAAAAGAGGATTTGACAAATTCATGGAGGATAAGGTTATAAATTGCTACTAGCCATGATACCTATGTTCTGCCTCCACAGTCAGAGGCAGTATGCTTCTGAATATTAGTTGCTGGAACCCGCAGGAGGGGAGAGTGTTCTTGTGCTCAGATCCTACTTGTGTGCTTTCCATAGGCATCTGATTGGCTACTGGATACTGGACTAGATTGGCTACTGACCTCATCCAACAGACTCTTCTTTTGTTCTTATCTTTTTCTTCAGTATACTTAGTCGTGTTGGATTACAACCTGGGAGACCAGGTTTCGAAGCCCCACATAGCCATGAAGCTCACTGGGTGACCTTGGGCTAGTCACTGCCTCTCAGCCTCAGAGGAAGGCAATGGTAAACCACCTCTGAACACCGCTTACCATGAAAACCCTATTCATAGGGTCGCCATAAGTCGGAATCAACTTGAAGGGAGTCCATTTCCATTTCACTTCTCAGAAACCACATGCGCTTCCTAAGGCATGGTTCAGATCCGTCCTTTAATTCTTATCTAAATCCTTCCTATCTTTATATTTTACGACTTCAAAGTAAACCGCTGTAGCTAACCCCATATTCCCAGTACCTTTAAAGGGATCAACACATGAAACACTAAAGATCTATCATGAGTAATTGCCTCCAACTGCACCATAGTTCGGAACTTCTTTGGGGAAGTCAAGGAGACCATCTGAATAGTCTACATTCAAGGAAGATAGGATACTGCTTAAGGCAGTCTTTCCCAACCTTTGGGTCCCCAGATGTTGCTGGAGTACAACTCTCTTCAGCCCCAGCCAGCGTGGTGAATAGTCAGGAATTATGGGAACTGTAGTCCAGCAACATCTGGGAACCCAAAGGTTGGGAAAAGCTGGCCTAAGAGATAATCATTATTGACTAAATTAAAAAAAAACTTCCTGAGTAATTGAATTTGAAAAAGCATGAAAACATGAAAGAAATTGTGATCAGTGCCCAGAGTAGCCATGACCTAAAATCATCCCATTTCTTTTTAATAGCCTGATTTAGTTGAAGCTAGGCTAATTTAAAATGAAACCATCCCACTTTTCCCTCTTTAACTCAGAGCTGTTTGAAATAATCATTTTTTAAATATTCTTTGCATCACTTCGGTGACACAATGAAAAAACACCCTATTTTTGTTTGAGAGAGAATGCTTTTCTGCTTAATTCTACATATAGCAGTAGAGGCTGCTCTATTAGGGCACATGAGGCACTGCCCCACCAACCTCAGATTGCCCTCATCCAGCTCCCAACTGCTTACCTTTACTTACAGCCAGTCTGGGACCAGGTAACACTACTTACCAGCCGCCGCCTCCTCCATCTCAGTGCTGCCCTTGTAAAACTCAGCAGAGGAGAGAACAGGAAGAAAACTAGAATCTGGCACCCTAGGTGAAAAATGCAATCAGCACCCTCACCCCCAAACTCCAAGGGCAGATCTAGGCCAAAGTTTTTATTAAACATTTTGCCCCTCTTTTCCATTTAATGTTGTTTAAGCATATTTATTTAAAAAGAGGCATAATTATTCAGTTTGTCTGTCCAACAAATGTTTCTGAGATCAGACAAAACAGAGACATAAAGTTTTCAGAATATATTTGTACACAACACCTAGATGATATTTCAGTCTGATTTCAAATAAAAATGCATTAAAAATGTTAATTATAAATCTTTGTATTACAAATCCAAAATCATCCATTACACTATTCTGCTTTAACTGCCATTACCATCACATCCAATATAGAAAGAACTAAGAAAACTTTTCAATGAACGTTAACCTGTAATTACAAAATACTCCAAATCAAAAACATGTTGTGCTCTTAAAAATTATTTTTCTTGTTTTAAGTTTTGAAAATTCAGCCACTAGTTCTTTTAGATCTAGCTTTCCAGCTATTTCATGTTCCATTATCATTGTGACAAGACCAACAGGTCTCTCTTGCACCATTGTGGGATGCAAAAATGTTTTTATCAATTTTAACTTTGAGAAGCTATGCTCTCCGCTAACTATGGAAATGGGCAAAGTTAAAAGAATCCATAGACCTATAAAATGTTTGGTAAACATTATTTTCACAAACAAACTTCATTCCTACTTCAGTATTAAGTAACCATCTCTAAAAGGCACACAGAGTGAGGGAATTCTATATATGTCCTTCAAACCGTAAAAGCAGTCATTAAGGTAATAACTATGTATTGCGTCTCCACCCTTTTGGGCCCAAGGGCACATTTGGAATTTTGAGAAAGTGCCATGGACACTGCCACAAAAGAGCTGTCACATGCAAGGTAGGGCTAGTCACACAATGGCTGCCATGGGGTGTTAACAACTACTGCAAACAAAACATTCATTTCACAGAAGACCTAAAGATAAGCAACTTGCTCAAGAACTTTACTAAAAGGCTGAGGGGGACATATGAGCCCCAAAACATAAAGCCACTCATTTGAACCCAGTCTTCTGCTCCAACATAACATTCATTTCACAAAAGGGAAGTCATTTCCCCAAATTGCCTCCAAATAAAATACACCAATACCCACATTCCCTTTCCCTCCTACACAGGTCCTGGGTCCTCCATTTTTCTTTCTTCCTTACCCAACCCCTGGCTTAGTCCCTCCATTTTCTTTCTTCCCCCACAATAAGTACCTTTCTTTCTTCCGCTGAGGAACAGGAACAGCTGCTCCCTGGCTATCTCCACTCTTCTTCTCTCTCCTTGGAATTCAGAAATGCTCTCCTGCTGCTGAGAGTGTCCAGTTAGAACTATTCTCTCTTCTCTCTATTATTATTGTTATTGTTGTTATTATTAATAACAACAACAATAATAATAATAATGCGAGTTGGATGTGTTTTAAACGTATAGTGTGGATCTTCTTAATAAACTTGGCCTCCATGTAAATTGTTTTAATTAATTTGTCAAAATGGAAATGAGCTATGAAGTTTACTGGGTGACCATGGGCTACTCACCATCTCTCAGCCTAATCTGCCCATCAGGATGAAAACAACAGAGGGGAACCATGACCACCCCAAGCAAGAAATATAGCACTTAAAATGTAGAGCAGTGGTTCTACAAAGTAATCGGGGGGTGGTGGCTGCGAACAGTAAAGAAATAAATTATTTCTTTATTTATTTAAGTTTTTCCTCTCTGGATGCTATCTGCTCCCCACTGCCACTGCAGATGACACCTCCCCCTTGCTCTAAAGAAGAGGGGAGGACTTGCTGAAGTGGCAGAGTGTCTTTCAGGTATGCCAAGGGCAGGTGTCTACCTATAAAACATATGGCAGACGCCAAAGGAGGCAGAGAGCAGAGCTACCAGGAAGACGAGGGGATTACTATCGATGACTCCTGTCTCCTTGCACTGCCACTGCTGATGATGCCCTTGCTGAGAACAAGATGAGAGGGCTTGAAGCAAAAAAGAAGCAAGGTGGCTAGGAAAGGCTGTTTCCCCCCAGGGGCGTCACTACCGGGGTGCGGAGGGTGTGGCCTGCACCCAGGTGTCACCATGAAGGGGGTGACACCCAGAGCCACCCGTGCCGTTGCCCGGCAAGGCTGCTCCAACTCCTCCTCAGAGGCGGGCGGGCGGGCGGGCGAGACCGGGAGCAGCGTCGGCGGGGAGAGGGAGGCGCGCCAGCGTTCCCAGGTCTTCTCCGGCTGGGTGCCGCTCCAGCGCGCACCCTCCCAGGGGCATGGATGGGGTGGCTGGCCTCGAGTGCACGCGCACCCACGCAAGCCCAGCCCCCTCATACATGCCCCTGGGAGGGCACGCACCGGAGGTCCGCACCCCCCCACACTCCCGCTAGTGACGCCGCTGTTTCTTCCTTCCTGACAGTGGGCCAGCCTCCCTTTCTTGGCTCCTGCTTTGCTACCACCTCCATTTAAAAATTATTCTTATATGCGAGGCTGTCCAGATCTCAACTTCAGCCCAGACAGAGCCAAGAAGCAGTGAGGAAGCACAGGACTTGCTCACCCTCCATTTCTGAGGCTGTGTGTGCCACTGTCCCTCCTTTCTTCCACCTACGCTCCGCCTCCCCAGTCTCTGTCTCCATGATGCTGCAGCAGTTGAGGGCTTTCCCCCTCCCACGTGCCCAAATGCATGCATGCCTGCAGATGCTTGCAGGAAGGGCTGGTGTGTTTGTGTGTGGGAGTGCGCTGATCTTCTGATCCGCTTTCATTCTCCAAGTGCACACTAATCAGGTCATCAGTTCTGATGATCATCCCAAGGCCTAAAAGCACTAACCCCCCCTCCTCAATCTGTGCACCTTGTTGTACGCAGTGCACAATCTAGCATCCCCATCACCAACACATTGCTGCTTCTTGATTATTATTTTAAAAAGAAAAGAAAAAAAGCTCAGAAGGTTGGTTGAGGCTGGGATCCTGGTATTGCAGCAGAAATTTATTTATTATTGAATTTATATCCCACCTTTCCTCCAAGTTGCTCGAGGCTCCTCCCCCCCTTTCCATTTTATCCTTACACCAACCCTGTGAGATAGGTTAGGCTGAGAGACTGTGTTTGGTCTAGGGTTGCCAGGTTCATGGCCTGAGACTGATCCTGTATCTTTAGGAGAAGAGAAAGTCAGCCAAGTGCAGGTGTTCTTGCAACACTGTAATGGGGAAAACCACGGATTCTCCCTTCCCCCTACACAACTTTTAAAGATAAAGAAGACCTCTTGGAGGCCCGGCCTGGCAACCAAGAGGTCTTCTGTATCTTTAAAACTTGTGGAGGAGGAAGGGAGAATTCCACCTTGTGGTTTTTCCCATTACAGAGTTGCAAGAACACCTGCACTTGGCTGACTTTCTCTTCTCCTAAAGATACAGGATAAGTCTCAGGCCAAGAACCTGGCAACCCTACTCCTCAGCCATGACAACCTCACTGCCTGGCCTGTTTCATAGGCTTGTGGTAAGAGTAAAATAGGACACCTCCATGAGCTTCTTGGGGAATAACTGTGATGAAAAAATGAAAGCTTTGAATATAACTTCATCATATTTTACAAGTGTACACTGGGAAGTATTATATCCAAAGAGCATGAGCTGTTCTATAGGTGAACATAATTGGAAGAAGTGTACTTTTACATGAATATTGTAATATTGAATATTACATGAATATGTGAAAGTCATCTTACCAGTCATCATAACTTTACATCTGTTGGGAAAGTATATGCTGATAGAACTGAGCCATGTGTCGTCGTCCCACAAATTGTTAAATTTCATTGGCAGAGGGCTATTTCTAAGCAGTTCTGTTCATTCTTTAATTCAGTAATACATTCAGTAATACAGACTTCCTTGTTCTCTGGTCTGAAGGAGAAAGAATTTTCGCAAGACTGCCTGGAGAGGCTTGCTGGAAGATTGATTTTTCAATCTAAAGATCATTTGAGTTAAATGGTGCAATCCACTAGGTTGGTATTTATGTAGTTTCCACCTTTTTAGAGCTGTCATCTGTTGCCCCAAAGAACTCTAAATGTATCTGAGTTTAGGTCATCAATCATTTTACTTGCAGGTGGAGAGTGTAATGTGATACCCATTTTCATAAGACTTTGTGTAGAAGATTATGCCAAATTGTTCCCTCTGGCTAAAATAATAAATAATTAGACATTGCACTGAAAGTTATTTGGCTTCTCATTCCTCCACAAGGATTGACTTTTAGAGTAGGCTTAACAAGATGCAATATACCTATATTACCCTTGTTGTTAGGAATATTAATGTATTGCCATAGTGTGAGTTTAAGGAATATATAAATAAATCTGTGGCTAGAGGTTATGTTGTCATGTGTTAAAATTGCAAGTTAAGCATATTTAACATAGAAGTAAGTTCTACTTAAATTAGTAGGGCTTTCCGCCAAGTGATGAAGTGTACCACAGTGATGGACTTGCTCCCTTTTCTGTGTCTTCTGAGGGGTAAAAACACTTGATGTTACATGTGTTCACATGCACTTAAAAAAAAAAGCAAATAGCACCTGCTGTAGGGAACTAATAATTTTTGTTATCACAACAGGTGTGCAGGGGGTATTTAACCCTTTCTTCCCTTTTGCAGACCTTTCGAGAAGCAGCTAATTGCATTGGAAGGAAATCCTATATTGGCACCAGGAATTTCTAATACAGGGGAGTGAATATAAGAAGAGCACATAGAGAAATCCTGTTGGTATTGAATTATGCAATATGAGGGTAACTGTATAAAGTGTAAATCAAAACTGCATTCTTTTCTTGCTTATTTACATACCTCTCATGCTATCAGATTCCCCATTTCCAGTGTTTTGGAGCTACCTGAGTTAGACCTTAGATCAGCCTTTCCCAACCAGTGTGCCTCCAAATGTTGTTGGACCACAACTCCCATCAGCCTCAGCCAGCATTGCCAATGGTCAGGAAAGATGGGAGTTGTGGTCCAACAACATCTGGAGGCACACTGGTTGGGAAAGGCTGCCTTAGATAATGAGAGGCTGATGCACTGCATATTTCTGTGGCCCTGTGACAATCATCAATGACACGGCCAGAGCTTGGAAAAGTTACTTTTTTTGAACTACAACTCCCAACAGCCCAATCCAGTCGCCATGCTGGCTGGGGCTGATGGGAGTTGTAGTTCAAAAAAGTAACTTTTCCAAGCTCTGGACACGGCCTGTCAATAAGGAAACAAGTCATGTTTTTAAGAAGAAAGAAACTATGTTAGATACAAGATTTCCTTAGAAAGAGTGACTGGCTGATACCATGGCTTGGTAAAGGTATTCAGCAGTGCATTCACACTGAAATCTGTTCGTCTTCACAATGCACTGTTCTGTAAAGATGGCAGTTTTAATAATCCTATTTAAGAGATGCCAAAAATGTTAAAAAGAGAATTAAAATTATTCACCTATGCACGGAGAGAGAAAGACATACCTATATACCATCATTGTCATCTGCAAAGGGAGAGACAGTTTCTGATAGCATGCAGAGAGTTTTCCGGATGTACATGCATGGCCCCTCTTTATTTGTCCTTATGAACACCCTCTGCCCATGTTCATTTTCCATGGATATTAAATGCCTGAAAGGGGTTTATATCATGTCCAGATGTGTATTTAGAGAGATATTTTTGCTAACTCCACAGTTCTAGAAAGTCCTTCTCCCAAAGCCTGCCTAACTTGAGTCCAAGCATTTTCAAGAAGCACTATAAAACTTAGGATTCAGCTGTTTCCGGATGGTGGCTGTACATGAAAAATAAGGTAGCTTAGATCTGGATCGCTGTTAGTATCATTGTTTGTTTTAAAGTTTATTGAAATAGGATTTAAAATGTCCAAACTAAACAAACCATGAAAAACATTTGCATTGTCCTGCACATTAGGTTAAATATGCAAAATTTCTACACATTGAACATCTGTAATCTATATATATAATAGGATTACTATCTGATTGATGTGGTGTGAAAGGGTCCAGCTTTGGACAGAAAAGAGTTAATGGGGCTAGAAGGATTAGTTTAAAAAGTGGCTAGGTGTGCCAGAAAGATTTTGTCAGGGAAATCACATGTAAATGGCCTGGGATAACCATGAAATAACTCAATCTTCCTTTAAAATTGAAAGAAGAATTGTGTAATTTACATTTGTGTGTGCTGTTAGTGGCAGACAAATATTTGGTCCACTGACTTTCATAAGTTTTGGAAAACAAAAAGATTAATCTTCTAGCATGGGCAAAGTCCTAAGATCTTTCAGGGGGTAGTCTGGACTTTCTTTTCTTTTAACAACAACAATGTGCCTTACAGCTGCTTAAATTGACATCCTGGTTATATTCCTGGGACAAAATGCTCCCTTGGGATGACACTGTATCATGACATAGTGTATTTCCAGTGGAATACTTGGGGAGCAGGAAGGTGGCTACCTTCATTCAGACAACCCTTTGTAGTAACTAACAAGTCGAATTTTCCCTTTACTTAACAAAATAAATATATAAGAACTGCATACTAATAATAATGATTAGCATTTATGTAGCACCCTTCATGCATTTCAAGTGCTTTGCATACATTATATCAGATATTCTTATAGCCACCTGTGAGGAATATTATTATTTTCAAATTGCAGGTGGGGGACTTGGGGACTTGCCAGCTTGCAGCTCACCTGGCTTGCTATCATGCTGTACCAGGTTGAATTCCTTTTTGCTTCCACAGTGCATGACCGCCACTTGTAGGGAAAAAGATAATATTGAAGTACCATATTAAGAAAAAGAACAAAAGAGAAAATGCCAAGCTGTTATTTAATACAGGAAAATATAGCATACCAAACTAGGGAGGTTCAGTTGAATAAAACAGGCACTTCTGGGGATGTAAGAGAATTGCTTATCTCATTCAGTCATTTTCTGCTGCAGAAGAGCCTTCCATTTTTGCTGCTTTTGCACATCTTTAATTTAAATCAGACAAATCCTAAAACCTGATGTCCAAAAGCCTTTCCTGCAGGGGTGCGGGTGGGGTGCAGAAAGGAATTTACTAAAGAACAAACAAAATGGGCCAAGCCGTTCCCTTTGATGCCATTGGGCTACTCTTGAATGGTTTTGCTTAAGAAGTTCCTTTAAATCTCTGGCTTGAGACAGAGTGGTATGCAGATTTTCCCCTGTCTAAATATTTTCAACAAGCCTCTTACAGCTTCTTCATTTAAGATGCTTAACTCAGTAATAAGTACATTTCTAAGCTTTTAAAACGTAGAGCAATATTCACAGGGTTGCTATTTCTAACATTACCCTTTCCCTTGATGGAAAGCACGTCCCATATTATGGCAGAAAAAACCATGAAAATGATTTCATTTTGTGGGGCATGTGCTGGGAAGTTACAGCTCGACAGGGCTTAGTATAAAGATACTAGATGTGTTTGCACCATGTGTGCGTAAAATGTAAGGGACAAAGAAGGAAGGGTGTTGGCTTCGTGCCCTTCTTCCAGACATCACAAAGGTATTAGCAGAGCTTGGAAGATTACTTTTAAAAAGTAATAAATTACAGTTACAATTACTTGGCCCCAAAAAAGTAGTAATTACCGTTACAATTACAATTGCTCTGAAAGTAACTGATTACTTTACTTTTTCTCAAAAGTAATCACTACAATTACATTTCAGTTACTTTTTTAAAAAAACTCCTACAAGGTGCTGGCCTTGGCTGCTGCACATCTAAGAAGCCTAAAACAATATTAAAAATAAACACACACACAGGGGGTAGTAGAATAAAAAATTTTATCCATAAGATTAACATAATGGCATAACAGAATCTCACATCCCCCCAAGCAATGAAGATACCCCAACTCTTGAAATCAAATTTTACACTTGAAATGCTTTTATAATATGTTTCTGTTATGTCTCAAAAGAACAAGACGCTCAAAGAGCATGTCAGACAAGGAATGTCTTTTTACAGTCATTACGTTGCCACCAGTACTGAACAGGCGTTCTACTGCGGCGCTTGAAGGCATGCCTGTGTTGTGCTGCAAAAAACACTGCAGCACACGTGGAAAGCCATGGAGTGATGACACTTCCCTGCTGGGAGACCTCAGGTACCTCACCAGTTCCTCCTCAGCAGTGTCCACTGCTGACTTCTTGCCCTGGGGCAGAAAGTTAAAGAAGTCATCTTCTAAGTCATCTCCTTCCTGGTCTTTATCTGAAGACTGATCACTGTCTTCATTAAGTACACCCATCTTTATTTCAGCTTTCAGCAAGGCTTCCATTGTGTATCTAAGAAAGAGAGAGGATATGTTAACACATATATGTTAGGAAACCATCATCTGCTCTTCATTTCCTGATGCTTGTCATGTCCCCTGGTTCAGGGTCCAGCCTGAGCCTGTGGATGATGACATGGAAGGTAGGAAGGTGACCAAGTCACCACACTCATGGGGCAGCACAGCAGACCCTTAAGGATTACCTGCAGCAACCCAAGGTTGTGATGAGGAGCCCCAGGAAGAAAAGGCCCAGCCCCTGCCTACCACCTTAAGCCCTCTGATGCCTCCCTTGAGACAACATTTCTCTTGGAGTAATCCACCCAAAGGGCTTCCCTAATGTTCTTACTTGTTGGTATGGGTGGTGGCCTGACACGATTCCAGCCAATCTAGTTTGAAGCGAGGGTGTAGGCAGGCTGCCAGAAGAAGCCTCTTGTCCTCCCAGATAGCTGCAAACCGCTTTCTTAGGGCTTCGTGCACACCTCTCAGCAGCTGAAAACAGTATGTGTACCTCTCAGGTTTGTTTTCCAGTCCTTCTAACTTGCGGTCCAGATTGCAGAGCGTTGGTAGCAAATACCCCATGAACATGCCGTTCTCCCGTTGCAGGTTACCTAGGGACTGGGCTAGTGGCTCCATAATCTCTGTGTATTCCTGTACCACTTCAATCTCAGCAGCTGTGATCCTGGACAAGGAGCAGCGGTCCATTATGGCGTGCATTTTTAGTGGCACAGTTGACAGGAGCTCATGTAGTTGCTTCAACGCATCAAAGGTGGAATTCCACCTGGTCTTATTCGGTACCTTCAGATACACACCATATTGCGCATGGATATACTCAGCAATCTGGGCTGACTGGTTCTGCTTGGACCACAACTTGCTGCACTTTCCCATCAAGGAATGAAACTGTTTCTTGAAAGGACCAAGAAGACTACTTTTGGAGGAGTCAGAAAGCATGGCCTCTATGTCTTCTGTTGCCACAAGGTTGAGGGTGTGGCTAGCACATCTCTAGTGTGGTGGTAAAACAAAATCCTCTCCTGAGTGAGCAGCTTCTTCCTCTGCCTCAGGTCCTGTGTCCAGGATCTCACAGATAGGCACAAACTCCACCTCAGCCTCCTCCTCCTCCTGGTTATCACCATCATCGTCACTGGTGCCTGCAGCTTCCACTGGTTCTTTGGCCATGAAAACTCTGAACGCTTGCACAAAGTTGGAGCCATTGTCTGTAGTAGTGCACATAACTTTGTTGTGGATCCTGTACTGCACATGTACATCATGCAGTGCTTTTGAAAGGACATTGTATGTATGGCGCCCCTTCAGACGCTTACAAGCCAAGGCCCCGACCTCACGTTTCAGGGTAGTTGGGTTGATCCAGTGGGCTGTTACCCCAAAGTAACTCTTCTTGCCATTGGTCCAACCATCTGCAGTGGTTGCTATATATGCCACAGCACCCATTCGGTTTGCAAGAGTTTCTCTCATGTGGCATGCTCTCTTCTCAATTCTGTCTCTCAGAGTCTTGGCACATATGATGGTGAGATCTTTGGGGAGTCCAATGCGAACCAGATTAATGAATGATGGTTTGTCCACAGTCTGAAGTGGTAATGTCTCCTCTACAATGAAATCAATGATTCTCCTGTCGAGATTGCTCTGGGTGACAGGCTCCCAGCCAGATCCCCACCTCTCAAGGGTTGTCTGCTGCTGCTTCAGCATTTTGGGAGGAGGGGTGTCATGCATTGGTTCAGGAAGGCCACGTCTCCTTGCCTTTATTGCTTCTTCAATTGCTCTCAGCTTCTCAGGGTGTGCCCTCTGAGGAAGAAGAACAAAGCATGAATCCAAGAAAAAATGGAAGAGGAACTTCACATTTTAAACATAAATAGACAATGGACACTCTTTGAGGACCAGCATGACAAAGGCTTACCTCAAAATGTTTCTTCACATTGGATGAGGAGGAAACAGCTGATCTCAGATTTTTGATCCTTGGAAGGCAGTAATTGCATCGTACAACAACATTTTCCCCACTCTGGCTCACAAATGTACAAGCTTTCTCAAAGCCAAACCATGGTACTTGCTGTTCTGCAGATGTGGCTGTGGGCAACTGGCACTGCTTCATGCCCTCCTCCTCCTCGTGCACAGGGCCTCCTTTCTGAACCTCACTTTCTAGTTTTGCCTCCTCAGGATCAACAAGCTGTGACTCAAGTGGCCGCACTAACTGACTGCTGCTCTCAGCAGCAAAACCTGCAACAGGCGTCTCTGTAATAAACAAGAGATAATGCTCCTATATGGGTGAACTTCAGCTGTGATGTGCCCCCATCTCTTCCCCATGCTGCAAGATCCCCCAGTCAGAGTGGAAGTAAGCAGGTCGATAGCACAATTAAAAGAGATCCTATTTGCATCATTTTTGCTCACTAAATAACCCTGCCTGGGCCAGTCTAACCTACTATCTCACAGGGTTGTTGTGAGAACAAAATGAGACTAGGGTTCAAATCCCCACATAGCCATGAAGCTCACTGAGTGACCTTGGGCCAGTCACTGCCTCTCAGCCTCATGAAAACCCTATTCATAGGGTCACCATAAGTTGGAATCAACTTGAAGGCAGTACATATATTTTTTATTTTGAATATGATGATTATGATAATAAATATGCAGCATTTCAAATTAATTCTGTATGAGAAACATTCCATGCCAAGCTTGGAAAACCAAGGATGAGGTATACAATGTAGACAAAAATACTTTTGACAAAATGCCATTTAGATTTTATATATATGAGCCTTGGTAGGGAACATTTAATCTAGCCTACTTGCTTTCAGCAAGAAGGGTTAAGTGCCTTCAGGCTAGGGCAGTCACCAGAAGGCCACAGCAGAGACAAAGGAGCCTAGTGTTGTGGAGATGTTAGATGGGAGCTTTGGGGAGTAAAGATGGAGGCTCCTGAAGGCTGCAATTCTAAACACACTTACTAAGGGATTAAGCCCCATAGAACTCAACAGGACTGACTTCTAAGTAGATATAGTTTGGACTGTGCTGTTGGTAAACCTTGACTAGGGTTCTTCTGCAAAGACATCCATATCCAAGCAGGGTTGGCAACCCCCTGCCTGGAATACCCTGCCCTTATCTTTTAATGTGGCTGCTCCAAATGTTTTTACAGATTTGAGCCTTTACTTCAGAAAGAGGTCTGAAAAATGAGTAAGAGTAAGAAGTATCTTTTAAAATTGTTCTTTTCAATTCACTCTTGAATGAACATCATACCTAGGGCAGATCCACACCATTCCTTTAAAGCACATTCAACACCCATTTGAAGCACATGAATCCCACCACAGAATCATGGGAACTGCAGTTTGTTAAGAGTGGTGAGAACTATAACTGTGAGGGGGAAATGACACTTCCCAGAATTCTTTAGGGGACGTCATGCGCTTTAAATGCGAGTTGGATGTGCTTTACACATATTGTGTGAATCCGCTTAATAAATTTTGCCTGCATGTAAATTGTTTTAATTAATTTTTCAAAATGGAAATAAGCTATAAAGTGTAGTGGGTGACCATGGGCTACTCACCATTTCTCAGCCTATCTGCCCCTCAGGATGAAAACAATGGAGAACCATGACTACCCCAAGGCATACTTAAAATGTAAAGGAAGTATTGTACAACCATAGTATGCAATTGGATACTTATAGGGACACAGCATGACAAAACTGGGTGGAAGTAATGAGTGGGGTACCACAGGACTCGGTCCTGGGCCCAGTGCTCTTCAACATTTTTATTAACTACTTGGATGAAGAGGTACAGAGCATGCTTATCAAATTTGCAGATGATACAAAATTGGGGGGCATAGCTAATACCGTGGAAGACAGAAAGAAAATTCAAAGGGACCTTGATAGGCTGGAGCATTGGGCTGAAAACAACAGAATGAAATTCAACAGGGATAAATGCAAAGTTCTACACTTAGGAAAAAGAAACCAAATGCACAGTTATAAGATGGGGGATACTTGGCTCAGCAGTACGACATGCAAGAAGGATCTTGGAATTGTTGTTGATCACAAGCTGAATATGAGCCAACAGTGTGATGTGGCTGCAAGAAAGTCAAATGCTATATCAGGCTGCATTAACAGAAGTATAGTTTCCAAATCATGTGAAGTATTAGTTCCCCTCTATTCAGCACTGGTTAGACCTCATCTTGAGTGCTGTGTCCAGTTCTGGTCTCTGTCTCAGACAAACTGGAACAGGTTCAAAAGAGGGCAACAAGGATGATCAGGGGACTGGAAACAATGCCCTATGAGGAGAGACTGAAGGAACTGGGCATATTTAACCTGGAGAAGAGAAGACTGAGGGGAGATATGATAGCACTCTTCAAGTACTTGAAAGGTTGCCATATAGAGGAGGGCCGGGATCTCTTCTCGATCATCCCAGAGTGCAGGACACAGAATAATGGGCTCAAGTTGGAAGAAGCCAGATTTCGACTGGACATCAGGAAAAGCTTCCTAACTGTTAGAGCCATACAACAATGGAACTAATTACTAGAGAGGTAGTGGGATCTCCAACACTGGAGGCATTCAAGAGGCAGCTGGACAGCCATCTGTCAGAAATGCTTTGATTTAGATTCCTGCATTGAGCAGGGGGTTGGACTTGATGGTCTTATAGGCCCCTTCCAACTCTACTATTCTATGATTCTATGAAAATATTTATATAAGCATGACTATCAAATATGTTTATTTATATAACCTGTAAAGATATTTATAGTGCAATCCTATGTTTGTCTACTCAGAAGCAAGTCCCAATGTATTCAATGGGGCTTACTCAACCAGGGAAAACTGCAGCCTCAAGTGATAAGGAACTTGTTCTTTTAACAAGTCCTTTAAGTTGAGAGCTTATCCCAGTCTGCGTCTGTGTTGAAATTGCTTTTTAATATGCTTTTAAACTTTTTCTTAAAAAAAATGTTTTAAAGCTTTTAAAAATGTTTTTAAAGATGTTTTGTTTTAATATATTTTAAAGTCTGTTTTTATGATTTTTAAAGTGTTTTTAGTGCTTTTGTTTGCTGCCCTGGCTCCTACTGGGAGGAAGGGTGGGATATAAAACAAATAATAACAAAAAATAAATAAAAAACTTCATTCATTTTTTTAAAAAATGAGTATTAGTTTCCTACATAATAAAAACTGTGATAAACCCTGCCTAATTTCTTTAAAAATAGGGTTGGAGGGAGAGAGATTTACAACACAAACACAAGTCTGCACTATGTTTACTCACAAGTCCCATTAATTTACAGCACAATCCTAACCATGTCTATTCAAAAGCAAGTCCTAATGGAGTTCAATGGGGTTTACTCCAGGTACATGCTTTACTCCCAGAAATGGCTTTACTCCCAGAAAAGCAGATATTGGATTAAATACTTTCATATTTCATAGCCCAGGGTCTGACACTTGGACAGAAGAGGAAAAAAAACATTAAGCCATATTACTTACGCAAACTGCAAAAAACTCAAAGCCACCATATTCTGACGTTCAGCCTAGGCATGCCTGGATCAACAAGTCACAACTCTGGCGTCATTGGCTACAATCATGAAAGGTCGGGGTTACAACCAGAGCTTTGAAAAGTTACTTTTTTAAACTACAACTCCCATCAGCCCCAGCCAGCATGGCCACTGGATTGGGCTGATGGGAGTTGTAGCTAGAGCATGGATCTGTTTAAAAAAAAGTTGTGCGGGGGGGGGCGGTTGACGTTTTGGTGTATATCTCGGGAATTAGACCACCTAGAAACTTACTTTTTTTTTAATTGAAGCTGAGAGTCTGGAGAGTAAGGTGTGGTAGCCAGAGAGCCAGAGCCCCCCCCAAAAACCAGAGACTCCAGCCGAAAACACACACCGGGGCACACACACACACACACAAATCATCGTCACTCACCTCCACAGCTCTTCGCCATTCTGCTGCTGCCTTCCTTGCCCTGGCTTTTTCCTCCGGTGTCCATTTTTTCCTCTCAGAGTCAGACGCTAGCAGGCCCCCCCGCCTATTCACCTCTTCCCTCGTGCCTCCTAACACAGATCACGAGGGAAGAGAGAGTCTGCGCAGAGGTCCAATCAGTGTGAGGCACATGTCTTGTGTTAACCAGTCACAGCTAGGAGCTGACTTCCCCTTGTTCCCGCCCCCAAGTAACGTGCAACCTAACGTGGAAACGTTAAAGTTGCAGCTGAAAAGTAGGGAAATTACTAGTTGTTCCGACTTGAACTTCCGGGAGGCAGCATCCGGTAAGAACGTTTCTTACACAGCTCTTCCAAACATAAAACTCAGAAATTCCATAAACTACTTAATCAACTAGTTAAACAACGAAAACTTTCCCTCTATGAAAGGCAAAGATTAGGAGCACTCATTAACGATGTTATTACTTCCCAAAGCTGCTTCAAAGCTACTAGTCGTTCCGTTACTTGCCAAATGTAATGGAATTACCCACTCGTTATCTAAAATTGTAACTAATTACAAGTAACTCGTTAAAAATAACGGGTTACTTCCAAGCTCTGGGTATTAGGCTAGGCAATCTTGGAACCAAAGTGCTGGGCTAGATGGACCCTTACAGAATAGTAGAGTTGGAAGGGGCCTATAAAACCATCGAGTCCAACCCCTGTGATCCAGAAGATTCTAAGTACACTCCTGTGTTTTAATGAAACATATATTTATGCAATCACACTAAAGATCATCAACATGAAGTTTTCACATTTTACAGAAGTGTTTTTCAGAAGCAGCTCTTAGTTTGGTAATTTTTGCAGAAAGCCTCTAAATGATATTGGCACAAACTGCTGTCCAAGGACGCAATCCAGCTTATATTTCTGCTGGGCTGGGGGGAGTTGGATGCAGTGGACCCCTGGCTGAGCTGGCAGGTTGCCGACTTGCCAGGCTGCACCAGCAGAAACCCCCTGCTGCTGCTGAGCCATGACGCCACCAGGACCATGCTGGCACCGCTGGTGGTCCACCAGAGACAGTCAGCCTGGCAGATGCAGAGCTAGCAGAAGCCCCCAAAATGGGGTGTTCCAGGGGTGGGGTGGGGCAGGAGCCACAGGGGGGACTTACACGACTTCCCCTCAGAGCACTCCCCCAGGTCCTGATCCCCATGATACTTCTGCCACCTAATAGGCTGGCATGGTAAAAAGAATTACAATGGTGGCCGACGGGGGAGCCAGTTCTTCCTGATGGAGCTGGCACTCAGCTGGGCTAGTGGCTCCTGAGTGGCAAGTGGATACCGCAGAGCATTCTGCTGTCTCCTCCGCCACCGCCCCCCTTCCCCAGCTTCCCACCATTTGGATTGCTCTGCCCAGTTAGTAGGTACTTGACAGACCCATTAACCTACTTATCCTCTCTATTAGATTAACAAAGGAGACTCATCTGACCAGTGGAACAGGTTTCTCAGCTGCAGAGCCCACCTCCAGGTGCAGGGTTCCAAATCAGAGGCTGGAAGGGGACTCATAGAAATCATCTATCTTAATCCCCAAAACCATAACAATATGTAGCAAGGGTTATTTTCTCCCCCCATGATTTGGTCCCACGGTACACAAAAATAATGTTGGTATCCAGAAACCAAGTAGGATGATTGGATGTTGCTTTGCTAAGGAAGTACACACCTTAAAAAGATTGTCTCTCTGTATGACACAAAAGTAAATCCAGTGTGTTGGATCCAGAGATATTCTGGTGGCAGGCATTCTGTATGCACAACAGGGTTTTTTACACATACTACACAGCATGTTCAGAGAGCTGCTCCTAGGGCTTGACAGGCCTTCTGGAACAACATGGAATGGAGCACGCAGAGCTGCAGCAGGATGGTGAAATTGGAGCAATTTGGTAGGGCTGCCTTCTGCAAACAAGTAATTTTCCATTCATGCAAGACACCTCTGGATGCAATTTGTATTTATTTATTTATTTTATTTATATACCGCCCTAAGCCCGAAGGCTCTCTGGGCGGTGTACATAAAAGATAAAACAAGCGCAGTGTATAAGTACAATAAATACAATAAATCAAGAACCAAAAACAAACAAACAATAAAAGAACCAAACAACGTCCAAAATACAAGATAATAGTGAAATACTGTTAAAATACACTTTAAAATGCCTGGGAGTATTAAAAGGTTTTCACCTGGCGCCGAAAGATAGTAGCGTCGGCGCCAGGTGCACCTCATCAGGAACACTGTTCCACAGTTCGGGGGCCACCACTGAAAAGGCCCTAGTTCTAGTCACCATCCTCCGAGCTTCTCGATGGGATGGCACTCGGAGGAGGGCCTTAGATGTTGAGCGCAGTGTACGGGTAGGTTCATATTGGGAGAGGCGTTCCACCAGGTATTGCGGTCCCATGCCGTGTAGGGCTTTATAGGTCAAAAACAGCACTTTGAATCTAGCCCGGAAACAAATAGGAAGCCAGTGCAGATGGGCCAGAACAGGTGTTATATGAGCGGACCTTCTGGTCCGCGTCAGCAATCTGGCCACTGCATTCTGGACTAGCTGTAGTTTCCGAACAGTCTTCAAGGGCAGCCCAACGTAGAGCGCATTGCAGTAGTCCAATCTAGAGGTTACCAGAGCATGAACAACTGAGGCGAGGTCGTCACTGTCCAGATAGGGACGTAGCTGGGCTACCAATCGAAGATGGTAAAAAGCATTCCGTGCCACCGAGGCCACCTGGGCCTCAAGAGACAAGGAAGGATCGAAAAGAACTCCCAAGCTACGAACCTGTTCCTTCAAGGGGAGTGTAACCCCATCAAGAACAGGATGAACATCCACCATCTGGGCAGAAAAGGCACTCACCAACAGCGTCTCAGTCTTGTCTGGATTGAGCTTCAGTCTGTTAGCTCCCATCCAGTCCATTATCACGGCCAGGCAACGGTTTAGCACTTTAACAGCCTCACCTGAAGAAGATGAAAAGGAGAAATAGAGCTGCGTGTCATCAGCGTACTGATGACAACGCACCCCAAAACTCCTGATGACCGCACCCAGCGGCTTCATATAGATGTTAAAAAGCATGGGGGACAGTACCGATCCCTGCGGGACTCCACAATGGAGAGTCCAGGGTATCGAGCAATGTTCCCCAAGCACTACCTTCTGGTGGCGACCCACCAAGTAGGAGCGGAGCCACTGCCAAGCAGTACCCCCAACTCCCAACTCCGTGAGTCTCCCCAGGATACCATGGTCGATGGTATCGAAAGCCACTGAGAGATCAAGGAGAATCAACAGAGTCACACTCCCCCTGTCCCTCTCCCGACAAAGGTCATCATACAGGGCGACCAAGGCTGTTTCAGTGCCAAAACCGGGCCTAAAACCGGACTGAAATGGATCAAGATAATCAGTGTCATCCAAGAGCCCCTGGAGCTGGCCAGCAACCACCCGTTCCAGCACCTTGCCCAAGAATGGAACATTCGCCACAGGTCTATAGTTGTTCAGGTTATCTGGATCCAAAGAGGGTTTCTTCAGGAGCGGTCTCACTACCGCCTCTTTTAAGCAGTCAGGGACCACTCCCTCTCTCAAAGAGGCGTTTATTATCTCCTTGACCCAGCCGGCAGTTCCGGTCCTGCCAGCTTTCACCAGCCAAGAGGGGCAAGGGTCCAGCACAGATGTAGTCACCCGCACCAGTCCAAGGATCTTGTCAACATCCTCAAGCTGCACAGACTGAAACTCATCCAATAAATAAGGACAAGACCGTGTTCTGGATGCTTCATTAGATCCCACTCCCATAATATTGGAGTCTAAGTCCCGGCGAATGCATGCGATCTTATCCTGGAAGTGCCTTGCGAACTCATCACAGCGGGCTACAGATGAATCTATAATATCCCGAGGGCCAGAATGTAAAAGCCCTCGTACAATTTTGAAGAGCTCCGCTGGGCGGGAGAGAGATGCCTTAATTGTGGCAGCAAAATATCTCTTTTTTGCTGCCCTCACTGCTACTATATACCGCTTAGAACAGGCACTTACCAAGGCATAATTGCATTCGTCGGGAGTTCGCCTCCATCTGCACTCAAGCCTCCTCCTCTCTTGCTTCATCACTCTCAGCTCCGAGGTATACCATGGAGCTGTATGAGCTCTACATAGGAGGGGGCGCATGGCGCATGGCATATTCTTCTCCTAGGGAGGCCTAGCTGGAAAGTAGTTACCTGTATCCAGTGAAACAGTCTACCCCAGTAATATTGAGTCCAATACAAAATGGTCTAGCTAATCAGAAAGCCTGGAATGCCTTGGAGTTTAAAACTAAACTTGTTTAGTTTTCCATATTTGTCGACAAATTTTTGTCAAAATTTGGACAGATTCCGTCTCAGTAGCTTGTAACAACTCTATTGGTATGCCATCTGTTCCTGGTGATTTGTTTCTTCCAAGTATTTTAACAGCAGCTTTCACCACGCATTCTAAAATTTCTGGTTCTTCATCATACAATTCCTCCGTGAATGAATCTGTCATTCTGGCACCTCTTTTATAGAGTTCTTCAGTGTATTGCTTCCATCTTCCTTTTATTTCATCTTGGTCAGTCAGTGTGTTCCCCTGTTGATTATTCAACATTCCTACCCTTGGTTTAAATTTCCCTTTAATTTCTCTAATCTTTTGGAATAGGGCTCTTGTTCTTCCCTTTTTGTTGTCCTCTTCTATTTCTATACAGTAACTATTGTAATAGTTCTCTTTGTCCCTACATACTAGTCGCTGTGTTATTACATTTAGGGGTCTGACCATGTTTCAGTCTCCTTTTGCTTTTGCTTTCCTTTTTTCTTTAACCATTTTAAGAGTTTCTTCAGTCATCCATTGAGGTCTTTCTCTCTTTTTAAATAGAGATATTGTCTTTTTGCATTCCTCCCTGATAATGTCTCTGACTTCACTCCATAGTTCTTCTGGTTCTCTGTCAACTAAGTTTAAAGCCTCAAAACTGTTCCTTATTTGATCTTTATATTCTTCTGGTTTGTTATTCAAATTGCATTTTGGCATTATGATTGCTTTGTTGTTCTTCTTTAGCTTTACTCTGATTTTCAATATGACCAGTTCATGATCTGTACTACAGTCTGCTCCTGGTCTTGTTTTCACAGAAAGTATGGAACTTCTCCATCTTCTGCTACCAATTATATAATCAATTTCATTCCTATATTGATCATTTGGTTATGTCCACGTATACAGTCGTCTTTTTGGTTGCTCAAAAAATGTGTTTGCAAGAAACAAATTATTGGCTTCACATAATTCAATAAGTCTTTCTCCTGCTTCATTTGTCTCCTAAGCCCCATTTCCCCACAATTCTTAGTTCTTCTCTGTTCCCTACTTTTGCATTCCAATCCCCCATGATTATCAGCACATCTTGTTTTGGTGTGTGATCGATTTCTTCCTGTACTTCTGCGTAAAATCTCTCCAATTCCTCTTCTTCTGCATTTGCCATTGGAGGATAGACTTGAATGATGGTTATGTTAATAGGTTTCTCATTTAATTTCATTGATATAACTCGCTCAGACCTTGCGTTGTAGCTCCTAATTGCTTTCGCTACATCACTTCTCACTATTAAAGCAACCCCATTTCTTCTTAATTTCTCATTTCCTACATAAAATATTTTGTAGTTGCCTGATTGAAAATGTCCCATTCCCGTCCACTTTAATTCACTCACGCCAAGTATTGTAATGTTGATACATTCCATTTCTTGCTTGACAATTTCTAACTTTCCCTCGTTCATGCTTCTCACATTCCATGTTCCTATTGTGTGCGTCGTACAACTCCGGAATCTCCTTTCACATCTGTGTGCATCAGCCTCTGGGCTTCCTTTCGGCTTTGATCCAGCGGCGTCATTAGTCACAGCACTACTCGTCCTTGTCGTTTGTTCTTCCCCAGTAGCTCGGTGAGTGCCTTCTGACCTGGGGGTCTCATCTTCCAGAACTATCTCGTGTTGTATTTTGGATACTCTGTTCATAGGGTTTTCGTGGTAAGAGATATTCAGAGGTGGTTTACCATTGCCTTCCTCTGAGTTTGGATGCAGCTTAGTCTGTGTCTCAGCTTTTGACCATTCCACCTTGGATGCCCCTGCTAGGAGTCTAGCCTCTTGGTCTAGACTCCTGATGGCGTTGCTCTCAGCATCTTCAACACTCTCTAACCCCCTCACCACGTTAAAGTGTGCATCCTAGACAGGCATACAGTAGCAGTTATTATATGATATTTACAGACATGCAGCAATCAATATTTGATAGTATCTGATAGGAGACATGGAGCAGCACCAGGGTTTCACTGCTGATTTGCAACAAAATTTGGTACATGCTTTTAATGTAACATTCATGGAAATGTTTAGATATATTTTATAATTGTTATATTCTTTCTTTTTGTTTTGTGTATGATTCATTTTGTTCTCATGTTATGTATATTGTTTAGAGATTTATTGTTTAGTTATGTTTACTTAAAATGTGAACTATTGTTTTTTATTATGTAGAATTTATATTGATTTTTTTATGTTGTAAACCACCCAGAGAGCTTCGGCTATGGGGCGGTATACACATTTAGTAAATAAATAAATAAATAAATAATACATTCCATATTAACATATTTCATTAGAAGCACAATCCTAACCATGTCTATCCAAAAGTAAGTGCTGTTAAATTAAATGGGGCTGACTTCTAGATAAATTGGATTAGGATTGTAGATTCATGTTTGATATGGGATTTTAAACTGCAATCAGATGGAAAAGCAGTAATGGATATTTTAGGAGGATGTTTTTCTCCTGCCAGAGCTGGCATGGTGACTCATTATATCAAGTGGTACATTAACAGTAGAAAACTTTGCAGAAAATGAAAATGCTCCTTCATGTGCATTTGGAGTCTATAACTCATGGTTTAATATGTGAAATCATATTTGTCCAACATACATTGGTATATTAGAACAATTACACTGGCTTTAACAGTTCAGTGAGTGAGGGTCAAGGGAAAAAAACTTTTTTGCTAGAAAATCACAAACAAACCAATATTTAAAAATCTCTTTTTTTGCATGAGAGGTAGTGCTATATCTTTGAATAGTTCAATATGTTCACAGCTTTCATTGTGCTTGGTTGATAGTTTAGTTAGCAGGAATATAACATTACAACAATGCAATCCCTTAGATGTAAGCTGTAAAGACAGCTGTCTGCAAATAACTTAAACTTCGTCCTTCAAAACAATAGTGGCAGATTGGACTTTCATTAAAACTAAAGTTTTTATTTTACTATGAACCACAATCAGTAGTAGTTGCTTTCTCCATTAAGAAACATTGTTTTTGACATTTACATGACCAGCATTTGATATTCCTGAACACTGAAAAGAATTTGTCCTTCATCGTCTTCTTAACATAATAAAGGTAAGAGAAATGCACAAAAAATAGCAAAATACAACCCTGGAATGTTTTCATGTAATAGAAACGTGCTTCTTGCTACAGTAAGGAAACAGCATTGAGATTAGTGCATCCCTGCATATGTCACATGAAACTTGAAGAGGTTTTTTTGGGGTTTTTTGGTAGCATGTGTCATTTGAGACATGCAGGAGAAAAATGAAGTGTCATTTACCAAATGGTTGCTAGGAAACCACAATTTATAATTCTGATAATGAAATAATCTGGTAGGTTTTTACTGCTTGATGAACATTTGGAAGAGATTATAAAAGTGTTTTTTTTAAAAAAAATAACTTTATTATATCCACAAAAGATAGGATTCGATTACATTATTTACATTAATAATAGCTGTTAAATAATGAAACAATTGGATTCCGAGAAGACTACAGACATGAACAAAAATGGTTGGGCTAGGTCCAGAATTCCTATGAGTAAAGTTCTGCTAATGGTGTGCTCTTTTCAAAGGAGGAAGGCAATTTTAGACAATTCTTCCTTCCCCTCATCGCCCCCTGTACTCCCTAGAAAGCTACTCCAGCTGAGTCTCCAGAACAGCATGAGAGTTGGCACTCAGGGCTGCAGGGGGAGATTGACAAAAATTGCCTCTCTTCCCTTTCTCCAGCAGGAGCCTTCACTGGACTGGAGTTCTCCATGAACAGAAGGAGCCCCTCTACTTGTGGCAGGGCATGTCTGGATCCAACCGAGGGGTTTTTGTCAGTATTTAATGCCAGTTCATACATTACAAAGCAACAAATGTGAGGGATTACCACAGTAAAAAGGAAGCTGCAGTTAATTACACGTCTTAATGGGAATACCCATATGATATGTGGTGGGTTTTTTGTGTTTTTTAAAGAAAAGTTTATCACATTTACACTTCAATTTTTACATGGACAGTTTTTGAAAAAACAAAAATCTTAGGAGTACACCTAAAAAAAAAGTATTCAACTAACTTACTCAGAGTAGACCTAATGAAATGAATGGACCTAAGTTAGTCATAGCCATTAATTTCAATGTTTAGCCTTAGTAAAAGTTAGTAGAATACAAGCTATACAGTGTACATGTGGTTGACATTGTTATGAACTGCTAGGTTCAGAACAGGATGCAAAACATTTAACAATCAGATAGGTCTCTCTCACACACACACACAGAATTTCTCATTTATTTGCGAACTGTATTACAAACTTGACACCCCATTGTAATAACTATAGTATCCCTCTAACAGTGCAATCTTATGCATGTCTACTCAGAGGTAAGTCCCACTGATTTAAATGAAACCTACACCTATGTATAGAATTGCCGCTTTAATCTATAAGGCCAGAAGTGGGTATCAGGAATTTTTGAAATTTTAATTTTTGAAGTTTAATTTTTTTTAGTACTACCTTGCTTCTTCCATAACAGACATTCACATGGCATAGCTAACGAGTTTGCTGTCTGACACCAAAAGCTAAAGTTTTGTAAAGGGACTATAAACTGCTTGATTAAGCAGAGCTATGTAAAACTGCATGGTTAATATGAGACAGTTTTTTTTTTTTTTTTTCAATAATTTTTATTCAGATTTTCATAAAACATACAAGACAAAATCATAAAACATTCAAAGACAAAAAACAAAATCAAAAATAGTTAAACAAAAAGAAAAAAAGAAAAAAAAAAACAAAAATAAAAAATAAAGAGTAAAATATTGACTTCCCATTTGTCAAAGATCAAATCAGTTATAAGTCTATAATATATAACAATCCTGTCTCTTAAGTCATATTATAAAATCACTTTCCTCCAGTAGTTATCTTACTTAATCATCAAATCTCATAAACATTACTTTATTCTTTCCACAAAAAGTCAAAGAGAGGTTTCAATTCTTTAAGAAATATATCTATCAATTTTTTTTTCCAGATAAGCATATCGATTAATCCATCTCATTACTAATTATGATAATCTTATTGTCATAACCATAGTCAAAATAAACATTTCAATTAATCCATCACATCAGAATCTGTTAGGTTCAATAATTTCAGTAGCCATTGTTCTATTATCTCTATTAGTTCCATTTTCCATCTTCCATCTTCAGTAGTCTTGTTAAGTCCAGTAATTTCAATATCCAATCTTCCATTATCAGTATTCCATAATAATCTTGCTGTCAAAGCCATAGTCATATAGTAAGAGTCTGATGGGGATTACCTCTATCCCAAATATTTTCTTGCCATCCATTCTGAATAGGTTGCTGAAATACTGCTGTAAAATCATATCTCTGTTCTTTTTTTCAAAATACACTGGGTCATCTCTTAAAAGTTTTTCCATTGTCACATGGCTGCAGTTAATTCCATAGATTTTCTCTATATTGGGCTCCATCACATCATTCCAGTCCAGAAGATTATCCATGCCATTGATAACTTTATCTCTAGAATCTTCATTCATTTCTTCAGAGATAACATTGAGTTCCAAACAATAGATTTTATTTCTAAAGTCCATAGACTCCAAATCTTGTTCCTGTTCCACGTTGGTTCCAATCTCCGGGATCTCCTCTCTCACAGGGACCCCTATTCCAGTCTCCAGGGTCACCTCTCTCACAGGGACCCCTGTTCCAATCTCCGGGGTCTCCTCTCTCACAGGGACCCCTTCCAGGGTCACCTCTCTCACAGGGACCCTTATATCTTTAATCTCCTGCTTCATTTTACTCAATTCAATTTTCATTATCTCAATCTCATCCATTATTTTCTGAAACATAGTTATTTCCAGATTTTCAGCCACTTTCTTAATTGCCATTTTAAAAGAAAAATATAGGAAAACCACTTCTTATTTCAGCAACAATTGGGTTAATACTCCAAACTTGGTGACATCACAGTATAAACAGAGCAGACAGCCTTATCTCTCCAATAGTTAAGTAAACAAAATGCAGTTCCCAGGATCGAAACAATTAATGGCAATCGTCAAGAAACAGATTCGTCAAAATAAAATAGACCAAAAAGAGAGTAGTCTCAAAACAGTATAATATTTTTCAAAATAAAAATCTGGAATAGAAATCCCTCTTCTGTGTATATCTTTAGAATGCAAATCCAGGACAGCTTTTTGCAACAAAAACAGAGATAAGCTATTAATTAGTGCGTAGCAGAGAGAAGTTATGGCTCCCCAGTGAGATGTCAAAAACTGATCAATCTGGCAAATCTCTTTTAAACAGCAACAATTTAAGTCAAGTAAAGGAAAAATATAGAAAGAAGGGTGCTTGCCTGTTAGTGCGTTCTCTCTTAGAAGATAAGGTGAACGTTCGCTTTATCAGATAGAGCTTGCTGTTAAAAATCCGTCCCACCTTCGTCGGCTGGACCTCGTCCCATAAATTAATGAGATCTGGTCGTTCCAACAAAAATAGGCTTTGAGGTTAATCTCTTCGTTTCTCCCTACCCGGGAGAAGTTTAATCAGTCAAAAAAAAAAGAAAAAACTGACTGATATATCTGAATAAGCTTCTTTTGAGGCAGGAGCCCGTCTCAAAAGCAGGCACAGGCTAAGTCACCCTTCCCGGAAGTCTTGCCAATATGAGACAGTTTTTTTTAAAAAAAAAAACTATCACAAGTAAGGCAGACTTGTGCTGCACCCCTGAATTGCTTTCATTAGGCTGCTTCATGCACATAGTGTAGGTTTGTATTGTACACATATAAGTTAACTGGACAGCTTTGTTATCTAGGCAACTATGGTTAATTTTATATTTTTTAAAAATAGCTTGCATCAGAGCGCTCTGTTGCAGGCGTGGGCTCAAGGTAGATCGGGATCTAGCAGTAGATTTCTGGATGTTTTCCAGTTGATAAGCAAGGATTTCTGACTCCCAATTGCAACTACAGAATGACACACACATACCAAATTACACTGCTGAAATTAAGAAAGCTGGGGGCAGGGTAATCAAGAGTGGATCTTTCTGTGAGCTCTTATGGTATTATTATTTTATTTATTATTTATGAGATTTGTTAGTCACTTGATGCCCAAAGGTTTCTAAGCAACTTACAACAATATTAAAAACGAAAACAAAATATCATACTATAAAAACACAACAACACCACCATACAGTCACAGGAAGCTTTAGCAGCATGCTAACAACAAACATCATCCCAGTCTATCAAATGCCTGGGAGAAAAGGTAAATCTTTATTTGGTACCAAAAAGATGTCAGTGAAGGTGCCAGGTGGACCTCACTGGGAAGCATATTCCACAAATGTGCAGCCACAATGGAAAAGGCCCTCTTCCTTATCACCACCCTCTGAGACTTCCTCAGAGGAGGGACATGGAGAAGGGCCTCAGAAGAAGATCTAACAGTCTGGGTAGGTTCACATCAGGTGAAGTGTTCCAGAAGATATTGGGGTCCTGAGCTGTAAAGAGTGTTATAGGTCAAAACCAGCACTTTGAATTGGGCTTGGAAGTATACATGCAGCCAGTGTCAACAATTGGGCAGCCACATTCTGCACTTATTGAAGCTTCTGAACTGTTTTCAAAGGCAGCCCCTCATAAAATGCATTGCAGTAATTCAACCTTGAGGTTACCAGAGCATAGAGTGGTCTTACTCAGTAGTGTAGTGGCAAATTCAGAAGTGCAGGGTCTCTTCATGATAGTCACAGCCACACCCCCTTTTCCACTTTCCCTCATCTCCCTTGCTTTCCTTGTCTCACAAGTCCACAGTCTACTACAACAGATGTCAGCATGAAAGGGAAGGCTGTGTATTAGCTGTTGAGAAGAGGCTTCTCAGTGGCTGACTCATCCCCTTTCACTCTGTTTGACTCCAATCAGCACAAAAAGACAAGGACTTTTTTCAGTGGCTAACATGCTCCCTTTTCATGTTTATTGGCACATACATAGGGGCCTGGCTGGGACCCTGCTCTCAAAAAGTAACAAGTCTTCAACCCCCACCCCACCCCATCCTGGATGACTACACCCCTGGACTACCATCTCCTTCAGGCAGCCTGGCACCACTCCTTGGAGAGACGCATT
Source organism: Rhineura floridana (assembly GCF_030035675.1). Taxonomy (NCBI): domain Eukaryota; kingdom Metazoa; phylum Chordata; class Lepidosauria; order Squamata; family Rhineuridae; genus Rhineura; species Rhineura floridana. The sequence continues at coordinate 57,032,077 of NC_084483.1, forward strand.
AATTATTTCTCTGGCCCATCCAGCTGTCCCCTTCTTGCCAGATTTTATCAGTCATAAAGGGCAACGGTCTAAGACACAAGTGAATGTATGAACCCAACCAACTGCCATGTTCACGTCCTCAGGCCACAACAACTGGAATTCATCTAATGACCTCAGACAAGAAGATGCTCTAGACACCTCACCCGGATTATCAGCATCAACAATGGAGTCCAAAACCTGGTGGATGGAAGCTGTTTTGGAGGGCGGGTACTCATATTCCTGGGCTTGGGATTCTTTAATTCTTTGTGTATGTCTTTTTGCACATAGCTCTAGTTGGTGGATCTTGGGACTTGTTTTTACCAAAGTAAATCCCACAAGGCTGCAGTTTGACCATCCGTGATTTATAGGATAGAATTTTTTGATAGTTGTAGAAAACAGAGGAATTTTAAACATAATAATTGCTTTGTTCTGAGCCTGTGATTTAGAGCACTGGAAATCCAGTTGTGTATGCCCAAGAGAAGATATGCAAGATTCTGGCTTGCTTTGTTTTGTATTCCTCAGGGAAAGATGAACATTTTATTCTCCTTTGCCCCCCATCTTCCTGTTCTCTCTGAATATAAGCATTGGAATAAAGTTATACATACACCCACAATTCTTATCTTACACAGGCTACTGGTTCCTCTGTTTCTCTTCTGGTTAGGTATCAGTGACTCATAAAGATGAGCAGATGCTTACTTTCCTCCATATGATCAGAGATACCATTTCATATTTCAGGGTAAGGGTTGGCAAGATACTTTAATAAAGAAACAACATTCACAGCAAGATTCAAAATTTTACTCTTGGATATATTCAATATTAAGTTAAAAACCTAGGGGGCTTCCAGACCGTTGCTATTGGGGAGGTATTCAAGTGTATACAGACAAATTTGGGTTGCATAGTAATAAATTTCGTGCTCTTGTGCAGCAGACTGTTTCTAAAGAAAAAATTGGGCCAAAAGGTGATAAGGATTGTGATGTCAACATACTCTGATTGCTTTGGGATAACGATTGCTTGTTGTGATGTCATATAACCTCCCTGCAAACAAATCTGAATGTAAACACATCTCAATAAAAAGTCAAACTTTATGTGAACAAATCAAGGCAAATGCTCAATAAAGAGGTAATCTAAAATGACCCGTTTATTTGTTATGGTTAATTATTTTATACCTCTGAAAAACTGTAGTAATATTTTCATTATGGGTCAGTCAGACACCCTCCTCACCCGTTTTTAGCTTTCTACATTTGACATGCATGCCTAATACTTAGACCCATTGAATTATGCCTCAAAGCCAGTTGCTGGGAATCACGTGGAGAGTGTGTTGTTGCACTCAGGTGATTGTGGGCTTGCTATAGGCATCTATAGGATTGATCACTGTGAGAACCGGTTGCTGGACTAGATGGGTCATTGACCTGATCCAGCAGTTCTTAGACACTATGTAAAACCTGTGAGCTAAATATAAATGCTCCTGGGTGATAATCACAGATGATCTATAGTTTGAAACACAGGTGAGAACTCCTCCCACTCTGCTGTCTTTCCTGAATGGCATTCCCCCATGTTAAGTCCTCCCTATGGAATTACATTAATAAAAGTCATAAGTGGCCATTTTGTGTATATGAACAAGGTTTCTATAGAATCCATTCTAGTTTCACACACATACACAAATAGCTAATTCACTTTTTTGCAAAAAACCCAACCCACTTTTACTATGTTGGCCACCGCTAACTGAAACCTAGCAGTAAAGTTGCAAAGGTAATAGCATTTATGCATAATAGGTTAGTTGTATTTGCTTTAAAGCCTGTTGGGTTTACTTTAAGGTTACCAGATATCCGTTTTTCAGCCGGAGACTCAGGTTTTTGGGAGTCCCCTTCCGGTCTCCGGGTGACTCACCTTAATCTCCAGACTCATTTAAAAAAAAAATTTAAGTTTCTAGGTAGTCTGGTTTCAGAGATATACACCAAAACATCAGCTGCGCGCCCCCCACTTCTTAGTTGCTTTAAATTCTGCTCTAATCCCTGCCCTTTCAAGTTCTTAGCCAATAAGAAGTCAGGGTTGTGATTGACAAGGAATTATAGAGCCAAAAAAACAATAGAGTCGCATTGTCTTCCTTCAAGTTGATTCTGACTTATGGTGACCCTATGAACAGGGTTTTCATTGTAAGTGGTATTCAGAGGGGGTTTACCATTGCCTCCCTCTGAGGCTGAGAGGAAGTGACTGGCCCAAGGCTCAGAAAACGTGCTTTTTCTTGTTTTTCTGAACATCTCACAGATTTAATAAGTAAGCTTTCCGTCTTTTTCTCACTTGTGTGTAGGAGTCAGAAAGGTTTAAATTTTGAAGAGGGCAGTGTTTTGCAAACTTCCCAATATGAAGCTTTAATCCAGTACTTGCTGTTCCAGAGTAAACATGCCCAAAGTAAAACTCATTGAATTCAATAGGACTTCCTTTTGAGTAGACATGGTTAGGATTGTGCTATAAATTGATGGGACTTTTGAGTGAACAGAGCAAAGAATTGTGTTGTATATCTTTCTGTCCCTCTCCAATCCTATTTTTAAACCAATAAGACGGGGCTTATTAAGGTATCACTGCTTTTATTATGTGGAAAACTAATACTGATTTTATTTTTTTTAATGTTCTGCAGTGATCAACTGGTTTTGACACTAAACTATTATATGGAGTGTATGTATTTTTACTTCTCCAGTGTATGTGGAGTCTTTCTAACAACCCTGTGAGGTAGGGTTGCAGACTGGAAACCAGTCTGTGACCTTGGCTGACTGGCTGTCAGGATTTTTTTAGTTTTTGTTTTTGGTTAGGAATCCTGATTGGTTGTGGGATGCTTAGTTTTCTGCCTTACTCATAGGAATCTTTTTGTGGTTGGTAGTGTATTGCATTTAAGAAATCATCACTGTCTTTTGTTTTCCTTTTTCTATATGCATTTCCTTTACCTTTATCCTCACTCCCTTTCATCCATAGACGCAACAACAATGGTTCTGTGCGCTCCACTCAACCTTCTTAAACCCACTAATGATGCACCTTGTTGTTTGTTTCTTGTCCAATAGTGGTAAAAGAGAATTCACATACTGGGCAGCGTGGCTGCAATTGTGATAGTTCACAAACTGCTGTCTATGAAGGTAGACCAAATCATGTGTGCTTTATCTGTGTCAATTATATTCACTGGAATTGGGTTGGCTGATGAAGTGAGTTTATAGCAGCCCACAGGAGAGACAGAAAGCGTTAGAGAATCTTCTTACTCATTACTCAGACCTCTTTCTGAAGTGAATGGTCAAATCTGTAAAGAAATTTGGATGTTAAAAGGTAGGGGCAGGGCATTCCAGGCAGGGGGTTGCGAACCCTACTTGGATATGAATGTTTTTGCAGAGGATCCCTAGTCAAGCTTTACCAACAACACAATCCAAACCAAATCTACTGAGAAGTAAGTTCTATTGAGTTCTATGGGGTTTAGTCCCTTAGTAAGTGTGTTTAGAATTGCAACTCTTCAGGGGCATCCACCTTTACTCCTCAGTGCTCCCATCTAACATCTCCACAACACTAGCCTCCTTTCTTCCTACAGTGGCCTTCTGGTGACTGGCCTGGCCTGAGGGCACTTGAACCCTTTTTGACAAAAGTGAATTCTCTAGATTAAATGTTCCCTCCCCAGACTCCAACCTATACTCTGGACAACAGGCTTCTGTAAGGACAACGTATGGAGAAACCAATTAGTTCCTAGTTGGAAAGGGTGTGAGACAGGGGTGTATTTTATCACCCTATTTGTTTAATCTGTATGCAGAACATATCATATGGAAAGTGGGATTGGACCAAGACGGAGGTGTGAAAATTGGAGAGAGAAATATCAATAATTTAAGATAAACAGACGATACCATACTATTAGCAGAAACCAGCAATGATTTGAAATGAATGCTGATGAAAGTTAGAGGAAAGCACAAAAGCAGCACTACACCTCAATATCAAGAAGACTAATGTAATGACAACAGAAGATTTATGTAACTTTACAAGGAGGACATTGAACTTGTCAAGGATTATCAATACCTCAGCGCAGTCATTAACCAAAATGGAGATAATGGTCAAGAAATCAGAAGAAGGCTAGGACTGGGGAGGGTGGCTATGAGAGAACTAGAAAAGGTCCTCAAATGCAAAGATGTGTCACTGAACACTAAAGCCAGGATCATTCAGCCCATGGCATTCCCGATCTCTGGATGTGAAAGTTGGACAGTGAAAAATGCTGGTAAGAGAAAAATCAACTCATTTGAAATGTGTCGGAGGAGAACTTTGCGCATACCATGGACTGTGAAAAAGACAAATAATTGAGTGTTAGAACAAATTAAACCAGAACTGTCACTAGAAGCTGAAATGATGAAACTGAGGTTATCATACTTTGGACACATCATGAGAAGACATGATTCACTAGAAAAGACAATGATGCTGGGAAAAACAGAAGATAGTAAAAAAAGAGGAAGACCAAAGAAGAGATGGCTTTATTCCATAAAGGAAGCCACAGACCTGAACTTACAAGATCTGAACAGGGTGGTCCATGACAGATGCTCTTGGAGGTCACTGATTCATAGGGTCAGCATAAGTCATAATCAGCTTGAAGGCACATAACAACAAACCCAGGCTCCTATTTTTTAGCTAAGATTTCTGTCTTAATTTCCAATTAGATAAATGTTTTTGTATGAATTGTATGTGCCAAGCAACTGTGGTTGATGCTTAAAGTATCATGCTGAATGACATCACTTGGACCTGTCCCATGATATCACTTGGACCCACCCTGTGATGTCACTTGGACCCACCCCATGACATCACTCAGACCCACCCCGTGCCATCACTCGGGCCTGCCCCCAACGTCTCAGGGTTTCTGACCTGGCAACCCTAGTTTACTTCCACATTTTGAACAAGCTCTTTTTGCCCTTTGGGAGCAGACTATTTAACAGTAACAAGGCAGTAACAAACAAACAAAAAACTTTTAGCAGTGGCAGTTTTGCAAAGAACCAGCCCAGAATGGAAAGGTCAGAGGCAGTCCAGTTCCAGGTTTCTGGGGGCCTCAGGCACAGGGTATCAGTGGGCCCTTGTCCCCTCCCTTTCCTCCTCAAACCACATTCCTCCTCCCTTGTGGCCCAACTCCTTTCAAAGAAAACAAATCTTCACCAACATTGTAACCCCCTCTTATAAAAGAAAAAAACAAACTTTTGATTTAATTTGTTGGGGTAAATTTACCTATTGTGTAGGCCTCAGCTCCTAAGAATTTATTCTGGTTTACCATGTTAATGATAGGCAGATTATATGAATAGTATCAGAGCCTGGGATCTTCCACAAAATGTACAGTACTGAGAAATAATTCTAACTGTTCTGTTTCTGTTGGCTTCTCTACTTTAATGTTTTCACTGACAAAATACTATGGGTGGGTTGAAGCCATCCTTTCCTGTCCTTTGCAAAGGTCTTTTAAAAAAAGCACTTCAAATGAACATTTCAATTCTCCACCAGGATTTTCTACTTACGCAGGAAGCTGCCTTATACTGAGTCAGATCATTGGTCCATCTAGCCCAGTACCGTCTACCCTGACTGGCAGCAGCTCTCCAGAGTTTCAGGCAGGAATCTTTCCCAGAAGGCCACTCGGGTTCAGTCCCTGATGGTACTTCTCCTACCTGGAGATGGCATTGGGGACTGAACCTAAGGGACCTTCTGCCTGCAAGGCAAATGCTGCAACGGCCCTTTCCCTACACTCACAACTTACTCGACTGTGCTGAGATATTAGGAGGCATTCTAGAATTAACCTTAAAACTTCTTATTGCCACGTGGCACTGTTGAATCAGAGCCCAGGGCAAGCCAAGGACAGAAGAGTAGACTAAATGCTGCCCTTTTAAGCAAATACTATTTTTTAAAAGTTAAAATTCCATTTCTCAAAAAAAAAGGCATTCACAATAATTCAGCTACAATGCACCTATATGTTAGGAAGTGTGCATGGTGTACAAAAATGACACTAAAGGATACCTCCACATGATAGGATTACATGCAGAGAAACCTTCAGATACTGTAGACCCATATAAACACAGATGCAACACAATACTCCAGCATGCCTCAGTCCATCAGAAATCTTCATAAACATGTCTACTAAGAGGAATCACCTCTGATGTCTAGTGCAGAATAAATACACAGCACTGGTGGAGATTTAATGCTATTAGTATTACTAATATAGCACTTCGTATGAAGGACTGAAGAAAAGGGTCTTGCTAGCAGGGCTGTGGAGTTGGAGTCGTGCAGTCAGAAGCAATGGGTGGAGTCTGAGTCGGTAGAAATGTACCGACTCCGACTCCAGCTTCAAAATAAAAACTTATAATATTATAACAAGAAATGGCCCGCAAACTTGGTGTTTCTCTGGAAAGAGATACCATTAGAAAAATAGTGATTGAAGAAGCCCTTAACCAAAAGGAAGAACTTAAAAAAACTCTGAAGGGACGCTTTGTATTGCTTAAAATGGATGCCTGCACATGCCACAGAGTGAACTATTTTGCCATCAATGTCCGATTTGTTTGTGACAAGAATGAAATAGTTACCAAGACACTGGCAGTAAAAGACACAGAAGCTCATCACACCAGCGAGTTTCTCTAGGTCTTAGTGGAAAAGGTTCTGCAAGATTATGAACTTAAAAAAGAACAAGTACTTTGTATTGTAACTGACAATGCTTCAAACATGCTAAGTACAATTAAACTAATGAATGCAGATAATGAAGGTGACCAACAGCTAGAACACCACTTCAGAGATATAGGAATGTTTGAAATTGAAGAGCATGCTCATGCAACTGAGGAACAAACTGAAGTTGCTACAGAACAAAAACAAAATTTGTTATTACTAGTTAATATACATTTGCCATTTATGAAGGAGTCGGAGTCGAACAGTAGAAAAATAGAGGAGTCGGAGTCAGAGTCAAAGGTTTGGTGTACCGACTCCACAGCCCTGCTTGCTAGGGGCAAACTATTAGTCTCTGAACATGCCATGTTACCATCAAACATCATAAATGTACAAGTTTCCAAGTGAAAGAAACACATGATAAGTAGGACCTCCTGCCAGACCTGGTTTCTCCTGCCAGACCTGGTTTCTCCTGCCAGACCTGGTTTCAAATCCCTGCTTAGCCATGCAGCTGCTGGATGGCCTTGGGCAGTAACTGTTTCTCAGTCTAACCTACCTCACAGGGTGCTGAGAAGATAAAATGAGGAGGGGAAGAACCACCTTTGAGCTCATTATAGAAAAAGTAAGATATCAATGAAAATAATAGGAGCTACCCAGCTACAACTGGAGTAGTGGGGAGAGAGGGAATTCATATACAAAAGCCCCAGGACAGGCCTGAACAATGGTGGTTTGACTGTAAAAGGAGAAGGAAGCTCTTAACACTCACTCACTCACTCACACACTCACTCTCTAATCAGTGGGGCAAAGGGAATGAGGGTCTGGGGAGGCAATAATTATTATGTAATTAAGGCTGCAATCCAATGTATTTACCTGGGAGTAAGTCCCATTGAACCCAATGAAGCTTACTTCTGAGTAGATATTACTGGGTTGCAGCCTAAGAAAACCAGGAAAGCCTTCTTACTTTCCTTCTAAGCTCCACAGCCCACTCTCAGGCTGCAATTCTAACTACATTTACCTGGGAGGAAGCCCTTCTGAATTCAACGGGGTTGACTTCTGAGCAATCAGAATAGACATAGTTACGCTCTTTTTTATTGCCTTCCTTCCCTCAGCATTGCCGTACTTCTGCTGCTACAGGCCAGTAAGCTCTGCCCCTCCTCCATGCCTGAAGCTCAGGACAGGGAGGAGCAGCTCCTTAGCAACCATCCTGGCGCTTCTCTTCCCTTGCAGCGGCGCAGCTGAGCAGGACAGACTCTGTTGCTGTAGAGCTGGTGGGGCTTGTGTGTGGTGCCGCCCACTGATGCCCTCCTCTGCGGCTGGCCTGCACTTATTCCAGGAGGGCCCCCTGGGGCCCTGTGTGAGATCATGGGCCCTTGGCAGAGCTTGGGAAAGTTACTTTTTTGAACTACAGCTCCCATCAGCCTAATCCAGTGGCCATGTTGCCTAGGGCTGATGGGAGTTGTAGTTCAAAAAAGTAACTTTCCCAAGCTCTGGTTGGTCCAGTGCCCTACGTGTCCATGTCCTAGTGCCAGGCCTGGTCAGAGGAGTTATCCCAGAAGTGTTGTGCACAAAAAGCTTCTAGGCTAGTCTGTATTAGTAAAAAGTGCCTGGTTGCTGATAGGTTAACAAGCAATGTAGACCTGCGTCATCTGAGAAATCTTTAATCTTGTTGTAATTGTGTGTCAGATAAAAGGTTTAAAAAGGTAAATCCCTGTCAGATTGCATTTTCCCCATTTATTGAAATTTTGTTTTTCATATTAGAAATTTCCCTAATGCTGAGAAACCAGGGAGGGTTTGCCTTGTGTGTGTTTGTGTGTGTTGAAGCGCAATAATTAATCCTGGCCTCAGTCCAAAGAACATGATGTGTGTCTTGTTGAAATCAGCAGGATGCAAGTTAGTTGCAGTTTACTTCTCCCATTGTTTTCAGTGGGAGTTAAATGTAACTAGCTTTTTCTGGATTTGGGCCCCCTATTTTAAGAATGTAATTATCAAATAATTAAGAGTAATTATACTCTCTGACATAATCATGCTGCAGTTTTAAAATATGGTAATAAATGTTTGTATGTATAATGGATGAGTATAAATACAGTTAAGGTTTCAGAATGGCTTTCTCAACCTTCAAATATTAATTTAAAGGATGCATTTGTCCATTCAGTTTCTTAAATGCAATCATATAAATTGTAGGTATCTTTTCGTGATATAGATATATGAGGGAAAGGGTAGGGACCAGGAGTATGCATTGAAATGGAGCATTTCAAAACTAAACAAATGTCAGGGAAGCCGGTCTAAGGAGGTCACAGTAATGCACTGGCAATTCTTTCTCCATGTTTTGCTACTGGGTTTCAGTTTATTTTAGCACTTTTAAAACTGAAGGACAGTGTTAAGTAACATGGAAGTAGTGTGAATAAGCATGTGGGGGTGGGGTGGGGGTATTCCAGCCAGTCTCAGCTCTCATTTTATATGCTTTAGGCTGCAATCCAATACACACTTACCTGGGAGTAAGACCCAATGAAGCTTATTTCTGAGTAGACATGTTTGGATTGCAGCCTAAGTCTCTACAGAGAAAATTGATACACCTCCTGCAGGAGTTGTATCTCCGGCATGGAGGGAAAAAAGTGTATGGGGGGGGGGAGAGAGAGAATGACAAGTGAAATACAAAGTGCTGGAATTTAAACAGTCTACAAGTTTTTTAAAGGAATATGGCTTGCAGTTGTGAGAGTCAATAATCCAGCCTGTTGAGATGCCCAGGTTGGCTGGCATGTATAACCGCCTGAAATTTCCCCTGGCAAACTTCTAGATTCCCCATTGGAGCTGCCCCAAACTAACTTCTAAGTACTCCTGCAAAGTTGCATAAGGTCAAGGAAGCCATCACTGCCCCAGTGTTGTATCCAGTGATATTGCCTGCTCATTCCCCTTCTGATCTGCTTTTAGTCATTCTGAAACAAATATGCATAATGGCGTGCTCCCAATTAAATCCTCTGTTGTATCAGCCAGTCCAAAGTAGACCAAATATCACATTAGTACCATCTCAGGGGCAGCAAAAAGGCTACTGGCTTTGGTTCTGAGTCTGACATCCCAAACTGGGGGTTGCCGACCCAGTACCTGTGGGTGCCATGCTGCCCACAAAGGCCTTCATTTGTGTCCCAGATAAGGCCCCAGACTGTGAGGTCTCTAGCCCAGGTACCCTTCTAATTTATTTCTGTGAAATAAACCAGCCTGACAGCTCCCACCTGTCAGTGTTTTTAGCCAATGAGTGAGTAGAGTGGGTATGGGATGGCAGCCTAGGCTTTGGTTGAGAACCGCCATTAGGGAAAGGAGGATTATTGTGCCTTTAACAGCTATATCTCCACAATCAGGACCAGCAGGACATAGCTGACTCCGCATGGTAAACATGAGGTTGTCGGAGAGGGGAACTCAATAACTACCCTCTCTAATTTTGTGTTATGCCATGCCCCCATGGCAGCCATTTTGTGACTGGTATCTTCAGAACTCTCTCAGTTTTAAATGTGCTCACTGGTCAAAAAGGTTGGTCATCCCTGTCCTAAGCAATAATGAAAATAAATCAGAATATTCTCTTCTCCATTTTCCTGCTCAGTTGTAGGAAGCTCAACAAAAATGATGCCCCAAATTAGATGCCCTGTTTGGCCATAACATCTCATTGAAGTGTATGGTAGTAAGTGCACATTTGCTGACCAAAGTGCCCTCTAGAAGAAGGCCACTTGAAATGCCTAACTCTGAGACATTCCTTTGACCACATAATGGCACACGTCTATCTTCACCCTGCCGTTTATTATCTCATGATCCTACAAACATTCTGATCCTCTGCTGCCCACCAAAGGCCACTTCAGAAGTTACACTTTACTTAATTATATAAGTGCATAATATGTGGTTTGTATAGTTCAGATGAGCTTCACAAACATTGCTGTGGTATTACTCAGGCTCTACCCCAGTGTTACAGCCAGACATATCAGCTTAGAATTATATTACTAATGAGTAGAACTTTATTGGGAGGCACTTTATTGGGGGATCCCCCCCAATTTAATGAAACTGCTGATAAACCTTAGCTACTGATAGACAATATCAGAACAAAGCTGAAAAGTTAGATCTGATATATTGAAAAGAGGAAAATGCTTCTCTATATTTGAGGCCAAACTACACATTATTATGAATAGTTTTCTTTCTTTCTTTCTTTCTTTCTTTCTTTCTTTCTTTCTTTCTTTCTTTCTTTCTTTCTTTCTTTCTTTCTTTCTTTCTTTCTTTCTTTCATGCAAGCAACGTTGTATGGCTTTGAGATTTCATGGAGGACTTGGGGGGGATTACTCAACCCTTCCTTGAAGGACATTTGTATACTCCAAATGCCCCCATCCCAAGCTGTGTTTCCTTCTTGTGAAGAATTAAAAAATGGGTTTCCATAGCCTTCTCTTCATGGAGGGCAGTTCCGGGCAAATGGCTGGCAGGGAAAGGATTAAGCCAGTATTTTTCAACCTTGGGTCCCCCAGATGTTGGTGGACTACAACTCCCATCATCCTCAGCCAGCTTAGCCAATGGTCAGGGATGGTGGGAGTTGTAGTCCACCAACAATCTGGGGATCTAAGGTGGAAGACCACTGCATTAAGCAATGTCTCGCGCTTGTTCAATCTCAGAGCCCCTTAAGGCCACGTTTGGCTCTTAAACAATTTCTGTTTAATGAAGGTCTTCCTATCTAATTAATTGCATTATCAATAGAGAATATTTATTGAAACATACCAGTTTTACTTTCTCCACTTTTCTGTAATATCCCCAAATGAACAAAATGGCTTGATTATACATGATGGAAACCATCAGCACAGCTGGAACCTTACTTGCTGTTTTCATGGCAACCTTGCCCACTGGATGAAAGACAAATATCCATTTAAAAGGTAGTTTCTCTCAACAATGGACATTTCTGCAGAAAAAGAAGCAAACAAAGCTCTGGCTTCGTGTCTAGTTCTGTATCATACACATATGTTCCTACTTTGCATTCAGCCAATAAATACATTTTACATGAAACAGTAATTATACATAGTAAGATATTAAACCTTTTAAATTTAGCCTAGTTTTGATATCTTGTCTAGACATGCATCTTTTGAGGATCTATTCTAAAGACCATTAGAAAACGGTTGGGATTTGTTAAGGTGTATTTATAGTTATGGTGAATAGTGCTTTTATTCAAAAGTGCTGTAGAGCTAGGTCAGACAAACTGTTAGGTTCACACCTTGATCCGTTAAATCCAAATCTTTACCTTTAACCACTATTACACGTAAGACTAGATTAAGCTCTAATTTTGATCATTACAGTTTTTCTGCTGAACAGTTCTGTGCCACCTGCCCAGATGCCACTAATAAAGCAGTGTCTGTTCTATTTGTTTTGAAGTTGGGCCCTTGTGGATGTTTAATGGTAATATGGCCTCACAGTATGACATGCTTACATTTAATCATGGATTTGAATTTTATTTATTAGATCACTCTAAATTTTCCTCAAGTAAGGCGATTTACTGTTAAAACCCAGCAGAAGCCACTGCCAGGTCAATAGAACAAAGAAGTGCCCAGGATCAAGATGAGCTAATAGTAGCTACTGGCTTCTGCTGGCTTGGGGGCAAATTGGGGGAGCTGACTTGCAGTGCTAGTAAGAGAGCAGATGGCTTAACCCTCTGCACGTTGATGTGTTTGGCGGTTAATGTAAATTGAGGTGAACCTTGTCCCAATCTAATCCACCAAAAGGCTCTTTCCATCCTTCTTAGTTAGCATCAGGAGAGCGCGCAGGGGCGGGGGATAACTTTGGAAACTGCATCAAAATTCAGACAGGGAGCCTTATCACTTTAGTCCTCTATAGGCAAGACTGATTTCATTTTGGACCTAAAGCAAAATTATATCAGATTTCTAAAGCTTCCGGTGCCTCTCTCCACTGAGTGACCATATAACAGCTGCTGCTGTCAGTGCAAGCAGGGACTGCTCTGAAAGTAAGTATAGAGGCTGCTGTCAAAGGGGGAAAATAAAAGCTGTGTTCCTGAGAACAACCATTCAAGGGGGAAAACTCACCCCTCTCCACAAGAACCTCATTGCTCTAAAAGTCCTTTGTGGGGGCTCGGTTCCCCTCCCCCCCAGCAGCCGTTTTCAGTATTGAAGTCTGTATTTTCTCCCGTGCAATTAAATGGACAATATTGTCTCCTTTTACTTGCATTGGGGGAAAATAACCCCATATCAAGAATGCACAAGGCAACATGCCTTGCTGGGCATTTCCTTTCCCTCCCCCCAGTAATTGTTTTTTAGGTTTTATTTACCCCCTTTGCCTGTTATCCTGTTATGCACCTTCAGAGCAGCCCCTGATCAAGCTATCAGTGTGAGCAGGAGCTGTTCTGGAGGTGGTGCATCAGGGTTTAGATACCCTATGAAGCTCAAATGATACCCTATGAAGCTGTGAAGTGAGTGCAAAGCTCTGGCACCAGACCACGACCTTTGAAATGCTTCAGGAAAGACTCAGTTCTTTGGAGATCTGAGCACCTTCAAAGTGACCGGCTTCAGTTTGGTATTTGGGCTTTGTCCAAGGTGAATGCACACCACTAGCTAGCATTTGAATGATAGCCTCAGTTTCTGGGAGAGTCTTGTCCTGAACTACAGTAGGGCCCTGCTTTACAGCGATTCGCTAATACAGCGGTCTCAATTAGACGCAATTAGACTAAAGCCCCACTCATACAGTGGTTTTCAGGCATTGCACTCCATTCTATTCAATGGGTTCCGCTTTACAGCAGGGGTCCGGAACGTAACCCGCCGTATGAGTGGGGCCCTACTGTACCTATGAGCGGGAATCAGAGTCAGATAGGTTAGTATGCTCCTAAACAGCAGCCCAGTTCAGACATTACAGTCTGTCTCATAAACTGAATGAATGAATCTTTATTTTTACCCCACCCTTTTTCCAAAACTGGAACTCGGGGCGGCTTACAAATAAAAACTACACATAGGTAAAAAAATACAAAAATATACAATTAAAATAGAATTAAACTATTTGTGACATTAAAACCATGAAACATACACTTAAGATACTAAGACAATTTAAAACATTAAGAATAGGACCATAGAACAATACAACAGACCTTATGAGGCCCTATCTTAAACATCTTCTAGTCCAAAAGCCTGTTGGAATAAAAAAGTCTTTGCCTGCCGACGGAAGGATAGCAAGGAAGGGGCCATTCGTGCTTCCCTAGGAAGAGAGTTCCAGAACCTGGGGGCAGCCACCGAGAAGGCCCTATCTCATGTTCCCATCAATCGAGCTTGCGAAGGTGTTGGGACTGAGAGAAGGGCCTCTCCTGAGGATCTCAACGCCCGGGCAGGCTCATATGGCGAGATACGGTCTGACAAATAGCCTGGACCTAGGCTGTATAGAGCTTTATAGGTCAAAACCAGCACTTTGAATTGTGACCGGAAACAAACTGGCAGCCAGTGGAGCTGTTGTAACAAAGGGGTTGTATGGTTCCTGTAACCAGCCCCAGTTAGCACTCTGGCTGCAGCTCTTTGTACCAGTTTAAGTTTCCGAACAGTCTTCAAAGACAGCCCCATGTAGAGCGCGTTACAGTAATCTAAACGGGATGTAACTAAGGCATGCATCACTGTAGTCAAATCAGGCGTCTCCAGGAACAGGCGCAGCTGGCGCACCAGTCTTAACTGGGCAAAAGCACTCCTGGCCACTGCAGAGACCTGGGCCTCCAAGTTCAAAGCTGAGTCCAGGAGCACACCCAAACTGCAAACTTGTGTCTTCAGGGGGAGTGTAACCTCATCCAGCACAGGCTGAATCCATATTCCCTGATTTGCCTTTTGACTAACCAGGAGCACCTCTGTCTTGTCTGGATTTAATTTCAATTTGTTCACCCTCATCCAGTCCATCACTGATGCCAGGCACTGGTTCAGGACCAGGACAGCTTCCTTGGCTTTAGGTGGAAAGGAGAAATAGAGTTGGGTGTCATCTGCATACTGATGACACCGAACCCCAAACCCTTGGACAACCTCACCCAGCGGTTTCATGTAGATGTTAAATAACATGGGGGACAAAACTGAGCCCTGAGGGACCCCACATGTCAACGGCCAAGTAGTCGAACAGGAATCCCCCAGCACCACCTTCTGGGTTCGTCCCTCCAGGAAGGAGCCAAGCCACTGCAACACAGTGCCCCCAAGTCCCATCCCGGCAAGGCAGCCCAGAAGGATACCATGGTCGATGGTATCGAAAGCCGCTGAGAAGTCCAGTAGAACCAACAGGGACACCCTCCCCCTGTCCAACTCTCTGCGTAGGTCATCCACCAAGGCGACCAAAACCGTCTCTGTCCCGTAGCCGGGCCTGAAACCAGACTTAAATGGGTCAAGATAATCCGTTTCATCCAAGAATCTCTGGAGCTGGGCAGCCACCACACGCTCTATTACCTTACCCACAAATGGAATGTTGGAGATTGGCCAATAATTACCCATTATAGAGGGATCCAGGGAGGGCTTTTTCAACAAAGGTCTTACAACTGCCTCTTTTATTCACATAGGAATTCTACCTTGTTGTAAAGAGGCATTTACCACTCCCCTCACCCAGTCAGCCAGTCCCCCTCTGGCACTCTTAATGAGCCAGGAAGGGCAAGGGTCTAGCAAACATGTGGTGGCTCTCGCCTCTCCAAGGATCTTGTCCACATCCCTGGGCTGTACAAATTGAAAAGAATCCATTGTTATTGGACAAGCAGGAGCCAAAGTTACATCCCTTGAGACTGTATCAATTTTAGCGTCCAAGTCGGAGCGAATCTGAGCGACTTTATCTGCAAAGTGCTGTGCAAATTCTTGACAGCGGGCTGTTGAGTGGTCTATATTACCCTCTCGGGGGGCTGAATGTAAAAGACCCCTGACCACTCGAAACAGCTCCGCTGGACGGCTCCTGGCAGACGCAATGGTGGCAGAAAAGAAAAGTTTCTTCTTTGCCCGCACTGCCACAGAGTAGGGCTTCAAATAGGCTCTAGCCCATGTTCGGTCAGACTCGTTCCCAGTCTTCCGCCAACGTCGCTCTAGTCCCCGTCTTACTTGTTTCATCGCCACCAGCTCCCTGGTAAACCAAGGAGCTGGTTTGGCTCCACTCCGTGAGAGGGGACTCTCCTGGGCGATCGTGTCCACCGCCCTGGCCATTTCCCCATTCCAGAAGTCAACCAGGGCTTCGACAGAATCGCCTGCTGAGGTGACAGGAAAATCCCAGAGAGCCATCAGGAAACTATGGATTTTAGTTTGATAAACCATGAATTATTAGATGAAAACAACTGTTGTGCCTGTGTGCTTCCTCTTTCTTTCTGTTGCAAGCCTTAATTCAATATAGATCTGAACTGGAAAATTGTGGTTTAAGTTCTCACTGCAGTCAGTCAATTATGGTTTTATCCTTGTTTGCTATCCAGGATTGTAGTCAGAGCTTAAACCAGCTTCCTTGTTCAGACATAAAAGAAAACTGTAGAAGAATTAAGGCTTTCAAGAGAGGGGAAGAATGAGTGGGCAGGCACAAAAGTAGTTTACAGTGTGATAAACCATGGTCATGATCATGGCATCACTTTCCTGGTCTCTTGACTCCTAATTTTTATTTTTTGTTTTGTAGGCTGCTTAGTTTTATTTGTGATACATGGTTGTGTTTTATTTTTATAAAGTTTTTATGATATTTTATTAAATGTTGCTGTGTTTTAATTGTTTTTATGTAAGTTGTTTAGAGGTCTTTATTATATTAAGCAGTATATTTTTTTATAAACAAGCGATGTCTAAACAGAGTCACTGAGGTTTAGGCAAGTCTTGAGCACTCTCTCTCAGTCTCCCTCTCCCTCTCCCTCCCCCCCCCCTCTCTCTCTCTCTTTGCCAGATTCACAAACAAGCACATGATCTCTGAGAAATGACATGCCTTGAATATAATGTACATGTTCCTAGCTAATAGTATATAGCTATAACTTAAATCATTATAAGTAACTTGACATACTTGCTGTACTAAGCTTTTGACACAAAACATAGCAATGTTTCATTAAATAAAAGAAAGTATCTGCCTCTCAAAATTCAATTGGCTCTACAAACGGAAAGCTGCCATGATTTATTTTAACGAAGCCAAGTCATTCCACTTTATTGACATAAGCCAAATCTTTTTTTCTGGTTACGTCATCGGCAGTGCAGATGAAGTGCGAGCACATTCTTCAACATTTATAGCTCACTTAATAAGAGGCCATTGTAAGCATCAGTGGACAGATCTTTGATTTGTCTCCACAGTAAAGGGAGAGGTTGTCATTGAAACCTGTTGGAGATCAAATAAGAAAATACTGCAGATTGCCATCTACCATGATTGATAAAAGTTAAATGTCTGTTCAGCACCATAATCAAGCACAGGAGGCTAGAAAGGAATTTGTGAGAGGATTGTTTAAACAGAAGTTAGGTGATACAGGAGTTAGTCTGAAAAATGAAATTTCATTGCAGACTGAAAAATGAAGTTTCTCTTTTCATAGGAACAAACAAAATGGAAGATAGCAGCTGACCTTAACCAACTGACACTTAATTAATGCTTTTTATCTCCCCAAAATTTTCTGTTCCAAAGGCATAGGAAACTGGCTTATATACCAGGTCAGAGTATTTGTCTATCAGGGTAGGAAGCATGTTTTATGATTTCTGATGTTCAGCGAACTCTCTGTTCCTATTTTTAATTCACAATGTGTTTTATCAGGTCTGGAGCTGCATCTGGATGACTGGTAGGGTTGCCAGATGTTTGGTTTTTGTCTGGAGACTCCGGATTTTTGGGGTGCTTCTGGGTGAGTCACCTTAATCTCCAGACTCTCAGCTTTCATTTTAAAAAAATTAGGTTTCTAGGTGCTCTGGTTCCCAAGATATACACCAAAATGTCAGCTGCCCCTCCTGCAACTTCAGTTAAATGAGCTCATAGCTGGCTGCTCTAATCCTGTCCTTTCAGGTTTGTAGCCAATAAGTGAAGTCAGGGTTGTGACTGACAAGGCAGTAACTAGAGCCCTTTGCAAGTCAGAAAACTGTTTTTTTCTGCTTTTCTGAAAATCTCATCAATTGAGTAAGTATATAGCTTTCAGTCTTTTTCTCTCTTGTGTGCAGGAGCCAAACAAGTTTAAATTTTCCTGGGCTGTTGAAGAGGGCACTGTTTTGAAAACCTTCCCAATATGAAGCTTTAATCCAGTACTTGTTTTCTGGGAATAAAGTTGCAATGCTAATCCCACATACCCAGAGTAAACCCCATTGAATTCAATAGGACTTACTTTTGAGTAGACATGGTTAGGATTGTGCTGTAAATTGCCGGGACTTTTGAGTGAACATAGCAAAGAATTGTGATTGTGTAGTAAATCTCTCCCCCTTAAATCCTGTTTTTAAAGCAATTAGGCAGGGTTTACATAGGTATCACTGCTTTTATTATGTAGGAAACTAATACTGATTTTATTTTATTTTTGTTCTGTAATAACCAACTGGTTTTCACAATAAACTATTACATGAGGTGTATGTATTTTTACATCTCCAGTGTGTGTGTATATATATGGAGTTTTTCCAACAACCCCGTGAGGTAGGATTGCAGACTGGAAACCAAGTCAGCTCACAATAAGAAATAAATCCCTTTAAAATCCAATAAACATAAAAGCAAGTATAAACAGTTGCAAAACAGCTAAAAGTGGCATGATTCTGAATTTTGGGTTGGGTGAGTGAAGTTCCTTGTCACTTGAGGTTGCAGTTCTCTGCATGCTTCCCTTTTTGAGTAAGCCCCACTGAATACATTGGGACTTGCTTCTGAGTAAACAAACATTGGATTGCACTATAAATATCCTTACAGGTTGTATAAATCATAAACATATTTGATAGTCATGCTTATATAAATATTTCTTCATACTATGTCCCGAAAAGTATCTGATTTCACACTATAGTTGTACAGTATTACTTCTTTGGGGTGTTCATGGTTCCTCTCTGTTGTTTTCATCCTGAGGGGCAGATTAAGCTGAGAGATGGTGAGTAGCCCATGGTCACCTAGTAAACTTTATAGCTGACTTCCATTTTAAAAAATTAATTAAAACAATTTACATGCAGGCAAAGTTTATGAAGTCGATCCACACACGTTTAAAGCACATCCAACTTGCATTTAAAACACATGACTTGCCCTAAAGAATCCTGACAAGTGTAGTTTCCCCCTCACAGTTATAGTTCCCACCACCCTTAACAAACTACCGTTCCCATCATTCTGTGGTGTGATTCATGTGCTTCAAATGTGTGTTGAATGTGCTTTAAATGAATGGTGTGGATCTGCCCTAGGTATGATGTGCATTCAATAGTGAATTGAAAAGAACAATGTTAAAAGATACTTTTTTAAACGGGAAGGGTTGTAGCTCGGTGGTAGGGCATATGCATTGCATGCGCAAGTCCAAAATTCAATTTCTGGAAAAGACTATTGCCTAGAATCCTGGAGAAACAATGCTAGTCCATGTCATCAGTACTGAGCTAGATGGTACGAAATGGCCTGAGTCAGTATAAGGCAGATTCCTTTTTCCTAAAAATGGAAAGATACCCAAGGGCCATCGTGACTCTAAAATTTATTTATGTCTTTTATTTACAACATTTATATACCACTTGATTGTAAAAAAATCTTAAAGCAGTTTACAGAAAAAATTAAAACAAAATTATTGGCAAAAACAGTTAAAGACAGCTATTTAAAAATACTCAAAATAATAAATCCAACAATGAGTTAAAAATAGATAAAAACATAACAGCTTCTACATGCCTAGATATGCTTGCCTAAACAAAAATGTTTTAGCAGGTGCCAAAAAGAGTACAATGACGGTGTCTGCCTAATGTCAATAGTCAGGGAGTTCCAAAGCATAGGTGCTGCCACACTAAAGGACTAATTTCTTACATGAGCAGAACAAATACTGTGTGGCACCCATAACATGGAAAGCACACCTTGAACTTGTCCTGGTAGCAAATCAGCAACCAGTGCAGATTTCAGAGCAGAGGTATTATGTGCTGATAGGGTCTTACTCATGTCAGCAATCATGCCACAGCATTCTGTACTAACTGCAGCCCCCGGTCAGGTTGTGCTGCATGGGGATTTCTATAACCTTGGCTAAGTGGCTGCCAGGATTTTTTTCGTTTTCGTTTTTGGTTAGTAATGCAGACTGGTTATGGAAAGCTGAGCTTGCTACCTTACTCAAAGGAATCTTGTGGTTGGTATGGTATTGCATTTAGGAAATCATCACTGTCTTTCATTTTTCTTTTCCTATTTGTATTTCATTTACCTTTATCCTCACTCCCTTTCATCCGTAGATGCAACAACAGTGGTTCCATGTGCTCCGCTCAACCCCCTTAAACCCACTAATGATGCACCTTGTTATTTGCATGACAGTTTGTTTCTTGCCCAATAGCGGTAAAAGAGAATTTACATACTGGGCAGCGTGGCTGCAATTGTTGGTGTTCCCAAGCTGGTGCCTATGAAGGTAGACCAAACCATGTGTTTTCTCTCTGTCAGTTATTCACTGGCATTGGGTTTGCTGTAAAAGTGAGTTTATAGCAGCCCACATGGTAGACAGTACTGGCATAGTTGCATCATTGAATGTTTGTTATTATGAGCTATAATTATACACTGTTGCATTAGAGGTTGATCGTACTGCTTTTTTATCTTAGCATTTGATGCACAGTTGTTGACATCCTTGGAATTAGCCCATTGGTTATCATCCTTTTGCTTTCAAGATTTATTTTCTTGCATTTGTAGGATGTTCAGACAACACATCTCTTTCTTTTTAATATACAGTGACTTGCTTAGAGCCTGAAGGAACACAGCTCTTAGTTGCTGTCTGTCTTTTGTTTTATAACTTTGGCAGATAGAGCTTGGTATCAAAAATATTTTTTTTAGATTCTAACACAGAGCTTGTATTGATTCAGCACCATGTGTTGCCCTATTAATAATGTATACTCTCCTAATCTCAGCACAGTTGTCTAAAGGAATCACAGCAGACACACCTTTCCCCCTAGTTTATTCTTATTGTTGTTTATTGTATAGACTCAGCAACATGCTAGGCACTTTAAAGAATAGTCAAGCAAAAGGTTCCAGCTCTGATCTGTATATGTGTCAGCCCAGTCTTTGTTGTAATTTGTTCACGCGAAAGTATATAGCATCCTTCTTTTGAAGAAATGACAGTACTGTCAGGTTGCTGGTGTTTTAGAAAACTTGATCAATTATTTCTTCCCACATTATGGGATATGTAAGTGTACTAAATTGGATCTAGATTTTGTGCTTGTGATTTTAGAGTATTAAGAATAAAATTGAGAAATCTAGATATGTCAGTATTTATTCATGGAAAATGTAACACAAAAAAGATCTGTGGCTATTTACATTGTAAAATATTTAAGGTGGGAAAAACAATGGTTTCTCATCCCAGCAAGCTATATGGATGCTCATGGTGGATAACTTGTTTTCAGAATGTAAAGTTATGCTTTGGAACTGATTTCTAACTTTGGCTTGGTGTTGCTCATGTTGCTAAATGTGGTATAAATGGTTGCTGTGTTACTATTAGAGATTACAGAAATGCAGGCATAGTGATATATTTTATACGAGCATGTAAGTTTTTGTGTTGTCTGATGTTGATTTTTACTCAAGAGCTGCTTTGTATTTCTTAATTCCTTAACCTTCCTTGATCTCTCTCCCAAACTCTGTGCGAACAGATGTCCATCTATGTATTTTATGGTAGGTTTCATCTGCACTCTGTTGCTACATCAAAACATTTCTTTGGAAGAAGCAACAAATGCATTATTCAGTTGAAATGATAGGACAAAGTTAAATAAAGTTGCATTTTGAATATAGCTCAAGGACACTATGGATAATGACTTTAAAAAGTAAGTGTTATGCTTTGTTGTGTGTTTGTTTTTAAGAGGGAAAGTTGTGGTAAATATGTCACAAACGGCCATGGGGTGGTTTACTTATCCCACCACTGCCCGCCAATTGTGGAGTACTCAACCTCTGGACCACCATAAAGGTGTGATCTCCCACTGCTGGACCACCAAGCTGCCCTTTCATTTTTCAATTTTTTAGACATATTTCTAGGTGTAAGATCCCATCTTTATTTACCTTATGCAGGATCCCTTCTGGATACAGCATAGATTATAACTACTCATTTTCCTTATCCCTTTTATATCCCACTGCCACCATTTGTTTCAAATAAATAGTACCCTTGTTCACCTTTTATACAGTAGTTGGATTTTGGCATAGGACAAACAGATAAGAAGACTATCACTTGAAAGTCAAACAAGTATGTTATAATTTCTTAAACCTGACTATAGCATAAAATAATAGGTTTATTTGCAGGTTGATTATAACAATACTTAGTTTGAAGATGCTTGAAGATGTTACTATTGCTTTAAATATGTTGCATTTACTTTAAGGATGTTACTGTTGCTTTCAGGAAGCATCTATAGGCTTGCTCTAGTTCCCATCCCTCTATCAAACCATTAGACAATTACCTTTTCTACTTCTTCCCCCTGTTAAATCACAGGCTGTTCACCAGAACTCTTGTCTCTGACAAGGTTTTCTTCGCACCAGTTACCTTACAGGTTTTACTTAGGACTTTACCAGAAGTTGTCTTTCTTTGGGTTAACTGTCAACTACTGTCACTCTGGCTTGAGCCGTCCCAAAAGCCTCCTGCTGAAGTCTTCTTCTCTCCTTGAAGGCCTTCCCTCTTGAACATAATATATTATTCTGCACAAGAAGAAATACTATGTTGCAGTGGAATGACAACAAACACGCTGATATTTTTAAAGTAAAAAAAAATCATAAGTACATAAAATATATATCTTCTTTGCCCTCTCACCTATTTGAACACAAAGTTATATCAACTACAGTTTATCAAGACATACGTTTTCCTTCTCTCCTCCTCTCTCCCTTCCCCCCTGCTAAGACTGCGTTCATATTTTTTGAGGTTATAAAACCAGCACATATTGGTCCTGATTCAGATAAAGTTAGTCAGCGCAATCCTCTGCATCAGAAGTAAACCATATTAAGTTTAATGGGGCCTAGTAGTAAATGATGTAGTAAGAGGTAGTGCAAGTGCTGAACTGGTGCGTGGAGGCACTAATGGGTTGGATGTGGGCCAGTAAATTAAATACAAGATGGAGGTACTATGTGATGGATTCTCAGGTCCAGAATTTGGAGAGACATCCTGTTCTAGACGGGGTTGCACTCCCTTCGAAGAAGCAGGTGTGTAGCTTGGGGGTGTTCTAGGAGCCAGCCTTGTCACTTGAACCCCAGGTGGCTTCAGTGCCTAGAAGTGTCTGTTGAAACTATAGCTGGTTCACCAGCTAAGGCTTTCCTGGACAGAGATAGCTTGGCTATAGTTATCTACACTCTGGTAACTTCCCAATGGTCTAGAGGTGGCTACTATTGCAAGATGTGGTGGCCATGGTTCTAATTTGTGCTGCTGGTCAGTTGCACCTAACACCAGTTTTTGAAGAACTGCACTGGTTGCCAAATATCTTCCCAGTCTAATTCAAGGTGATTGGGATGACATATAAAGCCCTAAGGAACTTGGGGCCCGGATATCTGAAAGAATGCCTCCTCCAATACCAATCTGCCTATGCATTAAGTTCAGGAAGCCCTGCTTATGGCCCCGCCATTGAGGGAGGTCCACAGTGCAGGGGTGCACTGAAGTGCCTTCTTTGTGAAGACAACATGCTTATTGAATGAACTTCCCCTGAGGTGTATCATGCATCAACATTATTGTCACTTTATCAACAGGTGAATTGAATTGAATTGAAACTTTATTTTTACCCCGCCCTTTTTCCAAACTGGAACTCAGGGCGGCTTACAAATAAAACTACATGTAGTTAAAAACATAGAAAAACATACAATTAAAATACAATTAAACTATGCACAACCTTAAAACTGTGAAAGGCACTTAAAAATCTAAAAACAATTTAAAATAATACAGATAATAATATAAAACAATAAAACAAGCCTTGTAAAGCCCAATCTAAACACCTTCTATCCCAAAAGCCTGTAGGAATAAAAAAGTCTTTACTTGCCGATGGAAGGATGGCAAGGAGGGGGCCATTCGTGCCTCCCTAGGAAGGGGACGATGTACCTCTTTGTCCAGGCTTTTGGGACAGGTGAAGTTTAATGCTAGCTGACAAAATCAAACAAATTCTGTTCGTACTCGCCATGTATTTATTTATTTTATTAAGCTTATATACCGCCCGACTAGCAACAGCTCTCTGGGCGGTGAACATTAAAAATACAATAAAAAATAACACAATATAATATAACACAATACAAAACTGTACAAAAAACTGTACAGTCTAAAATCAGATTATAATAGTTTAAAATTAACATGAATTAAAATGCCTCAGAGAAGAGAAAGGTTTTAACTTGGCGCCGAAAAGATGATAGTGTTGGCGCCAAGCGCACCTCCTTGGGGAGACTATTCCATAGTTCGGGGGCCACCACTGAGAAGGCCCTAGATCTTGTCACCACCCTCCGGGCTTCCCTATGGGTTGGAACCTGGAGGAGGGCCTTCGTAGTAGACCGTAGTGTACGGGCCGGTTCATATCGGGAGAGGCGTTCCGACAGATATTGTGGTCCCATGCCGTATAAGGCTTTATAGGTAAGTACCAACACTTTGAATCTGGCCCGGAAGCATATTGGAAGCCAGTGCAGGCGAGCTAGCACAGGTGTTATATGCTCAGACCGCTTAGTTCTTGTTAGCAGTCTGGCCGCCGCATTTTGCACTAGCTGTAGCTTCTGAACCATCTTCAAAGGTAGCCCTACGTAAAGCGCATTGCAGTAGTCCAGACGCGAGGTTACCATAGCATGTACCACTGATGTGAGGTCCTCCTTACTCAGATAGGGACGTAGCTGGGCTACCAACCGAAGTTGGTAGAACGCATTCCGGGCCACCGAGGCTACATGAGCCTCAAGTGTGAGGGAAGAGTCTAAGATGACTCCAAGACTACGAACCTGTTCCTTTAGGGGGAGTGTAACCCCATCCAGGACAGGGTATATATCCACCATCCGATCAGAGAAACCATCCACCAACAGCATCTCAGTCTTGTCAGGATTGAGTCTCAGTTTGTTAGTTCTCATCCAGTCCATTGTCGTGGCCAGGCAATGGTTCAGCACGTGGACTGCCTCACCTGAAGAAGATGTAAAGGAGAAGTAGAGCTGCGTGTCATCAGCACGCATGTAGATGTTTATTGATGGTTTAGCTATGGTCAATGTACAGTATTATTTGTCTTAGTTTTTTAAATATTATTTTAAAAATAATATTTTATTAATATATTATTAATGTTTTAATGTATATGTATTCCCATCCCAAGACCATTTGGTAAAGGGCAGTCTATAAATATTTTAAATAAATAAATAAGCGTTTTAAGACTGCAGCCTATATCTTGGTGAGTTCGATGAGGAAAGTTAGCTGTTGTGACTATCCTGCAAGTACAATCCTGTACATGTCTACTCTTAAGAAGTTCTTTTTTTTTTTTTAAGTCTCCCATTTTCTTGCTGCACAGAGAAACCTACTGTCAGGTCCACCATAAGTACCAGGTATCCTCAGGCAGCTGCCAGAACTCTAGCACCAAGCAAATCTGTGGCTGGTAATAAACCAGATTGCACCATGCTGAATGCCCCCTCAAACCTGGAGCCAACTCTGCAGGATGCTGGGGGGAAATAATTCTGAGTTTCCGTGTATTTTGATGCCTAAGATTTCCAAACTTCATGTTTTAACATAATGCTATGCTCATGCTGCCATCTTATATACTTACCTAGGAGTAAATCTTATTGACCAAGGGTATGGACTGAAGGCACATGAAGCCACCACTTTGCTTGAAGCTAAGCAGGCGTGGGTCTGGTGAGTGGGTGACTATCTGGGAACCTCATCTATGTAGGCTGGGGTTCTATGGTAGAAGAAAGGCGAGACATAAAAGGGAAGAAAATAAGTAGAAATCAATTGAACCTCTGAGCAGACTTCCATTAGTTATCACATGGAAGGGCTGTAGCTCAATGGTACAGCATCTGCTAGGCATGCAGAAGGTCCCTGGTTCAGTCCCCAGCATCTCCAGGCAGGGCTAATAAAGATTCCATCTGCAACCCTGGAGAGCTGCAGCCAGCCAGTTCAGAGGATCCTGAGCTAGATGGACCAATGGTCTGACTCAGTAAAAGGCAGCTCCTTGTGTTCTTAATTCACATTGTGCTGCAATCTTCTATGGAAAATGTTTCCAAAGCTTCTCATGAATGTTTCATTGCTGTTTTGGCTTACTGTTAGTTTGTTATTTTTATATTTCAGATTAAAAAATGGTTTTTATTCAGGAAAGATCCCTTATGCTTCTCAGCCTGTGCCGTGCCTTCATTTGCTGAAACCTGCAGTTGGATCATTCAGTTCCCAACAATGTAGTATTTTTAGTACTGGAATTTATAATAAAAAGGACATATATCCCAATGACTAAAGTCATTTAGCAAAAAGGGCTACAAATCTTGGATGTATGTGCAGTGGATAAAGATGACAACATTTCAGATAATATATGTAGAATCTTAATCATGTGCTAATTGGAGAAATAGTGCTAATGTCACATGTGACCATTTTTTTAAAGCAAGGTTGATTTATTTTGGAGAAAGAGAAATTATCAAATGCTTGCCAGAAGTAGCCTACAGCCTCTACCAATAATTCCATTTCATTGATATTAAATAAATGCATTGAAACTGAATAGCACAGCTTTTTAAAAAAAATTAATGCAATGTGAAACTTCAAAAAATCTACTTATTCTAGGACTGGTTCCAAAAAATCAGTTTTGGCATCCTTTTAAAATAGCCTTGTTATGCTATGCTACTGCTTATAGATATTATAATTGTGAAAATATCTCTTCTTTCCCCCCTCCTTCTAAAAACTTTATTGCCTACAGCATTATGTGATGAACAATGCAAACTGTCAAAAGACAAGATAACCAATTTACTGAGGAAGTGAATTAATACCTTCCTGATCTCACATTAATTTTCTTGGAATTTTGTCTCAAGTGAAATCCACTGACTTTCAGGAGAGTAATAAGAATAACTTATTTAGGCTCAACAGACTGAAATGTCAGGAAGATAACTTATGGGTTTTATCCAGTTTTGGCTACTACTGCTTTGGGGATCTTGACTGAAGAAGACTGTACTCCATGAAGATTATTGCAAGGGACATGATTACTCTTTAAATCCAAATATTGTCTTGCTTATTTGGGGGGAATTAGCAAAAGCGCAATAGATGGCAACATTATCTTGCTTTCTTAGTGGCATAAGTAGGAAACACACAATTTACTAATGTTAGAATATTTATTTATGGCTGACACTGATTAAAATGGCTTTGTGGCTTGATACAGTAGTATGTGGTATTACAGAATAGTAACGGTGGTTGATACAAGGCAAAACACAGACCACCCCAAGCCACATTGCCTGGACCATGAGCTTTGTTACTATTACTGAGATAGCAGGGAGAGGCTTAAGACAGGAAATTTCCTCTTTTGGAGGTCTGAGACACTCCTTTAGAAATGGAGCAGAGTGGTAGGGAGACTGAAACAACCAGGAAAGAGAAACATTCATATGCATATCATTTTAGTTCAGATCTCATGATAGCTATAGGTAGGAAGTCCTACAAAGTTCTAAAGGTAGAAAGAAGTGAGAAGGGTGGAATATTTACCTGTCTTGAGGAAGAAGGATCAATCGGAAGTGGTTTGCTGTGTTTTTACTGTGACTTAAAGATGCATGGTTACAGATGACTCCAAAGTTGCAGGAGCAAATTGATTATTTATTTGAGAAGACAGTGGTATTCCTGACAGTTATTCAGAGACAAACCAATATGTCTCTGATTTTTGTTCAGGTAGTCCAACCAGCCATTAGGCTTCGTTTGTCCTGATAAAGCTTAGAGTTAGGCAAGCCAAGTCCAATTCCACCCTCCCAATATAGGTAAAACTTTTGGGGTAGGCACTAGCCTGTGGTTCTTGTCATGCTTCTGACTCCTTCGGAATGAAAAATTACAAATATGGCAGGGAAACAGAGAGGGGGAGGGCTCTAGCTAAGCTGAAGATGATGTCTGGCTCCTACAATGATTTATAGCGTTAGGGCATTTTGGAAAAGAATAGTGTGTAGTAATATGCTGGGCAAAACCAGAGCAATGTGGATTATGGAACAGTCTGGGTGGGGAAAAGCTGGATAACGCGGGGATTAAGAGGTTCCCAGTTATAGAAAAGTGCCTTCCTGATGGACATGGGCTGTGATTTTGTAAAGGTCACGACTAGACTGAAGGTTCATTGTATGACAAAGGGTGCAGGTAGTAAGCTCATTTAGCTATCATAATATTGTTTCCACACCACAGAGTGCACAGACAGTTCAAGAGGAGTCTCTAGGCCAATCAGCTTGCTCTTAGAATACAAATTTGTTTACTTCAGGAAAGGTACCAATGCCTTCCCAGGAAATGTAAATTTAAGGGAACGTGCTTGCTGGAGATTACCTTCATTATTTTAATTAATGATAAATAAGGGTATCTGGTTGCTTTAGATATAGAAGAGGTTCTAGGGACCAATGAGGCATGCACTTACATGATCAATTATACATGTTGGTCACTGCAGAGGAATCCCCCTGAACATCAGCTACTATGAAGAGGACATTTGGCAGGAACTACTGAGCCTTCCCATGATATTTAGCTTGAGCTACCCTTACTTGCTTCAGTTCCCTTGAAAGAGCACCACACGCATTGCTTAGAGCAAATCCAAAAGGTACACAGAAGTGCTTTCCATTAAAGAAAAGTCATCAATGTATACTAGTTTATGTCACCAGTGTGATTAGGATCTTAAGTGACAAATATGACTGACTACTCCATGCACTGTTCAGCAGGGAGATACTGATTTAACAGAACATAATAAAACTGAGAATGTATTTATTATGTGCACTTGAACTAATCTGAATGAAATCTCTCTCTCTCTCTCTCTCTCTCTCTCACACACACACACACACACACACACACACACATTGTAATTATACTGCTTTCGCTCCCCTCTTCTACTTCTATTTTTTTTACATATAAATAGCATATATGATTGCTTGTATTTATGCTTTAAAACTTGTACTTTGTGGCCCTGGGCTGCTCCTGGGAGGAGTGGTGGGATATAAATTTAAATAACAACAAATAAAATAAAGTGATTAAAAGGAGGAGCAGAGTGTATTCAGCCAGTCAACAAGTTTTTCTGTCATGAATTTGACAGCATTCTGTGATTTTTGAATAAATGAATAAGGTTAATTAGAACTTTCCTTTATACCCATTCTGACTGAAAGGGTCTACTGGGGTCTGAGAGTCAGCATATGCTTCAGCTTGCTTTCTCTCTCACACTAGCCTGTCTGTATAAAAACAGGAAAGAGAAAAAATGGCTCAGCTTTCCTGGTTGCTTGCACCTTGCTGGGGAAGCCATTGTTACCAGACCTTCAAATGAGTCACTGCTATCACAAGAGTGTATAATGAAATCACTTATGTAATTCTTAAGTTTCCCACTTTTATTTTACATCATATAGAACAAATTCTGAGGTAGTTTGTGTATTCGCTTCAAAGGCTGTGTACACACCATACTTTTAATGCATGCTGGAAGCACGACTCCCCCCCCCGAATCCTGGGAACTGTTATTTACCCCTCACAGAGCTACAATTCCCTACAAACTTAATAAACTACACTTCCCAGGATTCTTTGGGGGAAGTCGTGTGCTTTAAATGTAAGGTATCTTCCAGATGTTGTTAGACTCCCATCAGCCCTAGCCAGCTGACCAGTAGTCAGGAATGATGGGAATTGTATAGTCCAGCAGCATGTGGAAGGTTGCAGGTTCTCCATGATCCAGATGAAAATCCCACCTTCAGCCTTAGGGGGAAAAGTTCCCATTACCACCAATGTACCAATTTGTTGGGACTGCAGCTGGGGAAAGAAGGTTTTAATATCCTATCTTTGTACAATGTGGTCCCAAAACACTTCCCTCTCTATGCCAGCTAATACATTTCTAAAAACATACCTTGACATGCTTTCTAATATTGATTTAACATCACAACTAGTGTAGTCCTAAATCTTAAGAATCTCCAGATATTGTCTTTAGTGGTGATGGGAGGTACCATGTTTGTATTAGCCAAAGCTCCTCCTTGTCTAGAGCTTAGGACTAGATCAAAAGTTACAGACCCAACATACTGAATGGCCAAAACAGAGTGAGTTAGAAGGGATCTCATTGGTTCTTATGCCATGGACAGTCTGTTTTCCAGGCCAGCTGTCTACGAGTGAAGACCCCCAAACCAATGATGTGACCTATTCCATCTGTTCCAGCACCATCTTGTGACTTAATCTATGCAAGGATCGTGGCTCCTAAAAAACAGAGAACTCCCATTAACCCCAGGCTGCGTGGTCAGGGACGACCATTATTCTAATCCAACAAAATCTGGAGGGCACCATTTTAGTAATTTCTGCCTGGATGAGGGGAAGAGCGTGGCTTCTGTTCTGAAAAATGAATTTACCGGCTAACATTTAAAATGCTGTATGCAAGGTAGTATGCTTAGCTAGAATTGCAATGTCGTTACATTTTCTTTGTAAAAATCAATGTTCCTGTTCAGTGAGCATTTTACTTAAAGCTCCTTTTGTCTTATGGTTGCCTGGGACAACTTCTCAGTAAAATACCATGTATTCTGTTAAAGAGTAAACCAAGCAATTAGGATAGGGGTTGCCAACCTTTTTAAGCCAGTGGGCAAATTTGGAATTTGGAGAAAGTGCTGTGGGTGCCATTCACACATGGCTGCCGTGGGGTACAACATATAAAAAATGTCTACTGTGGCATAACTCAAAATGAATGGCTGCTGCATTGCATTGCAAAATGGCTGCTACATCTAAAAGAGCAGAAAAATAGATAGGACCACAAAATGTTGCAAGTGCCCCCCCTATCAATGGGAGAAAGGCACCTACCTCCGCTCTTTGCACCTCTCCTTTATTCAGAACAGATTGGAAGGTGGGTGTCCAATCCTGGCATCAAATGAAGTGTGGGCATGTTTAAGGGTGTGTAATGTGCAAGAGGCTGAGCTACTGGAGATAGGAACTGAGCAGAAAAGCAAATGCACTGTGGATTTTTGAGGAATATTTACTGATACCTTTCATGAGCACCATAAAAAGTACTGGGAGGCATGACATTAGTAACTACCAAGTTAGGGGAATTGGGAAGAGAACTAGCCTTAGTAACTAATGCTGGTGTAGGTTTTTTGTGTCTTTTCAGGCTAGGACAAATCAATTCTGGAGTATAACAAAAATAACTTTTACGGGACAGTGTGGGATGCTGGTAATTAGAAAGGAATGTGGATTCCTTTCTGTACTCCAATCATGCCACTTTTTTATTTTTTAATGTTTCTTTGACAGACTACAATGTACAACAACATAAGAGACAGTATGGCTAAGTGTGAAGGCAGAGGGGCACTGGCAGTAGCCAGGCAGTTTGTTCTATTGTGTGGCTATTGGGGAAGATATGATGATGCACATTATCTTCATTTCAAACAAATATTCTAATTGCTCATGCAAGTTTTCTCCCTTTCTTTTCTTTTTGTACTTACCTCGAAAATTGCTTGTGTAGGTTTGAATACTTATCTTAAAGGTTAATTAGCCTGTAAGCAAACATTTGAATGAATCAAAGTGAAGAAGATCAAGCTCACAGTGATATGTTCCACCATATTAACATTTCTCCCCTCTCCAAGCAATAAGTCTTGCCTTCCTCTATTGCTCAAGTTTCAGTTCTTAGTATTTAGGGTAGTTAATGATTATGTCTGAAATTTAAAAAAGCTAATGTTGGAGTAGTGCAATATACTGCTCATGATACTCAAAGATAACAACACCCTGAAGTCTTTGTCTAAGAGTTCAGTAGTTCTTTCCACGGAGGCTGAACCTGTGATAATGTTATTATTATCTTATAGTACAATCCCCTCTGTACAATGCTTTACTATTTAAAATCTATGATTTGCTAGTGATAATTTCATGTTATATCTTTTTGCTGAAGACAAGGCCCCCCTGAGCTCTTTCAGCAGACAGGGCAGAATAGAGAAATATCATCATTATCCAAGAAAATGTCCATATAAGAAGGTGGAAATATTCACACAAGAAAAGGAAGAGGCTTTGCCTATCCTTACCCGACTCTGATATCAAAATCTATGGCAGAGGCAAGGGTGGCTTGCATGGATAGGGACATAGGAAGTTGCTGTATACAGGCATACCCCGCTTAACGTTGCTTCACTTAACGTTGCCTCGCTATAACGTACATGCTCCATACGTCCCCATACCCCGCTTAACGTTCACGTGCTTTGCAATAATGTACATTTTATTGGCATGACGCCGCTGCCATCTAGTGGTGATTGTGTGCAGTACAAGTGAAGACAATTGCTTCACTTAAAGTAAATTTTCACTTAAAGTATACTCTCCGGTCCCATTGCGAACGTTAAAGCGGGGTGTGCCTGTACCGAGTCAGGCCATTGGTCCATCTAGCTCAGAATTGTCAACACTGACTAGCAGCAGCTCTCCGGCATTTCAGCAGTGTTCTCTCCCAGCCTTATCTAGAGAGGCTGGGGATTGAATTAGGGACCTTCTGCATGCAAGGCAGCTGTTCTATTACTGAGTTACAGCCCATGCAGTTTAGCAGCTGAGCCATCTATGCTAGGATTAAAGAATGAAGACAGGTACAAGTGAGCCAAAATCAGTTATCAGGACTCATCTGGAGCAGGCAAGTCAAGGTTATTTGTGAATGAATTGATCTGAGAGGAGTTGATTGGGAATTACAACAGGTAGGATGAAGGCAAATGCAAAGTCAAGAAAGCAAGGAGCTGTAAGGTGGAAAGACTTCATTACAAGGCGGCGGCGGCTCTGAAGGGGCAGGCCAAGTCACCTATGGCTCAAGCAAGCTGCAGGCTGCATCTGGAATGAAGCAAGGACCAATCATCTGCCTCTAGGATGGAGTCACAAAAAGTGGCACCTTTGCTGATCAGAGGCTCCTGCTGGGGCCAGCCTGGACCCTAGGGAGAGGTGGAATTCTCAGAGGTCCCAGTTAAAAAAATGTATGCTGAACAGGTATCTACTTGAACTCCTTCTACACACACACACACAGTTACAGCCCTCACTATTATATAAGCAGTTTCTGATAGAGCTGTCTTAGCTGCTTTTCCAAAAATAAGATAGCATACTATGAATGCAAATGATACTACATGCTTCTCCACATTAGGATCACAACTTACTGCAAACTGGTGCAAGCTTTCATAAACTTCCCTGCTGATTTGTCTCTGTAACTTAATTTTATCCTTTGAACTTGTATGCAGTTTTTCAGTATGTATTGCAAAGCTGCTGGACTTTTACAATACATACAGACTGAATGAATATTATGTTACATATAGAAGCCCAAAGCTTTTCTTGTTCAGAATAAATTTAGATCCAGGTCAGTAATGCACTAGATATGTTTTTTCATTCTAAATCATGTCAGTATACTTAATGGCTGAACCAAACATTTTACTTAACTGAGTTCTTCTTTTATATTACTGACCTCAGCCAGAGATAAGTTAGCCACTTGAAGTTGTAATATGGCAAGTTCCATGAGTCAGCCAAAAGAGGGTCAAGCTGTTCCATTTTCACCAGCCTGCAACATATGAATTTGTGCGTAAGCACAATTTTACTAAGCATTTCTGTTCCTTTTAATATGCTTGAAAAGTTTGTAAGTAAACTGCTCTTAGATGCTGTAGTCCATGGGGCGTTCATGTAATCATTGCAATGCATATGTATGGCTATTTTTATATGTATACTTGCCTTTAAAAGGTTAAGATTTGCAAATGGAAGCTTATAATGATGTTTTCTCAGCTTTGAGCACCTGCAAGAAGTTCAGCTTGTTAGATTGGGTCAATGGGTAAACAATCTTCACCCAGCTGTGTCTTATCTAGAAGGCTAATGGGCTGGGAAAGGACCGTTTGATGTACCCTCAAGGATAGTAGCCTTGAAGCTGATCCAGATAGCTCTAATGAGCTGCACGTGTCAAGGAACAGTAGCGCATGTGCCAAGCGAGGGTGGCATAGAGAGGTCAAGATGACCTGTTTACACCGGAACAGTGTCCTCTCACATAGATAGGATAATCCATCAAGTGCCTTGACACCCGCCTAGATCAAGAGACTGTGATACTTCAAAGATAGTGAGTTAGTAGCTATAGCCTATTAGACATAGGGAAGCTTTGATGCCTAGTCTGATATAGCATAATTAATCACGTA
Organism: Rhineura floridana; assembly: GCF_030035675.1. NCBI lineage: Eukaryota > Metazoa > Chordata > Lepidosauria > Squamata > Rhineuridae > Rhineura > Rhineura floridana. Next base: position 57,066,025 of record NC_084483.1, read on the forward strand.
TCCTGTCAAGATGTGATGATCTGATGTAAGATAGTGGCTAATGATATATTCCGTCACCATTGTGCTTTGCCAAGATTTTCCCTATAAAAGGTACCCATGTAGCCCAGTTCAGTGTTCAGCCTGCAAGTGTCTATGCCAGAACCTTGTAGCCCGTTCCATGTTATTAAGTATGCCTGTGTGCTTGCTAAATTACTCAGTAAATGTCTCCTTTGTGAGTAAACCTTGAATCTGTCTCATTGATTCCTTGGTACTGAAATTTGAAGCAGCCCACGGCCGGGGCAATACAGATGATTTTACCTAAAAGCACTTTTTCTCAATTGGCAGAATGAGCTCTTTCCTGCGCAGGCACCTGCGCTGGGGAGAACCAATTAGCCTTGGTCTGTTGGAGGAAGGAAGAGAGGGTTTGACCTGGTATTGTAGTGCAAGTGTACACTAGTACTTTCTTGGTGGTCATCCTGTGAGTGTATGTACAATCTGTCCATATGGGCATAACACATTTGGCAGTTGACAGAAGAATACTGCAAGGTAAATGTAATGTTATATTATGTAATGTTATTCTGTCCCTCTAAACACGGATGGAGCTCCTGCTGATGCTTATACTTGGAAGTACAGAAATGGAGGACAGAGTAGGCTGACAATCTGCATTGTGAGCAAATGTGTATTTTAAAATATTGACTGATATGTGATACTAAAAAAAGAGAGAATGGAACTTCAGCCAATTTTTATACACGTTTAAGTGCTTACTGTTCTGCATGTGGAAGAGGTTCTTATAATAACCAGCTGATAGGGTGGCCATGTGACCTACTTTACAGAGCACAGCTCTCTATTTGAAGGGCTGTCACAGAACATATGAAGAGAGAGGAGGTGTCCTGCCCAAAGTTGAAGAACTCAGACACGGTTGTGGTTTTTTCTTGTAGTAAGAGACAGCTTCAATTCAGTGTGCTTCATGAATCTATCTACGTTTACTCAGAACTCAGCATCTCTCTAGATCTAATTAGGCACAACTTCGCTGCACTAAGACATTGAATCAGCAACTACTCCCCCCCCCGAGTCCTCTTAAGTAGGCTGGGGGACTTTCCCTCCTGCATGTGCCAACTGTCAATGCTGAGAGCACACACATAAGTGAAGGCTCCGCCTTAACTGAGTCTGTTGAATTTCCCACCTCATTCGCCTCCTGGCACGAGGCAAAGGCGCCCAGGGCCTCAGCCACTTTCTTGTCTTCCCCCCTCTGATGGAGGGGGGCTGCTAACTGACAGTCTGGAGAGTGAACTGGGGGTGCATCCAGCTGGGAAATGTCTTATGGGCCAGGTTGAGTTCCCACAGGGAGGTCTGGAGTTGTGGGGGCTGGGCTGTCAAGGACAGGAGCTAGGGCACCTTCTAAGTCTGTTCCGCTACTTGGACCCTCCCTGGGTTGTTTGTCCCAGTCCAAGTCCTTAATCTCTGCCTCCCTCTCATCAGTCCACCCCTTTCTGGCAGGGCTCATGACAGGAGAGGCCTTGAAGTTACCCATCCAGTCTGTATCTGGACAATAGACTGAGCAGAGGACATGCATCCCAGTCTATGTCTAAATGTTTCATTTTTCTTTATAAAAAATTGTATCTATAAAGTTAAGTCATCATATGCAAATTTTATGTAAATCTGTTGTATATTTCCTCTTTGTTGGTGATTCATCCTACCAGTTAGAATGGAAACAGTTCAGGGAGAAGAGAAGCAGAATGGAATTGGTTTCTCAGCTATTTTACCCTGTAGTAGGCTTTCCTAAGCACCTCAACTCTCAGAGCATTCACATCCCTCTCCTACACCAGAGGCCAGGACTTAGAAATATTCTTGGGCCTAAGAGCCTCAGCTCATAATAGGATAGACAACAACATATTCTATGCTACAAAACTTTAACCATGCACCAGATCTTCCACAGAGGTGTTTCTGCTTTTCCCCACTCTGTCTTCTGTGACTTATAAAGCAGAAACAACCCCTCTCCTCTTTTCAGCTTCAGCACACCCAGGCTTAATTCTCAGCAGCTGATGTGGGTGGGAAGGCAAGCAGCCTCAGCTACTCCTCCAACCTCATCACAGACCCAAAGCCTTTCCCCTGCACGAAGAACTGTTATTGCAAAGTGGTGGACTGGCTTTTTCTTTAAATAATTGTTTTTTTAAAAAAATCCATGCAATGAAGTTTACAAATATCTGTGTAATGCTGCTACTCTTATGCCTTCCAAACTTCTCTTCGCCACAGTATCCTAGTTCTCATGCCCAACTATAACTAAGCCTAAGTGTATCTAAATGTATGTTTGTTCTTTCAGTGTGTACACCAGCTTCCATTCCTGCCCCCCCTCCTCAGTTGTCTCCCCTGTGTTGATCTACAGACAGTAAGCTCTCTGGGCAGAGACTTGCCCTCTTCTACATTGCAAAGTAGGGTTGCCAGGTTCAGGGCCTGAGACTGCTCCTATATCTTTAGGAGAAGAGAAAGTCAGCCAAGTGCAGGTGTTCTTGCAACACTGTAATGGGAAAACCCACAAGGTGGAATTCTCCCTTTCCCCTGCACAACTTTTAAAGATACAGAAGACCTCTTGGAGGCTGGGCCTGGGTCAGTGGGACAGACTGGGGATTCTGTTGGTGTACCGCCCACCCCGCAGCCCAACAGACTCCCTAGCTGAGCTGACGGAGGTGGTCTCGGGTGTATTGTTGAGATCCCCCCAGGCTGTTGGTTCTGCTCAACATCCACACCAAGCCACCTTATCCGGGGCGGCTCAGGATTTCATGGTCTCCATGACAACCATGGGACTGTCCCAATATGCCATTGGCCCAACACATGTAGCAGGGCATACTCTAGATCTGGTTTTTGCATCTGGACATGGAGTTGGTGATCTGAATGTGGGGGGCCTTACATCAGGTCCTCTGTCATGGACAGATCACTGCTTGCTGAAGTTTAGCCTTACAGCGGCTTTTCCCCTCTGTAAGGGTGGGGGACCTATTAAGTTGGTCCACCCCCAGAGACTAATGGATCCGGATGGTTTCCAAAGGGCTCTGGGGAGTTTTCCGGCTGATAGGGCTGGCGCTCCTGTCGAAACCCTGGTTGAACTGTGGAATACAGAAATGACCCGGGCGGTTGACATGATTGCTCCTGAGCGCCCTCTCCTGTGTAGAGTTCGTACGGCTCCATGGTATACCCCAGAGCGGAGAGCAATGAAACAATATAGGAGACGGCTTGAGTGCAGACGGAGGTGAACTAGTGGATGCAATTATACACTGGTAAGTGCCTATGATAAGCTATATTTAGGGGCAGTGAGGGCAGCAAAAAAAAAAATTTTGCTGCCGCTATCAAATCATCAATCTGCTGGCCAGCAGAGCTCTTCAGAATTGCCCAGGGACTATTACACTCTGGCCCCAGGGACATTGTAGAACCATCTGAGGCCCGCTGTAATGAATTTGCTAGGCAATTCCAGGATAAAACCTTTTTCATCCGCCAGGACTTAGACTCCAGTGTTATAGCAGGTGAATCAAGTGAGGTATCCAGAGCACAGCCTTGTCCCGACTTCTTGGATGAGTTTCAGTTGGTGCAGCTTGAGGACGTTGACAAGATGCTTGAACAGGTTCGTGCAACCACTTCCTTCCTGGATCCTTGATCTTCTTGGCTAATAAAAGCTAGCAGGGATGGAACAGCCGGCTGGGCCAGGGAGGTGATTAATGCCTCTCTGCGAGAGGGGGTGGTGCCTGGCTGCCTGAAGGAGGCAGTAGTGAGACCACTCCTGAAGAGGCCCTCCCTGGACCCAGAAAATCTTAATAACTATAGGCCGGTAGCAAATGTCCCATTCCTGGGCAAGGTCCTGGAACGAGTGGTGGCAGGCCAGCTCCAGACACTCTTGGATGAGACCAATTATCTGGATCCATTTCAGTCAGGTTTCAGGCCTGGTTTTGGCACAGAAACAGCCTTGGTCACCCTGTATGATGACTTTTGTCGGGACAGAGACAGGGGGAGTGTGACTCTGTTGATTCTCCTTGATCTCTCAGTGGCTTTCGATACCATTGACCATGGTATCCTTCTGGGGAGACTGGCTGAGCTGGAAGTGGGAGGGACTGCTTTGCGGTGGTTCCGCTCCTACTTGGCAGGTCGCCTCTAGAAGGTGGTGCTTGGGGAACATTACTCGGCACCCTGGACTCTCCAGTATGGGGTTCCACAGGGATCAGTTCTGCCCCCCATGCTGTTCAACATCTACACCCGTTGGGTGCAGTCATCCGGAGCTTTGGAGTGTGTTGCCATCAGTATGCTGATGACACGCAGCTCTATTTCTCCTTTTCATCTTCTTCAGGTGAGGCTGTCAATGTGCTGAACCGGTGCCTGGCTGTGACAATAGACTGGATGAGGGCTAATAAACTGAGGCTCAATCCAGACAAGACTGAGATGCTGCTAGTGGGTGGTTCTTCTGACCAGATGGTGGATGTCCAACCTGTTCTGGATGGGGTTGCACTCCCCCTGAAGGAGCAGGTTCGTAGCTTGGGGGTTCTCCTAGACCCATCTCTGTCACTTGAGGCTCAGGTAGCCTTGGTGGCACGGAGTGCCTTCTACCAACTTCGGTTGGTGGCCCAACTACGTCCCTATCTGGACAGGGATAACCTGGCTTCAGTTGTCCATGCTCTGGTAACCTCCAGATTAGATTACTGCAATGCACTCTACATGGGGCTGCCTTTGAAGACGGTTCGGAAACTGCAGCTTGTGCAAAATGCAGCTGCCAGATTGGTAACAGGGACCAGACAGTCCGAACATATAAAACCAATTCTGGCCCGCTTGCATTGGCTGCCTGTATGTTTCCCAGCTCAATTCAAGGTGCTGGTTTTGACCTATAAAGCCTTACACGCCTTGGGACCACAATACCTGATGGAACGCCTCTCCCGATACGAACCCACACGTACACTACGTTGAAGATCAAAGGCCCTCCTTCGGGTGCCTACTCCAAGGGAAGCTCGGAGGGTGGCAACAAAGGAGAGGGCCTTCTCAGTGGTGGCCCCCAAATTATGGAATGACTTCTCTGACAAGGTGCGCCTGACGCCAACACTGTTATCTTTCTGGCACCAGGTCAAGACTTTCCTCTTCTCCCAGGCATTTTAGCATGTGTTTTAAATTGTTCTTATATTGTTTTAAATTTTAAAATTGTGTTTTAAATTGTATATTTGTTTTAATGTTTTTGATTGCTGTAAATCGCCCAGAGAGCTTCGGCTATGGGGTGGTATACAAGTGCAATAAATAAACCAAGAAGTCTTCTGTATCTTTAAAAGTTGTGCAGGGGGAAGGGAGAATTCCACCTTGTGGTTTTTCCCATTACAGTGTTGCAAAAACACCTGCACTTGTCTGACTTTCTCTTCTCCTAAAGATACAGGATCAGTCTCAGGTCCTGAGCCTGGCAACCCTATTGTAAAGTCCCTTGCACACTGATAGTGCTACATACATACATTACCAATGGGTGATAAAGCACCCCCTGTACTGTGAATCATTTAAATATTGTACATGGCTATAATTCTGGATAAAAGTCTCTCTTTAGCGTTTGCTACTATCTATTTATTAAAAGCTGGCATGTTTTGGAATTGTTGGGAACTGCCATTGAAATTTAATTGATTCAGCTTGGTCTTGTGTATGTGTGTATGTGTGTGATGTGGTATTTTGTGTTTTTCTTTTAAAACATTTTCCTGTATACCTCGAAGCAATTCTTGCTGTCCCGCTCTGGATCTATATGCACACTTAACACCTAGTTTATTAATGGGGGAAGTCATATATCTTTAAGAGATCATGGTGCTATTATTGCATGAGGTGCCTGTTATGGTGAGTACTCATAGAATAACAGAGGTATCAAAGATCATCTAGTCCAGCTTCCTGCTGCCAGAATATCAGAACAATATCCGTAATGGATGGCCATCCAACTTATGCTTGAGTACCAGTTGCCTTGGAGCACAAGTAGGGAGAGTGCTGTTGTGCTCATATTTGCTTGCAAGCTTTCTGTTGGCAGCTTCCCATAAGCCACTGTGAGTACAGGATGCTGGACTAGATGAGCCTTTGGTCTGATCCAAGCAAGGCTCTTATGTTCTTTGTTTTCAGAACCTCTGCTACAGGGTTGACTAACATGTGACCCTCCAGATATTGTTGGACTCCAAATGCCATCAGCCCAGTCAGCATGGCTAATAGTCAGGGATGATGGGAGCTGCAGTCCAACAACATCTGGAGAACCACAGATTTCCACCCTTGCTCTAAAGTGATCTCACATCTTCCAATATTTATTTTATTTACATCCTGATCTTCCTTCCAGAAGGAGCCCAAGGTGGCAATAGAGGTTTGCTCAATTTAAATATGGCATTTGATATTATCTAGATGTGACAATAACAAAAAGCTGTCTTCTCTCACCCATCTAATTCTTTCAACATCCTTTAGTTATTAAATGTGTGCTACAAATTATCAATTTATTGTGTAACTTTGCCAAATATCGGGGAGAGATGTTAACATTTGCCCAGTGCTTTTGAAATGTAAAAATAGACTTATAAATGATCACCAACTCCCTAACTTTACATAACTACTACTAAAACTATATATTAGTTACAAATTACTGTTAGACACATCATTGGTAAACGCACTTTGGAAAACTTCCATGATGTGCTTAGCTGTAATATGGGTCTATAGTGGTGGAATATGCTCCTGTGACCTAGCTACCATGAGGGAATTGCAATCTGGAATTAATTATCCATGGATATTAATTTTGTGAAAAGGGTGGTTTGAAAAGCAGAAAGAAATCATATTCAATAAGCTTTATAGTAATTAGGTGGCAACTTAGGAGCTACTTACAGTGGTGATGTCCTCTCATCTTAATATAATTCATTCCTTTAATAAGTTGTGTGGGCTTTAATGGGACTACAGTAGTGCAAATAGCCATTGATTCTCTCACTTATATTAATAAAGCAAAGCAAAATGATTAATCTAAGGTGACTGTACTTCACCAAGCAATTAAGATTCAATCACACAGCTTATTTATTTAGTAAAATATTGCTTTCTTTACTTTATGAATCAGCTTGAGTCCAGAATTCTGCTGCAGAAAGCTATATCTATTGTAATGTTTCCTCACTAGGTTTTTTAAAGCCTCGTGGCTTCTGAAGCCTTGTGGACTGAATTTTCCATGGCTGGTATTTGCCTGCAAGTAGGGTTGCCATATTCCAGTTCCAGAAATCCAGATGGGCTAATTTGCATATTATCCAATTATGTAAATTACATATATTAATGGCTGCATTGTCCAGTTGTTCTGTTTTTGTGCCTAGTAATTACCACCAAAACTGGGGGAGGATATGAGGAATATTTTTTAAAAAACTTACATTTTCAGCCTTAAATGCCTAGACTTTAGTTTCCAGTACTATGGAATATTTATTTATTAAGACGATTTGTATCCTGCCCTTCCACTATTAAAAACAAGTCAAAATTCAGATAATAATTTTAGAAATACTATAAGAAGTTCTAGATCTAAATCTATTGTGCTACTGGTCCAACTTTGTAAATAATATCTCCCTGCTGATTTTGTTCCTTATAGTTCTTCAACATCTGTTGTACGTTACTAATTCTGTATTGCAATACCGCGATGCTGGTCTGTACAGAAGACTGTAAAATATATGAAATATCTCTCACTGACTTGTGAAACGTTACACTGAACATCCTTGCTAAATGAGGCAGGCAGAATAGCCTTAACTGGGAACAATAACAATATATTCCAGGGCTATGGGAAATTCTGATCATATCCGCAGTATGAGGTAGTGAAAGAAAATGAACAAAATCTATTTGAATTACTCCACATATCTCTTTTTTAAAAAAATACATAGAAAATCTAACAAACATAAAAAAATAATTAAGGCTGCAATCCAATACACACTTACCTGGGAGTAAATTTCATTGAACCCAATGGAGCTTATTTCAGTAGACATGTATTGCAATGTAAATGATACAAGTTTACTAGTCTCAAAAAGCACATCTAAAGTACATTTAAAAGTGCATATAAAAGAGACGGTCTGATCATATATTCCACTACAGTAATCAACACATTTATTCTGTTTCTCTAAAAAGATACATTTTGACCCTCTACATATAATATTTATTCCTCATCTTTTTAGCTCCGTTTAAAAAAAAAACCTATAGGATAACACAGGGGCAGAGTGGCTATAACATGTGATCAATGCAGTTTGTAGCAGTGTACTACACAAGAGAATGCTATTATATACTACGAATCAAAGTCTATGTAGAACACTGGTGTGATATTAGTTACCCAAGAGAAAAGGTTTTAAATCTTTTACAGAAATTGTGAAAGGATTTTAGACTTGATTTTGTAGACTAGACAAGAGATTAGCAGGACCTCCTTTATTACTAAAGTATGTTCTTACATTGATCCCTTTGGATTGAACATTGCCTGGGACTCAGGAGCCACCAGTCTCCCCCCCCCCAAGGGCCCGTGGCACGACTCAGCTCACGTACGAGGAACACCATCCCCTGGACTCACCATAGCAACCTGACCAAGCAAAGGGTGACTGCGGTAACAACAAAAAATTATTCCCGGGCAGCACGTGCACCCGCCAAAGCTCTAAAAGAAAAAGCAAGGAAGTGACGTAGTCGGCTTTATGGATGGAGATTGGTGTCGCTTTGAAGCCCTGGTCATCTCTATGCTGAAAACTCTATATACTTTGCATTGGAAGTCTGGGCAAAATGGGCAGAAAACTGCCTCCACGTTTTGCTGTCTATCTCTGGATCCAGAAGGGCTAGGGAGTAGCTTCTTTTTTAAAAAAAATGAAAGCTGAGAATCCGGGCCACCTAATGGACAAAGCTGGCACTAGGTGGCATGGATAGAATCCAGGTAAAACCTAGCTAACCGGGCAATATGGCAACCTACCTGTGCAAGTGATTGTTTAAGAAGAGGGTACACCTTCTCCCTCCCTCCAATTATATATATTTTAACAACAAGGAATGCATGAATGCAAAACAGTGACTGGGGAAAAATTAACTTCCAATTTGTGCATTCCAAAAAGATAACTTGTTTCTTCTGATGTACTTGATTATAAATGTTTCTAGGAAGTACAGATAGAAAATAAAAGAAATTCAAGTCACAGGGGTTATAAACACTACAATCCATTGCAAATTGTTTGCAGTTAGGAATGTCAACCAGCTAGTTAAAAAAATGACCCGGACTTTCTTATTTTTTTGAGTTGTGTGCCAAAACAGCAAGGGACAAGCGCTTTATTTCCTTGCCTTTGGTCATTGGGCCTTTCCACACTTACCATTTATAGTGGTATTGTTGCTGTTTGATCCAATTTTTTAAGATTAAATTTGTACTTGATTGTCTGATGCTTTTGGTCACATGCTGCTGTTATTAGAGACTGAGTGCAGAGTTTTCTTTTCCAAACTAGTATTGGGTTGTGTCTGAATTGAGAAAAGTTCTGTGGTTGTAGTCACATCTCTTATGCAGCCACGTGTTCCTCCAGCCGGTAACAATGCCCACCAACCTCCATCCCCTCCACACAGAACCAGATTGATGCTTATATACATGTCATACAAATGAAAATACTGAGGATCCATTCTGGATTTTTCACAAAAGTCAGAATTTTTGCAGTAGAAGAAAAGGCAGATTTCTGAGTACATTATTCTGGAGCACTGGTTGAATAATGACAACATTGGGTAGCAGCATGCCAAAAAATCTGGGGGGGAAACCCCAGGATATACACCACTATAAATGGTAAGTGCAGAAAGGCCCATTGTCCGTACATACTAACATTTCTTGAGTTTGCTCTCCGTTCTCCCGGACCAGTCACAAACCTGTTGAGCTCCTCCCTTGTCCCACTGTGTGCCCAGATACCAGCGTTTTGTTTTGTTGGAAACCTTTTTAATGTTTGTTTTCCCCTTCATATGTTTAGTAATTTCCCTTATTTAAATAATATAATCGGAACTCAAATTTCTGGATTTAGTTTCTGTTCATATCTATTGTTACTTTTTGAATAAGCGGTCATTTTGTGATGGGTCCTTCCAGAAATGAAAATGGCTGCTCACAATGTCAGGCAGTGAAAAACTGAGTAGGTTGATTATATTGGGAACTGACCGCTTGTGAAAATCCTTGTACCTTGTGTAAGGCTGCAATCCAGTACACACTTACCTGGAAGTAAGTCCCATTGAACTCAATGGAGCTTACTTCTGAGTAGACATGTATTGGATTGCAGCCTTAATCTGTTAAAAGATAATTGGTGTGCCTTGTGAATAGGGTTGCCAGGCTCAGGGCCTGAGACTGATCCTGTATCTTTAGGAGAAAAGAAAGTCAGCCAAGTGCAGGTGTTTTTGCAACACTGTAATGGGGAAAACCACAAGGTGGAATTCTCCCTTCCCCCTGCACAACTTTGAAAGATACAGAAGACCTCTTGGTACAGCCTCCAAGAGGTATTCTGTATCTTTAAAAGGTGTGCAGGAGGAAGGGAGAATTCCACCTTGTGGTTTTTCCCATTACACTGTTGCAAGAACACCTGCACTTGGCTGACTTTCTCTTCTCCTAAAGTTACAGGATCAGTCTCAGGCCCTGAGCCTGGCAACCCTACTTGTGAATAAACCTCATGCCTAAATATAATTGGGGAAGTCTTACAATATATCTGATTCTTCATTTGCTACTTCATTGTGGGAGGAAGCAGTAGAGAGCTCTTACTGGAAGGGCAGGATATAAATAAAATAAAATAAATAAGATACTTTCCACTTTGTTGAAAAAGAATAGTGGCAGGAAAGAACTCTGCAGTTTTGCGGTTGCCCTTCTTTCCCCCAATGCATGGCGTCTTATCAGAGAACATACTGAGTTTCCTCTGGCTGTGATGTCGTATGGCTTTTGTGAGGCAACTGCAAAATCTACGGGAAATCATAATGTTTCTGCACCATATTGCAAAAATCCCACCATCACCATTATGAGAATATACCTGAAAATGACAAGATTCTGGAGATGTGCATCAAATACAGTTCCTGCAAATATTCCACAGTGCCTTTGGAAAACAATGAGAGAAACATCCCAGAGAGAGATGGCAATCTCAGATATACAATGACTCTTTTTGGAATATATTTACAGCTCTATTTCAGCAACTTTTGATTTTTTGCTATAGATTTTTCCATTTTTACTGCCTTTACAATTTCTCAAAATTTTAATCAGTCAAAGTTAAACAGTGATCAGCAAAAATGCATCCTACTGAAGCAAACTGAAAGAAATTCAGTTTCATAATAACCATGATGTACTGAATAAATATCTCTTTGCTTTTTTATTACAACATTTGGTTTAGCCTCAGCTGAAAAGTGCACCTTAGTCTCTAATAATTGTAGCACCTCTAAGTGGGAATGCAAAGATGATCCTGGTTCTCACGCTGATAATGATCAATAGAAATCGATCATTTCTGTAAGTGGGATTTATTAAAAAATGAAAGTTTAGAATACCTGTCATAACAAAATGCTAGATATGTCAAGCTGCTCAGCTGAGTATTCTGAAAACTGCTATGTGTTACCTATTTCATGGAATTTCTGTGGGTCAATTTGTTCATGCTAGATTAAAGTCCTCCTTGTAGGGAAAGCCATTGTTGTAGCCACATAGAAGAAGTAACATGAAATGTCACCAACACCTTAAAAAGTGTTGCTTTCTGGTAGCAATTTGGGCACATTTTCCAGTCACTCTGCTCATGCAATTCGCAACCAGGAAGCTGCATATGGCAACATGGTCTTGCCTCCATACAGCTGTGCCCATGAAACTTCTCCATTTAGAAGATTTTAAAATGTATGAACTCTTCCTCTTCTTCGTCCTGTTCCAGAAAAAGTTAAGCAAGCTTAAGCTCCAATCAGGTGTTCAGAAAATAATGCCTAGTAGTGCATTTGATTCACACTGAGTCCAAGCGGAATTAAGCATAGGCTGCCCCATCCTTTTTTCAGATTGCAACCATTATTACACCAAGCTCCAGGGTCCTAAGGTAGGCAAACCATGCTTCTATGTTAGCAATGGCTTGCCATTCAAACTGTGTTAGGGGCAGTTTCATACGGGCAATACAGAACCACACACAGAGCTTTTTTTTAATGCTGAAGAAGTAGGGCAGCCCTACTATTGCACAGAGTGAGATAACTCCCTCAGGTAGTTGATTATGGGTGTAAGGACAGCAAATGTTTAATAATTTTCAGTGCAAGCCTAACCATGTCTACTCAGAAGTAAGTCCTATTGAATTCAATTGGGTTTACTTCCAGATAAGTGAGATTAGGATTGCAACCTTAGTTTGTTCTTGTTTTATTTTTAGCGCCTCAGGAGCCAAAATTTGTCCAGCCTGGGAGATTACGTGCCTTGCCTGTAAGGGGGACAGGGGTTCATCATTTGCTGCGACAGCCTTTTGTGTAAATAAGTAGTGAAACCTTTATGCCAGGAGTTTCCAAACCAGGACAGGCCAGAAGTGATGGGAAGAGGAGACTCTGCCTTCCTCAGAAGAATAAAGATGCAGCTAGCAGCAAGATGGAGCAAAGTCCCAAGTAGCAAATAGGGCGACAAGGCATTTGAAAGGACAGAGAGTTGATTCATGAGAATGAAAGGAGCAGAGAGAAAGAAGGGAAGAAGCTAAGAGTTACACCAAGCAAAAAAAAGAGAGCTTTGTATAACATACCCAGCACATCCATCACATTAGAATATTGATACTGGTTTTTTAATTATCTTTTTCCTGCTTCTTTTTATTTTGTATTTTATTGTATTAAAAGTATATATATACTTTAGCATCAAGTACAGTGCATTACAATTGCTCAACAGGCAAAAAAAATTAAGTGGTCTGCCAAGACCCTCAGCAATGTTCAAGTGGCTCCTTTTGCGTATGGAGCTCTCATGGAATGGAGCTAAGTCATATGACCTCCTGCATTGTGGGAACTATTGCTCACATTAATATTACCCAAACAAAGGTAATCATGTGACTGCTGTTTGTACACATACATTTGTACATGGCATGGATTGTTGCTCACCACTGAAGCAGCACAAAAATACCACCTTTGAAGGCATGCACAATGTTCATGTGCAAAGTTTAACAATTGCCTAATCATTGTATTTCCTGCAAGGTTTGAAAGGCAAAATTTGACTTGCTTATGGTGTGAATGTAAACATTTGCTGGAACATATTAGAAAATAAATCTAGAAAGCATGAGATTTTACTATCATGGTAATTTTGTTTGTGCAAGCTGTAGTCTAACACATATTAAATATATTTTTACAAGATTAAGGGTAATATAAAGCCTCCTTAAAAGGCTTCCCTCATTTTCTATTAAAATAACCATATGTTGATAAAAAGTAGCTGCGATCACACAGATAGCTGCTAAATTGAATTTACTTGATAGATGGTTGGTTTTCTTTGTACAGTCAAGTGCTTGAACAAAGATGCAAAAAGATAATATTCATTACAGTTTTGATGTTTGATTTACAGAGAGGACTTTTAACCGCACTTCAAAAAAAAATCCACATTAGCAACAAAAATTAGCAGCCAAGAGTGTTGGGGTTTCTAGCATGGAAAACATGGTTAGCCTTTGTTCAAAAGCTTCAAAGGCTAATTTTAAAAGTTTAGTGTATGCAGAAAACTGTAGAGCAGGAAAGACAAAAAGTAAACAACATTTGCATAGCAAAAGCAAATTGACAGCTCAATTCATAAATATTGCAAATGAGGTGAAACTTCTGTTTTAGATTCACAGCTAAATAAATAAATCCTGTTTGTTTTATCTCAAATCGTCTTCTATTTTGATGAATAGTGTATTTCATATATGTGAACCTTGTGAATTCTTTGAAGAGCAGGCTAATCTGAAGTATTATAACACGCACACACACACACACATTTCATATTTGCAGTTTGTGTACTTCAGAGACAGTTAAGAATATTCAGATGTACACTGATTATTATTATTTGCTTGTGCTCACATCTGGTGATTTTGATGAAAGTTTAATAGAAATCCCATGCCCTTTGGGTTATGGGTTGTTGCAAATGATATTTCCTTATTTTGTCAAGTACTTATATTAATAAGGATAATGTGATACATGGGTGTAAGACTTTTCTCAGGGACTTGTAGGAATGAAAAGGGATTTCTCAGGCATCATTGCAGTAGACAGGAAGTATTTCCCCCCCTTCTGTTTTCTTAAAATAAAATAAAAAGTCTCATTAGTATGGCTACCTATCTGGTTTAAAGCAAGTGCACCCTCACAAGATTTTCATGAGAATAAAAAGGGTGGGTGAGAGGGTGGAGGCTTATGCATGGCAGTGATTTCACTGGATGAAGGCCAGGATAAACTGGAATAATTAGTTCAGTTTCCAGTTTTGGCAAATACTTTTGAATAATGTTTAAGATCTTTGTTCATGAACATATAATGGTTTAGTCTGATTTGCAGTGTTGGTTCAGTCTGATCCATCAAAAGCACCCATGTTTACATTAATAATGATTCTGGAGGATCCAAGTGTTAAATTATGTTTCTGTAGTTTCTGAGTCCCAGTACATTCTTTTGAAAATCCTATAAGTAGTGCAGTGGGACGTTAAGGTCACACTTCCTGACCATGCCCTTAGTTTAGCGGGTGTTGTTTGAATCAGTTTTGACTGAAATGAGTTTCCCTTCACAAAGCTCTGACATTCACCTATCAAGAGAGGATCTTAGATAAAGATTTGACAACAACTTCACAGATTATCATCTTTTTAAAAGAAGAAAAAGAAAGGTTGTCTTTGTGCTTAACCATGATTTACAGGTATGAACAATGCCATGGCACCCACAGCAGCAATTATCCAAACTGTCATTCTGTGACTAAGGTTAATCTATAGGGTTTAATCCAACTCAGTTCATGATGTGTCTGTAATCATCTGTCGCACAAAATGAAAGGAAGTATTGATGCCCATAATACAAGCTTTTTCCTTGTCTTCATGTACTGAGAACAGGGTTGCCAGATCAGAAGCATCCCAAAACCTGAGATTTGAGGGGTGGGCCCTAGTGATAATAATAATAATAATAATAATAATAATAATAATAATAATAATAATAATAATAATAATAATAATTGTATTTCTAGGCCGCCTTTCTGGCTGCGCCAGCGGCCACTCTAGGCGGCGTACAAAATCAAGTAAAATACAGCATATAAATGCACACAGATGTCATGGGGAGGGCCTGAGTGATGCCATGGGGTGGGCTTGAGTGATGTAACGGGGCAGGCCCCAGTGATGTCATTAAGCATGATACATTAAGCATCAATCACAGTTGCTTGGAGCATACAATTAAAACAAAAATCTGATTGGAAATTAAGATAGAAATCTTAGCTAAAAGGTGGAGCCTGAGTAGGGAACATTTAATCTAGCCTATTTGCTTTCAGCAAGAAGAGTTAAGTGCCTTCAGGCCAGGCCAGTCACCAGAAGGTCACTGTAGGGACAAAGGAGCTTAGTGTTGTGGAGATGTTACATGAGAGCTTTGGGGAGTAAAGATGGATGCTCCTGAAGGCCGCAATTCTAAACACACTTACTAAGGGATTAAGCCCCATAGAACTCAACAGGACTGACTTCTAAGTATATATAGTTTGGATTGTTGGAATGTATGAGGTTCAACTCCAACTTGGTGGGTTGAGGCTGCATGGGGTAGCTAGAGAGCTAGACCTCTTGCTGGTTGAGGCTATACCTGCCGCCTCTTCCCTTCCTGCTAGGCTGATAAGCAAAGGAATGTTGATCTCAGTTCCTTCCCGCCTTTCTCAGTGTTCTTTTTCTCTCGAGAGAGGAGCAGACATCTTCTCTTTGTCTCTTCTCTCAACCAGGATGAGGGCGAGTACTGGGACCAGTGCTCGTTGCTCCAGCATAGCTTGTTAGCTAGATATAGTAGGGCCCTGCTTACCGGCGCGTCACATTCCAGCGTTCCGCTAATGCGGCGGTGGGAAATTCCCCTTTTTAAAGCCGATTTAGTGATTTTATGACATTTTACGACATTTTCACATCATTTTCACGCAATGGCCCCATTATAGTCTATGGGTCCCGCTTTACGGCGATTTCCACTTTACGGTGGGGGCCTGGTCCCTAACCCACTGTATAAGCGGGGACTTACTGTATAGAACTCTTTCCTATCAAGCACGTACTTCCAGAATAAAGTAGTTGTTTCTTATTTTAAAGCTTAAAGTCTCTGTCTGACTAATTTGCAGGGAAGGTAGAATCTTAGCAAAGATTCAAACACACACACACTAAGCTCACTCAATACTCTCCGTTCCGCAGCTCTTTGCAACTCTGCTACGCAACTCAATAGATTTCCGACATGGATTGTGCTGTTGGTAAACCTTGCAGGGCTGGTTCTAAAAGGCGGCCAGATTGGGCACTGGCCCAAGGGCCCCGGAGCTACAGGAGCCCCTGAGGGGTCCTCCACTCCCCTTCTGTGATCCGTGCCCCCCCACGCCCCCCACTTACCTGTCAGCCAGCTTTTTAGTATTGCCCATAATGAAGATGGCGGCCGCAGCTTCCCTAAGGTACTGAAGCTGCTGCCGCCATCTTAATTGATGGCAGAAATGTGCATGCCTAGTACACACATGTGCCATCAACAAAGATGGCGGCGGAGGCTTCATTCCCTTTAGGGAAACCACGGCCACCATCTTCATTAAGGGCAATGGTAAAGACTAGACAGGTAGGGGGCTGTGGGGGGGCGAGCGGGGGGGCCACATGCACATACACACCGGGGGGCCAGGGCAAGCTGATGCCCAAGGGCCCCTGCATGCCTGGAGCCGGTCCTGAAACCTTGACTAGGGTTCTTCTGCAAAGACATCCATATCCAAGCAGGGTTGGCAACCCCCTGCCTGGAATACCCTGCCCTTATCTTTTAACGTGGCTGCACCAAACCTTTTTACAGATTTAACCCTTTACTTCAGAAAGAGGTCTGAGAAATGAGTAAGAGTAAGAAGTATCTTTTAAAATTGTTCTTTTCAATTCACTCTTGAATGCACATCATACCTAGGGCAGATCTACACCATTCCTTTAAAGCACATTCAACACCCATTTGAAGCACATGAATCCCACCACAGAATCATGGGAACTGCAGTTTGTTAAGAGTGGCGAGAACTATAACTGTGAGGGGGAAATGACACTTCCCAGGATTCTTTAGGGGAAGTCATGTGCTTTAAATAAGAGTTGGATGTGCTGTAAACTTATTGTGTGAATCCGCTTAATAAAATTTGCCTGCATGTAAATTGTTTTAATTAATTTTTCAAAATGGAAATGAGCTATAAACTGTAGTGAGCGACCATGTGCTACTCACCATCTCACAGCCTATCTGCCCCTCAGGATGAAAACAATGGAGAACCATGACTACCCCAAGGCATACTTAAAATGTAAAGGAAGTATTGTACAACCATAGTGTGAAATCGGATACTTATAGGGACACAGTATGACAAAACTGGGCGGAAGTAATGAGTGGGGTACCACATGGCTCGGTCCTGGGCCCAGTGCTCTTCAACATTTTTATTAACGACTTGGATGAGGAGGTAAAGAGCATGCTTATCAAATTTGCAGATGATACAAAATTGGGGGGCATACCTAATACCGTGGAAGACAGAAAGAAATTCAAAGGGACCTTGATAGGCTGGAGCATTGGGCTGAAAGCAACAGAATGAAATTCAACAGGGATAAATGCAAAATTCTTAGGAAAAAGAAACCAAATGCACAGTTATAAGATGGGGGATACTTGGCTCAGCCATATGACATCTTGGAATTGTCGTTGATCACAAGCTGAATGTCATGGCCCGGCAGAGGACTCATCAGACGAGGATGACTCAGGAGTAACAGCAGCAGACCCAGAAGCAGATGACCCAGAAGAAGAAATGGAGGAAACTCCTGAGAACCCAGCTCCTTCTCCCCCTCAGCTGGAGAGCACCCCAGACACAGCTGAAGCCCTTCAGCCAGACGCAGGCAGTGAACAGGAGACTCCCACCTCACCTGCAGAATGTAGACAACAGAAGGTCAGGCAGAAGAGGGGCAGGCCTGTCCACTTAAGGCCAAAACGCTGAGGGCTCACACCTGCTGACAAACCTGCTCCTTAAAAATCAAACCTTGGGTTCAGCTTGTTGCTGACTACAACGTCATGTGTGACCACTGTGTGTCTTCCTATCCCCTGAACCTTGACTTGGACTGATCTCTCGGCAAACTAGACCCGGACCTTCACGGACGTCTCTTCTGGATTTCTGGCTTGGCATGTAAGCTTGGAACGGCCTCTGCCCTTATCTTGCTTCCTCCTTGCTAGCCTGGCAGATTTATAGCCAAGCTGCCGGCTGAGGACTTACGGCCTGGCAATTACCAAGGAATCTCCAGCCCTGCCTGCATCCCCACCGACACTGCTGTCTCAGTGAAGAGCTGACACTGAATATGAGCCAACAGTGTGATGTGGCTGCAAAAAAGGCAAATGATATATTAGGCTGCATTAACAGAAGTATAGTTTCCAAATCGTGTGAAGTATTAGTTTCCCTCTATTCAGCACTGGTTAGGCCTCATCTTGAGTGCTGCGTCCAGTTCTGGTCTCTGCACTTCAAGAAGGATGCAGACAAACTGGAACAGGTTCAGAGGAGGGCAACAAGGATGATCAGGGGACTGGAAACAAAGCCCTATGAGGAGAGACTGAAAGAAGTGGGCATGTTTAGCCTGGAGAATAGAAGACTGAGGGGAGATATGATAGCACTGTTCAAGTACTTGAAAAGTTGCCACACAGAGAAGGGCCAGGATCTCTTCTCGATTGTCCCAAAGTGCAGGACACGGAATGATGGGCTCAAGTTGCAAGAAACCAGATTTCGACTGGAGATCAGGAAAAACTTCCTAACTGTTAGAGCCATACGACAATGGAACCAATTACTAGAGAGGTAGTGGGCTCACCGACACTGTAGGCATTCAAGAGGCAGCTGGACAGCCATCTGTTGGGAATGCTTTGATTTGGATTCCTGCATTGAGCAGGGGGTTGGACTTGGCCTTATAGGCCCCTTCCAACTCTACTATTCTATGATTCTATGAAAATATTTATATAAGCATGACTATCAAATATGTTTATTATTTATGCAACCTGTAAAGATATTTATAGTGCAATCCTATGTTTGTTTACTCATAAGCAAGTCCCAATGTATTCAATGGGGCTTACTCAACCAGGGAAAACTGTACCCTGAAGTGATAAGGAACTTTTTCTTTTAGCAAGTCTTTTAAGTTGAGACCTTATCCCAGTCTGTGTTGGAATTGCTTTTTAATATGTTTTTAAACCTTTCCTTTAAAAAAAAAATGTTTTTAAAGCTTTTAAAAATGTGTTTAAAGATGTTTTGTTTTAATATATTTTAAAGTCTGTTTTATGATTTTTAAAATGTTTTTAGTGCTTTTGTTTGCCGCCCTGGGCTCCTACTGGGAGGAAGGGCGGGATATAAATCAAATAATAAATAGAAATAAATAAATAAACTTCATTCACCCGACCCAAAATTTGGAATCATGCCACTTTAAGCTGTTTTCCAACTGTTTATACTTTGTATGGTTATTGGTTTTTAAAGTGATCTATTTCTTGTTGTGAGCTGCCCTGGTTTCCAATCACCAACCCTACACACACACACATATATATGCAGGTGTAAAAATATACCCCATATAATAGTTTATTGTCAAACCAGTTGGTCATTGAGGAACATTTTTTAAAAAATCAGTATTAGTTTCCTACATAATAAAAACTGTGATAAACCCTGCCTAATTTCTTTAAAAATAGGGTTGGAGGGGGTGAGAAAGATTTACAACACAAACACAAGTCTGCACTATGTTTACTCAAAAGTCCCATTAATTTACAGCACAATCCTAACCATGTCTACTCAAAACTAAGTCCTAATGGAGTTCAATGGGGTTTACTCCAGGTACATGGGATTGGAATTGCTTTACTCCCAGAAAAGCAGATATTGGATTAAACACTTTCATATTTCATAGCCCAGGGTATGACTCTTGGACAGAAGAGAAATATAACATTAAGCCATATTACTTACGCAAACTGCAAAAATCTTAAAGCCATCATTTTCTGACATTGAAATTAAGCCTAGGCATGCCTGGATCAACAAGTCACAACCCTGGCTTCATTGGCTACAATCCTGAAAGGGCGGGATTATAGCCAGAGCTTTGAAAAGTTACTTTTTTAAACTACAACTCCCATCAGCCCCAGCTAGCATGGCCACTGGATTGGGCTGATGGGAGTTGTAGCTAGAGCAAGGAATTGTTCTAGAGATCTGTAAAAACAGACGTGCGGGGGAGCGGTTGACAGTTTGGTGTATATCTCGGGAACCAGACCACCTAGAAATTTATTTATTTTTTAAATTGAAGCTGAGAGTCCAGAGATTAAGGGGTGCTAGTTGGACAGCTGGAGGGCCCCCCAAAAAACAGACTCTGGCCAAAAACCAGAGACCTGGTAACTCTAACTGGGAAACTATTCCCAATTGCAGGCCTTTTTGTGGCAGCTTTGGGAGTTTTTGCACTACAGTATAATCACTATCCCTGATCTCAAATTCCTCTTGATTTACTTTTCTGTTGCTCATTATCACTCCTGCTTCCATTCCTTGCAGTAGGGCCTGTTTTCCCAAAAGACACCACATACCTTTTGACACAACCAGAAGGATCCTGTGAGTCACTAAGAAATCTGCTGCATATCAACTTCCTGTTTTGACAATCTCAGTTACTTGAGAGCTGCTGGTTTTTGGAAGAACAAGAAAACATCGAACAGGAGGCACATTTGAAAGAGAGAAGTGGCTCTATCAATGGTGGCTTTGCCTTAATTAGCAGTTCCGCAAATCAGGCCACCTGATTTTTGCCAGTACCTCTTACCAGCTGTGCCATGTCCTATTCTGTTCCAGAGGATTCCCCAACCCTCATAAGCAGACTTTGGGGGTTGGGGGTGCTTAACTGGATTGTTTAAAATCTGGTACTTCATCTTGCATGAATATAAACATCTTCCACTAAGGCAAAATGATCATTGCATAAAATAAAGTGATAATTTTTAAAATCTTTAACCAAGATGGGAGGATGATGTTTCAGAAGGTGATGAATATTTTGATTTTATTTTTCCAGCAGGGAAAATTAATTCAGAAAAAGCAAGGGGCAGTGGAGAAAGGGTGGGAGATGACCCCACTTCTTTTCAACTGCCAAACTTCAAGAAGTGGTGGGGGCAGGAGGGAGTGGAAATACCGTGCAGATCAAAAATATTTGCACGTGCCCAGTAACTGAGCAACCAGAGGGAGTAAAAATGTAAAATTAGAGGGTAGGGTCACAAGGAAACAGCAACGCTAAACCTTCCCAGAGGAACACCTACTTTTGTGAATGGAAAACAGCAGATTTGAAGCTATCATTGAACAGTACAGTAAAAGCAGTGTATTTGCTATGAAGAAATGCTCCCATGTGGATAAGCCCATTGTGTCTGGTTAATTAAGAAAGTTCTAATAATAAGGCTCTGCTCCATCTATGAGCTAGAAGCTAGCAAAAGTATCAATATTTTTATTGGAGGAAATGGATTAAATTATATTTCGATTCTAGTCCTACTTACTGGAAAACAAGAGTTCTAAAAAAACACCACTCACCTTCCCCCCCCGCCTTATTCACCACGTTTCACCATCTAAACCCATAATTTGGTAGCATCTAAGCAGTCACCTTTCATTCTTTATAACTGGTAGAGCAAGGGTCTGATGAATTTAACTTATTTAAATAACTTATTTAATAGTGTTACCTATTATTTTAAAATACTTTAAAAGAAGTGTTTTTGGGTTGAAAATAAATAAATAAATGCTGGAATTTGATCTAGAGAAAGTAATATTTACTGCTCAACAAAACAGAAGTATTATTTACAAGAAGCTTGCAGCATATATTTGCATTTCATTTGGTTTAACTTCATTATCTATTGAAGTTGTACCTGTTAGTTATACATTCTTAATCCCTTTAATGGAAAAAAGACTGAGCCCACACAACTGGCTCTGAATTGAAGTCAAAAGTTTTAAAGTACCCTTTAAAAACAAATCCATCTGCTTAAAAACAAATCCGTCTGCTTTTACACATTTTTCATTAGTTTTATAATCATTAATGTGGTAAGGAAGCATAAAGGAAAGGATTGAGATAATTAAGCAGGAGTTAAGTGAAAATATGTTTTCACACGTTATGGATTTTCTGCCTGCAGAGATTTCCATGTAGGAGAAGATGTGTTTCCTATAATGTGTGAAGTGTGATACAAAGCCTTGTCTTGTTCCTTGATTATATGAACTGAGTAACCCAAGTTAAAAGAGATCCGAGAGAGAGCACATCTATGTGGTTATAAATATGCTATTACTGTTCATTAATATGATGCTCTACATCCTGGGTATTTTCCATTGTTCAATTTCCCCAAATGTTGGCATGCTTAAGGCCCAAATCAAACATGAGCAGGCATGATGTAAATAAATATTTCTTAGTCCACCATGTTCAAGTGGGGTTTGAGGTAAATATGTGTGGCAACTGCACCACAACTGTCTTATTTTTAGGTTTCCTTCAGAAAATTAGGTAGTGATGCTTTAGTAAGCCATAGATCTTTCACATATTAAGCAAGAGAGGGGAAGATAATTGTCTCTGTCCAACCTTTCCCTCTTGTCAGAGGAGCAATCCCCAATGTTCTCTACAGAGAGCAGCTTGCAACGTAATCCTGTTCATTTTTACTACCACTCAGTTCAGTGCTGCTGACTCCCAAGTAAATATGAAGATGATTGCGGCCATACTCGGGAGTAAGTTCCATTGAACTAAGTGGGGATTCTTTAAATGTGCAAAAGCTCAGTTACTTGCTCTGAGACTTTAGAAATGTGACCTATAATTCGAGGCCTTTGCACTTTTGGCAGTCATTCACAAACAGCGCAGGCTCCTCTTTACACCATCACCCAATACATTATTTTGCTTTATCATCAAGAGTACCATGATTCAGCAGACAAAGGAGATTTTCTAAGCTTCAGGACTCTGAGGCCAGGCTGCAGCTGGAGGAGGCCAAGTTTCACTTGTCAGTGGCTATTTATCAGCTACATCTTTATCTATAGGACTCTAGTGCCTTTCTGACTTGCATGGTGGAAGTATATATCTTGCTATTTTCCCTTTAAAATATATTATATGTGGTGTAGTGGTTAAGGTGTTGGACTATGACCTGGGAGACCAGGGTTCGAATCCCCACATAGCCATGAAGCTAACTGGGTGACCTTGGGCCAGTCACTGCCTCTCAGCCTCATGAAAACCTTATTCATAGGGTCGCCATAAGTCGGAATTGACTTGAAGGGAGTACACACACACATACACCCCGAAACACTGAGCCAGTGCCAGAGGGTGGCCAGGTTGGGCCCTGACCAAGGGTCCCTGGGTCCCAAGGGGCCTCTGAAGGTCCCCTCCTTAGGGTGGGTGGGTGTCGGCTCCCGACCCTGCCATGTATCATAAGAGGGAGCTCCCAGGCAGCCCCTCTACTGCTACGCAGGCCCGTGATGCCCGCCTGCATGCCCCACCTACCTCTCCCTTGATGTAAATGTTGGTTGCACTGTGGGCACAAGCTGATACCCCTGCCACCATCTTGGTTGATGCCAGGGATGCATGTGTGTGGCACGCATGCGTGCCATCAACCAAGATGGTGGTGGAGGCATCAGCCCCTTAGGGAACCTCGGCCACCATCTTGGTTGATGGCAGGCATGTGCACACAGTGAGGGCAGAATTCACCAAGGGAAAGGTAGGTAGGTGGGGCCTGTGTGCGTGTGCTGGGGCCTGGGGCAGACTGGTGCCCCAAGGCCCCAGCATGCCTGGTGCCGGCTCTGCCAAAAATATATATCAAAAACTCTTCCTTTCAGAGTTACTCCAGTATCTTTCAGAATTAACTGCAATTTCTTGAACAAATGTCTGAACCTGGTATCAGGTTCACCAAACCTCAGGAGATAGAATATTGAAGCAGTATAGTTTCAGATAAAGCATTCTGCCTTGCATCAGTCACAGAAAGTGAAGAGATGCAAGATTTTTTAAAAGTGTCCCTTTGCTGCAGTTTGGATGTATGTTGGATTAGTCTCAGCCAGAGGTGTTCCTTTTTCAGCACCAACAGCCACACCCTATAGCCATTGGCCTGATGTGTTTACTGCCCACAGTGCATCGTCCAGTTATTTCATACTCTGACTGGCAGTAGCTTTCGAGGATAGTATTGTGCCAAAAAGTTCTTCTCTGCATGTGTTTTACCCATTCTCAAACAATTAATGAGAAAAGAAATTGCATTCTAAAACTATCAAAGGGGAGGGAATTCTCATAGGTGGGATGTTTTTGTTGCCCTTCCCTTACTTTCAAGGTGGTGTTAAAGGGGTGTTTGTTAGTGTGCTTTCTTTCATTATACAAATCTTCTCTCCAGTGGTCTGCACTCTTCAGCCTTCCTGGGTGCCCACGCTTCCTGAAAATCCCATTAACTCCTCGGATGATTTTCATATAAGTGTGGGAAGCTGGGGGGCCTGACCTTGTACCTGACAGCTCACACACATAGTGGAGTGTTTTTACTTTTATAAAAATTAGTGTGGAAACATTATTTCAAAGGGTGAAAGGAAGCACTTACCTTAAAAACAAAAGCAGTGAGCACACTGATCTCAGGTGTTCAGTAGCCACCTTTCTCAGCATTCTTCATTTCTGTTAAAGCCCAGAGAAAGACATCAGGAGTTATTTTCTCCCATGAGGCTTTTTCAGATCAGAAAGCACGGGCAGCTGGGGAGGCTGCAGAGCACTGCAGAAGTGTGTAATGGAAAGAAACATAGATACAACACCCTCAGCTACCTCACAACAGTAGGGTAAATTCAAACCCACGCTCACTGGAATTCTAAAAAAAAAAGCTAAAGCCCCCTGTAAATGATGCAGAAAAAACACCTTTCACTGAAAAAAGAAAACGTTAGAGAAACTGGACAACAGGTTTCAGTACAGCCCTACTCCTGGGTCTCAGGCTTAGGCAGGGCTTTCCCACCTTGTAATACGTGGTCCTTTTAATGGGAGACACCAGGGATTAAACTTTGCTCTACTACAGAGTTTTGGTCTATTCTCAAAGTGTGTGAGGTGGGGGGATGTCAAACAACTCGGTGACAGCATTTCTGCATTCTGCAGGTTCAGATTCATGGGAATGATGTAGCCACAGCAGCACCTGCCCTGTGCAAAACACTGCCCATTGACATTAGACAGATTTTGACATTTATACATTTTATCAGATGTGAAAGACTTTTTCTTTTTTCAGGCTTTCCCAGAAGGCTGAATTTACTCACAGGCAGTTGTTATTTTTGTGGTTTTTATTATAGAATTATGGAATGTTATGTGGTATGTTATTTTTATATTTATATCCCACCTTTCTCCCAGGAGCTCACGATGGTGTACATAGTTCTTTTCCACTCCATTTTATCCTCAGATAACCCTGTGAGGTTGGTTAGGCTAAGTGATGGTGCCTGGCCCAAAGTCACCCAGTGAGCTTCATGGATGAGTGGCGATTTGGACCCTGGTCTCCAGGTCCTCACCCACACTCTAACCACTACACTTGTTTTATTTTTATTGTTGTATACCACATATGGGTACTATTGCAATGACTAATTGTTTAGTCAATGTATTCCTTGTAAATAAATAAATACATATAATAGCTAATT
This sequence comes from Rhineura floridana, assembly GCF_030035675.1. Taxonomy (NCBI): domain Eukaryota; kingdom Metazoa; phylum Chordata; class Lepidosauria; order Squamata; family Rhineuridae; genus Rhineura; species Rhineura floridana. The sequence goes on from NC_084483.1 coordinate 57,091,676, forward strand.
TCATTTATTTAGTTCAATTTTGTTATAATAGGTTGATACCACCACCTAGAGAACTACAGTGGGCAAGAATGACAGACTATAGGAGTCCAATTCAGTTGACCATTTCACTATGAATTCTTTTTTTAAGAAAATATCAAGATAACTAGAAGAAATGACCTCATTAAAGCCAGTTTCTTTGATAGTGTGTGTGTGTGTGTGTGTGTGTGTGTGTGTGAGAGAGAGAGAGAGAGAGAGAGAGAGAGAGAGAGAGAGAGAGATCCACATTCAGGGAAGTGCTTGTGATTTTTCTACTCAAAATCTCTTCTATGTCACACTTCTTTAATCAGTGTGGAAAGCTCCCTTTCTTTGTCACATTTACTTGTGATGGAGGGTATGACAACAAGGTATCTATGACAGTCCATAACATGCAGCTTCCATGTTTAAAAACATGCAGCTTCCGTATCTTTTAATATTATCATAGTTTCAATGTTAAAAGTAACTGTGGTTGCACTGGAGTTTCTTTAAAAAATATACATATGCAAAAAGAAGCCTGTAAATATATAAATTCCAGCTTGGAGCATAAACATAAGTAACAAAATAGGGTTTGGCCCAAGTTAGCCTTTAGCTCTAAATCCACTGAAGTCACTGTAGGACAGAATTGGGTCATAACTATCCAAATGGCATTACAACTTGGCTTAATTTATTATTTATTAGGAATTGGTTTTATTGCCTTAAGCAATCCATACTCTGTACTTAAAAGTAAAAGATGTAGGTAAGTTAACACACACAGACTTTATAAAGGTTAATGTTTGTGTGTGTTGGGTGAGTCTCTCTGATAGCGGTTCTCTTTTTTTCTCTCTCTCTCTCCAAAACATCTACAGGAGAGAACTGAGCATGGGTATTTTCTGATTGCCAGTTCCCAATAATTGCTGAGAAGGCTGCCATTTTTATGGGCACACCTACACAAAGCTTTTGAGAGTGCATTAAATCACACTTTTTCAGCATATCCAGTTCCTACAAGCCATGTTGTATTTGCCGGTTTCACTATCTTTCTGCACCACAGCGGACTGTTCTGGGATCAGCACAGATTGTGGGCTCTGCATGCAGCACTCAAGCAGAATGTCATGAATCATGGCTTCGTGTGCATGGACCAACGTGGCTCCTGGAGAGGAAATCATGGCCGCTTGGCTGCTCCCTGGATGTTTTGCTGGTACATTGCATTTACTGCACTGAGCTAAGCTGTGGTTTGGCTGAACGTGTTGTCCAAGCTCAGGCTCATGGTTTAGCTCTCTCCCAGACAAACAAAGAGCTGCAATCAAGGCTTGTCCTATGGGATACAGCTCATAGTTTGTCTGTGAGAGCTAAACCACAAACCCAGGTTTGGACAACATGCTAAGCCACACCACAGCTTAGCTCACTGCAGCAGCAAAACAACCTGGGAGGAGCAAAGTGGCCACAATCTCCTCTCCAAGAGCCCACACATTTGCTCCTTCACAGTAAGTCATAGCTTGGCTTAGCAAACAAGGGCGATATCAGATGTTGTTTAACACTGACATGTCAAAGCAGGATAGCTAAAAGCTCATATGCAGACATGCCTGAATACTACTGGATAGTATTGTGTTAAGCCAGAAAAAAAATATTTGTAAATAAGTCACTGATTCGACTTTTATTTCAGTACATTTATTTGTGCAGTTTGCCATATATTTCTGTTATATTTTACCCATGCACACTTTCTCTTTTCTCATAGCTCTTAAGGGATTCGTTTCTTTCCCATCATTACATAACAAAAACCGGCATCCTACCATGTCTATTTATTACCATAAGTATCTTGTTATCATCCCACTGTTTCTCTTTTCCATATTGTTCTTCCAAACTTCTACTAGTAAAGGGACTCTTATTAAGAGGACTCTTATTAAGGTCACTGGCCTTGAAGATGAATATGGGTTGGGGACTGCAGATGCCGAATTTCACATTCATAACTACTATCTGGTGAGCTTCTTTCCTTGGATTTCATTTAGGGTATGGATATGAATAGTGTAGCACAGATGTTCAAGTCATTTTATTTATTTTTAAACAATTCTGCCTGGAGTTGTGTATTACCTTTAGGGAAGCATAATATAAGGGAGTCTTAACAGTTCAGTATTTCACAAGACCTTGAAGCATCTCAAGTGAAATAAGCATATGTAGAATATTTGAAGTGTTTCTGTTTTATCTGAATAGCACCAAAAAGGGAAGTTGTTTTTTTTCCCGTTGGAACAAGAAACTATTGGCTACATACAATTCTCCAATTTGCCCTATAGTTATTGGGTATCTTGCTGTACATCTACCTGTCAAACTGCAGAAACACAAAGGCTGATGTTTGAATATGATAGCTTGAAGGGAGAAATAGAACTAGAGCATAAATAAAAGATGATAAAAGTATCTCAGTGTGAAGAGATAGGAAGAAAAACATTTCAGATTAGACAAAGAAAAGAGATCTAGAAATCTGTTAACTCTCCATGAATGCTATGCAAAGAATGCTGTGGAAAATAAGCAAGGGTTTAGAGCCAATACTATTCATTCTCACTGTAGCTGGGAGCTTCTGTTACATTTATTCCGAATAGCATTGACAGGGTGGTTTGAAAATGTTTTAATTCCTTAATAAATAATCAAATTAAATACATTAATTCTTTAATAATCAATTAATCATGTTTTAATTCCTTAATAAATAATTGTATGTGTGATTGTTTTCCAAATGGAACAACAGTATGACCTGAATACACATGATGTATCAACAGTCTTGCCAAAGCAAGTCCGGGACCAGTCAGTGTCTGGATGGCAGATCACTTGGCAATCCAATATATGCTGCCTGAATTCTTTAGGAGAAAGGGATGAAACAGAGGTCACCATGGTGCCCCAGGGTACAGTGGCCCCTTGAGGTCTTCCTCTGGAGCATATGAGGCTTCTGAGATCCTGCCCCCTCAGTGCCTCCTTGGTCATGGGTGGCAGCTAGTTGCCTTTTTTCTCCCTTGAATGATATACAGAACTGAGGGAGAAAGTTGACAGAGTGACACTCTTCCCCACATCAGCTCGATAGGATTTTAATGGCTCAGATTACTTCTGCTGGATCTGACTTTTACCCAGATCCCTTGGGAAAGTGATGTGTGTGTGTGCATACGTGTGTGCGTGCACACACTTTCTGACTTTCTAGCTTTTGGGGGGAGGAAGTGTTGGGGTAAGGGAAAGAAAATAACCAGAGCAGGTGATGCCCATGACACTCACTTGGATATATGAATGTGCCCATAAACCTAAATAAATAATGAATGTGCAATGCATAAATGCTGTTGTGGAAAAAGAAGTCTGATCACGTTAAACATAGACTGCAATGACTTTATTCAAAACCCATTCACACAATTGCTGCAGCAATTGAGAGAGAGATGTCCCAAAAGAAGATAGAAAAAGCTCTCTCTGCCCTCCATGAGCAGGTTGCCCAGTACTTATACACAAAGTTACAAGCAAGCCTCATTAAGTATGTGAAGATATGAAAAGAGCAAACAAAGCTATGGGTGGTGTGTCAGTGTTTGGGGTATTTTTGCAAGGGGCTTTCCAGAGTACAAAAATAATGTTCTTTTAACATACCAGGCCCAGGTGTGTTTCTCGGTTACTTTAGAATCTTCCCCAACTGGCCGACCACAAATGGTTTTATTCTATTCCTAGCATTTAGCTACTTTCATACTTCTGAGAAATAACTTTTATATCAGGCAAAGGAGGTATGTGAGAACAAAATGGATGCTAAGGACAAGATGGATTCCAGTTGCTCATTTCCCCCCAACTATGCCCAGTACTGAATATTTCATTGCCAGTGATGTGTAACATTGTCTCCCATTCTTTGTCTAAATGCAAAGAAAGCAAAGTTAGTAGAATGTTTTAGGTGGTATGAAGGAAACCACAGGACACTGGTGGACCTGCATAGCAAATTATGGCCCATAATGGTTTGCCCACAAATAGGAGCCACCACTCAGATTCAGATTCAAGAGGATCTTTGTTATTTTGGTGTCTATCAGATCATCATTTAAGTAAAATTCACAAAAAACACAAAAATGTAGATGAAAACTTAAATTCTTCCATGCAATTAATTTCTCATTCAGTATTAGCTATATTAGAAATCTGTGCCACGCATAAATGAATAATCAGTGTTGTGCTATCCAATGATGTCCATCCTCTTGTACAACTTCACCTTCCTCTCCTTTCCCCAGCAACCTTTTATATGCCCCCAAAATCTGCTCAAGAGGGTTAGGGAATCCTTTGGAAACAGATTTCAAGGGGTGCAGGAGAAAGATGAGGAAGGAGAGGTCACACAGCATCCAGTATTTGCATGCTCCCCTTCCTCAAAGGAGTCCAGGGTTGCATACATGAGATTTACCATGCCATCCTAACCAAACCCCTGTAAATTAGGTGGGCAGAGCAATACAAACCATGGATCTGCTGTGCTGGAGGGGGTTTGGATGAAGCAGAGGTGTCCTTCCACCTAGTTCTGCCCAGCTCCTTTGGCCTTCACCAGCAGGGGAGCCCCTCCAGCCCCAATGCACTCATCTAAATGGCAGACAGAAGCTACCACCAGTGGTATCCCCACCAGCAGTAGCCATCAGAAACCCCTGAAATGAGGCTTTTGGGGAGTGGGGTAGGGAACCTGGGCTGACATAGGATCCAGAGCCATCTCTTCTGCTATCACATGACTGTAACATGCCCAATCTGGTCCTCTTCACTGGGTCAGCCTGGGAGCTGATGTAGTGAAGAGGCATATTAACTGCCCCCACCCTGGCGCTGGTGTGTTCTGTTAAGCTCTGCCTCTGTCAGCCAGGGGCCTGGATTTCATCTTAACTTAAACAGTGACATTTACCAGGTCACCCATTTTACTCCCTGGTTAAGCAGAGATGTGGGAAAGCTGGGTTTCTGACATGGAAGCAGACTGTTTTAGCTACAGTTCTGGCTTAAGCTTTCACCCAGTTCTGGCTACACTTACAGTGGTGCATTTATTATTACTGTATGTAGAAACATGCAGTTATTTATTAGAATGGAAACTGAGATATTTAAAGTTGAATATAGAAATCTGCTGACAATAAGCACAGAACTAAATAATTTTATTGCAGACTTCTCCAAACAAAGCAATTATAGTAGGATGATCCATAATACTACATTCTGGTATGTACATTAGGGGTTCCATATTTGTTTGAAGAATGATAATGGCATTTGATGGATTTCTTGTTAGACAGAGTATGATGTGCCTCTTATTTTAATAAGCATAAACAGAGAAAAAGCAGATCAATTAATGATGTAAAGTGGTTATGGCCACTGATCAGCATCTCCAATGAAGTTTGAAAATGCCCCCTAAGACACAATACCTCAAGCAAAAGATAGAGATGATCAATGTAACTTTATCCCTGTTCTAGGGTGTAGCTGTTTCTTTAGCTCAGCAGCCTATCCATCATATTCTATCAAACAACCTGGAGGTAATATAGTCATTGTTTTGACCCCCTCTCTCCTTTTGCCATAATTGGTCTACAGTGTGTGGCTTAGGCTTAGGGGGCTTCCTGTCTCTCCACTAGTGTTTGTATCTTGTTATTATGATGGCTTAGCTCCAGACCACTTAAATTTGCTTCATTTCTTCTCCCCCCCATGTGTATTTATGACATTCTACTTGTCACATTTTAAAATTTTATTTAGCAAGGTATTTTGGTGCAGGAGGAAAATGGAACATGACAGAGGGAGGGGTAGAGATTTATGAAAGCCTTTCTTTAAGGTTGAGGATTTTCAATGAGGGGAAAGAGAAGGGCTGTTGTTTTTTTCCTTCGCAGAAGTGTGGTCCAAGAATTGTAATTTGGGTCTTACGCAATAGGGGTCTTCCCAGGTTATATTCAATTACTGTACAATCCATGTACGCAAATAGTTGATTGTACACTCATATATTTATTCACATATAACATTCAGCTAATGTGCAGTCTGGGTACTTGTACACAGTAGCTGAGCCGTAAAAATCAAGTGCACACAGTTTTACACAAATATTTGTACATGTGTAGCAATAGCTTGTAGCTGTGTTTGGTATAGTGTGTGAACAAGCCTAATGTCATACACATACGGGGAAAGGAATGTTCAATGGGCTGAAGGTAGCTAAGGTGGAACTGGCAAGACACCATTAGGATGGGATGTATAGCCCGTAGAAAGCCCTGACTGAGATACAAAAGGTCACACAACTACCCACATTTTCTAATGGTTTGTTTCCTTCTGCTATTCTTTGTGTACCCTCAAGAGTTACTTCTTAGGGTCAGGAGACTCTCCAGCATAACATCTGATGCATCAGGAGGGAATGTAGTAGAAGGAAAATTAGCATATGCAAAGAGGTGGGTGGAGGTTCATTCTTAGAACTGCTGGGACAGGAGATCAAGGCTGCAGAGCTAAGTTTACACTGAGCGGTCCAAAAGGTATAAGCACACTGGCCACCAGGGGTGTAGTCATCCAGGGTCTCAGAAGGTCTTCGACCCTTTACTTTTTTTGGAGCAGGGTTCCAGCAGGGTCCCTATGTTTCCTGTATCCTGAAGGCCAATCCATTATGAAAGGGAGTGTGTTAGCCACTGAGAAGAGTTTTATAACATGCTTCCTTGTCCTTTCCTGTGGATAGTAGCCAATCAGAGTGAAAGGAGGTGAGTCAGCCACTGAGAAGAGTTTTCTCAGTGGCTATAACTCTCTTCTTTCATGCTTCTTGGCTCCTAAGGATGTCTGTTGTGGGAGAAGGCATTAACAAGGATTGTATTCTCAACTCAGCAGCAAAAAAGGGGGAGGAGGTGGCTGTGACTAACATGAAGAGACCCTGCACTTCTTAACTTGCCACTATGCTACTGATGGACACCATAAATACAGCATTCATTTCTTTCATTTGGTTTATTCTGTTCATATAGAGCATTCTTGTTCTAGGACTTAATTACATCAACCAGTTTCTTACTGTCATCCTTCTGATGCAGCATAGACTATGAAATGGTTATATGGAAAATAAGAAACATGCTCACTCTGGGACACCTGCATGACTTTCTAGCAAATGCTCCTCTCTTTTCCCCATATTTATGATCAGCTTGCAAATGTATTTTCTTGGGGGGGATGGAGGGAAGACTATTTTTGTGTGTGACTCCTTTCTAACAAGCTGAAGAGCTTTGGAGCTATCAGCACTTGGATAATCACCAGTAACTTGCATTTATCTACGTTACCTGGTCAATTTGAGAAAGGTCACTCTGGGTTTACTGCAAGCCATTTTTCATTTGGCTCTTTGTTTCAGCATTGATTTGAGTCACTCATTCCAGGCAGGTCTTCCCAGTTTACCCATCCTTTACATGTGAACAGAGCAGAGATGATGGAGAACAAGAAAAAGAGAGGGTTCCCCCCCCCCCACTTGTTTGGGCACAAATGTTAACAATAGTGTGAAGAAAATCACTAGGATATATTATATTTGCAAGCGTATATATTTTGTACCTAGATACATATTTGTAGTATCATTCAAGAATTCACAGATTTCCATCATTTCTCATTTCTTGACTGAAACCATAGCAAGCTAGGACCCACTATAGCCTGTTATGACAGTGGAGCATAGGATCCAGTGTGTAGTGTCAGAATGTAGGCGAGAGGCTTCTTGTTCCTTTATCACAGCATGTAAGCAGAACCTTTTTTATGTTTTGCACCACTTGTCACCAGCAGCCATGTTGGGTGCAGCTATCCTGCATAGATTTGGATTAAAGTTGAAGGGAGAATGGTGAGGCCAATAATGGACACTTTGCCCACCTCTGAAAAGCCATCAGCATAACCCTGCCTCTCTAGTGGTGACACATGATTGTACTGACAAAACTTTATAAGGAGTTTTAGGGCTTTTCAAAGGTAAGTGGGGCAAAGGTACAAGGTACTTCCCCGTTTATCTAGTATATGATTCTTACAGCTAAAAGTAGCATTGTAGGGGATGGATCTGCCCCATTAAGTTTTGCCCAGTGTTGCACTATGAAATATTCTTGATGTTATGCTTCGTGTCTCTCGCCTCCCACTCCAATTCAGATATTACTGAGTCTGGATTGTTTGCATTCATCAAATGGTTTCCAGATTTATTAGAAGTACTGTTTACTGCCTGCAATATCTGCAGATGGTGGTAGGGAGATTAAATGCTTTTTAGGGACTTCATTTTTTACTGAAAGGTTTGTTTGCATACACATAGTATATTATTGGTAAAGGTTTATTAAAGTATACTGTGTGCTGAATATTGTATACGATTGTTCATATTTCCGCTAAGAAATTAGATTAATAGAATCTGCAATGGGCTATTGAAATTCTCAAATTAGGTTTTTGCATAAACCTGGGTATTTTTTTCTTGTCAGATGTTTATGTAGCATCTGTGAGTTAAGGAATGTTAACTTCTATATACAGTTAGATCAGATCCTCTTTCTGTTCTGCATCACCCACTGTGTTTTATAATGTTGGAAGATATCAGCACTATAGTATATACAGTGCGTTGCAAAAGTAATCAGACCCCTGACCAATGCTCTCATTACTGAATTACAAATGGTACATTGTAATTTCATTGTATGATTTTTTATTTTGAAACAGTGAAACTCAAAATCAATTATTGTAAGGTGACATTGGTTTTATGTTGGGAAATGTTTGTAAGAGACATACAAAAATGAAACATGGTCTGCTCTGAGTGTGCTCTATGTTTTTAATTGACCATGCCCACCTTTCCTTAAGTGGAGTGGTTTAAGCACAGCAGGCTGAAAACATGCATCTTGGGCAGGCCAAGTTTGTTTTTTCCAACAGCTAGAGTCATTGCTCAAGTAGCAACACATTGGAATCAGTCTGATTTTACATCAAACTGCAGTTTCAGATTCAACTGTTAGTGCACCCAAAATAGAAATAGAACATAACCTCCAGTTTGAAACACAAAAGGGTGTCTTCACCATCATATGATATGGACCAATAAAAAGGCTTTGAAATTAATAAAAATAAATTTGACACAGATTTCTAGGGTGAATAATGAGAAAAATATAATTTTCTAGGTTAGATTCTCTGTAGAAACAATAGTAACAGAGGAAAGAAGCAAAGTAAGAAGGACATCAACAAACATACAAAAATATAATTTTCCATCTTTGGAGATGACAGGTGTTGCCACCACTCACTATATGCTCAGAAGCACATATTACCAAATTCTTCCAAGCTACACAGCAAGTGGATTGGACTGTGAAACACCAACCCAAATTGTGTTTGCCTTTTTACAAATTTGTAGGGCAGTACAATATCCCAGAGAGGTCAGGTCTCCTGCTTCCCTGGTACATTCACTATAACTGCCCAATTTCTCTGCTTTTTAAAGTTTGATAGAAACATCTGTGGGCTATAGGTATATTTTTAAACCGCAAGTGTTTTTTGCCTATTGGTAAACAGCTATTAAGTACCAAAACTGTACTTGTCATGAATTAATTTATTTTTCTTCAGTGGATTCAGCTTAAGTTGATCTCTGCACCTTTCATTTTCCAAAGCATTCACAATGGTCTAGGCCTGTTCCCTCCCATACCATTAATTTATTAATTAATGCCAGGATAGGCCTCTAAGTGGTTTGCAAAATATAAGAGTCAATTACACAACATTAAAATATAAAATATACAATACCATTAGACATTTAAATATAAGAATCTATAGTTGAAATATGCAATAAAATAAGCCCATTAAAGCACAATTATTAAAATAGGAGACTTGGGTGAAGATGTCAAGGAAATGCCTCTATAAACAGGTGTGTTTTCAAACACCAATAGCATGCCAATACAGAAGCCCTGCTCTCAAAGCATTGTCACCCCTCATTCTGCTTCCACTTTCATCCACTCCCCAGGGAGATAAAGCTGCCTCTATACTATCCAAATGGTTGCCCAAGAGGTCTTCTGTATCTTTAAAAGTTGTGCAGGGGGAAGGGAGAATTTAACTGTGTGGTTTTTCCCATTACAGTGTTGCAAGAAAACCTGCACTTGGCTGAATTTTCTCTTCTCTTGAAGGTACAGAATCATTCTCAGGCCCTGCACCTGGCAACCCTAATCCTGACTGATATAAAAGTAGCAGGGGGCAGCTGAGGCATCAAGCTGAGACAGCGATTAACAGCACAATTCTATACATATTCAGTGCAGTTTATTGCCGGGTAAGTGGGCATTGGTTAGTAGCCTTAAGCTGCATGAACCAGTTAGCCCAGAGGTCACCAGCCATTAGGGACCAGAGGGCCTATTTCAAATTTTGAGAGAGCTCTGAGGGCTTCAGTCAGAAAATGGCTGCTGTGGGATGTGTAACATAACACAAAATTAGAGAGTAGTCATGATGACGTTTTTCCCATAATTGTATTTCCATACTAGAAAAGGCATGAATTTCTGCCTGCTATACAGCTGTTAAAGGTATAAGAACCTTGTTTTTAATCAGTGCCGACCCTAAACCAAAGCCTGGGCTGCCATCCTGTACCCACTTACCTGAATAACCAATACATTGTACTGTCAGTTAACTATACAGTGAATTCTTAATGAGTCCCTGATCTTTAGCTCTTGAAAAGCAAGATAAATGCCTAAGCCTCTGCAAAGCTTTCATATTTGGGAGGAGGGAGATTTTTTAACATTAATTCAGATTTATTGTATTGTAGTATTTGCAGAAAATAACTTCTAGGCCCTACTTGATCTCAGGTGAACCCAGCATAGGAAAGATGGTGTCCAAACAAGCCACTTGCCTGGTGTCCAAACAAGTCACTTATCAATCACAGCTCTGACTTCACTCATTGACTAATAACATTAAGCAAGTTGGCTCATTTCACATAAATAGCTTGGAAGAGTGCCTGCACATTTTGCTCCATAGTGTTCTTTCTAGAAGTGCAAGAGACTTGCTTAAAAAAAAGTAAAGCTCAGATTCTGGGCCACCTGCTTGGGGGTACTACTGAAGGTCTTTGTGGGCAGAATGGCACCCATGGGCAACAAGTTGGTGACTCCTGAGTTAGCCCATAGGCAGGCCAACCCAATTTTTTAAAGTTTGCATTAGCTGCATATATCTTGCATTATATATAGCTGCTAATTTAACTGTTTATTTGATATTGTGTCTTTGGACTGAAATGTTATTATGATGCATGTATTGCTTAAATATCATTTCTGTTCTGACACTGGTAGGTAATGCAGAATCTATCTGAAAATGCAATCCAAAACAAAACGTAGATGTGTATGTGTGTAGTCCTTTGTGTCCAGTTATTCCCAATTTAGTCATTTAAAACAATAATGAGATTACAAACAGGCATGTGTACTACATCCCTGTAATCCTCAAACCAATCATTCTGATCTCAGTGGTAGTACTCTTAACTTTGGTAGAAGGTGCAGCCTAAAGAGGATTCATCTTTCATCCAAGAATCAGGTATTAGCAGAGGGACTTCTGAATGGTGTACTCCTTCCCTTGGAAGTGCACTGAAAGGCCACTTGTTAGCCACTTCACTGAGAGAAGGCCTCCCTATAGGTCAGATACATACAAGACATCCTTTGTTAGGATCCTGGATCTGCTTCCAGATGGCATAGCACTGCTTAGAAATCCTTGTCTGCTCCCGCCCCCATCATAATGCTCTTCCCATTGGCAAGGAATACTTTTGTCTATTGCACTTCGGCAATTTTTGTGAAGAATCCTTCATCACAGGTCATGTGGCTTATTGCCCCTGAGTTGCTGCACCAGCCTGTTGTGTCACCTCCCTGAGTAACTTTAAAGGAGCTACTCCATTCTTCTGCTATGGTTTCCTTGCTGTTGCCTTGACTCCTTCTTTGGTTGCTCCAGGCACCCTCTTCCATTGCTCAGCCTTTCAGATTGAGCAGTCTGTCTTTAGATGTCCAGTTTTTTGGCAGTAAAAACACATTCTAGTTTCTGTCCTCTGCCTTCACCTGCCTAGAGAACTGTCTCTAGTCCTTCACTGTCCTTGTCTGCCATGTTTTCCTTCCTGCAGCCTGCCTTTAACGTATTCTAGAGTCAGTTCTGTTTCTAACCTTGTCGCAGGAGCATTAATCAGAAATTGTGTGATTCATGGAAACTGCATAGCAGTAGTACTGTGACATGATTGTCTTTCAACTCCTCCCCTCCATAATTTCCAGCATGGAATTTGCATGCTCTCGAATCTCCTGGTCTCTTTTCAGCCTCCTCCCATACAGGTTACATAGCAGGCACAGTTTACTGTTCAAGTTTGCATGCTCACACAGTCTTTGTCAGGCATTCCATATACTTTTAGGTATATCTTCCTTATGTGAATGGGCTGGTCATCTTCTGCAAGCAGGATGATCACGGCCTTTGCCTGCCTATTTTTTTTTGTCCCAATTGTCAGAGTTGTCAGCAGGTCTGTCTGTGTTCAGCCCTTCCCAGAGGTCATCCTTGGAGAACAGCATTTCTAGTTTGAATTTAAATAACTGGTCATCCCCATTGGTCAGCTTTGTAATTCCCAATTTAAAGTCTGAGCAGCTTGCTATTTTTCTCAGAGGTCTGCTTTGGGCCTTCTTTCCTTTTCTTGCTGAGTCACAGTCACTGTTTACAGTAAGTGTGGGGAACCTTTGGCACTCCAGATGGTGCTGAGTTAGAACTCCCATCAGTCCACCAAGCACAGCCAATGACTAGGATTACAGCAACAGCATTTCTGGGCCCATAACCTACTATGAGAGGCACTTAAATAATGCAGATGGAACTGAGAGAGAAAATTCTGATAAAAGTTTACTGGACAAACTGAACTAAACTGTATACAACTTAAGTAGCAAGAAACAGAGGGGTTTTGCCTTTTGAAAGCCTTTGTTGAGAGCAGGGAGACATTAACATAAACATTCGCAAGAAAGCTCCCTCCCAGCTAAACATCCTGACAAGGAACGTGATACCTCACTAATCATCATGCTACCTTCCCTAGTTGCTGTGTAGCACCTCCACCCCTTTTGGCTAGTTGACTTACTGACAGCAGAATAAAACCTTAAGTTGCACATTGAATGATTTCTGCTGTTGTACTTTCAAAATCAGGAGCTATTTCAGATTTCAGTTTGAGGGCTGGGAGAGGGTAGGCCACATTTCACAACAACTTTAAATTGTCTACCTTTGTGATGTGTGCATAGGTTTAAGTGAGCTTTCAAGAGTAAGTTTCTCTTTCTTCCTTGAGGCCTGGGTGGACCCTCTGTCTCTCAGGGCCAAACTAACTAAAGTTAGCAACATAAGTATACATCAGCAATATATTGTAGTGATTTTTATTGTTGTTGTTTATACAAATTGTCAGCACAATGGTGGGGGGATGATTCAGATTGGGGCCTAGTGTGGAGGTAGGAGCTATGTCCCTGTTCCAATTTGCATTGGGAGTGAGGAGATCTTGTGATCACTTCCATGGGAGCTTCATTTCCTATGCAAATTGCAGTTGCTGGCCATTTTGTAAAAAAAAACACCACTGCATTGAAAGGTAGAGATACATAGCTTACATGACACCTGTTTTGGCTGTTAATGCTGGCCGTGGAATTGTTGAGGAGTACTTCCTTTCTGCATGTAATATAGTTCCTTAGAAGATAAGTGTTGCTTATGTTTGGAAGTAATAAAGAAGCCTGTTGTTGAAGTTATCAGAATCTCTTGTGTGCTGTCTAGAGAGCAGTGCCAAGGGGTGGACTGCAAGCTGGGCAGATAAGCTCACCACCATACCAACCACACTGGAGGGTGTCAGAAATGGGCTGCACTTCTCAGAAAAGAAGAGGCTTCCAGGATCACAAACTGGTATCAATATGAAAAGATGTTGCATTTCCAAGCTCTCTGAAGGTTAAGCTTTACTGAGAAAAAATTACAAACGCTGGGGAGGGCAAATGGCTTCAAAAGTACTGTTATGCTGCACTTCATAGGAGAAAGGGCATAAGAAAGATGTAACACTGTCCTTGATATTGCTGTAGACCCAGCAAACAAGACACAAGTAAAATATTGTGAATTCAGGAAAAACCCTGCTTTTAAACAGTTCCTGATCTGGTATGTTTGTCTTTGCACCAGGCATAGATTCTTTTGTCACAGCAATAAATCCCAGTACGCTGAATTTGTGGCCTCCAGAGATCTAATGCTGAGATATAAGCGAAAGGATAGGCGCAGTAGCCGGAATATCTGCAGAGCATTATCTTGCCATCTACTACTGCTCTGCATTTGCTACATCCCTCTCTGTAAGAAGAGAAGAGCCGTCAGCCCATCCCTGAAGGAAGATCCACTCCCCCACTGATTTTCAGCAGCTGGCTTTGCGGCCAAGACTCCTGGGTGGTGGATGAGTGGGAAATTCCTAGGATAACACAGCTGACCTTGGGCTGGGAACTGCTTTGGTTGCCCTCTACAATGATCTGTGTTGGGAGAGAGACGGGGGAGTGTGACTCTGTTGTTCATCTATCTTTCAGTGGCTTTCAATACCATCAACCATGGTGTCCTTCTGGGGTGACTGAGTGTTGTGTTGGGGGCACTGCATTGAAGTGGTTCAATTCCTGCTTGGATGGCTGACTCTAGAAGACGGTGTTTGGAGAGTCTTGCTTGACTCCATGGGTTCTTCAGTATGGGGTCCCATAGGGGTTGGTTCTGTCCCCCTTGTTGTTCATCTACATGAAACTGCTGAGTGGGGTCATACAGAGTTTTGAAGTGTGTTGTCATCAATATGCTGATGGCATGTGGTTCTATTTCTCCTTTTCATCTTCTGCAGGTCAGGCAGTGGATGTGCTGAATCAGTGCTTGAGTACGATAATGGACTGGATGAGGTCCAATAAACTCAGATGTTGGTGGGTGGTTCCTCTGACCAGCTGAGTGGAGTGCAGCTTGCTCTAGATGGGGGTCACACTCCCTCTGAAGGAGTGAGTTCATAGTTTGAGAGTTCTCCTGAATTCATTGCTATTGCTTGAGGCACAAGTGACCTCAGTGGTGCAGAGTGTCTTCATCAGCATAGGCTGGTGGCTTGACTGCTAACCTATCTGGATAGGGATAGCCTAGATACAGTAATCAATGCTTTGGTAACCTCAAGGTTGGGTTATTGCAATGCGCTTTACATGGGGTTGCCTTTGGTTCGGATGCTTCAATTATTGCAGAATGCAACTGTCCAATTGTTGATGGGTTCAAGGTGAACAGTTCATATAACACCAATCCTGTTCCAGTTACACCGTCTGTATGCTTTTGAGCTCAATTCAAAGTGCTGGGTTTGACCTATAAATCTCTGTACGGCTCAGGAACCCAATGTCTTCTAGAACGCCTCTCCCAATATGAATCTACCTGAACCCTTAGATCTTCTTCTGAGGCCCTTCTCTGGGTCCCCCCTCTGAGGGAGGTTTGGAGGGTGGTGACAATGGAAAGGGCTTTTCAGTTGAGGCTCCCCATCTGTGGAATACACTCTGCAGTGAGGTCCACCTGGTGTCTTCATTGACATCTTTTCGGTGCCAAGTAAAGTCTTATTTTTTTGCCCAGGCATTTTCCATTCAGCCTCTGGGCTCAAAGAGATCTGGGGGCAGAGGGCTTTGTGGCCACACCAGGAATAAAGCCTGGCTTGGCTTCAGCCGCACAGTGTGCGTAGGACACACGGTGCGTTGCTGGAGGGTGTGGTTAGGTGCGGGTCTTTTAAGCCCTCTCTGCCACCCTCTTTGCTCTTCAAAGCGCCCACCCACCCTCCCTACTTTGGCCCAGTGCAGGTCTCACTGGTTGCCTTTAGAGGGCCGAGTAGGAGTTTTTTCTGGTCAGCCATTCTTTGGTGACTAGTTTTGTTGCCTACTCTGCATTGTGTCACTCATTTGGCTGATTCAGCTGTTTATTTCATTTGGCTTAATCTGGCTCCTGATTTGGATTGGCACATTAGTTGTGTAAATAGGTTCATTCAGCCATGTTAGGCAGGTATGTGTGAGAAATCTCACAGGTTAGCGTATTGGTGAACACCCTTAGGCACCTTGAAGGTGAAAGATGACACCTGAGACTGGCCTTTCATGTTTGTGGGGGGCCGTTAGCCACATAGGGATGACCTTTGGTGCTAACCTGTGCTACCCACTTGGAGTTGTGGGGCACCAGGAGGGGTGAGTCAGGAAGGCCTCCCTACCCATCTTTAAGGATTGGGCTAAGGGAAGAGGGTGGAGTTAAGGCCACCCCCTTTTAGTAGGCAGGATGGGTCTCACCTGAGAGATTAACATCTAGCTTCCTGAACAGTCACACTGCAGATAGTTTGGTTTATTTTAATAAAGTTGTTGAAGTTTATTAAAGTTATTTACCTGGCCCAAGTTTTCACCCAACTTCACCTGTGTCATGCCTCTTTATTTCATGGTTATGGCTGCAATTGATAAGGTAAGATAATGTTGTTTGTATTATCGTCCTGACAAAGCTGTATGGGGGTGGTTTTGTTGTGTTATTTTGTTTTATGGTATTAAGTATTTATTTTAGTTTTTAACAAATGTGGTAAACCGCTTGGAGACCTTCATGTAACAATCAGCTAATCTAATCTAACCTAATAAATATATAAATAATACAAGACTGTTGTCAGCTCTTCAGATAGCAAACTCAAAGGGAGGCTCTTGGAAAACTCTAATTTGACTCTACCTGAAGCAATCAACATCAGCAAAGCAAAAGCTTTGCTAGGTAAGATGTTGCTAGGTAGGATGCTGACAGCCAGGACTTCTGAAGTAGTATTCTCAGTACAAGGCCAGCTAGACAGGCGCAACATTGTAGTTTCAATGTGTTGAGGAGATAATGTTGTAAGGAGGAGGAGTTTGGATTTGTTAGGCACTGGGGAACATTTTGGGATAAGCCAGGCCTGTACAAAAGGGAGGGACTCCACTTGAACCGGGATGGAACCGGACTGCTGACACTTAAATTAAAAAAGGTGGCAGAGCAGCTTTTAAATTGATTGAGGGGAAAAAGCCAACAGGAGCTGTAGAGGGTCTGGTTTGGAATAAATCTCTTGCCTGAGATAAAGACCACTCCAAATGATGAAATTTTAAATGGAGGTAAGCCTTGAACTAGGCACTGAGAATGGAAGGGCACTAGATAGCCATCCACAGAGGCAAAAGTACCACAGGCCAAACCAAAAGTGCCAAAGACACTTGAAGAGATACACTGTATACAAGTGTTTATACGCTAATGCTAGAAGCCTCAGAGTCAAGATGGCAGAACTGGAATGTTTGGTCTTAGAGGACAGCATTGATACAGAGAGCTTAATGGAAACATGGTGGAATGGAGAAAATGGAGAAAACCAGTAGGACATGATTATCCCCGGATTTAACGGTATCAGAAGAACAGGGAAGGAAGTATTGGGGGGGGTTGCTCTATACATGAAAGAGGCCACTGAATCCAGCAAGCTAGAAATTCCCAAAGAAGCAAACTCCTCCACAGAACTATTGGGGGTGGCGATACTGGGCCCAAGAGTAATTTAGTATTGGGGGCATTATCATCCCCATAACCAAAATGCTGAAGGAGATCTTGAGATGAAAAATGAAATTGAGGAAGTATTCAAACTAGGAAATGTGTGACTTCAACTACCCTGACATAGACTGGCGACATATGTGCTCTAGTTATGACAAAGAGGTAAAATTTCCAGGTACCCTAAATGGCTGTGCCCTAGAACAGTTGGTCATGGAACTGACTAGAGGGATGGAAACCCTAGACTTAATCTTAAGTGGCACCCAGGAACCGGTGCAAGATGTAAGTGTCAAACCGATTGGGTGCAGTAACCATAGTGCTATTAAATTAAACATACATGTAAATTGCCAGTTGCCAAGAAAATCCAATACGGTCACACTTGACTTCAAAAGAAGAAGCTACCCCAAAATGAGGGGATTGGTATAAAGGAAATAGAAAGGCCAAGTCCAGAGGGTCAGATCACTCCAAAATGCTTGGGAGCAGTTTAAAAACACAATATTAGCTCAACTGGTGTATATATCACAAATTAGAAAAGGTACCACCAGGGCCAAGGCAATGCCAGCACAGTTGATAAGCACAGTCAAAGAAGCTATTAGAGGCAAGAAGGATTCTTTCAAAAAATGGAAGTCTTGTGCAAATGAGGAGAATAAAAAGGAACACAAACTCTGCCAAAAGAAACGCAAGAAGACAATAAGAGATGCTAACAAGGAACTTGAGGAGCACTTTGCTAAAAACATAAAAACCAATTAAAATGTTTAAATACATTAGAGGCAGGAGACCATCTAGGCAGGCAGTTGGATCCTTTGGCAAGGGTGTCAAAGGTGTGCTTAAGCATGATAAGGAGATTGCGGAGAAGCTAAATGAATTCTTTGCATCTGTCTTCACAGTGGAGGATATAGGACAGATCCCTGTGCCTGAACTAACTTTTGCAGAAAGGGAGTCTGAGGAACTGTCCCTAATAGTGGTGACAAGAGATGAAGTTCTAGGCTTAATAGACTAAATAAAAATGGACAAATCACCCAGTCTGGATGGCATTCACCTGAGAGGTCTCAAAGAACTTAAATGTGAGATTGCTGATCTTCTAACAAAAATATGTAACTTGTCCCTCAAATCTGCCTCCATACCTGACAACTGGAAAGTGGCAATGTAACACCAATCTTCAAAAAGAAACCCAGGAGGGATCCTGGAAATTACAGGCCAGTTAGCTTAACATCTGTCCCAGGAAAACTGTAGAAAGTATTGTTAAAGATAAAATAACCAAGCATATAGAAGAGTGACAGTGGCGTACCTAGCGTATTTGACACCCGGAGCGGATCACTTTTTAATCCCCCTCCTCTTAATAGTCCCCTCCTACCAAGACCCTCTGCAATTTTGAAGTGGTCCTTGGGGGGAAAGGTTTGGGAACCCCTGCGCTAGATTCCCCCCCCCATGAACTACAAACAGACATGTTTAAAAGTGGAAACATTTGACTCCTCTCTACTGGCATTCCCACAGTAACAACCTCAATGTGATTCCTGCTGCCGACCTCAAAACTGTCTTGGAATTTATTTAACAAGCTCCCATCCAGCTAAAACCATGCACAGGGGGGTATTTTATTTGCTTATATGATGGCATCACTGTTCCTAGTGCTTTACAGGTACAAGAAGAGAGGTCCCTGCCCCCAGGAGCTTCCAATCTAAAACTTCCACAGGGGCGGGGGAAGCAGAAGGCAGCCCGTGGAGGGTTACTTACAGCCGGGCACGGGAACTCACAGGTATTCAGAGGTGGTTTACCATTGCCTTCCTCTGAATTTGGACACATATCATACTTTGGACACATAATGAGAAGACATGATTCACTAGAAAAGACAATACAGAAAAAAGAAGGGAGTAGAAAAAGAGGAAGACCAAACAAGAGATGGATTGATTCCATAAAGGAAGCCACAGACCTGAACTTACAAGATCTGAGCAGGGTGGTTCATGACAGATGCTATTGGAGACCACTGATTCATAAGGTCGCCATAAGTCAAAATGGACTTGAAGGCACATAACAACAACGAAGTGGCAGCACCTACGCTTTGGAACTCCTTGCCTATTGACATTAGGTAGACGCCTCTTTTCAGCACCTGCTAAAATCATTTTTGTTTAGGCAAGCCTATCCATGCATGTAAAAGCTATTGTGTTTTTAAATCTGTTTTTAACTCATTGTTGGTTTTATTAATTTGAATGTTTTTCAATACATGTCTTTGTTTTTGCCAATAATCTTATTGTTTTAATTCTTTCTGTAAACCGCTTTGAGATTTTTTACAATAAAGCAGTATATAACTGTTGTAAATAAAATACATAAATAAATTTTGGAGTCACAGCTTTTAAAAATGTTTTTAAAGAAGTTTTGTTTTAATATATTTTAAAGTCTGTTTTTATGATTTTTAAAGTGTTTTTAGTGCTTTTGTTTGCTGCCCTGGGCTCCTACTGAGAGGAAGGGTGGGATATAAATCAAATAATAAATAAAAATAAATAAATAAACTTCATTCACCCAACCCAAAATTCAGAATCATGCCACTTTAAGCTGTTTTGCAACTGTTTATACTTGTTTTATGGTTATTGGTTTTTAAAGGGATTTATTTCTTATTGTGAGCTGCCGTGGTTTCCAATCACCAACCCTACCTCACAGGGTTGTTGGAAAGACTCCATACACACACGCACACGCACACGCACACACACACACACACACACTTGTAAAAATGCACCGCATATAATGTCAAATCAGTTGGTCATTGCAGAACATTTTTTAAAAAATCAGTATTAGTTTCCTACATAATAAAAAATGTGATACCTAGGTAAACCCTGCCTAATTGCTTTAAAAATAGGATTGGAGAGGGAGGGAAAGATTTACAACACAAACACAATTCTTTGTTATGTTTACTCAGAAGTCCCATTAATTTACAGCACAATCCTAACCATGTCTACTCAAAAGTAAGTCCTAATGAATTCAATGCGGTTTACTCCAGGTACATGGAATTAGCATTGCTTTCAGGGCTGGCTCCAGGAATGCTGGGCCCTTAGGCATCAGCTTGCCCTGGGCCCTGGTGTGTGTGTGTGCGTGCACGCATGCGCGCACACACACGTGGCCCCCACCTACCTGTCTGCTGTCTTTTACCATGGCGCTTAACAAACATGGCGGCCGCAGTTTCCCTAAGGGGATGACACCTCTGCCACTATCTTTGTTGATTGCACACATGCGTGCTACGCACGCACATCTCTGCCATCAACTAAGATGGCGGCAGGGGCTTCAGTACCTTAGGGAAACCGCTGCCACCATCTTCGTTAAGGGCAATGGTAAAAGACAGCAGACAGGTAGGTGGAGGGGCGTGGGGGGGCGCAGATCACGGAAGGGGAGCAGAGGGGCGGCTGAACCAGTCTGGCCAGTGCCCCACCTCGCTGCCCTTTAGAACCGGCCCTGATTGCTTTACTCCCAGAAAAGCAAGTATTGGATTAAATACTTTCATATTGCCAAGGTTTTCAAAGCACTGCCCTCTCCAACAGCCCAGTGTCTGACTCTTGCACACAAAAGAAATGTTAAGCCATATTCTTACTTACTCAAATTTAAGATATCAAAACCACCATTTCCTGACATTGCAATGAAGCCTAAGCACTGCCTGGGTCAACAAATCACAACCCTGGCTTCACTTATTGGCTATAATCCTGAAAGGGCGGGGTTAGAGCCAGAGCTTGGAAAAGTCATTTTTTTGAACTACAGCTCCCATCAGCCCAATCCAGTGGCCATGGTGGCTGGGGCTGATGGGAGTTATAGTTTAAAAAAGTAACTTTTCCAAGCTCTGGAGCTAATACAAGTACAGTGTTGGTACTTAATAGCTGTTTACCAATAGGCAAAAAAGACTTGCGGTTTAAGAATGTATCTATAGCCCACAGATATTTCTATCAAACTTTAAAAAGCAGATAAATTGGGCAGTTATAGTGAATGTACCAGGGAAGCAGGACACCTGACCTCTCTGAGATATTGTACTGCCCTACAAATTGGTCAAAATGCAAACACCATTTGGGTTGGTCTTTCACAGTTCAATCCACTTCCTGTGTAGCTTGGAAGAATTGGGTAACACGTGCCCCTGAGCATATGGTGAGTGGTGGCAACAGCTGCCATCTCCAAAGATGGAGAATTACATTTTTGTATGTTTGTTGTGTTCTTCTTATTTTGCTTCTTTTCTGTGTTACTACTGTTTCTATATAGAATCTAACCTAGAACATTCTATTTCTTTCATTATTCATCCTAGAAATCTGTGTCAAATTTATTTTTCTTAATTTCAAAGCCTTTTTATTGGTTCATGTCGTATGATGGTGAAGACACCCTTTTGTGTTTCAAACTGGAGGTTATATTCTATTTCTATTTTGGACGTGTTAACACTTGCAGTTTGATGTAAAATTAGACTGATTACAATATGTTGCTACTTCAGCAATGACTCTAGCTCTTGGAAAAAACAAACTTGGCCTGCCCAAGATACATGTTTTCAGCCTGCTGTGCTTAAACTACTCCACTTAAGGAAAGGTGAGAATGGTCAATTAAAAACATAGAGCACACCTAGAATTTTGCTAGAATATATTTCACCTCCCACTGTTTTATCTCGTGCAAACCGAGACACTCATGTCCATTGGAAACTATTCTGCAGCACAGCCAGTGCCATTATTCCAAAGTTGTTTTGGGAGGTTTTTTTTTTTAGAGTGGGGGCAAGAGCACACCCTTGTCTAACACCACGTGAGTAGATAATCTCTTTAGAGAAGTGACCTCGATTCCTACAGCGTACCTGAGCAGATGTGTTGTGATACAATGTGCGGATCAAAAACCATAGCCTTTTCTCAATGGAGTGCAGTTCTAGTTTGCTCCACGGGCGGTCACGTGAAATGGAATCAAAGGCAGATTTTAAGTCTATAAAGGCTGTGAAAAGTTTACCTCCTCTTGGTTTAGAGTGTTTGTGCACTAAATGGGCCAGCACCAAACAGTGATCAAGGGTAGAACATCCGGTTTTAAATCCTATCTGCTCTTCCCCCAAGATGTTATTGTCATTGATCCACATTTTCAATTTAAGACCTAGAAAACTAGCATATACTTTCCCTACTATAGATAACAAACTGATAGGTCAATAATTGCTTGGATCGTCCTTGGGGCCTTTCTTGTAGATAGGAATAATGAAGGGTTTCAACCAGGCTGCAGGGATTATACCAGATTTATTTATTAAATTAAAAAGGGAGGCCAGCAATGGGGCCCACCAGCTGATATTGCCTTTCAGCAGCTCCAAGGGAATGCCATCTGGTCTGGGAGCCTTGCCTGACTTTAGCTGGAGTAATAATTCTTCAATAGTGTTAATGTCAACAGGTGGCCATTCAAGAATATCGGGGTGCACATAGGGGGAGGAATTAGAATTAGATATGTTTGAATTGTAAAAAATTGAACGAAAGTGATGTTCCCAAATATTTGCTGGAATATGACAGTCAGGGCTTCCATTGTTATCGCTTAAAGCTCCAGAGACAAGCTTCCAAAAAGATTTAGAGCTACGTGTGATAGATGCTGCAATCGGCATTTGCCATGAGTCCCTAATTGCCTCATTTTTTTATGGTGTAAAAGCTTCTTATATTCTTTCGGTAACATGGTGGGAGCGATAAGTAGAATGAATTCTTCTAAAGTTAGCACACTCCCTGTCAAACCACTTATTTGTTCTATCTGTTGAATGCTTTATAGTATCAGCTGAATTTTGGAGGGAGAGATACATATTCTGCATCACCTCCTCGAAAGCTGATATACCCTTCTGCAGTGAATTGTCCACTGTTACTTGTTGTAGAGTGTTTATTGTAAGAGGAGAATGAACAAAACTATGGGAGGCCTGCCCTGTTTTGTTAGACAATTTGATCTTTTTAGATCTGACCATGGTAGTTGGACTGGGAGGTAAGTGATATAGCATGTTCAACTTTAGCATGCCTGGTATAAGAAGGGATAGTTCCAGCGGCAAATGATCACTGTCAGAGCGGTCTGCTACTCTAAAGTTATAGCCCAAAGTTTTCACATATATGTCAATAGATTTGTGACCTTTTGTTTGCCTGCACTCCCTACTAAGGGAAAGGGTAGGGCCAGTCAGGGACTGAGCTTCTTGGTTTCTTCCTCTCTTGATGCTAAGATAAAAGAGCTTCCTAACTGCGACTCTTTTTTGTCAGCATTGACCTTGGAGATGAGGACCACTCAGCTGACCCTGCTTTTGTTAAATGTTTATTTTCCCCCAGCGGCATGCAGGGAAGACGCTATGTCAAATTGGCTTAAAACTGAATGTTATTATACACAATGGATGGCTAAATTTCCTCACATGTTACTTATAATTGCAGGTGATTTTAACGCAAGGACTGAAACCTATTTGGTGGATGTTTCCACCCCATATGTCTATCCCTCTGTAGGCAAGGATCAACTTAAGGGCAGTTTACGTCATTCAACAGATGCCTTTGTAAACCCTACGGGGGTTGGCTTGCTTCAATTTGCCCCCACCTGCCTGTCTCCTGTCTTTTACCATTGCCCTTAATGAAGATGGCGGCCGTGGTTTTCCTAAGGGGATGAAGCCTAATCATGATTAGGATAGGTGAAACTTACCTGGGGGAGGGGCAGGGAAGGGAGGAGAAGGGCAGGAAGGGGGAGGGAGGAAGGGGGAGGGGAGAATGGGTGGGCACTGGCTAGCAGGGAAGCCCCTTTCCAAAAGGAAAACATTGTGAACAGTATCATTCTTTTTCAGGGTTTCCCCTACCTTTTTATTCTAGAGCAGGCACATGTAGCCTCTCACCCAAATTTAAACCAAAGCTGTCCCTGGCCACATACACACCAGACCTTTATTTCACTTTAGACAGTCATGGCTTCTCCCAAAAAATCCTGCAAAGTGAGGTTAGTGAAGGGTGCTGAGAGTTGCTAGGAGATGCCCTGTTCCCCTCACAGACCTTCAATCAGAGCAGGTGACTGTTAAACTACCTTGGCACTGGAGCTCTGTCAGGGGAATAGGAGTCTCCTCTCAGCACCCTTCACAAACTACACTTCCCAGGATTCTTTGGGGGAAGTCATGACTGTCTCAAGTGAAATCAAAGTCTGGTGTGGGTGTGGTCCCCTGATTAGGCAAGCCCAGCAGCGGTGAGTCTGGCTTTTAGAACACTGACAGTTGGTGCTTACTGAGCATGCCTGACATTATCATTCAGTTCAATGCAAAATTTCTTAAATTAATTAAAAATCAGCCAGGCAGTTTTTTAAATTTTAAACTGCAGAAGATGAAGGTCAGAGTATGGGGCAAGGTCAGTAATAGGATTACAGGTACTCTGTGAACATGGCTGACTTTAAATTAATTTCAACACTTTATGAGAACTTGGTCCAAAACGGGTCTGGTTTTTCTCTCTCTCTTTTTAAACTTTGAACCTTTGATTCTCTGAGTGTTTTGTGTATTGCCATGGAAATTTAGAGGGTTGTTAAGCAAGTCTGAGTTCACGACTATACGTTTTGTACGGCTTTGTTTTGAAATGAATTTATGGGAAGCATCAGAATAGCATGGGGGGTATTTTCAATTTAACATTGCAGAATGCAAAAAATCCATGCTGACTATAGTATACAGCTACTCTTGTGGCTGTATAATTAAGAGGAACAGTATGTTAAATTCCAATACCAGAATTATAAAAGCATCATCATAATACAATTCAGGATTAACTTTCTAATGTAAAAAAGACGCATTGCTCGGATCTGAACCACCAGGAATATGTATTGCACAACATCTGTGGAAATACTGTGCTACAACACTAGGTCATAACTGCAATAATAGTTTTCTTAACCATTTCTGCATTTTTGTGGGGATTTTTATGATCAATATGAAAGTGCTTTAGAGTAGTCCAGAAATATTTTACTTGCACTGTATCTTGACAGTTGTGCCTTGAAATCCTTTTGACACTGACACTAGGAGACTATCTCCTAGTAAGCATGCATAGTATTAAGTTCTTACAGCAATATGAGGGCCAGTGTGGTGTAGCGGGTAGTGTCAGATTGAGACCTCGGAGAGCAACGTTCAAATCCCTGCTTGGCCCTGAAGCTTGCTGGGTGACCTTGGGCCAGGAACAGTCTCTCAGCCTAATCTACCTCACAGGGGTGTTGTGAGAATAAAATTGGGAGGGGGAGAAACATGTTTGTACACTACCTTGAGTTCCTTGAAGGAAAGGTAGAATATAAATGTAATAATAAATAAAATAAATATCCTATGCATGTTTACTCAGAATCAAGCCCCACCAAGTTCAGTGTGTTTAGGACTGCAGCCTTACAGTTACAAACAAATTTAGTGATAGGTTATGTACACAATATTGCAGGTAGATTGTACTGCCTGTTGCATTGTTTGCCTTTCATACAGCTGTATGCATTTCTGTGCTATATATGTACACAACACGCTGGTTTTAATGTTGAGTAGAGCTTCCATTACTGAACATGTATTTGGTATGAGCAATATGCTAGGAACTGTACAAGAACACCTGCGCTTGGCTGAATTTTCTCTTCTCTTAAAGATACAGAATCATTCTCAGGCCCTGAGCCTGGTAAACTTAGGCCCCAGCTGGCAGGCTTACAATTAATTGGAAAATGAGTTGGGCTTCATTTGTGTTGCAGTAGATAAGATGGCAGCCTACCCTTCCAAGTGGGATGGAGGCATCTTTTAAATTGGGCCAATAAGACTTGCAGTCTTTGAATTTTGAGTTTGACACAGGTATACAAAATCCCTCTAGCAAAAGTGAACAGATTTGGAAAGTCAAGGGTTAGATTAGGGAAGGCCTGTTGATGAAAGTAGATGCATGCCATCCATATTTTATATCTAACAAATTTGGTATTGTAATAGAAGGGATGTAGCTCAGTGGTAGAGCATCTGCTTTGCATGTAGAAGATCCCTGGTTCAGTCCTCGGCATCTCCAGGTATGGCTGCAAGGGACCCCTGACTGAAACCCTGGAGAGCTCTTGCCTGTCCAGTGTAGACAATACTGAGCTAGATGGACCAACGGTCTGACTTGGTATAAGGCCACTTCTTACTTTCTGCTTTACCAAATGTGAAGTTAAACTTGTGGAGAATAAAGTATGATTAGAATGTAGGATGAGATGAGGGGCAATTTACATTTGGAAATCTCTTTTTGCTTTAGGCTTAATTTGGTCCTTAATTAGTTTATTTTATCTTGTACCATGGCTGGAATGAAATACAGGAACTGCTGTATTTTAGATGTCTTTAGTTTCTGTTACTGGCCTTATATCATATGTTTGCAAAATTATTTTTGCATGGCTATAACTAAATAGATAAAGCATTAATATTGGAATCATGTCTTACTTTATTGCAACTTGATAGATGTAGGCTGGAACCTTAAAGCTTCCTTGAAATAATGGCTTTTATTCCACTTTTGTATATCTTCAGATATTCAGATACTTCAGATAGAAATTGGTTTTGCACATTCTATAATTATTTTTTGTATTTTACTGGTGAGTGGAAATGGGTATACCTAATAATGAAGATGGATATTACATGTTATTTGTATATTTTCTTTAAAAATAAGCTCATTTACCTAGGCATTCTGGAGGACATAACTGTTGTACTTGGATGAATATCTGGAAACCATAGGGCTACATAAACAAACTGGGTGGAAGACTGTATAATACAGCATCCCAAGAATAGTTCTGATAACTAAAGTTTAAAAGCACACAAGAAGTATCTTTGTTTTCTAATGCAGAGTTACGTTTAACTATCTCAGTGAAATAAATGCGACTTTGAAGTAATGTTAGTTGGATCATGCCCAGGTAAATATAATTCTTAAACTACAAAAATGATGAAATATATCCCCAAATATAGAAGGAAAATGTTGCATTTATCTAGCACTGATAACTCTAACCATATGAGACAACTTATTTTGGAAATGCAGTGCAATAGCATGCTAAAACAAGGAAAAGATTATCATAACAGATTTTAATTTTAAATATTCTTTAGGACACATTTATCTCATTTTTCCTCCAAAGAACTCAGGGCAACATAGATAGAGTTAATCCCATTTTATCTTCACAATAATCACTTGAGGTAGGTTAAGCTGAAAAAATTTGTCCCAAGATCAACCAAATAGTCTTATGAATGTAGAGGGATGATTTGAGTTCAGATCTTCCCACTCAAGTTCAACAATCGATCCACAGCAACAAATTTATGGAACAGAGGTTAGTTGTTTGTTAATTAGAAAGCCCCTCTGCACTTATAATTTTACATAATAGCATATATTGCTCATTTTAATTTAATGCAATGACTTTTTCAGATTACAGCCTATTGACAAGTTTATCCTCCTCCAAATATAAATACCCTCTTTAGTTTTTTCAGAAGCAGTTGCTCAGGAGTGATGACTTAAACATCTAACAATGTTCTTATTTTTACTTTGTTATCAAGGGAGTCCCCATTTCTTTTCTCATTATGCCTGTAAAACTACAATTCAGATAATTATGCTGAAGGTGTTACATTTACCCAGAAATAAAATAAGAATGCCCAAAACTTCATCAAAAGAAACAATGAAAACATGTACTCAGCAGGAGCATCACTGAAAGCAAAGCATGTTTGCTATCCATGCTGTAATAAAACTCTGGAGTAATATAGGCTTGCTCATTCAGTGCTGTCAGCTTGACATCATTAAAAAAAAATAAGAATCCTGCTCTGCTACGTAACTTCTACGTTAAAAGAATTGAAAAACTCTAATTGCAATATGCAAAATTTCCAGTTATTCCAGATGTCCATTTTATCAGACTGAGTCATCTTACTAATAGTACCGGTAGTTTAGAGTGATAACTATATGTAGCACGTTTTATGAGGGTTGAAAGCACTTCACATCATAACAGTCCTGCAAGTGGTTATAATAGTTATCATTTATATCATTCATATATCTCTTTATATGGGTGAGTGCTGTTGCACTTAGGTCCTGCTTGCAGGCTTCTCATTGGCATCTGGTTGGCCACTGTCAGCACAGGATGCTGGATTAGATGGGTCTGGCCTTTAATTTAATCTAGCAGGGCTCATTTTATATTGTTTAAAGCATATCAGCTCAGCAATAACTACAATAACATTGCAAGGTAGGCCAATATTATTCTCTTAATGCAGGGGGATCAAAGAGGTACTGGGCTGTTTCGGATATAATGCTGAACTATAATTTAATGTTCCAGTCATGAGCCTAGGCAAGCCTTGGCTCATGTGCTTCCCTTCTCCCTCTCTGGTGCAGCTATCCCTTGTTTTAGATTAATCACAGCTTGCTGTGTCATTGAACCCAACAAACTTAACTATAATTCATAAGATAAATTGTTTTTAAATTTTTTTAAATTGTGTTTTTAAATTTTTTTGTGTGTTTTAAAATTTGTATATTTGTTTTTAATGTTTTTAATTGCTGTAAACTGCCCAGAGAGCTTCAGCTATGGGGCAGTATATAAATAAATAAATAAGAAGAACCTGCTGGATCAGGCCAATGGCCCATCTAATCCACCATCCTGTTCATACAGTGGCCAACCAGATGCCCAAGGGAGGACTGCAAGGAGGACCTGAGTGCAAGTTGCAACAAGCCAACTTCATACCATAGTTTAATTCAGTCTTTCCTGGCTTGGTGCCCTCCAGATGTTTTGGACTAGAACTCCCATCATCCTTGACCATTGCCATACTTGCTGGGGCTGATAGGGGCTGGAGCCCTACAACATCTGGAGGGCACCAGGTTGAGGTAGACTGATTTTAAAAGTTGGCCTGTTTCAACAAACCATAGGTAAGGTTAACTACAGGGGGGTTGGGGATTGGTTCAGAGTGTAGTGTATTGGCCCTCCAGACTTGCCATACCAGGAACTGCAGAGTCAGCCCCAGGCTGTGGCAGTTTCAGTTCCAGGCCTGCCTTACAAGTAGCACCATGCTGTGGGCCTTGTTCTCTGTATATAATTAGTTATAGTAAAGTTCTTGTTACTTTTCACAGACATCATGCTAAACTGTGATTAATCTAAAATAGAAGAGGAAGCTTCCAGTCTCTTCCTCATGGCTATGCCATTGAGGAGAGTACAAACCATGGTTTGACATAATGTGTGTGTACAAGGCCAGTGGTTTGTGTGAGGCTGTCTATCCCAACTCATACCGGCAGTGAGATTTGAAGCAGGAGGACTTTCTGGCCATCTGTTCACATTTATAAAAATAGACTACCCCCCCCAATTCTCTGTGGCATTATTCTTAACCCTTAAGATATTCTTCAACAACTATCTCGGGGAGGGGGGATCATTAATGCCAGAGGGTAGTTTGTTACTTCCCCCCCCTCTTTTTTCATCATTTTGTCATCATACTGAGGAACTTCCCAGGGAGAATTACCATGTGGGAATACATTGCCAGAGAGTTCCCTTGTACATTTCAAAATGGAATGTACTCAGAAGCAGAAGTGATGCACTTTGACACTTCCGTCCTGTCACTTCAGTTCGTTTTGCAAAGTACATGGTGAATCACAGAGACTCTCAGAATTGCCCTCTTTTCTTCATCCTTTATTAGATCATTTAATTTTAGGATTGTTTTTCACTCAAGATCTATCCTACTGATATTTTTGTTGAATTTGGTTTGCTGGAACAGAATATGGAAGGAGTGAAAACAAACAAATAGCACTTAGATCCTCATTTTTACTGCAGACATGTTCAGCTTAAATTAAGGCACATCCTGCCATCTAGTGATGAAAACAAAATTATACCAGCCAGATGTGGGTGTGACTAAAACACCTATTTAGAAGAAATTTAGAAAACAACATCAAGTAACTGCAAATGATGCTGAAGACTCCATGCTGTTTCACTTGGTGTGACAGAACTGTGTTAAGAAATATGGAAAAAAGAATAATTCATTTAAAAGTGTCAGGCTTCCTGGGTCTTAAAATTAACCTTATCTATAGAAGCAAAGCAACTTTACTGGTTTCAGCATTAATAGTCTAATACAGCTCTTCATACTGATTATTTGCAGATTTCTCCAGACAGACAGCATTGCATTTTGGCTGAGAAATTTTCATATATACTGGTACCATATCAAGGAGCAGTACTTGGAAAAGTTACTTTTTGAACTACAACTCCCAACAGCCCAATCCAGTGGCCATGCTGGCTGGGGCTGATGGGAGTTGTAGTTTAAAAAAGTAACTTTTCCAAGCTCTGGTCCGAGGTAGCAATAATTTTGGTACAGAATTCTACCTTACCCCCCACCAATTATTCAAATCAAGTGTATCACACCACAATAGCATGGATGAGTTTTAGAAATGAAACCAAGTGTGATGTGGAGCACCAAAGCTGTTCCACTATCCAGAGAAATACATAGAGGCATCCACATGCACAATGAGGATCCTGTTCTTCTATTCCCCCCACCCCTTGTGCCACATTGCAAGGTGCTTTTGGGGGAAATGGGATATGTTTTGTATCCAACACCTCATTGCTAAACAAGTTGGCCAGGTCTCATATCCAGTAATGTGCAACTAGAAGCACATGACATCAACAAGTTCTGGAATGGTATATCTCAGAACAATTCGTAAGTCGGCCCATTTAATCTCATCGTGATGTTGCACCAGTAGGGGGAACCTTTGCACTTTTATCCTCAGCACTCTGATAACTGAAAGACTGCAAGGCAGTGTTCCTTAAGCTATAGCAGCCTTTGCCAGCCTGGTGCCCTCCAGATGTTGTGAACACTGAGATATGAACTATAGAGATTCAGCAGGCTGGCATCCGCTGTTACTGTTTATACATTTATTTTTTTTAAATGGTTTCAGGTGCATTAAAATCCAGGAGGAGCACTAGGGTTGCATACCTTTTCTCTAAGGTCCCATCTGCATTACATATTTAAAGCAGTACCATACCACTTTTAACAGTCATGGCTTCCTTCAAAGAATCCTGGGAACTGTGGTTTGGTAAGGGTGCTGACAGTTGTTATTCCCCTCATAGAGCTACAATTGCCGGAGTGATTAACAATCAATCCCTCTTCTCAGGGAACTCTGGGAATTGATACTGCTTTAAATTTATAGTGCAGATGGAGCCTAAGACATATATATCACAATACAGTAGGGGCCCACTCATATGGTGGGTTACATTCCAGACCTTCGCCTAAAAGCGAAACCCGCCAAAAAGCAGAACTCTGTCAATAAAATGATGCCTGACACCCAAAAAACGCTGTAAAAGTGGAACAGGCACCGTATGAGTGGTGCCTTACTCTAACTGAAAGCCGCTGTATTAGCAGAACGCCGATGTATAGGCATTATGCCTTGATGTACTTTCAGATTGTGATGTTATGCCCACTACTTATCTATAAAATCACTGGAGAACAAGTACAAATCAAGTCATTCGGTTTGGTCTACTATGAAGTTCTAAAATCCACTAACACAGAACATTTCATGTTGCTACATGTTATTTGGAGAAATAATTTTCCCTTAGGTATGTATCTTTTCATATTGTTGGCAGCACTACGTTGCTGGGTAATAAAATATAATCAAACCCAGTTATTATCCCATCATTTAGAGCCCATGTGGCTCAGCTTGGATTGGGTTCTGCCTTGTTCTCTTTCGTCTCCAGTGAAGAAGAACTGAACCTCATATTGATTCCATTATTCATACTGCTCAGGTTAGATAATTACCTAATATCTTAAGTTTACAATCCTATGAATACATATATGAGAATAAGTCCCATTTAACTCTGTAAGACTTACTTCCAAGTAAACCTGTATGGTCTGTGCTGTTAGGATTTCTGTTTTCATCAGGGGTTGTTCCATACAGTATAACTAAATGGGCTCCAACAACCATATCTCTCAATACCTCTGGAACTACTTCTTATAGCAAAGCAATCCCACTGTTGCAGTCTTCCATTCTGAAAATGGTACCAAGTAGCATACAAGTAACATTCAAGAAAGAAACAAAGCATCCTATCTCTCAGCTGCTTTATGTGTAGGCCAAAATGCCATTTTTGCAACAGGCCTGCACAATTTTTGCGTGTTTATTTCCCCAGTTCTGGAAAGCCTTGCACATTCAAACATGACAGCTTGCTGGTCATGCACAGGATTTTGGATCTTCAAGTGAGCTATTGGTTTAGCAAGAGTCTAGCTCACAGAGAAAGTTTAGCAGCTGAAGACTCTGCCCCTTCCTGTTTGTCAGCCAGATCCTGATCCAAGGCAAGCTAGCCAGATAGCTAGTGGACCCGAAGCTCATGCCTGGCTCACCACCTCCTTTGCCCCTGTAGCATAAGCAAGTGGGGTCTGAAAGTTATCCGAGAACCCAGGCAGCTAGCACGGAGACCTCCAGGTCTGCAGTTGTACTGTTTGGATCCAAAGACACTGGCCACATACACACCATACATTTAAAGCACCATTATTCTACTTTACTAAGTCATGGGTTCCCTCAAAGAATCCTGGGAACTGTAGCTTGTTAAGGGTGCTGAGAGTTAGAAAACTACTTCACAGAGCTACAATTCCCAGAGTAGGGAACTCTGGAAATTGTCGCTCTGTGAGGGGTATGGGGATCTCCTAACAACTCTCAGCATCCTTAACAAACTAGTTGCCAGTATTCTTTGATACAACCATGCATTAAATGT
Source organism: Rhineura floridana (assembly GCF_030035675.1). Lineage (NCBI taxonomy): Eukaryota > Metazoa > Chordata > Lepidosauria > Squamata > Rhineuridae > Rhineura > Rhineura floridana. Next base: position 57,124,667 of record NC_084483.1, read on the forward strand.
TAAGATGCAGATGTGGCCTTTGAGTGAACAGTGGATTTCTCGGGGTTTCTGGCAGTGCTGGGATTTGCTGGGGACGGGTGTCCTGCTCCCCTTTTCTGAAGATATCTCATGTTCCAGGTCTGGTTAGCTCTGAACCTTGACAGTGAGCCACTAAGCTAGACACGGCCTAATAGGGGCTCTGTGAAATTCCTGGTTTTGCTGTCTGACTAGGATTCCAAACATAGAAGGGCTGTCAAGCACCTGGCAGGTCTCAGAGTGTAGCTGATAGCAGGGCCGGCATCAGAAGTCAGCATCACTAGGCACCCTTTGAGGCCCATGAAATGGGATGGGGCCCACTGCCAGTCCCTGGTGCTCCCTACTTTTTTTTCTCTTTTTCTTTTGTTGCCTGCTCATGATCTGCCCTTTTCAAGTGAGCAACCCTCAGTGACAGGAGTGAGAAAAAGGAGCATAAGTCTCCTTGCCCTTTGTCTTCTTCCTCTGTGAAGTGCAACGGATTGGGTCCAGAGGGATAGGCTAGGAAGAAGCAGTGGCAACAGTTGTGGTGGTAAGGAGGAGGGGGAGACTCCTGAGACCAACTTGCTCAAGGGCCCCTCAGAACCTGGAATTGGCACAACCTGATGGGCCTCATATAGCTTGGTGGAACACAATTATTTTACTGGTTGGAATGTGTATATTTGACCCCATATTTACAATATTCATTTAATTACAGATTTTAACTATTGCTCCCAATGAGCTCAATAATAATAATAATTAATAATAATTTTAAAATCTTTCTCTTCTACACCAGGAAATGTAAATCACATAGGTAAAATAAAAATAAATATAAACTTGGCTTTTGGGGAATAGGTTGAATATTTAATCTCTGTTAAATAATATAATTATGCTTGGTAAATATTTTCAGAATTCATGTAAAATGTATAATAAAATTCACAAATATATTTTATTAATTAGTTGTTTAAAATAAATATTATCTTTAGAATGCAAAATGTGTGACTCTTCGTACGTGAATAATTAGTTTTTTAATATATGATTGAACCATGAATATTTACAGAGAGATGCTATTTTGGAAACGTAAAAACCTGTCAGCTATCAAGGAAAAACTGTTCAAAATGCCTCAGGAATGTGGGGGCTGCTACTGGACTCATAGCAACTCACAGAGGGTTGTGTGCCATTTGTGAGCACTGAGATCTGCATGCGTGCCACTTAGAGCACTCATCAATGTGGCCTGCAACTGGCACCCTGATGCTTATTGTGATAGCATACTTGCCTCCGTTACTCATAATGGAGCACCATGTGCTGTGATGCTGCACTGCTGTAGGTGCAGGGGCACCCAGTCATAAGCACTTATATACTGGCATAGCAAATCTTAGACTCGAGCTGTTAGAGGTTAAGTGATTTGCCAAAGGCAGTGGAGAAGATTATCAGAGTTGGGCTTTATTTTAAATACCATCTCATGATTCCCACATGGGAGTTTTTAACATAGATTTTCCCCTATTAAAATCAAAGTAAAGTTCTGTTTTAGAATCAACAGCAGAAAAAAAGCCTTGGGCCTTCCATGGTCTTTGAAATAAATGAGAGTTTTCTGAAGCAACAAAAATAACAGACACAGCTGCTATTGCATCCAGCTTATCATTAAGCATTTTATGGCCTGCTTCATTATGCGACATTGGCTCTGTTCTCATGAAAGCCTCCTTGCCAGTCCATCAGTCTGAATGAAGAGTAGGAAAAGTATTGATCTCTGCAGGAAACACTAGCTTCTGTCATAAACAATAACACTTTACTCAGTGATGGCAGTTTTCTGGTGTGGTTTGCACTGATTTAAAATATACTGAGTACAATGTCTTCAGTTTAACTGGTTTTGTCCCACAGCTGATTTTTAGTTTGTGTCACCATACTGATATGTTTGTATCTTTTTAAAAAAATTAAAACAAGCTTCTGGTTTAAACCTCTCTCCAGACACAGAGTTAAGAATATATATAATTTTTATAAAGTCCAGCAAGCCAACTCGATGTTAACTGTCATGGTCTGAAGCTTTACCAGTGCCCTCTTCAGGTGTTTTTTGACAAACATATTGCATGAGATAGTATGTAACTTTTTGAGAAATGTCTTCGCACAAGCTTTCATAAACCTTTATTCTGTCTTTAGAATTTGGAATGATGGGAGATCATACAATTAAAAGTCAGCGACCTCGATCTGTTCATGAGAAAAGGGTCCCCCAGGAACAAGCTGATGCTGCTAAATTTATGGCACAAACTGGTAATACATTAGTTACATTTTTCTACTTATTGTGTTTAATTTTAGCAAAGCCACTGCATGTCTCCATAATCTTTTGCTGCATATTTGTCAGTTTTCTAAGCTGATACTTTTTTAAAGCCATTTCTTCTTATTATTTTTACCACCAGTTAAAGTCCATAAATAAAGTAGCTGAGGATTAGACAGATTGTATAAAAATACACATTATCAACTGCTAATACTGTTAATTTGTCATTCTTTAAACAAAATATTTCTTTTAATATATAATAATAATAATAATCTTGAATATAAACTTTTAAAGAAAACCACATGAAAAGACCCACACAACTGTTTAGAAGGAAATTAAATACAGCATATATTAAATACACATAACAGTTGTTTCAAAAATAGATGTCAAGGAAGAAAATAAGATATTCAGAATTTCTGAAGATAACTAATAGAGTAGTACCAAGCTGGCAGTCCCAGGGCCAAATCTGGTGCTCCGAGAAGTGCCATTTCTCCCCTCGCCCCTGTCAGTTGCCAGTTAGCAGGCAATATAATAATGAGGAACTGGTGTCTATAGCAATGAGACTGGCTGGCAGTTCTCTTGGGTGGGAGAGGAGTTGGCCCATTACCCTCTATTCTCCTCGGAGTTACTGAACAGTTACTGAATGGGGAAACAGAACACCAGAAGTCTAACCTCTGCCTTCTTAATGGATCAGGTACATTAATAACTAAGAGAAAACATGCATTCATTTGGCATATAATATTTAGTGGAACATAAGATGTTCTGTTTTCTAAATGTTTTTTGCTGCTAAATTCAACTACCCATAAACAACCTACTAAAGAAAGATAAAAGAATCACAGTGTTCAATTTCTAAGACATGTTTTTAAATTAGCTCCTTTAATAAGACCCAGATTGTCCATTTTTGTTGACTTGGAAAAATCTACACTTACTGTACAAACATATATATGTTTACTCAAAAGTAAACATACATTGGATTGAACAAAAGTATCACTGCCTTATTCCCAGGGAAGTGTGCATAGGATTAGTCACATATTAGAAAGACACATGCGCTGCTAATGTAGATTGGATTAAAATGTTCATCTGACTGTGCATTTGCACTATGATGTGCGTTTGGGTGCTAGACATTCAGTGCAGCTCTCGTTAGCACTACAAAGTGTATATGAGACAGTACTTACCCAGTGTGTTGCAATGCAATGAGAATGTGCACCGCATATCATTGTCCTGCACTGTGCATCCATTGTTGCAGATGACTATATCTGCATTAAGGCCCAGTAAGTTTACTAAATCAGATAGAGCACTTGAAAAGTAGCTAGTGAATCAGATCAAATACACCAACACAATATCATAAAGAATTATACACCCTGACCATTAAATGTCAATATTTACCAATAGCAATTACACTATAGAAATTAAAAGACTACTGCCATTTTCAGGAAGCTCAGTGCCATTTTCCGTTTAAATGAGGATTCCTCTCCAAAAGCATTGCTCAATCTAGGATTATAGTTGTCAGACTACTTCTTCCACAATATATACATTGAAGTCGGATTATTCAGAATTAAAGTGCAGCTATTAGCTGACCTGTTTATTTAACATTTTAAGGCCACAAGCATCCAACCACTTACTCCATGGTATTCCATGAAATAAGTGAATGAATGACAGAGTAAATTGTATGAAGAATTTAGTTAAGGAATAGATTCTATCAGTTATGACATGTTTTGTAACATTTATCAAAACCCAACATCTTAAAATTGAGTCCTTGTTATGTAAGGAAGAGGTGAGTCCTCATAAGCATTTATCCTATAGCCAATGTGTGCTAGTAGGCCATATGACAACCATATCTACTTTCTCCTCAATACCCTTTGCTAGGTAATTGCCTGATATTATCAGTGGTCCCTTTTATCTGAATATGCAGAGTGACTGATGATAGAAGTTTTACAAGTTCAGGTTTTCAGGTGATACCTTACAGTTTTCACCCAAATAACACAATGTCTGAACTCACCATCTGTTGTTTACGATGTAATGGCACACTGTGTTTCCTGAAACATCTTGTTCTGTACAAGATATTTAAACCAACCAACCAACCTCCTGTCTGACTTTTTCAAGCACAGTGCTTATAGACCCACATTAGGACAATAAGAAATGAACTACAATTTAATCATGATGCAACCTTACTTTCATAAGTATAGGTAAAACACACTGCATTTCTCATAGAATAGGCACATTCAAAACATTCTAGTAAAATTCAGCAAAAGACTCTTATCGCGAACATTACAATCTGAAAAACATCACATCTAAGGCTTCCTTACAGAGTGGAAGCTGCTTCAGTGTGGTACTGATGTGGCCATGTGGGCAGGGCTGACTATTTGCATTTTCCCTGTGGAACTGGCATCCTCTCTCACATTGACATACCAATTCCATGGAAAAGACCCATGTGAACAGCCCCACAAAAGCAGTTCTGCACCATTTACACATATACCCATGCAGTAAGGTATAATATCAGTTTGAAACAGCTCCCACACTTTATGGCATGTCTGTGAAGAGAGCTTAATTGGACATGGGAATTGGAGGCTGTGAGCTGATGCCACATCACAAACTTCTGATATAAATTACTCTCACACTCAAAAGAGGCATTCTTAAAGGGGATCCCTGAATCATGCTTTAGGACTTTACAGCCCACTTACCAGAGCTGGGAAATATTAGTATGGTCCATCCAAAGTTAAACATTGTTAAGTCCCATTGGTTTTAATGGGAGAGTTAAATATATGCTTTAAAATCTTTGCTGTAAGTGTTTCACTTTGGATAGATCAGTGCCCCATCTACAGCTGTAAATTATACATAAATTTCCAAAAGATCTTTAGTCACATATATCTTTTCCAGGACCACCAGCCTTTATTGATAATTCAAGCAGGTTTATGATATCCGCTTCTTATAACCCATGTGCTTTTAGTCTGCTTCTTAGTTCCAAAGAATTACCATAGAACTGTGCTATAGTCTGCTGTAGCTCTTCTTGTGTATGCAGTTTGCTTGAGCATATACTTCAATGCACTTACTTTGGTCCATAGAAAATTGTGTTATAAATGCACTCTCTCTTCATTGTAAAAATATGAAGAGGTGATTATGGGGGTAACAGGAAGAGGACATGAATGTTAAATTTCCTCCAGCTTATTTTCCCAAAACCTGGCTTGAAAACATGTGTCTGCTTTTTCAAACAGAACCTACTTTTTTAATATTGAGGGAAAAATGACCCAGTTTGCATGTAACACTAAACCAAACTGTGGCTTGGTAAGAATAAGCATATGTATGGGTCCCTAGAATTAAAATCATGACCCTGGTCCTGCAGCATTACCTGGAGCTAAGCATGATATGAACCCAGACTCATGGATTGACTCACTCCTCTCACAAACCATGAGCTGTCACCAAGATTTTCTTTGGTTTACTGCTTGTGGTTTGTTTGGAGAAGACAAACCATGAGCCTGGGTTTGCATGCACCACTAAGCCAAACCATAGCTTAGTTCTTGGTAGTGCAGCAGCAGGACCAGGGGAGGAGTGAAATGGCTGTGATTTTTGCTCTGGGTCCCCAGATGCTTGCTTATTCTTACCAAGCCATAATTTGGCTTAGTGTTACATATGAATTAGGCCATTGTGTAGTTTGCATACTGTAAGATAATTTATTTTACAAAATATTGTGCTCTTTTTTTCAACATAGTTACTAATATCCATCTCTTCTTTTTTCATATTGATTTTCTTTTTGTACTGATCATTGCTTATGTGGTTCACTGTGCAGCTTTTCTTTTTCTTGGTTGTATTAATATGTATCTCCTTCAGTAGAATCATTAGGATCTTCTAACATGCATCGTAGATTGACCTGTACACACTCAGAACTTAATAAGCCTGATAAATAGAGTTTTGGAAAAGGCATTCATTTGTTTATGTGACTCAAAATTATTTCTCATTTACTTTCTTTTATGTACTGACAAATTAATAAAAGAGTCTAGAAAATAAAATCCTGGTTATGTGTCATGTCATACAGTTATTTATGAGATATGGTCAAAATTGTTCAGAATAATGCATTTGTTCCCATTCAACCCATACTTGCCCCATCCAAAATTCCAGAGATATTACTGAAATTGAGGAGGGGAAAGAGTGTGTGTGCTTGGAATGGTGGTTTTGGTGTGACTGATAGCAGGCAATGCAAGATGTACAAATATTTTGTGGGTAAAATTATGCTACATTCATGCACCTATTTAGTTTACCCCAACACCACAGTCTAGAGAACTTTCCTCTGATGCACACACAGAGCTTTTGGACGTACAGATTGACCCCTTCGCTTCAGTGGAACATGGAGGGCCAGTTCTGTGCATGTATTCTTTGTCCCCTCTGTTGAAAAGAATAGAGAAATGCTTGTGGAATACATGTAAACTGTGAGACAAACATATATAAGAAGATATAAAGACAAGATAACATGATCTTTGCTCATGCAGAGTTGTGGATTGATTTTGGGTCATTCTGAAACAGTCATCATCTTGCATCTCCATGCCTCCTATTTCCCTTTCAACGAATGATCAGCAGGATTGAGGTGGGTGAGAAACATGTTAGTTCATGACTAAACTAGGAAGCTGAGTGCATGGTGATGGAAGAAGATGATGACTTTATCGTATGTCAAAGCAAGCACATAGCTTACTGCAAGCAGGACATCATGCACATTGGTCCTAAAAGGACATAACCACAGCAAGACTGTCTGTTTTTCTCCAACCATACATTATGCTTTCCTCCAAATTGTCCTGTCTTTAGGTGTAATGGATTATAGAATTATAATTCAGGTAAGTGTTACATGGATTCATGAGTTACCCCAGTCAATGCGTTATGTTTTTGCTACCTTTTAAAATTAATTTTACTATTTATTTGTAGCCTAATTCATTCTCAATGCTTTGGGAAAGTAACAAGGCTTTTAGGACTAAACCCATAACAAAATAAAATCATACTAATAGTACCTCCTCATTTACTACAAGCCATTAAATGAGAACTCAGAAGCCCCTGGCCAACTCCTACATGCATAAGGAGCTCCCTGCAAGTAAGGAAGCAAAGGGAATGCAAAGTCCTTGTGAGTGGGAGCTTCACATACATACTGTCAGAGTTTGGAAAAGTTACTTTTTTGAACTACAACTCCCATCAGCTCAATCCAGTGGCCATGCTGTCTGGGGCTGATGGGAGTTGTAGTTCAAAAAAGTAACTTTTCCAAGCTCTGCATACTGTTCCCAGATCCTCAAAGATCTGGGAACAACACCTCACATTCTTTTTAGTGAGTAATCAACATGAAGTATAGGTAGTAGTTCAGTCTATAGAAAATGTTGTTGATAATAGAATTACACAAGTATTCACTTGTGATATGCATGCTTAAGCTGCAAACAATTCTACAAAAATCCCTACACATAGATTCATCAGTAGGGTAAGCAGATACAAAGGAAGACAAAGCTCCAGTGCATTTAATATTTGTGAGTAGGGATGATTCAGTTTTCAGAACAATACAGAAACCAAAACACAACAATTTTTCAAAATTCACACTTTGAATTTTGAAATGTAGTTCTCCAGCAAACTAATGTATACAAAAATGGGTATACTATGGTAAAATATGCACAACGTTAAAATTCATTATATTAGTGGGAATTGCTTTGCAAAAGTATGTATACTAGGCAAAATGTGCTGGTGAGTTCTCATGATTTTTTTTAAAAAAATCGCTAACTGATGCAGAAATGTGGAGAACTGAATTTACGAATGGAAAAAATGAGAAACTAAGAGAAACCAAAATGGACGCATTCACCCATCCGTACTTGTGAGGGAGGAAACTGTGGAACAGGTGAAGCTTGTTATGCAGGGCCTTGAGCATTGTCCTCCTTTGCCTTTCAGGCTACCTGTTCATCAGTGCTTTTCACTACCAATAATTGAAAAATCCACTACCCAGTCATGTTACTTGTGTTCTCCCTTTTGACAATTAAATTGCAGAACCCACCCCATGCTGAAAATGAACGTTTCAAGAATATGAATATATTATTATTGAATACTTAAGTAAGTAAGCAATACTTACTTGTAATGCTAATTTACATAACGAGGAACAAACTGAGCACAGCTTTGACTATTGGTACTATTTGGCCTTTCTTTTAAATCACCTTGACAAGGGCAAAAACAAGTGTAGGAGTGTAGGAAATTAACTAAAAGGCCTTATAAAGAATAGGAATGTAGAAGATTGTACTGCAGCAAAGCAGAGTGTTGAATCCAGAGAAAGTTATTAATGGTTTAGTCCCATTGAAATAAATGGGAAAAGTTTGTCATGAATAACTTGTCATGACTAACTTAAATTCCATTGAGTTCAATTGATGGCTCTTGCTTTTAACAAAGAGATAAGATATGTCCAAAGGATGGCTTAAGTCCGTGCACTCAAAGCATGCAATTTCACAGAGAATGTAGGGAAGGACTATAGTTCAGTGGGAGAGCATCCGTTTCACATGCAAAAGATGCCAGGTTCAATCCCCAGTGTTTATAAGTAGGGCTGAGAAAGACCTTAGTCTGAACCCGAGAGACTCACTGCCAGTCAACATGGAACTGTACTAAGGTAGATGGACCAATGGATCTGACTCAGGGTAAGGCAGCTTCTTATGAAAATAGCGACACACTTCTGCACTTGTAAACTGTCATACTCATTGCACGGCACCCCACCCAACTATTACATATTGCAGAAGGCTCTAAGCCTATTTCATATTATTTTATATCTCAGTATCTGAAGCAGTATGTGTCATTAAGCTGACCGTAGTTGTATCCTTAAAAAAAGTAAGAATGAGAATGTTCAATAGACAACATTTAGTCTCACAAAGGATTCATGCTGTGCAATCCTAGGTTTGATCAGAAGTAAGTCCCACTGTGTCTAATGCGAGTCATTCCCTAGGAAGCGTGTTTAGGATTGCAGCCTTCATTGTACTTACAGATAGAGTAGTAAACATATTCAGCAAGTGTTAGTTTCTAACAAGGCAGTTCTACAAGGGTGCAGGGAAAACAGTGCACTAGCATTTTGTGTTTAGACAATCAGGAAAGAATGAATTGGTCACATGAATTGGAAGTACTGCCAGGGGAGGGGGGCCATAATTCTCCTATACACAAGTTTTTCAAAACCTAAAAAATGAACCAGGCTGCAACATAAGAAATGCAAGGTTCTACACTAGAAGATGCCTTCATCATCATCATCCTATGAAGTAGCAAACCTTAAAATATACCTTTAAAAATGTTCCCCGTGATTGATTAAAATATCCAAAGGTGACAGAATCTAACCAATGCATTAACAATGAAGAGAATTACCAAAACAAAACCCCACAAACAATACACAAAACACAACCACCACCAAATATATTAAAAGGTAAATATATCTTTGATAAAATTGCAAACTCCTTAGAAATATTTTTTAGGTGGCAACACATTGTAATGGATGAACATAATAACCAAGTGGTTATTATGACTCAACTCCCTATATGACACAACTCACACTGGCAAATGTAATATGTTTAAAGCATCAAAAAGTGGATCAACTTCCATAATTTTACCATTCTCTCCCCACCCCCAGACAGTCTGCTAAAGAAATAATAAGAACTAGTAAAATCCCATCATTGTAACAGGGATGGTGTATGTGCACTGACTGTACATTTAAAGTACTATGATACCACTTTAAACAGTCATGGCTTCCCCAAAGAATCCTGGGAACTGTGGTAAGGGTGCTGAGAGTTGTTAGGAGACTCCTATTCCCCTCACAGGGCTATAGTTGCCAGCATTCTCTGGGAAGAGGGATTGACTGTTAAACCACTCAGGGAATTGTAGCTGTATGAGGGGAACAAGGGTCTCCTAACAACTTTCAGCTACCTGAACAAGGTACAGTTCCCAAGATGCTTTGGGGGAAGCCATGATTGTTTAAAATGGTATGCTACTGCAGATGGGGCTGAAGATTTGGACATTACAAAGACCTTCAGGATCCTCTACACATACACATATCCCATGGGATCCCATATAAGTGTGTGTCAGAGTACCTGGTGTCAGGATTAGTAGATCAGTTTGGCTCACTCCTCAAACATTTTCATCAAGACACAGTGCTTTACATTTTCCCATAGGTATAAATTACAAACTTTCACTTTATATAAAAGAAGGAAAAGGAGAACTCTTGATAATTCACACTACACTCCATCTGTCCTTAGCCTCTCTCTTCATTTTATGTAGAGAATAGGCCTGCTATATCTCACTTATAGTGAGAGTGAGGAGTCCTAGATGACATTATGTGTTGACATATTGTAGTGAACGCAATCAACACCCTCCCCTCATAATACTGCAGAAGCAGAAAAAGGAAGAAACAATTTCCTTTTTCCATCGTTCTGTAGAATATGGAAAGTGAGCCTTTTGTAACAGAATCTCCAAGTAACATTGAACTTCTTTATTCCAGTGTTTCGCTAGTGGTTTGTGTAACTGTAAGAAGAAACCATTATTTGTTATTTATGAAACACAGGCTGGATTAAGAAGTTTAATCTTTTAAACATTTGGGGCTTTTCTCAATAGAAAAAAATAGACTGAAAGAAGAAACATACATTACATACTTCAAGTAAAAAAAAATGATTTTTTTACTGTCATCACCCCACTTTCATTTTGATGTGATAATTACAGTTCAGGTACATTCATTTGTTCTTCTGTCATTTAAAATAGATTTCTCTGTTGTTGCAGGGTCCAGAGAGCAGTGTAGTTTCTAGAACAGTGAAAGGCAGTGGATTAAAATTGTAAATCCTGATAAAACTAGATCCAAGTGTGTATGTTTTTAGTGCCACATATTATATGATTTTTACCTTTTTGACAGTTTATTTTCTGTTTCACTGCATATTTTTCCATAGGTGCTTTATTTCAGTGATCTTTTATTTTAAATATATAGCATCATCATCATTATTTTCTATATGATACTTGCATGCCATCAATTATTTTACTACAAATCTATATTACTACTCATTGCGGTATTCATGTTTGTTTATTGTCTTGGATACAGGTGAATCTGGTGTTGAAGAGTGGGCCCAGTGGAGTACATGTTCAGTTACTTGTGGTCAAGGGTCGCAGGTGCGAACCAGAACTTGTGTATCACCTTACGGGACACACTGCAGCGGCCCTTTAAGAGAATCAAGGGTTTGCAATAACACTGCCCTCTGTCCAGGTAGTGTTAGCAGCCAATAAATGAAATTGTGGATGTTATTGAACTGTTTAATGCTAAGCACTTGAAACGCTACTATTTAAAGATGTGGCTTGCTCATAGGCACTTTAATTAGGACAAGTGAGTGGAAGTATTAGTCATCTGTTAAATCTTTATTGTGTGTTCTTGCTTCTGGAACTGTTGGTGAACTGTAAGAGGGTTCCAGCAATTTTAAGCAAAAGCCTCCCATATCACTCTTTGTCATACTTTGGATAATAGCCCCATAATATGTTTTTATATCTTATTGGTTTACAAGACCACATGGTTAATCTGAAGCTGAGATGATTAAATATGACAAAGACTGCTGGGCAATGAAAGTTTCTTGCCTTGCCTCTGTTTTGTATTGAGATGTCAAAAAAAAAATTTTTACATCCTTATTATAAGCAGTGGCATGACATTGTAGAACTACAACATCCTAGGGTTCCCCCCCCCTTTGTGTAAGATAGTGATTGGTTCAGGACAATCACTCTGAATCTCTCACCTCTGAATTAATTTTGGGTAGCAATGATAATGTAAACAAAGCTTGGCCAAAGGCCCGTTCACACCACCAGTCAGGGCACAGAAGCCACCATGGGTCAAAGTTAGCCTCTGCTAGCTCCAACTTCTGGAAACAAGCAGGTTGTGTGAAACCCTTTGCCCCATGCTATGACACTAGAGAGTTTGGTGGAGTGAGGGGAAGATGCTGCCACTTTTCTCTATTTTGGGGTGGATGGGATTTATTTATAGCATTTGCAAGCTGCCATAAAACAGAGTTCTCAAGGCAACTTATAGCTGGCACCTCATTTCCCCCCTCTTAACATTATTCCTCCCCCCTCAAAAAAACCACACACATCTGCATGTACACATGCATGGGGTTTCCACTGGTGAGTTGTTCAATAGTTATTACACTTCCACTTTAAACAGTGCAGTCCTATATGTGCCTGCTCAAAAATAAGCACTGAGTTCAGTGGGATTTATCCTCAGGTAAGTGTGCAGTGGATTGCACCCTAAAAGGAATAGATAATACTTTTTAATGAATTCTTCATGATATTACCTCTGGGAACATCACATAGTAATGTCTGCTAGCATTTCTTTCCCCAGGAAGAAGTCTGAGGGAATCCAGAGACTCATTCTCTAGACATACATAGACATAGACATATACACACCCTTTCTATTCAGCTCCAGCACAGCATATGAGAATGACAAAATCTGTACACGTAAACAGTTAGTTGGTACAAATGTAACACTGACTCCTTCCTTAACATGGTTAAGAAATGGGGAGCTGGTATAGGGATTGTGTCTTCTTTCTCTCATCTCTTCCCCTCTCAGGGGCAGATTTCCCCTTCTCTGTCACCATGTTTAAGGGAAATGTTGGCACCAGCCTTAACCACAGTTAATGCTGACCAGGGTCTGGATTTCACCATGATCTGAAACTGCTGTATAATATTGGGCTCAGATCCTGGTTAAGCAGGAGCTTTTGTTACAGTTAACTGCAGTTATGTGGGTGGAGGAACACGATCATGAGACAGCAGGTTAAGGGGGAAAGGAGGAACCATGTGGTCCTAACACTGGCTCCTGATCTCTTAATTATTACACTCCAAAGGAAAACATGCCTGAAACTGAACATAAAATTCTATACTGAAGTGAAAGGCATTAGTTAAAACTGAATATATTATCTAAGTAAGCAATTAGCTTTCATAAGAATGTCTATCCATAGCTGCTAGTATTACTTAGGGATGTGTCCCATATGCCTGCACATATATCACTGAATCAGAAATCTGGTGTAAGGGAAAATAAATCCTAAGAACTTCAATTTTCATTTTTAGTGTTGCTATTTGTAGAGTAAGATTTAAATGTATATAAATAGCAATTAACCACTAAGGGCTCAAAAATGAGAGGAGGTTTGGGGATTCACAGTAAGAGAATAGTAAGAAAATAGTGCAGTTTTTACTTAATACCACGTTCCCTTTCTGTATAACATACTTCATAACACAAAATGGGTATTTTCTTTGAATACAATTTGGATTCTATTTGGCCAAAGAATCTGCATACATTGTTGCAACTGAACACTTCAGATATAGTTGCAGAACAGGGTTGGACCAGCCTCTGTGGCTGCAATGGGTAGAAGAGACTATACCACTGTTTTAAATCAGAGAGACGCAGCTCTTAACAGAGCTGGTGCAACTCTTCTTGGAATTGACAAATGTCAACATATTTTGCACAGGATTCAGGAGCTTTCATCTTTAAATGTAGTTCAAGGCATAATAATTTCAGCCATTTGGTATCTGAACCAGTGCTTGATAACCAAAAGGCCTGATTGTGTCATTGAGGAAGATATATAAATACTAAACATGCATGGACATCTAGATCTCTGGTCCACCTCCATTATCTATTTTTGATGTAGTGTGTCACTGATGCATACCAATGTAGAATATAACACTCAAAGATTCCTTGGGTTTATATGCATTGGACTCTATCTGGAAACATACCAGTTATACACTACATCAAATGTCTATAGAGTAGGTGGTTCGAGGGCAGACAGGCATGGTCCTGGTGTTTCACCCCATGCTGATTCAGCATACCTTCCCATTTGATTGAAGAAGGCTAACCCTAAACCCCACTTGTCATGCTTCCTTTGAGATACTGTGTACAAAGTCCCATTGACAGCAGACAAGTAAAACTGCTCTGGACATTTAGTTAATTAACTAAAACAATTTATAAAGGAATTTAGTCTTTTCATCTCCATTGCATTTAGAGGATAACACTTTTAGTAGGTGATATCAGTAGTTATGGGTCAAATGAGACAAAAGGAAAAGACTTTCAGGGAGTGTTTGCTAGCATTTTCTTTATAGTAATTAGTATACACGCTGGACACAATCCAAAAGATTGTGGGCATGCTTAGGTTTGGGTCTCACTGGGGTGGTAAACCTCTGCCTAGACTGTACAGAGTAAACAGCGGGTGGTGGCTCACATGATTAAATATATATATTCCCTACTTAGAAAAATGACATGTCGGGGCCAGAAAACTAGGCTAAAGCCTTTCCCTGGATCTACTTTTCTCTGTGGAGAGAATGGATTTTTAATTATTATTTATATAAAGGAACGTTCATTCCTGAGCTCTCCTCTGCAATAGGAGGAAATATAGTCAACATACAGATTTGCCACCTGAATGAGAACGGAGTCATAATGTTCCATTGAAATGGTATTTGTGCTGGGAGTGCATCCATGCATGCAACTATTGATTTCAGTGGACTTAGTGTGCTTAATGTTCTCTTGATTATGCTCATTGGTTTACTAAATATGTTATCTGCATGTGAATGTATATGAATATATGTATAAAGTTTGGTGTTTATGTTTCATACTAATTTAGGAAAGCAACTGAAGCAACTCTTATCGATTAACTTATGTAAAACTGATAAATGGGTGACATTTTGTTATTTAATGCAGTAAAGTGCAACTAATTCTGAAGTGTCATGTTTCTAACTTATATAAAACCCCTATTGTCTGCTGTATGTTTGCTTGAACCATTTGCTGTTCAGAATTTTCATATTCAAAAATGGACCCAGATCAGTAACCCCAAGATGAATTTTGTCTTGTGTATGGTAAACAATCTGCAAGAGCCATTGAGCAATTGTCAGGTATAAGTGATCATTTACTGGCTCATGTCCATCCATCTGTCCACCTGATGGTAACAAATTTGTTTTGTATTTGTCACATGATTACTAAATACATGTGACATAAAACTGGCCCCATTATGGGTTAATGTAGTTGCCTTTGTTACAGTTTGTTGTTGCTGCTGCTGCTGAAGAACACTTATACCATATTCAGTGATCTATTTCAGGTCCAAGATGTCCCAATGCATCCCTGAAGCTCGCTAACAATATGGAGTCCCATTCATTTCTGTGGAAGAAGCAGATTTTATCTAAATTTCCTTTGTAAGTGTAGACCAGCTGTCCATTGGAATGAATGGAGCAGATAGCAGACAAAAGAGAGATGCATGTTCTTTGGAACACAAATAGATCTCTGGATTAGGGTCAAAGGCTGTGATTATATCCATATGTACAAATCTATAAATCCCATTGACTGCATTTGATTTTTGATTTTTTTTAAAGAATAGCATACAAGGCTACAATCATAAGCCTGGTTTGGTGATCAGTAAAACTGCAATACTCTTGCATTAATTTATATTTATGAATGGTGGAACTGCTGTTGTTATTGTTTGTATTCCTTCTGATGCTGGCCATTAATTCCACTTATAGTTTTACTATGTTTGTTTTCAACCCACTTGGTTACTCATATTCTTTTATTGTTAAAGCTTCTTTGCTTTATTACAGTACATGGAGTTTGGGAGGAGTGGTCACCTTGGAGTTTGTGCTCATTCACATGTGGTCGAGGCCAAAGAACTAGAACAAGGTCATGTATACCTCCCCAGTATGGGGGAAGATCATGTGATGGACCTGAAACACAGCATAAGCCTTGCAATATTGCTCTTTGCCCTGGTGAGCATATGTAGAATAACTGTTTGCTACTTACAAGGTTTGTTTGTTTTTCCAGTGTAGTTCCTTTGTGGTCTCCATTGTTATTTTGTGCAGTTTAAGCCTAAAATCTACAAGAAGGATGCATTACTGTAGTTTCTGGGGGCACTAATAGGACTGTTCAGAGGCAGGCAAGCAGACTTGTGCTTTCCCTGAAAAAACATTTGTACACCTTAGACCAGCCTTTCCCAACCAGTGTGCCTCCAGATGTTGTTGGACCACAACTCCCATCAGCCTCAGCCAGCATTGCCAATGGTCAGGAAAGATGGGAGTTGTGGTCCAACAACATCTGGAGGCATACTGGTGGGAAAGGCTGCCTTAGACTGTTAAAGTTGAATGCTTGGAAGTCCTCAGGGGAGTTCTCTGAGTATTCAACTCGATGCTCAAAGGGCACAAATGCTGGATGCTTCCTAGTCATCTTCCCCCAAGACAAATAAATAGCTTCCCAAGGAAGACTGGAGGGTCCCAGCAAGCCACCATTTGGCCAGAAATGATTTCCTTCTGAGAATCATGTAGTCTAGTCCATAATTCCCCAGTGGAAATAGGCATTCTGTATGTCATTTCCTGCCAGATAGGCAGCCCACTGGGAGCTCCCTTCCCCATTCACTAGCTATCACCCCATTTTCCCACTCTCCATACTTAGGTTTTTTGAGTGTCTTGAGAGAGGGGTTGGAGGTGCAACAAAATGAAATCATGGGTCTCGGTCCTGTTCATGGCATGTCAAGCAGAAGTGCTTGCAAAGTCAAGCATCACTGTTTGAATTCCTAACCCATATTTAGGGTTAGGGCTTTATTGTGCTCAGTTTCTTATCCATGAACCTGGAGATAAAAAGGATCCACAGAACTGTGCAAGTAGTTCTATGAAGGAGTCTTCAGGCTTGTGTTTTTCAAAGAGAACCTCCTCTCGTCATCCACATGGGAAACCATTTTGACATGAAGGGGACTTCGTAAAATAATTTTTGAAATGGCAGAGAGATCCATTACTCAAAGAAGAGGAAAATCAGAATCAGTTATGCCTTTAGTCTTACATTAACTAGCTCTTTGAGTCCTGATCGCTAAAGATAAAATGTATAAAAAATGCCTTAGATATATGTGCATCTAATGACCAAATGATGACTTAACAGTGGGCAAGACTCAGAGAACAAGAAACAGCTCTGCTCATGCAATCGGACTTTCCCACCTTCTTGCTGTAGCCTCTTGCATTCCCCCAAGGCAATAGTGAGGGTCCGGGGACTCTCTGGAAAGGTGTGGGAAGAGGCATGGAGAATACAGCTCAGAGAAAGACTTGGCAGAAAGAGGACCCCATTTTATACTCTAGATCCCACCCATGTTTATAGGTTGAAAAGCTGTGTTTGCAACAATATTACCGAAGACAGCAGTGGGTTAAGGAAGATAGTTAAGTAGATCCTGAACAAGCACAAATTTCCATTAACATTAATTAGTATTTTGGAAATTGTGATATAAGGTGCGGCTTAAAATTTGCATTTTTGATTTTGTCCAATGTTATCCAAAGATAATACTAATATTATCTAAAGATAATACTAATATTATCTAAATATATCTATTTATATTATGAACAATATACAGTACCTTATGAGAAATTCTGTAAATGCCTGTTTTGTACTGCATGCTAATCCATTTATATGAAATACTCAGTGTGTTGGGGCAAAAGGCATAGTTAATGGGGTGGAAGAAGTACCACTCATGATTTTGGATTGCCGGTATGATGCCCTGGTGATAAATAGGTGATCCTGAAGTCTTTGATGGCTACTCCATGACTACAACTGAGTAAGAAGCATAACTGCATCCATGTGTGCATCACAGCCTGTGTAGCACTACTGTTGGGACCATAAGGAGAAGGTCTCATGTTCAGGTTCTATTACTTCAATGATTTTTCCCTCTCAACTTGCTAGTAAAAGCACACAGAAATGTATGTGGTGAAAAGGCAGCAACAATCCCTATGATTAGGAGCAATATTAAATGATAGAGTATCATCAGAGCCGCTTAACAAGTTTAGTAGAAGGAGGTATAAGTCAAGTGTAAGGACTACAGAGCAGTCCATGGGCAGCGGTAGCTAGGAAGAGTTGGGTAGCTTGCTAACCATTCATTTCAACCAATTATTTCACAATACACAATCATGTTTCACAAACACAAGTCATACTCTGTAATCATTCTTTGGCCTGCCTGTTGCCTGTAATATACTGCACTGGATTTGAATTAGAAAGAAATTAAATTTAATTTCTGCAGGACTTCACCTTTGTGTGAGGCCACAAAATATGCAGATTCAGTGGATATCCATATTTGGAGAGGCTTCTCCAATTTCCTATTCAGGATGGTGTAGTCCTTCATAAACTTGTGCAGCCAGCTATATTATGAGATTTTGGCAGACTTTCTGATGAAACTAATATATCCGCATTCAGATAGTTAGTACTTGGCACATGGTGTTGTTTTCAGTAGTTTTTGTGTTATAAAATATAGGCACAATTCCAAGGATTATAACAGGAGTTAGATATTTATCACACAATTGTCTGTTATGAGTCTCCCACAATCCTCTTGTTAGTACATCCCGCCATATGTAAAAAGCCTTTACTGCTGTCCAAACCTCTGTCCAACTTTTTTGTATGATTCCTAAACCTTGGAATAAATGAAGAATGTACTGTTATATAAACAAATTGCTGTTAATCTTTGCGTAAGTTCAGAGCTTTATATTGTTGCCATGATTTCAATTATTCACAGTTGTTGCATTCTGCTCTTGAAATGCCATTTCTTCTCACTCTCAGATGCACTGAGTAATTTTTTCCTCCTACAATATAATGGACAAAAATCTGTTAATATCTATGTAGCTGGCAACTCAATCATGCAACAGAATCCTGTGCATGCTTACTCAGCATGCTTACACATGCCTAATGTGCATGCTTACACATTTCTAATGTGGCTTAGTCCCTACTAGTGTTCAGAATTGTTGCGTTAAACACATTATATTGAAGTCCATTCCATCAAAGTCAGTGCAACTTACAAGTGTAGAACAAATGCAACCTAATGAGACATTGTTTTTTTGCATTGTTGCACCTAAAATAGTCTCTCATCTTACTCTTCATCTGTGGAATACAGCCATCCATCTCTCCTCACATGCCTTGGCAGACACCCTTTAGAAAAAACAAGGCACTTGACTGGATGGATAGATAGGCCCTGACATCTCTCACAGGGTTGTTAGGTTGCCATGCTTCAGAATAAGTGCCATCCCTGCTAGGTCTTTGAATGTATAATGCAGTGTCAGCCTGTAGGAGGACTGACATCAGGTACTAGTGCCCATGGTGGGATTAGTAGCCTCAGCAAGATGCTATAAGTCAGTGATGGGCAATCTGTTATGGCAAGTCTGCCACAAATCAAGTCTGAAATAATGCTACTCGGTGCTCTGAACAGTACATGTGTACCCTGGGATGGTTTTGCATCTCGTGTACTGTGGTGGGAATCAAGCAGTAACACAGAGCAAGAGTAAAAGCAAGATTCTGTCTCATATTCAGGCTTGGGGGCCAACCAGCTGACTGTACTACTTGTGGCTCCCATGATGGTGTGGGTTGGATAATCATGCTGTAAGTACTATGCCTAGAGAATCAGATTTACTTTTAAGGCTCCAGCCACAGTGAGACATATGGCTGGTGAGGTGGGGTAGTAGGCAGTATTTGCCCATTACCAGTAAGGGTGACTAAGAAAGGGAGGACTTATGCCCTTATAACAGGACATCATAGAGTGGTGTCCAAGGCAGGTGGTGCCTGATGGTGGTGGAGGAGGTGTGTGTGGCCTATTCTGATGAGAGTTCTGCCATACTTGAGATGGTCAAAACATAATTCAGTGACCACTCTTTCACCTACACCTCAAGGGCACCTATGATGTAGAAAGGGAAGTCATGTGTTCTTTTCCTGTATTGTCCCGTCTCTTTCTCTCATCCCCAGCACCTGGGTTGTCAAGTTACTCCTGCCCAGACATTTTAAACAAAGGCTGCCATTCTTCAAGCTATTTGTGTGCTGAGGGGGAAGGAGGGCCCATTGGTCCCTTTGACAGCCATGGGACACATCAATACCCCCAGAAGACAGCATCCTCAGTTTTCTGAGTGTGCCCTAATTACTTGTTTGAACAATATTTTCTATAGCAAGCCAGCTTTTGTCATCATGAAATTATAATTTAGACTAATCCAACAAGAAACTTATCATGGTAGCCTTGCTGGTAAGGTAATCTGGAATTTATTTCTGTTTTGTGTGTATTGCAATAGTTGATGGACAGTGGCAGGAGTGGAGTGCTTGGAGTCAGTGCTCGGTGACCTGTTCCAATGGCACACAACAGAGGAGCCGACAATGCACAGCAGCTGCTCATGGAGGCTCAGAATGTAGAGGTCCATGGGCTGAAAGCAGGGAGTGTTACAATCCTGAATGTACAGGTACATAAGATCCTCCAGGAGAAAAAAAAAAGTATTCTTATGGGAAAAGATTTCAATTCATAAAAAGGATATTTTAATCCTCCCTTTTTCCTCCACAGAGTTTAGGCTTGTGTACAAAGTCCCCCTCCCCCATTGTATCCTCTTAACAGCCCTTTGAAGTGGGTTAGACTGAGAGACACTGACAGGCCCAGGGTCACTCAGGGAGCTTCATGCCTAAATGATAATTTCAACCCGGGTCTACCCACTCCAACATTCTAATCACTATGGCATTACTGACACTTTTTGCTCCATAAACTGGCCTGTGGCAACGTGACATGTTTGTTCCCTGCTAATGGAAAATGATCCCTTACTTATTTTTAGGGCACATGTGGGAAATAATGTAAACATGTGGAGCAGTCCTATTTTTTTATTTTTTGTTTGGGGGAGGGCAATATAGACCCAGTCCAACCAAAGTAAAAAACGTTCAAGTTCCATTGATTTCAGTGTGAGGTATAAGCCTGAAATGTAAACTGAAATTGCTTAATTTTGGCTGGATCACGTCTTGTGGTACTAAATTTGCACCAGCTGGGATCTTCACGTACAGAGATAGCTTGGCTGCAGTTATCCATGTTCTGGTAACATCTCATTTCGATTCTACTAATGCTTTGTAATTAGAGCTACCTTGGAAAAGCGTCTGGAAGCTTTCATTGGTGCAAAATATTGCTGCTAGATTACTGACTGGGCCAGGATTTACATATATCACCAGTCTTAAAACAATTGCACTAGTCTCCAGTTCACTTCTGAGTACCCTTCAAAGTGCTGCTGTTGGTCTTTTAAGCCCTTTACAGTTCGGATCAAAATATCTGAAGGACTATTTGTTCCCTCACGAATCTGCCCAGATGCTGAGATCCTTCTCAGGGGCTGTTTTTCACACCCCTCTGCTAACAGAGATGAGATAGCTTTTTTTGGATGGCGGTTTCCTGTATTTAGAAAGCCTTTTTCCAAGGATGCTTGTCTGGTGACGACATTGTTATCTTTACAGTGCCAAGTGAAGAACTTTTGGTTGGGACAGGCTTTTTAGTGCCATTTTAATAATGGTTTTAATCATGCTTCACCCTGGTTGTAATCTGACTTTAATATTTGTTTCTACTGCTTTATTATTGCATTTGTTGTTTTTATTTTTTTATTTGTAACCACTCAGGGAACCTTTTGCAAAGAGCAATTTAATATATGAAATAAATAAAGCGTATCTCCAAGCAAGTGTATTCAAGGGGAAATCCAACATACATTCCTTGAAACTATGGCCAGGGGATCTACAGATGACTCTTTATAGGAAAGCTATGTTGGATTCCTTCAGTTTTGAATTTGTTTGGGAACACTATTTTTAAATAAAAATAATAATCTTGAAATACATTTGAAAGGTTAAAATAATTCCAAAATATTGGCAGAATGAGCAAACGCTGCCAACAGAAATTATTTCAACTGTTATAATATATTAAAAGGATTCTTTCTTAGACTTTTTGATATGAGTTACACAACAGTGAAGTATTAATGAAAATCATACTGAGAACAGCATAAGGGACATGAACAAAAAAAATACAGATGAATGCAAAGAAAAGAGTACAGGACAAAAAAATTACTGAAATGTTAGTGTAGCAGTTAAAATAAACATAACTTGGGATAGCTTTTTAAAATACTGTGTTTTATGCATTCCGGTCATGCTTTGAAACCATGGTTGCCAACATCAGTCCATATTTACAATGCAATCCTATGCATGCCTACTCAGAAGTAAGCCCTATTGAATTCAGGGGAACTTTCTCCCAGGTAAGTGTGTTGCAACCTGAGTTCAGGGATACCATTGTCTTTGCTTTCTATAGGCCATTGAAATCCAATGGTGTCCATGCATGAGCAGAACGGACTCCCACTTCTGCAACAAAATTTCCACTTCCCCTCCTCCCCCTATATGTCACTGCCCTCCGGTACACCTCACAAATCTGTGTTGGTGGATTGGGGGATCATCTGGAACAAATCTGAGGAGGTATTGGGGGAGAAGAAGAAGAGGAAGTTCCACTGCATGAACAGAAGGCAATTTGTGTGATATTGGGTACAACTCATGGGGCTTGGCATAGACAATGTTAAGCATATTGAATTCCCATTTATTCCAGAGAAGTTTTAAGCACATGCTTATCTCTCTCTCATTGAACTGAAAGAGAGTTATAAGTGATTAGATTTGGCTGGACCATGTCCATAGAATTGTCTTTAATTAGCTAGCTCATTTTTGAGTTGTTCCTTTTGCTCATATACCAAGCTTAGCCACTTTTTAATTGCAATCAATCCTGATGACACTCAGCTCTATTTCTCCATAACATCTGCATCAGGAGAGGTTGTACAGGCCCTGGACTAGTTCCTGGATGCAGTGGTGTGCTTGATGAGGGAAAATAAACTCAGCTTGAATCCTAGCAAGACAGAAGCTCTGTGGGTGAGTTGTTCCTGTGTCCGAGAAATTGGTCAATTGCCTGCCCTGGGCAGGATTTCACTCCCTCCAAAGGAGCAGGCCCACAGCTTTGTCAAAGAAGGGTCAGATGGTCTTCGTGGCCAGGTGTACATTTTGCTAGTATGGTAGCTACCATTCCTGGCCTGGGATAGCTTGACCACAGCAGTCCAGCCATAGGTAACTTCAATACTGCAATGCAGTCTCAGGCTATGGTCTGAAGGCACATCAGGCCACCACCCTGCTGAAGCTAAGCAGGGTCAGGTCTGGGCAGTGCCTGGATGGGAGACCACCTGGGAACCATATGTAAGCTGCCTTGGGTTTCTATCATGAAAAGAAAGGCGGGGTATAAATGTAATAAATAAATAATGCAGTCTATGTGGGGCTTCCCTTGCGATTGGTCTGGAAACTGCAATTAGTGCAGAATGCTGCAGCATAATTGCTGACAGGAGTGAGATCCTATCAGCTTATTACACCTCTGCTCAAAGATCTGCACTGGCTGCTGATTTGCTACCAGGCCAAGTTCAAGGGCTTTTATTATTAGTATATGAATCCCTTAACAGTTTAGAATCAGTTTACTACAAGGACCACCTTGCCCTTATGTGCCTGCTTAGCCACTTTGATCTTCAGAACTTGCACTTTTACATTCTGCATCTGTGAGGAGTCTATATTTTAGGGTTGCAGCACCTATGCTTTGGAACTCTCAGCTTATTAATATTCGGCAGGCACCATCGCTATACTGTTTTAGATGTCTCCTAAAAATGTCAGCAAGCCTACCCAGATATAAAATTTAGATATGTAGATATTCAGATATGATTTTATGTGTATTATTGATAATTATGTTATATTATTTTATGTGTACACTTCTTAGAGCAGCCTTTCCCAACCAGTGTGCCTCCAGATGTTGTTGGACCACAACTCCCATCAGCCTCAGCCAGCATTGCCAATGGTCAGGAAAGATGGGAACTGTGGTCCAACAACATCTGGTGGCCCACTAGTTGGGAAACGCTGTCTTAGAGCTTTTTATTATTATTTAAGTAGTTTATAATTTTTTTCTAAATTGAAAAATAAAATAAAAAATTGAAATTGACCATTAGCTAATTTTAAACAAAGGGCTGGTCTAAGGACATGGCTAAGCCAACAGTGAGGCTAGGCTTGGGAGTGCGGGTGGGAGAGGCTAAACTGTCTGATAAAATCTGTTGGTTTGGTTTAAGGTTTGGTAACAATCCTATATGTACTTTAACATTTGCAATCATGCCATTTGTTTGTATCTTGACTGTTACATTCTTCCAAGCAGCTAATGGTCATTGGAATCACTGGGGCCATTGGAGTGGGTGTTCCAAATCATGTGATGGTGGCTGGGAGAAGAGAATAAGGATATGTCAAGGAGCAGCTGTTACTGGGCAACAATGTGAAGGAACTGGAGAGGAAGTTAGACGGTGTAGTGAACAGCGGTGCCCAGGTAAGAAGCTTATGTTTATCGTATACAGTTTAGTGCACATTTCTAGCTGAACACAATCACATTTAGGATTTACTTTTAAGAATAAGAGAACAGTTAACAAAAATCCATCAGAAATAATGCCATAGTACTTTTCTTACAAAATAATAGTAATGTTGAAACTATATGCTTAGTCAGTGTTCATAATTTGTTACCCCACTAACTCATGAATTCAGTTTTAACTTTGATACAAGAGGCCATTCTAATGCACCAAACGCAGTGCAATTCACAGCCAAGTTAAGTTAAAATAGTTTGAGGTAAGGTGATACGAAGCAAAAGAGTGTTTGCCAATTGGGGTTTGGGAGACAAAATCAGGTCAGAATTGCAGTGTTATGTTACAATGAATGCCTGAAGAGTGAGGAATGTTGACAGTTACATTTCAATATTCACAATGCCAGGTAAATTTTCTGTGGATGTTTCAAAACTCAGAGATTCACTGGTGAATGCTTACTGTTGTTTAAATGTGATTGACAGGATTCACACATGTATGTCTGAAAAATGATTGACAGTACAACTCTCTGGGGGCTTTCATAAAATTCATCTGAAATTGTGAACATTTGCATGTGAATGCCAATCATTCAGCAGATTTGGGGCATCCATAGAGAGAACATAGGAAGCTCCCTTATACCAGGTCCATCTAGTCCAGTACTGTCAGCACTGACTGGCAACTGTTCTCTAGGATCTCAAGCAGAAAGATTTTTCCAGTCACCTAGTACCTGAACCTTTTACCTAGGGATCCTAGGGACTGAACCTGGAACCTTCTGCATGTAAAGTGTGTGCTCTCCATTGAGCTACGGTCCCTCGCCTGTAATATATACTATGAGAACTATGTAAGAGAGATGTCTTTTAAAAAGTAAGGCTACTATTTAGCCAAAGCACTTCTAAGAGTGATTTCCATGGGGATTTAAATAACCAAAAACACTTAAACATGCTTAATTTTGGCTAATTTGTGCTCAGATATAATTTATGGATTTTTTTCTCTTGGCAAATATAGCAAGGACAAAGTTTAGTTAAATCATCTGTAGTAATAACTGGGCAAAATTAATTGGTGAAAATTATTCTTTATGTCCCTGGTTTTCTGCAAATGGGAAATTAGGAATTTATTTATTTAATTATTATGTATTTTGGCCTAGCACCATCAAAGTTACTTTCTGATTTTTCCCCTTCTCATTATATTTTTTATATTTATTTTATTTATTTATTATTTGATTTATATCCCACCCTTCCTCCCAGCAGGAGCCCAGGGCGGAAAAGAGAAGCGCTAAAAACACTTTAAAACATCATAAAAACAGACCTTAAAATACATTAAAACAAAACGTTAAAAACATTTTTTTAAAAAAGCTTTAAAAACATTTTTTTAAAAAAGCTTTAAAAACATCGTTTAAAAAAGGGTTAAAAACATTATTAAAAACATATTAACAAGCAATTCTAACACAGACGCAGATTGGGATAGGTCTCAACTTAAAAGGCTTGTTGAAAGAGGAAAGTCTTCAAAAGGCGCCAAAAAGATAGCAGAGATGGCGCTTGCCTAATATTTAAGGGGAAGGAATTCCACAGGGTAAGTGCCACCATACTAGAGGTCCGTTTCCTATGTTGTGCAGAACGGACCTCCTGAGAAGATGGTATCTGCAGGAGGCCCTCACCTGCAGAGCGCAGTGATCAACTGGGTATATAAAGGGTAAGACTGTCTTTCAGGTATCCTGGTCCCGAGCAGTATAGGGCTTTGTAAACCAAAACTAGAACCTTGAACTTGGCCCTAGCAAATGGGCAGCCAGTGCAATTATTTCAGCAGCGGGGTGACATGTTGGTGATACCCTGCCCCAGTGAGCACTCTCGCTGCCGCATTTTGCACCAGCTGCAGTTTCTGGACCAACCTCAAGGGCAGCCCCACATAGAGCGCATTACAGTAATCCAGCCTGTAGAAACACGAAATATAAAAACACAAATACTACAAACAACAAACAACTTTTGTTATAATTCGAGGGTAGTTGGATAGCTTGGTTTATGGTTTTAGTAGTTCAAGACTTGCTGTTCCCTGTTCTGAAGTTCATCATGTGGGTCTGTTTCATTGATCATTCCCAATGCAAGTACTAGACCTGTGAATGGAGGGATCAACATAAGGCTCAACAGAGCCCTTGTTCTCTACTCCTTCTTGGTGAATGTATATGGCAGGGCCAGCACCAAAGAGTGGCCAGGTCGGGCCCTGGCCGAGGGCCCCTGCAGCCCAGAGGGACCCCTGAAGGGCCCATCAGGGTGTAGGGGTAGCACACCCCTTCCACGATCCTTAGCAGGGTTGACTCCCAACCCTGCCACAGATTGCAGAGATGGAGCTCCCAGCCCTCCCACACACTGTGGGCCTGGGGTGCCTGCCCACTCCAACTACCTCTCCTCCCTTTCTGTGAATGCCATGCATGCTGCAGAATTAGGACTGGTCTGAGGGCACATGAGACCACCACCTTTCGGAAGGTAAGCAGGTCTGAGTTCGGTGAGTGCCTGAATGGGGGACCACCTGGCAACCACATGTATACCGCTTTGAGTTCCTTGATGAAAGAAAGGAGGGATCTAAATGTAAGAAAATAAATAAATAAGTAGGAGCCCTCAGATTTGCATGCTGCTGTCACATGTGGTAAGGTTTTCGTTGTGCCCATGCCTGCCATCAGTCAAAATGGAGGTAGGGGCATGAGCCCCTTAGAGAAGCCTCTGCCGCCATCTTGGTTATTGGCAGCAACCTGTGTGTCCAGCACGCAGGGCATTCACAGAAAGAGATAAGAGGTAGGTGGAGCGGTCCTGCACGGTCGGGGGGGCCGGGAGCATGGGTCCTGGGGCAGGCTGACGCCCAAGGGCTCAGTCACGCGTGACGCCGGCCCTGTATATGGGTACCTATGACAACAGTGCAATGAGCGATTACAGGGAATAGTGTGTGCACAGCCATCCATTATAGGCAATGGGAAGTATATGCACGCTTTCCATAATCCCATCCCTCTTCACCTGGTCAAATTACATGAGCTCTAGAATGCCTGTGCTATACCTTAGGCAACGATTAAACAGGAAAAAGTAGTCAGATAAAGTGGATAATCTTGTTTCCCAAAGCCATAGGCAGACCTGGAAACCTTTATCATCCTTCCAGATTAGAGAAAGCAGAGCCACTTTGGAGTTGTTTAGGAATATATCATGGTCCAACAAAAGCTCCAACCTGCAGTCCTAGAGCCTTCCCACACGTGACAGCAGCATGCAAATCTGAGGGCTCCTACTTATTTATTTATTTTCTTACATTTAGATCCCTCCTTTCTTTCATCGAGGAACTCAAGGCAGTATACATGTGGTTCCCAGGTGGTCTCCCATTCAGGCACTGACCAGACCCAGACCTGCTTAGCTTCAGAAAGGTGGTGGTCTCATGTGCCTTCAGACTAGTCCTAATTCTAGCCCTAGCAGCTCCTGACTTGGAGCTTGTTTGAGGACCAATTTGGGGAGTGGGGTGGTGGTGATGAAGGGAGGGCTGGATAGCAATATGGGAGTTATGCATGCACTTCCCACTGCCCATAATGGATGGTTGAGCATGCTTTACGGGGATTATTCTCTCTCTGTGTGTGTGCTGCACCCAATGCAAGCAAGATCATACCTATTGTGTTTGCTATTCAATTTGTATGCCACTTTCCACAAAATTTGCACACAAATGCAGCTCATTATGCTCAGAAAACAGAATCCATAGAATCAGCACTTCAAAAAGCATACTATTCAACCATCAGTTCCATGATATTCAGAATATAATTAGAAAATGAATTAGCTGCTCTTTATCTCCATAGAATTCTGGAGGCCGAGACAGAGTTTAGATTTGATTTTCTTGATGAACAATCCCTGAATGCACTGTAACAAATGGCTTCTAAAAGTGAGAGGATTTTCAAAAGCAGCTTGTGATATGGCATGTGAAGCTTAGCTGTTTGAAGCAATAAAACAAAACAAATTCACGATTCTGGGCCAGCACAAGCCACTTGCATAGGCTCAAGTAGCTCTTTCAGTTCAGGCTTAGTATCCATTTGTACACAGTATTTTCCTGTCAGGTATCTAGAGTAACAGAGCTGCACAAATCTGTTGTGCAAAAGGTGTCAGTAGGGATCAGCAACTGGAGTTTCCCATACCAGATTTAGCCCCCTGGAGCTAAATCATTTCGTCTTCCATTTGCCAATCCAGAGGAGGAAGAGGAGGAGTGCAGACCAAGGGCTGACTGGCAAGTCACATTGAGCAAGGCCAATAAGACTTGGGGCAGGGGCCCTCCACACCTCACTTGGTTTGCAAAGTGGTTCTCCAGAAAAATCTAGTTGCTGACCACAATACAGTCAAAGCCAAGTCCAAATTATTTCAAGCAGGAAACTCCGGGCCGGCACCAGGCATGACTGGGCCCTTGGGCACCAGCCTGCCCTGGGCCTGCAGCGCCGTAGCCCCACACACATGCCCATAAAGATGGTACGGGGCTAACCCTGCTGCAGATCACAGAGAGGGAGGTTCCAGGCACTTTCCCCAATACAGACAGCGTGGGCTTCAATAAGCCCACCTGCACTCCCCACCTACCTCTCGTGTCATGTGAATGATATGCGCGCATAGTACGCGTGCCTGCGATTAACAAAGATGGCAGTGGGGGCGCCAGCCCCTTCGGGTCAGGTTGCAAGACCTGATGCTGCCACAGATCGCAGAATGGGAGTGCCACTCTCCCACCCAAAGGAGAGGCCCTTTAGGGGCCACTGGGGCCCTCAGCCAGGGCCCAACCTGGCCCCCCTCTGGTGCCAGCCCTGAGGAAACTATCTGTACTGATGATGAGTATCTTCTCTTTAGTGGATTGCTTTAACATTGTTTGACTTGAAGTGGTTATAATATGTACTATTCAATAAAGCATAAGACTAATGTGAATCTTTTTGAAAAGAAGAGTCAGATGAACAGCACAGAAAATATTTCTCATAGCTAGTAAATATTTCTAACATATCCAGTTTTCCTAGATTGCCACCTGCTGTTAAAATATTTTACAAATGGTTTTAAGTAACATGTATTTAGATTGTGTTCACTTATTTTGTCTGTGGAGTTTATTCAATCTTAGTCACAATCAGGATGCCTATAGGAATTACAACTGATGTTAACACTAACCTCTAGAGCACCTTCTAGAGCATAAATAAATTAATAAATATCAATTTATGATTTGATACAGGCATATACATATGTAATACTAACAATTATTATTGACATATGTCTTCACAAAATTATAGTTGGAGATTTTCATGTTGGTTAACAGTGCAATTCTATACAATTCACATTACACTGGGAGCATCACCAGTGTGTCTCTGCCACCATCTCCAGTGTATACTCAGGCCAGAAGGGAAGCAGAAAAGCACAACACCAGCATATATAAAAAGGCATAGAACTACAGACACTCCTGCAGTGTCTCTGCAACCAGCACCACAGCCAGCCAATTAGGGACTGTGTTGGCAATGATGCCCAAACACTTCAGACACAGAGGCAGCCAATCCAGGGGCATGTCCCTCACACCGCCTTGCTCCCAACATATAAGAAATGCATATTAGAACTAGGCAGCTGTCACAGGCACAGACAGGGGAGCCCTGTGGCACCATCTGCTATGGTAGCCACAAACCCACACTTAGGAGGTTTCTGGTTCCACTTCCCCCATGGGTAAAACATTTTTCTGCATCCATCCCCAACAGAAGGAGGGCATAAACCCAGACAATAACAACAAGATGAAGCAGTAAGGGAATTACATGGTGTAGTCAGAAAGCAGGTATAAACATGCTCAGGAGAATGCTGGTTTGAATCCTTCATGGGCAAAACATTTTACCTCAACTTTCACCCCCACCCCCAAGCCCCAATGGAAGGAAAGCAAAACTGGGCAGGAGCATCAACAAGCAAGAGTTGGACTGTGGCATAGTCTGTTATGCAGGCATCAACATGCTCAGGAGGTTGCTACCTCAAATCCACACAGGGTCCCTCCTCTTTCCTGGTAGCCATTGTTAATTGAAGGGGATAATCAGTACAGTTATGAAGAGACACAAACAAATAGAATAGAATAGAATAGAATAGAATAGAATAAAATAAAATCATAGAGTTGGAAGGGGCCTTGTAGGCCATCAAGTCCAACCCCCTGCTCACAGCAGGAAATCCACAGCTAGAGCATCTCCCGCAGATAGCTGTCCAGCCTCTGCTTGAAGACATCCAGCGAAGGGGATCCCACCACCTCCCTAGGCAGTCGGTTCCATTGCCGAACTGCCCTTACTGTCAAGAAGTTCCTTCTAATGTCCAATCTGAATCTACGCTCCTGCAACTTAAAACCATTAGACCTAGTCCTACCCTCTGGGGCAGCAGTGAACAAATCTGTACCCTCCTCTATGTAACAGCCCTTCAGGTACTTAAAGAGTGTAATCATGTCACCCCTCAGCCTTCTCTTCACCAGACTGAACATGCCAAGTTCCTTCAACCTTTCCTCATAAGACTTGTTCTCCATACCGGCTATCATCCTTGTCGCCCTCTTCTGAACCCGCTCTAACTTGTCTATATCCTTCTTAAAATGAGGTGCCCAGAACTGAACGCAGTATTCCAGATGAGGCCTGACCAATGCAGAATATAGTGGGACTATTACTTCCCTCGACCTGGAAACTATAGCTCTGTTTATGCATCCCAAAACCACGCTTGCCTTTTTTGCCGCAGCATCACACTGCTGGGTCATGTTCAACTTGCGATCCACTACAATTCCAAGGTCCTTCTCACACGCACTACTGCTAAGCCGGGTATTTCCCATCCTGTACCCATGCATTTTGTTTTTGTGGCCTAAATGCAGAATCCTGCATTTGTCTTTATTGAATGTCATTTTATTAATTGCAGCCCAATTTTCTAGTCTATCCAGGTCCCTTTGGATTTTATTCCTGTCTTCCATTGTGTTAGCTATCCCTCCCAGTTTCATATCATCCGCAGACTTCAAAAGGCTTCCCTCCACCCCATCATCTAAGTCATTGATAAAAATGTTGAAGAGTATCGGCCCCAGGACAGAACCCTGTGGCACTCCACTCGAAACCTCCTTCCAGTCCGAAGCAGAGCCACCGACGACCACTCTTTGAGTACGGTTTTCCAACCAGTTGTGAATCCACGTGACAGTATTTCCATGTAGTCCGCATTTGATGAGTTTGCTAATCAAAATGCACACATTCTCACATGGGCTCTGGTTCAAAGAACCCTAAATTAAACACGTACACCTAACTTATGCAACACTTCATATTGCATGAGAAGGTTTGAAACAGGATGTTCCCGAGAAGGAGCCAGCACCACACCCGGGCCAGGATGCACATAGCATCATGGACCAGCAATGCATCACCATGGACTTCTCTGGGGTGAGGTAAGCATGCAGCTGCCGGGGGTGGGGGGAAAGGGTGTAGCCATGAGCACCAGGTTGCTGGGCCAAGGTGAATAGTCAGGTTGGATAGCCTTGCCAAGCTAACCAGACACTGTACCTGGGGGCACGGGCATTGCCAACATCCTGGCACTGCGCATTCTAGGGCTGATGGGTACTCCAGAGACATGCCCACAACATCATAACGTGATCCCTCACTATAAGATGGCTGGTTGGGGTGGAAATGTCTACTCAGACATACCTGCTACTCAGAGATGCTCAGGACTTCTCCAAGATGACTACAAATCAGTAACGGGCACCATGTACTTTGAGGGTGGTCTGAGGGGGGTGGTGTGAGAGAGAGACATAGCATGCTGTCACATGTGCATCCTGATGAAGTTGTCACCAAAGCTGGCCTGAGAGTGTGCCCGGCAATGACTGCAGAAAGGAGACTAGTGCCTGTTCTGCAGTATGAAGGCTGTTAGACCACATCTGTCAACCCTGATAGGAAGCTCCACAGTCTCAAACAGCAAGGCTTGGAAGGCGGTCTAAGCCAAGACAGTATGCATGGAGGGACAATGAGTGCTGCACAGCCCAGCTACACAGGCAGCAAGAGGCTGAGAAGTCCACCTTCCACCAAAAGGAGCATGGGCATCAGGAATGCCACAAAGTGCTTAGCCATGACCTGCCTGCCTCCTCTGACTCCATACTCTGAGTCTGGAAGTTGGTTGGGAGGCCCACAGTCTGGCACAGGTACGCACAGGTAAGTGCCTGGGAGAAGGAATGCATGAGAGGGGTGAGCTGAGTGAGGTTGATCCCCAGCTCTGCCATGGCCATTTCCCCTTCTTCCCACAGCTGCCATACCATGTAGCTCACCACCACTGCAGTGGGAGTGCACCACCATTCAGTGTATTGCCACTGCCTTGAGGATGCCTGCTGTCTCCACCACTCGATCCTTGGCATCCTTGCTGCCAGTAGTCAGCAGCTCTGAAGAGTCCATGGCACACCGGGGTGGATGAAGCCAGCCTTCAGGAAGAGCAGGAAGAGCAGATGCCACAAACTGCACAGATACCACCACTATCCATGCAGGCAGTGATGCCAACCAGCTGAACAGCACCTCCTTCTGCAGCATGAATGTGCTGACAGGACTTGGCCTCTGAGTATGCTGCTTTGGATATTTTTTGAATGGTTTGGATGGCAACTTTGGTTGCATCATGTGAATCTGCAAACCTGAAGGTTGAGGATTCTTCTTTCCTTCTGCATTCCTCACAAGGGATTGGTGTGTTTGCCCCAATGGGCATCTGTTGCTCCTTCCCACAGATATATGCACAGAACTGGCTTCCTCCATCCTTGGATGGGGAAAGGGTTTTGAACTTTTCAGTGGTCAGCATGTTTTGCCTGGCATGCTTGCCCAGCCCATATGCTTTACCAGTGGCCCATCCTTTCCCTGTATCCTGTGACATGGGGGGCAGGGGATGCAGCGAAAGCACCTCTGGGTGCAGCTCAGCTTCCCTGGGGACTGACACATTTCCTTCCCTCTCCTGGGAAACAGGAGCTGGGAGGAGAGGCCAGTTCTTCTAACACCATTGGCTGTCCCCTCACCGGCATACCAATCTTCCAGCATGACTATGGCTAAGCAAAAGGGGAGGAATGAGGGGCTGGCCTTGATGGCCTTCTGTCTTCTTTATTTCCACAGGTTGTTGCCTTGGATGCTGCCTCCTGACTGGACAGAGGCACATCCTGTATGGCCAGGTGACAGTCTGGATGGTGTGGAACACCAATTTGGCAGAGGGATGCCTCTGGGGCAGCATGGGGCTTGGTGTCTCCAGAGGGCCTTGGATCAGGCTGAGTGTCCTGTGATGCACCTCCAGATGGACCTGATGCTGCAGCCGCAGCATGCTGATGCTGAAGGAGCAGCTGCCTGTCCTGGCTGCTCATCATCCTGCCCCTGTCCTCTTCCTGCTCTACTACCCCTGACTTTGTATAAATCCCTTGCTCCCCTTCCCACCCTGACTCCATGCCCTTCTCTGTTTCTCTCCCCTCTCCCAGTTGGTAATCACTTTGTAATGCCCCCTTCTGTAAAAACAAACAAACAAAAAGCCATTCTCCCCTTTTCTACCAGTTTCTCTGTCTCTTTTCCATTTTGGGGTCAGTGGCTTGCCTGTGCATGGTCTTGGCTTTCTGTGTAGGTAAGGCAGGGAATTTGAGGGGTGGGCCCTGCCCTGCTGCCAAGCTCCCATTGGTCTGGCTGCTGCTCAGGCTCCAACCCATGGCTGCCTAGTTGGCCAGTTGCCTGCCAGTCATGTCCTGACCCTTCGCTCCCAGCCTATGTCCACCCAGCAAGGGGCCTGACTGCACAGCCCTGGCACCTCCCTTTCCTTGGCTCATGCCCAGATATCCAGGCGAGACCATGTGCTGACTGGGATCCATTCCTACCTACTCTATTGTATTTTCACTGCTGGTGGGGCTGCGTAGGGTCTCTTACCACCCTTGCTATTTCTCCACTGTCTGGCTGGGGCCTGTTTACCCATGGGTGTGAGAAAGGATCCCTATCTGCCTACCATCACCCAGTGAATACAGAAACAGCACATGTGGCAGGGTAATGATATTTACTGCCCAGCACCTGAGATCTTGAAAAGCAAAGGCAGATGTCTGGGGTTACCAGCCAGGTACTCCAGCAAGGCTGCAGAGCAGAGAGAAAAAGGTGAGATTTCCCTTATAGCACCACGCGGAGAACATCTTCACACCAGACAATCTGTTACGGTCTTCTACACTGGAAATCAATGAGGGATGAGGAAGCTGTGGCTCTCCAGATGTTGTTGGACTCCATACCTCATCATCCTTGATAATTGGTCATGTTGGCTGCAGCTGATGGGAGTTCTAGTTCAATAACATCTGGAGGGACATAGGCTCCACTTAGGACATCCATGTAATAAATGGAAGCCATGGTGCCATAATATCTTTTTTTTTAAAAGTACTTACGAGCAGTATACATAAGGCACACAACAAATATTATAATCATTATATTTACAGTATATCGGGAAACACAGTGATGATTCAATAGCCACAATTCAGAGGCTCCTTACAGACGTAAGGGCTTGGATAAGAAAATGAGGTTAGAGACACACTTCCTGTTCTGCTGGTTCCAGTGTGTCTCCACCTCTCTCTTCTGAAAACTGGCACATGACACTAGTCAAACCCTGCCCCTTTTTACTGTAAATCCTGCTGGGAATAGCTTGAGTGGTGTTTTTTAAATTCACCTTCAAAGAGATTTCACAACTGATCAGCAAATCAACCCATTCCCTCTCCAGGTGTGGCCACTGGAAACACTTTGCTGTAGGCGACTATTATGCTCACAGCCTCTAGCTCTAGCATGCAAAAAAGGCTTTCCCATTAAATGAACAGGAACTGGTATGTTTCCCCACTATCTGCCTAGAGCATACTTTGCACTGAACAGAATGGGGAAATTTATGCTAGGCTGGTGTATCTGCCGAACTCCAGATTCAGCTCAACAATTGCTTGCACTAATTTGAAGGAATTGTTTATCACAAGGTAAACAGTTCAATCTGTGTGCAAATGGAGAAATTGTTAGATCTGCCTGTTGTGAGGATAAACCAGATAAGACTTGCAAAACACTTACAAAATGCTGTAAAGTGGTAAGTAATAACACACAAATCACAGCCCATCATTTTCACATTTTGCTTAATTTCTTCCTCCCTTCCCCAATGGAGGCACTATACATTTTGTTTTCAGAATAAAATATTCTCTTTTTTATGATACTTATAATACTGGGTTGGATTCAGATGTAGTTATGCTTAGAGTAGGCTCACTGAAATCAAAGAGACTTAAGTCAGTCATGACTAATAGGTCTTCTCTAAACAAGACTAACTCTGGATCCAACCCAATATCTTTAAGTGATAATTTTTGGAGGTTGAAAGCTTCCAATTATTTTTATGGTATTTAAAAGATATTATTCACGCTTCACTTAATTTTGATGCAAAACAAATATGTCAAGTAAGGAACAGAGCTGCTTTTCAGCTAGAAAGGAAAAAAACTCACCCATAATAAAGAAATGTTTGTGACTAGATAATTAATGTATGTAATGACATAGTAGGCTTGGTATTAACCTAAAGATGAGGGTTCATCACCACTTTTGTTAAAGTACAGCTATGATTTCTTTTTGAGTGAAGGCAATTCAGCAGCTCCAAAGACACAACCAGCGCAGTGATAATATGGCATAGAATAAAAGAAATCCTTTATTCATTGACTGAACATTAATGGTGACAGTTAATCTGAAAACTTGGATGAGACATAAGTTAGCACTGCCTTGTACAGTGTTTTGCAAATTAAAATTGACTTGATGTTTTTTTTTTTTGTTCATAAGTCATGTGGCTCTGAAACATAAAGACTTTAGTGAGCTAGGATCAAAAGATTTCCTATTTTAAAGTATTTTCATTTCTTGTCCAAAAGGCTTAGGGTGGCTTATAATATATTCCACAGTTAGGCCAAGACATTTTGTTGCCTGAGGCAGACCAACAAATAACTGTGTATGTCTCTTTGCAAATATATGTAAACATCCAGAAGAATATATCCAATATATGCGTACAGCTGTGCCAGTAGTACTGGTATCCATGTGGGGACTTTGTTGCACATATGTGATTCCATAGTCTGCCTCAATCATGGGATATGTTACAGAGCATTTGCAGACACCTGATACAGTCTGCAGGATATCCTTGGCCATAGCTGGGTGAAGAAAGCAAAAAATTAAAAAGAAGTACTATATTTTCTGCTACATCTATGATACGGAGAAATACCATGTGAGATATTTGTCATTTTCTTTCAAATAGAACAATACTGTGGCTATGAAATTCCAGATACAGTTTAATGTGCTGTTCAAGTAAAGAAGGGATCATAGCTCAGTAGTAAATCTATAGTTTGCACGCAGAATGTCCCAAGTTCAATCTATGGCATCTCCAGGTAAAAGGATGGTGATGGGATAGACCTCTGCCGGAGACTTCAGAGAGCTGCTGCCAGTTAGAGTAGACAATATTAAGCTAGATGGACAAATAGTCTGACATGGAGTAAAGCAACTTTCTGTATTCCTAATCATGGGCAACCACCCTTAGCAGTGAGCACGCTTGTGCTTGGGAGCAGGTGAGGTAGAAGGAGCCTGTGGGCTTCTGGATGGTCCAGGGGTGATGCTTCACACTGGCTCTTCAGTAAACTAATCCTGGCCCTGGTAACTGGCTAGGAGGTGAGGTGTTGGGGTGGACCAGAAAGAAGAGTTCTGTTCTCTGGGCTGTGCTGAGTCTTTAAAATCCCAGATTTTCTGCCCCTGACGACTTCAGGGCTCATGGTGATTTCCCCACTGTCCTACCCTTGTTTTAAGTACTCTTGCAATGGACATCATCACTAGTTCACAGGGCTGGGAAGGAATTTTACTCTCCACACAATTGGCCTTTTCACGGTGAGGCTTTCACCTTCCCCATAGCAAATGTAGTTTTGTGTGTGTTATGTTGCTAATTTTGTCACAACTTTGGGGGTCTTGGCTTTGGGGGGGGGAGTTGAGGCAAGTCACCACACACCCAGGCTGTGGGTGAGGCCTAGCCAGAACACACTGGGTTGGAATGGGCCCCTTTTCCCCTTTAAGATATTTGTGGTTTCTGCAGGTGGCGAACTGGGGGAATTGGCCAGCAGGCAGGCTGCCTGATCACTGGGTCCTAGCTCTATGCCATGCTAACCCAGTTTATGACTGTAACCAAAAAGGGCAATAAAATGATTTGGCTTTGTTGACCCCAAACCAGTCTCTGTGTTATTGGCTCCTGGGCTGTCACATTATGCACATTAAGTACATGAGTACTTCTTAGCAATGTGCAGCATTGTCCTTTTTAAAGTCTAAATATGCACATGGCTGTCTGAACAAACATTCATTTTTAAGTTTTTTTTAAAAGCAACACGGATCAAATACATACAAATATTAGTTCCAGAAAACGCAGGTTTTAACCCCCCCCCAAAAAAAAACTCCATGGCATTTAAAGAAATAAATGGCATCATACTCATACCCTAACTTCAATGTAAGAGAAGGCATCAAGTATGTATCCCTGCTGGAGGGGAGGGGGAAGCAATATCTCTTCCCCAACACTTTAGAATTCTTTTTCTATGGCACTTAGGGTGAAATAAAAACAACTCCCTTTCTTAAACATTTACCATTAAGACATATTCTTGCTCTTCTGGCACTGTCAGCTTTCTTGACAAGATGTGAGAGAACTGATGTTGAAACATATTTAGCAACCTATTTTATATGCTTCTTACTAGCATCACTGAAACATCTGCAAGTATCATTTTGTCAAGGCACTTACTTGTTTCCACCATTGGTCTCGCTCATTTCCACACTCATTTCCATGAACTAAATTTTGTTTGTAGCTTTATGGCAAAAAACAAATTGTCCAAGTAGACAGGGGTTGACTTCAGACTATCTCTATTTTGTGAGAGGGATTCAGTCGCATACCAGAAATTTCAGTTTGTGCAACCAAAGTAGATTCAAGTACTCTGATGGAAATAAAACAAAACAAAATAAAAAATAACCACCTTTGAAAACTCAAGACTTTTTGTGGTTTATTGATCAGAAACCATATAACCCCTGTGCAACAAATCAGGGTGAAACTAGGATGAATGCTCATTGCTTTATTACCTCCCTGCAAACAAATCAGAACAAACAGACAATAAAGACTGGCAGGGCCGGTTCTAAGGGGCGGCCAGGTTGGGCACTGGCCCGAGGGCCCTGTAGCTACAGGAACCCCTGGGGGGCCCCTGAGGGGTCCTCCACTCCCCTTATGTGATCTGCGGCACGAGTCGTGCCACGGATCACAAGACAAAACCTTCCAAGCCACCCGCCATCCCCCCCACGTCACCTACATTTCTCTGCTGTTCTTTGTGGCTGCGTGCACTGCGTGCACAGAGTTGCCATCAATCAAGATGGCAGCCAAGGTTTCTGTAAGGGACTGAAGCCTCTGCCGCCATCTTGGTTGATGGCAGCAATGCGTGCGCTGAAAGGTCGGTGAAGCGGGGGGGATGGCAGGGGGGTGGCAGGTGGCTCGGAAGGTCTTGTCTTGCGATCCGTGGGATCACAGAAGGGGAGTGGAGGGGTCCGGGGCAGGCTAATGCCCAAGGGCCCCCACATTCCTGGAGCCGGCCCTGAAGACTGGCTATATATATACATTTTAAAAATATGTTTTTAATGCTTTTTATTTAAAATGTTTTTAAAGATGTTTTGTTTAAAGTTTAAAGACCGTTTTTATGATGTTTTAAAGTGATTTTAGTGCTTTTGTTTGCCACCCTGGGCTCCTACTGGGAGGAAGAGCAGGATATAAATGTAATAAATAAATAAATATAATCTAAGCTCCATGCAAGCTTTGTGCAAGCAAATCAGGATGAATGCTCAATAAACAGATTGTCTGGAGGAGCCAAAGTCATTTCTCATAAAAATGTCCAAACACAAAAATAGTTGCCCAATAAAGCTGTAGCAGAAGTAAGACTGCACAACCATGCCAGGGTGGTGTAGTAGTTAGAGTGTTGGACTAGGACCTGAGAGACAAGAGTTCAAATCCCCACTTAGTCATGAAGGTCACTGGGTGACCTTGGGCCAGCCACTGCCTCTCAACCTATCCTACCTCACAGGGTTGTTGTGGGAAAGAGCCATGCATGCCACCTTGAGCTCTTAGGAGAAAAGGTGGGATATAAATGCAATGAATAAATCAATATATTTGTGTGTGCGCACACTGGGGATGGGGGAGAAAATGGATTCCATTCACATTTAAAGCCAGGTTTATCAAATTTGCACTTTCCAAAACGATATGAAAACCAAAACGCAGCCATCCTTCAAAATTCGCACATATCTGACTTTTGCAATGCCGTTCTCCAACCAGGCAATGTTTATTAACATGCATATAAACATAGGGGAACATGAATATATGCAAAATGAACATATTGGTGAAAATAACAAACAAAAATGCATTATATTAGCTTGCAAAATGTGTATATCAGTCAAAACTACATAAAAATGTATTTATTAGGAGAAATTTGCACTAAAATGATGATCATGAGGATTTTTTAAAAAAATGCAAATTGCTGCAGAGATGTGGAGAACTGAATTTAAGATTAGAAAGATGAGAAATGGAGAGAACTGAAACAGATAGATCCTTCCATCCCTAGTGCACACACATAAAAATGTAATGACTCATTGTTCCAGTCATGAATTACTTTTAAAATATCTGGTTGACTACGGTCTTGCCAGCAGCAGCAGCAGTAGCATCTTCCAAACAGACTTCTCTGCCGAAAGGCTAGTCCTGCCAATGGAGAGGGAAAGAGAGGTGACTTTTGTCAGTTTCCCTTTCCCCCTGCAACCCACATTGCCACCTCCCTCCCTTTTCCGCCTTATTTCTGCATAAATGGGTGATATTATTTTTAAAACTACTTACATTTGCACCAATTTGGGGGCATAGGAGGTCTTCTTTGAAAAAATAAATAAATAGGATTTTCCTGGGGGAATGGGGGGGTCACTCAAGTCTGTAATGAATGTCTCCCATTACAGCACTCTTCAGTGTTTTTTTTTTCACTCAGTGTGCCTGCATATCAGTTACCCAGTTTATTAAGAGCGGTACAGTAAGAATTATTTACACTACAAGCTTAATCCTGAAATTATTGTTTTTATGATGGTACTGAACATTCTCTTTTTAAAATCTCCCTCCCTCCCCCACAGATTCAGGAGGGAAAGCCACATTAGCCTGTTGCAGCAAACTGATGAAATGGGCTGTAATTCACAAAACCATATGCCAGGCTTGGGGAACCTTTTTCAGCCCAAGGGCTACTGGCCCTCATGAAGAACCTTCCAGGGGCCACACACCAATTGTGGGTGGGGGCAAAGACAAAAGTGGGTGGAGCAATGCTACATTCCAGCCACAAGTCACAGGTGTATACACATCCACATCCACACCTCCATCTTTATCCAAGCAAGTAAGAGACTCAATCACAGTTCAAAGACTCATTCTAGCCAGGCAAAAGCTCTTGAAAAGTGTGCAGAACACAGCCAGTTTCTGGTGTGGCTTAGGAAGAAGGAGGTGGCCAGAGGAAAGGCATGGGCTAGAGAGAGTCCCAAAGGCCAAATAGAGAAGGCCACATTTGGCCCCTGGTCCTGAGATTCTGCACCCCTCATGTATGCTATAATAAATTTATTAGGTTTTAAGGTGGTATAGGAGTCTTGATTGTCAAAAGTCCCAGAGGTTAGGAAAGGCATAGGTTAGTTAAGCAACTTCAGTGCCATACTGGAAGCATTCCCAGATTTTGGTGCTAAAAGCAAATGAGAATTGAGTCTCAGTGAGGGGAATTAAGACTGCATGTGCATATACAATTGTCAAAGCCTCCATTCATGTTCCGCATGTTTAAATTACAGCACCTTATGAAATATGCCCTGAAGATTATTTGATATCAATGGTCTGGAAAAGGACCCCTGCAGGTGATCTGGCATTCAATCGGTGTCCCCTTAATGCTACAGGTACATCTATTTATTTATTTATAAAATCCAACATGCATGAATATTATGAAATAACAAGGAGGTTATATCCATCTGATATATATATATATTTGAGCATAAGTTATACTCAAAGCAGATCTACAGAAATGAATGAATTTAGCCATGTCCATTAATTTTAATGGGTCTGCTTTGAATAGGACTAATGTTGGATACAACCCAGATTTAAAAAAAAAATCTGACTGACTTTTCATCTGAGCTTCCCCTGTCCTAACCAATCATCTAGATGAAATGTTTTAAATTGGATTATTACAGTTAGCCCTCATGTATTAAACAGTAATGACAGTAATTGATACCGTATATAGTTGAGCCAGCTTGCTGGACATTATGGCACCCTCTTTCAAATTAAAGAATGCTTTAAAGGTCAAGCATTGCAGGGAAAACCCAATTGGCTCCTGAATAAATGCTAATTCTTCCTTGCATGAAATTTTATTTGTGTGTGCTTGCTTAAAAATAACATGGATAGGCTTCTTAGGCTCTGAGTCTGTTGTTTCAATTCCATAAATGTCTTTTCTTTGTTCTTTGTGATTTGCAGGCACCACTAGCAGACGCTGCTCTCTCAGTCTTCATGGAGTGGCCTTCTGGGAACAACCTAGCTTTGCTAGATGCATATCAAATGAGTACAGACACTTGCAGCATTCAGTAGGTGCAAAGCCAGCTTTAGTACTTGCTCTATTTATTCCTTGCTAAAACATTGACATTAATGGGATTAACTGTTTGCTGTCTAGTTGGATCTTCTGTGTAAAAGGAAAGAAATACTACTCGAGAGATGAAAAAAGGGATAAAAATCCATTAGATGCAATTTATTTTCTTCCTACTTTTTTTTAAACCATCATCAGCGTTCCTGTAACTGTTAAATCATTGCAGTTTCTGGGTTTTTTATTATTCCCTTTATAAAATGTTTATAGGGAGTGGAAGGCAAAGAACATATTTAGGGTTATTGGGAAACGTGATAGTGAATAAATTAGATTTACTGGAGATACTGTAGAACATTTTATAACTCATTCAGCACTTTAATGGCATGCACATAAATCAGTGACACTGATGGATCTTTCTCTGTTCTAACCTTGCTCTTCAGCTGGGGACAGCGTAAATTACCATAGGGAAACTACAAAAGAAAAACAGTAACTAACTTCATATGCTGAAGTGCTGAATGCTTTTCAGAAGTAAATAAAAAGCCATAGCCAATATTCTTAGAGTTTCAGCCTTAATCAGGTATGCTATTTCTTAGACGCAAATGGGGAACATATTCATCAGCCATATGTCAGCTGAATGGCTGAATAACCTGCCAGAGGGCCTCAGGCACCTGGAAGCAGCACTATGGAAATATGTATTTATTTCCATACAGGAAGAATTAAAGGAGGAGGATGATGATGATGATGATTAATAATAATTTATTAATTTATTAATTATTTGATTTATATGCCGCCCTTCCTCCTGGCAGAAGCCCAGGGTGGCAAACAAAAGCACCAAAGACTTTAAAACACAATAAAAACAAACTTTAAAGCACATTAAAACAAAACATCTTTAAAAATGTTTCTTAAAAAAGCTTTCAAAACATTGTCTAAGATTAAAATCATTTAAAAAAGGTTTATTAATAATAATAATACCTTTTATATTGCTTGTTTTCATTTGCATCCCACTGTAGTTTTCATATGTAAAATTGTGGGATTTGTCTTCTAAGGCAAGAAACACACACAGGTATTTGGTCTTTTTGGATATGACATTTCCTAAATCATGTTTTAGGAAGCCAGGAACAAGCACGCATCCCATGTGTTCTGCCTTCATTCCTCCTTCACACACCAATTATCTTGGTCTCTTTAAACCACAGTACCCCAGTTTGTCCAAACTGGGTAACTGGTTTAATGTTGGCTTACTAATTGGAATCTTAAATTCCTGTTACATCCTTGTTTAATCTATTTAGTAAGCCCAACGTTAAAATTCAGATCCCCATTTTGGATGTAACAGGGAACTGTGATTTAAAGAAGCCAGGATCATAGCACTAAAATCGGGGGGGGGGGGAAGGCAGGGATGGGCAAGAAGCACATCAACCTGAGGATTAATCCTATCTTAATAAACTATGGTTTGTGAAGCCAGGAAAGTTACATTCAAACTGGCTTACTGTGGTCTAAAGGTACAAGAAATTAGAAAATGGAAACATCTTTGAATTGTTGATAAACTGGAACAGCAGGATTCATACAACATTTCTGTGGTGTAGAAATCACATCTCAGTTAAAGCTACATCCCAGCCTAACACATTGGAAGCCACAAAGGCAACAAATCCTTGGTTATCAAAAATATTATAATATATCCCATAAAAATGACTTCTGTGCTCCTTACAAGTTCGTGCCATAATTTTGCTTTCACCCTTCCCTCACATTACTGCAAATGCTGAGATGAAATGTAATTTGATCAAAAGAACTTTGAGGTGAATAATGATTTGCTGCAGCTCATTAGAGCTGATTTCAATTTTTTCCCAAATTACATTACAACGGCCGCATATCATCCAGTCTCTCCCTTCCTTGATGAAATGAGTGCTCCAATACTGGGAATGAAACGCTTTCTTTTGCACAATTTATTCTTTCCCCAGACAGTTTATTAAAAGGAATCAGCCTGAAACATTTATTATTATTATTATTATTAATCATAATCATAATTATAATCATAATAATGATTTCTTTTAATAAATAAGTTAATAAATAACTTTCCTCTTTCAACAAGCCTTTTATGTTGACACCTATCCCAGTCTGCATATATGTTGGAATTACTTTTTAATATGTTCTTAAACTTTCTTTTTTAAAATGTTTTTAATCTTAGAAGATGTTTTGATAGCTTTCTTTTTTTAAGTAACGTTTTTGAAGATGTTTTGGTTTAATGTGTTTTAAAGTTTGTTTTTATGATGTTTTAATGTTTTTGATGTTTATGATGTTTTAATGTTTTTAGTGCTTTTGTTTGCCGTCCTGGGCTCCTGCTGGGAGGAAGGGTGGGATATAAACATCATAATCATAATCATAATGATTTGAATTTGGAATTATAGTCCTCCACTGCCCGCAAAGGGTCTCTATTTTTACCACTGGCCTTTGTTTCAAGACCACTCCTCTCCACTCACCCATATCATACTTAACTGAGAGCCAACTTGTAAACTTGCAGTTGAATAGTCCTCCTTTTAGAAAGCATCTGTTGGCCTGTACAACCTAGGGACAGGCTGTAGCTCAGTGGTAGAGTTCATGCTTTGCATGTAAAAGGATTCAGGTTCATTCCCTGGGACCTGGGAAAGACCTGTCCAAAGAGTCCCTGCCAGTCATTGTTATCAATATTGAGCTAGGTGGACCAATGGTCTGACTTGTTATAAGGCAGCTTCC
This sequence comes from Rhineura floridana, assembly GCF_030035675.1. NCBI lineage: Eukaryota > Metazoa > Chordata > Lepidosauria > Squamata > Rhineuridae > Rhineura > Rhineura floridana. The sequence continues at coordinate 57,169,425 of NC_084483.1, forward strand.
TGTATATCTATGTACTAAGACATTCTCTTCCAACTGCTAATTGGGATCCCTTCTATGATTTTATGAGACACTTACAGAAATGCATAAAAGGTATAGTCATCTTTTCAACACAAGAGTTTTATTTTCCACTGGTGTGACAGGGATTTGCTTGAACTACTACTAGTATTCCCTGATTGCAGTGATACTTAGCTAAATCAGACTATGATCAAATGATGCTCTACTTCTTCCCTCTCAAAAAAGGGAAATAAAGGCCATTTTAATTCTCTTGAAAAAGGGACAATTGCATGAGGTCTGCCTCATTTCTTCCAGAATGCATTGGACTTTATCTAATTCCAGAACAGTAATTATGTTCGTTTCTTGTAGCAAAAAACAACCAGGAATGTTTTGTGGCCTAAAGTAGTTCTTGCTTCAGTCAGTTTGTAATGCAGATATATAACCTACATCGGCCATAGGGTTGCTAGGCTCGGGGCCTCAGACTGATCCTATATCTTTAGGAGAAGAGAAAGTCAGCCAAGTGCAGGTGTTCTTGTAACACTGTAATGGGAAAAAACACAAGGTGGAATTCTTCCTTCCCCCTACACAACTTTTAAAGATACAGAAGACCTCTTGGAGGCTGGGCCTGGCAACCAAGAATCCTGAGTCATGTGTGTTCTTAAGACTTTTAGATCACCTGTCTTAAATAAGAGATGATGGTAAGTTTGACTACAATATATTATCCTAAGATATTTATTTGTCGCAACAGAAGATTTATGTAACTTTAAAGTTGACAACGAGGACATTGAACTTGTCAAGGATTATCAATATCAAATTAGTCATTAACCAAAATGGAGACAATAGTCAAGAAATTAGAAGAAGGCTAGGACTGGGGGGGGCAGCTATGAGAGAACTAGAAAAGGTCCTCAAGTGCAAAGATGTATCACTGAACACTAAAGTCAGGATCATTCAGACCATGGTATTCCCAATCTCTATGTATGGATGTAAAAGTTGGACAGTGAAAAAAGCAGATAAGAGAAAAATCAGCTCGTTTGAAATGTGGTGTTGGAGGAGAGCTTTGTGCATACCATGGACTGCGAAAAAGACAAATAATTGGGTGTCAGAACAAATTAAACCAGAACTGTCACAGGAAGCTAAAATCATGAAACTGAGGTTATCATATTTTGGACACATCATGAGAAGACATGATTCACTAGATAGACAATAATGCTGGGAAAAACAGAAGGGAGTAGAAAAAGAGGAAGACCAAACAAGAGATGGATTGATTCCATAAAGGAAGCCACAGACCTGAACTTACAAGATCTGAACAGGGTGGTTCATGACAGATGCTACTGGAGGTCGCTGATTCATAGGGTCGCCATAAGTCATAATCAACATGAAGGCACATGACAACAACAAACCCAGGCTCCATATTTTAGCTAAGATTTCTATCTTAATTTCCAATCAGATAAATGTTTTTGTTTGAATTGTATGCTTCAAGCAACTGTGGTTGATGCATAATGTATAATGCTTAATGATATCACTAGGGCCCACCCCATGACATCACTAGGGCCCACCCCTGAAATCTCAGAGTTTCAGATGCTTCTGACCTGGCAACTCTATTCAATGCTCATATGCTCACAAAGGCAGAGGGGCAGGAACAGACTCTCTCTATTGAGCCTATGGACCTGGTGAACAGAATATGAGCAGATAGGATTTTTAGTTTACAGCAGTAATTTGAGATTCATTACAATATGACAAATAGAGATCATGTTAGTAGGATATATATCAATAGACAGAAATACCAATCTTTATATGAAATTGAAGTGCAATGTAAAAAACAGAGTTCATTTGAAGTACAATCACATGTAAAACCCCAAGCTTTAATTCCCTGATAAGAAGACCCATGCGATTTAACCCCAGGCTACATTATGTCTGTCACTATATATGTGTGTATTTGTATGTATATATGTATATGTGTGTATACACACACACACAGACTAGGGATGGGCAAGAAATTAAATTCAGTTCACACTTGAATCTCCACAGCCATCCTTCCAAATGTGTACTTACTTGTATTTTGCTATGCAGTTTGCCATGAAACAGTGTTTATAGAAATGCATATGTTAGGGGAAAGTGCATAAAAATGAAAAATACATGAGTGAAAACAGCATACAAAAGTGCAATATATAAAGAGAAATTACTTGCAAAAATGTCTACATCAGTCAAAACTGTCTATAAAATATGTTTATTAGGAGAAACTAACACCAAAATGCTAGAGAATTTTCAGGAAGAGTTTTTTTTAAAAAAATTGCAAATTGCTGCATAAATGTAGAGAACTGAATTTAAGACTGGAAAAATGACAAACTGAGAGAACTGAAATTGACATTCCATCAGTAATACGTGTGTGTGTGTGTGTGTGTGTGTATTATAAGTTTTTCAGAGTCATCATTCCCCTTTCTCTTGATTTTTTTCCTCTTGCCAACTTACATTATATAAAGAGAGAACACAAAATCTTAACGACATGTCCCATGGTTAAATAACAACTGCTGCCACCAAACTGCTCACACAGCATTCCAGTGTCAGCAGGTTTAATCACAGACAATTCCAGTATTAAGAGGTAAGACATAAAGCCATCAAATAAATGCTATAAAGCAGACCCAGGGAGAAAATCAAGCATGAACCTATTTCTGGGGCTGTGTCCACTACATTTGCTCTATCAGTCCTTATCCTTCAAATAACTATTGTACCTCCTAGTCCTATAAATACTATGGGTTTCAATTCTATTAGCTTATTTTTATTTATTTATTTTGTACTATTGTAAAAATTGCCTCCCTGCAAGACTCTTGAGAAAATGTACAACAAAAGAGTAAAAGCATGGATATTTAAAAACCATTCAAAATAATCCGACAATTTAAAAAAATCACAAAAACAAAGAGTAAAATTCCTAAGGCAATAATACAGCCACAGCAGTAGTTTCACCCCAAAGCCAGACAAAATAGGCAGATATTTCTGAGTAAGTGGTAAATATATTGCACAGGAATAATTCTAAGCAGAATAAAATACAGAAATACTGTATATAGGGGACAAATTCATTTACATAAAAATACCACTCATAGAGCAGACCTATTGAAAATAGTCATGGCCATTAATTTCAATGGGTCTGCTCTAATATTGGCTACAACCCATAGGGTACAATCCTATGACCTCTGAAAGGATGTCACATGAGCCGTAGGATACATCAGAGTTTCTGCTCCAGTGTTAGAGGGGGAGATCCAATGTTGAATCACTACCACTGCAGCAACCTCCAGACTCCAGGCCCAAACTGATGTTGATAGCACCTAAAAGGGATGGGTGCGTGCCAGAGCAGTTGAGGGATGTGCCAGGAGAGGACTGTGAAATTTCTTGGATCCAGAGCATCCCAGTGCCCTGACAACTCCCCCTCTCCCCCTCCTTTTTTCCTCCCAGAATTTCCAATTGGAGAATTAGAAAAAAATCTTCAAAACAGCAGGAGAGCTCCTCCATCCTCACTTCCACAGCTGTCCTGCTGACATGAGCCCAGCAGTGCATTAACTGGGTGGTCAAACTACCTTTGGATTCCCCACTCCACCTGTATTAGGAGTTCACCCATATATGCCTGAAGTGATTGGATTTAGTATCTTTATGATCCTAGTATGAGCAGCACTCAGGCTTCTGCTTTACTCTGGCATTCCATTATAAAACCTGTATGGAACACACCTAAATTTATGAGGAAAGTTGAGCTTTGGGAGTTGATGCATTTGTGTAGGCTATTGGCTGCTAAATGGCATTAGCAACAAGGATATAAAACATTATGCATTAGCAATTGCATCCATAAAGCAGCTACCACAGCAGAAAGGACTTGGTAAGCAGTATATGCTATTAGATCATAACATGTTCACAAATCCATTTTCTAAAACTGTTCAGAATGTTGTGTGGAGCTTTCTATATTAAAGTGCTTTGTTTCAAAAGGAAAGCTTCTGATCCATCCATCTACATTGCTAGAGAATTTAAAACTCAGCATTATTTCTTCTTGCTTGCTGTGCTTTTTGGCACAAAAATAGAACAGTCAGGGTAAACAGATGCAGCGAAAGATAGGGCTGCTCTGCCTATAGGAGGGAAAACAGCAGATGCAACTTGGCAGATCATATGGCTAACATTCCTTTTCTACACAAGTCTTAGAAAGCACAGGAGGCCTGTCCTCTATTATTAGGGTTGCCATATTGCCTGGTTAGCTGGGTTTTACCCAGATTCTTTGCATGCCACCTAGCGCCCGTTTAGCCCTTTAGGTGGCTTGGATTCTCAGCTTTAATTAAAATAAAAGTTTCTAGGTGGTCCGGTTCTTGAGATATAAATAAAAACGTCAGCTGCCCCTGACTGTTAAATCTTTCTTTAAACAGTACTGTATAGCTACACTTCGTAGCTTTAACCCCGCCCGTTCAGGATTGCAGCCAATCAGTGAAGCCAGGGTTGCATTTGGTTGACCTGAGGCAGTGTCACTCTAGAAAACCTCATTGCAATGCCAGAAAATTGTGGTCCCCCCCCCCGTTTATCTGAAAATCTCATAAATTGGGTAAGTATATACATTTTAGTTTTTTTTTCCTCTTGTGTGCAGGAGTCAGATCCTGGGCAGTGTTTTGAAAACCTTCCCAATACTTGCTTTTGTAAAAGCAATGCTAATCCCATATGCCCAGAGTAAATCCCATTGAATTCAACAGGACTTACTTTTGAGTAGACATGGTTATGAATGTGCTGAAAATCAATGGGACTTTGGAGTGAATGTAAAAAAGAATTGTGTTTGTGTTCTAACTCTTTCTGTCCCCCCTCCACCTCCAGTCCTATTTTAAAGCAGGTAGGCAGGGCTTACTTAGGTATTGCAGTTTTTATTCTGTAGGAAACTAATACTGATTTTTAAGAAACTAATACTGGTTTTTCTGCAATGACCAACTGGTTTGACAATAAACTATTATATGGGCTGTATGTATTTATACATCTGCAGTGAGTGTGTGTGTGTGTGCGTGTATGGAGTGTTTCCAACACCGCTGTGAGGTAGGGTTGGAAACCAAGGCAGCTCACAACAAGAAATAAAGCCATTTAAAAGCCAATAACCATAAAAACAAGTGTAAACAGTTGCAAAACAGCCTAAAGTGGCATTCGGAATTTTGGGTTGTGTGAATGAAGTTGCTTATCACTTGAGGTTGCATTTCTGTCCCTGTTTGAGTAAGCCCCACTGAATACACTGGGACTTGCTTCTGAATAAATAAACCTAGGATTGCACTATAAATATCTTTACAGTTTGTGTAAATAATAAATATATTTGATAGTCATGCTTATATAAATATTTCTTCATTTATCATATTTTTGGTTTTTGGTTAGGAATCCTGACTGGTTGTGAGATGCTTAGTTTTCTGCCTTTCTCATGGGAATCTTGTTGTGGTTGGTATGGTGTTGCATTTAAGAAATCATGGTATGAAATGGCCTGAATCAGTATAAGGTAGATTCCTTTGTTCCTAAAAGTGGGAAGAGACTCAAGGGTCACAGTGACTCCAACATTTATTTATGTATTTTTATTTACAACATTTATATACTGCTTTATTGTAAAAAATCTCAAAGTGGTTTACAGAAAGAATTAAAACAATAAAATTATTGGCAAAAGTGTTAAGGTCAGATACTTAAAAATATTCAAAATAATAAAACCAACAATGAGTTAAAAACAGATTTAAAAACACAATAGCTTCCACATGCCTGGAAAGGCTTGCCTCAAGAAAACTGATTTTAGCAGGTGCTGAAAAGAGGCGTCTGCCTAATGTCAATAGACAAGGAGTTCCACAGCGTAGGTGCTGCCTCTTTACAGGACTGATTTCTTACAAGAGCAGAACAAGTACTGTATACTGTACTATGTGGCACCCATAACATGGAAAGCACAGCTTGAACTTGGCCTGGTAGCAAATCAGCAACCAAATGCAGATTTCAGAGCAGAGGTATTATGTGCTGATAGGATCTCACTCATGTCAGCAATTGTGCTGCAGCATTCTGCATTAACTGCAGTCCCCAGATCAGGTTGTGCTGCATGGGGATTTCTGTGACCTTGGCTGACTGTCTGCTAGTTTTTTTTAGTTTGGGTTTTTGGTTATGAATCCTGACTGGTTGTGGGATGCTGAGTTTTCTGCCTTACTCATAGGAATCTTGTTGTGGTTGGTATGGTATTACATTTAGGAAAGTGTTACTGCCTTTTGTGGGTTTTTTTTCCTATTTGCATTTCACTTATCTTTAACCTCACTCCGTTACAGCCATAGAAGCAACAGCAGCATATGCAAGGTAATTAACTCCCATTAGTGATAAGAGCAAGAATTTATAATTATTATTTTAATTAAAACAAGAGGCTTATCAGTACTTTGAAGAGGACCAGATATTTATTTTCTTTCTGAGCCCAGGACTGGGTCTTTCATGATGCCGGGGGGGGGGACAGGAGAGTAGTTGATAAGACAGACATCCTGGCATTGGTAATCTAATTAGCAAGGTATGTGTGGGGTTGTTGCACACTTCCAGGCCCAGTTTCATTTTGAGTATGGAGGTGGAACCTGTGTAGATGTGGTTGATCAAAGGGAGAAGAAATTTTAAGCAAAGCTCTGCTTTTATAAAACCTAAGAAACATACAGATACTTTGAATGTCTGAGTGCCTGCACCAGTAGAATACTGGAAGAACTTGTAAAACTTGCTGCAACAGTATTTAGAACTGAGCATGTGGTGTGAAAGACTCCTTTTCCTAACATTTTGGCTTCTTGTTTTTCTCCACCCACCACATCTCTGAAATATATCGTATATGTAATGGTTAACCACACTAAAAAATGTAAATAAGTTTATTTCAGTCAATGACCAGCAAAGGTTAACCATACTGCTGCCCTGACTTACTTTATGTTTGTTGCTTTTTTGTGTTTTTATTATGTTTTTATATTGATTGTGTATTTTTATTGTTTTTATTATATTTGTAAGCTGTGCTGAGCTCTGTTTTTAACAGCAGAAGGGCAGGATATAAATCCTCTTAATCAATCAATCAATATTCCATAGTATTGGAAACTAGAGTCTAGGCATTTAAGGCTGAAAATGTTGCTTTTTAAAAAAAGATTTCTCACATCTTTCCCCAGTTTTTGGTGGTAATTCCTAGGCACAAAAACAAAACAAGTGGACAATCCAAATATTAATATGCAAATAATTTGCATAATATGCAAATTAGCCTGCCCGGGTTTGTGGAACTGGAATATGGCAACCCTATCCATTATGGACACCCTAGTTAATAGATCCCTGACCCTACCAATGGCTCACTGTGTAAATATAATGCTGATTGGTTCATATGTTTAAATATTGAGTGGGTGTGTGAAAGAAATATGGCCATAACAATGGACTATGGCCAAATGGGTACACGAATACTATCTCGGTATCTTTCCCTGTTCCATTTGTGTGCCTCATTTTCACTTTCCTTGGGCCTGTTCCCTCCAGTCCTCTTTTATTTGTCCCCTTGACTTGGTCCCATACCTCATGTGCCCCTTCCCTCAGGCCCTGCTCCCTTACCATGCCCCCCTTGTTTCATAATACCACAAAAGGGTGTGGCTCACCATGAAGTATAGAATCAAATGTTTCCTGAAGATGACTAGTGTGGTGTAGTGGCTAGATGCTAGAGCAAGGGAAGGGAATCATTTTTTGGCCTGAGGTCGATATTTTATCATGAGTGACTTCCGAAGGCTGCATATGCAAGTCATAGACCGGAACAGAGGCAAAAAGCGGTCAGAGTAATGGATATGGCTCTTACCTTTGTACAGTAGGCTACATTTCAGTCACACAAAAGTCAGAGATTTCCACGCACACACATGCATGCACACACACTTCCATCCCACATGCAGGCAAGCATTATTACAATTCAAAGACACATTTCAATCAGGCAAAGCATTCAAGGAATGTGTGGAGCAGTCTGGCGAGAGAGAATTCTGAGGGCCAGCTAGAGAAGCCTCCAGGCCTCAGGTTCCCCATCCTTTAGCTAGAGCACTAGACTAGGCCTGGGTTTGAATTCCCATTCAACTATGAAGCTTCTTGGTTATCTTGAGCTACTTACTTTCTCTCAGCCTAAGTTACCTCAGAGGGCTGTTGTGATGATAAAATGTAGAGAAGAGAGAGCCATATATGCTGCTCCTTGGAGGAATGGCTGGATAAAAATGTAATAGATAAATAAAATTGCCTTGTGAGATTTGACTAGCCTTCTGTCTCCACCAGTGGACAACAACAAACTGCTAGGAAGCTCACACATAGGGTGTGATGGAATCCTAGTGACATTATAGTGAACCAAACCATCAAGTGTAATTCCACTGTTCTATATATTGGTTGAATTTTCTTCAATATTCTTCCTTACAAAAAGTAATGCAACATTAAGTATTTTTGTTTCTTATGTTAAACTGTATGTTATGAGAATATGTGAAGGCAGGTTCCATGTTGGGGTTATAGTGGTTCATTGTTCAGAACAAGTTATTGTTATGGCCCCGTCAGAGGACTCATCAGACGAGGATGACTCGGGAGTAACAGCAGCAGACCCAGAAGCAGCAGACCCAGAAGGAGAAACGGAGGAAACTCCTGAGAACCCAGCTTCTTCTCCCCCTCAGCTGCAGAGTACCCCAGACACAGCTGAAGCCCTTCAGCCAGACGCAGGCAGTGAACAGGAGACTCCCCCCTCACCTGCAGAACGTAGACAACAGAAGGTCAGGCAGAAGAGGGGCAGGCCTGGCCACTTAAGGCCAAAACGCTGAGGGCTTACACCTGCTGACAAACCTGCTCCTTAAAAGTCAAACCTTGGGTTCAGCTTGTTGCTGACTACAACGTCATGTGTGACCACTGTGTGTCTTCCTATCCCCTGAACCTTGACTTGGACTGATCTCTCGGCAAACTAGACCCGGACCTTCACGGACGTCTCTTCTGGATTTCTGGCTTGGCACATAAGCTTCGAACGGCCTCTGCCCTTATCTTGCTTCCTCCTTGCTAGCCTGGCAGATTTATAGCCAAGCTGCCGGCTGAGGACTTACGGCCTGGCAATTACCAAGGAATCTCCAGCCCTGCCTGCACCCCCACCGACACTGCTGTCTCAGTGAAGAGCTGACAGTTATAAATAAATAAGAAATAAAGGGCTTTAAACGTTAAAAAGAAAAAGAAAAAGTAATTTTGTACATGTGTATAGCACCTCTTCTTAAATGCCAGGACATTTTATTATTTTTAATGTACTGTTTAATGTTGCCTCAGAAATATAAGTGAAAAGGAAAATATAAGGAGAACCAGTTGACACTAATACAAGATGTATAGTTTAAACCTATATAAGCTATTCAAACTAGTACTGCAGAATACGCAACCCATTAGAATTTGTACAATGCCATTTTCCTTTCATCTACTATATCTTTGGTCACATTGGGCCTTCTGAGGTGTTTCTGCTACTTAAAGGACACACCACACTCAAAGCACAGCATAACTGACAGAAGCCAGGGGGCTGATTTTCTATGTATTGACATTGGCTGTTTGGCAGCTTGTGTGCTGCATCTGCTATCCACCCCTCCCTGTCCCTGATACGGAGTTGTCCTGGCCAGGCCACAAGGAAGGCTTCAAAACTATCCTTTCATTTTGCCTTAGAAGGGCATTGACTTAATGTGTCATTGGAGTTGTGTGTGTCCCACCCCTCTCACGGACGACATTATCAGGATTAGGATGACAGTATTTGGGGAAGGAGGTTCAATCCTTTCCTTCCATGTTGCTGTGCTGACAAAACTCCCTCTCCCCCTCCAAGCTGTTTTTTTGCTCAGGAGGAAAGTGGCTATTGATCCAATGGAAGCTCTTTTCCTACAGCCAAGAAGCACTTGGGTAGTGTTTTTACAGGGCCATAGGATGGAGGAATGGATTAACCCCCTCTCACTCACTAGAGTTTTTTAGACACACAACTTCAAGAGACACATTTAGCATCACACTTGCTTTTCCCCCAATTTCTTTAACCAACACACATTGAATGAATGCATACCAAATTACTGAAAAGTAAGTAAATTATATTGTTCACACAATTGATCTTTCTATCCTATCAAGTGGAAATGAAGTAGCTGTTCACTGTACTTTGGCTTCCAACTTTGCACTGTGTACTGTGTTTTGACAAAATAGAGTACTGTAGATCCCGGATCAATGTCCAGTAAGTACTGAAAGACAATTTTACATTGACATGTCTATTGTGAGATGGCAACTGAAGTACTGCTTTAACAGATGCTTTATTCCACTGTCTTGTGGCTCATAAACTATATCTTTAATAAGCCTGTGTGTAAGAACACTAAAAGATGACCTTCACATAGAAAGGATGACATTGTTGAAAAGAGCAACTTTCTCGAGCAACAGAAAGCTCTTTTTCTGTCACTTTGCTTTCTGACTTACATGTTAACATGATAGGTATGGGAAGCTGAATTCATATTTTTGAAGGGTCTCAATAAAAATAGGTATCAATTAACTCTTTCTCTGTTCATTAGCTTGGAACACAACATGTTTGCCTCACTTTATATGGCCAGAGGCCCCCAAAGAAGCCACCCATCTGAGCCCAAATTACTATTTCCAAATTATTCCAATAGTATTTTCAGTCTAAAATGGGGTAGCTAACCTATAGCTCTCCAGATGTTGTTGGACCCCTGTCCAATTGCCATTAGTTCCAGCCAATATGGCCAGTGCTCAGAGATGATGAGAGCTGTAATTAGGTTCATCTGGAGGGTCACAGGCTCCTCACCTGTGATATAAAGGCCACTTTAAGGCAGCCTTATTCAATGTATGGAAGTTATATTGTAATGTATGGAATATGTGATGAGTGGATAGTTTGCCATGAATATGCAGAATGAACAACTGGTAAGTGTAATAGCTGTCCAATGGATAAAATCCCTGTGGACACTTCATAGTTTATACTTAAATAAAACACATTGTTTCAGATATTTTCATCTCCATACAAATATGAACAAATGACACTTCTTACTGAAGGAACTACTAGCAATTATCAGAGCCTAAGGTAAACAAAAAGAGGGCTCAGTATCACATTATGGAAGGCCCTTCACAAGAAACCTCTTGTTCAGGCAAAAAAATAGGGTGTTTATCCTAAGTATTCACAAAACTGATTAGGCAGAAGTGACATACCCCACCGCTTTGGATGAATCTGTCCTCCATCCTGTCTTTCCCTGGGCCCATTTGAGCATTCTTGCTGTTCATTCTTGGGCCCCTTATTGACAGTGATAAGGGGCAATAAAAAAGACGTTGAGAGTGCTTTTTTTCAGAAGAGATGTCTCACAGAACAATTTCTAATTCTTGTAGCTGCTGCTGCATTTATCTCTCTGCGGTTCTTTATCATTTATCCTTTGCTCTTTAGGGGGATATCTTTTACTTTTCTTTTTTTCTCCTGGTTTAATATGGTACAAAGATTAATGTGCTGGCTTTATAACATCCCTCTGTTGCATGTTGTAAAATATCTATTTATTTTGTTTAAGGAGTAGCTGAAACTATTGGATTTGCACCAACTGGCAGCTAAGGAGAATGTGGTTTAGAAGGTCCCCATATATTCTGTGTATACATATAGCAATTCATAGATCTTGTCTTTACACCAAAACAATTTCCTTTTGTCATCAACATTTAGATGGATGAGCAGGTCTATTATAATTATTTTTTAAAAAACACTAATCTTCTGTTATTTTTATAACTGTTTTGTAACATTAAGCTGTTTTTATTATATTTTGTACATTGCCTTGGGACTTGTGGAAGGTGAATAATAATAACAATACATATAAACGCATGACTGTCTGTCATAAGAACTGTGATGACATCAGCTGTCAAGGCCAGTCCCGTACCTTGAAGTAGGTTCCTTTTTTAATCCACTACTATTCAAATAGATTAGGCCATGTCATCCAAACAATCTTTTTTTTCTTTTTTCAAACAGAGAGGAGAAAAAGGAAAAGAGAACCATGTGAATATCACCTGGAGACTACAGGGAGTGGAACTTTTGTATCTGTGCAAAATAGAGTTTATTATGCCCAAATAAGTTCCAATGTGTTTTGAACCTACCAGTTGTTGTTTTAGGGGTAAATTGCTCAAAAATTGTCACATTCTATTGTGGTACTCTCTTTGCAGAGACACAAAGGAACCTATAAGTCAATGTTTTGCCAGTGACTTGAATACAATGTAGGTTGCTCTCATAAAATTGTTATTTACATACATATCCATTATATATATATATATATATTAAAATTTTAAAAATAATATGTCCAGATTCTCCAACTCAGTGGCTTACTCTGACCCACCATATTTCTGTGTGAAAGAGTTAAGAACCCACCCAAGCAGCTGCCTTGTTTTCTGCCAAATGTATTCCATGACATCCTATGTAAAAGCGACAGCACGCCTAAGCTGCAAGTTGTTACAGTTTCTCTAGAATATTATCATAGTGATCTGTCAAGTTCATGTGCTGGTGAATCTTAGAATATATAGTAAAGCAGGTTCTAATAGTTATCTCATTGTTTTAATTTTCACAGATTAAAGAACATCTTGCAAAAGGACAGAGGACACTGGCAGGTGAAGGAATGTCCCAGGTGACAAATACCCTTCTGGATTTAACCCAGAGGAAGAATTTTTATGCAGGGGATCTCTTGGTTTCTGTGGAAATTCTCAGAAATGTTACAGATACATTTAAAAGAGCAAGCTACATCCCTGCATCTGATGGGGTCCAGGTAAGTGAAGCTGTAGTTATAGAACAATGTGGGGAGGGCCATAGCTCAGTGGTAGACATCATGCTCTGCATGCAGAATTCAACCTCTGCTATCAACTCCTGCCATCTGTAGTTAAAAATATAACAGATAGCAGAACAGCTGCCTGAGACTCTAGAGAGCTGCTACCACTTAGAGAGTGTATGGTTGGACATATCATTCCCTGACCTGGTGCCTTCCAGATATTTTAGACTGCAACTTCAATCAGCTCTAGCCAGCATAAGAAATGGTCAAGAATGATGATAAATGATCAGGGAGATGTACAACAACATCTGGAGGACACCAGGTTGCGGAAGGCAGGGCTAGTTGGACTAATGGTCTGACAGATGTGTAGAAAGTAGCTTCATATGTTCATAGAAAATTTAATGCTATGGGCATAGATTACTGTTATCAGTTTCTCTCGGAGACATATTCCACATTGTAGGGCTTAGGAGGAACAGTAAGTGTTGGTTTTGAATCTAGCAGAGCCAGGTTAAAAAACCCATTGGTTCACTGGATGGTTAAGGGCCAGTTCATGTACTCACTAAAGCTGAGTTTTGTATGCATAGCTGGGCCTGCTTGTGCTATATTTATCCTCCTTAGCCAACAGATACAGGCACTGACACAAAGGTTTAGCTTCAAATGTAATGGCAAAACCATGGATTGGCTGCCAGGTCTGAGCCTTGAGCTTGAACTATCCTTCCCTTCCATGTTTCAATTTCTTCCCTGACTTTCAGTTTCATGCAAACCATATTTTGTCATTACTTCTAATCAGCGAATCATCGTTTCCATTTGCTCTCAAAACCACAATTGGAAACCCACTTTAAACCATGGTTTCCTGTTCTGGTTTGAAGGGCAAGCATAAAACATTGCTTGCCCTGAAAAATAAGTCAGCGTGGAATTGGGACATGTGAGAAGGGGGAAAGCACAAGAGTCCCAAAGCCAAACTATGGTTTGGTCATTATGTTTGAACCAAGTCTTCCTTATTCATGCCCAAACTTTCTTTTCCTATTCATGAAATCTTTTACCATCTTTGCAATATTGTAACCCTCTTCTTCAGGCTAGCCAGTCCATAATGTGCTCAAGCTCCTCCTGCTAGCATCAAGGACTCTATTCCCACAAAATGTCATTGCACAACATGAGGTCCGGTGTGCTGGGACCACTTATGTTAAAATGTACCTCAGTACCTTTTGTATGTTTGTGATGACCAATTGTTTTCAATAAATAAATTTGACTGACTGGTAGATGGTATAATACAGGTAACTGTAGAAGTAATGCATAAAAAGGTAAAGGTGTCCCCGCACTTACAGTGCGAGTCGTTTCCGACTGTTAGGGTGACGTCTTGCGACGTTTACTAGGCAGACCATATATATGGGGTGGGATTGCCAGTTCCTTCCCCGGCCTTTCTTTACCCCCCAGCATATGCTGGGCACTCATTATACCGACCACGGATGGATGGAAGGCTGAGTGGACCTCGACCCCTTTTACCGGAGATTTGACTTCCTCCTTCCGTTGGAATCGAACTCCGGCCGTGAGCAGAGCTTCAGCTGCGTTACGGCCGCTTACCACTCTGCACCACGGAGGATCTTGTAATGCATAGCCTATCTGATACTAAATCCTGGATTTTGCCTAAAACTCTGTTAAACAAAGTCAGAGTCAGGAATGTTGTTGCCTATTTCATATGATGTTATACCCTGTCTAAAATGTATAAAGTTCATTAAAATAAAATCTTAGCAGGAATCGCAGATGATTTATTGGTAATTCATTCTTATCACAAAATTCAGGTGTACATTATGAAAAAAGTGTAGTACATCATTTTCAATATGAAATGCTAAATGATTAGTCATAGAAAGATTGATGAATGATGTGTAATGCATATTTAGGTTGTAATCCAGTGAGCCCCTTTATGTATGCACAAGGGATTGTGCACATGTGGCATATGCTAATATATATAACTGTCAGGCCCAGGATGTGACTCAGGAACCAGACCAGCGGTTGTAGTTAATTCGTGTTTTATTAGGGTAATGTCCAAACAAAGACTGCGTTTTCTCATGAAGCAATACAGGGATACAGGTCCTGCGGCATTGGGAGAAAGTTGACAGAGCAAGGGACTTCTTCCCGCCTGTTCTTTAAGAAGGGGCCAAACGGGCGCGCAATCTTTCGCTCCTCCTTAACTGCCCCTCAGGTACTGCCCGCCTTCCCCCCTTCTCTCCTGTCTTTTCAGCTGTCTGCGTGTGCGCGGTGAGGGGGGAAGCATCACCCCCTCCTCTTCTGAAGTTTCCGATTCCAGGATGGGGGATAGGGGAGGGGCTGATGGTAAACTGCCTCCCCGCTTTTCGGCTGTGAGCAGCCCTCCCTCTTCCCCCTCTTGCTCTGAGCCTGAAAGAGGGGGAGGCGTGAGAATGCCAGGGAGGGCTCAGGCTCCCCGTTGCTAAGCGACCTTATCACTGGCAGTTCCTCTGTTTCGTCTTCGCTCCAAAGGGGGGAAGTTCCTCCCCCTTCCCTCTGCCATCCATCCGAATACTCTTCTCCCAACTCTCCAGGATCCAGCTCCCCGGGATTGGGACCCCAGCTCTGCCTTCCGACAACATCCCCCCTCCCAGGCTGTGCCCCCCTCCCCTTGTCTGGCTTGGGACGGTGGGGAAAACGTTGATGGAAATGTTTTACCAATTCTGGAGCATGCACATCAGCTGCATCTTCCCATGATCTGTCAGCCACCCCATAGCCTTTCTAGTGAATCAAGTACTGCAGCTTGTGGTGTCTGATCCTGGAATCTAAGATCTCCTCAACTTCAAACTCAAGCTGCTCATTTACCAGGAGTGGAGCTCCGGGAGGTTCCTCCGGCCGTAACTCACTGGGAGGGGCGGCTTTCGTTAAGAGGGATCGATGGAACACAGGATGTATTTTAAACGTGTCAGGCCGCTTTAGTCGGTACGCCACGGGATTAATTTGAGTTTCTATTTCGAAAGGACCCACCCTCTTGTCTTGTAATTTTCTACATTTGCCCGGCATCTGGAGGAAGCGGGTGGACAGCCATACCTGGTCTCCTGGTTGAAGGGGGGGGGCCCTCCTTCCTGTGCAGGTCAGCAACTTGCTTGTAGTCCGTTTTGGCTTCGTTTAACTGCTGTTTCAGTGTCTGTTGCGCCGCTTGCAATTCCTTAAGGAAGTTCTCAGCTGCCGGTACCAGCATTCCTTCTGAGCTGCTTGGAAAGACTTTAGGATGGAATCCATAATTAGCGAAGAACGGGGTTTGTTGAGTGCTGGAGTGCAGAGAATTGTTGTAGGCGAACTCTGCAAAATGCAAATATGATACCCAGTCAGTCTGTTGATAGGACACATAACTTTGTAAATATCTTTCCAAAACGGCGTTCAAGCGTTCCGTCTGCCCATCTGTCTGGGGGTGATGGGCGGAGGAGAGTTTTAATTCCGTCTGCAACTGTTTCCACATTGCTCTCCAAAATTTGGCTGTGAACTGAGTTCCTCGGTCTGAGACTACGCTGTTTGGCAATCCATGCAGCCGGTAGACTTCTTTTATGAATAACTTGGCCGTTTCTTTAGCCTCTAAGGCCCCTGCACAAGGAAGAAAGTGTGCCATTTTGGTAAGTAGATCCACCACTACTAAGATGGCTGTCATTCCTTGGGACTTGGGTAGATCAGTTATAAAATCCATGGAGAGGTTCTTCCAGGGTTCGTGTGGGACAGGCAACGGTTGTAACAGTCCTGCTGGTGTCCCTGTTTGTGTTTTTGTCCGCAGACAGACAGAGCAGGACTTTACATAACTCTCAATATCCCAACGCATTTTAGGCCACCAGAAGTCCTTGGCCACGTTCTGAATGGTCTTGTAAATCCCGAAGTGTCCCGCTGTGATGGAATCATGACACTGGCGTAGGATTCTGAGCCTTAATTCCCCTTCTGGCACATATCTGGCGGTTTTGAACCATAATAGTCCATTTCTCCAGTGAAAGGTTACTTCTGAGTCTTGACCTTGTCCCGTCTCCTGCTGATATTATAGCATGTCTGCATCTTCTTGTTGTGCCTTTTTGAGTTCCTCTTCCCATGAAGGCTGGCATACTCCCAACGTTAATTTCTCTGGCGGGATTACGTACTGAGGCTGGTCCTCGGATTCACTTTCTTTGTATTGTGGCTGTCTGGATAAGGCATCCGCTCTCTGGTTTTTGGCTTGGGCATGGTAAGTAATCTGGAAGTTAAACCTAGTGAAGAACTGGGACCATCTTATCTGTCTCTGGTTCAGCTTTCTGGCTGTTTGGAGGCTTTCAAGATTCTTGTGGTCGGAGTGCACTTCAATTCGATGAGAGGCCCCCTCTAGGTATTGTCTCCAGTTTTCAAAAGAGTCCTTGATGGCCAGCAGCTCCTTCTCCCAAACTGTGTAGTTCTTCTCTGCAGGCTTTAACTTCCGAGAGAAGTACGCACAGGGGTGCAGCTCCTTCCCTTCTTGGTCTAATTGTAGCAGGACCCCCCCGATGGCAAAATCTGAAGCATCTGCTTCCACTACGAAAGGGCGGTTCGGATCAGCAAAGCGCAGAATGGGCTCAGTAGCAAACCTTCTCTTCAGCTCCTCAAAGGCCTCGGTGGCGTTCTCTGTCCATTGAAACTTCTTCTTCCCCCTTAAACAGTCAGTCAGAGGAGCTGTTAATTTGGAAAACCCTGGAATGAACTTTCTGTAATAATTGGCAAACCCCAAAAACCGTTGTACATCCTTTTTGGTGACAGGTTGGCCCCAGTCCAATATGCAGCTTACTTTCCCTGGGTCCATCTCCACGCCTTCCGCTGAGATTCGATATCCAAGGAAGTCTAGAGACTTGAGGTCAAATCCACATTTCTCTAATTTAGCATACAGGTGATTTTCTCTCAGTCTCTTCAACACCGTCTCCACATGCTGGTCGTGGTCTTCCTGGTTCTTTGAGAACACCAGGATATCATCTAAGTAACAGATTACATACGTGTCCAACAAGTCTCTAAACACGTCGTTCATGAATTTTTGAAAAATTCCTGGACTTCCACAAAGCCCGAACGGCATGACCAGGTATTCATACTGTCTGTAAGCGGTCAAGAATCCTGTTTTCCATTCATCTCCCTCCTTCATTCTGATCAGATTGTACGCTCCTCTCAAATCCAACTTCGTGAAGATTTTTGCAGAGCGCAGTCGGTCCAGCAACTCTGAGATCAGGGGCAGCGGGTAGCTGTTGGGGATGGTGATCTGGTTCAATGCGTGATAGTCGTTACAGGGTCTGAGTCCCCCCCCTTCTTTTTCACAAACAATAGTGGCGCTCCAGCATGGGATTGTGAGGGGCGTATGAATCCTCGCCTCAGGTTTTTATCCAGGAATTCCTTCAGGGCCTCCCTCTCATTCTCTGTGAGAGAGTAGATTCTCCCTGATGGGATGCTGGCTCCTGGCACTAGATCAATAGCACAGTCGTAAGGGCGGTGGGGGGGTAAAGTCTCTGCCTCTTTTTCATCAAACACATCTTTGAATTCTTCATACTTTGGCAGCAGGGTCACTTGCTCGATCTCTTGCACTGCCCCCGCTAAGGTGTTCTTGATTCCTTCAGGTTGACAGTTCTCCTGGCAATACTGTGAGGTGAACCACACCACCGCCTCCTTCCAACTTATTTTGGGTTCATGCTTTGCTAGCCAGGGCATTCCCAGAATCACCTCAAAGTTCGAGAGATCTGACACGTATAGCGAAATGAACTCTTCGTGCCCAGGGATTTGAAGTTTCACTTCCTCCGTGGCTTGTGTCACCCCTCCTGACTTCAGGGGTCTCCCATCGATAGTCTCCACAGCTAGGGGAGCGTCCAGTTTCCACTGGGAAATTCCATGACGCTTGACTAACTTTGCATCAATAAAATTTGTGGAGGCTCCACTGTCAATTAAGGCAGTGGAATTAAACACCACTCCTCTGGAAGTTGTAATCCGAATCGGCAAGACCAACACCCCCTTTGAGGGAGGTTGGATCGTTGGGGGGCCTTTATACAACGCTGCCCCCAGTCCACCGGCCTGCACGTGGACTGGGTGTTCTAGTTTCCCGACGGCTCAGCTTTCCCCCCTTTCAGTCCACAGTCTCTGGCCACGTGGCCCGGCTTTGAACAATAAAAGCATAAACGTTCCCGACGGCGTCTTTCCTTTTCTTCTTCCGACAGTCTTGGCCTAGCCCCTCCCTGTCCCTCAGTTGCATTACCTGCCATCCCTGCAGAAGGAAGGATCTTGCTGCGGGATGCCGAGGCTGAGTATCTCGGGACCTCCTGCTTCCTTTCCAGGTGCCTTCCTTCCATCCGGTGATCTATCTGTAGGCATAGCCGGATGAGCCCTGGTAGGTCAGCGGGGGGGGAGGTCCTGGCCAACTCATCCAGGATTTCAGCATTTAATCCACTCCGGTACATAAACATCAGGGCGGTGTCATTGTAACCAGTTTCCAGGGACAGAATTTTAAAAGCGTTAGTGTACTCGGAAACAGTCCCTTTAGCTTGCTTCAGAGCGCCTAGTTGCCGCGCTACTGTTTCAGCTCTTTGCGGGTCTTGGAACATCTCGGTCATCTCCTGTATAAATCCTCTGTACCTTCTTAAGACAGTATTCTTTCTCACGAGATATGGAGTCACCCATTTTGCAGCTTCTCCCTCCAGGAGGCTAATCACGAAGGCCACTTTAGCCCCATCGTCTGGAAATTCCGTGTACCTGACATCCAGATATAACTCACATTGAGCCACGAAAGTTGCCAACTGATCACTTTGTCCCACGTATTTTGGGGGCAATCCAATGGGAACCTTTACTACGGCAGCTGGAGGGGCTGTTCGCATCTGGTCTATCGTGGCCTTCAAGGTTTGATTATCCGTCTTCAGCGCCTTGACTGCTGCTATCAGGGCTTGAACATCCGTCTGCAAATCAGCTACCTTAGTCCTCAAGAGTTTCACTTCTTCCGTCTCAGAAGTGGGGTTCGTCCCCCTCGCTGCTCCCTTTGACATCTTGTCCCAGTCAAGTGAAGAGAGCGTTGAGGGTGATTTAGGTGGCTCTGTCAAGCTGTCAGGCCCAGGATGTGACTCAGGAACCAGACCAGCGGTTGTAGTTAATTCGTGTTTTATTAGGGTAATGTCCAAATAAAGACTGTGTTTTCTCATGAAGCAATACAGGGATACAGGTCCTGCGGCATTGGGAGAAAGTTGACAGAGCACGGGACTTCTTCCCGCCTGTTCTTTAAGAAGGGGCCAAACGGGCACGCAATCTTTCGCTCCTCCTTAACTGCCCCTCAGGTACTGCCCGCCTTCCCCCCCTTCTCTCCTGTCTTTTCAGCTGTCTGCGTGTGCGCGGTGAGGGGGGAAGCATCACCCCCTCCTCTTCTGAAGTTTCCGATTCCAGGATGGGGGATAGGGGAGGGGCTAATGGTAAACTGCCTCCCCGCTTTTTGGCTGTGAGCAGCCCTCCCTCTTCCCCCTCTTGCTCTGAGCCTGAAAGAGGAGGAGGCATGAGAATGTCCAGGGAGGGCTCAGGCTCCCCGTTGCTAAGCGACCTTATCACTGGCAGTTCCTCTGTTTCGTCTTCGCTCCAAAGGGGGGAAGTTCCTCCCCCTTCCCTCTGCCATCCATCCGAATACTCTTCTCCCAACTCTCCAGGATCCAGCTCCCCGGGATTGGGACCCCAGCTCTGCCTTCCGACAATAACTAGGAACTGCTAGAGTGCTAAAAGTCTACATCAGCCTTTCCCAACCAGTGTGCCTCCAGGTGTTGTTGGACCACAGCTCCCATCAGTCTCAGCCAGCATTGCCAATGGTCAGGAAAGATGGGAATTGTGGTCCAACAACATCTGGAGGCGCACTGGTTGGGAAAGGCTGGTCTACATAAAAGTTCTTGTATCCCTGGTGCAGACAATTTTCTTGAATTCACTGCCTGTCCAAGACTACCCAATTTATTTTCTGCTGGAGGAAAATGTTATTGGATCGATGTATAGATGTTCGCATAATCTAAGTGAAGGTTGGTTTAAGAGTGATGTACATCCAAATTGCTAAATAATCTGAGTCAAAGTCCACATTTGGATATGCATCCTGCTAGCAGTTACTAAATGCAAATTATCAGAGACACCATGCAGAGTTGCTATGGACATCAAAGGCCATGGTGTACAAAAGGGGAATACCTCAGAGTGGAGATGCAAAGGCGCAGAAAAACCCTGGAAAAATTAGGAAAACAGTTTTTCCAATTTTTTTACATAAAAAGCATCCTGGGCCTTCACATCTCTACTCCAGAGTAACAACGGGGGAAATTGCCATATCTGTACAAGGCAGTAAATCACCACAGAGAGATGCTGCAATTTGACAAGTATTGGAACTAATCAAATTTTGAATCTCTTTATTTTACATGAAATTAGTTTTTTAGGCTGATAATTAAGTATGAATGATGGAGGAAGTTCCATACATGATACATGCAGCTATTCTGCCAAATTGTTTTATGGTTAGAAACACCATTAAACGTTTTACATATTTCAAGTGTATTTTAGCAATTGAGATGTATTTACATAACTCCTGGCAGAACAAAAACATCCTGCACATGCACATACACAGATCCCACCCATTTAAACAGCATGCAATACACATGTTTGCACATCTCACTAACCAGATGTTGCTGAACTCCAAGTCCCATCATCCATGACTATTGACCATGCTGGCTGGGGCTGATGGGAGTTGAAATCCAACATCTGCAAGGAGACAGGTTACCTCTTTCCTGTTTCTTCCTTGAGCACATCCTTCCTTGAGCTCATCCTCTCAGACCCTGTCTAAGTGAGGCTAGAGGCACCATTCAGTTTGTTCCTGGGTGGTTTTTGCTGGAACAAGATTCTCTAATCTGAATTATGACCATGATTCTGAACTAGAACCAGAATCCAGCAGATTCTGGCATAGCTGCTCTGTGATGATAAAAAGATCCCAGAATAACTGTTACGTTTCTAGAATGCCCTGCAGCTCAATGTAATAACATAATTACACAATGAATATGTATAGCATGTCTGGAGTCTTTGGACATATGTAGGGAGGCCATGAAGCATGCTAAGTATTTAAGTATTTCACAGGAGGGAAGATATGTTATGTGGGTAATGACACACATCAGTGTTTGTGTACCATGTCAGGCCTCACATGCGTGTGTGGTAATGTCAAATATTTGAGGCTGGGAGACATTCGCACTAGGTGCTGTATGCACAGATACCACCATTGTAGCATGCATGTCAGTAGTGCTGTCAGCCCTTGACATGGTAGAGACCTCCACAAATGTCCAAGGACTGGTAAGGTCCAAATACTTACAATAACCTACTAAACCTATTGACAGCATCCAACAAATCTTATTTGGAACCATGTCTGTCCCAGTCACTACCTTCCTGGATCTTTCCTCTTCTTACATATATGCGTGCTTATCATGTTCTATAAACCTTGTGCAAGTGCCATTGAAATTAATGAAAACATTCCACAAAAGGTTTTTGGTGAGTTGTGACCTTAGGTACCAACACACCAAGTGCTTCTCCCATGCATTTATTATTATTTTCAATCATTCTTGCACAGATGAACTGCATGCAGAGGATTTTTCCTTCATGCCACTATTATTTTGGGCAGGACCTTACTAGCCTTATGCACAGCTTATTTTTGCTAGTATTACTTAACGAAGTTATGGATTTTAAAATCCAAATTGACTTAGAGTAGGAATGGAGAACCTCAAGCCCAAGGACTAAATGCCTCTCTATCTGGCCCTTGGCGCTTTGCCTAGACCTATGAGTGTATGCATGTTGGAATTTGTGAACATCCAAGGGTGAATATCCAGAGGAGGGAGAGGCAAGTCCAGTGGGATAATTCCACTACCCGCCCATGAATAGCTTCTACCCACACAGAGGTTTGTCTAAACTGGGTCCCTCATTTAGTATCATGAGTGCCCTAGATACTGCAAAATTCATAACAGGAGAGCAAACAACATCACCCTTTCAGAATGTGAGTTGTCCATGTAGGAAAAAAATGAGTAATAAATGTACTGCTATTTCTGTTTTTTAGAGCTTGTTGCTTTTAAAATTACATTTCTTTTTGAAGCATGGCATTGTACTAATAAGACATTTGAATCTAAATTAAAATCAGTAAGGCTCTCTGGACATTTTTAACATGAAAGCCTCTCCTTGTGGCCTTTAATTAACCTTTTAGAAGTGCAGACACATTTAGGGAATGTCTGTGTTAGCCTTGTAATCTTTTATGCTTCCAGAGGTACTGGAAAAGGAAGAATTATAGAAATAAAGTTATCTCCTCTGGGAAAAATATTGTTGGTTAAATTCCTTCTCATTTTGTTTTCACAGTCTGTTTTATAATGGCCTATATATTACCGCTGGTCCAGTGATGCAGTGTAGTATATTAAAGGGATGCATCACTTATTTGCTGGCAAATATATTGGGGATCTGATTCATCACTTCCTTTAAATTCAGTGAAGAGTTTCCCCATTGCCTTTATGTTGAAAACTGGATCAGGTCTTGAGAATTTTTCTCCTGGTTTCTAATTAGTCAGTGTAATAATCTTTGCACTTGTGAATTTTCTAATTTGCATACAGAATGTCACAGGTTCAGTCTTTGGCATCTCCAGATAGAGCTGGAAATGTCACCTGTCTAAAATCCTAGCGAACCTCTTCAAGTCAGTCTAGACAATACTGAGTTAGATGGAACAAATGTCTGACTTGGTGTAAGGTAGCTTCCTATATTCTATGTTTTAAAAGGCCTGCTACCTAATGTAAAGCACATAACAGCCGAAATTCAACCAAAAAGTAATAACTGGCACATGTTCAGAAAGCCCATCAAAAACTTCAGTTATACAATTAAGTTAAATATTTACCCCAGTCCAATCCCATATATAAAGGCAGTTTTAGGCTTCCAGAAAATTATCAGGTCTGGCATTTTTCTCTTTTGCCTCTATAGTTATTCATCGCAAGTGAGCCAATGAGGTTGCATTCTTTGCCAATCTGAAATCAAATCATGGGGCATCAAGAAAGGGCCCCACTCTACTGTGATTAAGACAATGGGGAGGGGAG
Source organism: Rhineura floridana (assembly GCF_030035675.1). Taxonomy (NCBI): domain Eukaryota; kingdom Metazoa; phylum Chordata; class Lepidosauria; order Squamata; family Rhineuridae; genus Rhineura; species Rhineura floridana. The sequence goes on from NC_084483.1 coordinate 57,193,237, forward strand.
ATGTTGCTATATTTATTTATTTATTACATTTATATCTTGCCCTTCCTCCCAGTAGGAGCCCAGTGCAGCAAGCAAAAACACTAAAAACACTCTAAAACATCATAAAAACAGACTTTAAAATTTATTACAAGAAACCATCCTTAAAAACGTATTAAAACAAAACATCTTCAAAAATATCCTTTTAAAAAAGCTTTAAAAACATATTAAAAAGCAATTCCAGCACAGACACAGATGGGGATAAGGTCTCTATTTAAAAGGCTTGTTGAAAGAGGAAGATCTATGGTAGGTGCTGAAAAGATAACAGAGATGGCACCTGTCTAATATTTAATTTCAAAGGATAGGTGTCACTGTACTAAAGATCTGCTTCCTGTGTTGTGCGGAACGGACCTCCTGATAAAATGGTATCTTCAGGAGGCCCTCACGTGCAGAGCATAGTAATCAACTGCATATATAAGAGTTAAGACAATCTTTCAGCCATCCTGGTCCCAAGCTGTACAGGGCTTTGTACACCAAAACCAGAACTTTGAACTTGGCTTGGTAGCTAATGGCAGCCAGTGCGATTATTTCAGTGGCAGGGTGACATGTTGGCAACATCCTGCCCAGAGCTCGGAAATGTTACTTTTTTGAACTACAACTCCCATCAGCCCAATCCAGTGGCCATGCTGGCTGGGGCTGATGGGAATTGTAGTTCAAAAAGTAACTTTTCCAAGCTCTGATCCTGCCCCAGTGAGCTATCACAGCTACATTTTGTACTAGCTGCAGTTTCCGGACCAACCTCAAGGGCAGCCCCACATAAAGCGCTTTACAGTAATCCAGTCTGGAGGTTACTAGTGCATGGACAACAGTGGTTGATGGTAGATTGGGTGGGCCCAGACGGGGGTGGGTTCCATTCAATCACCATTGAAGCAGGAACAGTGGTTCAGAAACGGCCGTAGATGTCTTACCAGCCGAAGTTGGTAAAAGGCACTCCTAGCTGCTGAGGTCACCTGGGCCTGTAAGGACAAAGATGGATCCAGGAGCACCCCCAGACTACGAACCTGCTCTTTCAGAGGCAATATGGCCCCATCACAAGCAGGCAACTGACCAATTGTTAGCAATGCTATAGTGGAGTGATCATCTAGCGAGTTTCACCCTTGTAACAGGAATATTTCGGGACTAAATCGCTCAAATCAAATGAGACATGGGATTTGGCCTGGGGGTTTTGGCTGGGGATTTGAAGTGGGAAGTGAGCACAGGGTCCATAAAAGTTCCCACCCAAGCTAGCTAGGCCAGGCAGGCATTACAACCCACCCATTTGGACCAGTGTGAATGTGCATTCATGCCAGCAATAGGGAGAGAATGAGAATTTCCCCAGGAGGACTATCTTGACTGAGGTAAGGGATACATAAAACTCATAAGCTCATATAGCTTAGTGGTATTGTTATGTTTACTCCACTCAAAATATCTCAGGCAGCTACAAGACCGCTTTCTAGGGTAGTGAAAATATGGTTCAACTGGTAGTTAGAGATTACTTATATGGGGAACTTCCCTTTCACCTGCCTCTCCCTTCAAGGGGAACAGGCTACAATTTGTTAAGTATAGTTCAAGGTTGCTAAGTAGTGCTAGGGGGAACAACATCACAACTGGCTATCCATTCTGGTCTTCCTGAGTACCACATAGAGAGGGGTTAGAATTATCCCTTCCACGGTGGTCTCGGCTAATCCATGTATGCCATGTTCCATGAATACGATTGTGGCCTGTTTAAACCCATTTCTTGGTGTCTGCTTTTTATTCCCTTCTCTCTGCAATGGAAATATCTATATGTATGTCAGAAATAGCACTGGTCTGGAGTCCAGTATAAGAAAAACAGACTTGAAGCCATTGTACACATAAAATTGATTTTTCACAGTTTGATATATCTTCTACAGAAGTAGCATACTATGCCCATATTTGGTGGTGATGAAATATTTAAACTTTTCTCTGCAGAGTTCAAAAAGGTTAGGGTTCACTAAATATTACTCCCAATTAAAAGTGCATAGAATTGCAATGTACAGTGTTGGGCATGTTCTTGAGGGAGGGCATCTATGATGACATAAACAGGTCTGGTTTCATGATGTAGTTGTGAAGGTGCGCACCTTTCCCCACACTTACAATCAAGTGTAGAAGATATACATATCTCTATGCATGTGTATTTTGATAATATGAAGTAGGATTTTAATGAGCGTGGCAAATTAAGTGATGTAAATAGCTTCCCCCATGTGGAGATATAAAATATGGAAGAAAGAGATGTTAATATATTTTCAATATTCCTTTGCATGATGCAAAAGGGAAGTGATTCAGTCTCCAAGGTACATTCAGAATTGGAGCTGAAATTTATTAGTAGTTTGGCACTCTCACGCCGCATTCATAACAATGGGTTTAGACACAAGATGACCAGACTATGCCCTGTCTTTACAAAGTTACATTTCTTTTAACAGCTAATGTTCCGAATGTTACTTTGCCATAATTTTTGAAGAACTGAAGGCTAGTTTATATAGTTAAGCACACAAATACAGGGTTTGTGTGCTTAGCTTTTTCTGCACCACCAGATTTCCACCCCATAACTTCTCCTTCCAGCTGCTGTTCATCCAGTTGGGTTTCTAGATGTTTGCATGCCATGTAATGGAGAAAAACAGACCCAGGAAGCAACTGCACAGGGAAAAAAGGGAAGTGGGAGAAGGGTTAAGAATCGTCCATCCTCCACTTTTTTCCTGAAAATTTTGCCCACTCCACATTGCTTTTCAGCCATTTGGTGGAAACCCAGACTCCTTACCCAGAAAGTCTTGCCCTGGGAAAAGGCCCTCTTCCTCAGAAAAAGTCATGATAATAGGTCAGGTGCTCTGCCTCTGGAGAGTCCTTTGGCAGGAGTCTATCTGGAAGGATGAGTGTAACAACAATGTCCAATAGCGAAGCATTAATTTGCTGCTCCCTGGCCCCTGTCACCTGAGGCAATTGGCTCATCTCACCTATTGATAGAACCAGCCCTATCTAATGGAAAAGGTTATTAGAATAGAAGGAATATAACACAAATATATTGTGTTCATTTTTTGTTGAGCCCACAGCAATAAGCAGTTCAGTCCGGCTTCTTTTTGATCTTGGATCAAGTTGAAGGCTTGCATGCTAAAATGCAAAAGGTGGCAAGATCATGGATAAACCTGGATTACTTTTTAAAAAAATGTTAGCTCTCTGAGCTGAACTTTTACAAATAAAGATAGAAGTAATACTAGATGGACTGAAATATTATGCTAGAAGGTATTTAAAAACAAAGCTAATGGAAAGGAATAGTGTTATTTAAAAGCTGTCTTGTACAATTCTAAATGTCAGATGTGATTCACTTAAAAATATTCCAATAACAATAATCAAATATAGAAAGTAACAGCTTAAGTTCAAAACGTTTGAGAATTTTTTTTCTATTTCAGTTTCTACTTTTCACAACCAGAGCAAGTGTGCATTGGTTTTTACATGGCTGTAAGTTTTCCTTGGTTTCACTGGTAGACTGATATAAATTAACAGCTCAGACCCATTCTTGTTTACTCAGAGGTTCAATAAGGGCTACTATCAGGTAAGTGTGCATAGTATTGCAACCAAAGGCTGTAAAACCTTGTAACTTAGAAATAAGCCTGTTGAACTAAATGAGATTTACTTCTGAGTAAACATGCTCAGCACTTCACTGCAAATATGCACACTTATTCAGGAAAAAGCCTCACTAATCTCAGCAGGATTTACTTCTAATCATGTATGCGTGGGATCAACATATATGGCAGCAATCCTAAGCATTGTTACATGGCAGCAAACTGCATGTACCATTAAACTCTCTGGGATCTATTTTTGTATAAACTCTGCATGGGATTGCACTGCATAGGTTTAATTCATTAATTATTAGTGGGCAATATTAACCAGTGGAACAGTATTTTAAATTTCTGAACCAGAGATTTAAAGACATAGCTGCTACTTTTGTAAGTAACACTTTTGTAAGTAGTACTTTTGTACTAGTGGTTTCCCAACTTTCCCCCCCCCACAGATCACTTGAAAATTGCTGAGGGTCTTGGTGGATCTCTTAATGATTTTTCTTCTTCTTGTAATAAATTTTAATGTGCTGTGGTAGATGCTGTATTATTTTTAATTGTATTTTTATTGCTTCTTTTATTTCTTATATGCTGTATTTGATTCTATTACCATTTGAATTCCATAGAATTCAATTTGTAATAAAATAAAATACAATATAAGAAATAAAAGAAACAATAAAATATAATTAAAAATCAATATGAATGTTTAATGCCATGGATGTGCAATCTCCACTCTTCAACCACAAATCCATAGACAGACTATGGACACCTGAATGAAGCCCATTGACCCCTGAGTTAGAACATTTTGGTATCTTCAGCAATGGCTTGCAGCTTTTGCTTAATAAATGATACCTTTTTTTGATATCTCAGAAAGGCATGCATTTTGAAGTTTTGATAATATATGAATCGATTCCAATATTTGGCAACATCACTAACATATGTAGCTAATATACAAGTTTGTGTCATTACAGCATTACAGGTGATAATCATTTTTATTTTGAGAGATAGTCCCTACAAATATGAGTAACTTGAAATACTTCGTAGATGTGAACTCTCCTGTTCTTCAGGTTTAAGCATGTACATTTCCATGGGATCCAAAGATGTTTTAGGTGTGCTCAGAGGCATATGTAGAATTCTTGACATTTCCCCAGAACTTTATGCCATATCATAAACTGTTTCTGAAACTCCCCCCAGTTTCAAAAGCAAACTTCATGTACAAGCTTTATATTGCTGGCAATGAAAAAAGAATAATCTATGCTTGTATGGTTATGCTGATCATGGCTCCTCTACAATCACAACAGTGCGGCTATGTCTCTAATCTCCCCTTTTTGGACACGGTGATTGAGAAGGTAGTGGCTGCTCAGCTCCAAGTTTTGTGTTTCCCAACCTCTTTTTATTTTTTTATTTTTATTTTTGTTGGACTACAACTCCCATCAGCCCCAGCCAGCATGGCCAATGGTCAGGAATTATGGGAACTGTAGTCCAGCAACAAAAAAAATTAAAAAGGTTGGGAAACACTCTAGACCCTTTTCAATCAGGCTTCAGGCCTGATCATGGGACAGAGACTGCCTTGGTCACCCTGCTACGACTAACAACTGGGTATCAGACAGGGGGAGTGCATCCCTGTTGGTGCTGCTGGACCTCTCGGCGGCCTTCAATACCATTGACTATGGTATCCTTCTGAGCCGTCTACCTGGGATGGGATTGGGAAGCACTGTTTTACGGTGGCTGCGGTCCTAAGGACCCAGAAAGTGGTGCTGGGAGGCTACTGCTTGGCCCCCTGGCTGTTGGTCTATGGAGTACCGCAGGGTTCCATTCTGTCTCCCATGCTCTTTAACATTTATATGAAACCACTGGGAGAGGTCATCCGGAGATTTGGAGTACAATGTCATCAATATGCTGATGACACTCAACTGTATCTCTCGCTACCACCTGATTGCAGGGAGGGAGTGCTCATCCTAAACCGGTGCCTGGAGGCTGTGAAGGGCTGGATGTGGGCTAACAAACTGAAACTTAATCCAGACAAGATGGAGGTACTGCTGGTCAAAGGGAAAACTGCACCAGGGATTGGGTTGCAACCTATTCTGGAAGGGGTTGCACTCCCCTTGAACAAGCAGGTCCGCAGTCTGGGAGTCCTCCTGGATCCTGCCCTGCTGCTTGAACATCACATGGCTGCGGTAGCCAGGAGTGCTTTTGGCCAATTTAAACTGGTCTACCAGCTGCGCCCATTCCTGGAAGCAGTTGACTTGGCCACAATGCATTGGTGACATCGAGGCTTGATTACTGTAATGCACTGTTTGTGGGTCTGTCTTTGAAAATGGTTCAGAAATTATAGTTGGTTCAAATTGCAGCAGCCAGAATGTTAACTGGAACACGGTGCAGGGAGCATATCACCCCTGTGCTTTATCAACTCCAATGGCTCCCAATTTGCTTCTGGGCCCAATTCAAAGTGCTGGTTCTGACCTTTAAAGCCCTAAACAGCCTTGGGCCAATATACCTGAGGGACCGCTTAAGCCCATATGTACCTGCTCGGGATTTAAGATCATTTGCCTCTGGTCTCCTCTGTGTGCCTGGAATGAAAGATGTTAGAGTGACAGGCATGGGGGAGACATCCTTTTCAGCTGTGGCCCCCAAGCTTTGGAATACCCTACCCCAAGAAGCCCACTCTGCTCCCTCCCTGATGGTTTTCTGGAGACTTCTGAAAATCATCTTGTTCCAGAGAGACTTTGGGAGGGACTGAAGGTGGATCATGGAACTCATTTTAGCCTTCTATTTTAATTTAATCCTCTTTAATCCTTCAGTATCACTCCCCTATATATATACATACTAACTAATAGGCAAAAAACCTTGCGGTTTAAGAATATACCTATAGCCCACAGATATTTCTATCCAACTTTTAAAAGCAAGGAAATTGGAGAGGAAGGAGGGGATTGGAAGGGGGAGGGGAGGGAGGGGCAAAGAAAGGGGAGGGAAGGGGCAAGAGGGAGGGGATAGGAGGGAGGAGAAGGGAGGGTGGGTTTGGTCATTTGCATACTTTTTGAGTTCAATGGGATTAATTTCTGTGTAATCATGTTAGAAAATGGAAATGGACTGCCTTCAAGTCGTCTGGACTTATGGCGACCCTATGAATAGGGCTTTCATGGTAAATGGTATTCAGATGTGGTTTTACCATTGCCTTCCTCTGAGGCTGATAGGCAGTGACTGGCCCAAGGTCACCCAGTGAGCTTCATGGCTCTGTGGGGTTTTGAACCCTGGTCTCCCAGGTCGTAGTCAAACACTGACCTGGGGGAGGGGCAGGGAGGGGGGAGGGGAGGAGATTGGGTGGGTGGGCACTGGGCAGAAGGGAAGCCCCTTTCCATTCCAAAAGGAAAACATTGTGAACAGTATCATTGCTTTTCAGCGTTTCCCTGAAGACTGGGCAAGGGGATCAAGGCAGTGGTAAATGCGTCCTTGGAAGAGTGCGTGATGCCATCAGCTCTCAAGGAGGCAGTAATAAAACCAATTTTAAAGAAGCGCTCCTTGGATCCCCAAGATCTGAACAACTTTCGCCCAATCTCAGACTTACCATTCTTGGGCAAGGTGGTCGAGCAAGTGGTTGCGAAGCAGTTGCAAGCGCACTTGGAGGAAGTGGATTATCTGGATCCATTTCAGTCAGGCTTCAGGCCTGAATATGGGACTGAAACAGCCTTGGTTGCCTTGGTGGATGATATGAGGAGAGTGTTGAATAGGGGTGAATGCCCCTTCCTCGTCCTCCTGGATGTCTCAGTGGCTTTTGATACCGTTGACCACGGTATCCTTTTGGACCGCTTGGAGGTATTAGGCATAGGGGGCACTGTACTTCAGTGGTTCTATTCCTTCCTCTCTGATAGGCACCAAAGAGTAGCATTGGGGGATGAGGTTTCAGATCCTTGGACTCTCACCTGTGGGGTGCCGCAGGGCTCCATCCTCTCCCCGATGCTATTTAACATCTATATAAAGCTGCTGGGGTCTATCACTTGGAGATTTGGGCTGCAGTGTCACCAATATGTGGATGACACACAGCTCCATCTCTCATTTAAATCTTCACCGAGGTTGGCTGTAGAAACCCTATCCAAGTGCCTGGAGTCGGTGAGTGGCTGGATGGGAAGGAATAAGCTGAAACTGAACCCTGACAAAACCGAGGTACTGTTCGTGGGACACAAGGGAAGGTTAGGGGACTTGGACCTGGTGCTGAATGGGGTACAACTGCCCCTGAAAGACCAGGTCTGCAGCCTCGGGATCATTCTTGACTCCCAACTGTCCATGGAAGCTCAGGTTTCGGCTGTGAGCCGGGCAGCACTGTATCAACTCCATCTGATATGGAGGCTACGCCCCTACCTTCCCAATCATCTGCTCCCATCAGGGGTACATGCCCTGGTCTCCTCTCGCCTAGACTACTGTAATGCGCTCTACGTGGGGCTACCTTTGAAAATGGTCCGGAAGCTGCAACGGGTACAGAACACTGCGGCACGCCTGATTAAAGGCAGCTGCTGGGAAGATCATATCACTCCAGTGCTAAAAGAGTTGCACTGGTTACCAGTTGCTTACCGGGCCCAATTCAAGGTGTTGGTTTTGACCTTTAAATCCCTGTACGGTTTCGGCCCAGTCTATCTAAAGGAGCGCCTCCAGCATCATCAGCTATGCCGCCCAACAAAGCCTCAAAATACCTTCTCTCCTTCCCATCAGTCAAAACAGCCAGACTGGTGAGGACTAGAGAGAGGGCTTTTTCAATTGTGGCCCCCACCCTGTGGAACTCCCTCCCAAATGATCTCCGCCATGACCCCTGTATAATGAGTTTCTGCCGGACTGTGAAGACCTGGCTCTTCAGGCAGGCTTTTGGGGTGGGCTAGATTTTATCATCATTGTTTTCAGATTTTTAATGTCTGTTATATTTGTATGCCTATTTTGTACATCGCCCAGAGTGGCTGGATAGCCAGCCAGGTGGGCAACTAAGAAATTCAATAAATTAAATTAAATTAATTCCCCCACCTTTTTATTCTACAGCAGACACATGTAAGCCTCCCACTAGGGTTGCCAGGTTCAGGGCCTGAGACTGATCTTGTATCTTTAGGAGAAGAGACGTCAGCCAAGTGCAGGTGTTCTTGCAACATTGTAATGGGAAAAACACAAGGTGGAATTCTCCCTTCCCCCTGCACAACTTTGAAAGATACAGAAGACCTCTTGGAGGCCGGGCCTGTCGATCAAGATGTCTTCTGTATCTTTAAAAGTTGTGCAGGGGGAAGGGAGAATTCCACCTTGTGGTTTTCCCCATTACAATGTTGCAAGAACACCTGTACTTGGCTGACTTTCTCTTCTCCTAAAGTTACAGGATCAGTCTCAGGCCCTGAACCTGGCAACCCTACCTCCCACCCAAATTTAAAACAAAGCTGTCCCTGGCCACATCCACACCAGGCCTCTATTACACTTTGGACAATCATGGCTTCTCTCAAAGAATCATGGGAAGTATAGTTAGTGAAGGGCTCTGAGAGTTGCTAGGAGGTGTCCTGTTCCTCTCACAGACCTTCAATCAGAGTGGCTGACTGTTAATCCATTCTCTCAGGGGAATAGGAGTCTCCTCTCAGCACCCTTAACAAACTACACTTCCCAGGATTCTCTCAGGGAAGCCATGACTGTCTAAAGTGAAATAAAGGTCAGGTGTGGGTGTGGCCCCCTGATTAGCCAAGCCCAGCAGCTGTGAGGCTTTTAGAACTCTGACAGTTGGTTCTTACTGAGCATGCCCGGCGTCATCATTCAAATATTTCTTAAATTAATTAAAAATCAGCCAGGCAGTTTTTTAACTTTTAAACTGCTGAAGATGAAGGTCAGAGTATGGGGCAAGGTCAGTATTAGGATTACAGGTACTCTGTGAACATGGCTGATTTTTACTGAATTTCAACAGATTATGAGAACTCTCAGAGAAAAAAGTCCAAAAGGGATCTGGTTTTTTCCTCTCTTTTTAGACTTTGAACTCTCTATTCTCTCTGACTGTTTTGTGTATCGCCATGAAAATTGAGAGTGTTGTTAAGCAAGCGTTTCTGAGTTCAGGACTATAAATTTTGTAAGGTTTTGTTTTGAAATGAGCTTATGGGAAGCATCAGAATGGCATGGGGGGTATTTTCAATTTCACATTGCAGAATGTGAAAAACCCACGCTGGCTATAGTATTCGACCACTCTCATGGCTGTATACTATATATAGTATATTATGTATTTTAATTGTATTTTATGTATTTTAATTTATTTTAATTTTTTAATCTTTATCGTATACAATTTTATTATGTATGTGTTAGATTTTATTGTAAGCTGCCCTGAGTGCCCTATTATAGGGTAGAAGGGAGGGATAGAAATATTTTAAGTAAATAAATAAATGCACTCAAAAACAACAAATGGAAGTGGGCTGGAAGTGAGGTGGAATTTCCTCATATGGTTTCAACTAACTTTAGAAACACGGCTATATTCTTTGGTTGTATACCCATTCTAAAGTGTATGCAATGCATTATAAACCCATATATTAAAGGAAAAATGATAAATAATATATCTGCTCCCTAGAAAATCTCCCTTAGGTGAGACTTTTAATGACCACAGATGATCGCATATTATTAAGGTAATTGCAGCACCTACAGAACTCAGTGACTACTGAAATACAATAACCATGATCAGCGCATGTGATTGTTGCTAGAAGTATATTGGTACTTGAGATATGAAATAGAAAACCACAGACTTTTTCTTGACTTCAGGCAGTGGTAGCCAACATGGCACCCTCCAGACGTTTTGGACTCCAGATCCCAAGAACCCCAGCCAGTCAGGGATGATCAGAGTTGTCGTCCACAATACCTTATATAAAGCTGCATTATACATACTATGCAGTGTTTATTGTGTTGCATGCTATATATTCTTTTTATATAAGTTGATTGTCTTCTTGAATTTCCAGAACTTCTTTCAAATAGCTAGTAACCTTCTGGATGAAGAGAACAAAGAGAAATGGGAAGATGCACAGCAGGTAAATTTGTGTAGATGACTACTCATTCACTGTTGGACATTTCCCCCCCTAGCAATAGTGATATCAGTTATTTGTATTGGTTAAGTACTAAGATAAAAGTTATAATCTCTGCAGGATTTCATGGGGAAACCTCACCGTAAAATGACACTAAAAGTTGTCTTGAATTACCTGCAATGGAGCTGAAAGAGAACAACTTACTGTTTTCTCTGGGGAAAATAGTCATAGCTCTTTTAAAATGACTGCCAGACTCCAATGTAGGCTTGCAATTTTTCTTCATGATATCATTCATGTGACTGGGGAAAGGGGTTTTGTTCTTACAGCAATAAAACAAGCTATGTCTGAACAAAGTGTTAGCCCCTCACTGCAGAACGTGGCAGGCTTTAAAGAGGGGAGTCTATGCTTTTGTGCTGTGAAGGCCTGAGGAACAAATATTTAAGGGCCGCTTCTCATGCTACAGTTTGCATTAAGGTACAGATACGGGGGTGGGGGCGGGAGATATACAAATACCATGAATTAGTTGTGAAAAGTACACAAGAGTCTAAAACATTGTTTCCTCTTTTAAAATGCACCGAAGTTGTTCAGTGTGTATGGTAAAGAAATTACTGAATAGTTATCCATTTTAATGGAGGGGATGCAGTATTATGTGATATGAGATATCTTTGATTATTTATAAGCTTTATTTATTTTTGTTATATTTATATATTGCCTTGCTTCTGTCATGTGGTTCCCAGGCAGTCACCCACCTAGGTACTGACCAGATCCAGTCCTGCTTAGCTTCAGCAAGCTGATGGTTTCATGTGCCTTCAGGTCATACCCTGTGGCTTTAGCATTCTGCCTGTTCACTGTCATTGTTTTCCTAATCTGCTGCTACTTCAACCCTTTTTTCCTTACAATCATGGAGTTGTCTCTTGCTTGGGAATAGCTCACCTTACTCCTTCCAGACAACCAGGGATCATAGAATTAATAGAATGATCTCACAGTGATACTTAGCCAGTCAAATGTGGCAAACAAAGCAGCTTTCAGGCACTGCTGTCACTTTCAAAAGTGCAATTGAAACAATAAATCAAGAAGGCAGCAGCATCAGATTAAAACAGTTTTAAGGCTGCAAATCATTTGGACTAGATGTTTGTCTGAACAAAGATATTTTCAATACCACACACACATGGGAAACAAAGGGGCTTGCCAGACCACACTGGGGAGAGCATTCCAAAGTTTTGGTGCTGCCACCTAAGTTATAGGTGATGGGACAGAAAGCAGGGCATCTTAAACCAATCTCAGGGCTTAGGCAGGTTCATATGGGGGAAAGCAGCTCTTGAGCAATAAAGGCTAATGCTATCACTTTAAATTGACCCTGGAAATAAATAGAGAATCAGTTGTTGTTACATGCCTTCAAGTCAATTTCGACTTATGGCGACCCTATGATTCAGCAACCTCCAATAGCATCTGTTATAAACCATCCTGTTCAGATCCTTTTGTCTGCTGTGACAAAAGATTCTGAACTTACAAAAGGAAGTACTTCAGACAGTGCATAGTTAATCATTGGACCTTTGTTTCCACGAGATGGGATGAGGACAACCACTAGCTTAGATGGGTATTAGATAAATTCATGGAAGATAAGGCTATCAGTAGTCATAATGGTTATATACAACTTTCAGCATGCCTTTGAATGCCAATTGCTGGGGAACAACAGCAGGAGAGGGTTACTGTGCCCATGTCCTGCTTGTGGGCTTCCAAAAGGCAACTGGTGGGCCACTGTGGGAAAGAGGATGCTAGTCTAGGTAGGCATTTGGCCTCATCTAGCAGGGCTGCTCTTATGTAGTCATATGGTCCATGAAAATATATTTGCCAGAAGCATCTCTGTTTTGTCCTAATTTATTAGAAATATATTGAATAGAATTCCAAATAGTATTAACAAAGAATCAGAGTCCTGTTATTGCACATTTTAAAGGCTATAGCCACCATTCATACAAGTGAGCATATGTTGTGTGTGCACATGCAAACAACCTTCACAACTGGCATAACATGCATGCATTCGAAATAAATATTTTTACTCACTCAAGTTTTTGTGCGGAGTATTGTATTCCTGCTGCTGATTTTTTAATGCTGTTTTCTTAGTGCTTTGGTAATGTATGTATATTTTAACTTTTTATTCTTGTTTTGTTGCATGTTGCCCTGAGTGCTCTTAACAAGTAGAAGGAAAGAGCATAAGATTTCAATAGCTAAATAAATCCCTGCCAGAAAGTCAGGGCATTTGTTCTGTCAAACAGACTATGGGAATAGTGCCTTTCACACATTCAGAGCTGTACAGTTACAGTCACGTCATCTCCAGAAAATCATGTCATATCCAGCAAATAAAATAGAACTCTTCTAGGTTTGCACATATTTAATTTAGAGTGCTTGAAACAAAACAGAATGAGATTGCTTAGCTGGAAGCCCACTTCCAATAAGTTGCTATTGTTTAGATTAGGTAAAATACTCATTGTCTATCTTAAACGATACATGCATAATTTATAACTCATGAGAAGATGACCTAGTATGAAGACTTTTAAAAGTCCTTCCACAGGATTTTCCAGGTTAGGATGTCCTGCGTAATCTACTCTGAATTACATATTGCTAGTCGGGCGGTATATAAATTTAATAAATAATAAATAAATAAATAATAATAAATAAATAACATATTTTAAAATTACCAGCATGTTTTCTTGGGGCTGAGAGAGAGTTGTGTTTGGGTGATCCAACCGCTGAGCGGGAACAGTTTGTACTACTGTAGATGTTCACATGGGAAAAAAACTTTTCTGAAATCTCCCACCACCCCAACCAGTATCAAAAGCTCTGCATATATCCAGTTAGCCTGCCAATGCCAAACTAGACGAATAAATATAACAGCAGTAGTAATAGCAGCGGGAAGCTAGGGTACATAGAGGAAGGGGTTAATCTTTCCTAAAATTGCACCACCACCACCATGATTGCTCTCCACTGATGGAAGAGATTAAAACTCTTCTGTCTTCATGCTTGGGTATATATCGTGTGCCCTAAAGGCCAAAATAAAGGTTGCCTTGTAATCAATTGTAATTTAAATACTGTTTCGGACATGATAGTTTTGTTATGCTATAACTGCATGTTGTTATTAGTAATATTGTATGTGGTGGGGTTTTTTTTGAGGCCTTGCAATAATTGTGTGTCTGACCTTTATTTTTAGATCTACCCAGGGTCAATAGAACTAATGCAGGTGATTGAAGATTTTATACACATTGTTGGAATGGGAATGATGGACTTTCAGAATTCATACTTAATGACTGGAAATGTAGGTAAGAAATAGGAATTTATTTTATCATAAATATGCTATGTTGAAAAAGTATGCATTATATAAATATTGCTTGTGTGACAAGTAAAATTGGGATTCATCCTCACTTCCAAACCTACCTTTTGTTGTTACTCATAATTTAATATATATGCTATTCTTGGTGGATGTATCTTGTATTTATTTATTAGAAACCAGTCTAGGAATCATGTTACATAACATACTTTTATAAACAAATATTGCAGTATTTCTAACCGTACTGTGATTCTAAGATGGCCGCTTTGCCTTGCCAAAAAAGAGGATACACACAACAAAAAACAGACACCAATTTGCATAGAATCTGCATATACAAAATTATATGTGTATATGCAAATTAAAATAATTACTAGAATTTAAATTTCACAGAAGACAAGCAAATTAATTTATCATCCAAATCACCCCCATAAATTCTTAAATGAACTTTGATCTCACCCAGACTACCCATTAATTGTTCAATTAATTTACTCCCAATTAATTTACAACCCAGATGATCCAGTTCCTGCTCCACAACAATTGCTTTTCAGTTAATTCAGATCTCTTCTATTCAATTTAATCTTCACATAATTCCCATCCGTAAATCAAATTGAATTCAAAATAAATAGAGCACACATTCAAATTCTCTTTGGGTAGGGGAGGATTCTTACTATGAGAGGGAGCTGGTGGGTTTGTCTTTCTCTCCCACACCCTTTTTAAAAACTTGCTTAAGCCAAAGTGGCAGCTGAGCTGATGCACCCCACAAATAAAAATCTCAGTATCTGCCCCTAGGAAGAGGAATAGTGGTATTTTCATTTCACTTTTCAGAACCATTGTCCCCAGAAAGGAAATGGAAATGACATTGCTTCCCTTCCCAGGGCAGACACTGAGATTTTGATTTGCCTGTTACATCAGTGACCCATCCACTGCTGGCATGTGGCCCTTGAGAGACTGCCCACAAGGTACTGTGGCCCTTGGGCTGAAAAAGGTTCCCCACCCCTGCTGAACAGCCTTGGAAAAGATGGAATGTGTTTTTCAAACACACATATAATGATATCACAAAATAGAAACAAATTGACTTCCCCACCCAAAAAACCTAAAATACTTCACACATTGGTGCAAACCTATTTTAAACCTATTTTGACATGGATAAATCAAATGGACATTATAAACAGTACCTTCTCTGAGAAGTAGTAATTTGTGTAATTGCTACAGTTGAAATTTTAGAATGAGCTGCATAAATTTTTAAAATGTCACATAAAAATGTCCTTTATGTAAACAATGCTCTGGCTGCTATCTTTTCATCACAGAATAAATGTTTGAGGTTAATATAATCAATTAGCAGAGAATCTGAGAGGCTAAACAAAAGGAAAATGGTTATTAAAGATACTACACCTAGCAACAAGTCCAATCATATAAAATCACTGGTGCTGAAAGAGCAGGAGGCTGCTCCTATACTTACTAATCAGATGTCATTCAAGAAGAGTGAAATTGGCACTGAAAAACTCTATTCATAATTTTTAGATGGTCAGCAGAATCAATTTTGACGCAAAGACTGATCATGACAGAATAACAAGAGGTGAGAAGCAGTGTCTGGACATAAAAAACAGGGAGAGATGAGATGGTGCTTGTTTAAACAGCTGTAGCTAACGTACTGATATACTTAACATGCATATTCACAACTGCCTTCAGGAACAAAGTGTGAATTTGCAGAACATCTGAAAACTTCACAGTAAAGTTATTACTATGTCAGTTATTTATACATGCTTTTTAAAACAATGAGGTAGAAGCATACATGACATAAAACGTGGTGTGTGGGGTGGTGGTGGTGGTTAGAGTGTTGGACTAGGGCCTGGGAGACCAGGTTTCAAATTCTCCACTCATCCATTAAGCTCATTGGGTGACCTTGAGCCAGTTATCATTTCTCAGCCTAACCTACCTCACAGGTTTATTGTGAGGATGAAAATGGAGAGGGTGAGAATCATGTACAGTATCTTGAGCTCCTTGGAGGAAAATTGGATGATGATGATCACCCAGTCCAGCTAAAGTTAACCATGTGCTCAAAAACCTCACAGCTAGATTGTGGTTTTTTATTTCAGAGCACTCCTTGTACAACAGATGAACACTGATAGTTTCTGGAACTGTTCAGTAGAACTTATTTCAGAGTAACAGTGTGTTTAAAATCACAACCTCAGCATAGGAAATTATTTTGGCTGTTTTACCATGTTAACAGTATGTGTTATGGGTGGTGGCTACTGCCTATGTGCTGCTCTGTTTGCTAGAACTGGTTTCTATACCCTCTAACATGGCCCAGAGAAAAAGAGAGAGATGTGGATACTTTTGAGAAACTAGCAAGTATCCCTGTTAGGCTCTCTGCCTGAGTGATAAGACCTGCACACACACACTTTGCTGAAGGCTATTCTCCAGCTGCTGTTCATTAAATTGACTGTAAGAGTTTGCGTTTTTTTTAAAAAAAAAACACTGAAGAATATTGAATAGAATGTTTAATCTCCCAATAGATCTAGTGGCACTTACTATGGAATAGCTGCAATTCAGACACGTTCAGCAATGAGTACTATTGGAAAAGCAGTTGTGGGGGATGAAGGGAAGTAATGCACTGGCATTTCATGTCCATCTGTGTGCATGTACATGTGTCCACATTAAAGTCAATCTGCTTCTACTCAAGATTTAATTTCTAAAGGCCAAAATTCTCCCTTAAAGCACAAGGACAAAAGAGAAACTGATTTATCAGGGATAGGTACCAGAAGATAGGGATTACCCCTGATATAAATGAGCAAGGCAGCAGATATAGTTTTAATGTTACTTATCTCACATGAAGACCATAGGAAAGCCCTTATTCATGGGGTGTAACATATCTACAAGTGCATTGTTAAGTGCAGTTCCCACAGCACTTGCAATATTTGTGTGTGGCTCTTGCGGGTTGATACTGAACATGGCAGGAGTTGAGATGGAATTGAGGAGTTGTAATCAGTGTTTGAAGATGTAAGCCTCATCCCTTGCCTTATTTAAATGATTGTTTTCCGAATTCAAATAGTCCTTTTTTTCAAGAGTGGTTTTACATTAGTTACTTTTCTTTTGGTATGATAAGAGGGCTGCCAGATTATAACAAGGGTATTCAATAATTATTCTTTTCTAGAGCAAACTCATGCGATTGATCATTTTTGCCACATAACCTCATCAAGTGTTTTGATACTGGTACAAAATGTTTAGCTTTATGAGTAGCTCATTTCTTTTTTAACACTTATGTGGCTGATATGCAGTCTTTTTTAAAGCATTTTGCTAAGCCATATAAACAACTTGCTGTTATGCCCCATGTACAAAAAAAATCTACTGCACTTCTGTCCTTTAGTATGATCAATGCCTTTTAAGGATGCTTCATTGCAATGTAAGTGGAATCAGCCTCTTTTCATGTTATGTACCATAACTCAAAGATTGAAATAACCCAGGTTTATATTGAAGGTGTAGTTCAGGATAGTGCTGAAATGGAAATGGACTGCTTTCAAGTTGATTCCGACTTATGGCGACCCTATGAATAGGGTTTTCATGGTAAGAATTATTCAGAGGGGGTTTACCATTGCCTTCCTCTGAGTCTGAGAGGCAGTGACTGGCCCAAGGTCACCCAGTGAGCTTCATGGCTGTGTAGGGTTCGAACTCTGGTCTCCCGGATCATAGTCCAACACTCTAACTGCTACACCACACTGGCTCTCTTTCAGGATAGTGCTAGTCTGCATTAAATTCCTTAGCAACATCTCATATTGCTTTCAGTTCATTGCTTTGGAATCAGATCTAAAAGAGCTGGCCATTATAGTTGTTCCATTTTGCTGGGTTTGAAAATGTTTTATGAATTGTTTCTGCTAGAGTACTATTCTTATTGTTTTTTTCTAATAAATTGCTACTTAAATGTTTGGGCAGCTGGGGACAGAAAGTCAATTTAGAACTCCAAATATGTTCTTTAACCATTTGTCATATTGCAAACACCTATAAATATAGACAGGTGGGAGATGGGGGGACCGTAACAGTGGAAGGTTCAAACCTCTTCTATCTTCTAATATCATTTTTGTTAAGTAGCATTACTATAATCAAGATGTACTTGGGAAAGGTGACAAAATACAATTGTGTTTTTTATTTGTCTTGCTGCAGTGGGATGATTTATCCTTGGGAAGCTACCAGAATCATGATTTGTAAATTATGTGCACAGAAATTATTCTACAATGACCTCTTTATATTTGTATTCTGCCTACATAATGATGCAGAATGTTTATAAATACGGCATGCAGATACAACAGGCCTGCAAGACTGTTTCCTTTAACTATTTCTGAACCAAATAATAATTACCCACTACATCAAATAATAATATCAACTATTTCTGAACCAAATAATAATAATAACAAAGAACATTTTAACTATTATTATTAGTGTTTGTGACTCAAATAATAATCCTGTCTAAAATAAATAGCCTATCCCTCTTTATCATTTAATATCCCCGTTTAAAACTCATGTCCATGATTTATTTCTTTTGAGAGATTTATTAGCCAAAACTGTCAAAATGACTCACTAAAAATTAAAACAAATCTAAAAACTTGATAAAATACACTACAGTTGCAATGTCATATGCACTTACCTGAGAGTAAGCCTCATTGAAATCAGTGGGACTTACTTCTGAGTAGATCTGTATAGGATTATGCTGTAAGACAGTAAAAATAAAACAGAGCAATGATAAAATTCCAGCATGGAAATGTAAAGTGGACAGATCTAAAATGCTTGAGCAAATGAAAAGATTTTCACTTGATGCCCAAAAGACAGCAAGGATGCCACCTGGTAAACCTCTCTGACTTGCCACTGTCTATTCCCTATCCAAATGCTATCACACAACATCACTGCAGTGCTCTGGAGGGACCAGGAATGTAGCTCTTTGTGCTTTCTGTTTTGTGAGCTTCAGAAAAGATTATGCTTTCTTTGTTGAACTATAAAGAGCCATTGTCATGATCTGTATAGTTCACCTACTGGAGAATAACAACAGTATCCATAAATGGTAGAATGGGGTGGGGAGATGGAGAGATTCTGTTTCTTAAGTGAATCAAATAAATGTGCAGTGGTAACATCTGGAACATATATTGTGACCAATGTTTCTCCAACCATTTTTAGATCACTAAGTCTTCCCCAGAGACAATGATTTTAATGGCTTTGATCTTTTAAGATAATCTCCTGTATTTTAGGTAACAAAGCTTTTATTGTCTGTAATGATGTCTATTGTGCCTCTTGAAACACTTATGCTCAGCTAATTTACATTTTTAATTTTCTGCTTTGATTTCCATGAATTCAGTAAGCCATGGATTTTTGTTGGGTGGGGAAGAGAGAGAGAATAAAAATCAGTATTACATTGCCTGTTTAACAGATTTTTTTTGGGGGGGGAGGTTTTGTCTGTATCACTGTTAAAAAAAAATCACCATATCACATGTGAGATCTTTAAGCACTGAGTTCTGCCAGTGGATTATTTGGGTCCAGGAAAAATACATATATCTGGCTAATAGTTTCTTGTGACTGTAGTTAATTGTTGATAATTGTTAACTGAAACAATTGAACAAGTATTGTTTGTTTGTTTGTTTGTTTATTGTATTTGTATACCGCCCCATAGCTGAAGCTCTCTGGGCGGTTTACAGTAAGCTGTTGAGGACTCCAGTAGCAGAAAGAAAGCCTAAACAGTTAAATATAAATACAGAAAAAATAAAGCAAATGCTGCTAGTGGGTACCACAGCATCTCTAAAGCACAAACGCAATCTGGTTTTCCAGGTTGTAAGAATAAATCAAATAGATTTGGGGTCATACGGCAAGCTATAGAAAGGCCTTTAGCTACATGCATAAAGCAATAATTGGTACTGTGCTGATGTTAAGTCCACTGCTGTACACTAAACTGCATTGAGAGGCACTTTTAAAGCCTCTTAAAAATGTACATAAATGCCTGATTTTTTTTTTAAAGAAAACCCTGGTAATCCCTCTCTCCTTGAATATTTTGATGCATTGCAAGCCCTCCTTGCTAAACATGTTGGGGGGGGGAAGCAACACTGGTTCAAGAGGCACACAGTTATTGTTATTATTCCCTGCCTTCATTCAGCTTGGCACTAATAATAATTAATGAATCACAACCTGCATGGAAAGCCATTCCATATCTACACATGTAACAAAGAATGCTAATGCTAGAAAATATTCACATCCTTATTACAAAAACATTTTATCTTAATTTTTTACTCTTCTTTTTTTTAAAAGTACAATGAATGGAGAGAGAGAGAGAGAGAGAGAGAGAGAGACAGCAGTAGCAGCAGTACTGGAGGATGAACATTAATGTAAAACTCTTCTTGACTGCCAAGAGTTAAGACAAGCTAACAGGTTGCAGAATTGCTGAGCATGAAGAGAAGGCAAAAGTCTACTACAGCTTCCAGAAAATATATTCCAGATTGGTATACAATTCATTTTTAGCTTTTCCTGCCCCCTCGTGGTCTCATTAAATTAGAAACAGCAGACCAAAGTTAGTCACATAAGTCCATTCTGAATCTTGTGTAATCAGAGAAAGCAGTCCTGTGTACATCTAATCAGAAAGAAGCCCAATTGACTTCAATAATTACTCCCAGGTAAGTTTCTATAAAAGACAGAGAATGTTTCTTTAGCCAAGGGCCACATTGTCTTCTGAGCAACTTTCCGAGGGACACATGTCAGTGGTGAGTGAAGCGAAAGGCAAAGGTAGGCAGAGCAATGAATGTGAAGTTTACCTTTGTACGGTAGGCTAGTTTCTACACACATACACACTCACACAGCCCTCTCTATCTGCCATCTGTACAAGCAAGAGACTTGAGTTCAAGGACACATTCCAGTTAGACAAAAACACTTGGGGTTCAAACAGGACCAGTGAGGGGTGTGGCTTAGGGAGAGAAGTTATAACTGGGAAGAGTTCTGAGGGCCAGATAGAGAGGCCTTGAGGGCCACATTTGACTCTAGGCCTGAGGCTCCCTACCCTTGGTCTATAGGATTGCAGTCCAGGGGCCAAAGTCAATGCTACTCATAGCTGTGTGTAACTTTACCCCAGTGTTTATTGTTTTTGCTCAAAGCAGCCTTGTGCATTCACAGCCACCTGAGGCTCTGGCTGCCTTCCTGTCCCATCATCCAAAGCTTTATGGGCATTAGGTGTGATAGGAGGAACCTTGTAATTTTTAGCTGGTGGCATAGCAGCTGTGGACTTGATTGGCTCCTCCTCCTGCCTCTAAGCCTTGGCTATTACTCAATGGGCCATTGCAATAGGCAGATATAGATAAATGGAATAGCAGATGGCATGGAAGGGAATGCAGAGGGGGCGAAGGGGTTGTTGTCCCACCTAGATAAACCATAATCCCCAGATTCCCAGTTTTCTGTCCTTTTTTAAAAGTAAGTATCTAGCATTTGTAGAACCCTATATATGAGGTAAAACTAGAGCAGAGCAAAACGCCCATTATCTAGATTATAGAGAAGGAGCTTATTTCAGACCCTTAAAAATGTGATACCCCCCCAAGTTTGTAAACAATTTTTTAAAAAATCTGCAAATGCCAGTGAAGATAAAGACCATCATTATTATACTCATTTTGGAGGGAACAGGGCTGTAGCAGAGAGGGCGTGGGTTATGCCATGTTTTTTGTGTTGCGGGGGGTGTATTTATTTTCTTGCATTTGTGTCTTGCCTTTCTCCCATCATGGAACTCAAGGCAGCATACATGTGGTTCCCAGGCTGTCACCCATCCAGACAGTGGCCAGACCCAAACCAGTTTAGCTTCAGCAAAGTGGTAACATCATGTGCCTTCAGACCATCTCCTGGGCCCTTGTACGGTACTTAGTGTATAACAACCCTGAAGTGTGGTCCAGCATTGTTATCCTAGTGTGTTGTTGTTTGTTTGTTTGTTTGTTTTAGAGAAATGCAGTGGTGTCTGGGAAGTTGTTTGTAGCAGCAGTCTAATTAATGAAGGGGTGAAAGGTGCCAGGCAAAGAACTGATGATCAGAGTAGTGAGTTGAAATTTGGATTTCAGGTTCTGTTGAGAGGGCTTAAAATTCCTCCACTTGAATTTCCTCCACTTGGTTTTTTTGTTTGTTTTGCTCCATTTCTCCCAGAAGAGAGAGAGAGAGAAAAAGAGAAACAGAGCTACTAGTCTCAATTAGTCTCTCTTGACCACCTGTCAGTTGATCAGTGGTGTTTTGAAGTTTCTGGGGCTGCTGTGGCCACACCTTCTTCTTCACTGGTCACTTACAGCCAGCCAGCCAGCCAGCCAGCCAGTTGATTCCCCCCCCCCACACACAGAGAGGTTTTCTTTTCTCAGTATTCCATGGCTACTGAACACTGGACTCATTGGGCTGTTTTCAGTTCTTCCCTTAGGGATTTTTTGTGTTTCTTTTTTTTTTGGGTACTGCTGCAAAACTTAGGGCTTCCTCCATGCCCACTGATTCCTCCCTCTTGTGCATGGTTGGTACTGCTTTGGTTACATAATTGGCACATGCACCTGAACTTCACAATATTCTAGGGTTAGGTTTGGTGCAAATTTGACCTTGTGTTAATTTAATTTTTAGTGTTTCATTATTACTTGGATAGCATGATGGGGTATAACTTAACAATGTGAGGCAAATCTCTGTTTTGTATATCATCCATTAATATATCCATCTCGTCCTTTGATTATCTGCCAAAGAGAATCTTGTTCTCTAGATATTGGCGCAGTGGAATGAACTGACATTTTGTGTTCTATAAAAGAATTAAGAACTTACTTTGGAAGAATGCAGATTTTAAATACATTAATGCATTTATGGATGTCTACTTTACATGCAAAATATCCCTCAAGAAACACACTCCTGGAGGAAGTAATAATAATATTGCATATGTAATAATAATGGTTCTCTGGAAGGTGAAACTGGTGACATCTCAGGGCTCATGGTTTACTGGCCTCATCAACACATGCAGCAGATTGGGTGGGGAGTGGGAGACAAATGAGGGACATTTTGAAGAATAGAATTATACTGGAAAACTTTTTTAATCCAGTATGGCAACATCTTGCTATTTTACTACAGGTTGGATCCAGGCTAAGTTACAAATACATTCAGAAATTAAGACATCCAGAGGGGTATCTATACTAAGTCTCTTGCAGCAAAATCAAGAGTCTTGTGGCACTTAAAAAAACTAACAGAGCAATTCTACATTGAGGAAGCTGGCGTAACTTAAACTGGCTGAAGTTGCTGTAGCTTAAAGTATGCCAGATACTAACTCCATTCAGAAGCCTTTAGGAGGAAGGAACGCTGGCTCAGTCAGCAGAGCCCAGTGGAAAGAAAATAAAAGCCACAAAAAAACCAGAGTTATTGTGTATTTTTACTTAACTACCCTTTTTCCTGGCTTAATTTACTCCAGGACTGGAGGTTGCATGACAGAGTTGAATGAATGAAGGATACAGTGTAAGTCCTTCCTCCCCTTGGTCCTGCCCCCACCTTTTGGGGGAATTTACGCTGGCTTAACTAATGCTGGTATCAGCTGAGCTGGCTGAACCAGGTGGGGCACACTTACCTGGGAATAGGTTTCATTGAAGTCAATGGAACTCACTTCTGAGTAGACATACATTGTTTTGTGCTATAAATTATTTACTATGACATAAGGTTTATATATACAGACACAGAGGGAAATCTCCGTTTTAACAGAGCATCATTTTAAGTTGTGTTTATTGTGTGTGCGCAGTATGGTATGATCCTAAGCATATTAACCCAGAAGTATTCTGAAGTTCAATGTGATTTACTTACTAGCAAGTGTGCTTAGGATGCAGCCTTAGTGCATTCCTTAGCACATGAAATTTGAAGAAAAGTTGTCCCAATGCAATTAAAAGTTCATTTTAAAGAGGCCATCATTACCTCAATGTTTGTGTGAATTGGCCCTCAGAGGACACAGCCCCATAATTCTCTCACCAGTAGGTAACATGATGTAATTAAAATTAAATTTGTGTTTTACAAATGAAACTCTATCTTAAGAGCTGTATGACAGATTTAATTTTGCCCTCTGTCCTCTTCTCCTCCAGTCCATGAAAATGCTGATATTGCAAAGCCCGGTTGCTCAGGGGGGTGCTGGGGAGGAGGGAGAGAGAGTTCAAATAAAGGGAGTATTTGAATTCCAGTCTTGTGATCTCCCAAACATGGATTTTTGGGGAGGCACTATCAGAAGTATCTTGCTTTAGTTAACTCTCCCACTCCCTGCAGTTTAAAAGGTGATGAGTCTGTGAGATTGCAGGATTCAGAACTTCCACTATATCAACTGGCTGATTGCATGGATATCAATATAAGAACATAGATCATTGGTCTGTCCATGCACATTTCTGCATTTCAGTTGCTAGGAACGTTTCTAAGATTCTTCTAATCAAATTTTGTCTTGAGTTTATCGGTCTTGTTTCTGAAGTGGAACAAATGCATTTGGAATCCTCTGTTACATGTTTTTATCTGGATTTTCATCATTGAGTTTTGTATAGAGTGCTACAGCGTCCATTTCGCTCTTATCTCCATCCTCCCCTTTTACCATTACAGATGATCTCATGTGTATTAATAACATACTGCAAGCACACTCATACAAACACCACAATCTCGCTGTGATTATATGTATGAGTGTCTCAAGATTCTGTGTGGTGTTTTACAGAAGTCCATACTTTGGTAAGACATCTTCCATAATGCAAGGACACATATGATCATGGCAAGATTGCTTTTTTTTTTTGCAGTATTGTACCAATGCATACATGTGCATTCTCATTAATAACACAGTGGAGGCTGCAATGTAGCACACTGTGCATCCTCTGGTTCCAGAAATTATTTTAGAATTCAGGAGGAGTGGAATGCAGGGTAGCAAGAACCTAGGGAACTATAAAAGAATGGAATGGAAGAAATCCACTTATCCTTCACGACTGCTGAGGTTGGGTCAGGGCTGGGGCTCCTGCTTGCCAAGGGTAAAAGAAAAATTAATGTAATAGTTTTCAGCTGTGGCATCCCGATATAGTCCAAGGAGGAGCAGGCTGAACCTTGCTTTTCATCATATAGCATTTTTCTTTACTGTTCATCTATGATTTTGAGGTGCTGAATCTGAATCCAAAGAGTGCCACTCTCTAAACCTTGGGAAAATTTCACAATATTACCTTTAAACCTTGATTTTAAAGCTTGGGTTTTAATCCTTGATTTAATATTGAAATATTGAAACAAACTCCCATCATGCATGAAGTGTTTGACAGATACTGTGAGAAAAGTATCAGAGCTCCTACATAAAAAAAATAACAACCAGGTAGCAAATTCCAGGCGATACCAACAATACCAACTCTCTCTGGCTTCTCCACTAACAAAAAGAGAAGCGTTACTAAACTCTACGAAGATAAAAACACAATTGATTGATAATCGTGATTATAATCACGATTGATTGTTGATGCACTAAGTAATGTTGATGCCAACAAAGCCAACAGTCTGATTTTATGCGGCCCATCAACAACACATGAGGAAGCTGGTTTAAATATTGTGTACATAGCTGTGAGGGAGGTGGCAAATGCCCCAGATTTTCCAATAGGAGTGAGGTGTGATGACACATCTGGCTGCTGCTGACATACCATGTATAAACCCAACACATATTAACACTGATTACTATGGATGAATGTCATGGGTCAAATCAGTAATTTACGGAACTAATGTTGTCATAGCTCACAACTTATATATAACAGATATGCTAGCTGCCCACAACTTCATCTCTTGCTGGGATTGGTAAAGGCAGCATACTGAACATTCTCCAAAAGTCTAAAGGGAAACTTAAAAGCTGTTGGTAACCCTGTTTCAGAAGAAAGAGTTGTAATGAAACAGTGTGACTACCTTTGTTGCTGAGCGATACAACTGAGGGGAGGCCTCGACAGAAGGCTTGCATGCTTGTTTGTGAAGAAGAATATGACCAGCAAAATAGTAAGAAACATGTCAACATGTTCTAAGTTGCCTCCAACATCCTCCGCACTGTAGCAGCACTATAAATGAGCACATCTCCAAACAGCACTATGGAAGGCTATCCATCTAATAAGTTCACCTCCAATGGACCTTCTGGATTTTGTATGGGAGATTTTGTCAATCACTGGAGAGGAGTACACACCTTGCAAGCTGCTACGAGGTACCCCTCTAGCACCTAACATGGTACTGAATCTTATCAGATGTTCATGCACCAAACATTATAGTCACGTATGTGGGTGCAGTAAAGTCCAATTAAGGTCTACAATATTTCTGCACTTTCCAAGGTGGATGCAGGAATAGAATTATAGATGATGATCTACACAACAGTGATGGAGATGTTTCTGCTGATATTTAAAATTAATAAAATAACTATAGTTATTTATTTTTTAAATTTAGTAATTAAAATGCTTCCAATGCTTAAAAATACCATCTAAATTTATAAATGCATTAATAACTGTTTTGGAGTTCTGCATTTTTATTTGAAGTTCGGCAACATGCTTGACACTCCTGGAAAAGTGCCCCCCCCACCAGTATCCTTGTATCCACCACTGAACAGTGTCCTCAAAATAATGTTGAACTATTTAATAATTTAGTTCAAAATAATTTTGAACTATTTGAGTCTCATGCAGTTGAATAAAATGAAGTATAAAAGAAAAACAAAAAGGTTCAGACTATTGAGAAATTTAGAATTGAAATTGTGGAATTTCCCCACAGCTTAGAGAGTGACACTCTTCGGATTCAGAATCAGCACCTCAAAATCAAAAGAACAGTAAAAAAAACCTTTATATGTGATGAAAAACAAGGTTCAGCCAGAAAATGGCCCTTCTCTCCCAGACAATTAGTCTGTTGCAATAGTTGGTTGCACAGTCATGTAGCACCTTAAAGATAACATGGCCATTCCTGCCATTAGCCGAGTGAGGCAGCCACCTTGGACAGCTAATTTGTGGTGTGGTGAAAGGGCACCAAATAGTTTTAAAATATATTTTTATTCAATGCATCTTTACTGTCAAGGAAGGAGAGAAGCGTTTGTGGAATTTTCTGCTTCAGATACCAAAACAACTTGGCTTGCCTTAGATCTTGCGCATCTTGACATGGACAGGGGCACAGCAAAATATTTTGGGCCAGCCCTGTTTTATTATAGTGAAAGCTTTTATGGGTTGGACTCCACTTTTATCAGATGCATGAAGCATTATTCTCAAAAACATATGCCATAATAATTAAAGGTGCTACAAGGCACTGTTTTTGTTTTTAATTTAACAGTTGTAAAAAAAAAAACACCTTTAAGACTGTAGTTCCCTGAAGGTTTGATTCCTGGGCCACCTGTTTACTTGGTCAGTTAAACCGATATGTATTCCCAAACATTTTCCTTTCTTCCTAGTTAAATCGGGTAAGAAGAAACCAAATCTGGATAATATAATCACACCAAATCTGTTTTTTACCCTAAACACTAATGTGCAGTGTAAATCCCTTAATTTGATTCAAAAGCATGCAGCAGTTCTGAAATAACTAAAGTTTTAATTAAATATACATCTTTAGCTGTTTTATGTCTCTCATTTAGATAGGCATTCCTGCATAACAGTTTCTTGTCAACACTTAATACAAAGTGATTTCTGTGTCTTCTATGTGCAAAACAATCCTGCTACTTCTGTTCTAACATAAATAATGAAAACTGGTTAAATCTTTTTATAAGATCTAGGAAAAAATTGTGCTAATCTTACCCTGTAATTCATATTAGAAATATGAATCTAATCCAGTTTTCGCTTTCAAATCTACAGTTTTGCCATTGCAGAGATGCATTATAAAATCAAAGCAAATATCATTTTAGTTAATATAGTTACAGTAATATGACATCAGAGTTTGTGAATATTGTTTCATTTTGCAATGTGGGTATTAATAGCAAGTGATTGAATCTCTGTGTTGTATGGATTCAAATCTGCATAAGTTCTAGTATTTCTCACTGAAGGGAAATTAAACTTATTTTATGCTTAGGATAGATTGTGTGCCATTTTTCCTCCACAAATGAATAGAACAAGGAGGAATGCATGCAAAAATAAAAAGTTACATTGTAAAAAAAATCACAATGGATTTTTGCAGGAAAAAAGATGAAAGAACTGAGTCAGCAAAAATTTAAGAACCTGTGTGGGTATCTGTTCTGCAAAACCTACATGTACTTTTCATTCCATCATGAGATTGCCTCCATATATGCATCCACACATACACACGGATAAAAGAAAAAATACTACATTGAAATCTGCCTTGGTTGGAGTTGGGTTATATCGTTTGTTTTGAAATATACAGGACTAAAAGTGGAATCCTAAGGGTTTTTATTGAGCCATGAACTTCCTTTCTTGATGACCAGACAACTGATTCCCTCATAGTCTTATGGATAATTGTACAAGAGTTAGTTGAATGAGCATGGACCAGCCTCTTCTTGGACATACTCATAAATTAATACAGTCAGAAATTGTTTAGGCCACAGTCTGCCAAATTTATATGGCAAGTGAGCACATTTGGAATTTTGAATAAGTCTGGTGGGTACCAGTGGCAAAATGGTTGTTGTAGCGGCATGATAGCCACATCTAAAAGAGCCGAAGCAGAGAAAGGACCACAAATTGTGCAGGCATGTCCACCTCCAATCAATGAAAAAAGTGCTACATCGGCCACCACCATGGTCCTGCACAGAGAGAAACTCTTTATACCTCTCTATTGAGAACCGAAGGGACGGCAGGTGTCCAATCCCAGAGAGGCTGAATTAGTATGAACAGGAACTGAGCAGGAAGATCAAACAATATCTCATGCATTGTGGATTTTAAGGGATTTTTTTTTACTGAGACCTTCCACAGACATCATTGGAGATATTGGTGGACACTCTGGAACCTATGGGTGCCACATTTGTGACCCCTGTTTATACAAGTGGGATCTGCAACAGCATGTTGCAGTATGGGGTGCTCCTTTTCCTCTTCAGCATCTCTATTTCATTCCCCTCTTTCCAATTTTTACTGCCCCCAACAGTCAGTCAGTATTCCATGCCCACTGATCACGCTCAGTCCTCATTTGGGTTATTTGGGGATTTCCTCTCTCTTTGGGTTTTTTTCCCTAAAAGGGTGGGTTTGTTTTTGGGTTTTGTACTTTTGCAAATTTTGGCATTCCCCCAGACCTGCTGATACTTTATTGAGTGTGTGTGTGTCTGTGCCATTTTTGCTACCTTTTGGATACATAAGGATCCACACATGGAGAATATGATTCTGCATATGAAACCATCCTTCACAAGGTTAGGTTACATGTGCTTATTTATTACAATGGCAGCCAGCCACAGGCTGCCAAACCTAAGGATGTATACTCAACAAGCACAAATAGGGAGCTGGATTCACTTTCTCCAACATACTAACTGTCTTAATTGACTGCACCAAGCATCTCTTTGGAGATTCATGTATAGAGGTTGACCCCTTCCAGAATGAGTAACTGAATGTGCAGCACTGGTTGCAGAGCCTTTTGCCTTACACAGAACCCTTTGTGCATTAGAGTAGCACCCTCTACACACATACATCATGACCCATTTTGGCATAAGTTGTCCACATATATGCACTCACAAGTGCTCAACCAATTCACTTAGTGAAAATTGGCACTATATGAAGTGTTACAATTGTCCTGAAGCCACCATCCATGTGAAGAATTTAAGAACTCCTATGACCCCCACTGAATTTTTGTGACCATGGTTAAAGAGAGAGAGAGAACAAGAAATGCTGCCATGATTGTAGAATAGGGCTGAGTTTATTCAATTCTCTGCAGTCAAAGGTTTATTTTCTTAGTTCACTGTATTATTTTCTGGTTGAGCAGCAAACGTCAGTTTCTGGAGTATGTCAGTCTCCCATAGGATTATACTTGGAGTGATGTTGTTTCAAAGTGCACATTGATCTGGATATTGGTTGTACCCTAGAATAATGTTAAAGTTTTTTACAAAGATCTGAATCTAGACTTTCTCTTCTGTGAATGGAAGGGCTCTAGATCATTAATTGATTCATTCATTTTATTTAACAATATTTATATACTGCTTCATATCTATAACAATTTAAAATATTCATAATAAATAGATAAAATCAGTATTTTAAAAACAATTATACACAATAAAATTGCTTGTCTGGGTAGACTTGCTTAAACAAAAATGTTTCTAGCAGGTGCTGGAAACAATACATCAAAGGCACCTGACCTACCTAATATCAGTTTGGAGTTCCAGAAAGTGGATACTGCCATATTGAAAGGCTGATTTTTTGCAAGTGCAGAAGAAACATTATGTGCCACCTGTAAAAGTTCCAGTTCCTCAGATCAAAGTGGCTGAGTGGCAACATAAGGGCAAGGTAATTCTTGAGGTAAATTGCTGCCAAATTATTAAAGCCTTTATACACCATTAGTAAAACCTTGAGCTTGACCTCAAAACAAATTGGCAACTGGTGCAGATCTCTGAGCAGAGGTGATTTATGCCGAGAGGATCTCACTTGTGTCAGCAATCAATATTCTGCACTAACTGCAGTTTCAAAACCAAGTGCAAGGAAGGCCCCCATAGAGTGCATTTCAGTAATCCAACCTTTAAGTTACCAAAGCCTGGACTACTGTGGTCAAGCTATCCTGGTCCAGGAACAACACGGCTGTTATACCAGCTGCAGCTGAAAAAGGTGTTTTTAGCCACCAAGGCCATTTAGACCCCCAGCGACAAACTGAATCCAGAAGCACCCCGAACTATGTACCTGTTCCTTCAAAAGGAGTGCAACCTCTTCCAGGGCAAGCAGTTGACCAATTCCTTGGACATGGAAGGAACTGAAAACCAATGGAGGCTCCCACTAAATGAATATCATGACTCTTCTTCAAGAGATGAGGTTGAGGACTTGGGATCAGAAGGGGAATGGCACACAGCAAGCAGTTCTACCGAAAACTTGTGGTGCCTGGGCCCCTCTGACCAAAGAGGTAGTGCTGTAGTACTTGGACTTCAAGGACTTTATTGCAGAAGCCCCAGTGAAACCAGAGTCTTCCTCCTCTCCATCAGAGCAGAAGACTGCTAGAGTGGGCTGGGGCCCTTTAATGGAAAAAGCATCTTCCAGTGAGGATGGGGCTGGCAATTGGTATGTTGCTACTGCTGCTACTATATAGGGCCCTGTTTCATCCTAGCCTCATGACCATCATGAGCTCTGCTTGGTATCCAGCCTGCTCAAGCACTGGGCTTCAGTTTGTCCTGCTAGAGATTAGCACCTGCATCTCAACAAGGTGGCAGCAGGGGAGACAATATTTGCCTATCCCGCCATCCCCATGCAGGATCATTGCATCCTAATTATGATTCAGTATTATTGGGATGGGCCTATATGGAAATAAGCCTGACTAGATAAGGGGAAAAGGTTAGACTATTATTAATTCTCTCCCCCCCCTCCCCGTTCTGGTCAATAGGATTAGCACTGTAGAACCAATCAGCCTCCATCTCTTCAGGTTCTCCTGGTAAACATCAGTTCTCTAACAATATCCAAGAATTAATTCTAGAGGGAGGAGTTAGTCTACGATGTGTGGTAAGGTGTCTCAAATAGGAGATAGTCAGGAAATACCTAGTTAACCTAAATGAGTTCAAATCTCCAGGGCCTGATGAACTGCATCCCAGAGTATTGAAGGAACGTGCGGATGTACTCTCGGAACCTCTTGCCATCATCTTTGAGAAATCCGGGAGAACGGGAGAGGTGCCGGAGGATTGGCGACGGGCAAACGTCATCCCGCTCTTTAAAAAGGGTAAAAAAGAAGATCCGGGGAATTGCATGCCGGTCAGTCTGACTTCAATACCGGGAAAGATATTAGAACAGATAATAAAAGAGTCCATTGGCAACTATCTAGATGACAATGCTGTGATTAGTAGGAGCCAGCATGGGTTTGTCAAGAAAAAATCCTGTCAAACTAATCTCATCTCTTTTTTTGATTGGGTCACTAGCCTAGTAGATGGTGGAAATGCTGTAGATGTCATCTATCTAGATTTCAGCAAAGCGTTTGACAAAGTCCCCCACGACCTTTTGATTAGCAAACTCGTCAAATGTGGACTACATGGAAATACTGTCAGGTGGATTCACAACTGGTTGGAAAACCGTACTCAAAGAGTGGTCGTCGGTGGCTCTGCTTCGGACTGGAAGGAGGTTTCGAGTGGAGTGCCACAGGATTTTGTCCTGGGGCCGATACTCTTCAATATTTTTATCAATGACTTAGATGATGGGGTGGAGGGAAGCCTTATGAAGTTTGCGGATGATACGAAACTGGGAGGGATAGCTAACACAATGGAAGACAGGAATAAAATCCAAAGGGACCTGGATAGACTAGAAAATTGGGCTGAAATTAATAAAATGACATTCAATAAAGACAAATGCAGGATTCTGCATTTAGGCCACAAAAACAAAATGCACGGGTACAGGATGGGAAATACCCGGCTTAGCAGTAGTGCGTGTGAGAAGGACCTTGGAATTGTAG
This sequence comes from Rhineura floridana, assembly GCF_030035675.1. NCBI lineage: Eukaryota > Metazoa > Chordata > Lepidosauria > Squamata > Rhineuridae > Rhineura > Rhineura floridana. The sequence goes on from NC_084483.1 coordinate 57,225,657, forward strand.
TGGATCGCAAGTTGAACATGACCCAGCAGTGTGATGCTGCGGCAAAAAAGGCAAACGCGGTTTTGGGATGCATAAACAGAGCTATAGTTTCCAGGTCGAGGGAAGTAATAGTCCCACTATATTCTGCATTAGTCAGGCCTCATCTGGAATACTGCGTTCAGTTCTGGGCGCCTCATTTTAAGAAAGATATAGACAAGTTAGAGCGGGTTCAGAAGAGGGCGACAAGGATGATAGCCGGTATGGAGAACAAGTCTTATGAGGAAAGGTTGAAGGAACTTGGCATGTTCAGTCTGGTGAAGAGAAGGCTGAGAGGTGACATGATTACACTCTTTAAGTACCTGAAGGGCTGTTACATAGAGGAGGGTACAGATTTGTTCACTGCTGCCCCAGAGGGTAGGACTATGTCTAATGGTTTTAAGTTGCAGGAGCGTAGATTTAGATTGGAAATTAGAAGGAACTTCTTGACAGTAAGGGCAGTTCAGCAATGGAACCGACTGCCTAGGGAGGTGGTGGGATCCCCTTCGCTGGATGTCTTCAAGCAGAGGCTGGACAGCTATCTGTGGGAGATGCTCTAGCTGTGGATTTCCTGCTGTGAGCAGGGGGTTGGACTCGATGGCCTACAAGGCCCCTTCCAACTCTATGATTCTATGATTCTAAATATGTACAGTCAGGTATTCTGCTCAGCACCAGTAGAGAGAGGTGCACTATGATAGTGGCAGCGTTGCTATGATTGGTAGGATCTGTTTTACTGATCTTGAGTGCCTGGTGTTGAGCTCTTGGAACGTTCTGGGGATTTTTATAGCATATCATCTACCATCACCGCCTAGGATGCTCTGTAGACCTGTGTATGTGCATGTGATTATATCCATGGATATGAACATGTGCAATGGATCATACCTCCTCTATTTATTAATTTGGAACAGAGCCTACGTGCACACAAATGTAAAAGAGTCTTCAAAAATAGGAAGTCCCAGTCACATGGAGAGACCTTACATGTGTACATTTATACCTGGAGATCAGGGGCAGGACCAGTGGGTGCCCCCTCCAGTGGGAAGATGCAAAGCCTTTCTGAGATTCAGAAGAGTCTGGGATTGAAGTGATAGAGTGCTCCCTGTTGGAATTTGACCTTGCACAGTAAACCCCTGTGTGTACATGTACACACACACGATGCACGCGCACACACACACACACAGAGTAAAAGCCTGAAAGAGCTTTAAATGTGGCCTTGTTGATGTGGTGCTCTAATACGTAACCAGGTTAATTTGGGACCAAAAGCCAGTTGTCAAGCAATATATTCTGCAGAACTAATTCTGTAGAACTAACACCTTAATTTTCCTTGTCTCTTTATTTGAATTGCAATTGCCTTTAAAATGAAATCCATTTATGAGAAGCCAAATGATTTTCTACTATAATTTTGCTGTTGTGACTGCCTTTAGAGATCTCCCTTTTGTCTTTCTCTTTTACCCCTCTCTAGGGCACTTGCAGTAAATTGGTTATGCACATCATTGTCTATAGATGCAATGTACAAATGGCAGAGATTATTACCCTTGTAAAATTATTAGAAAAATCAGTGTGCAAAAATAATTATCACTCTGCCTCACATTAGAAATGGAGCTCTGAACAGATTGTTTATCATCTCTGAGAATGTGAATAATGTTGCACAGGCCTGTTAGAGGCTTAGAAGTAGCCTGAATCTTACTTGAAATGGGCAGTGTTGCCATGGAATCATGCTCAGATTGTTAAAGCTGCAATAACCATGATTTCTAATATAACAACTGCATTATAAATAAGGAAACAAAATTTCAGCTTACCTCTTTCAGAATGGATCTGCTATTAATACTGCCGTTTTCCACTCTTGTAGCAATAGTAAAAAATAGGTGGATATGCACTTTCATTAAAAATAATATTCCATATCTGCATTTGGAGTGATGTATATGCCAGTGTATGTTTGCATATGTGTTTAAATTAACTGTAGTGGCTTGCTGGATTTTGTGTATTAACAGCTAAATCTTATATATGTTATTCAGAAGAAAGTCCCACTGTGTTCAATATAGCTTACTCACTAGTGTGTTCTGGAATGTAGCATATCCTAAATATAGTTGTGAGAGAATACATCCCATTGGATACACTGATCTGGTTCAGATGGAGTGTCAAACCATAGTTTGTTTGTTAAAGTTGTTTTGTGCATCTCAGCTTGCACTTTATTGTTGCTTCTAATTTTGGCCTCCTGGTTTGTTGTGTCACTCTGCCCCCCTCCCCGCTCCCCTGGCTGCAGAGATGTGAGGGGAAAGCGCCTAGAAAATAAAACCCCTTATGCATCAAAGAGACTCTCACTGGTGCCTTCATAAACCTTGCCCTCCCTCTTCACTCTGCTTGGCAACGGGCTTCTTCCTGACCCTCACCACCTCCCTGTTGAATTTTCCCTGTTCAACTTGGCTGAAGGAGAATTAAAGGGGCCATTGTATTTTTACTTATGTCTAACAATAATAATTTAATAGCACACATTTGTTCTTAGCAAGCTATATCAACAGTTCAACCGATACAGTTACATAACCTCTCACTGAGCAGAATAAATTCTGTAATTAAAAAACTGTCTTTATTGAGAGAGTAGACACAAATGTAGTCAAATGATTTCTGGGCACAATGGGAGATCAGCCCAAAGTGCAGGGCACAGAATAATGGGCTCAAGTTGCAGGAAGCCAGATTTCAACTGAACATTAGGAGAAACTTCCTAACTGTTAGAGCCATACGGCAATGGAACCAATTCCCTAGAGAGGTAGTGGGCTCTCCAACACTGGAGGCATTCAAGAGGCAGCTGGACAGCCATCTGTCTGGAATGCTTTGATTTGGATTCCTGCATTGAGCAGGGGGTTGGACTTGATGGCCTTATAGCCCCCTTCCCACTCTACTATTCTATGATTCTATGATTGGAAAATATGGGCAATGTGCTGTGTGGGACGCTTGAATCACTGAAGCCATGGAGGGGAATGAGTGGGCTCTCAGAGCTGGTGCATACTTCTCTTCTACTCATCTGTCACCTTGGTGAGAAGCAAAAGCCACCATGGGCTGCTACCCAATTGCATTAAGAGCTCAGAGATGTGCAGGAAGGACTTTTGTTCAGAAGGGTTGAAAGGATCCAGGTAAACAAAGAGGCCAGAAAGCTTTCCTTGGGAATTGTCTAGAAATGGGGAGAGTGGGGAGAAAAACTTAAGGAGCATTTTTTGCTCAGCTGCTGGTCCCCATCCCATTTCTGCTGTTGGGCAATAGCAAGAAAACTGGCATCATGGAAATTCCCTTGCCAGCATTTGGGCAATGCCAAGAGCTTATGTTTTACAGAGGAGCAGTCAGAGTTGCACAGAGGAGGCAGACGTAAATCAAATCAATATTAGTAGGGCCGGTGCAAGACATTGGCAGCTTTGCCACTGCTAGAAATTCTGTTAAAAATTAGTTATAAGTTTAAAGTTAAATATTAATTAACTTCAAACAATTTCCAGCCACTGCAAAACAATGAATGATGGCCCTTTGGATTTACTTGAGAGTAAACAGGATTGGATTTCACTGTAGAAGAAATTCAAAACATATAAAATTGTTATGTTTCTTCTTCTTCTTCTTCTTTTGACAATTTATATACTGCTTATATTTACACAAAACTTGAGTGATTGACCACATTAGTTATAACATCTTAAATAAACAGCTAATACAAAAAATAACAGGGAATTTCTACATTGTAAAAAAGACATGATTAACAATTATATAGAGCATCCTTTTTAGTTTCAAAATAAACATTACACATAAAAATCAGCTACAAAAATACAAGGCAAATTCAGAAAAACCATAGTAAAACTACTAAACAAAATATCCTCTAAATATAGGAAATAAACTATTACAAATAAAAATCAATTGAAAGTATAAATTCAAAATTGTAAAATAGTATGATAGACAAATAGGCAAAAGAAGATTAGTTCACTTCCCAACCACCACACATCAATCACAGATAATTAAACAAACCAGTCAATAAATTCCAAGTCCCCTATAAACACATCTTAATCTAGTTTAACTCCGTGTTCATATTGAAAATGAGATTGGACCAAGATGGAGGTGTGAAAATTGGAGGGAGAAATATCAATAATTTAAGATATGCAGATGATACCATACTAGCAGAAACCAGTAATGATCTGAAAGGAATGCTGATAAGTTAAAGAGGAAAACACAAAAGCAGGACTACAGCTGAACATCAAGAAGACTAAAGTAATGACAACAGAAGATTTATGTAACTTCAAAGTTGATAATGAGGACATTGAACTTGTCAAGGATTATCAATACCTTAGCACAGTCGTTTAAAATGGAGACAATAGTCAAGAAATCAGAAGAAGGCTAGGACTCGGAAGGGCAGCTATGAGAGAACTAGAAAAGGTCCTCAGATGCAGAGATGTATCAGTGAACACTGAAGTGAGGAGCATTCATACCATGGTATTCCCGATCTCTATGTATGGATGTGAAAGTTGGACAGTATAAAAAGCGGATAAGAGAAAAATCAACTCATTTGAAATGTGGTGTGGGAGGAGAGCTTTGCACATACTATAGACTGCGAAAAAGACAAATAATTGGGTGTTAAAACAAATTAAACCAGATCTATCACTAGAAGCTAAAATGCTGAAACTGAGGTGATCATACTTTGGACACATAATAAGAAGACATGATTCACTAGAAAAGACCATAATGCTGGGAAAAACAGAAGGGAGTAAAAAAAGAGGAAGACAATACGCTAAACCAATATCCTCAAACGTACTTAGCACACCTCAAATCACACTCTTCACAATCTGCAAGCACTTACATAATTCAGTTTCACATCTGCAATCAACAACCACTTTCTCCTTCTTTCCAACACACTGGGCAATGACACTTCCCTTTGTCTCTCATCCGAGAGACCAAAAACTACCCAGATATTAGGCTCTCACCCTAGGAAGATATAGGAATCAATACCATCAAATTCATATGTAATCTGACCATTTCGTTGTTGTTATATGCCTTCAAGTCGATTACGACTTATGGCGACCTTCTAAATCAGCAACCTCCAATAGCATCTGTGGCTTCCTTTATGGAATCATTCCATCTCTTGTTTGGTCTTCCTGTCATAGAACCACACATACTTTTTTAATTTATTTTATTTTTAATTTTAATGTTTTTTTAAAAAAATTACTAAATTTATTAAGGAGCAATCCTAACCTCTCCTTCTCACCCTGCTCCCAGCTTAGCAGGGCTTTACAGATTGGCTGGGTTTTCATTGCATGCATAGTGCTGCTGTATACAGCAACCCGGGGCAGAATGGGGAGCAAACAGTCTTTGTGAGCCTATGGATTGTCATAGATTGGCATAGGCCAGCAGGGATGGGTGAAGGACATCCAGTCCCTCCACCCCATCAACCCCCACCCCCCCTGGCTCAAAGCCAACAGCTACTATCTCTCTCTTTGGGCATCTTATAAAGAGTAAAAAAAATGAAGACAAAAACAACAGGTATGAAAACAGCATCAAACAATTATAAAAAGGGGCTAACAGCTATATGAAACAGCCCCAAAACAGCTTTAAAGAATCGGTCAATAAAACCTACAGAAACAGAATTTTAAAAAAGAAAATTTAAAAGAAGTAGTTTTCAAAAGCCTAGCGAACAAAAAGCGGTTTGCTGAGCATTGAAAAGACATCAAAGTAGGTACCAGGTGGGCCTCTCTAACCAGCCCAATAATAAAAAAGTCATATAACTATTATCAGCGAGCCAGTGTAGACCAGTGGATTTGAAAAAACTTGAGCGTATATCCTGCTATGCTGCAGTTTTACTCTGTAGACATCCAGCTGGTGCTCTGTAAATAAGAATTTTGGGCAGTTTGTAATCTGTCACCTTCTCACTTTCCCATTTGTAAAATGGAAATATCAGTTACCTGCCTCAAAGGGCTGTTGTGAAGGTAAATGAATGAAGGTTTCCATAGCACTCTGCTCACCAAATGTGTTGAGCAAAAGAATAATAAAATGGTAATAATTACATTTCACAGTGAGGAGTAATGGAAGATGGCTTGGGAGATACTGGTTGCTATTTTTTGCTTTGTATAGAAACAGACTACAGGCTGCTAATATGTCAATCTACTTAATGTGGCTTATTTTTAAATCTTATTAGGCCTATGCAAGGAATAGTGGCATTGTTATTGCTTCATTAGCCTGGTTCTAGAAGTTATATCTCCCCAAGCAATTTGCAGCATTCTCTTCCTAGTTCTGTCATTTTTCCTCCGTTCAGAATGTGCTCTGAAGACACAGCTCTGCTATGTCCTTCCATGTGAATTTCAGGGCATAAGCCAACAAAGTGAATAATCTCTGTTAAGGTATTAGACCTGGCTGACAAGCGAGAGCATCAAGGCCATAACATCCATCCCTGGTCTATCTATTAATCACATATAAGCTTGTCTTCTTCATGGTTCATATCTTTATAAGGCTACAATCCTATACACATTTACCAGTGAGTAAGTTCCATTACACTTAATGGGGCTTACTTCAGAGTAAACATATATAGGATTGTACTGCACACATTTTTTAAAAAATAACTATTTGAAATATGATCATACAAAACTTTTTATTAACCATGTTTTCTCATAGTCAAAATATGATCTTCTAGCAATAATACTGCTCTGAAGGATAAAGCAAGAGCTCTGTTTGATTTTTTCCCCTCTCTCTTATATGCTTTTTATTAATAGTGGCAAGCATTCAGAAGCTTCCTGCTGCATCTGTCCTAACGGACATCAATTTTCCCATGAAAGGAAGGAAAGGGATGGTCGACTGGGCACGAAACTCAGAAGACAGGGTTGTCATTCCAAAGAATATCTTCACCCCTATGTCAACAGGTAAAAGTTGGGGGGGTGGGAAGCCTCCTGTTCTTATATTTCCTTAGGACAAGAGCACACTAAAGTGTTCAGAATGGAGAGTATGGAATCACAGGCTCATGGCTATAAGCTTGCTTTATTGCTCTGAAGATTACATTACAGTTCAATTTTTTCATGGCTGCATCTGCACAAACTCCTTTTGTCTAGCATAAGAGGTGGTTGTTAAGGCAATAAACCTTAGCGATTGTCATCTGCAGCCAAATTTCTCTTATTAGAAGGTGGCAGGTCTCTATAGAGATGGGGGGAGAGTTGTTGCACACGGAGGTGCAAGTTCTTTCACATTTCCCACAGTATAGTTCTTATATCTTTGAACACGTGGGGCACTCTTTGCACTTCTTTTGTGAACCTCCTTTTGGTCTCTATCTACTCCTGCCATATTCAGGTTCACACTGGCATTTATATTTCCATGGAAATCAAAATGATGTTGGGAATAAACGAGATGGCCACACACCAGCAGACCAAAATGTAGAGGGGCAGCCTCGGGGACTATCCCCAACTGTTCGGCTGTACTCCACAAGCAAATGTTTAGATCTGAGATGCTGCCATAATCTTTGGGCCTCTTCACATGCTATAGGAACTACCTGTTTCTGATCCTCACAAAAGCACAGCTCTGCATGTGAAGAAGAGATTGCACTAGGATTCCATGGAGCCAATTCTTCCTCCTCCTCCTCCTCCCTCCTTTTCCCCCAGGTGTTCCTTGAGTGAGTATACATGGGTGCATGCAGATCAGCAGAGTAACCTAAGCTAGGTCACTGGGAAGGAAGAACCTGGACCTATCACTTTACTGAAGTCATGCAATAACCTCCCATTTTAATATATTCAGAAATTATTACTCACTTCTGCACACAAACATGGGGGACAGTTGGGAGGACGGAAAGCGAGAAGTGGGCTCTTAGGAGTCCTATGGTTATCACCTTTCCATATATAGATTGATCTTATGTTTTTAGGTATGTAGGGTGCACATCTGAAAATGTAATGTATGAATGCAATAAACATTGGCATCATGTAGGTGGGATTGACTGTGGTTCCCTATTGTGTGATGGGTTAGTGTAGAGATCTGCTCCTCCATCAACTTTCCCAAGGCCCCAAATGTGTTGGTTTGGTATTCCAGAGTTACACTACAATAACGCCAAATTGCTGCAATGGAGAGTCTGCCCTGTTCAGTGTTAAAGGGGTAGGAGAGTCCTCTAAAAATAACCTCCATGGACCTTAATCAACGCAGAATATATCATGAAATGCTGGCGCAGTTTAGCAGCAAATGATGAATCTCACAAAACAGCCGGTCTTCTGAATGCTTTAAATCTTGTAAGATTTTCCAGTTGTATAGACCTTTCCCTCCTCGTACCTTAATATATCATATTAAATTTTTATGACAGCATACTTGGAAATATATTTCACATTGCAATGATGATTTCCTTAAAGATAAAACGTATACCACAATGATAAATACCGTTCCACATATCTGTGTGCTGACTATGTTGGAAAGGCAGGAGATTTAATGTACACATTGTTTCCCTCTCTCCCCCCCCCTTTCATTTTAGATCTAGATGAGTCCACCGTATTTGTGCTTGGAGCAATATTATACAAAAGTTTAGAACTTATTTTACCCACCTTAAGGTAAGTGATGTCACTAGGAGACAGAATGATTTATACTACTTCAAGAATATACCTCTAAGATGTATTGAGTTGAAAGTGGATAGCAATCACCATGTGTTTTTATGCAGTACAAGACTTTCCCCGTCAATTTTATCTAGAATAGGGATGGTCACCTTGGCCTGGGGACTAGAGCCCTCTCATCTCACCAGCAAAATTCTGCCTGCTTCTCTACTCCTCTCTGGTATCAGCTCCAGTTTGAGGTGAGTGGGCAACAGAGAGTCAGAGAAATTACAAGGGAGGGGTGAAAGAAACATGGAGATGCGGAAAACATTGGACCATCTAAAGGAAGTGTGTTGGGTAGAGATGGGACAAGGGAATTTAAGTGGCAGCTGCTGGCAATGCAGGAGAAGGCAGTAGTAAGTGAGGAGGAGGAAGACAGGCCTCAGGTACTGAGCAGAATTACCTTCTTGGCCCATAAATGCATAATGAGGAAGGAACTATAGATGATCTGGGCTTCCACCAGAGCTAACAAAAATGGATAAACATTCCAACATTTAATTGTGCTTTTATCAGATCCTTCTTTTTGAATTTTGTATTGTTATTCCATTTGTTTAGTGTTTTCATTTTTGAAAACTGCCTTTAAATCTTTTGAAATAAGGTGATATACAAATGTTTTGAATATAGTCTTTCACTAGCATAAATGCTTTCAGAACATAATTATATTTAGAAATTAAATTAGAGACGGTCCTGGATTTCAGGCTTCAAATGAATGTTACATGCTCTCTTTATTTAGTACTTGCCACTACTACTACTATTACTACTACTAATAATAACAACAACAACAACAATAGTTATTATTTAGCCCTCCCTTGGACATAATTTCTGCCTTGTATCTCCCTTACTTGGGAAACGTTTTTGCTGCCACACCTGCACAGTAGACTCAAGAGACATAAGACTGGTGTAATGTTATATTTAATCAAATATAACAAACTTTTCTGGAGGAGCTGCAGTCCAACTAACTGAATTAACTAAATTCAAACCAAATCCAAGCAAATTTAAACTGCTTGGGCAGGTGAGGCCTAAACTCTGTCTGATAGGACAGAATCCCTCCAGTCCTTTCGGCATGTCAGCAGCTATTGGCTGTGGCTCCCCAGGCAAGGATGGGGAAGCAAATTCATCCCTTCTTGCTGGCTGAGCCTTGGGTATGCACCCCACCTCTGTATCCTGGCCCCACCATCCTAGCGTTCACCCAGAGCTTGGAAGATTACTTTAAAAAGTAATAAATTACAGTTATGATTACATGGCCCAAAAGTAATAATTACCTTTACAATTACAATTGTTCTAGAAATTACTGATTACTTTACTTTTCTCAAAAGTAATCACTACAATTACATGTCAGTTACTTTTTAAAAAAAACACCTAGAAGGTGCTGGCCTTGGCTGCTGCACATCTAAGTAGCCTAAAACAACTTTAAAAATAAACCCACACATACAGAGGTAGTAGAATAATTCTTTTTATCTATAAGATAGCAATAGTGGTCTCTCCGCTGGTAAGGGTGGTGGGGAGGGAGGCAGAGGCCACTACTCAGATCTTTGCATGTCAAACCAAGTGCAACCCCCCCCCTCAGCCAGCAAGCATAAACATTAACCACCTCCCATACCCTGCCCTGCCACCAACTATGGGACACTCACCCAAGCAAACATTTTCCCCTGAGGTGCAAAAAAGTTAAAATATTGCAAATGCAGCACAGTATCCAGAGACGGTGGTGGAGGCCACTTTGTGTGCCAAGTGCAAACACAGCATTTACACACACACATACATGCACACTCTATCATCTTTCTCCTCCACAGTTTATCTCCATTCTGCTGCTGTCTCCTTCTCCTGTTTTATCCATGTTCTTGTCCTTCAGCTCCTTTTTCCCTCCACTCCATTCTTCACCACCACCATCCATTTTTTTAAACAATGTTTTTCTCCACCACCCCATCTCACTTCCCACCTCCTCCGTCGCCTCCTACCCACCCATAGAGCATGAGGGAAGAGTGACACTGCACAGAAGCCCAGTTTGAGGCACATGATTTTCATCCACAAATCAGAGGAGCAGAAGAATTCTCCTGCTTCCCCCCACCCAAGTAATGCCCAAACGTTATGCTGTAAACATTACATTTACTCCAGAAAAGTAATAAAATTACTCCTAGTTCTATTACAATCAAAATGTAAAGGAATTACCCACTCATTCCTCAACAACGTCATGAATTACAAGTAATTCGTTACTTGTAACGAATTACTTCCAAGCTCTGCGTTCACCCTGATGTGCAAGTCAGGTCACCAGGACACCCCCAAGTACCCCACATGCATAAAGCACTGGCAGTTTCCTAAAAGGTGCCCTTTGCCCAGTAATGCCTCAGTATACCTGCTGTTTACTCCTCCCACCACCTTCATCACCTGCCCAAACTGCACTCCGCAAGAGGCGATCAGCTGCAGCTTGATCACCTCTCACTCTGACAGACCCGACTGAAGGTCCTCCAAAAAGAAATCGTAGCCCTAGAAGGAAAAGTGAACCCCGTCTTCTCTGAACACATGGGGAGAATATTAATGTATCCGACCATGAAGTATGAAAGCCTACCCATAGCCAAGAGCATTCTCCTGATCATCCTATTCGCCCAACTCTGAGCCCTGTCAATCCTACTAGGATGAACAGCACCACGCCAGATCCTACACTCGAGCATCTCTGACCACTCAACAGGTCAGGAAAATTACCCTAAATCCAGTGAAAGTCGTGAGTAACCCTATGCAGCAGGTCGATACCTGGACACTGCACAAAGTCATTCTCCCCCAGGTGTACCGCTGTAACATGTGATACTGGGCCAGCAGACATTATTCTCAACACGGTTGGAATAAATTCTCCCCATAACACGTTTAGCCATCCACATTTAGCCATCCATCACACCATAGCCCAAGCTGAGTGGTGCAACTGGGTCTCCACCATACAAGAACTAGCCCTCCTCTGGGCCCAGAAGAGGATAGAGTGGCCACATAGGACCACATGGGCTGGGGCTGGTAGGTGCCTCAAACCTGCAAGAATAAAGAACGAAACAAAGTCAGAACAATTTAAAGCACATCACAGCCGAACATAGACCTTAAACGCAGCAGATCACCATCTGCCAGTGATGTGAATATCTTCCACGTGAGGGCCACTAGGACCATGGCAGTGGCCCCCCAATCTGGAAGGAGTGCAATCCAAACACTCCAGGGTCTCACCCACTAGCCAACAAGGCTCTCTGAACAACGGACCAGAACTGAAACTGCATCAGGGCGGACCCATTGAGGTGGATGAACAAATAACCTTGGGCCGCTGGCCTGGAAGAGAGAAAAGCCCGTAGGGCAGTAAATTGGCATAAAGTGAGCAATGGGCAAGGGCCCAGAACTACTGATATTACCTTGCCCCTCTGGTCGATTTTCAACCTTCGCAATGTCAAATGGACCATGGCTTCAGCCAACATGCAATCCCCAAAACACGGCCCTGCCCAAAGTGTCAAACTGAGAACCGGGCAAGAAGTCACTCAGGCAGAAAGTGTCATAGAAGGCTGTCAAGGCCACAGCCACAAATAAAGTAGTCTCCAAGGAGGCTGAGTTAGGGGCAGAGCTGGCTTATAAGCCGCACTCAGCCCCTTCGTGATTGGCCCTACGGATCCCCACATGGCTCAGCCAACCCCTCCCTCAGGAGTTTCACTCTTGCGTCATCTTCTTATGAGGGTGATGGTGGCTGCAAACACGCCCCCCCTGTGAGAGTGGGAATGATATTCTCTGGGTTTAATTGATAAATTTACCTGCAGGCATAACTGTGGAATTAGATGTTATCATACACTTCTCAGTCTGGACAGCCAAGGATCATTCCTCACACCTCTGTGTATTTCCCTTCAACAAGACAAATTTAGATGGATTTTGAAAATACTGAACCATGACATAATTTGTACCTATCAATGCTTCACTGATCGCACAGGTTCTGTTTTTGCAATCAGTGTAGGCTTGTTTCCTGTTTAACATAAGTTTCATGCCAGAAGTGTCTTGAGGCATTTCACAAACTCATAAACAATAAGTGGAGGCTCATTAAACAGAAACTCTTCCAGAATAAGTAAAATGTCAATCTTTATTTAAAAACAAACAGAGACTCAGCAGGACTAGATTTTGCATATGAAGTATTGTGATGAAAGAGCTAGATTCATAAGAGTGAGGTTCAAAGTGGGCTCAACTAGATAAATTTACTTAGTCATAAGGTATGACATGACACATAAACAGCCAACCCATTCATTTATGGAAATGGAACAAAACATGGAATATTTGAAAAGCTAATCAGACAATTTTATGCCCAGCATGATATATAAGAGGAAATCTGTATGTATTGTATTCCAATCAGCTTTTGCACTCCCCTGTTTATTGCATGCTTTTGAGTCACTTTCCAAGACACTTCCAGCACAGTACATAGAGATTTAAATGCTGTATTTCTAATAATATGAATGGTCATTTCACAACTGCCTCTACATATGACATTGACACTATTCCTTTTAGTATTAAAAATGTATTTACTTCAGAAGTTTATTTGGCTTTCTCAAGGGAGTATTATACAGCCACGAGAGCGGCTGTATACTATAGCCAGCGTGGGTTTTTCACATTCTGCAATCTGAAATTGAAAATACCCCCATGCCATTCTGATGCTTCCCATAAGCTCATTTCAAAACAAAACCTTACAAAACTTATAGTCCTGAACTCAGAAACGCTTGCTTAACAACACTCTCAATTTTCATGGTGATACACAAAACAGTCAGAGAGAATAGAGAGTTCAAAGTCTAAAAAGAGAGGAAAAAACCCAGAGCCGTTTTGGACCTTTTTCTCTGAGAGTTCTCATAATCTGTTGAAATTCAGTAAAAATCAGCCATGTTCACAGAGTACCTGTAATCCTAATACTGACCATGCCCCATACTCTGACCTCCATCTTCTGCAGTTTAAAAGTTAAAAAAATGTCTGGCTGATTTTTAATTAATTTAAGAAATTTTGGCTTGAAGCCAATGATAACGCAGGGCATGCTCAGTAAGAACCAACTGTCAGAGTTCTAAAAGCCTCACAGCTGCTGGGATGGCTAATCAGGGGGCCACACCCACACCTGATCTTTATTTCACTTTAGACAGTCATGGCTTCCCTGAGAGAATCCTGGGAAGTGTAGTTTGTGAAGGGTGCTGAGAGGAGACTCCTATTTCCCAGATAGAATGGTTTAACAGTCAGCCACTCTGATTGAAGGTCTGTGAGAGGAACAGGGCGTCTCCTAGCAACTCTCAGCACCCTTCACTAACTACACTTCCCAGGATTCTTTGAGAGAAGCCATGACTGTCCAAAGTGAAATAAAGGCCTGGTGTGGATGTGGCCAGGGACAACTTTGTTTTAAATTTGGGTGGGAAGCTACATGTGCCTGCTGTAGAATAAAAAGGTGGGGGAAAGGCTGAAAAAGAATGTTACTGTTCACAATATTTTTCTTTTGGAAAGGAAAGGGGCTTCCCTTCTGCCAAGTGCTCACCCACCCAATCTCCTCCCCCTTCCCTCCCTGCCCCTTCCCTGGGTCAGTGTTGGACTATGACCTGGGAGACCAGGGTGCAAAACCCCACACAGCCATGAAGCTCACTGGGTGACCTTGGGCCAGTCACTGCCTCTCAGCCTCAGAGAAAGGCAATGGTAAAACCACCTCTGAATACAGTTTACCATGAAAACCCTATTCAAAGGGTCGCCATAGGTGGGGATTGACTTGAAGGCAGTCCATTTCCATTTTCAAACATAATTGCATGGAAATAAATCCTACTGAACTCAAAAAGTATGCAAATGATCAAATCCTCCCTCCCTTCTCCTCCCTCCTATCCCCTCTCTCTTGCCCCTTCCCCGTTCCTTTGCCTCTCCCTCCCCATCCCCATCCCCTTCCAATCCCCTCCTTCCCCTTTCCCCTCCTGATCAGTTTTACCTATCTTAACTATGATTGCACGGAAGTAAATACCATTGAACTCTATAAGCATGCAAATAATCAAACCTGCCCTCCCCTCCCCCTTCTTTTGCCCCCTCCAATATGCTCCTTCCCCTTCCCACTCCCACTCCTCCCCCTCCATGGTCAGTTTTTCCTATCCTAACCAAGATTGCATAGGAGTAAATCCCATTGAACTCAATAAGCATGCAAATGATCAGACCTGCTTTTCCTCTCCTTCCCCTCTCCTCTCCCTTCCTCCTCCCCTCCCCCCTTCCTTCTTCCAAGCTACACAGGAAGTGGATTGGACTGTGAAAGACCAACCCAAATTGTGTTTGCATTTTGACCAATTTGTAGGGCACTACAATATCTCAGGGAGGAGTTCAGGTCTCCTGCTGCCCTGGTGCATTCACTATAGCTGCCCAATTTCCCTGCTTTTTAAAGTTTGATAGAAATAGCTGTGGGCTATAGGTACTTTCTTAAACCGCAAGGTTTTTTGCCTATTAGTGAATAGAACACTAATTTACAGTGTTACTGAAAAAAGCAGAAACTAATTCAGGGCAGGGTAACCTGGTGATTCTGCAAGAGAAAAATATTAAAATATTTTCCAGTGAATTCTAGATTTTTGTTTTGTATTTATCTTCAAATTATTTGCCTGCAGTAGTTACATGCAGTAGGAACACTTGATTGCACAGTAGCAGAAATATGAATGGGAAATATAGGCGCTTTAAAGTATAAACAAAAAGCTGCAGTATACAATTCATATTTGAAATTACAGATATTGTTCCTCATTTAGAGCTTCATGTTTGCATGGAGCTCTGCTGCGAGGAGGCTTCCACATTCATTTCATGAGCACAGAGATGTCTCCTTGATTAAAATGAATGGAGAAGGGGAGGGAGCTTGGAAGAGCACCTACAAGGAGTCAGTAGACTGGGTTACTGTGTTCATCTTGTTAATGAACACCTTTTTTTCAAAAAAGATTTTGTATTTTTCTTTGCATTTTAAGCCCCAATTTCTCCTGCAACTTGTGTCCATCTCAGACATAACAGAAAATTTTCCAGCTGGTGAAGAGACTGCTAAATATTTGTTGCCAATTTGGGGGTGTGTATGTGGGTGGGGGTAATTAATCTGTGAAAGTTACCAAAGTAACAAACATCATTGTTCCAACTGATGGTGTAGGTAGGCGTTGCACATTCCTCTTTTGCTCTGTTAAAAAAAATACATTGTTAGTAAAATATAGGACAGATGAATATTTTAGTGAAAAACTGAACAAAAAGATATCATACAATCATATAAAACCACTAGAAAAGGAAGTGTGGACCTTACATGAAAATACAAGCAGGGCATAAAGGAGATATCTCCCCACTACCCCCTCTCCCTAATTCCACAGCAACTGGTGCTTGATGGAATAGTGCCTCTGAATAGACTGTATCACAATGTGGACTGTATCACAACTAGGGGTGAAAAGAGCTGCCAATTTCGGTTCTCTGTTTCTCATTTTTCCAGTTTTAAATTCAGTTCTCCACATTCCTGCAGCAATTTGCAATTTTTTTTGAAAAAAAATCCTTATGAAGATCCTGCAATGTTTTAGTGTGTATTTCTCCTAATAAACAACACATTTTTGTGGACAGTTTTGACTGATGTACATGTTACAAGCAATGTCTCCCAATATAATGCCTTTTTGTATGTTATTTTCACTTAGCGAATTTCAAAGGAAGGCTGTGGTTTGGCTTTAACTTTGGAAAGTACGAATTTGAAAGATTTTACTTTAAATGCAAACTGAATTGAATTTATTCCCCATCATAATATGGTTTGTAGGAAATTCTGTGATAAGTCATAAGATAACTATCACAGAAATGTAGACATAACATCACTTATGCAGTTAGGCATATGGGAGTGTCAGGTGTACTGCCCATATAAGCACCCCTGAAAGTTGTCATCCAGTTCCCTTGGTGATTGCTGCTAGTCCAAATGGATTAGCATAGATGGCACAAAAACGTCTACAAAAAGAGGAACAGAAGGTACCTGTGCTAGCAGGTATTATTTCTTTGATTTGCTGTCATCCACGCAGCTCCCCCTGCTCATGTCTCCACCATCCACGTGTTACCATTGACGTCTGAGGTAGGAAGCCTACACACAGAGTTCTTCTCTAGATCCTGATTGTTCAGGCTTCCAAGACACCAGGAAGAGCACATACAAAGGGGGTCTACTCCATCTGAGATGTCCATGCTAACACATGGACAGCAGGAGTGTCCCGGCAGGAGGTATATGTCATTGGGGACAGGGCCAAAGGCATAGCCCAGACTCCCTTTCTACCCACATTGACTCTTCACATGAGTAACAGATGAGGAGAACATCAGAGTTTCTAAAATTGCTTCCAGAACTGGACCATGAACAGTTTGTCATACCTTTCTATTCCTTTAGTTTGTTTATAATTTCTCTCCCCCACCCAACATTACTCATATTTATATTGATAAAATCCTACAAAATAGATAAATAAAAACAAGCAATTTTGAAAATAAAACTAGCAATTTTAGCAAACTTTTGAATGGTGATGCAGAGAAGGGAAAAATCATAAATGGAAAGGACTGAAAGCTGAAGTAAATGACACATGCTTAATACTTTGTTTGACATTCAGAAATAAATAATGGAACAACAGCAAATTGCTAATACATCAGTTAGGTAATTCAAAAGGCCATAATCCAGAGACAAATGTAAATAAGGGAAATTCTGGCACCAACTCTATCCAAAATATTGGATCTAAAGTCACCTGAACTGGAACTCTGCTAGTTGGATACTCATATAGCAGAAGGAAGGAGATGTGTTCTTTTCTGATTTCCCTTCCCCCCCCCCTCCAAATTGTTCCAGAGGGTTGGGGACTATCCAGAACAGTGTGGTACTGGGTGCTGAAGAAGGGAAAAAAGCAAAAATTAGCTGCTCAACTTTCTTAAGCAGGGAACCTCCATTGGATCTGAGCCACTTCCACAAGCAGAAGGAATCCTTTTTTATTTTCTATTATTTTTAGCAAATTAACCTTGAAAACTCATTGTCCTCACCCTACTGATATCTGAAATGGGGTACCTGAGTATATGACTAAACTGGAGAAAAAGTGATAAAAGGGACAAAATATGAGGCAATGCTACTTTAGGATGAATAGCTTATTAAGGCTGCTATCATCAAAATATTTTTTACATAAGAACATATTTAAAATAAATGGGGTCTGGTAGAAGTAGTTTGATTATTGTCACCTGGGGACCAAGAAACTGATATTAACTCTCCTCATGATTTCAGCGGTCATTAATTTATTATTTATTTATTTTATTACATTTTTAGACTGCCCTATAGCAATAAGCTCCCAGGGCGGTGTACAGCATAATAAAGTCAAGCTTTCCTGACATTAGAAATAAGAATCTCAGAGGAAAACCTTAGGGCCTCACCAGTGAAAGCGGTTTGTAAATTGAAACCTTCGAATATCTTTCGAACAATCTAGTTGCTCATTATATGGAACAAAAGGGTTTTTAAGTCTCTCTAGTTAGTAGATGAGAAAAACTGATTCTGAGGAAACTCTCATTGCTGTCATCCATCTTAACTTTTTTGGTTAGTAGTCAGCAAAACAGCCACACTAGAACTTTGCAAGAAATATGTATTGTTTTCTGGAAAACAAGCCTACTAGGTTCACTTTGAGATAAATGAATTTGCAGGCATTTAAAGCCTTGCCTGAAGGTTTGTGTTGTCAGTCTGTCTTTTTAATCAATGAATCATACTTAAGGAATGGTTCTTGGATCAACACGATGGCTCTCTTTAATTCTTTACCATATCTAACAACACGGGCAATTGTATTTCTGATAAACTGTGTGTAGGGATGTTAATTTAAATTCTCATCTAGGCATCTCTTCAGAATATTCATACTATTTCTCTTTGCTTGATTGCATCAAATTATGGTTTCAATTAATGTTGTGTTTGTAACTTGTTTTTCAGAAATTATACAGTTGTGAATTCCAAAATCATTGTGGTCACCATAAGGCCTGAGCCCAAAACATCTGATTCTTTTCTAGAGATAGAGTTAGCTCATTTGGCTAATGTAAGTATAGATGTAGTGAATTGTTGTTAGCCTTTTTTTGAAAAACTAAGAATGTATTTAAATAATTGTTTTGTCCTCAGGGCAATTTTCAGGTTTTCTTCAGATAAATTCTTCATCAACCCATTTCCTTTACTTCCCCCCTCTTTTGTTGGGGTTGCTGTTTTTATATTACAATTTGAATTCATGGTGAAATCAATGTTTTACTTTTCCTCTTCCTCACCCCATTATCTCTGACCATTGTCCATTCTGTCTGGGCTGGTGGGAGTTGTGAGTCCAACAACATCTGGAGGATCAAAGGTTAGGCACACCTCTGATATAATGGAACAGCCACCCCTGGATTATATGGTATAAAACCACTTCCATTATACAAATCTCACAATTGCCCAAGTTAATTGCTCATCTGTAAAGCAAGCAGCACAATTTTATTCAGTTATTTGAGCACTAGATTTCCCCCAGATTTCCCTAGACTAGGTTTTATAGCTAAACCTTACTAACATTTCAATTTATGTATTTGACTTTGTAAGTCAAATGAATATTTTGAGGAGTCCCTGGCTTCAACTGTATAATGTGATGGATATTGATGTTAGGTGGTTTTGTGGTAGGGGGAGAAATAGCTTTTTGCTTTTAGTTGTTGTATGGCAGGGATGGGAAACCTGCAGCCCTCCATATGTCGCAGGACTACAAACTCTCATGATCCCTGTCCCAGCTTCTAGCTGGACTGCTGGGAGTTGGCGTCCCTATCCCTGGTGCTTGAAATCACTGGAAGTGACATAACAATCAGAATTCCCTCTCTGGACAAGCTGGTGCATACCCACTTTCCCAACACACATAATATCACATGTTACACAGGTTCTCCACACAGGTAAACTTGATAAGAATGAGATTTTCCCCAGCCCTTTTTATTTTTTGAGGGAGAACGTTCATGTCACGTGTAATATTAGATGCAAAAGGGAAGGGGTACACTTCCTGCCTTTTCTGTGGGAGTTTGGTCATTGCTGGATTAATGTCTAAGTTGGGCCCATGTATTATTATATTGTGCTTTTTAAACTTGAGGAAACTTCCAACATGACATGATTTCTCATGCAAGTACTAAGTTTACTGTGGGTAGGGGAGCCCTGAACCCTGTTCCTATATACAGACAGATTCTTCCTCATACACAAAAGCAGCATGTGAGATTGTGGCTTTTGCAGTTAAGTATCACATCCTCAAAATCTTCTATCAATAGAAGTCCTCACTAACAGATAAGGACTTCATTGTTGAAAATAAGAATTTAAGTTGTTATTAGGATCCATTATCAGTTTATTTATGGTCATTTCACATCTGAACATCCAGCATGGATATTGCTACACAAAAGGTCCTGTGCAGAAATTGAATGTTTATTAGCTTGATTCTGGCAGCAGAAGATGCAGAGCATTGATGGTCATTTGACTTTGTCCACCTTTCTGTAACAGGATAATGACTACCATATTTGAACAGGGCCAGGAAACACTGACAAGGCAAAAAAACAAAAGGAACAGCCTTGTCAATAACATCCTGGAAGAGGTGTTGTTTCCTTCTGGCTCTGTTTGAATCCAAAATGTCTGTTCTCTCCAATGATGGATCTGATTTTGGATTCAGTCCCTCAAGATCTAAATAATAGACAGGTGGGAGACTTTATATAGGCAAGGTCAATCTATGCAGAAACCACTACCTAATACCTGCCAGAATCTATGTAAGAAATGCCATCTTCCGTTGAATCTTGAGTGAATTGCATTGATACTAATGGGTCTCAAATGCATAGAACTTCATTGGCCCTTTTAGGACTTGATCTGAAAGGCTTTTCTCATAAATGGAACACTATTTTGATCTTCCCCCTGACTCCATTCTATACTTTCCCTGTATTTTATGAAGTAGGGAAATTACATTTGAGGGGCTGATCAGTGCTACCAGCTGAGGTGTGGTGGTGGATTTGTGAAATTCCATCCCTCCTTCTCTCTTTCTCTCTCCCTTACATGCACACACACAATATTTCTCTGCATTATAAATTACTGGAGCCACATGATATGAAGTATGTGAAATCTCTCTTACGAAACATCAGGGTTGCATACAGCAATGAAAAAACATTTAAAAGCAGTACATAACAATAATTAAAATAACTGGCTACTCAAAAAACATTGAAAACAGCTGTATAGGCTTGTGGGCACAAATATAAAGGTAAGAATGGGCGTACCAACAGAACAGTCGCACTACTGGGATGAGAGTATTTTCTCCATTCTATTCCTTTCTTGTTTTTTGTTTCATTCTAATTTCTAACAATAATTCTGGAAATGGAATATGCACACTTCTCTATATCTTTCAGTTTCTTCAGTTCATCTGCATCTTTGGTGCCTGCTCTCCATTAATGGTTTTTCATGTGTGCATTGATGAAACACTTTATTTTTTAAAAAATAAACTTTGATGGAATCATGTCACATAAGGATGACCTCTTATGGAATTTTTTTAGCAATGTGCATGTGTGCATTGATTATGTACAGTGTGTGGAAAAACACAAATGAACTGAAAGAGATGGAGGTTATAGCAAATCATGAATGCACAAGGCTTTGTACAAAATTCAGTAATTTAAAAAATGGAGAATTTCTGATAAGTTCAACTTCAGAGACAAGAGCAGGTAACTTAAAACTCCAGTATTCAGAGAAAAATTTATGTGAAAGGATTTCCAGAAGCATGCCAAAGATTCACAAATAACATCATTGTAATGAAATTGCATTGATGTCATGACAGCACTCTATTGGACTTGACTGTGTACATGGGGGGGGCTGTTGGACTAAGCTCCCATCATCCTTGGCCATTGGCCATGTTTGGCTGGGGCTGATGCAAGTGGAAGTCCAACAACATCTGGAGGACCACAGGATCCCCACCCTCTGTGTAAATGTTTAGGATTGAGATCTTACTGTGTCTTCGTGCAACAGTTCTTTGTTATTATTGCTGGAATGAAAAAGAGGCAGATTAAAAATAGCGATTGAAAATGCCATTGCTAATTAATCAGTATCTTTTTCCCCTACTTGCTTGCTTAATTATTTTCTTTTTTTCTTTGCTATAATTTACCTGAATTTAAGACTAGATAGTAATTTTTGTAATTAAAATGTCTTCATTCAGCACAGTTTGTCTTTGAACTTTGTGCTTTACTTAATAAGGTGAAAGTAATTTTGTTTCATCTGTAGACCTTGAATGTTATATATTAATGGCTTACAAGACACTCATGTTCATGCTGCCAATTAAACAGGCTAATTATTTAATTAAATTACTGAATAAGAAATAAAATCCTGAACTTTTATTCAATTACTTTTTTCTCATGTTACATGGATAACAGCTCACCATGATGTATGATTTGTTAAATAATTCCTTTATTGTGTAATTTGATCAGGATGCTCAGACAAACATAGGAGACTAAAGCCACAACTTTAGTGAAAATCCTGTAACATAAATAATGCTTGAGTGAAGGGATACCAGCATGGAAGGATGCCAGTCATGCTGTATCTGCCAAATATTTGCACTTCATCCGAAGAAGACTGCCATGGGCTGATCAGCTACAAAATCCTTCCTGCACCAAGTCATCCACCCTACACATCAAAGAACAACTCAAGTCACAGTTCTGCCATGTCTGTTCCTTTAGAGGAAGATGGAAGTGTGAGGAAGAGGGAGTCTGTAGTATATCATCCCTAATACTAAGCAATGGTTCACCAGCTCCATCTTCTGGAAAACGTCCTAGATAGGAATGGAAGCACAACAAGGCAGTGCATCCATCCCCCAGTCTGGGCAGCCTACACAGATACCATTGTGGATGACATTGAAAGCCACAGAGAAGTTCTGGGGAATTAGCAAGGCTGTGCTCTCTCTGTCTGTTTCCCAGCATAGGTCATCTATCATGGTGACCATATTGCCAAGGCAGATTCTGTGCCAAAATGAGAACTAGAATCAGATTGACATTTTGTGTTAACTACTGCAACAGGAAGAGGTCAGCTTAGTTAACATCCCGACTTCCTCTCAACTGACTGCAACATACTGCTTCAAACCATCTGTCATGGTCCTCCAATATAGTTCAGCCCTTTCCTCTAAAAGGTGCACCTCACCCAATCTCTGTTCCATTTTGCTAACTCACACCATCCCTTAGCCCTACTCCAACTTAAAAAGAATGTATGGGAGAATAAAGTGTGGAGGAGGAGTGGGCTGTGTGTGCCAACTCCACCCCCAACACCCCTGTACTTGCCAGCTTCACCCCCAACCTTCCCATGTTGAGCTGGACAATCTGAAAGAGGATTTTTCATGTGTTCTGCTGAATATTTGGGTCACAAGTAGTCTGCTTTCATTTTCATCTCCATATGTATTCACTAGCATAGGATCCTATGGATCTCCATAATATGTTGTTGGACTCCAACTCCCACCAGTCCTAGCCAGCATGGCCAATGGTCAGGGAAGATGGAAGATGTAGTCCAGCAACATCTGGAGGGTGACAAATCAGATGATCAGTTTTTGCAGTGTTAATCATCTTTATTGTCATACTTACCACTGTAAAGCAGTAATATAAATGTCCATAGAAGCATGTAATGCACATTATCTAATACAACAACCCAGTAAGATTATGATCTTCCTATAGTACATGGAGGAGCTAAGGCTGAGAGATATAATAGTTTGCCTAATGCAACCTAGAAGGTTCATGACAGAAGCAAGGTTTGAACCAGGAATATCCTTGTTTGCATGCTCCAGTTGAGATGCTGGTCTTGGATTCAGAACCTCTTCCCAAAGAGGTGATCTGCATAATCAAAACTGATCGTGCCAACCATCTGTTAGGAGATAAACAGACCCATTTTAGCACTAATTGTAATATGCACAGTTCCTAGTGTAGGTTGCAGTTGTGTGCAGCGGCGTCACTAGCGGGAGTGCAGGGGGGTGCGGACCTCCGGCGTGCGCCCTCCCAGGTGCATGGACGGGGGTGGCTGGTCTTGTGTGTGCACGCACACACACACACACGCACTCACCACGCACTCCAGGCTGGTGGTGGGAGGCCTGTCCCGGCTTCACCGCCAGCGAGCGGGCGCCTGCTTTTGGTCTTGCCTGCCCGCCTCCAAGGAGGAGTTAGCGGGGGGCAATGGTGCAGGGCAGAGTGGCTCTGGGTGTCACCCCCCTCAGGGTGTCACCTGGGTGTGGTCCGCACCCTCCGCACCCCGGTAGTGACGCCCCTGGTTGTGTGTTGTTTTAACTTCATGCAATATAATTTTGCTTATCCTAGACCCAGTCTAATAAGGGAATTTACATGCAGAGGCCTTGCTGGAAATGTACTATTGTGTTTGCCATAAATATCAGCTAAAAATATATGACCAGTGTCTCTGTAGTGCCATTGTTCAGTGTGCCAGTGTGGTGTAGTGGTTAGAGTGCTGGACTGGGACCTGGGAGACCAGGGTTCAAATCCTCACTTGGCCATGAAGCTCACTGGATGACCTCTCAGCCTAAACTACTTCAGAAGGTTGTTGTGAATATAAAATCAGGAGGGAGAGAACCATGCTGTGTGCCACTTTGACCTCCTTGGAGGAAAGGTGGGTTTTGAATAATAAATTATAAATTTTAAAACGTTCATAGAGCAAATCAGACGTTATCTTTCATTAGTCCAATCAGAAAGCTGTATTTCATGCTCTACAGAACTCTTATTCATGTTCAGTTGTGAAAACCATATATAAATATTACATACTATTTAAGCCTGTGGTAGGAACTACCTTGTTTTTTCAATACAGTCTGTAAGCCACGCTGTGAGCTTTTTCAGCTGAAAAGTGGAGTAAAGATGCTTTAAATAAATAAATAACAAGGCTGATATTTAAACGAGAAGCCTGGATAATGGGGGGAGGAGAGAAACCTTGCTCTTATTTATTTATTCAGTCATTCATTTATTTAGCTTGTTAGTTACTTAACACTAGCTATCTCTAGGTGACTTACAACAAATGTAAAACATACAAAAGTTTCAAACAACAATAATAAACAATTCAACCTCCAAAAAGAGAAAGAAAACAAAGATATTATAAACAGTTCAGAAAGTCATCAATGAATAAGCCAGGACAACTAACTCATCATATCCCATCAATTGCCTAAGAGAATAGTTTTTACCTGGCACCAAAAAAGATATTCCTGTCAGTGCTCAGTTTCTTGATGAGGAGAACATTCCATAGATAAGGGACTACAACTGAAAAAGCCCCCTGCTTTGTTACCAACATGTGAACTACAGAATCTCCCTGTGCACATTTCTGACTCAGATCGTCAGTTTCGTACTCCCTCTAATAATGGGCTGTTTGGATATGCCAGCACAGAACTGCTGTAAAAAATTACATATTATCTGTTTGCTTACCTATGCTAGTTGGACATAAAACAGCTGATTCAGAAGCAGGCATATAAAAAGGAGAATTTCACTCTTGCATATACCACGCATAAAGTGTCCAATCAGTAAAGAAAGTGAAGTGGCAAAGTCTTGAGGAATGCTTTCATGTACTTTCTCGGCAGTCTGGGTCAGACTGACCTGGGCTGCAGCCAGATAGGGAATGCTGTGTGGAACCTTTTACACACAGCTCCCCAAATGCTTTTACTGCAGTGTTTTGTCATGACAGCAGCTAGTCGAGGCTTATTCCATGCCAACAAGAGGGCAACAGGCTGCTCTGTGTGGTCATCAGTACTACCCTTGGCATTTTTTTAAAAAAGAGCTTACTTTTGCAATGAATTATAAATGTTTTTAGTATAATATGTGAACTGTTAAGGAAACAAGAGGAGACACCAGTTAGCAATTATAAAATATGAATGCTGAAACATTTGCAAATTGCATCTATGGGTCTCAGAACATAATCTGGGTGTGGCTAGTTGACCCAAGAGCAGAATTCATTCTGTATTTGTAATGTACATTTACATCCTGGTATATACCTTAAATTATCTCATGTGAAAAGTCATCTTCTCCTTAATGCCTTCAATATTTTGACAACATCAGCCTTTGACATTTTGGTGCTTGAACCAGAAAAGAATATGAGCTCTACCCTTGGCACTTCATAAAGTCAGACAGAATAAAATGCTTCATCCTGGTCCTCTATGCTACCCTTGGGGTAGTTGGGTGAGTAGTATAATCCTTTGATTGGTAGCTGAACAAGGACTGTGAAATAAGTGCCTTTGTAAACCAACAACATAAATGTACATTACAGTATTTTTGTACGTGTATTTAAATAAATGTACATGTATTTGGGCATAAATGTACACTAGTTATCTCTGTGAGTAAAAACATGTTTTGATGGGTGGTGGTTGTTTGTTTCAGGGCACATTGAATCCCTATTGCGCACTATGGGATGATTCAAAAATGTAAGTAACAGATGTTTATTGCTATTACTTGGGATTTAATATTCCAGATCACATCAAATGTTTGAGTAGCCAGGAGATTAAGAGGCATGATTACCAGGCACTAAGAAAAGTGATGTGCATGGAATTAAATGCATAATAGTTCTGATACGCTGCAGGGCTAATTTCAAGTTTTTGTTTTAGATATTATTATTAAAATATTAGAAACCTGACATATGTTTGCCATCCTTTGTTATGGCATTGATCTGTTAGAAATGGCAATACCCCTGTAGTCCTCACAGTATATAGATGTGCAAGGAAATCTTCACGGGAACATGTGATTTCAAGATGATGCCTCATGATTAAATGCCTGTTTCTGTTATCGTTACTCAAGAGCTTGTTGCTGGGCAACATAATATTGAGTACAGTGTCAATTTTTCAAATAAGAAAGTCTAATACTTCCTATGGTTGATGTCATGAATTTAAGTTACTGATTTCAAATATATCTATGAGTATACTCTCTCCAGTTTATCAAATAAACAATTAGTTAACATTCATATTTGTAAAGAAAATCCAAAGGAATCTACCTCGTGCCGTAGAGATGTCTGTGTATGTTTTTCCATGTGGATGTTTTGATTTCATGGCAGCAATTAGTGTCCTTTTTCATCATTAAATATCATAGATTTGTCTGTCTTTTTCTCATTAAAATAAATGATTAACAGAGCAACTCATGGGAAGCCGGTGGAAGGGGTGTAGGCAGAGAAGGAGCCGGCGGGAAGGTCCGTGGCATCCAGTTGCTTTTCAGGAGCCTCCAGGCTGGCTGAAAGCAGACTCAGCTGGGAGCTGCATGCAGGGACTGGAAAATAAAAGATGGCCCTCATGAATACCCCTTCTGGGGAGTAAGCGTGCTCCATAGACTTTGATTGCAATTATTTTCTTAGATTGGCCTTTCTCCCTGTGTAACTTTGGCCCAGTTCGGGATGCATAGGAGGGCTCCAAATGGGAGTTCGATATTGCATGAGTCCCCCACTCAGCCCCTGACACACCCCTGGAACGCCCCTTCCTCCTCCCGGCACCCCTTCTGCTAGGCTGGGCTTCCCAGGCTGACCCTTGCCTGAGCCAACAGGGTTCCAGCTGTGCCATGGCTGAGCCAGGGTGAGAGGCTTCTGCCAGCAGAGCCTGGCTGAGCCAGGACCCTGCCAGCTCAGCTGGGGGTCCACCATATCCAACTGCCCTCTGCCTGGCATAAATCTGTGTTGGATTGCGCCCTAAGGCTGCAATCCTAAGTGCACTGACTAGGGAGTAAGTCCCATTGAACATAGTGGGACATACGTCTGAGTAAAAATGCATAGGGTTATGCTGCAAGGGTGTATTGTAATGCACCCTTACCTAGAAATAAGCCCTATTTAATACAGTGGGGCTTACTTTAAACAAACAAGCGCAGAATTGTATTGTAGGAAGTTCAGTGTTACAGACTACATTTTTATTAATTGTATTGCGTACAAAGAAAATGTCATGTGCATTCTCCTTCTAGGCCTTTCTATGTGTACATTGGAAAACTGTGCTTTATTATTATATTTGGAAGAGTTTTACCGCTTTAAGGCCCCTTTACAACCAGGGTGGTTATAGAATCATAGAATAGTAGAGTTGGAAGGGGCCTATAAGCCTGGCCACTGTTGTCCACGCACTGGTATCCTGCAGGCTGGATTACTGTAATGCGATCTATGTGGGGCTGCTCTTGAGGTTGGTCCGGAAGCTGCAGCTGGTGCAAAATGCAGCGGCGAGACTGCTCACTGGGGCAGGCTATCGCCAACATGTCACCCCGCTGCTGAAAGAACTGCACTGGCTGCCCATTTGCTACTGGGCCAAGTTCAAGGTTCTAGTTTTGGTGTACAAAGCCCTATACGGCTCGGGACCAGGATACCTGAAAGACCGTCTGACCCGTTATATAACCAGCCAATCACTGCGCTCTGCAGGTGGGGCCTCCTGCAGATACCATCTTATCAGGAAGTTCGTTCTGTACAATACAGGAAATGGACCTTTAGTGTGGCAGCACCTACCCTGTGGAATTTCCTTCCTTTGAATACTAGACAGGCACCATCTCTGCTATCTTTTCGGCGCCTTTTGAAGACTTTCCTCTTTCAACAAGCCTTTTAAGTTGAGACCTATCCCAGTCTGCATCTGTGTTAGAATTGCTTTTAATATGTTTTATTTAATAATATGTTTTTAACCCTTTTTTAAAAAGATGTTTTTAAAACTTTTTAAAAAATGTTTAACATTTTGTTTTAATGTATTTTAAGGTCTTTTTATGATGTTTTGAAGTGTTTTTAGCATTTCTGTTTGCCGCCCTGGGCTTGTGCTGGGAGGAAGAGCGGGATATAAATAAAATAATAAAATAATAATAAATAATAAATAAGGCCATCGAGTCCACCCCCCTGCTCAATGCAGGAATCCAAATCAAAGCATTCCAGACAGATGGCTGTCCAGCTGCGTCTCGAATGCCCCCAGTGTCGGAGAGCCCACTCCCTCTCTAGGTAATTGGTTCCATTGTCGTATGCACATCTGTTTATCTGAACAATAAAACAATACATACATGATGACAGAGATGATTCTGTAACTCCTATATTTTAGAGAGCTGCTTCCAGTGCCCTAATGATAAAGAATACAATATGTATTCCCTGTGCTCCGGTTTCAAAGATAAGATTCCAAAAACAATTTCAAGGAGTCGGTGAGAAATTGATGTCAATTGCAATAATGAGATTAAACAAAAAATTATACGGGCTAGCTGATATCCAATATTAGTTAGAGTCAACCCATTGAAATGACTGGACCTAACGTATTCATTTTAATGGGTTTACTCTGAGTATTACTGAGTTGGATATCACCCACCCTGCATCAGTAATGAAAGAAATAGCATGTTCTTAATACTGTCTGGAAGAAACAAAAATGTGACTTCCACAGTAAACCAGCCTCATGTCAAGTCTCCTCTTCCATTTTTGTCAGCCTGTAGTACTACAATATACTCTGTGTTGCACATTTCTTCGCTAGAGGCAGCTAATGGGAAAGATTAGGGATGGGGAAACACATGGCACAGTGTATCAAGACGCAAGGTAAGTTACATTTTACAGAGATGAAACTTGACATAGGGCTGCCATTTTAATAACAGCCTTGTGTTTCTTTTTTTTTTTTTGATAGCCAGTGTGGCGTAGTGGTTAAGGTGTTGGACTATGACCTGGGAGACCAGGGTTCAAATCCCCACATGGCCATGAAGCTGACTGGGTGACCCTGGGCCAGTCACTGCCTCTCAGCCTCATGACAACCCTATTCATAGGGTCGCCATAAGTCGGAATTGACTTGAAGGCAGTACATTTACATTTTGTGTTTCTTTTAATATTTAATTCCTCCTTCAGATAGCCCTGAGTGAGGAAAGTGTGCTAAACAAAAGCAAGGTGCTGCAAAACTCTTTATTGTTTTTATTGTGACTCGTAAACTACTTTTCTTCATCATGATTAAACTTATGTCACAAAAAGCAATTAGATCCTGCTATTCTGGGTGCTGCCATAAGCCACTGATTCTGAAGAAACATTTCAAGTATTTTGTATGTGTTTAGTAGAAGTTAGCGTAGTTGTCTGCTGTTCTTATCTATATTTAAAACATACTCAGTGATTTAGTAGGAGGAGGTAATTACGAATGGTCCTCCAGACTGTCAGTATTTTGCAGGAGTGATTCAATTTCAAAATGTAAATCTAGGTTTGTGCATTTAAAGAGGATCAAAACACTCTGTTGCCCTAGCGCAACAAATCCACTTAAAAAAAAAAAGCATGTATTTATTGCAGTTTGGAAGGTGATAGGGAAATGCACTGAAAAGTGTGAGAAAAACAAATGACTGACAGGAATATGTGTAAACACCCTGCAGGCAAATCAGGATGAATGCAGGATAAATGCTCATAGTTGTATAACTCACACATCAGAGTGAATGCACAATAAAGACTACATATAATCCAACCTTTATGTAAGCTTTGCGCAAGCAAATGAGGATGAATGCTCAATAAATAAGTCACCTGGAGGAGCCCTAACAGTTCACTCCTGTAAAAGAAAGGGAGAGCAGAGCTTGTATAACTTAGCTCCGTGTTGGAGTAAGCCTCTGCACTGCAGTGGGCTCTTGTATAAGTTGGCTCTATATCACCTGTCCTCCCTCCTCCACCCATGCAAAGTATGGGCTCCTGCTGGAAGGAAGGGCAGGATATAAATAAAATAATAAATAAATAAATAAAATAAAGTATTGCAGTAACGTATTCTGGAATTCCTGAAAATGGCATAAAAGAACCTACGGTAGGAAAATGTTCCAAATTTCAGGCAAAGAAATATTTCACTAGTTTTAAATGGCTGTTCCTTGAAGCTGCTTAAAGATTTTCAATAATAGAAACAATCCAGTAGGAGATGTTTTAGTCATCTGAGAGGAGGTGGGACCATAAAAGATTGATGCTAAGTACCATTTGCTACACTTCTGTAATTTATCAAATGGCTATCACAACTGCATGCTGTTTGTGCATTTTATGGGGCTGGTGTTTTTTCTCCTGCCTCAGAGCTTAAGCTGATCACCCACAAGAGGTCAGAATAGCATTCTTTTTTCCCCCTTACATTTTGCCATCACTTTTTCTCTAACTTCTTGAGGGAAAAATGGACATTAAGGACATAATGTTAACTGAGGCTGTTTTATGATTCATTACTATTTTTTTCTCAGCAGTGATTTATGATAGAGTGTTTTACTCTATTTGATTGTTATGGAATTTGTATTCTGATACTGTAGGTTTTAAATTGCAGTGAAAGCTCCCAGCATGCTAGAATGGAAGGATACTTAGGATTTATAAATCTAAATAAAATGTGCAGCATTGTGCCATTGAACAGATGTATAATAGTAAGGCTGTTTTTTTCTCCCGGTCTCCATCACCCTATGCTTATACTTATACTTCATTCTATAACATCAAATTTTTCATATGTGGCAGATTGAGAGTCTGATCCGCTGTTTATAAATCACACAAACCTGGGATGTCCTCACATCCTTCAAAAACGGATGACATTTTGCTTTGGTTGTTTTGCAGCTCATACTTGGCAATCACTTTGGCACCGATCCAACAAGAAAGTAAACTTTTTCTAGTTAGGAGCTTTTGCTTGTTCACTGCTGACTCCAGGAAATTAGGGGAGCTCTCAGTGAAACCGGTCCTCATTGTATTGTATTAGGTGACTATAATCAGAAGAATCAACAGCCAGTACCTGGGCCATGCATTCATGAGCCTGGTTTGCATGTCACTTTAAACCACAGTTAAGTTTAACTTGGTTTAAAGGTGACTGTGCAGCAGCATGGAGAGGAAATCAGAGCTACTTCTCTTCTACTTCACTCTTGCTGCTGTTGCCAAGCCATGGTTTAGATGGGCATTATGTCTGAATTCAGGCTCATGGTCTTTCTCTCTCCAAACAAATCATGAGCTGTAACCAAGGCTTGTGTTTGGCTTGTCACCTGTGGTTTGTTTTGGGGACACAAACTATAAGCCTACATTCAGACATAACACTAAGGGTTCCCAACCCTTTTTTCCACATGGACCACTTGAAAATTTCTGAGGGTCTTGGCTGAGCATTTAATTGTTTTTCTGCCTGTTGTTGCAGTTGTCATGTGCTGTACTAGATGATGTATGATTTTTATTGCTTCTTTTATTTATTGTATTTTGTTGTATTACAATTTGGATTCAACAGAATTCTATAAAATTCAAATTGTTAGTGTTCTTCACACACATGCCACAGACCACCTGAATGAAGTTTGTGGACCACTGATGATCCACAGACCACAATTTGGGAATCCCTGCACTAAGTCAAACCATGGCTTAGTTCCTGGTAGCACGACAGCAGCAGGAGCAAGAGGGGAGTGAAACAGCCACAGTTTTCTCCCCATGCACCAGCACACTGTGTGTTCACCTTTAAACCACCTCTTCAAAGAGACGTGAGCCTGGTGCCATCAATAACAACATTTAGGTACCAGGCAAAGACATTTACCCAGGCATGTGGCTTTTAATTGGGATCATATGGTACAACGATACCCTAACCTGTATTGGTGTTCATCTTTTAGTAAAGTGAGGTAGGATTTGTCCTTTTTATGTAATTGCACCATGAGTAAATAAATAATAAAAACAATGTATTTAAGCTTAACTATGGTTTAAAGCAGGAGTAGCCAATATGGTACCCTTCAGATGTTGTTGTAAACCCCTGGTT
The DNA here is from genome assembly GCF_030035675.1 of Rhineura floridana. Lineage (NCBI taxonomy): Eukaryota > Metazoa > Chordata > Lepidosauria > Squamata > Rhineuridae > Rhineura > Rhineura floridana. The sequence continues at coordinate 57,257,854 of NC_084483.1, forward strand.
TAAAGTGACAAGCAAATCAGTCCATTTTAACATATTAGAAGTTTGTGCACAGTAATACTTTAATAATCTCACATGCTGTTAATGTATCCTCTAGGAAACAGGAAAAACATTTTTGAGAAGCTATTCATTGGTGAATATTGATTTATTCCTGGTAAGTTTTAGGACACATCTCAGGGCAAAAATAGACATGAATTCAATTAACATTGCATTTGTAATCTAAATAGCAGTGATTAGAAGCTTGAGTAGCCTCAAAACCATGGTGGCTGAGAAATATCCCCTCTCTGAAACTTTTACATTTCAAGAATATGGACCGTGAAGTGTGTTCATTCTGGTTCTCTTATTTATTCCATTTGATATATGCTCTGTTTTCTCTTGGCCTCTCCCGGTAGATTGCAGCATTTGATCTTATCTCATTGTTCAGGAAAGATCATGTTGGAAGATTGGGGAGACTGAGCTTCCCAAAATGGTTATCCCTGAGGCAAGCTGCCTTCACTTTCTCTGCTTTGTCAAAAGCAGCTCAGCCAGAGAAAGAGGCCATGGTTATTCTCTATAGCAGCCTTTCCCATCCTTTGGGTCTCCACATGTTGCTGGGTTACAACTCCCATCAGCCACAGCCAGCATGGCCAATGGTCATAAATTATGGAAGCTATAGTCCTGCAACATCTGGGGACCCAAAGATTGGGAAAGGCTGCTATATAGTATGCTTATGCTATGCTCAGGAACTTTGCATGTGAGTCAGGAGGCTCCCTGTCTGAAACCCTGAAGAGCTACTGCCAGTCAATGTAAACAAAACTGAGCTAGTTAGAGCAACGGTTTGACTCAAGGCAGATTCCTATGTTTCTAGGATTCCTTTGATGCTTCTTCTGTCCAAAACAAATACTGAATGCTACAACTGCAAGGCTGGGTTCATCTTGACTCCATTCATGGTTCTGTTTTAGACTGCAGAATCCAATCACCTTTCTCATTTTTTTAATCTTAGTGAGAGATAAGTATTGGCACACAAACCACACCCTTCCATGTGGTGGCAATACTGCAATTTTTAACCATTCTGTATGGTATCTTAAGGGGCTTGGAGACCATGGAGAAATCCCAGGCAAAGGATGTTCAGTACCAGAAAAATGATTCTGTAAGAGGAGATGCAAGCCTCAATCTAGTGCTTGAGTTTTATTCTGGCAGAGTAAGAACGATGAGTGCCAAATGTTTTTCCATTGGAAATCTTTCTTAGGGGTAAAGAGATCTGACTGCTATTCTTAAATTACAAAACTGACTCTCTTGGGAATATTTTTCTACGGGATTCCCTCTCAAAAGCCCACATATTTATCAGTCCAGATGTCATATTTCATATTTTGAATACCTAGAGTAATATGGAAGGGATAGAATCTGATGCTTTGCACCTATGAGGTCCCAACACCTTCATTTAAAGGAACTCAGAGTGCAGTACTGGAAAAGATCTCTACCCCAGAATTGGGAGAATGACTGCAAGTCGGAGTAGATCAAGGATAGGCAATGTGATGCTTTCTATATATTGATGGACTCTGGCTGCCATCAGCTTTAGCCAGTATAGAAAATGGAATTATGGGAGTTGTAGTCCAACAATATATGGAGAGCACCACATTGGCTAATCCTAGAGCAGATGGTATTAAGCTAGATGGACCAATGGTGTGAGTCAGTGTGGAGAGGCTTCACATGTTTGTATCATAGATAATTTTCATGGTCGATAAAACCTTTTAGTCCTAACTGGTTTGCTTTAAAATACTAGTTGCTATGTTTCTAACTCTTGAAATTATACTTTAACAGTAGTCTCCAAAGCACTGCAAAATCTTTGTCTTGCTCAGATACCAATATAGATACAGATATCTATGTTTTTCCACTGGTCATAAAATTTCACACACGTTGATATTTCAAAACACCAGTATCCTGGACAGAACTAAATGAACCTTATTTTCATGACCAATTGTGTAATAATACATGAAGCTGACTGTGATGGAAATCTGAACAGCCTAGTCCACATAAACCTTCCTCAAATTGGTTAGGCATTCCATTATCAAAACAAAAATAAATTAAAAAAACAGCTGAAAGCATTAAGTGGATTGGCTGAGTTGCCAAGCGGATTCCAGCTTTTATTAATGGTAATCTTAGTGAATTAGATGTGTGAGCTAAGAAGCCACAGTATTCCCCATCCCACTTGCAGACTTCTGTAGTAACACACACACAAACAGAAGAGAACAGTAGCAACAGCAGTTTGCTGCCTGTGAAGCAATTGCTCCAGCTGTTCCTTTTTGTCTTTTGAGCCATTTGACTTACATACAGTACACATGTATCCTGTAACTTGGTTCCCTTGTAGTGTGAATCATCACACTTCCTGTTCCTTCTCCCTCGTGTGATCTTAGATTCCCATGGCAGCATATTAATTTGTTGCCAGATGAAATAACCTTAGAAGTAGCTCCTGTCTTCCACCATGGTCCTTGACTTCTTGCCACATCTACCTGCAGTACAGACTATGTAAAATGAATGATATAGAAGGTGCTGATCATAAGGAAGTGCTTTAGCTACAATAGCACAAAACATGGTTTGTGCTGTGACCACCAAAGTAGCATCCTATACTTGCCAAGCGTCACAAAGTTATGGAGCTGTGATCCAGCCCCTAATATCCCTTCTTTTTCAAGACAGCAGTCTTACATTTCAGTAGTGAGGAGGCAAAGAAATTTTAGTATTTGCAGGGGAAGGCTCAGGAGTCAGCAAGTTCCAATGTTCCATTCAAGGCTACATTGCCAAAACAAAACAAAACCGCACAGCGTTTCAGGATAATTTGCTGTGCTAATATGTATTTATCCTAATAACTACAGCAATCTAATGAACCTACGTCACTCTTTTTTTTTGCTTTTAGTATGCCAAAGGAACAAATCCCATTGCATCATACTTAGTACACAATGGCATTTATTTACTTATAACAATAATCTGTGTTTAGAATCTACAGTTTGGCCAGATATATAGTCATATTGGTCCACAGAAAAACAATCACAAGTCTTCTAAAACATAGCAGAATGGCATGTGGTCCAAGGACAAGAAAGAAAGTGCTGATTCAAAATTCCAGTGGGCTCCTGTTCACAAACAGAATGAGGATGGAACACACACTTGCCAAGTTCTTTCTCCTTATAACATTTAGTCAGACATGCCTGTTTTATTTCTCTACACCTGCTGGGAGCAGCCAGTGATATGGAGCAGCAGGCAGGGAAATTATACATATAATCCTAGACAAGATAGGATGGAGAGCTTGACATGGGGCTTCAATTTTCATTGGCAGCCCTGTGTCGAGCATCATGTATAGTTTTGCCCTGAAACACTGTGCTAATGCTGAGAATAAGACCTTTGATTCAGGGGTGTCACTGGGGCAGTGCGGCAGGTGCGGGCCGCACCGGATGACTCCACCAGACGGGGTGACACCCACAGCCACCCCCCCGCACTGCCTAGGCTCCAACGAGAGCCTTCGTGTGCCGCGCCGGCTGCCTTCCTCGGCTGTTAGAAGGTGGCAGTGGCGGCGGTGGCAGCGCGGCGGCGCGCTCCTGGGCCCCGTTGTTCGGCCGCGTGCGCTGCGCGCGTGATCACTCACACTCTCGGGAGACAAAGCGCTGAGGGCCGCACCGGGTGACACCAACCCTAGTGACGCCACTGCTTTGATTAAACATAGTTAAGCAGAAGCTAGCTTTTATTGGGATACCATATGGTAGCTTCAGAAGCAAACATGTCCCCTTTTTGATACCCCGTTTCTTCTCAGCCCTGTCTTGAGGTATTGGGGCATTTCTGTGGTCCTTCAGCACAATAGTTTGACTGGAGGGAATTTTCTTAAGGCTGTTTGTTTCTATCGTGGCAGGGGGTTAAAAAGCTAGGGTACTGTAAGGTTCATTTAGCATATTACAGCTTTTGGGCCAAGGCATTTTTGTCTCCATCAGCACACTGCTGACAAAACCACTCAAAATGGCTTTTGATGAGTCTACAGAGCACTGAAGTAGTACTGAACCCATCAGGGGGAAAAAACACATAAAAAAATAAATTGTTGCTCTCCAAAAGTAGAAGCGCATCTATCTGTTTCCATTTATATCCAGTGGAGACTGGTCCATTAGGGCAGAAAGAGCACTTCAGTGTACCCTCTGCCAGCCTCCCACCTACCTGCCTTCATACTTACATTCAGTCCAGAGGATGGCACTGGCTATCAGTTTCCTACTCCATATTCTCAGTGTTGCTCCTTGTAGAACTCGGCAGGAAGGAGGATGAAGACAAAACTTGAATTAGTTGGCTCAGTTTACCACTGGCTTGGCCTCCTGCCTTATACCCTACCAAACTCAATGGATACGTGCCACCTTTGTTTAGATCCCATATATAGATGTGAAGGCCTGGAAAAAAACTGGAAAAATAGGAATGCCCCCCCCTCAAATTTCCCCTGGTCCCTCACATCTGTAATCCTACCTTTCTTCTGTTATGGGACTCAGGGCGGCATACGCATGGTTCCCAGGTAATCAACCATCTAAGCAGTGGCCAGACCCAAACCTGCTTAACTTTAGCAAGATAGTGGCTTCATGTGCCTTCAGACCATGCCCTGGGGTAAATAGGACCAGGTTGTTGTTGTTGTTGTTGTTGGGCACAACCTTAACATTAGACACAGATAGAAACATGAGCACTCAGAATTTCTGTTTAAATATTTTACCCATCTATTATAAGTACTATTTTGTGCAAGTTGAATTTCTGGCAAATTGCAAAAGATAACTAAGTACTTGGACAAAGGCCACAAAGGACTCCTGTGTTTTCAGTAGGAGAGATATTTATGTTTGATTCTCCCATTGAAATAAGTGACTTTTAAAAACCCAATCCTATACTTGTCCCATTGAGTTCAACAACACTTACTACAACGTAAATGTGCACAGCATTGCAGCCTAGTTAGATCTTGCTCTTGGATTTCATATGTGCCATATAATAATTTAAAAAGATGATGATATAAAAATTCTGTTTTTAAACCGTGTGTTTGTAATGCTGATATACTGAGTTGTATGTCAAGACTGCAGTTTTGTTTCCTCATCAGTATCATGCATAAAGCTAACAGTAATCAAACACATAAGAAAGAAAAAGAATGCAGATAAATTAGTTTGGTTGAAACCTGGAATGAAAATGTAAGAAACAGGATTATCAAACATGTACATAAATGATTTATGAGTAAGTTGAATGGTGCACAATTTTGCACTGCAGTGTATTTGTTAATTTTACACTTCATTGCATGCCATCATGAAATGGACTAGGTTTCAACTGCCATGCATATTTTAAGAAGCACAGGAAAGTCAAGAAAGTTTATTTTCTTTAAAATGAGTCCTGGATCAGCAAGGTGCTTATTATTTACATTAAAACAAAACAAAACACCTCATGCTGTTTTGCAAAATTAACATATCATACCTGATTCCAGAGTGGGAGTCAGTTTTGCAAAAACGAATGTGATTCATTCATATAAAATCCTAGAGCTACATTGCAAGATTGCCTAAAATGGATATGGTGTATTATCACAGTGTGATGTTGACCTGGTTATGTGCCTACTATTAAGGATAACCCTTTCACAAAGTTCTGACCTGCTGTAGCATATTCCTTTAAGATATCTATGTTCTGCTGTAATGTCACATCTCCCTCTGCCAAGTCTGAATGCACAAGTTGAGGAAAGCTTACTATCTAGCAGGGGAGTTGGACAACTTCAGCTGTAGTTAACACTTTGACAGCCCATCTCCCATCTTCCCAATGGTGTTGAGCTCACTTATTTTATTTATTTATTTATTCTACCCACCCTTCTTCCCAGTAGGCGCCCAGGGCAAATTATGTACCCATCCTGCAGTTGGCTGGGTCTAGCAACCTGTCACTCAAAACCAAGTGGGCACAGAAGACCATAAATACCAATATGGTCCTTGTATTCCTTTGTCCCTCATCTTTCATCAGACTCCAGAGGTGACCATCGGCAGAGGTGACCATCGGCAGAGGTGACCATAAGAGTTTGCCTGAGGTAGGATTAGATGGACAGGCTATTTGTCTCCCAATGTTGCTTAGACCATCTGGGCTATGCTACAGGTTTAAAGTGTCTGTGAATTCAGGAGAGAGAATAAGGCTGAAGTTACCAGGCAAGAGACTTGGAATTTGGCAAGCAATCCCTCTACTCATGAATAGTCCACTGTAAAGCAATATGAATCCTGCATCCCTTGATCTTAGTTGACAAAGAAGCAGTTGGTGGCAAGAAGAGAAAAGTGGGATGGGTCACCCATTGCTAGTGGCACTGAAGCAGGATGTTGCCATCTTTTACAAATCCCACTTCCATTGATAAGGGAATCTGAACCCAGATTAAGTGCAACATCTCATTTCTTACCATTACAGTATGGCTATTTTGCAAATCATGCAAACATGAAATGCTAACCTTTCTCAAACTTTTGTATGAAAAACAAAATTTTCCAGGAAAAATGTCCAGCTGAGTGCCTGAAACAAAACATAATATTAACATAATGTCCTTTGTGTTGCAGCAGCGGTAGTCTAAAATGTTTACCCAATCTTGTCCCTTTCCCCCACAAACAGGTTGGGGTGGTCTTGAAATCCAGAGAAGTGAGCATGAGGCCAGATGGGCAATGCCATCACTGGCTATCCCACTTGGAAGGGTAGGATCTCAACAGCCTGAAAACACCACCCTTGTGCTGGGTGGCCAATGGGAGATGGGATGCTGGGCAGAATAAAAGCCAGCAACCACCTTCCACATGCATTTGCAACAAAAAACCACCCAGCACAAAGTAGTACTGGTTGCTCTCCTTCAGAAATAGAGTAGGAGGTTCCCGCAGTGGCCCAGATTAGCTCTGGGAGTTCAGCTGAATCTGGATGTTTAATTTTTTTAATGTGTACTCTGCCCTGTTGTTGCAGTGTCTTACTCAGTGTCTTAAAATCCCCCCTACAAAACACGTCTCCACTGGGAGAATTCCACTAAAGGGATAGTATAAAATATGGGGACTGGCAGGCACCCTGAGGCATCAGCTAGTTGGTGAAGGAGGTTACCATAGACCAGCACCTCAGGGCCAAAGGGCTCAGGGGGACAGAGAATGAAACCATTCTGAGATCTCTTTGACTCACCTACTTAGAGCCAAAGGGCTCAGAGCAATGTCAAGGACAGGAATCCCTCAAGGCAGCTTAGGAGGTGTGGCTAGGAGGTGATGGGCTCAGAAACCGGACCTGATTAGTGTCATCAAACTAGGGTGGAGTCATCCTAAATGTCTGGGCTGCATCAGTTTATTTTAAAAAATATTTTTATTTGAAAATTTAACAATAAAATGTAACACTAAAAGGAAAGAAAAAGAAAAAATAATGAAATAAAATAAATAAAAATATTAAAGATACAAAAAAGAAAAATAAATAATATATGAACGCTACTAATAACAATAAAATCTCTTATCAGTTTACATTTCAGATACAATAACCATGCATCTTGAATTAAGCAGCTAAGTTAATATAAACCTTCCAGATGTCCAAATAGGTATCCACTCAAAATTGATGTCTGCATGAAATATGTTCAAATATAGCAAGAGCAGTAAGGTCCTCATTCCATTGCATAATAGATGGTGTGTATTTATCCTTCCAGACTTGAAGTATAAGTCTCTTAGCTACCATATGGGCTTGCAAAATCCACTTTTGTTGTCCTGCTGTTAACCCCCATACTACAGAAATATAATTGAAAAGTGCATGAACATTTGCAGATATCAAGGACTTCAGCAGTACAAAATTAATACAACTTTAGACCAGAAATAACATATCACTGAACAAGCCCACATCATATGCCTCAATGAGGCATTCTCAGCATTACACCTTCAACATCTGTCTGTACTGAACAGTGCCTTCCTGTACAGTCATTGTGGAGACCACTATACTTGAAATATTAATTTTTGCTGAATCAATCTCAGTTTCAGATCCGAGGAAACATTCTGTATAGATTCTAAAGCAGTTTTCCATTGTTTAGGCAGTACAATACATTCTAATTCCCTATTCCACATCTCTCTGATTTCCTGAACTTCTGCCCTGCAAAGATCTATTAAACTTTTATAAACAACTGTTACAGCTTTTAGCTTTCTGTAAGGATCCAGTAATTACCTCCAACAATTTAGGAGATGCTGAAGCACTCAGAGCAGATGGTTCATAAATAGATACCAGCAAATGTTGTAATTGAAGATATTGCCATTCCAAAGTCATCGGTAACTGATATATAAGCTGTAAAATAGAAAATGACAAAATTTCTCCATCTGAACCTATCAGTGGAACTAATGTATATATCCCATATTCAATCCATTCCACAAAAAAGCTGTCTGTCTTCAAATCTGGATTGCCCCATAAAGTTAATTTAGCATGGGTGTATGGATCAAATTGTAACTGACAAGCCATTGTATGCCATGTGTCTCTAGTTGCTAAAACTGAAGGCAGAATTGGTCCTTTCTTTTTATTATATGTAGACTCCAACACTATTTTATTTTTATTATATTATTATTTATTTATTACATTTCTACCCCACCTTTCTTTTCATGATTGAAACCCAAGGCGACTTACATATGGTTCCCAGGCAGTCCCATCCAGGCACTGACCAGACCTGACCCTGCTTAGCTTCAGCAGGGAGCTGGCCTTATGTGCCTTCAGACCATAGCCATCCAAAGAGGGGTATTAAATAAGCCATCTCTAAAATTACCCAACCCAGAGTATTCATAGGAGGAGAAACTTGCCAATCATTTGTACATGCTAACAAATATCCCTTATGATCAGTAGTGTAGTGGCAAATTTAGAAGTGAAAGGTCCCTTCATAATAGTCACACTCTGCCCTCTCACACCCACATCCTCTTTTAAAATTATGCAATCTTCTAAAATTATTTTATTTATTGAATTTATATCCTGCACTTCCTCCCGCAGAAGCCCAGGATGGCAATACAATAAAAATGTATTTTATACAATAAAAATTAACTTCCAGTCTCTGCGACTGAAAAGTGAGTTGTTTGGACACCAGGAATGCCGGTGGTCCTACAGAGCTGCTGTTTGTTTATTTATTTATTTATTTATTTATTTATTTATTTATTTATTTATTTATTTATTTATTTATTTATTTATTTATTTATTTCGATTTCTATACCGCCCACAGCCAAAAGGCTGTCAGGGCGGTGCACAACATAGAGTAAAATACAATAAAATTACAAAGGTCAGTAAAAAGCATACATATTAAACAGTAAAACAGCCTGGTTAAAATGCCTGGGAGAATAAAAAGGTTTTAACCTGGTGCCGAAAGATAAAAGTGTAGGCGCCAGGCGTACCTCATCAGGGAGACTGTTCCATAATTCGGGGGCCACTACTGAAAAGGCCCTGGATCTTGTTACAACCCTCCGAGCCTCTCTGTGGGTCGGGACTCGGAGGAGGGCCTTTGATGTTGAACGTAGTGAGCGGGTAGGTTCATATCGGGAGAGGCGTTCCGCTAGGTATTGTGGTCCCGCGCCGTGTAAGGCTTTATAAGTCAAAACTAGCACTTTGAATTTAGCCCGGAAACAAATAGGTAGCCAGTGCAAACGAGCCAGGACAGGTGTTATATGTGCGGACCGCCTGGTCCTCGTCAACAGTCTAGCAGCTGCGTTTTGCACTAGCTGAAGTTTCCGAACTGTCTTCAAAGGCAGCCCCACATAGAGCGCATTGCAGTAATCCAATCTAGAGGTTACCAGAGCATGCACGACTGAAGTGAGGTCATCGCTTTCCAGATAGGGACGTAGCTGGGCTACCAAATGAAGGTGGTAGAACGCATTCCGTGCCACCGAGGCCACCTGAGCCTCGAGAGACAGGAATGGATCGAAAAGAACCCCCAAGCTACGAACCTGTTCCTTCAGGGGGAGTGTAACCCCATCCAGAACAGGTTGAACATCCACCATCTGGGCGGAGAAGGCACCCATCAGCAGCGTCTCCGTCTTGTCAGGATTGAGCCTCAGTTTATTAGGTCTCATCCAGTCCATTATTGCGGCCAGGCAACGGTTCAGCACATTAACAGCCTCACCTGATGAAGATGAAAAGGAGAAATAGAGTTGCGTGTCATCAGCATACTGGTAACAACGCACTCCAAAACTCCTGATGACCGCACCCAGCGGCTTCATGTAGATGTTAAAAAGCATAGGGGACAGAACCGATCCCTGCGAGACTCCACAATGGAGAGTCCAGGGTATCGAACAATGCTCCCCAAGCCCTACCTTCTGGAGGCAGTCCACCAAGTAGGAGCAGAGCCACTGCCAAGCAGTACCTCCAACTCCCAACTCTGTGAGTCTCCCCAGAAGGATACCATGGTCGATGGTATCAAAAGCAGCTGAGAGATCAAGGAGAATCAACAGAGTTACACTCCCCCTGTCCCTCTCCCGACATAGGTCATCATACAGGGCGACCAAGGCTGTTTCAGTGCCAAAACCGGGCCTAAAACCGGATTGAAATGGATCTAGATAATTGGTTTCATCCAAGAGCACCTGGAGCTGGCTGGCCACCACATGTTCTAAGATCTTGCCCAGGAATGGAACATTCGCTACCTGTTTATAGTTGTTCAAATTATCTGGATCCAGGGAAGGTTTCTTCAGGAGTGGTCTCACTACTGCCTCTTTCAAACAACTAGGGACCACTCCCTCTCTCAAGGAGGCATTTATCACTTCCCTGGCCCAGCCGGCTGTTCCAGTCCTGCCAGCTTTCACTAGCCAAGAGGGGCAAGGATCTAGTACATAAGTGGTTGCACGCACCAGTCCAAGCACCTTGTCAACGTCCTCGAGCTGTACCAACTGAAACTCATCCAATAAATGAGGACAAGACCGTGCTCCGGATACCTCATTAGGTTTAACTGCCATAATATTGGAGTCTAAGTCCCGGCGGATGCATGAGATTTTGTCTTGGAAGTGCCCAGCGAACTCGTTACAGCGGGTTTCCGAAGATTCTATAATATCCTGAGGACTAGAGTGTAAAAGCCCTCGGACAATTTTAAAAAGCTCCGCTGGACGGTTGAGGGATGATTTAATGGTGGCAGAGAAGTGTCGCTTTTTCGCTGCCCTCACCACTTCTGTATACAGCTTAGTGGAGGCACTTACCAAGGCATAAGTGCATCCGTCAGGAGTACGCCTCCATCTGCACTCAAGCCTTCTCCTCTCTTGCTTCATCACTCTCAGTTCCAGGGTATACCATGGGGTTGCATGAGCTCTGCATGGGATAGGGCGCGCAGGAGCGATCGTGTCCACAGCCCGGGTCATTTCCGCATTCCACAGTGCGACCAAGGCTTCGACAGGACCGCCTGTCTTATCAGCCGGAAAATCCCCCAGAGCCCTTTGAAAACCCTGAGGATCCATTAGTCTCTGAGGTCGGACCAACTTAATAGGTCCCCCACCCTTGCGGAGGGAAAGGGTGGCTGTAAGCCTAAACTTCAGCAAGCAGTGATCTGTCCATGACAATGGGGTCAATGAAAAACTCCCCACCTCCAGATCACCATCTCCGTGTCCAGTGGCAAAGATCAAATCAAGAGTATGTCCCGACACATGCGTTGGGCCAGTAGCAAATTGAGACAGCCCCATGGTTGCCATGGAGACCATGAAGTCCTGAGCCGCCCCAGATAAAGCAGCCTCAGCATGGATGTTGAAGTCCCCCAGTACCAATAGTCTGGGGGACTTCAACAAAACCTCCGAGACTACCTCTGTCAGCTCAGTTAGGGAAGCTGTTGGGCAGCAGGGTGGTCGGTACACCAACAAGATTCCCAGTCTGTCTCCTTGACCCAGCACAAGGTGGAGGCACTCCAAGCCAGTCGTTACCTGGACAGGGTGCTTGCTGAGCGAGAGAGAACTCCTATAGGCCACAGCCACTCCACCTCCCCGACCCTCAGATCTACCACAGTGTTGAACCATATACCCAGGTGGGCAAAGCTGGGAAAGAGTAACTCCTCCCTGATCACCCACCCAGGTCTCAGTTATACATGCCAGGTCGGCACTCTCATCGACAATTAAATCGTGGACGAGGGAGATTTTATTATGTACCGACCTGGCGTTTAGGAGCAACACTTGGAGATCCGAGAGCTGGCTGATAGGACAACCAACAGTCCTGCGGATGTGAGGAGGACCGGAACAAGGTACAGACACAACTTGTCTGGGACGAGTTCCCCTTATCTGGCATGTTCTCCTCACAACACCATACCTCCCATTACCCGTCACTACATTAATTGGGGCCCCCGAAAGTCCCCCCGCTCAGAGCAAAGTCCTCTCTCCCAGGCACATAGTAAAATACACATAAATTCACACTCACGTACTCATACACTCACTCAGTCTCATTCACACAAAACACAATCCACAAATTAACTACACAAAGATTCAAACTAATACATTTGAATAAAGACTCAAACTCCTTCACACTAACACACTAAACACAGTCTACAATTAAACAATAACAACAGGCGTTTAAACATTCAACACTCAATCAGATGGGACTGCAGCGGCCGACTTGGCCAAGATAGTGGGTCTCCCAAGCAGGCAGTGGGTCTCCCAAGCCCCCTCAGCCAGCCGGCTTATATATCCCCTCCAAAGAAGGGACAGATGGAATAGTATCAGGCACAGCTGGCTGAGTACCTGGAGCCTGGTCCTGCAAGGTGCCCACATGCAGAGCAGGAGCCCAAGAAGGAGAGAGCAGAGAGGAGAGAGCCAAGCAGAAGCAGAAGCAGCAGCAGCAGCAGCAGCAGCAGCACAAACAGGCAGATGGCTCTCCCTCCCATGGCGGTGATGGTCCTCTTCCCCTTGCAGGCACTGTTTCCACCTCCCTGCACTTAGCTAGTGGCTTCTGCCTCCTTGTAATCTCCATTTGAGATGAGGTACACCTTATAAGTTATTTTCTGCAGATTCTGCTACACAGTAAGTGTGGGTGGATGTTAACAATCCCATGGTATACATGTGTACTCAGGAAAGCACGTTTCTTTGTGTTTAATGGGGCTTACTCCAAGGTAAGTGAGTACAGTTTTATAGCCTAGGCTTTCTTGTGAGGAAGGGGCAGAGAAAGAGCCCCTTTCATGGTGAAAGAGCCCCTTGTACACACCAACCTGGGAGTAAGCACACTTGAATGCAATTGGAACTTATACATCCATTTAAACACAATAATCATGCCAGATTGGTTGAAGCCTGGAGGTGTACTACGGGAGGTAGGAGGTAGAGACAAAAACATTTCCCTTCCTTTATAAAGATGCATCATTTTGGTTAAGGGAAGCAAAGTTTGATGCCTATTATACAAGCATTAAGGCTGCAATCCAATACATGTCTACTCAGAAGTAAGCTCCATTGGGTTCAGTGGGACTTACTCCCAGATAAGTATGTATTGGATTGCAGCCTAAGTCCCCCTTTGCAGCCATTTTACACCTCCAGGCCGGGCTTGGCAACCAAGAGGTCTTCTGTATCTTTCAAAGTTGTGCAGGAGGAAGGGAGAATTCCACCTTGTGGTTTTTCCCATTACAGTGTTGCAAGAACACTGCACTTGGCTGACTTTCTCTTCTAAAGATACAGGATCAGTCTCAGGCCCTGAGCCTGGCAACCCTACTCCCAAAGCTTGCTGCTGGCTGGCAGGCAGAGCTTGCAGTGATCATAAGAAAGTAAGGACTTGGGCCTGGCTGTCCACCCTCCTCTCTATGTAAACTTCTATCTCTCAGGTCCTCGTGACTCTCTCTTCTTTCCCAAGGCAACCAGGAAATGCACACTCTGCACTTGGGAACTGCACAACTTGATTGGCTGTAGAGACAGAGAGACGCTGAGAGGGGGCCGTCTGCAAAAAAAGTAATGGGACTGCATCCCCAAGGCGTCCCATTGTGAAAACACACCTGCTTATGATACAAGCTATAAGCAATATAATGATATAAGTGAATGCAGCCAAACACTAGTAAGTGCTCATTGTCAAGCCTACTTAGTGGCACTGAAGGCGGTGAAAAAGGCATACTTTGCTGCTTCCATTGCATTCTCACTGGGTTGTCTAGCAGAGCTTTTCCAGGCAGGAGGCCTTTTACAGTGGCCCAAAGAAGGTGATAGAACCTATGGTGGCTCTCTGTGACTTGTTTGCAAAACATTTTGAGGATAAAATTGCTTGACCTTGACTCCACTGTTAAGAGATGAATTTCAAGAGGTGTCCAGAGCACTGTCTAGGCCTGTTGTGTTGAATGAAACTCAGTTCATAGGGCTCAGGATGTGGACTAGGCTCTTGGCTCAGTTTGGGCAGCCATTTGTGCTCTTGATCCTTGTCCCTCATGATTGATAAAAACTAGCAAGGAGGGACAGCTGGCTGGGCCAGGCAGGTGATTAATGCGTCCTTGAGAGAAGGGGTGGTTCCTACCTGCTTAAAGAAGGCTGCGGTAAGATCACTCCTTAAGAAACCCTCCTTGGATCTGGAAAATTAAATAATTATTACCCAGTTGTTAATGTTCCCTTCTTGGGCAAGGTTCTGGAGCGCTTAGTTGCAGGCCATATCCAGGTTCTCTTGGAGGAAACCAATTTTCTAGATCCATTTCCACTGGGGTTTAGACCCAGTTTTGGTATAGAAACTGCCTTGGTTGCCCTGTATTATGACCTATGTCAGGAGAAAGATAGGGGGTGTGTGTCCCTATTAATCCTCTGTGATCTCTCAACAGCTTTTGATACCATCAACCATGGTATTCTTCTGGAGGGGCTGTCTGAATTGGGGATAGATGGCATTGCTTTGCAGTGGTTCTGGTCCTGCTTGTATGGTTGTTCTCAAAGGATGTTGCTTGGGGAGTATTGTTTGGACCTGTGGGGTTCCACAGGGTTCGATTTTATCCCCCATGTTATTCAATGTCTACATGAAACTGCTGAGTGGAGTCATTTGGAGTTTGGGAGTCCGCCGTCAGCAATACGCTGACACACAATTCTTATCTCTCTTTTACATCACCAGGTGTGGCAGTGCTAGAATGATGTCTTGCCTGAGCAATGGATTGGATGAGAGCCAGTAGACTTAAGGTCAATCCAGACAAGGCTGAGGCACTGTTAGTGGGTGGTTCCGTAGACCGGATAGAGGGTTGTGGCCTGCTCTTGATGGGATTACACTCCCTCTGAAGGAGCAGGTGCATAGCTTGAGGGCACGTTTGGATCCATTATTGTCATTTGAGGCTCAATTGGCCTTGGTGGAGAGGAGTGCCTTCAATCAGCTTTGGTTGGTGACACAGTTACGAGCCTTTCTGGGCAAGGATAGCCTGACCTCTATTGTCTATGCTCTGGTAACCTCTAAGTTAGATTACTGCATTGTGTTATACATGGGGCTGCCTTTGAAAACAGTTCAGATACTGCAGCTGGTGCAGAATTCAGTAGCCAGATTCCTCACCGGGGCAAGATGGTTTGAGTACTTAACATCAATTCTGGCACAACTGTGTTGGCTACCAGTTAGTTTCTGGGCTCAATTCAAAGTGCTGGTTTTGACCTATAAAGACTTATACAGCTCAGGACCCCAATATCCTCTATCTGGACAGGGATAACCTGGCTTCAGTTGTCCATGCTCTGGTAACCTCCAAGTTAGATTACTGCAAAATGCAGCGGCTAGATTGGGAACAGGGACCAGACAGTTCGAACATATAAAACCGATTCTGGCCCATTTGCATTGGCTGCCTGTATGTTTCCGAGCTCGATTCAAGGTGCTGATTTTAACCTATAAAGCCTTACACGGCTTAGGACCACAATAAATAAAATAAATATTGTGTTTTAAATTGTTTTTAAAAGATGTGTTTTTAAATTTGTATATTTGTTTTAATGTTTTTAGTTACTGTAAACAGCCCAGAGAGCTTCGGCTACGGGGCGTATATAAGTACAATAAATAAATAAATACCTGATGGAACACCTCTCCCAACATGAACCCACCCATACACTACGCTCAACATCCAAGGCCCTCCTCCGGGTGCCTACTCTTTGGGACGCTGGGAACAAGGGAGAGGGCCTTCTCAGTGGTGGCCCCCAAATTATGGAATGATGTTTTTGACGAGGTATGCCTGGTGCCAACACTGTTATATTTTCGGCGCCAGGTCAAGACTTTCCTCTTCTCCCAGGCATTTTAGCATGTGTTTTTAAATTTTTAAAATTGTGTTGTTAAATTGTTTTTTATGTTTTAAAATTTGTATATTTGTTTTTAATGTTTTTAATTGCTGTAAACCGCCCAGAGGACTTCGGCTGTGGGGTGGTATATAAATGTAATAAATAAATATATCAAGGACTGCCTCTCCCCAGAGAGGCATGCCAGCCGCCACCATTATCTATAGTTATCTACATTTAGGCACCAGTCAAAAACATTTCTCTTCTTCCAGGCATTTGGCTCTTAATTTTGATGGGCTTTTGATGTTATAGCCTTGTTTAGGGGGTGCACTGTTCCACTGCCTTTTTAATTTGTGCAATATACTTTATAACTTTTTATTTGTTTTAGTTGTTTATATTAGTTTTAAATCTTTTTATTGATTGTGAGTTGCTTTGAGTTCAATTCTGTGAAGAAAGGTGGCTAATTTAATAAATAAATAAATGAAAATAAGCTGATATCTGGAAAATTAAAATCATATCGGTTCATTAAGATGATGACTACCTGCACAGATCCAAATAATTAACTGCACTGGATTTTGTGAGCTCCCACTAAATAAATGACTTACAACACTGCAGATTTTGTGGTAAAGCAATGACGTCATGCTGTTCTTATCCTCAACAAAATTTATCATATTTTTATTTATAGGTGCTTTTGGGGGGAGTGTATTGTAGTGTGTGTATACTATTCAAAGTTGTCACATATTGTTGACTTTAGAGCTGACATACTAGCCGCTTGGTTAACTTGCAGCTAATTGCCCCAAACCTGAGTAACTGTTTTTCTGTGCTTCACTTGAAAACTCAAGAAATCACTGTTGGATTAGGACTGAATCTGACAGGCCTATATTCACTGGAGTGTCCCACACTTTGGCATGAATATGTTGCAATTATTTGAATGACTAAGAGTCTCAAGGTTGTGCTTTAGAGTGTTAAATATTGTGCATGTGGTTTCTATTACAATGACAGAAAGTAATTTACGAATTGTGTGCTTTATTTTATTTATTTATTATTTGATTTATATCCTGCCCTTCCTCCTAGCAGAAGCCCAGGGCAGCAAACAAAAGCACTAAAAACACTTTAAAACATCATAAAAACGGATTTTAAAATATATGAAAACAAAGCATCTTTAAAAACATTTTGCTTTGATGCTTCCAGTCATCTAAATAGTTAGAAATAGATATTGCTGCTGTGATGTTAAAATCCTTGAATGAATATGCTTGCAAATGTGTGTGTCTTTGTATGAGACACCATACATGAAGAAAAGGGGGTACATCAGGGCTGACATGGATTAATTCTTAATGTGACAGATGGCTCTTCTTGTTTCTTGTTGCCTTGGTGGAATATACTCTTCACAGAGCTATGGGTATATCAATTATATATAATACACCTAAAGGTGTGTATGTGTATGACATACACACACATACGTATATAGCATAGTGTAGCTAGAGAAAAATCATTCTGCAATCCATATTCCATAGTGGTTTTTTTATTTCAATGTGACTACTCCAACCAGATGTGTTTTTTAAAAAAAAGTATCTTTGTCAGATGTGGACTGT